>NW_027672925.1:0-1270000 GCF_964194105.1 Spermophilus citellus | reverse complement strand
AAATTACGAATCTCCAGAAATCTCAGCAACTATTTTTTCACCCAAACTGGATGATAATTTCAGGTAATGATCAGTACACTAAGCCCACTTTGTTCCCCAAATTTCGTTCTTCTATGTTGAAGCGTTCGTTTCCAGTAACAGTTTGAATCTTGGCGTTTCACTCTGTTTCCTCCAATATTGATAGGTGTACGTGGAACTCTAAATCAAACACGGTTTGTGCTAGCTTCTTCAAACTTGACACGATAATGTAGTTTCAAGTTCTGTCTCTAGGTTTTGTTTCCTCTTGATGTAGCCCTAAGCAGTGACTGGCGAGATACACTGTCCTTGAAAGGGGTTGCCAAGCTTCCCAAAATTACGAATCTCCAGAAATCTCAGCAACTATTTTTTCACCCAAACTGGATGATACTTTCAGGTAATGATCAGTACACTAAGCCCACTTGGTTCCCCAAATTTCGTTCTTCTATGTTGAAGCGTTCGTTTCCAGTAACAGTTTGAATGTTGGCGTTTCACTCTGTTTTCTCCTATATTGATAGATGTATGTGGAACTCTAAATCAAACACGGTTTGTGCTAGCTTTTTGAAACTTGACACGATAATGTAGTTTCAAGTTCTATCTCTAGGTTTTGTTTCCTCTTGATGTAGCCCTAAGCAGTGACTGGCGAGATACACTGTCCTTGAAAGGGGTTGCCAAGCTTCCCAAAATTACGAATCTCCAGAAATCTCAGAAACTACTTTTTCACCCAAACTGGATGATACTTTCAGATAATGATCAGTACACTAAGCCCACTTGGTTCCCCAAATTTCGTTCTTCTATGTTGAACCGTTCGTTTCCAGTAACAGTTTGAATTTTGGCGTTTCACTCTGTTTTCTCCTATATTGATAGATGTATGTGGAACTCTAAATCAAACACGGTTTGTGCTAGCTTCTTGAAACTTGACACGATAATGTAGTTTCAAGTTCTGTCTCTAGGTTTGTTTCCTCTTGATGTAGCCCTAAGCAGTGACTGGCGAGATACACTGTCCTTGAAAGGGGTTGCCAAGCTTCCCAAAATTACGAATCTCCAGAAATCTCAGAAACTATTTTTTCACCCAAACTGGATGATACTTTCAGGTAATGATCAGTACACTAAGCCCACTTGGTTCCCCAAATTTCGTTCTTCTATGTTGAAGCGTTCGTTTCCAGTAACAGTTTGAATTTTGGCGTTTCACTCTGTTTTCTCCTATATTGAGAGATGTATGTGGAACTCTAAATCAAACACGCTTTGTGCTAGCTTCTTGAAACTTGACACGATAATGTAGTTTCAAGTTCTGTCTCTAGGTTTTGTTTCCTCTTGATGTAGCCCTAAGCAGTGACTGGCGAGATACACTGTCCTTGAAATGGGTTGCCAAGCTTCCCAAAATTACGAATCTCCAGAAATCTCAGCAACTATTTTTTCACCCAAACTGGATGATACTTTCAGGTAATGATCAGTACACTAAGCCCACTTGGTTCCCCAAATTTCGTTCTTCTATGTTGAACCGTTCGTTTCCAGTAACAGTTTGAATTTTGGCGTTTCACTCTGTTTTCTCCTATATTGAGAGATGTATGTGGAACTCTAAATCAAACACGGTTTGTGCTAGCTTCTTGAAACTTGACACGATAATGTAGTTTCAAGTTCTGTCTCTAGGTTTTGTTTCCTCTTGATGTAGCCCTAAGCAGTGACTGGCGAGATACACTGTCCTTGAAAGGGGTTGCCAAGCTTCCCAAAATTACGAATCTCCAGAAATCTCAGCAACTATTTTTTCACCCAAACTGGATGATACTTTCAGGTAATGATCAGTACACTAAGCCCACTTGGTTCCCCAAATTTCGTTCTTCTATGTTGAAGCGTTTGTTTCCAGTAACAGTTTGAATCTTGGCGTTTCACTCTGTTTCCTCCAATATTGATAGGTGTACGTGGAACTCTAAATCAAACACGGTTTGTGCTAGCTTCTTCAATCTTGACACGATAATGTAGTTTCAAGTTCTGTCTCTAGGTTTTGTTTCCTCTTGATGTAGCCCTAAGCAGTGACTGGCGAGATACACTGTCCTTGAAAGGGGTTGCCAAGCTTCCCAAAATTACGAATCTCCAGAAATCTCAGCAACTATTTTTTCACCCAAACTGGATGATACTTTCAGGTAATGATCAGTACACTAAGCCCACTTGGTTCCCCAAATTTCGTTCTTCTATGTTGAAGCGTTCGTTTCCAGTAACAGTTTGAATTTTGGCGTTTCACTCTGTTTTCTCCTATATTGATAGATGTATGTGGAACTCTAAATCAAACACGGTTTGTGCTAGCTTCTTGAAACTTGACAGGATAATATAGTTTCAAGTTCTACCTCTAGGTTTTGTTTCCTCTTGATGTAGCCCTAAGCAGTGACTGGCGAGATACACTGTCCTTGAAAGGGGTTGCCAAGCTACCCAAAATTACGAATCTCCAGAAATCTCAGCAACTATTTTTTCACCCAAACTGGATGATACTTTCAGGTAATGATCAATACACTAAGCCCAGTTGGTTCCCCAAATTTCGTTCTTCTATGTTGAAGCGTTCGTTTCCAGTAACAGTTTGAATTTTGGCGTTTCACTCTGTTTTCTCCTATATTGATAGATGTATGTGGAACTCTAAATCAAACACGGTTTGTGCTAGCTTCTTGAAACTTGACACGATAATGTAGTTTCAAGTTCTATCTCTAAGTTTCGTTTCCTCTTGATGTAGCCCTAAGCAGTGACTGGCGAGATACACTGTCCTTGAAAGGGGTTGCCAAGCTTCCCAAAATTACGAATCTCCAGAAATCTCAGCAACTATTTTTTCACCCAAACTGGATGATACTTTCAGGTAATGATCAGTACACTAAGCCCACTTGGTTCCCCAAATTTCGTTCTTCTATGTTGAAGCGTTCGTTTCCAGTAACAGTTTGAATTTTGGCGTTTCACTCTGTTTTCTCCTATATTGATAGATGTATGTGGAACTCTAAATCAAACACGGTTTGTGCTAGCTTCTTGAAACTTGACACGATAATGTAGTTTCAAGTTCTGTCTCTAGGTTTTGTTTCCTCTTGATGTAGCCCTAAGCAGTGACTGGCGAGATACACTGTACTTGAAAGGGGTTGCCAAGCTTCCCAAAATTACGAATCTCCAGAAATCTCAGCAACTATTTTTTCACCCAAACTGGATGATACTTTCAGGTAATGATCAGTACACTAAGCCCACTTGGTTCCCCAAATTTCGTTCTTCTATGTTGAAGCGTTCGTTTCCAGTAACAGTTTGAATCTTGGCGTTTCACTCTGTTTCCTCCAATATTGATAGGTGTACGTGGAACTCTAAATCAAACACGGTTTGTGCTAGCTTCTTGAAACTTGACACGATAATGTAGTTTCAAGTTCTGTCTCTAGGTTTTGTTTCCTCTTGATGTAGCCCTAAGCAGTGACTGGCGAGATACACTGTCCTTGAAAGGGGTTGCCAAGCTTCCCAAAATTACGAATCTCCAGAAATCTCAGCAACTATTTTTTCACCCAAACTGGATGATACTTTCAGGTAATGATCAGTACACTAAGCCCACTTGGTTCCCCAAATTTCGTTCTTCTATGTTGAAGCGTTCGTTTCCAGTAACAGTTTGAATTTTGGCGTTTCACTCTGTTTTCTCCTATATTGATAGATGTATGTGGAACTCTAAATCAAACACGGTTTGTGCTAGCTTTTTGAAACTTGACACGATAATGTAGTTTCAAGTTCTGTCTCTAGGTTTTGTTTCCTCTTGATGTAGCCCTAAGTAGTGACTGGCGAGATACACTGTCCTTGAAAGGGGTTGCCAAGCTACCCAAAATTACGAATCTCCAGAAATCTCAGCAACTATTTTTTCACCCAAACTGGATGATACTTTCAGGTAATGATCAGTACACTAAGCCCACTTGGTTCCCCAAATTTCGTTCTTCTATGTTGAACCGTTCGTTTCCAGTAACAGTTTGAATTTTGGCGTTTCACTCTGTTTTCTCCTATATTGATAGATGTATGTGGAACTCTAAATCAAACACGGTTTGTGCTAGCTTCTTGAAACTTGACACGATAATGTAGTTTCAAGTTCTATCTCTAGGTTTTGTTTCCTCTTGATGTAGCCCTAAGCAGTGACTGGCGAGATACACTGTCCTTGAAAGGGGTTGCCAAGCTTCCCAAAATTACGAATCTCCAGAAATCTCAGAAACTATTTTTTCACCCAAACTGGATGATACTTTCAGGTAATGATCAGTACACTAAGCCCACTTGGTTCCCCAAATTTCGTTCTTCTATGTTGAACCGTTCGTTTCCAGTAACAGTTTGAATTTTGGCGTTTCACTCTGTTTTCTCCTATATTGATAGATGTATGTGGAACTCTAAATCAAACACGGTTTGTGCTAGCTTCTTGAAACTTGACACGATAATGTAGTTTCAAGTTCTGTCTCTAGGTTTGTTTCCTCTTGATGTAGCCCTAAGCAGTGACTGGCGAGATACACTGTCCTTGAAAGGGGTTGCCAAGCTTCCCAAAATTACGAATCTCCAGAAATCTCAGAAACTATTTTTTCACCCAAACTGGATGATACTTTCAGGTAATGATCAGTACACTAAGCCCACTTGGTTCCCCAAATTTCGTTCTTCTATGTTGAAGCGTTCGTTTCCAGTAACAGTTTGAATTTTGGCGTTTCACTCTGTTTTCTCCTATATTGATAGATGTATGTGGAACTCTAAATCAAACACGGTTTGTGCTAGCTTCTTGAAACTTGACACGATAATGTAGTTTCAAGTTCTATCTCTAGGTTTTGTTTCCTCTTGATGTAGCCCTAAGCAGTGACTGGCGAGATACACTGTCCTTGAAAGGGGTTGCCAAGCTTCCCAAAATTACGAATCTCCAGAAATCTCAGAAACTATTTTTTCACCCAAACTGGATGATACTTTCAGGTAATGATCAGTACACTAAGCCCACTTGGTTCCCCAAATTTCGTTCTTCTATGTTGAACCGTTCGTTTCCAGTAACAGTTTGAATTTTGGCGTTTCACTCTGTTTTCTCCTATATTGATAGATGTATGTGGAACTCTAAATCAAACACGGTTTGTGCTAGCTTCTTGAAACTTGACACGATAATGTAGTTTCAAGTTCTGTCTCTAGGTTTGTTTCCTCTTGATGTAGCCCTAAGCAGTGACTGGCGAGATACACTGTCCTTGAAAGGGGTTGCCAAGCTTCCCAAAATTACGAATCTCCAGAAATCTCAGAAACTATTTTTTCACCCAAACTGGATGATACTTTCAGGTAATGATCAGTACACTAAGTCCACTTGGTTCCCCAAATTTCGTTCTTCTATGTTGAAGCGTTCGTTTCCAGTAACAGTTTGAATTTTGGCGTTTCACTCTGTTTTCTCCTATATTGAGAGATGTATGTGGAACTCTAATTCAAACACGGTTTGTGCTAGCTTCTTGAAACTTGACACGATAATGTAGTTTCAAGTTCTGTCTCTAGGTTTCGTTTCCTCTTGATGTAGCCCTAAGCAGTGACTGGCGAGATACACTGTCCTTGAAAGGGGTTGCCAAGCTTCCCAAAATTACGAATCTCCAGAAATCTCAGCAACTATTTTTTCACCCAAACTGGATGATACTTTCAGGTAATGATCAGTACACTAAGCCCACTTGGTTCCCCAAATTTCGTTCTTCTATGTTGAAGCGTTCGTTTCCAGTAACAGTTTGAATTTTGGCGTTTCACTCTGTTTTCTCCTATATTGAGAGATGTATGTGGAACTCTAAATCAAACACGGTTTGTGCTAGCTTCTTGAAACTTGACACGATAATGTAGTTTCAAGTTCTGTCTCTAGGTTTCGTTTCCTCTTGATGTAGCCCTAAGCAGTGACTGGCGAGATACACTGTCCTTGAAAGGGGTTGCCAAGCTTCCCAAAATTACGAATCTCCAGAAATCTCAGCAACTATTTTTTCACCCAAACTGGATGATACTTTCAGGTAATGATCAGTACAATAAGCCCACTTGGTTCCCCAAATTTCGTTCTTCTATGTTGAAGCGTTCGTTTCCAGTAACAGTTTGAATTTTGGCGTTTCACTCTGTTTTCTCCTATATTGATAGATGTATGTGGAACTCTAAATCAAACACGGTCTGTGCTAGCTTCTTGAAACTTGACACGATAATATAGTTTCAAGTTCTATCTCTAGGTTTTGTTTCCTCTTGATGTAGCCCTAAGCAGTGACTGGCGAGATACACTGTCCTTGAAAGGGGTTGCCAAGCTACCCAAAATTACGAATCTCCAGAAATCTCAGCAACTATTTTTTCACCCAAACTGGATACTTTCAGGTAATGATCAGTACACTAAGCCCAGTTGGTTCCCCAAATTTCGTTCTTCTATGTTGAAGCGTTCGTTTCCAGTAACAGTTTGAATCTTGGCGTTTCACTCTGTTTCCTCCAATATTGATAGGTGTACGTGGAACTCTAAATCAAACACGGTTTGTGCTAGCTTCTTGAAACTTGACACGATAATGTAGTTTCAAGTTCTATCTCTAAGTTTCGTTTCCTCTTGATGTAGCCCTAAGCAGTGACTGGCGAGATACACTGTCCTTGAAAGGGGTTGCCAAGCTTCCCAAAATTACGAATCTCCAGAAATCTCAGCAACTATTTTTTCACCCAAACTGGATGATACTTTCAGGTAATGATCAGTACACTAAGCCCACTTGGTTCCCCAAATTTCGTTCTTCTATGTTGAAACGTTCGTTTCCAGTAACAGTTTGAATGTTGGCGTTTCACTCTGTTTTCTCCTATATTGATAGATGTATGTGGAACTCTAAATCAAACACGGTTTGTGCTAGCTTCTTGAAACTTGACACGATAATGTAGTTTCAAGTTCTATCTCTAAGTTTCGTTTCCTCTTGATGTAGCCCTAAGCAGTGACTGGCGAGATACACTGTCCTTGAAAGGGGTTGCCAAGCTTCCCAAAATTACGAATCTCCAGAAATCTCAGCAACTATTTTTTCACCCAAACTGGATGATACTTTCAGGTAATGATCAGTACACTAAGCCCACTTGGTTCCCCAAATTTTGTTCTTCTATGTTGAAGCGTTCGTTTCCAGTAACAGTTTGAATTTTGGCGTTTCACTCTGTTTTCTCCTATATTGAGAGATGTATGTGGAACTCTAAATCAAACACGGTTTGTGCTAGCTTCTTGAAACTTGACACGATAATGTAGTTTCAATTTCTGTCTCTAGGTTTTGTTTCCTCTTGATGTAGCCCTAAGCAGTGACTGGCGAGATACACTGTCCTTGAAAGGGGTTGCCAAGCTTCCCAAAATTACGAATCTCCAGAAATCTCAGCAACTATTTTTTCACCCAAACTGGATGATACTTTCAGGTAATGATCAGTACACTAAGCCCACTTGGTTCCCCAAATTTCGTTCTTCTATGTTGAAGCGTTTGTTTCCAGTAACAGTTTGAATCTTGGCGTTTCACTCTGTTTCCTCCAATATTGATAGGTGTACGTGGAACTCTAAATCAAACACGGTTTGTGCTAGCTTCTTCAATCTTGACACGATAATGTAGTTTCAAGTTCTGTCTCTAGGTTTTGTTTCCTCTTGATGTAGCCCTAAGCAGTGACTGGCGAGATACACTGTCCTTGAAAGGGGTTGCCAAGCTTCCCAAAATTACGAATCTCCAGAAATCTCAGCAACTATTTTTTCACCCAAACTGGATGATACTTTCAGGTAATGATCAGTACACTAAGCCCACTTGGTTCCCCAAATTTCGTTCTTCTATGTTGAAGCGTTCGTTTCCAGTAACAGTTTGAATTTTGGCGTTTCACTCTGTTTTCTCCTATATTGATAGATGTATGTGGAACTCTAAATCAAACACGGTTTGTGCTAGCTTCTTGAAACTTGACAGGATAATATAGTTTCAAGTTCTACCTCTAGGTTTTGTTTCCTCTTGATGTAGCCCTAAGCAGTGACTGGCGAGATACACTGTCCTTGAAAGGGGTTGCCAAGCTACCCAAAATTACGAATCTCCAGAAATCTCAGCAACTATTTTTTCACCCAAACTGGATGATACTTTCAGGTAATGATCAATACACTAAGCCCAGTTGGTTCCCCAAATTTCGTTCTTCTATGTTGAAGCGTTCGTTTCCAGTAACAGTTTGAATTTTGGCGTTTCACTCTGTTTTCTCCTATATTGATAGATGTATGTGGAACTCTAAATCAAACACGGTTTGTGCTAGCTTCTTGAAACTTGACACGATAATGTAGTTTCAAGTTCTATCTCTAAGTTTCGTTTCCTCTTGATGTAGCCCTAAGCAGTGACTGGCGAGATACACTGTCCTTGAAAGGGGTTGCCAAGCTTCCCAAAATTACGAATCTCCAGAAATCTCAGCAACTATTTTTTCACCCAAACTGGATGATACTTTCAGGTAATGATCAGTACACTAAGCCCACTTGGTTCCCCAAATTTCGTTCTTCTATGTTGAACCGTTCGTTTCCAGTAACAGTTTGAATTTTGGCGTTTCACTCTGTTTTCTCCTATATTGATAGATGTATGTGGAACTCTAAATCAAACACGGTTTGTGCTAGCTTCTTGAAACTTGACACGATAATGTAGTTTCAAGTTCTGTCTCTAGGTTTTGTTTCCTCTTGATGTAGCCCTAAGCAGTGACTGGCGAGATACACTGTACTTGAAAGGGGTTGCCAAGCTTCCCAAAATTACGAATCTCCAGAAATCTCAGCAACTATTTTTTCACCCAAACTGGATGATACTTTCAGGTAATGATCAGTACACTAAGCCCACTTGGTTCCCCAAATTTCGTTCTTCTATGTTGAAGCGTTCGTTTCCAGTAACAGTTTGAATCTTGGCGTTTCACTCTGTTTCCTCCAATATTGATAGGTGTACGTGGAACTCTAAATCAAACACGGTTTGTGCTAGCTTCTTGAAACTTGACACGATAATGTAGTTTCAAGTTCTGTCTCTAGGTTTTGTTTCCTCTTGATGTAGCCCTAAGCAGTGACTGGCGAGATACACTGTCCTTGAAAGGGGTTGCCAAGCTTCCCAAAATTACGAATCTCCAGAAATCTCAGCAACTATTTTTTCACCCAAACTGGATGATACTTTCAGGTAATGATCAGTACACTAAGCCCACTTGGTTCCCCAAATTTCGTTCTTCTATGTTGAAGCGTTCGTTTCCAGTAACAGTTTGAATTTTGGCGTTTCACTCTGTTTTCTCCTATATTGATAGATGTATGTGGAACTCTAAATCAAACACGGTTTGTGCTAGCTTTTTGAAACTTGACACGATAATGTAGTTTCAAGTTCTGTCTCTAGGTTTTGTTTCCTCTTGATGTAGCCCTAAGTAGTGACTGGCGAGATACACTGTCCTTGAAAGGGGTTGCCAAGCTACCCAAAATTACGAATCTCCAGAAATCTCAGCAACTATTTTTTCACCCAAACTGGATGATACTTTCAGGTAATGATCAGTACACTAAGCCCACTTGGTTCCCCAAATTTCGTTCTTCTATGTTGAACCGTTCGTTTCCAGTAACAGTTTGAATTTTGGCGTTTCACTCTGTTTTCTCCTATATTGATAGATGTATGTGGAACTCTAAATCAAACACGGTTTGTGCTAGCTTCTTGAAACTTGACACGATAATGTAGTTTCAAGTTCTGTCTCTAGGTTTTGTTTCCTCTTGATGTAGCCCTAAGCAGTGACTGGCGAGATACACTGTCCTTGAAAGGGGTTGCCAAGCTTCCCAAAATTACGAATCTCCAGAAATCTCAGAAACTATTTTTTCACCCAAACTGGATGATACTTTCAGGTAATGATCAGTACACTAAGCCCACTTGGTTCCCCAAATTTCGTTCTTCTATGTTGAACCGTTCGTTTCCAGTAACAGTTTGAATTTTGGCGTTTCACTCTGTTTTCTCCTATATTGATAGATGTATGTGGAACTCTAAATCAAACACGGTTTGTGCTAGCTTCTTGAAACTTGACACGATAATGTAGTTTCAAGTTCTGTCTCTAGGTTTGTTTCCTCTTGATGTAGCCCTAAGCAGTGACTGGCGAGATACACTGTCCTTGAAAGGGGTTGCCAAGCTTCCCAAAATTACGAATCTCCAGAAATCTCAGAAACTATTTTTTCACCCAAACTGGATGATACTTTCAGGTAATGATCAGTACACTAAGCCCACTTGGTTCCCCAAATTTCGTTCTTCTATGTTGAAGCGTTCGTTTCCAGTAACAGTTTGAATTTTGGCGTTTCACTCTGTTTTCTCCTATATTGATAGATGTATGTGGAACTCTAAATCAAACACGGTTTGTGCTAGCTTCTTGAAACTTGACACGATAATGTAGTTTCAAGTTCTATCTCTAGGTTTTGTTTCCTCTTGATGTAGCCCTAAGCAGTGACTGGCGAGATACACTGTCCTTGAAAGGGGTTGCCAAGCTTCCCAAAATTACGAATCTCCAGAAATCTCAGAAACTATTTTTTCACCCAAACTGGATGATACTTTCAGGTAATGATCAGTACACTAAGCCCACTTGGTTCCCCAAATTTCGTTCTTCTATGTTGAACCGTTCGTTTCCAGTAACAGTTTGAATTTTGGCGTTTCACTCTGTTTTCTCCTATATTGATAGATGTATGTGGAACTCTAAATCAAACACGGTTTGTGCTAGCTTCTTGAAACTTGACACGATAATGTAGTTTCAAGTTCTGTCTCTAGGTTTGTTTCCTCTTGATGTAGCCCTAAGCAGTGACTGGCGAGATACACTGTCCTTGAAAGGGGTTGCCAAGCTTCCCAAAATTACGAATCTCCAGAAATCTCAGAAACTATTTTTTCACCCAAACTGGATGATACTTTCAGGTAATGATCAGTACACTAAGCCCACTTGGTTCCCCAAATTTCGTTCTTCTATGTTGAAGCGTTCGTTTCCAGTAACAGTTTGAATTTTGGCGTTTCACTCTGTTTTCTCCTATATTGAGAGATGTATGTGGAACTCTAATTCAAACACGGTTTGTGCTAGCTTCTTGAAACTTGACACGATAATGTAGTTTCAAGTTCTGTCTCTAGGTTTCGTTTCCTCTTGATGTAGCCCTAAGCAGTGACTGGCGAGATACACTGTCCTTGAAAGGGGTTGCCAAGCTTCCCAAAATTACGAATCTCCAGAAATCTCAGCAACTATTTTTTCACCCAAACTGGATGATACTTTCAGGTAATGATCAGTACACTAAGCCCACTTGGTTCCCCAAATTTCGTTCTTCTATGTTGAAGCGTTCGTTTCCAGTAACAGTTTGAATTTTGGCGTTTCACTCTGTTTTCTCCTATATTGAGAGATGTATGTGGAACTCTAAATCAAACACGGTTTGTGCTAGCTTCTTGAAACTTGACACGATAATGTAGTTTCAAGTTCTGTCTCTAGGTTTCGTTTCCTCTTGATGTAGCCCTAAGCAGTGACTGGCGAGATACACTGTCCTTGAAAGGGGTTGCCAAGCTTCCCAAAATTACGAATCTCCAGAAATCTCAGCAACTATTTTTTCACCCAAACTGGATGATACTTTCAGGTAATGATCAGTACAATAAGCCCACTTGGTTCCCCAAATTTCGTTCTTCTATGTTGAAGCGTTCGTTTCCAGTAACAGTTTGAATTTTGGCGTTTCACTCTGTTTTCTCCTATATTGATAGATGTATGTGGAACTCTAAATCAAACACGGTCTGTGCTAGCTTCTTGAAACTTGACACGATAATATAGTTTCAAGTTCTATCTCTAGGTTTTGTTTCCTCTTGATGTAGCCCTAAGCAGTGACTGGCGAGATACACTGTCCTTGAAAGGGGTTGCCAAGCTACCCAAAATTACGAATCTCCAGAAATCTCAGCAACTATTTTTTCACCCAAACTGGATACTTTCAGGTAATGATCAGTACACTAAGCCCAGTTGGTTCCCCAAATTTCGTTCTTCTATGTTGAAGCGTTCGTTTCCAGTAACAGTTTGAATTTTGGCGTTTCACTCTGTTTTCTCCTATATTGATAGATGTATGTGGAACTCTAAATCAAACACGGTTTGTGCTAGCTTCTTGAAACTTGACACGATAATGTAGTTTCAAGTTCTATCTCTAAGTTTCGTTTCCTCTTGATGTAGCCCTAAGCAGTGACTGGCGAGATACACTGTCCTTGAAAGGGGTTGCCAAGCTTCCCAAAATTACGAATCTCCAGAAATCTCAGCAACTATTTTTTCACCCAAACTGGATGATAATTTCAGGTAATGATCAGTACACTAAGCCCACTTTGTTCCCCAAATTTCGTTCTTCTATGTTGAAGCGTTCGTTTCCAGTAACAGTTTGAATCTTGGCGTTTCACTCTGTTTCCTCCAATATTGATAGGTGTACGTGGAACTCTAAATCAAACACGGTTTGTGCTAGCTTCTTCAAACTTGACACGATAATGTAGTTTCAAGTTCTGTCTCTAGGTTTTGTTTCCTCTTGATGTAGCCCTAAGCAGTGACTGGCGAGATACACTGTCCTTGAAAGGGGTTGCCAAGCTTCCCAAAATTACGAATCTCCAGAAATCTCAGCAACTATTTTTTCACCCAAACTGGATGATACTTTCAGGTAATGATCAGTACACTAAGCCCACTTGGTTCCCCAAATTTCGTTCTTCTATGTTGAAGCGTTCGTTTCCAGTAACAGTTTGAATGTTGGCGTTTCACTCTGTTTTCTCCTATATTGATAGATGTATGTGGAACTCTAAATCAAACACGGTTTGTGCTAGCTTTTTGAAACTTGACACGATAATGTAGTTTCAAGTTCTATCTCTAGGTTTTGTTTCCTCTTGATGTAGCCCTAAGCAGTGACTGGCGAGATACACTGTCCTTGAAAGGGGTTGCCAAGCTTCCCAAAATTACGAATCTCCAGAAATCTCAGAAACTACTTTTTCACCCAAACTGGATGATACTTTCAGATAATGATCAGTACACTAAGCCCACTTGGTTCCCCAAATTTCGTTCTTCTATGTTGAACCGTTCGTTTCCAGTAACAGTTTGAATTTTGGCGTTTCACTCTGTTTTCTCCTATATTGATAGATGTATGTGGAACTCTAAATCAAACACGGTTTGTGCTAGCTTCTTGAAACTTGACACGATAATGTAGTTTCAAGTTCTGTCTCTAGGTTTGTTTCCTCTTGATGTAGCCCTAAGCAGTGACTGGCGAGATACACTGTCCTTGAAAGGGGTTGCCAAGCTTCCCAAAATTACGAATCTCCAGAAATCTCAGAAACTATTTTTTCACCCAAACTGGATGATACTTTCAGGTAATGATCAGTACACTAAGCCCACTTGGTTCCCCAAATTTCGTTCTTCTATGTTGAAGCGTTCGTTTCCAGTAACAGTTTGAATTTTGGCGTTTCACTCTGTTTTCTCCTATATTGAGAGATGTATGTGGAACTCTAAATCAAACACGCTTTGTGCTAGCTTCTTGAAACTTGACACGATAATGTAGTTTCAAGTTCTGTCTCTAGGTTTTGTTTCCTCTTGATGTAGCCCTAAGCAGTGACTGGCGAGATACACTGTCCTTGAAATGGGTTGCCAAGCTTCCCAAAATTACGAATCTCCAGAAATCTCAGCAACTATTTTTTCACCCAAACTGGATGATACTTTCAGGTAATGATCAGTACACTAAGCCCACTTGGTTCCCCAAATTTCGTTCTTCTATGTTGAACCGTTCGTTTCCAGTAACAGTTTGAATTTTGGCGTTTCACTCTGTTTTCTCCTATATTGAGAGATGTATGTGGAACTCTAAATCAAACACGGTTTGTGCTAGCTTCTTGAAACTTGACACGATAATGTAGTTTCAAGTTCTGTCTCTAGGTTTTGTTTCCTCTTGATGTAGCCCTAAGCAGTGACTGGCGAGATACACTGTCCTTGAAAGGGGTTGCCAAGCTTCCCAAAATTACGAATCTCCAGAAATCTCAGCAACTATTTTTTCACCCAAACTGGATGATACTTTCAGGTAATGATCAGTACACTAAGCCCACTTGGTTCCCCAAATTTCGTTCTTCTATGTTGAAGCGTTCGTTTCCAGTAACAGTTTGAATTTTGGCGTTTCACTCTGTTTTCTCCTATATTGATAGATGTATGTGGAACTCTAAATCAAACACGGTTTGTGCTAGCTTCTTGAAACTTGACACGATAATATAGTTTCAAGTTCTATCTCTAGGTTTTGTTTCCTCTTGATGTAGCCCTAAGCAGTGACTGGCGAGATACACTGTCCTTGAAAGGGGTTGCCAAGCTACCCAAAATTACGAATCTCCAGAAATCTCAGCAACAATTTTTTCACCCAAACTGGATGATACTTTCAGGTAATGATCAGTACACTAAGCCCAGTTGGTTCCCCAAATTTCGTTCTTCTATGTTGAAGCGTTCGTTTCCAGTAACAGTTTGAATTTTGGCGTTTCACTCTGTTTTCTCCTATATTGATAGATGTATGTGGAACTCTAAATCAAACACGGTTTGTGCTAGCTTCTTGAAACTTGACACGATAATGTAGTTTCAAGTTCTATCTCTAAGTTTCGTTTCCTCTTGATGTAGCCCTAAGCAGTGACTGGCGAGATACACTGTCCTTGAAAGGGGTTGCCAAGCTTCCCAAAATTACGAATCTCCAGAAATCTCAGCAACTATTTTTTCACCCAAACTGGATGATACTTTCAGGTAATGATCAGTACACTAAGCCCACTTGGTTCCCCAAATTTCGTTCTTCTATGTTGAAACGTTCGTTTCCAGTAACAGTTTGAATGTTGGCGTTTCACTCTGTTTTCTCCTATATTGATAGATGTATGTGGAACTCTAAATCAAACACGGTTTGTGCTAGCTTCTTGAAACTTGACACGATAATGTAGTTTCAAGTTCTATCTCTAAGTTTCGTTTCCTCTTGATGTAGCCCTAAGCAGTGACTGGCGAGATACACTGTCCTTGAAAGGGGTTGCCAAGCTTCCCAAAATTACGAATCTCCAGAAATCTCAGCAACTATTTTTTCACCCAAACTGGATGATACTTTCAGGTAATGATCAGTACACTAAGCCCACTTGGTTCCCCAAATTTTGTTCTTCTATGTTGAAGCGTTCGTTTCCAGTAACAGTTTGAATTTTGGCGTTTCACTCTGTTTTCTCCTATATTGAGAGATGTATGTGGAACTCTAAATCAAACACGGTTTGTGCTAGCTTCTTGAAACTTGACACGATAATGTAGTTTCAATTTCTGTCTCTAGGTTTTGTTTCCTCTTGATGTAGCCCTAAGCAGTGACTGGCGAGATACACTGTCCTTGAAAGGGGTTGCCAAGCTTCCCAAAATTACGAATCTCCAGAAATCTCAGCAACTATTTTTTCACCCAAACTGGATGATACTTTCAGGTAATGATCAGTACACTAAGCCCACTTGGTTCCCCAAATTTCGTTCTTCTATGTTGAAGCGTTTGTTTCCAGTAACAGTTTGAATCTTGGCGTTTCACTCTGTTTCCTCCAATATTGATAGGTGTACGTGGAACTCTAAATCAAACACGGTTTGTGCTAGCTTCTTCAATCTTGACACGATAATGTAGTTTCAAGTTCTGTCTCTAGGTTTTGTTTCCTCTTGATGTAGCCCTAAGCAGTGACTGGCGAGATACACTGTCCTTGAAAGGGGTTGCCAAGCTTCCCAAAATTACGAATCTCCAGAAATCTCAGCAACTATTTTTTCACCCAAACTGGATGATACTTTCAGGTAATGATCAGTACACTAAGCCCACTTGGTTCCCCAAATTTCGTTCTTCTATGTTGAAGCGTTCGTTTCCAGTAACAGTTTGAATTTTGGCGTTTCACTCTGTTTTCTCCTATATTGATAGATGTATGTGGAACTCTAAATCAAACACGGTTTGTGCTAGCTTCTTGAAACTTGACAGGATAATATAGTTTCAAGTTCTACCTCTAGGTTTTGTTTCCTCTTGATGTAGCCCTAAGCAGTGACTGGCGAGATACACTGTCCTTGAAAGGGGTTGCCAAGCTACCCAAAATTACGAATCTCCAGAAATCTCAGCAACTATTTTTTCACCCAAACTGGATGATACTTTCAGGTAATGATCAATACACTAAGCCCAGTTGGTTCCCCAAATTTCGTTCTTCTATGTTGAAGCGTTCGTTTCCAGTAACAGTTTGAATTTTGGCGTTTCACTCTGTTTTCTCCTATATTGATAGATGTATGTGGAACTCTAAATCAAACACGGTTTGTGCTAGCTTCTTGAAACTTGACACGATAATGTAGTTTCAAGTTCTATCTCTAAGTTTCGTTTCCTCTTGATGTAGCCCTAAGCAGTGACTGGCGAGATACACTGTCCTTGAAAGGGGTTGCCAAGCTTCCCAAAATTACGAATCTCCAGAAATCTCAGCAACTATTTTTTCACCCAAACTGGATGATACTTTCAGGTAATGATCAGTACACTAAGCCCACTTGGTTCCCCAAATTTTGTTCTTCTATGTTGAAGCGTTCGTTTCCAGTAACAGTTTGAATTTTGGCGTTTCACTCTGTTTTCTCCTATATTGATAGATGTATGTGGAACTCTAAATCAAACACGGTTTGTGCTAGCTTCTTGAAACTTGACACGATAATGTAGTTTCAAGTTCTGTCTCTAGGTTTTGTTTCCTCTTGATGTAGCCCTAAGCAGTGACTGGCGAGATACACTGTACTTGAAAGGGGTTGCCAAGCTTCCCAAAATTACGAATCTCCAGAAATCTCAGCAACTATTTTTTCACCCAAACTGGATGATACTTTCAGGTAATGATCAGTACACTAAGCCCACTTGGTTCCCCAAATTTCGTTCTTCTATGTTGAAGCGTTCGTTTCCAGTAACAGTTTGAATCTTGGCGTTTCACTCTGTTTCCTCCAATATTGATAGGTGTACGTGGAACTCTAAATCAAACACGGTTTGTGCTAGCTTCTTGAAACTTGACACGATAATGTAGTTTCAAGTTCTGTCTCTAGGTTTTGTTTCCTCTTGATGTAGCCCTAAGCAGTGACTGGCGAGATACACTGTCCTTGAAAGGGGTTGCCAAGCTTCCCAAAATTACGAATCTCCAGAAATCTCAGCAACTATTTTTTCACCCAAACTGGATGATACTTTCAGGTAATGATCAGTACACTAAGCCCACTTGGTTCCCCAAATTTCGTTCTTCTATGTTGAAGCGTTCGTTTCCAGTAACAGTTTGAATTTTGGCGTTTCACTCTGTTTTCTCCTATATTGATAGATGTATGTGGAACTCTAAATCAAACACGGTTTGTGCTAGCTTTTTGAAACTTGACACGATAATGTAGTTTCAAGTTCTGTCTCTAGGTTTTGTTTCCTCTTGATGTAGCCCTAAGTAGTGACTGGCGAGATACACTGTCCTTGAAAGGGGTTGCCAAGCTACCCAAAATTACGAATCTCCAGAAATCTCAGCAACTATTTTTTCACCCAAACTGGATGATACTTTCAGGTAATGATCAGTACACTAAGCCCACTTGGTTCCCCAAATTTCGTTCTTCTATGTTGAACCGTTCGTTTCCAGTAACAGTTTGAATTTTGGCGTTTCACTCTGTTTTCTCCTATATTGATAGATGTATGTGGAACTCTAAATCAAACACGGTTTGTGCTAGATTCTTGAAACTTGACACGATAATGTAGTTTCAAGTTCTATCTCTAGGTTTTGTTTCCTCTTGATGTAGCCCTAAGCAGTGACTGGCGAGATACACTGTCCTTGAAAGGGGTTGCCAAGCTTCCCAAAATTACGAATCTCCAGAAATCTCAGAAACTATTTTTTCACCCAAACTGGATGATACTTTCAGGTAATGATCAGTACACTAAGCCCACTTGGTTCCCCAAATTTCGTTCTTCTATGTTGAACCGTTCGTTTCCAGTAACAGTTTGAATTTTGGCGTTTCACTCTGTTTTCTCCTATATTGATAGATGTATGTGGAACTCTAAATCAAACACGGTTTGTGCTAGCTTCTTGAAACTTGACACGATAATGTAGTTTCAAGTTCTGTCTCTAGGTTTGTTTCCTCTTGATGTAGCCCTAAGCAGTGACTGGCGAGATACACTGTCCTTGAAAGGGGTTGCCAAGCTTCCCAAAATTACGAATCTCCAGAAATCTCAGAAACTATTTTTTCACCCAAACTGGATGATACTTTCAGGTAATGATCAGTACACTAAGCCCACTTGGTTCCCCAAATTTCGTTCTTCTATGTTGAAGCGTTCGTTTCCAGTAACAGTTTGAATTTTGGCGTTTCACTCTGTTTTCTCCTATATTGAGAGATGTATGTGGAACTCTAAATCAAACACGCTTTGTGCTAGCTTCTTGAAACTTGACACGATAATGTAGTTTCAAGTTCTGTCTCTAGGTTTTGTTTCCTCTTGATGTAGCCCTAAGCAGTGACTGGCGAGATACACTGTCCTTGAAAGGGGTTGCCAAGCTTCCCAAAATTACGAATCTGCAGAAATCTCAGCAACTATTTTTTCACCCAAACTGGATGATACTTTCAGGTAATGATCAGTACACTAAGCCCACTTGGTTCCCCAAATTTCGTTCTTCTATGTTGAAGCGTTCGTTTCCAGTAACAGTTTGAATATTGGCGTTTCACTCTGTTTTCTCCTATATTGAGAGATGTATGTGGAACTCTAAATCAAACACGGTTTGTGCTAGCTTCTTGAAACTTGACACGATAATGTAGTTTCAAGTTCTGTCTCTAGGTTTCGTTTCCTCTTGATGTAGCCCTAAGCAGTGACTGGCGAGATACACTGTCCTTGAAAGGGGTTGCCAAGCTTCCCAAAATTACGAATCTCCAGAAATCTCAGCAACTATTTTTTCACCCAAACTGGATGATACTTTCAGGTAATGATCAGTACAATAAGCCCACTTGGTTCCCCAAATTTCGTTCTTCTATGTTGAAGCGTTCGTTTCCAGTAACAGTTTGAATTTTGGCGTTTCACTCTGTTTTCTCCTATATTGATAGATGTATGTGGAACTCTAAATGAAACACGGTCTGTGCTAGCTTCTTGAAACTTGACACGATAATATAGTTTCAAGTTCTATCTCTAGGTTTTGTTTCCTCTTGATGTAGCCCTAAGCAGTGACTGGCGAGATACACTGTCCTTGAAAGGGGTTGCCAAGCTACCCAAAATTACGAATCTCCAGAAATCTCAGCAACTATTTTTTCACCCAAACTGGATACTTTCAGGTAATGATCAGTACACTAAGCCCAGTTGGTTCCCCAAATTTCGTTCTTCTATGTTGAAGCGTTCGTTTCCAGTAACAGTTTGAATTTTGGCGTTTCACTCTGTTTTCTCCTATATTGATAGATGTATGTGGAACTCTAAATCAAACACGGTTTGTGCTAGCTTCTTGAAACTTGACACGATAATGTAGTTTCAAGTTCTATCTCTAAGTTTCGTTTCCTCTTGATGTAGCCCTAAGCAGTGACTGGCGAGATACACTGTCCTTGAAAGGGGTTGCCAAGCTTCCCAAAATTACGAATCTCCAGAAATCTCAGCAACTATTTTTTCACCCAAACTGGATGATACTTTCAGGTAATGATCAGTACACTAAGCCCACTTGGTTCCCCAAATTTCGTTCTTCTATGTTGAAGCGTTCGTTTCCAGTAACAGTTTGAATCTTGGCGTTTCACTCTGTTTCCTCCAATATTGATAGGTGTACGTGGAACTCTAAATCAAACACGGTTTGTGCTAGCTTCTTCAAACTTGACACGATAAGGTAGTTTCAAGTTCTGTCTCTAGGTTTTGTTTCCTCTTGATGTAGCCCTAAGCAGTGACTGGCGAGATACACTGTCCTTGAAAGGGGTTGCCAAGCTTCCCAAAATTACGAATCTGCAGAAATCTCAGCAACTATTTTTTCACCCAAACTGGATGATACTTTCAGGTAATGATCAGTACACTAAGCCCACTTGGTTCCCCAAATTTCGTTCTTCTATGTTGAAGCGTTCGTTTCCAGTAACAGTTTGAATTTTGGCGTTTCACTCTGTTTTCTCCTATATTGAGAGATGTATGTGGAACTCTAATTCAAACACGGTTTGTGCTAGCTTCTTGAAACTTGACACGATAATGTAGTTTCAAGTTCTGTCTCTAGGTTTCGTTTCCTCTTGATGTAGCCCTAAGCAGTGACTGGCGAGATACACTGTCCTTGAAAGGGGTTGCCAAGCTTCCCAAAATTACGAATCTCCAGAAATCTCAGCAACTATTTTTTCACCCAAACTGGATGATACTTTCAGGTAATGATCAGTACACTAAGCCCACTTGGTTCCCCAAATTTCGTTCTTCTATGTTGAAGCGTTCGTTTCCAGTAACAGTTTGAATTTTGGCGTTTCACTCTGTTTTCTCCTATATTGATAGATGTATGTGGAACTCTAAATCAAACACGGTTTGTGCTAGCTTCTTGAAACTTGACACGATAATATAGTTTCAAGTTCTATCTCTAGGTTTTGTTTCCTCTTGATGTAGCCCTAAGCAGTGACTGGCGAGATACACTGTCCTTGAAAGGGGTTGCCAAGCTACCCAAAATTACGAATCTCCAGAAATCTCAGCAACTATTTTTTCACCCAAACTGGATGATACTTTCAGGTAATGATCAGTACACTAAGCCCACTTGGTTCCCCAAATTTCGTTCTTCTATGTTGAAGCGTTCGTTTCCAGTAACAGTTTGAATTTTGGCGTTTCACTCTGTTTTCTCCTATATTGATAGATGTATGTGGAACTCGAAATCAAACACGGTTTGTGCTAGCTTCTTGAAACTTGACACGATAATGTAGTTTCAAGTTCTATCTCTAAGTTTCGTTTCCTCTTGATGTAGCCCTAAGCAGTGACTGGCGAGATACACTGTCCTTGAAAGGGGTTGCCAAGCTTCCCAAAATTACGAATCTCCAGAAATCTCAGCAACTATTTTTTCACCCAAACTGGATGATACTTTCAGGCAATGATCAGTACACTAAGCCCACTTGGTTCCCCAAATTTCGTTCTTCTATGTTGAAGCGTTCGTTTCCAGTAACAGTTTGAATTTTGGCGTTTCACTCTGTTTTCTCCTATATTGAGAGATGTATGTGGAACTCTAAATCAAACACGGTTTGTGCTAGCTTCTTGAAACTTGACACGATAATGTAGTTTCAAGTTCTGTCTCTAGGTTTCGTTTCCTCTTGATGTAGCCCTAAGCAGTGACTGGCGAGATACACTGTCCTTGAAAGGGGTTGCCAAGCTTCCCAAAATTACGAATCTCCAGAAATCTCAGCAACTATTTTTTCACCCAAACTGGATGATACTTTCAGGTAATGATCAGTACACTAAGCCCACTTGGTTCCCCAAATTTCGTTCTTCTATGTTGAAGCGTTCGTTTCCAGTAACAGTTTGAATTTTGGCGTTTCACTCTGTTTTCTCCTATATTGATAGATGTATGTGGAACTCTAAATCAAACACGGTTTGTGCTAGCTTTTTGAAACTTGACACGATAATGTAGTTTCAAGTTCTGTCTCTGGGTTTTGTTTCCTCTTGATGTAGCCCTAAGCAGTGACTGGCGAGATACACTGTCCTTGAAAGGGGTTGCCAAGCTTCCCAAAATTACGAATCTCCAGAAATCTCAGCAACTATTTTTTCACCCAAACTGGATGATACTTTCAGGTAATGATCAGTACACTAAGCCCACTTGGTTCCCCGAATTTCGTTCTTCTATGTTGAACCGTTCGTTTCCAGTAACAGTTTGAATTTTGGCGTTTCACTCTGTTTTCTCCTATATTGATAGATGTATGTGGAACTCTAAATCAAACACGGTTTGTGCTAGCTTCTTGAAACTTGACACGATAATGTAGTTTCAAGTTCTATCTCTAAGTTTCGTTTCCTCTTGATGTAGCCCTAAGCAGTGACTGGCGAGATACACTGTCCTTGAAAGGGGTTGCCAAGCTTCCCAAAATTACGAATCTCCAGAAATCTCAGCAACTATTTTTTCACCCAAACTGGATGATACTTTCAGGTAATGATCAGTACACTAAGCCCACTTGGTTCCCCAAATTTCGTTCTTCTATGTTGAAGCGTTCGTTTCCAGTAACAGTTTGAATCTTGGCGTTTCACTCTGTTTCCTCCAATATTGATAGGTGTACGTGGAACTCTAAATCAAACACGGTTTGTGCTAGCTTCTTCAAACTTGACACGATAAGGTAGTTTCAAGTTCTGTCTCTAGGTTTTGTTTCCTCTTGATGTAGCCCTAAGCAGTGACTGGCGAGATACACTGTCCTTGAAAGGGGTTGCCAAGCTACCCAATATTACGAATCTCCAGAAATCTCAGCAACTATTTTTTCACCCAAATTGGATGATACTTTCAGGTAATGATCAGTACACTAATCCCAGTTGGTTCCCCAAATTTCGTTCTTCTATGTTGAAGCGTTCGTTTCCAGTAACAGTTTGAATTTTGGCGTTTCACTCTGTTTTCTCCTATATTGATAGATGTATGTGGAACTCTAAATCAAGCACGGTTTGTGCTAGCTTCTTGAAACTTGACACGATAATGTAGTTTCAAGTTCTATCTCTAAGTTTTGTTTCCTCTTGATGTAGCCCTAAGCAGTGACTGGCGAGATACACTGTCCTTGAAAGGGGTTGCCAAGCTTCCCAAAATTACGAATCTCCAGAAATCTCAGCAACTATTTTTTCACCCAAACTGGATGATACTTTCAGGTAATGATCAGTACACTAAGCCCACTTGGTTCCCCAAATTTCGTTCTTCTATGTTGAAGCGTTCGTTTCCAGTAACAGTTTGAATTTTGGCGTTTCACTCTGTTTTCTCCTATATTGATAGATGTATGTGGAACTCTAAATCAAACACGGTTTGTGCTAGCTTCTTGAAACTTGACACGATAATGTAGTTTCAAGTTCTATCTCTAAGTTTCGTTTCCTCTTGATGTAGCCCTAAGCAGTGACTGGCGAGATACACTGTCCTTGAAAGGGTTTGCCAAGCTTCCCAAAATTACGAATCTCCAGAAATCTCAGCAACTATTTTTTCACCCAAACTGGATGATACTTTCAGGTAATGATCAGTACACTAAGCCCACTTGGTTCCCCAAATTTCGTTCTTCTATGTTGAAGCGTTCGTTTCCAGTAACAGTTTGAATTTTGGCGTTTCACTCTGTTTCCTCCAATATTGATAGGTGTACGTGGAACTCTAAATCAAACACGGTTTGTGCTAGCTTCTTGAAACTTGACACGATAATGTAGTTTCAAGTTCTGTGTCTAGGTTTTGTTTCCTCTTGATGTAGCCCTAAGCAGTGACTGGCGAGATACACTGTCCTTGAAAGGGGTTGCCAAGCTACCCAAAATTACGAATCTCCAGAAATCTCAGCAACTATTTTTTCACCCAAACTGGATGATACTTTCAGGTAATGATCAGTACAATAAGCCCACTTGGTTCCCCAAATTTCGTTCTTCTATGTTGAAGCGTTCGTTTCCAGTAACAGTTTGAATTTTGGCGTTTCACTCTGTTTTCTCCTATATTGATAGATGTATGTGGAACTCTAAATCAAACACGGTTTGTGCTAGCTTTTTGAAACTTGACACGATAATGTAGTTTCAAGTTCTGTCTCTAGGTTTTGTTTCCTCTTGATGTAACCCTAAGCAGTGACTGGCGAGATACACTGTCCTTGAAAGGGGTTGCCAAGCTTCCCAAAATTACGAATCTCCAGAAATCTCAGCAACTATTTTTTCACCCAAACTGGATGATACTTTCAGGTAATGATCAGTACACTAAGCCCACTTGGTTCCCCAAATTTCGTTCTTCTATGTTGAACCGTTCGTTTCCAGTAACAGTTTGAATTTTGGCGTTTCACTCTGTTTTCTCCTATATTGATAGATGTATGTGGAACTCTAAATCAAACACGGTTTGTGCTAGCTTCTTGAAACTTGACATGATAATGTAGTTTCAAGTTCTATCTCTAAGTTTCGTTTCCTCTTGATGTAGCCCTAAGCAGTGACTGGCGAGATACACTGTCCTTGAAAGGGGTTGCCAAGCTTCCCAAAATTACGAATCTCCAGAAATCTCAGAAACTATTTTTTCACCCAAACTGGATGATACTTTCAGGTAATGATCAGTACACTAAGCCCACTTGGTTCCCCAAATTTCGTTCTTCTATGTTGAAGCGTTCGTTTCCAGTAACAGTTTGAATGTTGGCGTTTCACTCTGTTTCCTCCAATATTGATAGGTGTACGTGGAACTCTAAATCAAACACCGTTTGTGCTAGCTTCTTCAAACTTGACACGATAATGTAGTTTCAAGTTCTGTCTCTAGGTTTTGTTTCCTCTTGATGTAGCCCTAAGCAGTGACTGGCGAGATACACTGTCCTTGAAAGGGGTTGCCAAGCTTCCCAAAATTACGAATCTCCAGAAATCTCAGAAACTATTTTTTCACCCAAACTGGATGATACTTTCATGTAATGATCAGTACACTAAGCCCACTTGGTTGCCCAAATTTCGTTCTTCTATGTTGAAGCGTTCGTTTCCAGTAACAGTTTGAATTTTGGCGTTTCACTCTGTTTTCTCCTATATTGATAGATGTATGTGGAACTCTAAATCAAACACGGTTTGTGCTAGCTTCTTGAAACTTGACATGATAATGTAGTTTCAAGTTCTATCTCTAAGTTTCGTTTCCTCTTGATGTAGCCCTAAGCAGTGACTGGCGAGATACACTGTCCTTGAAAGGGGTTGCCAAGCTTCCCAAAATTACGAATCTCCAGAAATCTCAGAAACTATTTTTTCACCCAAACTGGATGATACTTTCAGGTAATGATCAGTACACGAAGCCCACTTGGTTCCCCAAATTTCGTTCTTCTATGTTGAAGCGTTCGTTTCCAGTAACAGTTTGAATGTTGGCGTTTCACTCTGTTTTCTCCTATATTGATAGACGTATGTGGAACACTAAATCAAACACGGTTTGTGCTAAATTCTTGAAACTTGACACGATAATGTAGTTTCAAGTTCTGTCTCTAGGTTTTGTTTCCTCTTGATGTTGCCCTAAGCAGTGACTGGCGAGATACACTGTCCTTGAAAGGGGTTGCCAAGCTACCCAAAATTACGAATCTCCAGAAATCTCAGCAACTATTTTTTCACCCAAATTGGATGATACTTTCAGGTAATGATCAGTACACTAAGCCCAGTTGGTTCCCCAAATTTCGTTCTTCTATGTTGAAGCGTTCGTTTCCAGTAACAGTTTGAATTTTGGCGTTTCACTCTGTTTTCTCCTATATTGATAGATGTATGTGGAACTCTAAATCAAACACGGTTTGTGCTAGCTTCTTGAAACTTGACACGATAATGTAGTTTCAAGTTCTATCTCTAAGTTTCGTTTCCTCTTGATGTAGCCCTAAGCAGTGACTGGCGAGATACACTGTCCTTGAAAGGGGTTGCCAAGCTTCCCAAAATTACGAATCTCCAGAAATCTCAGCAACTATTTTTTCACCCAAACTGGATGATACTTTCAGGTAATGATCAGTACACTAAGCCCACTTGGTTCCCCAAATTTCATTCTTCTATGTTGAAGCGTTCGTTTCCAGTAACAGTATGAATTTTGGCGTTTCACTCTGTTTTCTCCTATATTGATAGATGTATGTGGAACTCTAAATCAAACACGGTTTGTGCTAGCTTCTTGAAACTTGACACGATAATGTAGTTTCAAGTTCTATCTCTAAGTTTCGTTTCCTCTTGATGTAGCCCTAAGCAGTGACTGGCGAGATACACTGTCCTTGAAAGGGTTTGCCAAGCTTCCCAAAATTACGAATCTCCAGAAATCTCAGCAACTATTTTTTCACCCAAACTGGATGATACTTTCAGGTAATGATCAGTACACTAAGCCCACTTGGTTCCCCAAATTTCGTTCTTCTATGTTGAAGCGTTCGTTTCCAGTAACAGTTTGAATTTTGGCGTTTCACTCTGTTTCCTCCAATATTGATAGGTGTACGTGGAACTCTAAATCAAACACGGTTTGTGCTAGCTTCTTGAAACTTGACACGATAATGTAGTTTCAAGTTCTGTGTCTAGGTTTTGTTTCCTCTTGATGTAGCCCTAAGCAGTGACTGGCGAGATACACTGTCCTTGAAAGGGGTTGCCAAGCTACCCAAAATTACGAATCTCCAGAAATCTCAGCAACTATTTTTTCACCCAAACTGGATGATACTTTCAGGTAATGATCAGTACACTAAGCCCACTTGGTTCCCCAAATTTCGTTCTTCTATGTTGAAGCGTTCGTTTCCAGTAACAGTTTGAATTTTGGCGTTTCACTCTGTTTTCTCCTATATTGATAGATGTATGTGGAACTCTAAATCAAACACGGTTTGTGCTAGCTTCTTGAAACTTGACACGATAATGTAGTTTCAAGTTCTATCTCTAGGTTTTGTTTCCTCTTGATGTAGCCCTAAGCAGTGACTGGCGAGATACACTGTCCTTGAAAGGGGTTTCCAAGCTTCCCAAAATTACGAATCTCCAGAAATCTCAGAAACTATTTTTTCACCCAAACTGGATGATACTTTCAGGTAATGATCAGTACACTAAGCCCACTTGGTTCCCCAAATTTCGTTCTTCTATGTTGAAGCGTTCGTTTCCAGTAACAGTTTGAATATTGGCGTTTCACTCTGTTTTCTCCTATATTGATAGATGTATGTGGAACTCTAAATCAAACACGGTTTGTGCTAGCTTTTTGAAACTTGACACGATAATGTAGTTTCAAGTTCTATCTCTAGGTTTTGTTTCCTCTTGATGTAGCCCTAAGCAGTGACTGGCGAGATACACTGTCCTTGAAAGGGGTTGCCAAGCTTCCCAAAATTACGAATCTCCAGAAATCTCAGAAACTATTTTTTCACCCAAACTGGATGATACTTTCAGGTAATGATCAGTACACTAAGCCCACTTGGTTCCCCAAATTTCGTTCTTCTATGTTGAACCGTTCGTTTCCAGTAACAGTTTGAATTTTGGCGTTTCACTCTGTTTTCTCCTATATTGATAGATGTATGTGGAACTCTAAATCAAACACGGTTTGTGCTAGCTTCTTGAAACTTGACACGATAATGTAGTTTCAAGTTCTGTCTCTAGGTTTGTTTCCTCTTGATGTAGCCCTAAGCAGTGACTGGCGAGATACACTGTCCTTGAAAGGGGTTGCCAAGCTTCCCAAAATTATGAATCTCCAGAAATCTCAGAAACTATTTTTTCACCCAAACTGGATGATACTTTCAGGTAATGATCAGTACACTAAGCCCACTTGGTTCCCCAAATTTCGTTCTTCTATGTTGAAGCGTTCGTTTCCAGTAACAGTTTGAATGTTGGCGTTTCACTCTGTTTTCTCCTATATTGATAGACGTATGTGGAACTCTAAATCAAACACGGTTTGTGCTAGCTTCTTGAAACTTGACACGATAATGTAGTTTCAAGTTCTTTCTCTAGGTTTTGTTTCCTCTTGATGTTGCCCTAAGCAGTGACTGGCGAGATACACTGTCTTTGAAAGGGGTTGCCAAGCTTCCCAAAATTACGAATCTCCAGAAATCTCAGAAACTATTTTTTCACCCAAACTGGATGATACTTTCAGGTAATGATCAGTACACTATGCCCACTTGGTTCCCCAAATTTCGTTCTTCTATGTTGAAGCGTTCGTTTCCAGTAACAGTTTGAATTTTGGCGTTTCACTCTGTTTTCTCCTATATTGATAGATGTATGTGGAACTCTAAATCAAACACGGATTGTGCTAGCTTCTTGAAACTTGACACGATAATGTAGTTTCAAGTTCTGTCTCTAGGTTTTGTTTCCTCTTGATGTAGCCCTAAGCAGTGACTGGCGAGATACACTGTCCTTGAAAGGGGTTGCCAAGCTTCCCAAAATTACGAATCTCCAGAAATCTCAGCAACTATTTTTTCACCCAAACTGGATGATACTTTCAGGTAATGATCAGTACACTAAGCCCACTTGGTTCCCCAAATTTCGTTCTTCTATGTTGAAGCGTTCGTTTCCAGTAACAGTTTGAATTTTGGCGTTTCACTCTGTTTCCTCCAATATTGATAGGTGTACGTGGAACTCTAAATCAAACACGGTTTGTGCTAGCTTCTTCAAACTTGACACGATAATGTAGTTTCAAGTTCTGTCTCTAGGTTCTCTAGGTTTTGTTTCCTCTTGATGTAGCCCTAAGCAGTGACTGGCGAGATACACTGTCCTTGAAAGGGGTTGCCAAGCTTCCCAAAATTACGAATCTCCAGAAATCTCAGAAACTATTTTTTCACCCAAACTGGATGATACTTTCAGGTAATGATCAGTACACTAAGCCCACTTGGTTCCCCAAAGTTCGTTCTTCTATGTTGAAGCGTTCGTTTCCAGTAACAGTTTGAATATTGGCGTTTCACTCTGTTTTCTCCTATATTGATAGATGTATGTGGAACTCTAAATCAAACACGGTTTGTGCTAGCTTTTTGAAACTTGACACCATAATGTAGTTTCAAGTTCTATCTCTAGGTTTTGTTTCCTCTTGATGTAGCCCTAAGCAGTGACTGGCGAGATACACTGTCCTTGCAAGGGGTTGCCAAGCTTCCCAAAATTACGAATCTCCAGAAATCTCAGAAACTATTTTTTCACCCAAACTGGATGATACTTTCAGGTAATGATCAGTACACTAAGCCCACTTGGTTCCCCAAATTTCGTTCTTCTATGTTGAACCGTTCGTTTCCAGTAACAGTTTGAATTTTGGCGTTTCACTCTGTTTTCTCCTATATTGATAGATGTATGTGGAACTCTAAATCAAACACGGTTTGTGCTAGCTTCTTGAAACTTGACACGATAATGTAGTTTCAAGTTCTGTCTCTAGGTTTGTTTCCTCTTGATGTAGCCCTAAGCAGTGACTGGCGAGATACACTGTCCTTGAAAGGGGTTGCCAAGCTTCCCAAAATTACGAATCTCCAGAAATCTCAGAAACTATTTTTTCACCCAAACTGGATGATACTTTCAGGTAATGATCAGTACACTAAGCCCACTTGGTTCCCCAAATTTCGTTCTTCTATGTTGAAGCGTTCGTTTCCAGTAACAGTTTGAATGTTGGCGTTTCACTCTGTTTTCTCCTATATTGATAGACGTATGTGGAACTCTAAATCAAACACGGTTTGTGCTAGCTTCTTGAAACTTGACACGATAATGTAGTTTCAAGTTCTGTCTCTAGGTTTTGTTTCCTCTTGATGTTGCCCTAAGCAGTGACTGGCGAGATACACTGTCCATGAAAGGGGTTGCCAAGCTTCCCAAAATTACGAATCTCCAGAAATCTCAGAAACTATTTTTTCACCCAAACTGGATGATACTTTCAGGTAATGATCAGTACACTAAGCCCACTTGGTTCCCCAAATTTCGTTCTTCTATATTGAAGCGTTCGTTTCAAGTAACAGTTTGAATTTTGGCGTTTCACTCTGATTTCTCCTATATTGATAGATGTATGTGGAACTCTAAATCAAACACGGTTTGTGCTAGCTTCTTGAAACTTGACACGATAATGTAGTTTCAAGTTCTGTCTCTAGGTTTGTTTCCTCTTGATGTAGCCCTAAGCAGTGACTGGCGAGATACACTGTCCTTGATAGTGGTTGCCAAGCTTCCCAAAATTACGAATCTCCAGAAATCTCAGAAACTATTTTTTCACCCAAACTGGATGATACTTTCAGGTAATGATCAGTACACTAAGCCCACTTGGTTCCCCAAATTTCGTTCTTCTATGTTGAAGCGTTCGTTTCCAGTAACAGTTTGAATGTTGGCGTTTCACTCTGTTTTCTCCTATATTGATAGACGTATGTGGAACTCTAAATCAAACACGGTTTGTGCTAGCTTCTTGAAACTTGACACGATAATGTAGTTTCAAGTTCTGTCTCTAGGTTTTGTTTCTTCTTGATATTGCCCTAAGCAGTGACTGGCGAGATACACTGTCCTTGAAAGGGGTTGCCAAGCTTCCCAAAATTACGAATCTCCAGAAATCTCAGAAACTATTTTTTCACCCAAACTGGATGATACTTTCAGGTAATGATCAGTACACTAAGCCCACTTGGTTCCCCAAATTTCGTTCTTCTATGTTGAACCGTTCGTTTCCAGTAACAGTTTGAATTTTGGCGTTTCACTCTGTTTTCTCCTATATTGATAGATGTATGTGGAACTCTAAATCAAACACGGTTTGTGCTAGCTTCTTGAAACTTGACACGATAATGTAGTTTCAAGTTCTGTCTCTAGGTTTGTTTCCTCTTGATGTAGCCCTAAGCAGTGACTGGCGAGATACACTGTCCTTGAAAGGGGTTGCCAAGCTTCCCAAAATTATGAATCTCCAGAAATCTCAGAAACTATTTTTTCACCCAAACTGGATGATACTTTCAGGTAATGATCAGTACACTAAGCCCACTTGGTTCCCCAAATTTCGTTCTTCTATGTTGAAGCGTTCGTTTCCAGTAACAGTTTGAATGTTGGCGTTTCACTCTGTTTTCTCCTATATTGATAGACGTATGTGGAACTCTAAATCAAACACGGTTTGTGCTAGCTTCTTGAAACTTGACACGATAATGTAGTTTCAAGTTCTTTCTCTAGGTTTTGTTTCCTCTTGATGTTGCCCTAAGCAGTGACTGGCGAGATACACTGTCTTTGAAAGGGGTTGCCAAGCTTCCCAAAATTACGAATCTCCAGAAATCTCAGAAACTATTTTTTCACCCAAACTGGATGATACTTTCAGGTAATGATCAGTACACTATGCCCACTTGGTTCCCCAAATTTCGTTCTTCTATGTTGAAGCGTTCGTTTCCAGTAACAGTTTGAATTTTGGCGTTTCACTCTGTTTTCTCCTATATTGATAGATGTATGTGGAACTCTAAATCAAACACGGATTGTGCTAGCTTCTTGAAACTTGACACGATAATGTAGTTTCAAGTTCTGTCTCTAGGTTTTGTTTCCTCTTGATGTAGCCCTAAGCAGTGACTGGCGAGATACACTGTCCTTGAAAGGGGTTGCCAAGCTTCCCAAAATTACGAATCTCCAGAAATCTCAGCAACTATTTTTTCACCCAAACTGGATGATACTTTCAGGTAATGATCAGTACACTAAGCCCACTTGGTTCCCCAAATTTCGTTCTTCTATGTTGAAGCGTTCGTTTCCAGTAACAGTTTGAATTTTGGCGTTTCACTCTGTTTCCTCCAATATTGATAGGTGTACGTGGAACTCTAAATCAAACACGGTTTGTGCTAGCTTCTTCAAACTTGACACGATAATGTAGTTTCAAGTTCTGTCTCTAGGTTCTCTAGGTTTTGTTTCCTCTTGATGTAGCCCTAAGCAGTGACTGGCGAGATACACTGTCCTTGAAAGGGGTTGCCAAGCTTCCCAAAATTACGAATCTCCAGAAATCTCAGAAACTATTTTTTCACCCAAACTGGATGATACTTTCAGGTAATGATCAGTACACTAAGCCCACTTGGTTCCCCAAATTTCGTTCTTCTATATTGAAGCGTTCGTTTCCAGTAACAGTTTGAATTTTGGCGTTTCACTCTGTTTTCTCCTATATTGATAGATGTATGTGGAACTCTAAATCAAACACGGTTTGTGCTAGCTTCTTGAAACTTGACACGATAATGTAGTTTCAAGTTCTGTCTCTAGGTTTTGTTTCCTCTTGATGTAGCCCTAAGCAGTGACTGGCGAGATACACTGTCCTTGAAAGGGGTTGCCAAGCTTCCCAAAATTACGAATCTCCAGAAATCTCAGCAACTATTTTTTCACCCAAACTGGATGATACTTTCAGGTAATGATCAGTACACTAAGCCCACTTGGTTCCCCAAAGTTCGTTCTTCTATGTTGAAGCGTTCGTTTCCAGTAACAGTTTGAATATTGGCGTTTCACTCTGTTTTCTCCTATATTGATAGATGTATGTGGAACTCTAAATCAAACACGGTTTGTGCTAGCTTTTTGAAACTTGACACCATAATGTAGTTTCAAGTTCTATCTCTAGGTTTTGTTTCCTCTTGATGTAGCCCTAAGCAGTGACTGGCGAGATACACTGTCCTTGCAAGGGGTTGCCAAGCTTCCCAAAATTACGAATCTCCAGAAATCTCAGAAACTATTTTTTCACCCAAACTGGATGATACTTTCAGGTAATGATCAGTACACTAAGCCCACTTGGTTCCCCAAATTTCGTTCTTCTATGTTGAACCGTTCGTTTCCAGTAACAGTTTGAATTTTGGCGTTTCACTCTGTTTTCTCCTATATTGATAGATGTATGTGGAACTCTAAATCAAACACGGTTTGTGCTAGCTTCTTGAAACTTGACACGATAATGTAGTTTCAAGTTCTGTCTCTAGGTTTGTTTCCTCTTGATGTAGCCCTAAGCAGTGACTGGCGAGATACACTGTCCTTGAAAGGGGTTGCCAAGCTTCCCAAAATTACGAATCTCCAGAAATCTCAGAAACTATTTTTTCACCCAAACTGGATGATACTTTCAGGTAATGATCAGTACACTAAGCCCACTTGGTTCCCCAAATTTCGTTCTTCTATGTTGAAGCGTTCGTTTCCAGTAACAGTTTGAATGTTGGCGTTTCACTCTGTTTTCTCCTATATTGATAGACGTATGTGGAACTCTAAATCAAACACGGTTTGTGCTAGCTTCTTGAAACTTGACACGATAATGTAGTTTCAAGTTCTGTCTCTAGGTTTTGTTTCCTCTTGATGTTGCCCTAAGCAGTGACTGGCGAGATACACTGTCCATGAAAGGGGTTGCCAAGCTTCCCAAAATTACGAATCTCCAGAAATCTCAGAAACTATTTTTTCACCCAAACTGGATGATACTTTCAGGTAATGATCAGTACACTAAGCCCACTTGGTTCCCCAAATTTCGTTCTTCTATATTGAAGCGTTCGTTTCAAGTAACAGTTTGAATTTTGGCGTTTCACTCTGATTTCTCCTATATTGATAGATGTATGTGGAACTCTAAATCAAACACGGTTTGTGCTAGCTTCTTGAAACTTGACACGATAATGTAGTTTCAAGTTCTGTCTCTAGGTTTGTTTCCTCTTGATGTAGCCCTAAGCAGTGACTGGCGAGATACACTGTCCTTGATAGTGGTTGCCAAGCTTCCCAAAATTACGAATCTCCAGAAATCTCAGAAACTATTTTTTCACCCAAACTGGATGATACTTTCAGGTAATGATCAGTACACTAAGCCCACTTGGTTCCCCAAATTTCGTTCTTCTATGTTGAAGCGTTCGTTTCCAGTAACAGTTTGAATGTTGGCGTTTCACTCTGTTTTCTCCTATATTGATAGACGTATGTGGAACTCTAAATCAAACACGGTTTGTGCTAGCTTCTTGAAACTTGACACGATAATGTAGTTTCAAGTTCTGTCTCTAGGTTTTGTTTCTTCTTGATATTGCCCTAAGCAGTGACTGGCGAGATACACTGTCCTTGAAAGGGGTTGCCAAGCTTCCCAAAATTACGAATCTCCAGAAATCTCAGCAACTATTTTTTCACCCAAACTGGATGATACTTTCAGGTAATGATCAGTACACTAAGCCCACTTGGTTCCCCAAATTTCGTTCTTCTATGTTGAAGCGTTCGTTTCCAGTAACAGTTTGAATTTTGGCGTTTCACTCTGTTTTCTCCTATATTGATAGATGTATGTGGAACTCTAAATCAAACACGGATTGTGCTAGCTTCTTGAAACTTGACACGATAATGTAGTTTCAAGTTCTGTCTCTAGGTTTGTATCCTCTTGATGTAGCCGTAAGCAGTGACTGGCGAGATACACTGTCCTTGAAAGGGGTTGCCAAGCTTCCCAAAATTACGAATCTCCAGAAATCTCAGAAACTATTTTTTCACCCAAACTGGATGATACTTTCAGGTAATGATCAGTACACTAAGCCCACTTGGTTCCCCAAATTTCGTTCTTCTATGTTGAAGCGTTCGTTTCCAGTAACAGTTTGAATTTTGGCGTTTCACTCTGTTTTCTCCTATATTGAGAGATGTATGTGGAACTCTAAATCAAACACGGTTTGTGCTAGCTTCTTGAAACTTGACACGATAATGTAGTTTCAAGTTCTGTCTCTAGGTTTTGTTTCCTCTTGATGTAGCCCTAAGCAGTGACTGGCGAGATACACTGTCCTTGAATGGGGTTGCCAAGCTTCCCAAAATTACGAATCTCCAGAAATCTCAGCAACTATTTTTTCACCCAAACTGGATGATACTTTCAGGTAATGATCAGTACACTAAGCCCACTTGGTTCCCCAAATTTCGTTCTTCTATGTTGAAGCGTTCGTTTCCAGTAACAGTTTGAATTTTGGCGTTTCACTCTGTTTTCTCCTATGTTGATAGATGTATGTGGAACTCTAAATCAAACACGGTTTGTGCTAGCTTCTTGAAACTTGACACGATAATATAGTTTCAAGTTCTATCTCTAGGTTTCGTTTCCTCTTGATGTAGCCCTAAGCAGTGACTGGCGAGATACACTGTCCTTGAAAGGGGTTGCCAAGCTTCCCAAAATTACGAATCTCCAGAAATCTCAGAAACTATTTTTTCACCCAAACTGGATGATACTTTCAGGTAATGATCAGTACACTAAGCCCACTTAGTTCCCCAAATTTCGTTCTTCTATGTTGAAGCGTTCGTTTCCAGTAACAGTTTGAATTTTGGCGTTTCACTCTGTTTTCTCCTATATTGATAGATGTATGTGGAACTCTAAATCAAACACGGTTTGTGCTAGCTTCTTCAAACTTGACACGATAATGTAGTTTCAAGTTCTATCTCTAGGTTTTGTTTCCTCTTGATGTAGCCCTAAGCAGTGACTGGCGAGATACACTGTCCTTGAAAGGGGTTGCCAAGCTTCCCAAAATTACGAATCTCCAGAAATCTCAGCAACTATTTTTTCACCCAAACTGGATGATACTTTCAGGTAATGATCAGTACACTAAGCCCACTTGGTTCCCCAAATTTCGTTCTTCTATGTTGAAGCGTTCGTTTCCAGTAACAGTTTGAATTTTGGCGTTTCACTCTGTTTTCTCCTATATTGATAGATGTATGTGGAACTCTAAATCAAACACGGTTTGTGCTAGCTTCTTGAAACTTAACACGATAATGTAGTTTCAAGTTCTGTCTCTAGGTTTTGTTTCCTCTTGATGTAGCCCTAAGCAGTGACTGGCGAGATACACTGTCCTTGAAAGGGGTTGCCAAGCTTCCCAAAATTACGAATCTCCAGAAATCTCAGCAACTATTTTTTCACCCAAACTGGATGATACTTTCAGGTAATGATCAGTACACTAAGCCCACTTGGTTCCCCAAATTTCGTTCTTCTATGTTGAAGCGTTCGTTTCCAGTAACAGTTTGAATCTTGGCGTTTCACTCTGTTTCCTCCAATATTGATAGGTGTACGTGGAACTCTAAATCAAACACGGTTTGTGCTAGCTTCTTCAAACTTGACACGATAATGTAGTTTCAAGTTCTGTCTCTAGGTTTTGTTTCCTCTTGATGTAGCCCTAAGCAGTGACTGGCGAGATACACTGTCCTTGAAAGGGGTTGCCAAGCTTCCCAAAATTACGAATCTTCAGAAATCTCAGCAACAATTTTTTCACCCAAACTGGATGATACTTTCAGGTAATGATCAGTACACTAAGCCCACTTGGTTCCCCAAATTTCGTTCTTCTATGTTGAAGCGTTCGTTTCCAGTAACAGTTTGAATTTTGGCGTTTCACTCTGTTTTCTCCTATATTGATAGATGTATGTGGAACTCTAAATCAAACACGGTTTGTGCTAGCTTTTTGAAACTTGACACAATAATGTAGTTTCAAGTTCTGTCTCTAGGTTTTGTTTCCTCTTGATGTAGCCCTAAGCAGTGACTGGCGAGATACACTGTCCTTGAAAGGGGTTGCCAAGCTACCCAAAATTACGAATCTCCAGAAATCTCAGCAACTATTTTTTCACCCAAACTGGATGATACTTTCAGGTAATGTTCAGTACACTAAGCCCACTTGGTTCCCCAAATTTCGTTCTTCTATGTTGAAGCGTTCGTTTCCAGTAACAGTTTGAATTTTGGCGTTTCATTCTGTTTTCTCCTATATTGATAGATGTATGTGGAACTCTAAATCAAACACGGTTTGCGCTAGCTTCTTGAAACTTGACACGATAATGTAGTTTCAAGTTCTATCTCTACGTTTTGTTTCCTCTTGATGTAGCCCTAAGCAGTGACTGGCGAGATACACTGTCCTTGAAAGGGGTTGCCAAGCTTCCCAAAATTACGAATCTCCAGAAATCTCAGCAACTATTTTTTCACCCAAACTGGATGATACTTTCAGGTAATGATCAGTACACTAAGCCCACTTGGTTCCCCAAATTTCGTTCTTCTATGTTGAAGCGTTCGTTTCCAGTAACAGTTTGAATGTTGGCGTTTCACTCTGTTTTCTCCTATATTGATAGATGTATGTGGAACTCTAAATCAAACACGGTTTGTGCTAGCTTCTTGAAACTTGACACGATAATGTAGTTTCAAGTTCTATCTCTCGGTTTTGTTTCCTCTTGATGTAGCCCTAAGCAGTGACTGGCGAGATACACTGTCCTTGAAAGGGGTTGCCAAGCATCCCAAAATTACGAATCTCCACAAATCTCAGAAACTATTTTTTCACCCAAACTGGATGATACTTTCAGGTAATGATCAGTACACTAAGCCCACTTGGTTCCCCAAATTTCGTTCTTCTATGTTGAACCGTTCGTTTCCAGTAACAGTTTGAATTTTGGCGTTTCACTCTGTTTTCTCCTATATTGATAGATGTATGTGGAACTCTAAATCAAACACGGTTTGTGCTAGCTTCTTGAAACTTGACACGATAATGTAGTTTCAAGTTCTGTCTCTAGGTTTGTTTCCTCTTGATGTAGCCCTAAGCAGTGACTGGCGAGATACACTGTCCTTGATAGTGGTTGCCAAGCTTCCCAAAATTACGAATCTCCAGAAATCTCAGAAACTATTTTTTCACCCAAACTGGATGATACTTTCAGGTAATGATCAGTACACTAAGCCCACTTGGTTCCCCAAATTTCGTTCTTCTATGTTGAAGCGTTCGTTTCCAGTAACAGTTTGAATGTTGGCGTTTCACTCTGTTTTCTCCTATATTGATAGACGTATGTGGAACTCTAAATCAAACATGGTTTGTGCTAGCTTCTTGAAACTTGACACGATAATGTAGTTTCAAGTTCTGTCTCTAGGTTTTGTTTCCTCTTGATGTTGCCCTAAGCAGTGACTGGCGAGATACACTGTCCTTGAAAGGGGTTGCCAAGCTTCCCAAAATTACGAATCTCCAGAAATCTCAGAAACTATTTTTTCACCCAAACTGGATGATACTTTCAGGTAATGATCAGTACACTAAGCCCACTTGGTTCCCCAAATTTCGTTCTTCTATGTTGAAGCGTTCGTTTCCAGTAACAGTTTGAATTTTGGCGTTTCACTCTGTTTTCTCCTATATTGATAGATGTATGTGGAACTCTAAATCAAACACGGTTTGTGCTAGCTTCTTGAAACTTGACACGATAATGTAGTTTCAAGTTCTATCTCTAGGTTTTGTTTCCTCTTGATGTAGCCCTAAGCAGTGACTGGCGAGATACCCTGTCCTTGAAAGGGGTTGCCAAGCTTCCCAAAATTACGAATCTCCAGAAATCTCAGCAACTATTTTTTCACCCAAACTGGATGATACTTTCAGGTAATGATCAGTACACTAAGCCCACTTGGTTCCCCAAATTTCGTTCTTCTATGTTGAAGCGTTCGTTTCCAGTAACAGTTTGAATTTTGGCGTTTCACTCTGTTTTCTCCTATATTGAGAGATGTATGTGGAACTCTAAATCAAACACGGTTTGTGCTAGCTTCTTGAAACTTGACACGATAATGTAGTTTCAAGTTCTATCTCTACGTTTTGTTTCCTCTTGATGTAGCCCTAAGCAGTGACTGGCGAGATACACTGTCCTTGAAAGGGGTTGCCAAGCTTCCCAAAATTACGAATCTCCAGAAATCTCAGCAACTATTTTTTCACCCAAACTGGATGATACTTTCAGGTAATGATCAGTACACTAAGCCCACTTGGTTCCCCAAATTTCGTTCTTCTATGTTGAAGCGTTCGTTTCCAGTAACAGTTTGAATTTTGGCGTTTCACTCTGTTTTCTCCTATATTGAGAGATGTATGTGGAACTCTAAATCAAACACGGTTTGTGCTAGCTTCTTGAAACTTGACACGATAATGTAGTTTCAAGTTCTGTCTCTAGGTTTTGTTTCCTCTTGATGTAGCCCTAAGCAGTGACTGGCGAGATACACTGTCCTTGAAAGGGGTTGCCAAGCTTCCCAAAATTACGAATCTCCAGAAATCTCAGCAACTATTTTTTCACCCAAACTGGATGATACTTTCAGGTAATGATCAGTACACTAAGCCCACTTGGTTCCCCAAATTTCGTTCTTCTATGTTGAAGCGTTCGTTTCCAGTAACAGTTTGAATTTTGGCGTTTCACTCTGTTTTCTCCTATGTTGATAGATGTATGTGGAACTCTAAATCAAACACGGTTTGTGCTAGCTTCTTGAAACTTGACACGATAATATAGTTTCAAGTTCTATCTCTAGGTTTCGTTTCCTCTTGATGTAGCCCTAAGCAGTGACTGGCGAGATACACTGTCCTTGAAAGGGGTTGCCAAGCTTCCCAAAATTACGAATCTCCAGAAATCTCAGAAACTATTTTTTCACCCAAACTGGATGATACTTTCAGGTAATGATCAGTACACTAAGCCCACTTGGTTCCCCAAATTTCGTTCTTCTATGTTGAAGCGTTCGTTTCCAGTAACAGTTTGAATTTTGGCGTTTCACTCTGTTTTCTCCTATATTGAGAGATGTATGTGGAACTCTAAATCAAACACGGTTTGTGCTAGCTTCTTGAAACTTGACACGATAATGTAGTTTCAAGTTCTGTCTCTAGGTTTTGTTTCCTCTTGATGTAGCCCTAAGCAGTGACTGGCGAGATACACTGTCCTTGAAAGGGGTTGCCAAGCTTCCCAAAATTACGAATCTCCAGAAATCTCAGCAACTATTTTTTCACCCAAACTGGATGATACTTTCAGGTAATGATCGGTACACTAAGCCCACTTGGTTCCCCAAATTTCGTTCTTCTATGTTGAAGCGTTCGTTTCCAGTAACAGTTTGAATCTTGGCGTTTCACTCTGTTTCCTCCAATATTGATAGGTGTACGTGGAACTCTAAATCAAACACGGTTTGTGCTAGCTTCTTCAAACTTGACACGATAATGTAGTTTCAAGTTCTGTCTCTAGGTTTTGTTTCCTCTTGATGTAGCCCTAAGCAGTGACTGGCGAGATACACTGTCCTTGAAAGGGGTTGCCAAGCTTCCCAAAATTACGAATCTCCAGAAATCTCAGCAACTATTTTTTCACCCAAACTGGATGATACTTTCAGGTAATGATCAGTACACTAAGCCCACTTGGTTCCCCAAATTTCGTTCTTCTATGTTGAAGCGTTCGTTTCCAGTAACAGTTTGAATTTTGGCGTTTCACTCTGTTTTCTCCTATATTGAGAGATGTATGTGGAACTCTAAATCAAACACGGTTTGTGCTAGCTTCTTGAAACTTGACACGATAATGTAGTTTCAAGTTCTGTCTCTAGGTTTCGTTTCCTCTTGATGTAGCCCTAAGCAGTGACTGGCGAGATACACTGTCCTTGAAAGGGGTTGCCAAGCTTCCCAAAATTACGAATCTCCAGAAATCTCAGCAACTATTTTTTCACCCAAACTGGATGATACTTTCAGGTAATGATCAGTACACTAAGCCCACTTGGTTCCCCAAATTTCGTTCTTCTATGTTGAAGCGTTCGTTTCCAGTAACAGTTTGAATTTTGGCGTTTCACTCTGTTTTCTCCTATATTGATAGATGTATGTGGAACTCTAAATCAAACACGGTTTGTGCTAGCTTCTTGAAACTTGACACGATAATGTAGTTTCAAGTTCTGTCTCTAGGTTTGTTTCCTCTTGATGTAGCCCTAAGCAGTGACTGGCGAGATACACTGTCCTTGAAAGTGGTTGCCAAGCTTCCCAAAATTACGAATCTCCAGAAATCTCAGAAACTATTTTTTCACCCAAACTGGATGATACTTTCAGGTAATGATCAGTACACTAAGCCCACTTGGTTCCCCAAATTTCGTTCTTCTATGTTGAAGCGTTCGTTTCCAGTAACAGTTTGAATCTTGGCGTTTCACTCTGTTTTCTCCTATATTGATAGACGTATGTGGAACTCTAAATCAAACACGGTTTGTGCTAGCTTCTTGAAACTTGACACGATAATGTAGTTTCAAGTTCTGTCTCTAGGTTTTGTTTCCTCTTGATATTGCCCAAAGCAGTGACTGGCGAGATACACTGTCCTTGAAAGGGGTTGCCAAGCTTCCCAAAATTACGAATCTCCAGAAATCTCAGCAACTATTTTTTCACCCAAACTGGATGATACTTTCAGGTAATGATCAGTACACTAAGCCCACTTGGTTCCCCAAATTTCGTTCTTCTATGTTGAAGCGTTCGTTTCCAGTAACAGTTTGAATTTTGGCGTTTCACTCTGTTTTCTCCTATATTGATAGATGTATGTGGAACTCTAAATCAAACACGGTTTGTGCTAGCTTCTTGAAACTTGACACGATAATGTAGTTTCAATTTCTGTCTCTAGGTTTGTATCCTCTTGATGTAGCCCTAAGCAGTGACTGGCGAGATACACTGTCATTGAAAGGGGTTGCCAAGCTTCCCAAAATTACGAATCTCCAGAAATCTCAGAAACTATTTTTTCACCCAAACTGGATGATACTTTCAGGTAATGATCAGTACACTAAGCCCACTTGGTTCCCCAAATTTCGTTCTTCTATGTTGAAGCGTTCGTTTCCAGTAACAGTTTGAATGTTGGCGTTTCACTCTGTTTTCTCCTATATTGATAGACGTATGTGGAACTCTAAATCAAACACGGTTTGTGCTAGCTTCTTGAAACTTGACACGATAATGTAGTTTCAAGTTCTGTCTCTAGGTTTTGTTTCCTCTTGATGTTGCCCTAAGCAGTGACTGGCGAGATACACTGTCCTTGAAAGGGGTTGCCAAGCTTCCCAAAATTACGAATCTCCAGAAATCTCAGAAACTATTTTTTCACCCAAACTGGATGATACTTTCAGGTAATGATCAGTACACTAAGCCCACTTGGTTCCCCAAATTTCGTTCTTCTATGTTGAAGCGTTCGTTTCCAGTAACAGTTTGAATTTTGGCGTTTCACTCTGTTTTCTCCTATATTGATAGATGTATGTGGAACTCTAAATCAAACACGGTTTGTGCTAGCTTCTTGAAACTTGACACGATAATGTAGTTTCAAGTTCTATCTCTAGGTTTTGTTTCCTCTTGATGTAGCCCTAAGCAGTGACTGGCGAGATACCCTGTCCTTGAAAGGGGTTGCCAAGCTTCCCAAAATTACGAATCTCCAGAAATCTCAGCAACTATTTTTTCACCCAAACTGGATGATACTTTCAGGTAATGATCAGTACACTAAGCCCACTTGGTTCCCCAAATTTCGTTCTTCTATGTTGAAGCGTTCGTTTCCAGTAACAGTTTGAATTTTGGCGTTTCACTCTGTTTTCTCCTATATTGAGAGATGTATGTGGAACTCTAAATCAAACACGGTTTGTGCTAGCTTCTTGAAACTTGACACGATAATGTAGTTTCAAGTTCTATCTCTACGTTTTGTTTCCTCTTGATGTAGCCCTAAGCAGTGACTGGCGAGATACACTGTCCTTGAAAGGGGTTGCCAAGCTTCCCAAAATTACGAATCTCCAGAAATCTCAGCAACTATTTTTTCACCCAAACTGGATGATACTTTCAGGTAATGATCAGTACACTAAGCCCACTTGGTTCCCCAAATTTCGTTCTTCTATGTTGAAGCGTTCGTTTCCAGTAACAGTTTGAATTTTGGCGTTTCACTCTGTTTTCTCCTATATTGAGAGATGTATGTGGAACTCTAAATCAAACACGGTTTGTGCTAGCTTCTTGAAACTTGACACGATAATGTAGTTTCAAGTTCTATCTCTAGGTTTTGTTTCCTCTTGATGTAGCCCTAAGCAGTGACTGGCGAGATACCCTGTCCTTGAAAGGGGTTGCCAAGCTTCCCAAAATTACGAATCTCCAGAAATCTCAGCAACTATTTTTTCACCCAAACTGGATGATACTTTCAGGTAATGATCAGTACACTAAGCCCACTTGGTTCCCCAAATTTCGTTCTTCTATGTTGAAGCGTTCGTTTCCAGTAACAGTTTGAATTTTGGCGTTTCACTCTGTTTTCTCCTATATTGAGAGATGTATGTGGAACTCTAAATCAAACACGGTTTGTGCTAGCTTCTTGAAACTTGACACGATAATGTAGTTTCAAGTTCTATCTCTACGTTTTGTTTCCTCTTGATGTAGCCCTAAGCAGTGACTGGCGAGATACACTGTCCTTGAAAGGGGTTGCCAAGCTTCCCAAAATTACGAATCTCCAGAAATCTCAGCAACTATTTTTTCACCCAAACTGGATGATACTTTCAGGTAATGATCAGTACACTAAGCCCACTTGGTTCCCCAAATTTCGTTCTTCTATGTTGAAGCGTTCGTTTCCAGTAACAGTTTGAATTTTGGCGTTTCACTCTGTTTTCTCCTATATTGAGAGATGTATGTGGAACTCTAAATCAAACACGGTTTGTGCTAGCTTCTTGAAACTTGACACGATAATGTAGTTTCAAGTTCTGTCTCTAGGTTTTGTTTCCTCTTGATGTAGCCCTAAGCAGTGACTGGCGAGATACACTGTCCTTGAAAGGGGTTGCCAAGCTTCCCAAAATTACGAATCTCCAGAAATCTCAGCAACTATTTTTTCACCCAAACTGGATGATACTTTCAGGTAATGATCAGTACACTAAGCCCACTTGGTTCCCCAAATTTCGTTCTTCTATGTTGAAGCGTTCGTTTCCAGTAACAGTTTGAATTTTGGCGTTTCACTCTGTTTTCTCCTATGTTGATAGATGTATGTGGAACTCTAAATCAAACACGGTTTGTGCTAGCTTCTTGAAACTTGACACGATAATATAGTTTCAAGTTCTATCTCTAGGTTTCGTTTCCTCTTGATGTAGCCCTAAGCAGTGACTGGCGAGATACACTGTCCTTGAAAGGGGTTGCCAAGCTTCCCAAAATTACGAATCTCCAGAAATCTCAGCAACTATTTTTTCACCCAAACTGGATGATACTTTCAGGTAATGATCAGTACACTAAGCCCACTTGGTTCCCCAAATTTCGTTCTTCTATGTTGAAGCGTTCGTTTCCAGTAACAGTTTGAATTTTGGCGTTTCACTCTGTTTTCTCCTATATTGATAGATGTATGTGGAACTCTAAATCAAACACGGTTTGTGCTAGCTTCTTGAAACTTGACACGATAATGTAGTTTCAAGTTCTGTCTCTAGGTTTTGTTTCCTCTTGATGTAGCCCTAAGCAGTGACTGGCGAGATACACTGTCCTTGAAAGGGGTTGCCAAGCTTCCCAAAATTACGAATCTCCAGAAATCTCAGCAACTATTTTTTCACCCAAACTGGATGATACTTTCAGGTAATGATCAGTACACTAAGCCCACTTGGTTCCCCAAATTTCGTTCTTCTATGTTGAAGCGTTCGTTTCCAGTAACAGTTTGAATCTTGGCGTTTCACTCTGTTTCCTCCAATATTGATAGGTGTACGTGGAACTCTAAATCAAACACGGTTTGTGCTAGCTTCTTGAAACTTGACACGATAATGTAGTTTCAAGTTCTATCTCTAGGTTTTGTTTCCTCTTGATGTAGCCCTAAGCAGTGACTGGCGAGATACACTGTCCTTGAAAGGGGTTGCCAAGCTTCCCAAAATTACGAATCTCCAGAAATCTCAGCAACTATTTTTTCACCCAAACTGGATGATACTTTCAGGTAATGATCAGGACACTAAGCCCACTTGGTTCCCCAAATTTCGTTCTTCTATGTTGAAGCGTTCGTTTCCAGTAACAGTTTGAATTTTGGCGTTTCACTCTGTTTTCTCCTATATTGAGAGATGTATGTGGAACTCTAAATCAAACACGGTTTGTGCTAGCTTCTTGAAACTTGACACGATAATGTAGTTTCAAGTTCTATCTCTACGTTTTGTTTCCTCTTGATGTAGCCCTAAGCAGTGACTGGCGAGATACACTGTCCTTGAAAGGGGTTGCCAAGCTTCCCAAAATTACGAATCTCCAGAAATCTCAGCAACTATTTTTTCACCCAAACTGGATGATACTTTCAGGTAATGATCAGTACACTAAGCCCACTTGGTTCCCCAAATTTCGTTCTTCTATGTTGAAGCGTTCGTTTCCAGTAACAGTTTGAATTTTGGCGTTTCACTCTGTTTTCTCCTATATTGATAGATGTATGTGGAACTCTAAATCAAACACGGTTTGTGCTAGCTTCTTGAAACTTGACACGATAATGTAGTTTCAAGTTGTGTCTCTAAGTTTCGTTTCCTCTTGATTTAGCCCTAAGCAGTGACTGGCGAGATACACTGTCCTTGAAAGGGGTTGCCAAGCTTCCCAAAATTACGAATCTCCAGAAATCTAAGCAACTATTTTTTCACCCAAACTGGATGATACTTTCAGGTAATGATCAGTACACTAAGCCCACTTGGTTCCCCAAATTTCGTTCTTCTATGTTGAATCGTTCGTTTCCAGTAACAGTTTGAATTTTGGCGTTTCACTCTGTTTTCTCCTATATTGAGAGATGTATGTGGAACTCTAAATCAAACACGGTTTGTGCTAGCTTCTTGAAACTTGACACGATAATGTAGTTTCAAGTTCTGTCTCTAGGTTTTGTTTCCTCTTGATGTAGCCCTAAGCAGTGACTGGCGAGATACACTGTCCTTGAAAGGGGTTGCCAAGCTTCCCAAAATTACGAATCTCCAGAAATCTCAGAAACTATTTTTTCACCCAAACTGGATGATACTTTCAGGTAATGATCAGTACACTAAGCCCACTTGGTTCCCCAAATTTCGTTCTTCTATGTTGAAGCGTTCGTTTCCAGTAACAGTTTGAATTTTGGCGTTTCACTCTTTTTTCTCCTATATTGATAGATGTATGTGGAACTCTAAATCAAACACGGTTTGTGCTAGCTTTTTGAAACTTGACACGATAATGTAGTTTCAAGTTCTGTCTCTAGGTTTTGTTTCCTCTTGATGTAGCCCTAAGCAGTGACTGGCGAGATACACTGTCCTTGAAAGGGGTTGCCAAGCTACCCAAAATTACGAATCTCCAGAAATCTCAGCAACTATTTTTTCACCCAAACTGGATGATACTTTCAGGTAATGATCAGTACACTAAGCCCACTTGGTTCCCCAAATTTCGTTCTTCTATGTTGAAGCGTTCGTTTCCAGTAACAGTTTGAATTTTGGCGTTTCACTCTGTTTTCTCCTATATTGATAGATGTATGCGGAACTCTAAATCAAACACGGGTTGTGCTAGCTTCTTGAAACTTGACACGATAATGTAGTTTCAAATTCTATCTCTAGGTTTTGTTTCCTCTTGATGTAGCCCTAAGCAGTGACTGGCGAGATACACTGTCTTTGAAAGGGGTTGCCAAGCTTCCCAAAATTACGAATCTCCAGAAATCTCAGAAACTATTTTTTCACCCAAACTGGATCATACTTTCAGGTAATGATCAGTACACTAAGCCCACTTGGTTCCCCAAATTTCGTTCTTCTATGTTGAACCGTTCGTTTCCAGTAACAGTTTGAATTTTGGCGTTTCACTCTGTTTTCTCCTATATTGATAGATGTATGTGGAACTCTAAATCAAACACGGTTTGTGCTAGCTTCTTGAAACTTGACACGATAATGTAGTTTCAAGTTCTGTCTCTAGGTTTGTTTCCTCTTGATGTAGCCCTAAGCAGTGACTGGCGAGATACACTGTCCTTGAAAGGGGTTGCCAAGCTTCCCAAAATTACGAATCTCCAGAAATCTCAGAAACTATTTTTTCACCCAAACTGGATGATACTTTCAGGTAATGATCAGTACACTAAGCCCACTTGGTTCCCCAAATTTCGTTCTTCTATGTTGAAGCGTTCGTTTCCAGTAAGAGTTTGAATTTTGGCATTTCACTCTGTTTTCTCCTATATTGAGAGATGTATGTGGAACTCTAAATCAAACACGCTTTGTGCTAGCTTCTTGAAACTTGAAACGATAATGTAGTTTCAAGTTCTGTCTCTAGGTTTTTTTTCCTCTTGATGTAGCCCTAAGCAGTGACTGGCGAGATACACTGTCCTTGAAAGGGGTTGCCAAGCTTCCCAAAATTACGAATCTCCAGAAATCTCAGCAACTATTTTTTCACCCAAACTGGATGATACTTTCAGGTAATGATCAGTACACTAAGCCCACTTGGTTCCCCAAATTTCGTTCTTCTATGTTGAAGCGTTCGTTTCCAGTAACAGTTTGAATTTTGGCGTTTCAATCTGTTTTCTCCTATATTGATAGATGTATGTGGAACTCTAAATCAAACACGGTTTGTGCTAGCTTCTTGAAACTTGACACGATAATGTAGTTTCAAGTTCTATCTCTAAGTTTCGTTTCCTCTTGATTTAGCCCTAAGCAGTGACTGGCGAGATACACTGTCCTTGAAAGGGGTTGCCAAGCTTCCCAAAATTACGAATCTCCAGAAATCTCAGCAACTATTTTTTCACCCAAACTGGATGATACTTTCAGGTAATGATCAGTACACTAAGCCCAGTTGGTTCCCCAAATTTCGTTCTTCTATGTTGAATCGTTCGTTTCCAGTAACAGTTTGAATTTTGGCGTTTCACTCTGTTTTCTCCTATATTGAGAGATGTATGTGGAACTCTAAATCAAACACGGTTTGTGCTAGCTTCTTGAAACTTGACACGATAATGTAGTTTCAAGTTCTGTCTCTAGGTTTTGTTTCCTCTTGATGTAGCCCTAAGCAGTGACTGGCGAGATACACTGTCCTTGAAAGGGGTTGCCAAGCTTCCCAAAATTACGAATCTCCAGAAATCTCAGCAACTATTTTTTCACCCAAACTGGATGATACTTTCAGGTAATGATCAGTACACTAAGCCCACTTGGTTCCCCAAATTTCGTTCTTCTATGTTGAAGCGTTCGTTTCCAGTAACAGTTTGAATCTTGGCGTTTCACTCTGTTTCCTCCAATATTGATAGGTGTACGTGGAACTCTAAATCAAACACGGTTTGTGCTAGCTTCTTCAAACTTGACACGATAATGTAGTTTCAAGTTCTGTCTCTAGGTTTTGTTTCCTCTTGATGTAGCCCTAAGCAGTGACTGGCGAGATACACTGTCCTTGAAAGGGGTTGCCAAGCTTCCCAAAATTACGAATCTCCAGAAATCTCAGCAACTATTTTTTCACCCAAACTGGATGATACTTTCAGGTAATGATCAGTACACTAAGCCCACTTGGTTCCCCAAATTTCGTTCTTCTATGTTGAAGCGTTCGTTTCCAGTAACAGTTTGAATCTTGGCGTTTCACTCTTTTTTCTCCTATATTGATAGATGTATGTGGAACTCTAAATCAAACACGGTTTGTGCTAGCTTTTTGAAACTTGACACGATAATGTAGTTTCAAGTTCTGTCTCTAGGTTTTGTTTCCTCTTGATGTAGCCCTAAGCAGTGACTGGCGAGATACACTGTCCTTGAAAGGGGTTGCCAAGCTACCCAAAATTACGAATCTCCAGAAATCTCAGCAACTATTTTTTCACCCAAACTGGATGATACTTTCAGGTAATGATCAGTACACTAAGCCCACTTGGTTCCCCAAATTTCGTTCTTCTATGTTGAAGCGTTCGTTTCCAGTAACAGTTTGAATTTTGGCGTTTCACTCTGTTTTCTCCTATATTGATAGATGTATGTGGAACTCTAAATCAAACACGGTTTGTGCTAGCTTCTTGAAACTTGACACGATAATGTAGTTTCAAGTTCTATCTCTAGGTTTTGTCTCCTCTTGATGTAGCCCTAAGCAGTGACTGGCGAGATACACTGTCCTTGAAAGGGGTTGCCAAGCTTCCCAAAATTACGAATCTCCAGAAATCTCAGCAACTATTTTTTCACCCAAACTGGATGATACTTTCAGGTAATGATCAGTACACTAAGCCCACTTGGTTCCCCAAATTTCGTTCTTCTATGTTGAACCGTTCGTTTCCAGTAACAGTTTGAATTTTGGCGTTTCACTCTGTTTTCTCCTATATTGAGAGATGTATGTGGAACTCTAAATCAAACACGGTTTGTGCTAGCTTCTTGAAACTTGACACGATAATGTAGTTTCAAGTTCTGTCTCTAGGTTTGTTTCCTCTTGATGTAGCCCTAAGCAGTGACTGGCGAGATACACTGTCCTTGAAAGGGGTTGCCAAGCTTCCCAAAATTACGAATCTCCAGAAATCTCAGCAACTATTTTTTCACCCAAACTGGATGATACTTTCAGGTAATGATCAGTACACTAAGCCCACTTGGTTCCCCAAATTTCGTTCTTCTATGTTGAAGCGTTCGTTTCCAGTAACAGTTTGAATTTTGGCGTTTCACTCTGTTTTCTCCTATATTGATAGATGTATGTGGAACTCTAAATCAAACACGGTTTGTGCTAGCTTTTTGAAACTTGACACGATAATGTAGTTTCAAGTTCTATCTCTAGGTTTTGTTTCCTCTTGATGTAGCCCTAAGCAGTGACTGGCGAGATACACTGTCCTTGAAAGGGGTTGCCAAGCTTCCCAAAATTACGAATCTCCAGAAATCTCAGCAACTATTTTTTCACCCAAACTGGATGATACTTTCAGGTAATGATCAGTACACTAAGCCCACTTGGTTCCCCAAATTTCGTTCTTCTATGTTGAACCGTTCGTTTCCAGTAACAGTTTGAATTTTGGCGTTTCACTCTGTTTTCTCCTATATTGATAGATGTATGTGGAACTCTAAATCAAACACGGTTTGTGCTAGCTTCTTGAAACTTGACACGATAATGTAGTTTCAAGTTCTGTCTCTAGGTTTGTTTCCTCTTGATGTAGCCCTAAGCAGTGACTGGCGAGATACACTGTCCTTGAAAGGGGTTGCCAAGCTTCCCAAAATTACGAATCTCCAGAAATCTCAGCAACTATTTATTCACCCAAACTGGATGATACTTTCAGGTAATGATCAGTACACTAAGCCCACTTGGTTCCCCAAATTTCGTTCTTCTATGTTGAAGCGTTCGTTTCCAGTAACAGTTTGAATTTTGGCGTTTCACTCTGTTTTCTCCTATATTGATAGATGTATGTGGAACTCTAAATCAAACACGGTTTGTGCTAGCTTTTTGAAACTTGACACGGTAATGTAGTTTCACGTTCTATCTCTAAGTTTCGTTTCCTCTTGATGTAGCCCTAAGCAGTGACTGGCGAGATACACTGTCCTTGAAAGGGGTTGCCAAGCTTCCCAAAATTACGAATCTTCAGAAATCTCAGCAACTATTTTTTCACCCAAACTGGATGATACTTTCAGGTAATGATCAGTACACTAAGCCCACTTGGTTCCCCAAATTTCGTTCTTCTATGTTGAACCGTTCGTTTCCAGTAACAGTTTGAATTTTGGCGTTTCACTCTGTTTTCTCCTATATTGATAGATGTATGTGGAACTCTAAATCAAATACGGTTTGTGCTAGCTTCTTGAAACTTGACACGATAATGTAGTTTCAAGTTCTGTCTCTAGGTTTTGTTTCCTCTTGATGTAGCCCTAAGCAGTGACTGGCGAGATACACTGTCCTTGAAAGGGGTTGCCAAGCTTCCCAAAATTACGAATCTCCAGAAATCTCAGCAACTATTTTTTCACCCAAACTGGATGATACTTTCAGGTAATGATCAGTACACTAAGCCCACTTGGTTCCCCAAATTTCGTTCTTCTATGTTGAAGCGTTCGTTTCCAGTAACAGTTTGAATGTTGGCGTTTCACTCTGTTTTCTCCTATATTGATAGATGTATGTGGAACTCTAAATCAAACACGGTTTGTGCTAGCTTCTTGAAACTTGACACTATAATGTAGTTTCAAGTTCTGTCTCTAGGTTTTGTTTCCTCTTGATGTAGCCCTAAGCAGTGACTGGCGAGATACACTGTCCTTGAAAGGGGTTGCCAAGCTCCCCAAAATTACGAATCTCCAGAAATCTCAGCAACTATTTTTTCACCCAAACTGGATGATACTTTCAGGTAATGATCAGTACACTAAGCCCACTTGGTTCCCCAAATTTCGTTCTTCTATGTTGAAGCGTTCGTTTCCAGTACAGTTTGAATGTTGGCGTTTCACTCTGTTTTCTCCTATATTGATAGACGTATGTGGAACTCTAAATCAAACACGGTTTGTGCTAGCTTCTTGAAACTTGACACGATAATGTAGTTTCAAGTTCTGTCTCTAGGTTTTGTTTCCTCTTGATGTTGCCCTAAGCAGTGACTGGCGAGATACACTGTCCTTGAAAGGGGTTGCCAAGCTTCCCAAAATTACGAATCTCCTGAAATCTCAGCAAATAATTTTTCACCCAAACTGGATGATACCTTCAGGTAATGATCAGTACACTAAGCCCACTTGGTTCCCCAAATTTCGTTCTTCTATGTTGAAGCGTTCGTTTCCAGTAACAGTTTGAGTTTTGGCGTTTCACTCTGTTTTCTACTATATTGATAGATGTATGTGGAACTCTAAATTAAACACGGTTTGTGCTAGCTTCTTGAAACTTGACACGATAATGTAGTTTCAAGTTCTATCTCTAAGTTTCGTTTCCTCTTGATGTAGCCCTAAGCAGTGACTGGCGAGATACACTGTCCTTGAAAGGGGTTGCCAAGCTCCCCAAAATTACGAATCTCCAGAAATCTCAGCAACTATTTTTTCACCCAAACTGGATGATACTTTCAGGTAATGATCAGTACACTAAGCCCACTTGGTTCCCCAAATTTCGTTCTTCTATGTTGAAGCGTTCGTTTCCAGTAACAGTTTGAATTTTGGCGTTTCACTCTGTTTTCTCCTATATTGATAGATGTATGTGGAACTCTAAATCAAACACGGTTTGTGCTAGCTTTTTGAAACTTGACACGATAATGTACTTTCAAGTTCTGTCTCTAGGTTTTGTTTCCTCTTGATGTAGCCCTAAGCAGTGACTGGCGAGATACACTGTCCTTGAAAGGGGTTGCCAAGCTACCCAAAATTACGAATCTCCAGAAATCTCAGCAACTTTTTTTCACCCAAACTGGATGATACTTTCAGGTAATGATCAGTACACTAAGCCCACTTGGTTCCCCAAATTTCGTCCTTCTATTTTGAAGCGTTCGTTTCCAGTAACAGTTTGAATTTTGGCGTTTCACTCTGTTTTCTCCTATATTGATAGATGTATGTGGAACTCTAAATCAAACACGGTTTGTGCTAGCTTCTTGAAACTTGACACGATAATGTAGTTTCAAGTTCTATCTCTAGGTTTTGTTTCCTCTTGATGTAGCCCTAAGCAGTGACTGGCGAGATACACTGTCCTTGAAAGGGGTTGCCAACCTTCCCAAAATTACGAATCTCCAGAAATCTCAGAAACTATTTTTTCACCCAAACTGGATGATACTTTCAGGTAATGATCAGTACACTAAGCCCACTTGGTTCCCCAAATTTCGTTCTTCTATGTTGAACCGTTCGTTTCCAGTAACAGTTTGAATTTTGGCGTTTCACTCTGTTTTCTCCTATATTGATAGATGTATGTGGAACTCTAAATCAAACACGGTTTGTGCTAGCTTCTTGAAACTTGACACGATAATGTAGTTTCAAGTTCTGTCTCTAGGTTTTGTTTCCTCTTGATGTAGCCCTAAGCAGTGACTGGCGAGATACACTGTCCTTGAAAGGGGTTGCCAAGCTTCCCAAAATTACGAATCTCCAGAAATCTCAGCAACTATTTTTTCACCCAAACTGGATGATACTTTCAGGTAATGATCAGTACACTAAGCCCACTTGGTTCCCCAAATTTCGTTCTTCTATGTTGAAGCGTTCGTTTCCAGTAACAGTTTGAATGTTGGCGTTTCACTCTGTTTTCTCCTATATTGATAGATGTATGTGGAACTCTAAATCAAACACGGTTTGTGCTAGCTTCTTGAAACTTGACACGATAATGTAGTTTCAAGTTCTGTCTCTAGGTTTTGTTTCCTCTTGATGTAGCCCTAAGCAGTGACTGGCGAGATACACTGTCCTTGAAAGGGGTTGCCAAGCTACCCAAAATTACGAATCTCCAGAAATCTCAGCAACTATTTTTTCACCCAAAATGGATGATACTTTCAGGTAATGATCAGTACACTAAGCCCACTTGGTTCCCCAAATTTCGTTCTTCTATGTTGAAGCGTTCATTTCCAGTAACAGTTTGAATTTTGGCGTTTCACTCTGTTTTCTCCTATATTGATAGATATATGTGGAACTCTAAATCAAACACGGTTTGTGCTAGCTTCTTGAATCTTGACACGATAATGTAGTTTCAAGTTCTATCTCTAGGTTTTGTTTCCTCTTGATGTAGCCCTAAGCAGTGACTCGCGAGATACACTGTCCTTGAAAGGGGTTGCCAAGCTTCCCAAAATTACGAATCTCCAGAAATCTCAGAAACTATTTTTTCACCCAAACTGGATGATACTTTCAGGTAATGATCAGTACACTAAGCCCACTTGGTTCCCCAAATTTCGTTCTTCTATGTTGAAGCGTTCGTTTCCAGTAACAGTTTGAATTTTGGCGTTTCACTCTGTTTTCTCCTATATTGATAGATATATGTGGAACTCTAAATCAAACACGGTTTGTGCTAGCTTTTTGAAACTTGACACGATAATGTAGTTTCAAGTTCTATCTCTAGGTTTTGTTTCCTCTTGATGTAGCCCTAAGCAGTGACTGGCGAGATACACTGTCCTTGAAAGGGGTTGCCAAGCTTCCCAAAATTACGAATCTCCAGAAATCTCAGAAACTATTTTTTCACCCAAACTGGATCATACTTTCAGGTAATGATCAGTACACTAAGCCCACTTGGTTCCCCAAATTTCGTTCTTCTATGTTGAACCGTTCGTTTCCAGTAACAGTTTGAATTTTGGCGTTTCACTCTGTTTTCTCCTACATTGATAGATGTATGTGGAACTCTAAATCAAACACGGTTTGTGCTAGCTTCTTGAAACTTGACACGATAATGTAATTTCATGTTCTGTCTCTAGGTTTTGTTTCCTCTTGATGTAGCCCTAAGCAGTGACTGGCGAGATACACTGTCCTTGAAAGGGGTTGCCAAGCTTCCCAAAATTACGAATCTCCAGAAATCTCAGCAACTATTTTTTCACCCAAACTGGATGATACTTTCAGGTAATGATCAGTACACTAAGCCCACTTGGTTCCCCAAATTTCGTTCTTCTATGTTGAAGCGTTCGTTTCCAGTAACAGTTTGAATTTTGGCGTTTCACTCTGTTTTCTCCTATATTGATAGATGTATGTGGAACTCTAAATCAAACACGGTTTGTGCTAGCTTCTTGAAACTTGACACGATAATGTAGTTTCAAGTTCTATCTCTAAGTTTCGTTTCCTCTTGATGTAGCCCTAAGCAGTGACTGGCGAGATACACTGTCCTTGAAAGGGGTTGCCAAGCTACCCAAAATTACGAATCTCCAGAAATCTCAGCAACTATTTTTTCACCCAAACTGGATGATACTTTCAGGTAATGATCAGTACACTAAGCCCAGTTGGTTCCCCAAATTTCGTTCTTCTATATTGAAGCGTTCGTTTCCAGTAACAGTTTGAATTTTGGCGTTTCACTCTGTTTTCTCCTATATTGATAGATGTATGTGGAACTCTAAATCAAACACGGTTTGTGCTAGCTTCTTGAAACTTGACACGATAATGTAGTTTCAAGTTCTATCTCTAAGTTTCGTTTCCTCTTGATGTAGCCCTAAGCAGTGACTGGCGAGATACACTGTCCTTGAAAGGGGTTGCCAAGCTCCCCAAAATTACGAATCCCAGAAATCTCAGCAACTATTTTTTCACCCAAACTGGATGATACTTTCAGGTAATGATCAGTACACTAAGCCCACTTGGTTCCCCAAATTTCGTTCTTCTATGTTGAAGCGTTCGTTTCCAGTAACAGTTTGAATTTTGGCGTTTCACTCTGTTTTCTCCTATATTGATAGATGTATGTGGAACTCTAAATCAAACACGGTTTGTGCTAGCTTCTTGAAACTTGACACGATAATGTAGTTTCAAGTTCTATCTCTAGGTTTTGTTTCCTCTTGATGTAGCCCTAAGCAGTGACTGGCGAGATACACTGTCCTTGAAAGGGGTTGCCAAGCTTCCCAAAATTACGAATCTCCAGAAATCTCAGCAACTATTTTTTCACCCAAACTGGATGATACTTTCAGGTAATGATCAGTACACTAAGCCCAGTTGGTTCCCTAAATTTCGTTCTTCTATGTTGAAGCGTTCGTTTCCAGTAACAGTTTGAATTTTGGCGTTTCACTCTGTTTTCTCCTATATTGATAGATGTATGTGGAACTCTAAATCAAACACGGTTTGTGCTAGCTTTTTGAAACTTGACACGATAATGTAGTTTCAAGTTCTATCTCTAAGTTTCGTTTCCTCTTGATGTAGCCCTAAGCCGTGACTGGCGAGATACACTGTCCTTGAAAGGGGTTGCCAAGCTTCCCAAAATTACGAATCTCCAGAAATCTCAGCAACTATTTTTTCACCCAAACTGGATGATACTTTCAGGTAATGATCAGTACACTAAGCCCACTTGGTTCCCCAAATTTCGTTCTTCTATGTTGAAGCGTTCGTTTCCAGTAACAGTTTGAATTTTGGCGTTTCACTCTGTTTTCTCCTATATTGATAGATGTATGTGGAACTCTAAATCAAACACGGTTTGTGCTAGCTTTTTGAAACTTGACACGGTAATGTAGTTTCAAGTTCTCTCTCCAGGTTTTGTTTCCTCTTGATGTAGCCCTAAGCAGTGACTGGCGAGATACACTGTCCTTGAAAGGGGTTGCCAAGCTTCCCAAAATTACGAATCTTCAGAAATCTCAGCAACTATTTTTTCACCCAAACTGGATGATACTTTCAGGTAATGATCAGTACACTAAGCCCACTTGGTTCCCCAAATTTCGTTCTTCTATGTTGAACCGTTCGTTTCCAGTAACAGTTTGAATTTTGGCGTTTCACTCTGTTTTCTCCTATATTGATAGATGTATGTGGAACTCTAAATCAAATACGGTTTGTGCTAGCTTCTTGAAACTTGACACGATAATGTAGTTTCAAGTTCTGTCTCTAGGTTTTGTTTCCTCTTGATGTAGCCCTAAGCAGTGACTGGCGAGATACACTGTCCTTGAAAGGGGTTGCCAAGCTTCCCAAAATTACGAATCTCCAGAAATCTCAGCAACTATTTTTTCACCCAAACTGGATGATACTTTCAGGTAATGATCAGTACACTAAGCCCACTTGGTTCCCCAAATTTCGTTCTTCTATGTTGAAGCGTTCGTTTCCAGTAACAGTTTGAATGTTGGCGTTTCACTCTGTTTTCTCCTATATTGATAGATGTATGTGGAACTCTAAATCAAACACGGTTTGTGCTAGCTTCTTGAAACTTGACACGATAATGTAGTTTCAAGTTCTGTCTCTAGGTTTTGTTTCCTCTTGATGTAGCCATAAGCAGTGACTGGCGAGATACACTGTCCTTGAAAGGGGTTGCCAAGCTACCCAAAATTACGAATCTCCAGAAATCTCAGCAACTTTTTTTCACCCAAACTGGATGATACTTTCAGGTAATGATCAGTACACTAAGCCCACTTGGTTCCCCAAATTTCGTTCTTCTATTTTGAAGCGTTCGTTTCCAGTAAGAGTTTGAATTTTGGCATTTCACTCTGTTTTCTCCTATATTGATAGATGTATGTGGAACTCTAAATCAAACACGGTTTGTGCTAGCTTCTTGAAACTTGACACGATAATGTAGTTTCAAGTTCTATCTCTAGGTTTTGTTTCCTCTTGATGTAGCCCTAAGCAGTGACTGGCGAGATACACTGTCCTTGAAAGGGGTTGCCAAGCTTCCCAAAATTACGAATCTCCAGAAATCTCAGCAACTATTTTTTCACCCAAACTGGATGATACTTTCAGGTAATGATCAGTACACTAAGCCCACTTGGTTCCCCAAATTTCGTTCTTCTATGTTGAAGCGTTAGTTTCCAGTAACAGTTTGAATTTTGGCGTTTCACTCTGTTTTCTCCTATATTGATAGATGTATGTGGAACTCTAAATCAAACACGGTTTGTGCTAGCTTTTTGAAACTTGACACGATAATGTACTTTCAAGTTCTGTCTCTAGGTTTTGTTTCCTCTTGATGTAGCCATAAGCAGTGACTGGCGAGATACACTGTCCTTGAAAGGGGTTGCCAAGCTACCCAAAATTACGAATCTCCAGAAATCTCAGCAACTTTTTTTCACCCAAACTGGATGATACTTTCAGGTAATGATCAGTACACTAAGCCCACTTGGTTCCCCAAATTTCGTTCTTCTATTTTGAAGCGTTCGTTTCCAGTAAGAGTTTGAATTTTGGCATTTCACTCTGTTTTCTCCTATATTGATAGATGTATGTGGAACTCTAAATCAAACACGGTTTGTGCTAGCTTCTTGAAACTTGACACGATAATGTAGTTTCAAGTTCTATCTCTAGGTTTTGTTTCCTCTTGATGTAGCCCTAAGCAGTGACTGGCGAGATACACTGTCCTTGAAAGGGGTTGCCAAGCTTCCCAAAATTACGAATCTCCAGAAATCTCAGCAACTATTTTTTCACCCAAACTGGATGATACTTTCAGGTAATGATCAGTACACTAAGCCCACTTGGTTCCCCAAATTTCGTTCTTCTATGTTGAAGCGTTCGTTTCCAGTAACAGTTTGAATTTTGGCGTTTCACTCTGTTTTCTCCTTTATTGATAGATGTATGTGGAACTCTAAATCAAACACGGTTTGTGCTAGCTTCTTGAAACTTGACACGATAATGTAGCTTCAAGTTCTATCTCTAAGTTTCGTTTCCTCTTGCTGTAGCCCTAAGCCGTGACTGGCGAGATACACTGTCCTTGAAAGGGGTTGCCAAGCTTCCCAAAATTACGAATCTCCAGAAATCTCAGCAACTATTTTTTCACCCAAACTGGATGATACTTTCAGGTAATGATCAGTACACTAAGCCCACTTGGTTCCCCAAATTTCGTTCTTCTATGTTGAACCGTTCGTTTCCAGTAACAGTTTGAATTTTGGCGTTTCACTCTGTTTTCTCCTATATTGATAGATGTATGTGGAACTCTAAATCAAACACGGTTTGTGCTAGCTTCTTGAAACTTGACACGATAATGTAGTTTCAAGTTCTGTCTCTAGGTTTTGTTTCCTCTTGATGTAGCCCTAAGCAGTGACTGGCGAGATACACTGTCCTTGAAAGGGGTTGCCAAGCTTCCCAAAATTACGAATCTCCAGAAATCTCAGCAACTATTTTTTCACCCAAACTGGATGATACTTTCAGGTAATGATCAGTACACTAAGCCCACTTGGTTCCCCAAATTTCGTTCTTCTATGTTGAAGCGTTCGTTTCCAGTAACAGTTTGAATGTTGGCGTTTCACTCTGTTTTCTCCTATATTGATAGATGTATGTGGAACTCTAAATCAAACACGGTTTGTGCTAGCTTCTTGAAACTTGACACGATAATGTAGTTTCAAGTTCTGTCTCTAGGTTTTGTTTCCTCTTGATGTAGCCCTAAGCAGTGACTGGCGAGATACACTGTCCTTGAAAGGGGTTGCCAAGCTACCCAAAATTACGAATCTCCAGAAATCTCAGCAACTATTTTTTCACCCAAAATGGATGATACTTTCAGGTAATGATCAGTACACTAAGCCCACTTGGTTCCCCAAATTTCGTTCTTCTATGTTGAAGCGTTCATTTCCAGTAACAGTTTGAATTTTGGCGTTTCACTCTGTTTTCTCCTATATTGATAGATGTATGTGGAACTCTAAATCAAACACGGTTTGTGCTAGCTTCTTGAATCTTGACACGATAATGTAGTTTCAAGTTCTATCAATAGGTTTTGTTTCCTCTTGATGTAGCCCTAAGCAGTGACTGGCGAGATACACTGTCCTTGAAAGGGGTTGCCAAGCTTCCCAAAATTACGAATCTCCAGAAATCTCAGCAACTATTTTTTCACCCAAACTGGATGATACTTTCAGGTAATGATCAGTACACTAAGCCCACTTGGTTCCCCAAATTTCGTTCTTCTATGTTGAAGCGTTCGTTTCCAGTAACAGTTTGAATTTTGGCGTTTCACTCTGTTTTCTCCTATATTGATAGATATATGTGGAACTCTAAATCAAACACGGTTTGTGCTAGCTTTTTGAAACTTGACACGATAATGTAGTTTCAAGTTCTATCTCTAGGTTTTGTTTCCTCTTGAAGTAGCCCTAAGCAGTGACTGGCGAGATACACTGTCCTTGAAAGGGGTTGCCAAGCTTCCCAAAATTACGAATCTCCAGAAATCTCAGAAACTATTTTTTCACCCAAACTGGATGATACTTTCAGGTAATGATCAGTACACTAAGCCCACTTGGTTCCCCAAATTTCGTTCTTCTATGTTGAACCGTTCGTTTCCAGTAACAGTTTGAATTTTGGCGTTTCACTCTGTTTTCTCCTACATTGATAGATGTATGTGGAACTCTAAATCAATCACGGTTTGTGCTAGCTTCTTGAAACTTGACACGATAATGTAGTTTCATGTTCTGTCTCTAGGTTTTGTTTCCTCTTGATGTAGCCCTAAGCAGTGACTGGCGAGATACACTGTCCTTGAAAGGGGTTGCCAAGCTTCCCAAAATTACGAATCTCCAGAAATCTCAGCAACTATTTTTTCACCCAAACTGGATGATACTTTCAGGTAATGATCAGTACACTAAGCCCACTTGGTTCCCCAAATTTCGTTCTTCTATGTTGAAGCGTTCGTTTCCAGTAACAGTTTGAATTTTGGCGTTTCACTCCGTTTTCTCCTATATTGATAGATGTATGTGGAACTCTAAATCAAACACGGTTTGTTCTAGCTTCTTGAAACTTGACACGATAATGTAGTTTCAAGTTCTATCTCTGAGTTTCGTTTCCTCTTGATGTAGCCCTAAGCAGTGACTGGCGAGATACACTGTCCTTGAAAGGGGTTGCCAAGCTACCCAAAATTACGAATCTCCAGAAATCTCAGCAACTATTTTTTCACCCAAACTGGATGATACTTTCAGGTAATGATCAGTACACTAAGCCCAGTTGGTTCCCCAAATTTCGTTCTTCTATGTTGAAGCGTTCGTTTCCAGTAACAGTTTGAATTTTGGCGTTTCACTCTGTTTTCTCCTATATTGATAGATGTATGTGGAACTCTAAATCAAACACGGTTTGTGCTAGCTTCTTGAAACTTGACACGATAATGTAGTTTCAAGTTCTATCTCTAAGTTTCGTTTCCTCTTGATGTAGCCCTAAGCAGTGACTGGCGAGATACACTGTCCTTGAAAGGGGTTGCCAAGCTTCCCAAAATTACGAATCTCCAGAAATCTCAGCAACTATTTTTTCACCCAAACTGGATGATACTTTCAGGTAATGATCAGTACACTAAGCCCACTTGGTTCCCCAAATTTCGTTCTTCTATGTTGAAGCGTTCGTTTCCAGTAACAGTTTGAATTTTGGCGTTTCACTCTGTTTCCTCCAATATTGATAGGTGTACGTGGAACTCTAAATCAAACACGGTTTGTGCTAGCTTTTTGAATCTTGACACGATAATGTAGATTCAAGTTCTATCTCGATGTTTTGTTTCCTCTTGATGTAGCCCTAAGCAGTGACTGGCGAGATCACACTGTCCTTGAAAGGGGTTGCCAAGCTTCCCAAAATTACGAATCTCCTGAAATCTCAGCAAATAATTTTTCACCCAAACTGGATGATACTTTCAGGTAATGATCAGTACACTAAGCCCACTTGGTTCCCCAAATTTCGTTCTTCTATGTTGAAGCGTTCGTTTCCAGTAACAGTTTGAGTTTTGGCGTTTCACTCTGTTTTCTACTATATTGATAGATGTATGTGGAACTCTAAATTAAACACGGTTTGTGCTAGCTTCTTGAAACTTGACACGATAATGTAGTTTCAAGTTCTATCTCTAAGTTTCGTTTCCTCTTGATGTAGCCCTAAGCAGTGACTGGCGAGATACACTGTCCTTGAAAGGGGTTGCCAAGCTCCCCAAAATTACGAATCTCCAGAAATCTCAGCAACTATTTTTTCACCCAAACTGGATGATACTTTCAGGTAATGATCAGTACACTAAGCCGACTTGGTTCCCCAAATTTCGTTCTTCTATGTTGAAGCGTTCGTTTCCAGTAACAGTTTGAATTTTGGCGTTTCACTCTGTTTTCTCCTATATTGATAGATGTATGTGGAACTCTAAATCAAACACGGTTTGTGCTAGCTTTTTGAAACTTGACACGATAATGTAGTTTCAAGTTCTGTCTCTAGGTTTTGTTTCCTCTTGATGTAGCCCTAAGCAGTGACTGGCGAGATACACTGTCCTTGAAAGGGGTTGCCAAGCTACCCAAAATTACGAATCTCCAGAAATCTCAGCAACTTTTTTTCACCCAAACTGGATGATACTTTCAGGTAATGATCAGTACACTAAGCCCACTTGGTTCCCCAAATTTTGTTCTTCTATGTTGAAGCGTTCGTTTCCAGTAATAGTTTAAATGTTGGCGTTTCACTCTGTTTTCTCCTATATTGATAGATGTATGTGGAACTCTAAATCAAACACGGTTTGTGCTAGCTTCTTGAAACTTGACACGATAATGTAGTTTCAAGTTCTATCTCTAGGTTTTGTTTCCTCTTGATGTAGCCCTAAGCAGTGACTGGCGAGATACACTGTCCTTGAAAGGGGTTGCCAAGCTTCCCAAAATTACGAATCTCCAGAAATCTCAGCAACTATTTTTTCACCCAAACTGGATGATACTTTCAGGTAATGATCAGTACACTAAGCCCACTTGGTTCCCCAAATTTCGTTCTTCTATGTTGAAGCGTTCGTTTCCAGTAACAGTTTGAATTTTGGCGTTTCACTCTGTTTTCTCCTATATTGATAGATGTATGTGGAACTCTAAATCAAACACGGTTTGTGCTAGCTTTTTGAAACTTGACACGATAATGTAGTTTCAAGTTCTCTCTCTAGGTTTTGTTTCCTCTTGATGTAGCCCTAAGCAGTGACTGGCGAGATACACTGTCCTTGAAAGGGGTTGCCAAGCTTCCCAAAATTACGAATCTCCAGAAATCTCAGAAACTATTTTTTCACCCAAACTGGATGATACTTTCAGGTAATGATCAGTACACTAAGCCCACTTGGTTCCCCAAATTTCGTTCTTCTATGTTGAACCGTTCGTTTCCAGTAACAGTTTGAATTTTGGCGTTTCACTCTGTTTTCTCCTATATTGATAGATGTATGTGGAACTCTAAATCAAACACGGTTTGTGCTAGCTTCTTGAAACTTGACACGATAATGTAGTTTCAAGTTCTGTCTCTAGGTTTTGTTTCCTCTTGATGTAGCCCTAAGCAGTGACTGGCGAGATACACTGTCCTTGAAAGGGGTTGCCAAGCTTCCCAAAATTACGAATCTCCAGAAATCTCAGCAACTATTTTTTCACCCAAACTGGATGATACTTTCAGGTAATGATCAGTACACTAAGCCCACTTGGTTCCCCAAATTTCGTTCTTCTATGTTGAAGCGTTCGTTTCCAGTAACAGTTTGAATGTTGGCGTTTCACTCTGTTTTCTCCTATATTGATAGATGTATGTGGAACTCTAAATCAAACACGGTTTGTGCTAGCTTCTTGAAACTTGACACGATAATGTAGTTTCAAGTTCTGTGTCTAGGTTTTGTTTCCTCTTGATGTAGCCCTAAGCAGTGACTGGCGAGATACACTGTCCTTGAAAGGGGTTGCCAAGCTACCCAAAATTACGAATCTCCAGAAATCTCAGCAACTATTTTTTCACCCAAACTGGATGATACTTTCAGGTAATGATCAGTACACTAAGCCCAGTTGGTTCCCCAAATTTCGTTCTTCTATGTTGAAGCGTTCGTTTCCAGTAACAGTTTGAATTTTGGCGTTTCACTCTGTTTTCTCCTATATTGATAGATGTATGTGGAACTCTAAATCAAACTCGGTTTGTGCTAGCTTCTTGAAACTTGACACGATAATGTAGTTTCAAGTTCTATCTCTAGGTTTTGTTTCCTCTTGATGTAGCCCTAAGCAGTGACTGGCGAGATACACTGTCCTTGAAAGGGGTTGCCAAGCTTCCCAAAATTACGAATCTCCAGAAATCTCAGCAACTATTTTTTCACCCAAACTGGATGATACTTTCAGGTAATGATCTGTACACTAAGCCCACTTGGTTCCCCAAATTTCGTTCTTCTATGTTGAAGCGTTCGTTTCCAGTAACAGTTTGAATTTTGGCGTTTCACTCTGTTTTCTCCTATATTGATAGATGTATGTGGAACTCTAAATCAAACACGGTTTGTGCTAGCTTTTTGAAACTTGACACGATAATGCAGTTTCAAGTTCTATCTCTAGGTTTTGTTTCCTCTTGATGTAGCCCTTAGCAGTGACTGGCGAGATACACTGTCCTTGAAAGGGGTTGCCAAGCTTCCCAAAATTACGAATCTCCAGAAATGTCAGAAACTATTTTTTCACCCAAACTGGATGATACTTTCAGGTAATGATCAGTACACTAAGCCCACTTGGTTCCCCAAATTTCGTTCTTCTATGTTGAACCGTTCGTTTCCAGTAACAGTTTGAATTTTGGCGTTTCACTCTGTTTTCTCCTACATTGATAGATATATGTGGAACTCTAAATCAAACACGGTTTGTGCTAGCTTCTTGAAACTTGACACGATAATGTAGTTTCATGTTCTGTCTCTAGGTTTTGTTTCCTCTTGATGTAGCCCTAAGCAGTGACTGGCGAGATACACTGTCCTTGAAAGGGGTTGCCAAGCTTCCCAAAATTACGAATCTCCAGATATCTCAGAAACTATTTTTCACCCAAAATGGATGATACTTTCAGGTAATGATCAGTACACTAAGCCCACTTGGTTCCCCAAATTTCGTTCTTCTATGTTGAAGCGTTCGTTTCCAGTAACAGTTTGAATTTTGGCGTTTCACTCTGTTTTCTCCTATATTGATAGATGTATGTGGAACTCTAAATCAAACACGGTTTGTGCTAGCTTCTTGAAACTTGACACGATAATGTAGTTTCAAGTTCTTTCTCTAGGTTTTGTTTCCTCTTGATGTAGCCCTAAGCAGTGACTGGCGAGATACACTGTCCTTGAAAGGGGTTGCCAAGCTTCCCAAAATTACGAATCTCCAGAAATCTCAGCAACTATTTTTTCACCCAAACTGGATGATACTTTCAGGTAATGATCAGTACACTAAGCCCACTTGGTTCCCCAAATTTCGTTCTTCTATGTTGAAGCATTCGTTTCCAGTAACAGTTTGAATTTTGGCGTTTCACTCCGTTTTCTCCTATATTGATAGGTGTATGTGGAACTCTAAATCAAACTCGGTTTGTGCTAGCTTCTTGAAACTTGACACGATAATGTAGTTTCAAGTTCTATCTCTAAGTTTCGTTTCCTCTTGATGTAGCCCTAAGCAGTGACTGGCGAGATACACTGTCCTTGAAAGGGGTTGCCAAGCTGCCCAAAATTACGAATCTCCAGAAATCTCAGCAACAATTTTTTCACCCAAACTGGATGATACTTTCAGGTAATGATCAGTACACTAAGCCCACTTGGTTCCCCAAATTTCGTTCTTCTATGTTGAAGCGTTCGTTTCCAGTAACAGTTTGAATTTTGGCGTTTCACTCTGTTTCCTCCAATATTGATAGGTGTACGTGGAACTCTAAATCAAACACGGTTTGTGCTAGCTTTTTGAATCTTGACACGATAATGTAGATTCAAGTTCTATCTCGATGTTTTGTTTCCTCTTGATGTAGCCCTAAGCAGTGACTGGCGAGATCACACTGTCCTTGAAAGGGGTTGCCAAGCTTCCCAAAATTACGAATCTCCTGAAATCTCAGCAAATAATTTTTCACCCAAACTGGATGATACTTTCAGGTAATGATCAGTACACTAAGCCCACTTGGTTCCCCAAATTTCGTTCTTCTATGTTGAAGCGTTCGTTTCCAGTAAGAGTTTGAATTTTGGCGTTTCACTCTGTTTTCTCCTATATTGATAGATGTATGTGGAACTCTAAATTAAACACGGTTTGTGCTAGCTTCATGAAACTTGACACGATAATGTACTTTCAAGTTCTGTCTCTAGGTTTTGTTTCCTCTTGATGTAGCCCTAAGCAGTGACTGGCGAGATACACTGTCCTTGAAAGGGGTTGCCAAGCTTCCCAAAATTACGAATCTCCAGAAATCTCAGCAACTATTTTTTCACCCAAACTGGATGATACTTTCAGGTAATGATCAGTACACTAAGCCCACTTGGTTCCCCAAATTTCGTTCTTCTATGTTGAAGCGTTCGTTTCCAGTAACAGTTTGAATTTTGGCGTTTCACTCTGTTTTCTCCTATATTGATAGATGTATGTGGAACTCTAAATCAAACACGGTTTGTGCTAGCTTCTTGAAACTTGACACGATAATGTAGTTTCAAGTTCTGTCTCTAGGTTTTGTTTCCTCTTGATGTAGCCCTAAGCAGTGACTGGCGAGATACAATGTTTTTGAAAGGGGTTGCCAAGCTTCCCAAAATTACGAATCTCCAGAAATCTCAGCAACTATTTTTTCACCCAAACTGGATGATACTTTCAGGTAATGATCAGTACACTAAGCCCACTTGGTTCCCCAAATTTCGTTCTTCTATGTTGAAGCGTTCGTTTCCAGTAACAGTTTGAATGTTGGCGTTTCACTCTGTTTTCTCCTATATTGATAGATGTATGTGGAACTCTAAATCAAACACGGTTTGTGCTAGCTTCTTGAAACTTGACACGATAATGTAGTTTCAAGTTCTGTGTCTAGGTTTTGTTTCCTCTTGATGTAGCCCTAAGCAGTGACTGGCGAGATACACTGTCCTTGAAAGGGGTTGCCAAGCTACCCAAAATTACGAATCTCCAGAAATCTCAGCAACTATTTTTTCACCCAAACTGGATGATACTTTCAGGTAATGATCAGTACACTAAGCCCACTTGGTTCCCCAAATTTCGTTCTTCTATGTTGAAGCGTTCGTTTCCAGTAACAGTTTGAATTTTGGCGTTTCACTGTTTTCTCCTATATTGATAGATGTATGTGGAACTCTAAATCAAACACGGTTTGTGCTAGCTTCTTGAAACTTGACACGATAATGTAGTTTCAAGTTCTGTCTCTAGGTTTTGTTTCCTCTTGATGTAGCCCTAAGCAGTGACTGGCGAGATACACTGTCCTTGAAAGGGGTTGCCAAGCTTCCCAAAATTACGAATCTCCAGAAATCTCAGCAACTATTTTTTCACCCAAACTGGATGATACTTTCAGGTAATGATCAGTACACTAAGCCCACTTGGTTCCCCAAATTTCGTTCTTCTATGTTGAAGCGTTCGTTTCCAGTAACAGTTTGAATGTTGGCGTTTCACTCTGTTTTCTCCTATATTGATAGATGTATGTGGAACTCTAAATCAAACACGGTTTGTGCTAGCTTCTTGAAACTTGACACGATAATGTAGTTTCAAGTTCTATCTCTAAGTTTCGTTTCCTCTTGATGTAGCCCTAAGCAGTGACTGGCGAGATACACTGTCCTTGAAAGGGGTTGCCAAGCTTCCCAAAATTACGAATCTCCAGAAATCTCAGCAACTATTTTTTCACCCAAACTGGATGATACTTTCAGGTAATGATCAGTACACTAAGCCCACTTGGTTCCCCAAATTTCGTTCTTCTATGTTGAAGCGTTCGTTTCCAGTAACAGTTTGAATTTTGGCGTTTCACTCTGTTTCCTCCAATATTGATAGGTGTACGTGGAACTCTAAATCAAACACGGTTTGTGCTAGCTTTTTGAATCTTGACACGATAATGTAGATTCAAGTTCTATCTCGATGTTTTGTTTCCTCTTGATGTAGCCCTAAGCAGTGACTGGCGAGATCACACTGTCCTTGAAAGGGGTTGCCAAGCTTCCCAAAATTACGAATCTCCTGAAATCTCAGCAAATAATTTTTCACCCAAACTGGATGATACTTTCAGATAATGATCAGTACACTAAGCCCACTTGGTTCCCCAAATTTCGTTCTTCTATGTTGAAGCGTTCGTTTCCAGTAAGAGTTTGAATTTTGGCGTTTCACTCTGTTTTCTACTATATTGATAGATGTATGTGGAACTCTAAATTAAACACGGTTTGTGCTAGCTTCTTGAAACTTGACACGATAATGTAGTTTCAAGTTCTATCTCTAGGTTTTGTTTCCTCTTGATGTAGCCCTAAGCAGTGACTGGCGAGATACACTGTCCTTGAAAGGCGTTGCCAAGCTTCCCAAAATTACGAATCTCCAGAAATCTCAGCAACTATTTTTTCACCCAATCTGGATGATACTTTCAGGTAATGATCAGTACACTAAGCCCACTTGGTTCCCCAAATTTCGTTCTTCTATGTTGAAGCGTTCGTTTCCAGTAACAGTTTGAATTTTGGCGTTTCACTCTGTTTTCTCCTATATTGATAGATGTATGTGGAACTCTAAATCAAACACGGTTTGTGCTAGCTTCTTGAAACTTGACACGATAATGTAGTTTCAAGTTCTGTCTCTAGGTTTTGTTTCCTCTTGATGTAGCCCTAAGCAGTGACTGGCGAGATACACTGTCCTTGAAAGGGGTTGCCAAGCTTCCCAAAATTACGAATCTCCAGAAATCTCAGCAACTATTTTTTCACCCAAACTGGATGATACTTTCAGGTAATGATCAGTACACTAAGCCCACTTGGTTCCCCAAATTTCGTTCTTCTATGTTGAAGCGTTCGTTTCCAGTAACAGTTTGAATTTTGGCGTTTCACTCTGTTTTCTCCTATATTGATAGATGTATGTGGAACTCTAAATCAAACACGGTTTGTGCTAGCTTCTTGAAACTTGACAGGATAATGTACTTTCAAGTTCTGTCTCTAGGTTTTGTTTCCTCTTGATGTAGCCCTAATCAGTGACTGTGGAGATACACTGTCCTTGAAAGGGGTTGCCAAGCTACCCAAAATTACGAATCTCCAGAAATCTCAGCAACTATTTTTTCACCCAAATTGGATGATACTTTCAGGTAATGATCAGTACACTAAGCCCACTTGGTTCCCCAGATTTTGTTCTTCTATTTTGAAGCGTTCGTTTCCAGTAACAGTTTGAATTTTGGCGTTTCACTCTGTTTTCTCCTATATTGATAGATGTATGTGGAACTCTAAATCAAACACGGTTTGTGCTAGCTTCTTGAAACTTGACACGATAATGTAGTTTCAAGTTCTATCTCTAGGTTTCGTTTCCTCTTGGTTTAGCCCTAAGCAGTGACTGGCGAGATACACTGTCCTTGAAAGGGGTTGCCAAGCTTCCCAAAATTACGAATCTCCAGAAATCTCAGCAACTATTTTTTCACCCAAACTGGATGATACTTTCAGGTAATGATCAGTACACTAAGCCCACTTGGTTCCCCAAATTTCGTTCTTCTATGTTGAACCGTTCGTTTCCAGTAACAGTTTGAATTTTGGCGTTTCACTCTGTTTTCTCCTATATTGAGAGATGTATGTGGAACTCTAAATCAAACACGGTTTGTGCTAGCTTCTTGAAACTTGACACGATAATGTAGTTTCAAGTTCTGTCTCTAGGTTTTGTTTCCTCTTGATGTAGCCCTAAGCAGTGACTGGCGAGATACACTGTCCTTGAAAGGGGTTGCCAAGCTTCCCAAAATTACGAATCTCCAGAAATCTCAGCAACTATTTTTTCACCCAAACTGGATGATACTTTCAGGTAATGATCAGTACACTAAGCCCACTTGGTTCCCCAAATTTCGTTCTTCTATGTTGAAGCGTTCGTTTCCAATAACAGTTTGAATTTTGGCGTTTCACTCTGTTTTCTCCTATATTGATAGATGTATGTGGAACTCTAAATCAAACACGGTTTGTGCTAGCTTTTTGAAACTTGACACGATAATGTAGTTTCAAGTTCTGTCTCCAGGTTTTGTTTCCTCTTGATGTAGCCCTAAGCAGTGACTGGCGAGATACACTGTCCTTGAAAGGGGTTGCCAAGCTACCCAAAATTACGAATCTCCAGAAATCTCAGCAACTATTTTTTCACCCAAACTGGATGATACTTTCAGGTAATGATCAGTACACTAAGCCCAGTTGGTTCCCCAAATTTCGTTCTTCTATGTTGAAGCGTTCGTTTCCAGTAACAGTTTGAATTTTGGCGTTTCACTCTGTTTTCTCCTATATTGATAGATGTATGTGGAACTCTAAATCAAACACGGTTTGTGCTAGCTTCTTGAAACTTGACAGGATAATGTACTTTCAAGTTGTGTCTCTAGGTTTTGTTTCCTCTTGATGTAGCCCTAAGCAGTGACTGGCGAGATACACTGTCCTTGAAAGGGGTTGCCAAGCTTCCCAAAATTACGAATCTCCAGAAATCTCAGCAACTATTTTTTCACCCAAACTGGATGATACTTTCAGGTAATGATCAGTACACTAAGCCCACTTGGTTCCCCAAATTTCGTTCTTCTATGTTGAACCGTTCGTTTCCAGTAACAGTTTGAATCTTGGCGTTTCACTCTGTTTCCTCCAATATTGATAGGTGTACGTGGAACTCTAAATCAAACACGGTTTGTGCTAGCTTCTTCAAACTTGACACGATTATGTAGTTTCAAGTTCTGTCACTAGGTTTTGTTTCCTCTTGATGTAGCCCTAAGCAGTGACTGGCGAGATACACTGTCCTTGAAAGGGGTTGCCAAGCTACCCAAAATTACGAATCTCCAGAAATCTCAGCAACTATTTTTTCACCCAAACTGGATGATACTTTCAGGTAATGATCAGTACACTAAGCCCACTTGGTTCCCCAAATTTCGTTCTTCTATGTTGAAGCGTTCGTTTCCAGTAACAGTTTGAATTTTGGCGTTTCACTCTGTTTTCTCATATATTGATAGATGTATGTGGAACTCTAAATCAAACACGGTTTGTGCTACCTTCTTGAAACTTGACACGATAATGTAGTTTCAAGTTCTATCTCTAGGTTTTGTTTCCTCTTGATGTAGCCCTAAGCAGTGACTGGCGAGATACACTGTCCTTGAAAGGGGTTGCCAAGCTCCCCAAAATTACGAATCTCCAGAAATCTCAGCAACTATTTTTTCACCCAAACTGGATGATACTTTCAGGTAATGATCAGTACACTAAGCCCACTTGGTTCCCCAAATTTCGTTCTTCTATGTTGAACCGTTCGTTTCCAGTAACAGTTTGAATGTTGGCGTTTCACTCTGTTTTCTCATATATTGATAGATGTATGTGGAACTCTAAATCAAACACGGTTTGTGCTAGCTTTTTGAAACTTGACACGATAATGTAGTTTCAAGTTCTATCTCTCGGTTTTGTTTCCTCTTGATGTAGCCCTAAGCAGTGACTGGCGAGATACACTGTCCTTGAAAGGGGTTGCCAAGCTTCCCAAAATTACGAATCTCCAGAAATCTCAGAAACTATTTTTTCACCCAAACTGGATGATACTTTCAGGTAATGATCAGTACACTAAGCCCACTTGGTTCCCCAAATTTCGTTCTTCTATGTTGAAGGGTTCGTTTCCAGTAACAGTTTGAATGTTGGCGTTTCACTCTGTTTTCTCCTATATTGATAGACGTATGTGGAACTCTAAATCAAACACGGTTTGTGCTAGCTTCTTGAAACTTGACACGATAATATAGTTTCAAGTTCTGTCTCTAGGTTTTGTTTCCTCTTGATGTTGCCCTAAGCAGTGACTGGCGAGATACACTGTCCTTGAAAGGGGTTGCCAAGCTTCCCAAAATTACGAATCTCCAGAAATCTCAGCAACTATTTTTTCACCCAAACTGGATGATACTTTCAGGTAATGATCAGTACACTAAGCCCACTTGGTTCCCCAAATTTCGTTCTTCTATGTTGAAGCGTTCGTTTCCAGTAACAGTTTGAATCTTGGCGTTTCACTCTGTTTCCTCCAATATTGATAGGTGTACGTGGAACTCTAAATCAAACACGGTTTGTGCTAGCTTCTTCAAACTTGACACGATTATGTAGTTTCAAGTTCTGTCTCTAGGTTTTGTTTCCTCTTGATGTAGCCCTGAGCAGTGACTGGCGAGATACACTGTCCTTGAAAGGGGTTGCCAAGCTACCCAAAATTACGAATCTCCAGAAATCTCAGCAACTATTTTTTCACCCAAACTGGATGATACTTTCAGGTAATGATCAGTACACTAAGCCCACTTGGTTCCCCAAATTTCGTTCTTCTATGTTGAAGCGTTCGTTTCCAGTAACAGTTTGAATTTTGGCGTTTCACTCTGTTTTCTCCTATATTGATAGATGTATGTGGAACTCTAAATCAAACACGGTTTGTGCTAGCTTCTTGAAACTTGACACGATAATGTAGTTTCAAGTTCTATCTCTAGGTTTTGTTTCCTCTTGATGTAGCCCTAAGCAGTGACTGGCGAGATACCCTGTCCTTGAAAGGGGTTGCCAAGCTTCCCAAAATTACGAATCTCCAGAAATCTCAGCAACTATTTTTTCACCCAAACTGGATGATACTTTCAGGTAATGATCAGTACACTAAGCCCACTTGGTTCCCCAAATTTCGTTCTTCTATGTTGAAGCGTTCGTTTCCAGTAACAGTTTGAATTTTGGCGTTTCACTCTGTTTTCTCCTATATTGAGAGATGTATGTGGAACTCTAAATCAAACACGGTTTGTGCTAGCTTCTTGAAACTTGACACGATAATGTAGTTTCAAGTTCTATCTCTACGTTTTGTTTCCTCTTGATGTAGCCCTAAGCAGTGACTGGCGAGATACACTGTCCTTGAAAGGGGTTGCCAAGCTTCCCAAAATTACGAATCTCCAGAAATCTCAGCAACTATTTTTTCACCCAAACTGGATGATACTTTCAGGTAATGATCAGTACACTAAGCCCACTTGGTTCCCCAAATTTCGTTCTTCTATGTTGAAGCGTTCGTTTCCAGTAACAGTTTGAATTTTGGCGTTTCACTCTGTTTTCTCCTATATTGAGAGATGTATGTGGAACTCTAAATCAAACACGGTTTGTGCTAGCTTCTTGAAACTTGACACGATAATGTAGTTTCAAGTTCTGTCTCTAGGTTTTGTTTCCTCTTGATGTAGCCCTAAGCAGTGACTGGCGAGATACACTGCCCTTGAAAGGGGTTGCCAAGCTTCCCAAAATTACGAATCTCCAGAAATCTCAGCAACTATTTTTTCACCCAAACTGGATGATACTTTCAGGTAATGATCAGTACACTAAGCCCACTTGGTTCCCCAAATTTCGTTCTTCTATGTTGAAGCGTTCGTTTCCAGTAACAGTTTGAATTTTGGCGTTTCACTCTGTTTTCTCCTATGTTGATAGATGTATGTGGAACTCTAAATCAAACACGGTTTGTGCTAGCTTCTTGAAACTTGACACGATAATATAGTTTCAAGTTCTATCTCTAGGTTTTGTTTCCTCTTGATGTAGCCCTAAGCAGTGACTGGCGAGATACACTGTCCTTGAAAGGGGTTGCCAAGCTACCCAAAATTACGAATCTCCAGAAATCTCAGCAACTATTTTTTCACCCAAACTGGATGATACTTTCAGGTAATGATCAGTACACTAAGCCCAGTTGGTTCCCCAAATTTCGTTCTTCTATGTTGAACCGTTCGTTTCCAGTAACAGTTTGAATTTTGGCGTTTCACTCTGTTTTCTCCTATATTGATAGATGTATGTGGAACTCTAAATCAAACACGGTTTGTGCTAGCTTCTTGAAACTTGACACGATAATGTAGTTTCAAGTTCTATCTCTAAGTTTCGTTTCCTCTTGATGTAGCCCTAAGCAGTGACTGGCGAGATACACTGTCCTTGAAAGGGGTTGCCAAGCTTCCCAAAATTACGAATCTCCAGAAATCTCAGCAACTATTTTTTCACCCAAACTGGATGATACTTTCAGGTAATGATCAGTACACTAAGCCCACTTGGTTCCCCAAATTTCGTTCTTCTATGTTGAAGCGTTCGTTTCCAGTAACAGTTTGAATTTTGGCGTTTCACTCTGTTTCCTCCAATATTGATAGGTGTACGTGGAACTCTAAATCAAACACGGTTTGTGCTAGCTTCTTGAAACTTGACACGATAATGTAGTTTCAAGTTCTGTCTCTAGGTTTTGTTTCCTCTTGATGTAGCCCTAAGCAGTGACTGGCGAGATACACTGTCCTTGAAAGGGGTTGCCAAGCTTCCCAAAATTACGAATCTCCAGAAATCTCAGCAACTATTTATTCACCCAAACTGGATGATACTTTCAGGTAATGATCAGTACACTAAGCCCACTTGGTTCCCCAAATTTCGTTCTTCTATGTTGAAGCGTTCGTTTCCAGTAACAGTTTGAATGTTGGCGTTTCACTCTGTTTTCTCCTATATTGATAGATGTATGTGGAACTCTAAATCAAACACGGTTTGTGCTAGCTTCTTGAAACTTGACACGATAATGTAGTTTCAAGTTCTATCTCTAGGTTTTGTTTCCTCTTGATGTAGCCCTAAGCAGTGACTGGCGAGATACACTGTCCTTGAAAGGGGTTGCCAAGCTTCCCAAAATTACGAATCTCCAGAAATCTCAGCAATTATTTTTTCACCCAAACTGGATGATACTTTCAGGTAATGATCAGTACACTAAGCCCACTTGGTTCCCCAAATTTCGTTCTTCTATGTTGAAGCGTTCGTTTCCAGTAACAGTTTGAATGTTGGCGTTTCACTCTGTTTTCTCCTATATTGATAGATGTATGTGGAACTCTAAATCAAACACGGTTTGTGCTAGCTTTTTGAAACTTGACACGATAATGTAGTTTCAAGTTCTATCTCTCGGTTTTGTTTCCTCTTGATGTAGCCCTAAGCAGTGACTGGCGAGATACACTGTCCTTGAAAGGGGTTGCCAAGCTTCCCAAAATTACGAATCTCCAGAAATCTCAGAAACTATTTTTTCACCCAAACTGGATGATACTTTCAGGTAATGATCAGTACACTAAGCCCACTTGGTTCCCCAAATTTCGTTCTTCTATGTTGAACCGTTCGTTTCCAGTAACAGTTTGAATTTTGGCGTTTCACTCTGTTTTCTCCTATATTGATAGATGTATGTGGAACTCTAAATCAAACACGGTTTGTGCTAGCTTCTTGAAACTTGACACGATAATGTAGTTTCAAGTTCTGTCTCTAGGTTTGTTTCCTCTTGATGTAGCCCTAAGCAGTGACTGGCGAGATACACTGTCCTTGAAAGGGGTTGCCAAGCTTCCCAAAATTACGAATCTCCAGAAATCTCAGCAACTATTTTTTCACCCAAACTGGATGATACTTTCAGGAAATGATCAGTACACTAAGCCCACTTGGTTCCCCAAATTTCGTTCTTCTATGTTGAAGCGTTCGTTTCCAGTAACAGTTTGAATTTTGGCGTTTCACTCTGTTTTCTCCTATATTGATAGATGTATGTGGAACTCTAAATCAAACACGGTTTGTGCTAGCTTCTTGAAACTTGACACGATAATGTAGTTTCAAGTTCTATCTCTAGGTTTTGTTTCCTCTTGATGTAGCCCTAAGCAGTGACTGGCGAGATACACTGTCCTTGAAAGGGGTTGCCAAGCTTCCCAAAATTACGAATCTCCAGAAATCTCAGCAACTATTTTTTCACCCAAACTGGATGATACTTTCAGGTAATGATCAGTACACTAAGCCCACTTGGTTCCCCAAATTTCGTTCTTCTATGTTGAAGCGTTCGTTTCCAATAACAGTTTGAATTTTGGCGTTTCACTCTGTTTTCTCCTATATTGATAGATGTATGTGGAACTCTAAATCAAACACGGTTTGTGCTAGCTTTTTGAAACTTGACACGATAATGTAGTTTCAAGTTCTGTCTCCAGGTTTTGTTTCCTCTTGATGTAGCCCTAAGCAGTGACTGGCGAGATACACTGTCCTTGAAAGGGGTTGCCAAGCTACCCAAAATTACGAATCTCCAGAAATCTCAGCAACTATTTTTTCACCCAAACTGGATGATACTTTCAGGTAATGATCAGTACACTAAGCCCAGTTGGTTCCCCAAATTTCGTTCTTCTATGTTGAAGCGTTCGTTTCCAGTAACAGTTTGAATTTTGGCGTTTCACTCTGTTTTCTCCTATATTGATAGATGTATGTGGAACTCTAAATCAAACACGGTTTGTGCTAGCTTCTTGAAACTTGACAGGATAATGTACTTTCAAGTTCTGTCTCTAGGTTTTGTTTCCTCTTGATGTAGCCCTAAGCAGTGACTGGCGAGATACACTGTCCTTGAAAGGGGTTGCCAAGCTTCCCAAAATTACGAATCTCCAGAAATCTCAGCAACTATTTTTTCACCCAAACTGGATGATACTTTCAGGTAATGATCAGTACACTAAGCCCACTTGGTTCCCCAAATTTCGTTCTTCTATGTTGAACCGTTCGTTTCCAGTAACAGTTTGAATCTTGGCGTTTCACTCTGTTTCCTCCAATATTGATAGGTGTACGTGGAACTCTAAATCAAACACGGTTTGTGCTAGCTTCTTCAAACTTGACACGATTATGTAGTTTCAAGTTCTGTCACTAGGTTTTGTTTCCTCTTGATGTAGCCCTAAGCAGTGACTGGCGAGATACACTGTCCTTGAAAGGGGTTGCCAAGCTACCCAAAATTACGAATCTCCAGAAATCTCAGCAACTATTTTTTCACCCAAACTGGATGATACTTTCAGGTAATGATCAGTACACTAAGCCCACTTGGTTCCCCAAATTTCGTTCTTCTATGTTGAAGCGTTCGTTTCCAGTAACAGTTTGAATTTTGGCGTTTCACTCTGTTTTCTCATATATTGATAGATGTATGTGGAACTCTAAATCAAACACGGTTTGTGCTACCTTCTTGAAACTTGACACGATAATGTAGTTTCAAGTTCTATCTCTAGGTTTTGTTTCCTCTTGATGTTGCCCTAAGCAGTGACTGGCGAGATACACTGTCCTTGAAAGGGGTTGCCAAGCTTCCCAAAATTACGAATCTCCAGAAATCTCAGCAACTATTTTTTCACCCAAACTGGATGATACTTTCAGGTAATGATCAGTACACTAAGCCCACTTGGTTCCCCAAATTTCGTTCTTCTATGTTGAACCGTTCGTTTCCAGTAACAGTTTGAATCTTGGCGTTTCACTCTGTTTCCTCCAATATTGATAGGTGTATGTGGAACTCTAAATCAAACACGGTTTGTGCTAGCTTCTTCAAACTTGACACGATTATGTAGTTTCAAGTTCTGTCTCTAGGTTTTGTTTCCTCTTGATGTAGCCCTGAGCAGTGACTGGCGAGATACACTGTCCTTGAAAGGGGTTGCCAAGCTACCCAAAATTACGAATCTCCAGAAATCTCAGCAACTATTTTTTCACCCAAACTGGATGATACTTTCAGGTAATGATCAGTACACTAAGCCCACTTGGTTCCCCAAATTTCGTTCTTCTATGTTGAAGCGTTCGTTTCCAGTAACAGTTTGAATTTTGGCGTTTCACTCTGTTTTCTCCTATATTGATAGATGTATGTGGAACTCTAAATCAAACACGGTTTGTGCTAGCTTCTTGAAACTTGACACGATAATGTAGTTTCAAGTTCTATCTCTAGGTTTTGTTTCCTCTTGATGTAGCCCTAAGCAGTGACTGGCGAGATACCCTGTCCTTGAAAGGGGTTGCCAAGCTTCCCAAAATTACGAATCTCCAGAAATCTCAGCAACTATTTTTTCACCCAAACTGGATGATACTTTCAGGTAATGATCAGTACACTAAGCCCACTTGGTTCCCCAAATTTCGTTCTTCTATGTTGAAGCGTTCGTTCCCAGTAACAGTTTGAATTTTGGCGTTTCACTCTGTTTTCTCCTATATTGAGAGATGTATGTGGAACTCTAAATCAAACACGGTTTGTGCTAGCTTCTTGAAACTTGACACGATAATGTAGTTTCAAGTTCTATCTCTACGTTTTGTTTCCTCTTGATGTAGCCCTAAGCAGTGACTGGCGAGATACACTGTCCTTGAAAGGGGTTGCCAAGCTTCCCAAAATTACGAATCTCCAGAAATCTCAGCAACTATTTTTTCACCCAAACTGGATGATACTTTCAGGTAATGATCAGTACACTAAGCCCACTTGGTTCCCCAAATTTCGTTCTTCTATGTTGAAGCGTTCGTTTCCAGTAACAGTTTGAATTTTGGCGTTTCACTCTGTTTTCTCCTATATTGAGAGATGTATGTGGAACTCTAAATCAAACACGGTTTGTGCTAGCTTCTTGAAACTTGACACGATAATGTAGTTTCAAGTTCTGTCTCTAGGTTTTGTTTCCTCTTGATGTAGCCCTAAGCAGTGACTGGCGAGATACACTGCCCTTGAAAGGGGTTGCCAAGCTTCCCAAAATTACGAATCTCCAGAAATCTCAGCAACTATTTTTTCACCCAAACTGGATGATACTTTCAGGTAATGATCAGTACACTAAGCCCACTTGGTTCCCCAAATTTCGTTCTTCTATGTTGAAGCGTTCGTTTCCAGTAACAGTTTGAATTTTGGCATTTCACTCTGTTTTCTCCTATGTTGATAGATGTATGTGGAACTCTAAATCAAACACGGTTTGTGCTAGCTTCTTGAAACTTGACACGATAATATAGTTTCAAGTTCTATCTCTAGGTTTTGTTTCCTCTTGATGTAGCCCTAAGCAGTGACTGGCGAGATACACTGTCCTTGAAAGGGGTTGCCAAGCTACCCAAAATTACGAATCTCCAGAAATCTCAGCAACTATTTTTTCACCCAAACTGGATGATACTTTCAGGTAATGATCAGTACACTAAGCCCAGTTGGTTCCCCAAATTTCGTTCTTCTATGTTGAACCGTTCGTTTCCAGTAACAGTTTGAATTTTGGCGTTTCACTCTGTTTTCTCCTATATTGATAGATGTATGTGGAACTCTAAATCAAACACGGTTTGTGCTAGCTTCTTGAAACTTGACACGATAATGTAGTTTCAAGTTCTATCTCTAAGTTTCGTTTCCTCTTGATGTAGCCCTAAGCAGTGACTGGCGAGATACACTGTCCTTGAAAGGGGTTGCCAAGCTTCCCAAAATTACGAATCTCCAGAAATCTCAGCAACTATTTTTTCACCCAAACTGGATGATACTTTCAGGTAATGATCAGTACACTAAGCCCACTTGGTTCCCCAAATTTCGTTCTTCTATGTTGAAGCGTTCGTTTCCAGTAACAGTTTGAATTTTGGCGTTTCACTCTGTTTCCTCCAATATTGATAGGTGTACGTGGAACTCTAAATCAAACACGGTTTGTGCTAGCTTCTTGAAACTTGACACGATAATGTAGTTTCAAGTTCTGTCTCTAGGTTTTGTTTCCTCTTGATGTAGCCCTAAGCAGTGACTGGCGAGATACACTGTCCTTGAAAGGGGTTGCCAAGCTTCCCAAAATTACGAATCTCCAGAAATCTCAGCAACTATTTATTCACCCAAACTGGATGATACTTTCAGGTAATGATCAGTACACTAAGCCCACTTGGTTCCCCAAATTTCGTTCTTCTATGTTGAAGCGTTCGTTTCCAGTAACAGTTTGAATGTTGGCGTTTCACTCTGTTTTCTCCTATATTGATAGATGTATGTGGAACTCTAAATCAAACACGGTTTGTGCTAGCTTCTTGAAACTTGACACGATAATGTAGTTTCAAGTTCTATCTCTAGGTTTTGTTTCCTCTTGATGTAGCCCTAAGCAGTGACTGGCGAGATACACTGTCCTTGAAAGGGGTTGCCAAGCTTCCCAAAATTACGAATCTCCAGAAATCTCAGCAATTATTTTTTCACCCAAACTGGATGATACTTTCAGGTAATGATCAGTACACTAAGCCCACTTGGTTCCCCAAATTTCGTTCTTCTATGTTGAAGCGTTCGTTTCCAGTAACAGTTTGAATGTTGGCGTTTCACTCTGTTTTCTCCTATATTGATAGATGTATGTGGAACTCTAAATCAAACACGGTTTGTGCTAGCTTTTTGAAACTTGACACGATAATGTAGTTTCAAGTTCTATCTCTCGGTTTTGTTTCCTCTTGATGTAGCCCTAAGCAGTGACTGGCGAGATACACTGTCCTTGAAAGGGGTTGCCAAGCTTCCCAAAATTACGAATCTCCAGAAATCTCAGAAACTATTTTTTCACCCAAACTGGATGATACTTTCAGGTAATGATCAGTACACTAAGCCCACTTGGTTCCCCAAATTTCGTTCTTCTATGTTGAACCGTTCGTTTCCAGTAACAGTTTGAATTTTGGCGTTTCACTCTGTTTTCTCCTATATTGATAGATGTATGTGGAACTCTAAATCAAACACGGTTTGTGCTAGCTTCTTGAAACTTGACACGATAATGTAGTTTCAAGTTCTGTCTCTAGGTTTGTTTCCTCTTGATGTAGCCCTAAGCAGTGACTGGCGAGATACACTGTCCTTGAAAGGGGTTGCCAAGCTTCCCAAAATTACGAATCTCCAGAAATCTCAGCAACTATTTTTTCACCCAAACTGGATGATACTTTCAGGAAATGATCAGTACACTAAGCCCACTTGGTTCCCCAAATTTCGTTCTTCTATGTTGAAGCGTTCGTTTCCAGTAACAGTTTGAATTTTGGCGTTTCACTCTGTTTTCTCCTATATTGATAGATGTATGTGGAACTCTAAATCAAACACGGTTTGTGCTAGCTTCTTCAAACTTGACACGATAATGTAGTTTCAAGTTCTGTCTCTAGGTTTTGTTTCCTCTTGATGTAGCCCTAAGCAGTGACTGGCGAGATACACTGTCCTTGAAAGGGGTTGCCAAGCTTCCCAAAATTACGAATCTCCAGAAATCTCAGCAACTATTTTTTCACCCAAACTGGATGATACTTTCAGGTAATGATCAGTACACTAAGCCCACTTGGTTCCCCAAATTTCGTTCTTCTATGTTGAACCGTTCGTTTCCAGTAACAGTTTGAATTTTGGCGTTTCACTCTGTTTTCTCCTATATTGATAGATGTATGTGGAACTCTAAATCAAACACGGTTTGTGCTAGCTTCTTCAAACTTGACACGATAATGTAGTTTCAAGTTCTGTCTCTAGGTTTTGTTTCCTCTTGATGTAGCCCTAAGCAGTGACTGGCGAGATACACTGTCCTTGAAAGGGGTTGCCAAGCTTCCCAAAATTACGAATCTCCAGAAATCTCAGCAACTATTTTTTCACCCAAACTGGATGATACTTTCAGGTAATGATCAGTACACTAAGCCCACTTGGTTCCCCAAATTTCGTTCTTCTATGTTGAAGCGTTCGTTTCCAGTAACAGTTTGAATTTTGGCGTTTCACTCTGTTTTCTCCTATATTGATAGATGTATGTGGAACTCTAAATCAAACACGGTTTGTGCTAGCTTCTTGAAACTTGACACGATAATGTAGTTTCAAGTTCTATCTCTAAGTTTCGTTTCCTCTTGATTTAGCCCTAAGCAGTGACTGGCGAGATACACTGTCCTTGAAAGGGGTTGCCAAGCTTCCCAAAATTACGAATCTCCAGAAATCTCAGCAACTATTTTTTCACCCAAACTGGATGATACTTTCAGGTAATGATCAGTACACTAAGCCCACTTGGTTCCCCAAATTTCGTTCTTCTATGTTGAATCGTTCGTTTCCAGTAACAGTTTGAATTTTGGCGTTTCACTCTGTTTTCTCCTATATTGAGAGATGTATGTGGAACTCTAAATCAAACACGGTTTGTGCTAGCTTCTTGAAACTTGACACGATAATGTAGTTTCAAGTTCTGTCTCTAGGTTTTGTTTCCTCTTGATGTAGCCATAAGCAGTGACTGGCGAGATACACTGTCCTTGAAAGGGGTTGCCAAGCTTCCCAAAATTACGAATCTCCAGAAATCTCAGCAACTATTTTTTCACCCAAACTGGATGATACTTTCAGGTAATGATCAGTACACTAAGCCCACTTGGTTCCCCAAATTTCGTTCTTCTATGTTGAAGCGTTCGTTTCCAGTAACAGTTTGAATCTTGGCGTTTCACTCTGTTTCCTCCAATATTGATAGGTGTACGTGGAACTCTAAATCAAACACGGTTTGTGCTAGCTTCTTCAAACTTGACACGATAATGTAGTTTCAAGTTCTGTCTCTAGGTTTTGTTTCCTCTTGATGTAGCCCTAAGCAGTGACTGGCGAGATACACTGTCCTTGAAAGGGGTTGCCAAGCTTCCCAAAATTACGAATCTCCAGAAATCTCAGCAACTATTTTTTCACCCAAACTGGATGATACTTTCAGGTAATGATCAGTACACTAAGCCCACTTGGTTCCCCAAATTTCGTTCTTCTATGTTGAAGCGTTCGTTTCCAGTAACAGTTTGAATTTTGGCGTTTCACTCTTTTTTCTCCTATATTGATAGATGTATGTGGAACTCTAAATCAAACACGGTTTGTGCTAGCTTTTTGAAACTTGACACGATAATGTAGTTTCAAGTTCTGTCTCTAGGTTTTGTTTCCTCTTGATGTAGCCCTAAGCAGTGACTGGCGAGATACACTGTCCTTGAAAGGGGTTGCCAAGCTACCCAAAATTACGAATCTCCAGAAATCTCAGCAACTATTTTTTCACCCAAACTGGATGATACTTTCAGGTAATGATCAGTACACTAAGCCCACTTGGTTCCCCAAATTTCGTTCTTCTATGTTGAAGCGTTCGTTTCCAGTAACAGTTTGAATTTTGGCGTTTCACTCTGTTTTCTCCTATATTGATAGATGTATGCGGAACTCTAAATCAAACACGGGTTGTGCTAGCTTCTTGAAACTTGACACGATAATGTAGTTTCAAATTCTATCTCTAGGTTTTGTTTCCTCTTGATGTAGCCCTAAGCAGTGACTGGCGAGATACACTGTCTTTGAAAGGGGTTGCCAAGCTTCCCAAAATTACGAATCTCCAGAAATCTCAGCAACTATTTTTTCACCCAAACTGGATGATACTTTCAGGTAATGATCAGTACACTAAGCCCAGTTGGTTCCCCAAATTTCGTTCTTCTATGTTGAAGCGTTCGTTTCCAGTAACAGTTTGAATTTTGGCGTTTCACTCTGTTTTCTCCTATATTGATAGATGTATGTGGAACTCTAAATCAAACACGGTTTGTGCTAGCTTCTTGAAACTTGACACGATAATGTAGTTTCAAGTTCTGTCTCTAGGTTTGTTTCCTCTTGATGTAGCCCTAAGCAGTGACTGGCGAGATACACTGTCCTTGAAAGGGGTTGCCAAGCTTCCCAAAATTACGAATCTCCAGAAATCTCAGAAACTATTTTTTCACCCAAACTGGATCATACTTTCAGGTAATGATCAGTACACTAAGCCCACTTGGTTCCCCAAATTTCGTTCTTCTATGTTGAACCGTTCGTTTCCAGTAACAGTTTGAATTTTGGCGTTTCACTCTGTTTTCTCCTATATTGATAGATGTATGTGGAACTCTAAATCAAACACGGTTTGTGCTAGCTTCTTGAAACTTGACACGATAATGTAGTTTCAAGTTCTGTCTCTAGGTTTGTTTCCTCTTGATGTAGCCCTAAGCAGTGACTGGCGAGATACACTGTCCTTGAAAGGGGTTGCCAAGCTTCCCAAAATTACGAATCTCCAGAAATCTCAGAAACTATTTTTTCACCCAAACTGGATGATACTTTCAGGTAATGATCAGTACACTAAGCCCACTTGGTTCCCCAAATTTCGTTCTTCTATGTTGAAGCGTTCGTTTCCAGTAACAGTTTGAATTTTGGCATTTCACTCTGTTTTCTCCTATATTGAGAGATGTATGTGGAACTCTAAATCAAACACGCTTTGTGCTAGCTTCTTGAAACTTGAAACGATAATGTAGTTTCAAGTTCTGTCTCTAGGTTTTTTTTCCTCTTGATGTAGCCCTAAGCAGTGACTGGCGAGAAACACTGTCCTTGAAAGGGGTTGCCAAGCTTCCCAAAATTACGAATCTCCAGAAATCTCAGCAACTATTTTTTCACCCAAACTGGATGATACTTTCAGGTAATGATCAGTACACTAAGCCCACTTGGTTCCCCAAATTTCGTTCTTCTATGTTGAAGCGTTCGTTTCCAGTAACAGTTTGAATTTTGGCGTTTCACTCTGTTTTCTCCTATATTGATAGATGTATGTGGAACTCTAAATCAAACACGGTTTGTGCTAGCTTCTTGAAACTTGACACGATAATGTAGTTTCAAGTTCTATCTCTAAGTTTCGTTTCCTCTTGATTTAGCCCTAAGCAGTGACTGGCGAGATACACTGTCCTTGAAAGGGGTTGCCAAGCTTCCCAAAATTACGAATCTCCAGAAATCTCAGCAACTATTTTTTCACCCAAACTGGATGATACTTTCAGGTAATGATCAGTACACTAAGCCCACTTGGTTCCCCAAATTTTGTTCTTCTATGTTGAATCGTTCGTTTCCAGTAACAGTTTGAATTTTGGCGTTTCACTCTGTTTTCTCCTATATTGAGAGATGTATGTGGAACTCTAAATCAAACACAGTTTGTGCTAGCTTCTTGAAACTTGACACGATAATGTAGTTTCAAGTTCTGTCTCTAGGTTTTGTTTCCTCTTGATGTAGCCCTAAGCAGTGACTGGCGAGATACACTGTCCTTGAAAGGGGTTGCCAAGCTTCCCAAAATTACGAATCTCCAGAAATCTCAGCAACTATTTTTTCACCCAAACTGGATGATACTTTCAGGTAATGATCAGTACACTAAGCCCACTTGGTTCCCCAAATTTCGTTCTTCTATGTTGAAGCGTTCGTTTCCAGTAACAGTTTGAATCTTGGCGTTTCACTCTGTTTCCTCCAATATTGATAGGTGTACGTGGAACTCTAAATCAAACACGGTTTGTGCTAGCTTCTTCAAACTTGACACGATAATGTAGTTTCAAGTTCTGTCTCTAGGTTTTGTTTCCTCTTGATGTAGCCCTAAGCAGTGACTGGCGAGATACACTGTCCTTGAAAGGGGTTGCCAAGCTTCCCAAAATTACGAATCTCCAGAAATCTCAGCAACTATTTTTTCACCCAAACTGGATGATACTTTCAGGTAATGATCAGTACACTAAGCCCACTTGGTTCCCCAAATTTCGTTCTTCTATGTTGAAGCGTTCGTTTCCAGTAACAGTTTGAATCTTGGCATTTCACTCTGTTTTCTCCTATATTGATAGATGTATGTGGAACTCTAAATCAAACACGGTTTGTGCTAGCTTTTTGAAACTTGACACGATAATGTAGTTTCAAGTTCTGTCTCTAGGTTTTGTTTCCTCTTGATGTAGCCCTAAGCAGTGACTGGCGAGATACACTGTCCTTGAAAGGGGTTGCCAAGCTACCCAAAATTACGAATCTCCAGAAATCTCAGCAACTATTTTTTCACCCAAACTGGATGATACTTTCAGGTAATGATCAGTACACTAAGCCCACTTGGTTCCCCAAATTTCGTTCTTCTATGTTGAAGCGTTCGTTTCCAGTAACAGTTTGAATTTTGGCGTTTCACTCTGTTTTCTCCTATATTGATAGATGTATGTGGAACTCTAAATCAAACACGGTTTGTGCTAGCTTCTTGAAACTTGACACGATAATGTAGTTTCAAGTTCTATCTCTAGGTTTTGTCTCCTCTTGATGTAGCCCTAAGCAGTGACTGGCGAGATACACTGTCCTTGAAAGGGGTTGCCAAGCTTCCCAAAATTACGAATCTCCAGAAATCTCAGCAACTATTTTTTCACCCAAACTGGATGATACTTTCAGGTAATGATCAGTACACTAAGCCCACTTGGTTCCCCAAATTTCGTTCTTCTATGTTGAACCGTTCGTTTCCAGTAACAGTTTGAATTTTGGCGTTTCACTCTGTTTTCTCCTATATTGATAGATGTATGTGGAACTCTAAATCAAACACGGTTTGTGCTAGCTTCTTGAAACTTGACACGATAATGTAGTTTCAAGTTCTGTCTCTAGGTTTGTTTCCTCTTGATGTAGCCCTAAGCAGTGACTGGCGAGATACACTGTCCTTGAAAGGGGTTGCCAAGCTTCCCAAAATTACGAATCTCCAGAAATCTCAGCAACTATTTTTTCACCCAAACTGGATGATACTTTCAGGTAATGATCAGTACACTAAGCCCACTTGGTTCCCCAAATTTCGTTCTTCTATGTTGAACCGTTCGTTTCCAGTAACAGTTTGAATTTTGGCGTTTCACTCTGTTTTCTCCTATATTGATAGATGTATGTGGAACTCTAAATCAAATACGGTTTGTGCTAGCTTCTTGAAACTTGACACGATAATGTAGTTTCAAGTTCTGTCTCTAGGTTTTGTTTCCTCTTGATGTAGCCCTAAGCAGTGACTGGCGAGATACACTGTCCTTGAAAGGGGTTGCCAAGCTTCCCAAAATTACGAATCTCCAGAAATCTCAGCAACTATTTTTTCACCCAAACTGGATGATACTTTCAGGTAATGATCAGTACACTAAGCCCACTTGGTTCCCCAAATTTCGTTCTTCTATGTTGAAGCGTTCGTTTCCAGTAACAGTTTGAATGTTGGCGTTTCACTCTGTTTTCTCCTATATTGATAGATGTATGTGGAACTCTAAATCAAACACGGTTTGTGCTAGCTTCTTGAAACTTGACACGATAATGTAGTTTCAAGTTCTGTCTCTAGGTTTTGTTTCCTCTTGATGTAGCCCTAAGCAGTGACTGGCGAGATACACTGTCCTTGAAAGGGGTTGCCAAGCTCCCCAAAATTACGAATCTCCAGAAATCTCAGCAACTATTTTTTCACCCAAACTGGATGATACTTTCAGGTAATGATCAGTACACTAACCCCACTTGGTTCCCCAAATTTCGTTCTTCTATGTTGAAGCGTTCGTTTCCAGTACAGTTTGAATTTTGGCGTTTCACTCTGTTTTCTCCTATATTGATAGATGTATGTGGAACTCTAAATCAAACACGGTTTGTGCTAGCTTCTTGAAACTTGACACGATAATGTAGTTTCAAGTTCTATCCCTAGGTATTGTTTCCTCTTGATGTAGCCCTAAGCAGTGACTGGCGAGATACACTGTCCTTGAAAGGGGTTGCCAAGCTTCCCAAAATTACGAATCTCTAGAAATCTCAGCAACCTTTTTTTCACCCAAACTGGATGATACTTTCAGGTAATGATCAGTACACTAAGCCCACTTGGTTCCCCAAATTTCGTTCTTCTATGTTGCAGCGTTCGTTTCCAGTAACAGTTTGAATTTTGGCGTTTCACTCTGTTTTCTCCTATATTGATAGATGTATGTGGAACTCTAAATCAAACACGGTTTGTGCTAGCTTCTTGAAACTTGACACGATAATGTAGTTTCAAGTTCTATCTCTAAGTTTCGTTTCCTCTTGATGTAGCCCTAAGCAGTGACTGGCGAGATACACTGTCCTTGAAAGGGGTTGCCAAGCTACCCAAAATTACGAATCTCCAGAAATCTCAGCAACTATTTTTTCACCCAAACTGGATGATACTTTCAGGTAATGATCAGTACACTAAGCCCAGTTGGTTCCCCAAATTTCGTTCTTCTATGTTGAAGTGTTCGTTTCCAGTATCAGTTTGAATTTTGGCGTTTCACTCTGTTTTCTCCTATATTGATAGATGTATGTGGAACTCTAAATCAAACACGGTTTGTGCTAGCTTCTTGAAACTTGACACGATAATGTAGTTTCAAGTTCTATCTCTAAGTTTCGTTTCCTCTTGATGTAGCCCTAAGCAGTGACTGGCGAGATACACTGTCCTTGAAAGGGGTTGCCAAGCTCCCCAAAATTACGAATCTCCAGAAATCTCAGCAACTATTTTTTCACCCAAACTGGATGATACTTTCAGGTAATGATCAATACACTAAGCCCACTTGGTTCCCCAAATTTCGTTCTTCTATGTTGAAGCGTTCGTTTCCAGTAACAGTTTGAATTTTGGCGTTTCACTCTGTTTTCTCCTATATTGATAGATGTATGTGGAACTCTAAATCAAACACGGTTTGTGCTAGCTTTTTGAAACTTGACACGATAATGTACTTTCAAGTTCTGTCTCTAGGTTTTGTTTCCTCTTGATGTAGCCCTAAGCAGTGACTGGCGAGATACACTGTCCTTGAAAGGGGTTGCCAAGCTACCCAAAATTACGAATCTCCAGAAATCTCAGCAACTTTTTTTCACCCAAACTGGATGATACTTTCAGGTAATGATCAGTACACTAAGCCCACTTGGTTCCCCAAATTTCGTTCTTCTATTTTGAAGCGTTCGTTTCCAGTAACAGTTTGAATTTTGGCGTTTCACTCTGTTTTCTCCTATATTGATAGATGTATGTGGAACTCTAAATCAAACACGGTTTGTGCTAGCTTCTTGAAACTTGACACGATAATGTAGTTTCAAGTTCTATCTCTAGGTTTTGTTTCCTCTTGATGTAGCCCTAAGCAGTGACTGGCGAGATCACACTGTCCTTGAAAGGGGTTGCCAAGCTTCCCAAAATTACGAATCTCCAGAAATCTCAGCAACTATTTTTTCACCCAAACTGGATGATACTTTCAGGTAATGATCAGTACACTAAGCCCACTTGGTTCCCCAAATTTCGTTCTTCTATGTTGAAGCATTCGTTTCCAGTAACAGTTTGAATTTTGGCGTTTCACTCTGTTTTCTCCTATATTGATAGATGTATGTGGAACTCTAAATCAAACACGGTTTGTGCTAGCTTTTTGAAACTTGACAGGATAATGTAGTTTCAAGTTCTCTCTCTAGGTTTTGTTTCCTCTTGATGTAGCCCTAAGCAGTGACTGGCGAGATACACTGTCCTTGAAAGGGGTTGCCAAGCTTCCCAAAATTACGAATCTCCAGAAATCTCAGAAACTATTTTTTCACCCAAACTTGATGATACTTTCAGGTAATGATCAGTACACTAAGCCCACTTGGTTCCCCAAATTTCGTTCTTCTATGTTGAAGCGTTCGTTTCCAGTAACAGTTTGAATTTTGGCGTTTCACTCTGTTTTCTCCTATATTGATAGATGTATGTGGAACTCTAAATCAAACACGGTTTGTGCTAGCTTCTTGAAACTTGACACGATAATGTAGTTTCAAGTTCTGTCTCTAGGTTTTGTTTCCTCTTGATGTAGCCCTAAGCAGTGACTGGCGAGATACACTGTCCTTGAAAGGGGTTGCCAAGCTTCCCAAAATTACGAATCTCCAGAAATCTCAGCAACTATTTTTTCACCCAAACTGGATGATACTTTCAGGTAATGATCAGTACACTAAGCCCACTTGGTTCCCCAAATTTCGTTCTTCTATGTTGAAGCGTTCGTTTCCAGTAACAGTTTGAATGTTGGCGTTTCACTCTGTTTTCTCCTATATTGATAGATGTATGTGGAACTCTAAATCAAACACGGTTTGTGCTAGCTTCTTGAAACTTGACACGATAATGTAGTTTCAAGTTCTGTCTCTAGGTTTTGTTTCCTCTTGATGTTGCCCTAAGCAGTGACTGGCGAGATACACTGTCCTTGAAAGGGGTTGCCAAGCTTCCCAAAATTACGAATCTCCAGAAATCTCAGAAACTATTTTTTCACCCAAACTGGATGATACTTTCAGGTAATGATCAGTACACTAAGCCCAGTTGGTTCCCCAAATTTCGTTCTTCTATGTTGAAGCGTTCGTTTCCAGTAACAGTTTGAATTTTGGCGTTTCACTCTGTTTTCTCCTATATTGATAGATGTATGTGGAACTCTAAATCAAACACGGTTTGTGCTAGCTTCTTGAAACTTGACACGATAATGTAGTTTCAAGTTCTATCTCTAGGTTTTGTTTCCTCTTGATGTAGCCCTAAGCAGTGACTGGCGAGATACACTGTCCTTGAAAGGGGTTGCCAAGCTTCCCAAAATTACGAATCTCCAGAAATCTCAGAAACTATTTTTTCACCCAAACTGGATGATACTTTCAGGTAATGATCAGTACACTAAGCCCACTTGGTTCCCCAAATTTCGTTCTTCTATGTTGAAGCGTTCGTTTCCAGTAACAGTTTGAATTTTGGCGTTTCACTCTGTTTTCTCCTATATTGATAGATGTATGTGGAACTCTAAATCAAACACGGTTTGTGCTAGCTTCTTGAAACTTGACACGATAATGTAGTTTCAAGTTCTATCTCTAAGTTTCGTTTCCTCTTGATGTAGCCCTAAGCCGTGACTGGCGAGATACACTGTCCTTGAAAGGGGTTGCCAAGCTTCCCAAAATTACGAATCTCCAGAAATCTCAGCAACTATTTTTTCACCCAAACTGGATGATACTTTCAGGTAATGATCAGTACACTAAGCCCACTTGGTTCCCCAAATTTCGTTCTTCTATGTTGAAGCGTTTGTTTCCAGTAACAGTTTGAATTTTGGCGTTTCACTCTGTTTCCTCCAATATTGATAGGTGTACGTGGAACTCAAAATCAAACACGGTTTGTGCTAGCTTTTTGAATCTTGACACGATAATGTAGATTCAAGTTCTATCTCGATGTTTTGTTTCCTCTTGATGTAGCCCTAAGCAGTGACTGGCGAGATCACACTGTCCTTGAAAGGGGTTGCCAAGCTTCCCAAAATTACGAATCTCCTGAAATCTCAGCAACTATTTTTTCACCCAAACTGGATGATACTTTCAGGTAATGATCAGTACACTAAGCCCACTTGGTTCCCCAAATTTCATTCTTCTATGTTGAAGCGTTCGTTTCCAGTAACAGTTTGAGTTTTGGCGTTTCACTCTGTTTTCTACTATATTGATAGATGTATGTGGAACTCTAAATTAAACACGGTTTGTGCTAGCTTCTTGAAACTTGACACGATAATGTAGTTTCAAGTTCTATCTCTAAGTTTCGTTTCCTCTTGATGTAGCCCTAAGCAGTGACTGGCGAGATACACTGTCCTTGAAAGGGGTTGCCAAGCTTCCCAAAATTACGAATCTCCAGAAATCTCAGAAACTATTTTTTCACCCAAACTGGATGATACTTTCAGGTAATGATCAGTACACTAAGCCCACTTGGTTCCCCAAATTTCGTTCTTCTATGTTGAAGCGTTCGTTTCCAGTAACAGTTTGAATTTTGGCGTTTCACTCTGTTTTCTCCTATATTGATAGATGTATGTGGAACTCTAAATCAAACACGGTTTGTGCTAGCTTCTTGAAACTTGACACGATAATGTAGTTTCAAGTTCTATCTCTAAGTTTCGTTTCCTCTTGATGTAGCCCTAAGCCGTGACTGGCGAGATACACTGTCCTTGAAAGGGGTTGCCAAGCTTCCCAAAATTACGAATCTCCAGAAATCTCAGCAACTATTTTTTCACCCAAACTGGATGATACTTTCAGGTAATGATCAGTACACTAAGCCCACTTGGTTCCCCAAATTTCGTTCTTCTATGTTGAAGCGTTTGTTTCCAGTAACAGTTTGAATTTTGGCGTTTCACTCTGTTTCCTCCAATATTGATAGGTGTACGTGGAACTCAAAATCAAACACGGTTTGTGCTAGCTTTTTGAATCTTGACACGATAATGTAGATTCAAGTTCTATCTCGATGTTTTGTTTCCTCTTGATGTAGCCCTAAGCAGTGACTGGCGAGATCACACTGTCCTTGAAAGGGGTTGCCAAGCTTCCCAAAATTACGAATCTCCTGAAATCTCAGCAAATAATTTTTCACCCAAACTGGATGATACTTTCAGGTAATGATCAGTACACTAAGCCCACTTGGTTCCCCAAATTTCGTTCTTCTATGTTGAAGCGTTCGTTTCCAGTAACAGTTTGAGTTTTGGCGTTTCACTCTGTTTTCTTGTATATTGATAGATGTATGTGGAACTCTAAATTAAACACGGTTTGTGCTAGCTTCTTGAAACTTGACACGATAATGTAGTTTCAAGTTCTATCTCTAAGTTTCGTTTCCTCTTGATGTAGCCCTAAGCAGTGACTGGCGAGATACACTGTCCTTGAAAAGGGTTGCCAAGCTCCCCAAAATTACGAATCTCCAGAAATCTCAGCAACTATTTTTTCACCCAAACTGGATGATACTTTCAGGTAATGATCAGTACACTAAGCCCACTTGGTTCCCCAAATTTCGTTCTTCTATGTTGAAGCGTTCGTTTCCAGTAACAGTTTGAATTTTGGCGTTTCACTCTGTTTTCTCCTATATTGATAGATGTATGTGGAACTCTAAATCAAACACGGTTTGTGCTAGCTTTTTGAAACTTGACACGATAATGTACTTTCAAGTTCTGTCTCTAGGTTTTGTTTCCTCTTGATGTAGCCCTAAGCAGTGACTGGCGAGATACACTGTCCTTGAAAGGGGTTGCCAAGCTACCCAAAATTACGAATCTCCAGAAATCTCAGCAACTTTTTTTCACCCAAACTGGATGATACTTTCAGGTAATGATCAGTACACTAAGCCCACTTGGTTCCCCAAATTTCGTTCTTCTATTTTGAAGCGTTCGTTTCCAGTAAGAGTTTGAATTTTGGCGTTTCACTCTGTTTTCTCCTATATTGATAGATGTATGTGGAACTCTAAATCAAACACGGTTTGTGCTAGCTTTTTGAAACTTGACACGATAATGTAGTTTGAAGTTCTATCTCTAGGTTTTGTTTCCTCTTGATGTAGCCCTAAGCAGTGACTGGCGAGATACACTGTCCTTGAAAGGGGTTGCCAAGCTTCCCAAAATTACGAATCTCCAGAAATCTCAGCAACTATTTTTTCACCCAAACTGGATGATACTTTCAGGTAATGATCAGTACACTAAGCCCAGTTGGTTCCCCAAATTTCGTTCTTCTATGTTGAAGCGTTCGTTTCCAGTAACAGTTTGAATTTTGGCGTTTCACTCTGTTTTCTCCTATATTGATAGATGTATGTGGAACTCTAAATCAAACACGGTTTGTGCTAGCTTCTTGAAACTTGACACGATAATGTAGTTTCAAGTTCTGTCTCTAGGTTTTGTTTCCTCTTGATGTAGCCCTAAGCAGTGACTGGCGAGATACACTGTCCTTGAAAGGGGTTGCCAAGCTTCCCAAAATTACGAATCTCCAGAAATCTCAGAAACAATTTTTTCACCCAAACTGGATGATACTTTCAGGTAATGATCAGTACACTAAGCCCACTTGGTTCCCCAAATTTCGTTCTTCTATGTTGAAGCGTTCGTTTCCAGTAACAGTTTGAATGTTGGCGTTTCACTCTGTTTTCTCCTATATTGATAGATGTATGTGGAACTCTAAATCAAACACGGTTTGTGCTAGCTTCTTGAAACTTGACACGATAATGTAGTTTCAAGTTCTGTCTCTAGGTTTTGTTTCCTCTTGATGTAGCCCTAAGCAGTGACTGGCGAGATACACTGTCCTTGAAAGGGGTTGCCAAGCTACCCAAAATTACGAATCTCCAGAAATCTCAGCAACTATTTTTTCACCCAAACTGGATGATACTTTCAGGTAATGATCAGTACACTAAGCCCAGTTGGTTCCCTAATTTCGTTCTTCTATATTGAAGCGTTCATTTCCAGTAACAGTTTGAATTTTGGCGTTTCACTCTGTTTTCTCCTATATTGATAGATGTATGTGGAACTCTAAATCAAACACGGTTTGTGCTAGCTTCTTGAAACTTGACACGATAATGTAGTTTCAAGTTCTATCTCTAGGTTTTGTTTCCTCTTGATGTAGCCCTAAGCAGTGACTGGCGAGATACACTGTCCTTGAAAGGGGTTGCCAAGCTTCCCAAAATTACGAATCTCCAGAAATCTCAGAAACTATTTTTTCACCCAAACTGGATGATACTTTCAGGTAATGATCAGTACACTAAGCCCACTTGGTTCCCCAAATTTCGTTCTTCTATGTTGAAGCGTTCGTTTCCAGTAACAGTTTGAATTTTGGCGTTTCACTCTGTTTTCTCCTATATTGATAGATGTATGTGGAACTCTAAATCAAACACGGTTTGTGCTAGCTTCTTGAAACTTGACACGATAATGTAGTTTCAAGTTCTATCTCTAGGTTTTGTTTCCTCTTGATGTAGCCCTAAGCCGTGAGTGGCGAGATACACTGTCCTTGAAAGGGGTTGCCAAGCTTCCCAAAATTACGAATCTCCAGAAATCTCAGAAACTATTTTTTCACCCAAACTGGATGATACTTTCAGGTAATGATCAGTACACTAAGCCCACTTGGTTCCCCAAATTTCGTTCTTCTATGTTGAAGCGTTCGTTTCCAGTAACAGTTTGAATTTTGGCGTTTCACTCTGTTTTCTCCTATATTGATAGATGTATGTGGAACTCTAAATCAAACACGGTTTGTGCTAGCTTCTTGAAACTTGACACGATAATGTAGTTTCAAGTTCTATCTCTAAGTTTCGTTTCCTCTTGATGTAGCCCTAAGCCGTGACTGGCGAGATACACTGTCCTTGAAAGGGGTTGCCAAGCTTCCCAAAATTACGAATCTCCAGAAATCTCAGCAACTATTTTTTCACCCAAACTGGATGATACTTTCAGGTAATGATCAGTACACTAAGCCCACTTGGTTCCCCAAATTTCGTTCTTCTATGTTGAAGCGTTCGTTTCCAGTAACAGTTTGAATTTTGGCGTTTCACTCTGTTTCCTCCAATATTGATAGGTGTACGTGGAACTCTAAATCAAACACGGTTTGTGCTAGCTTCTTGAAACTTGACACGATAATGTAGTTTCAAGTTCTGTCTCTAGGTTTTGTTTCCTCTTGATGTAGCCCTAAGCAGTGACTGGCGAGATACACTGTCCTTGAAAGGGGTTGCCAAGCTTCCCAAAATTACGAATCTCCAGAAATCTCAGCAACTATTTTTTCACCCAAACTGGATGATACTTTCATTTAATGATCAGTACACTAAGCCCACTTGGTTCCCCAAATTTCGTTCTTCTATGTTGAAGCGTTCGTTTCCAGTAACAGTTTGAATGTTGGCGTTTCACTCTGTTTTCTCCTATATTGATAGATGTATGTGGAACTCTAAATCAAACACGGTTTGTGCTAGCTTCTTGAAACTTGACACGATAATGTAGTTTCAAGTTCTGTCTCTAGGTTTTGTTTCCTCTTGATGTAGCCCTAAGCAGTGACTGGCGAGATACACTGTCCTTGAAAGGGGTTGCCAAGCTACCCAAAATTACGAATCTCCAGAAATCTCAGCAACTATTTTTTCACCCAAACTGGATGATACTTTCAGGTAATGATCAGTACACTAATCCCACTTGGTTCCCCAAATTTCGTTCTTCTATGTTGAAGCGTTCGTTTCCAGTAACAGTTTGAATTTTGGCGTTTCACTCTGTTTTCTCCTATATTGATAGATGTATGTGGAACTCTAAATCAAACACGGTTTGTGCTAGCTTCTTGAAACTTGACATGATAATGTAGTTTCAAGTTCTATCTCTAGGTTTTGTTTCCTCTTGATGTAGCCCTAAGCAGTGACTGGCGAGATACACTGTCCTTGAAAGGGGTTGCCAAGCTTCCCAAAATTACGAATCTCCAGAAATCTCAGAAACTATTTTTTCACCCAAACTGGATGATACTTTCAGGTAATGATCAGTACACTAAGCCCACTTGGTTCCCCAAATTTCGTTCTTCTATGTTGAAGCGTTCGTTTCCAGTAACAGTTTGAATTTTGGCGTTTCACTCTGTTTTCTCCTATATTGATAGATGTATGTGGAACTCTAAATCAAACACGGTTTGTGCTAGCTTCTTGAAACTTGACACGATAATGTAGTTTCAAGTTCTATCTCTAAGTTTCGTTTCCTCTTGATGTAGCCCTAAGCAGTGACTGGCGAGATACACTGTCCTTGAAAGGGGTTGCCAAGCAACCCAAAATTACGAATCTCCAGAAATCTCAGCAACTATTTTTTCACCCAAACTGGATGATACTTTCAGGTAATGATCAGTACACTAAGCCCACTTGGTTCCCCAAATTTTGTTCTTCTATGTTGAAGCGTTCGTTTCCAGTAACAGTTTGAATTTTGGCGTTTCACTCTGTTTTCTCCTATATTGATAGATGTATGTGGAACTCCAAATCAAACACGGTTTGTGCTAGCTTCTTGAAACTTGACACGATAATGTAGTTTCAAGTTCTATCTCTAAGTTTCGTTTCCTCTTGATGTAGCCCTAAGCCGTGAGTGGCGAGATACACTGTCCTTGAAAGGGGTTGCCAAGCTTCCCAAAATTACGAATCTCCAGAAATCTCAGCAACTATTTTTTCACCCAAACTGGATGATACTTTCAGGTAATGATCAGTACACTAAGCCCACTTGCTTCCCCAAATTTCGTTCTTCTATGTTGAAGCGTTCGTTTCCAGTAACAGTTTGAATTTTGGCGTTTCACTCTGTTTTCTCCTATATTGATAGATGTATGTGGAACTCTAAATCAAACACGGTTTGTGCTAGCTTTTTGAAACTTGACACGGTAATGTAGTTTCAAGTTCTCTCTCCAGGTTTTGTTTCCTCTTGATGTAGCCCTAAGCAGTGACTGGCGAGATACACTGTCCTTGAAAGGGGTTGCCAAGCTTCCCAAAATTACGAATCTCCAGAAATCTCAGCAACTATTTTTTCACCCAAACTGGATGATACTTTCAGGTAATGATCAGTACACTAAGCCCACTTGGTGCCCCAAATTTCGTTCTTCTATGTTGAACCGTTCGTTTCCAGTAACAGTTTGAATTTTGGCGTTTCACTCTGTTTTCTCCTATATTGATAGATGTATGTGGAACTCTAAATCAAATACGGTTTGTGCTAGCTTCTTGAAACTTGACACGATAATGTAGTTTCAAGTTCTGTCTCTAGGTTTTGTTTCCTCTTGATGTAGCCCTAAGCAGTGACTGGCGAGATACACTGTCCTTGAAAGGGGTTGCCAAGCTTCCCAAAATTACGAATCTCCAGAAATCTCAGCAACTATTTTTTCACCCAAACTGGATGATACTTTCAGGTAATGATCAGTACACTAAGCCCACTTGGTTCCCCAAATTTCGTTCTTCTATGTTGAAGCGTTCGTTTCCAGTAACAGTTTGAATGTTGGCGTTTCACTCTGTTTTCTCCTATATTGATAGATGTATGTGGAACTCTAAATCAAACACGGTTTGTGCTAGCTTCTTGAAACTTGACACGATAATGTAGTTTCAAGTTCTATCTCTAAGTTTCGTTTCCTCTTGATGTAGCCCTAAGCAGTGACTGGCGAGATACACTGTCCTTGAAAGGGGTTGCCAAGCTCCCCAAAATTACGAATCTCCAGAAATCTCAGCAACTATTTTTTCACCCAAACTGGATGATACTTTCAGGTAATGATCAGTACACTAAGCGCACTTGGTTCCCCAAATTTCGTTCTTCTATGTTGAAGCGTTCGTTTCCAGTAACAGTTTGAATTTTGGCGTTTCACTCTGTTTTCTCCTAAATTGATAGATGTATGTGGAACTCTAAATCAAACACGGTTTGTGCTAGCTTTTTGAAACTTGACACGATAATGTACTTTCAAGTTCTGTCTCTAGGTTTTGTTTCCTCTTGATGTAGCCCTAAGCAGTGACTGGCGAGATACACTGTCCTTGAAAGGGTTTGCCAAGCTACCCAAAATTACGAATCTCCAGAAATCTCAGCAACTTTTTTTCACCCAAACTGGATGATACTTTCAGGTAATGATCAGTACACTAAGCCCACATGGTTCCCCAAATTTCGTTCTTCTATTTTGAAGCGTTCGTTTCCAGTAAGAGTTTGAATTTTGGCGTTTCACTCTGTTTTCTCCTATATTGATAGATGTATGTGGAACTCTAAATCAAACACGGTTTGTGCTAGCTTCTTGAAACTTGACACGATAATGTAGTTTCAATTTCTGTCTCTAGGTTTTGTTTCCTCTTGATGTAGCCCTAAGCAGTGACTGGCGAGATACACTGTCCTTGAAAGGGGTTGCCAAGCTACCCAAAATTACGAATCTCCAGAAATCTCAGCAACTATTTTTTCACCCAAACTGGATGATACTTTCAGGTAATGATCAGTACACTAAGCCCAGTTGGTTCCCTAATTTCGTTCTTCTATGTTGAAGCGTTCATTTCCAGTAACAGTTTGAATTTTGGCGTTTCACTCTGTTTTCTCCTATATTGATAGATGTATGTGGAACTCTAAATCAAACACGGTTTGTGCTAGCTTCTTGAAACTTGACACGATAATGTAGTTTCAAGTTCTATCTCTAGGTTTTGTTTCCTCTTGATGTAGCCCTAAGCAGTGACTGGCGAGATACACTGTCCTTGAAAGGGGTTGCCAAGCTTCCCAAAATTACGAATCTCCAGAAATCTCAGAAACTATTTTTTCACCCAAACTGGATGATACTTTCAGGTAATGATCAGTACACTAAGCCCACTTGGTTCCCCAAATTTCGTTCTTCTATGTTGAAGCGTTCGTTTCCAGTAACAGTTTGAATTTTGGCGTTTCACTCTGTTTTCTCCTATATTGATAGATGTATGTGGAACTCTAAATCAAACACGGTTTGTGCTAGCTTCTTGAAACTTGACACGATAATGTAGTTTCAAGTTCTATCTCTAGGTTTTGTTTCCTCTTGATGTAGCCCTAAGCCGTGAGTGGCGAGATACACTGTCCTTGAAAGGGGTTGCCAAGCTTCCCAAAATTACGAATCTCCAGAAATCTCAGCAACTATTTTTTCACCCAAACTGGATGATACTTTCAGGTAATGATCAGTACACTAAGCCCAGTTGGTTCCCCAAATTTCGTTCTTCTATGTTGAAGCGTTCGTTTCCAGTAACAGTTTGAATTTTGGCGTTTCACTCTGTTTTCTCCTATATTGATAGATGTATGTGGAACTCTAAATCAAACACGGTTAGTGCTAGCTTCTTGAAACTTGACACGATAATGTAGTTTCAAGTTCTATCTCTAAGTTTCGTTTCCTCTTGATGTAGCCCTAAGCCGTGACTGGCGAGATACACTGTCCTTGAAAGGGGTTGCCAAGCTTCCCAAAATTACGAATCTCCAGAAATCTCAGCAACTATTTTTTCACCCAAACTGGATGATACTTTCAGGTAATGATCAGTACACTAAGCCCACTTGGTTCCCCAAATTTCGTTCTTCTATGTTGAAGCGTTCGTTTCCAGTAACAGTTTGAATTTTGGCGTTTCACTCTGTTTCCTCCAATATTGATAGGTGTACGTGGTTTTCTAAATCAAAAACGGTTTGTGCTAGCTTTTTGAATCTTGACACGATAATGTAGATTCAAGTTCTCTCTCTAGGTTTTGTTTCCTCTTGATGTAGCCCTAAGCAGTGACTGGCGAGGTCACACTGTCCTTGAAAGGGGTTGCCAAGCTTCCCAAAATTACGAATCTCCAGAAATCTCAGCAAATAATTTTTCACCCAAACTGGATGATACTTTCAGGTAATGATCAGTACACTAAGCCCACTTGGTTCCCCAAATTTCGTTCTTCTATGTTGAAGCGTTCGTTTCCAGTAACAGTTTGAATTTTGGCGTTTCACTCTGTTTTCTCCTATATTGATAGATGTATGTGGAACTCTAAATCAAACACTGTTTGTGCTAGCTTTTTGAAACTTGACACGGTAATGTAGTTTCAAGTTCTCTCTCCAGGTTTTGTTTCCTCTTGATGTAGCCCTAAGCAGTGACTGGCGAGATACACTGTCCTTGAAAGGGGTTGCCAAGCTTCCCAAAATTACGAATCTCCAGAAATCTCAGCAACTATTTTTTCACCCAAACTGGATGATACTTTCAGGTAATGATCAGTACACTAAGCCCACTTGGTTCCCCAAATTTCGTTCTTCTATGTTGAACCGTTCGATTCCAGTAACAGTTTGAATTTTGGCGTTTCACTCTGTTTTCTCCTATATTGATAGATGTATGTGGAACTCTAAATCAAATACGGTTTGTGCTAGCTTCTTGAAACTTGACACGATAATGTAGTTTCAAGTTCTGTCTCTAGGTTTTGTTTCCTCTTGATGTAGCCCTAAGCAGTGACTGGCGAGATACACTGTCCTTGAAAGGGGTTGCCAAGCTTCCCAAAATTACGAATCTCCAGAAATCTCAGCAACTATTTTTTCACCCAAACTGGATGATACTTTCATTTAATGATCAGTACACTAAGCCCACTTGGTTCCCCAAATTTCGTTCTTCTATGTTGAAGCGTTCGTTTCCAGTAACAGTTTGAATGTTGGCGTTTCACTCTGTTTTCTCCTATATTGATAGATGTATGTGGAACTCTAAATCAAACACGGTTTGTGCTAGCTTCTTGAAACTTGACACGATAATGTAGTTTCAAGTTCTGTCTCTAGGTTTTGTTTCCTCTTGATGTAGCCCTAAGCAGTGACTGGCGAGATACACTGTCCTTGAAAGGGGTTGCCAAGCTACCCAAAATTACGAATCTCCAGAAATCTCAGCAACTATTTTTTCACCCAAACTGGATGATACTTTCAGGTAATGATCAGTACACTAATCCCACTTGGTTCCCCAAATTTCGTTCTTCTATGTTGAAGCGTTCGTTTCCAGTAACAGTTTGAATTTTGGCGTTTCACTCTGTTTTCTCCTATATTGATAGATGTATGTGGAACTCTAAATCAAACACGGTTTGTGCTAGCTTCTTGAAACTTGACACGATAATGTAGTTTCAAGTTCTATCTCTAGGTTTTGTTTCCTCTTGATGTAGCCCTAAGCAGTGACTGGCGAGATACACTGTCCTTGAAAGGGGTTGCCAAGCTTCCCAAAATTACGAATCTCCAGAAATCTCAGAAACTATTTTTTCACCCAAACTGGATGATACTTTCAGGTAATGATCAGTACACTAAGCCCACTTGGTTCCCCAAATTTCGTTCTTCTATGTTGAAGCGTTCGTTTCCAGTAACAGTTTGAATTTTGGCGTTTCACTCTGTTTTCTCCTATATTGATAGATGTATGTGGAACTCTAAATCAAACACGGTTTGTGCTAGCTTCTTGAAACTTGACACGATAATGTAGTTTCAAGTTCTATCTCTAAGTTTCGTTTCCTCTTGATGTAGCCCTAAGCAGTGACTGGCGAGATACACTGTCCTTGAAAGGGGTTGCCAAGCTTCCCAAAATTACGAATCTCCAGAAATCTCAGCAACTATTTTTTCACCCAAACTGGATGATACTTTCAGGTAATGATCAGTACACTAAGCCCACTTGGTTCCCCAAATTTTGTTCTTCTATGTTGAAGCGTTCGTTTCCAGTAACAGTTTGAATTTTGGCGTTTCACTCTGTTTTCTCCTATATTGATAGATGTATGTGGAACTCCAAATCAAACACGGTTTGTGCTAGCTTCTTGAAACTTGACACGATAATGTAGTTTCAAGTTCTATCTCTAAGTTTCGTTTCCTCTTGATGTAGCCCTAAGCCGTGAGTGGCGAGATACACTGTCCTTGAAAGGGGTTGCCAAGCTTCCCAAAATTACGAATCTCCAGAAATCTCAGCAACTATTTTTTCACCCAAACTGGATGATACTTTCAGGTAATGATCAGTACACTAAGCCCACTTGCTTCCCCAAATTTCGTTCTTCTATGTTGAAGCGTTCGTTTCCAGTAACAGTTTGAATTTTGGCGTTTCACTCTGTTTTCTCCTATATTGATAGATGTATGTGGAACTCTAAATCAAACACGGTTTGTGCTAGCTTTTTGAAACTTGACACGGTAATGTAGTTTCAAGTTCTCTCTCCAGGTTTTGTTTCCTCTTGATGTAGCCCTAAGCAGTGACTGGCGAGATACACTGTCCTTGAAAGGGGTTGCCAAGCTTCCCAAAATTACGAATCTCCAGAAATCTCAGCAACTATTTTTTCACCCAAACTGGATGATACTTTCAGGTAATGATCAGTACACTAAGCCCACTTGGTTCCCCAAATTTCGTTCTTCTATGTTGAAGCGTTCGTTTCCAGTAACAGTTTGAATGTTGGCGTTTCACTCTGTTTTCTCCTATATTGATAGATGTATGTGGAACTCTAAATCAAACACGGTTTGTGCTAGCTTCTTGAAACTTGACACGATAATGTAGTTTCAAGTTCTGTCTCTAGGTTTTGTTTCCTCTTGATGTAGCCCTAAGCAGTGACTGGCGAGATACACTGTCCTTGAAAGGGGTTGCCAAGCTTCCCAAAATTACGAATCTCCAGAAATCTCAGCAACTATTTTTTCACCCAAACTGGATGATACTTTCAGGTAATGATCAGTACACTAAGCCCACTTGGTTCCCCAAATTTCGTTCTTCTATGTTGAAGCATTCGTTTCCAGTAACAGTTTGAATTTTGGCGTTTCACTCTGTTTTCTCCTATATTGATAGATGTATGTGGAACTCTAAATCAAACACGGTTTGTGCTAGCTTCTTGAAACTTGACACGATAATGTAGTTTCAAGTTCTATCTCTAAGTTTCGTTTCCTCTTGATGTAGCCCTAAGCCGTGACTGGCGAGATACACTGTCCTTGAAAGGGTTTGCCAAGCTTCCCAAAATTACGAATCTCCAGAAATCTCAGCAACTATTTTTTCACCCAAACTGGATGATACTTTCAGGTAATGATCAGTACACTAAGCCCACTTGGTTCCCCAAATTTCGTTCTTCTATGTTGAAGCGTTTGTTTCCAGTAACAGTTTGAATTTTGGCGTTTCACTCTGTTTCCTCCAATATTGATAGGTGTACGTGGAACTCTAAATCAAACACGGTTTGTGCTAGCTTTTTGAATCTTGACACGATAATGTAGATTCAAGTTCTATCTCGATGTTTTGTTTCCTCTTGATGTAGCCCTAAGCAGTGACTGGCGAGATCACACTGTCCTTGAAAGGGGTTGCCAAGCTTCCCAAAATTACGAATCTCCTGAAATCTCAGCAAATAATTTTTCACCCAAACTGGATGATACTTTCAGGTAATGATCAGTACACTAAGCCCACTTGGTTCCCCAAATTTCGTTCTTCTATGTTGAAGCGTTCGTTTCCAGTAACAGTTTGAGTTTTGGCGTTTCACTCTGTTTTCTACTATATTGATAGATGTATGTGGAACTCTAAATTAAACACGGTTTGTGCTAGCTTCTTGAAACTTGACACGATAATGTAGTTTCAAGTTCTATCTCTAAGTTTCGTTTCCTCTTGATGTAGCCCTAAGCAGTGACTGGCGAGATACACTGTCCTTGAAAGGGGTTGCCAAGCTTCCCAAAATTACGAATCTCCAGAAATCTCAGAAACTATTTTTTCACCCAAACTGGATGATACTTTCAGGTAATGATCAGTACACTAAGCCCACTTGGTTCCCCAAATTTCGTTCTTCTATGTTGAAGCGTTCGTTTCCAGTAACAGTTTGAATTTTGGCGTTTCACTCTGTTTTCTCCTATATTGATAGATGTATGTGGAACTCTAAATCAAACACGGTTTGTGCTAGCTTCTTGAAACTTGACACGATAATGTAGTTTCAAGTTCTATCTCTAAGTTTCGTTTCCTCTTGATGTAGCCCTAAGCCGTGACTGGCGAGATACACTGTCCTTGAAAGGGGTTGCCAAGCTTCCCAAAATTACGAATCTCCAGAAATCTCAGCAACTATTTTTTCACCCAAACTGGATGATACTTTCAGGTAATGATCAGTACACTAAGCCCACTTGGTTCCCCAAATTTCGTTCTTCTATGTTGAAGCGTTTGTTTCCAGTAACAGTTTGAATTTTGGCGTTTCACTCTGTTTCCTCCAATATTGATAGGTGTACGTGGAACTCTAAATCAAACACGGTTTGTGCTAGCTTTTTGAATCTTGACACGATAATGTAGATTCAAGTTCTATCTCGATGTTTTGTTTCCTCTTGATGTAGCCCTAAGCAGTGACTGGCGAGATCACACTGTCCTTGAAAGGGGTTGCCAAGCTTCCCAAAATTACGAATCTCCTGAAATCTCAGCAAATAATTTTTCACCCAAACTGGATGATACTTTCAGGTAATGATCAGTACACTAAGCCCACTTGGTTCCCCAAATTTCGTTCTTCTATGTTGAAGCGTTCGTTTCCAGTAACAGTTTGAGTTTTGGCGTTTCACTCTGTTTTCTAGTATATTGATAGATGTATGTGGAACTCTAAATTAAACACGGTTTGTGCTAGTTTCTTGAAACTTGACACGATAATGTAGTTTCAAGTTCTATCTCTAAGTTTCATTTCCTCTTGATGTAGCCCTAAGCAGTGACTGGCGAGATACACTGTCCTTGAAAGGGGTTGCCAAGCTCCCCAAAATTACGAATCTCCAGAAATCTCAGCAACTATTTTTTCACCCAAACTGGATGATACTTTCAGGTAATGATCAGTACACTAAGCGCACTTGGTTCCCCAAATTTCGTTCTTCTATGTTGAAGCGTTCGTTTCCAGTAACAGTTTGAATTTTGGCGTTTCACTCTGTTTTCTCCTATATTGATAGATGTATGTGGAACTCTAAATCAAACACGGTTTGTGCTAGCTTTTTGAAACTTGACACGATAATGTACTTTCAAGTTCTGTCTCTAGGTTTTGTTTCCTCTTGATGTAGCCCTAAGCAGTGACTGGCGAGATACACTGTCCTTGAAAGGGGTTGCCAAGCTACCCAAAATTACGAATCTCCAGAAATCTCAGCAACTTTTTTTCACCCAAACTGGATGATACTTTCAGGTAATGATCAGTACACTAAGCCCACATGGTTCCCCAAATTTCGTCCTTCTATTTTGAAGCGTTCGTTTCCAGTAACAGTTTGAATTTTGGCGTTTCACTCTGTTTTCTCCTATATTGATAGATGTATGTGGATCTCTAAATCAAACACGGTTTGTGCTAGCTTCTTGAAACTTGACACGATAATGTAGTTTCAAGTTCTATCTCTAGGTTTTGTTTCCTCTTGATGTAGCCCTAAGCAGTGACTGGCGAGATACACTGTCCTTGAAAGGGGTTGCCAAGCTTCCCAAAATTACGAATCTCCAGAAATCTCAAAAACTATTTTTTCACCCAAACTGGATGATACTTTCAGGTAATGATCAGTACACTAAGCCCACTTGGTTCCCCAAATTTCGTTCTTCTATGTTGAACCGTTCGTTTCCAGTAACAGTTTGAATTTTGGCGTTTCACTCTGTTTTCTCCTATATTGATAGATGTATGTGGAACTCTAAATCAAACACGGTTTGTGCTAGCTTCTTGAAACTTGACACGATAATGTAGTTTCAAGTTCTGTCTCTAGGTTTTGTTTCCTCTTGATGTAGCCCTAAGCAGTGACTGGCGAGATACACTGTCCTTGAAAGGGGTTGCCAAGCTTCCCAAAATTACGAATCTCCAGAAATCTCAGAAACTATTTTTTCACCCAAACTGGATGATACTTTCAGGTAATGATCAGTACACTAAGCCCACTTGGTTCCCCAAATTTCGTTCTTCTATGTTGAAGCGTTCGTTTCCAGTAACAGTTTGAATGTTGGCGTTTCACTCTGTTTTCTCCTTTATTGATAGATGTATGTGGAACTCTAAATCAAACACGGTTTGTGCTAGCTTCTTGAAACTTGACACGATAATGTAGTTACAAGTTCTGTCTCTAGGTTTTGTTTCCTCTTGATGTAGCCCTAAGCAGTGACTGGCGAGATACACTGTCCTTGAAAGGGGTTGCCAAGCTACCCAAAATTACGAATCTCCAGAAATCTCAGCAACTATTTTTTCACCCAAAATGGATGATACTTTCAGGTAATGATCAGTACACTAAGCCCACTTGGTTCCCCAAATTTCGTTCTTCTATGTTGAAGCGTTCATTTCCAGTAACAGTTTGAATTTTGGCGTTTCACTCTGTTTTCTCCTATATTGATAGATATATGTGGAACTCTAAATCAAACACGGTTTGTGCTAGCTTCTTGAATCTTGACACGATAATGTAGTTTCAAGTTCTATCTCTAGGTTTTGTTTCCTCTTGATGTAGCCCTAAGCAGTGACTGGCGAGATACACTGTCCTTGAAAGGGGTTGCCAAGCTTCCCAAAATTACGAATCTCCAGAAATCTCAGAAACTATTTTTTCACCCAAACTGGATGATACTTTCAGGTAATGATCAGTACACTAAGCCCACTTGGTTCCCCAAATTTCGTTCTTCTATGTTGAAGCGTTTGTTTCCAGTAACAGTTTGAATTTTGGCGTTTCACTCTGTTTCCTCCAATATTGATAGGTGTACGTGGAACTCTAAATCAAACACGGTTTGTGCTAGCTTTTTGAATCTTGACACGATAATGTAGATTCAAGTTCTATCTCGATGTTTTGTTTCCTCTTGATGTAGCCCTAAGCAGTGACTGGCGAGATCACACTGTCCTTGAAAGGGGTTGCCAAGCTTCCCAAAATTACGAATCTCCTGAAATCTCAGCAAATAATTTTTCACCCAAACTGGATGATACTTTCAGGTAATGATCAGTACACTAAGCCCACTTGGTTCCCCAAATTTCGTTCTTCTATGTTGAAGCGTTCGTTTCCAGTAACAGTTTGAGTTTTGGCGTTTCACTCTGTTTTCTACTATATTGATAGATGTATGTGGAACTCTAAATTAAACACGGTTTGTGCTAGCTTCTTGAAACTTGACACGATAATGTAGTTTCAAGTTCTATCTCTAAGTTTCGTTTCCTCTTGATGTAGCCCTAAGCAGTGACTGGCGAGATACACTGTCCTTGAAAGGGGTTGCCAAGCTTCCCAAAATTACGAATCTCCAGAAATCTCAGAAACTATTTTTTCACCCAAACTGGATGATACTTTCAGGTAATGATCAGTACACTAAGCCCACTTGGTTCCCCAAATTTCGTTCTTCTATGTTGAAGCGTTCGTTTCCAGTAACAGTTTGAATTTTGGCGTTTCACTCTGTTTTCTCCTATATTGATAGATGTATGTGGAACTCTAAATCAAACACGGTTTGTGCTAGCTTCTTGAAACTTGACACGATAATGTAGTTTCAAGTTCTATCTCTAAGTTTCGTTTCCTCTTGATGTAGCCCTAAGCCGTGACTGGCGAGATACACTGTCCTTGAAAGGGGTTGCCAAGCTTCCCAAAATTACGAATCTCCAGAAATCTCAGCAACTATTTTTTCACCCAAACTGGATGATACTTTCAGGTAATGATCAGTACACTAAGCCCACTTGGTTCCCCAAATTTCGTTCTTCTATGTTGAAGCGTTTGTTTCCAGTAACAGTTTGAATTTTGGCGTTTCACTCTGTTTCCTCCAATATTGATAGGTGTACGTGGAACTCTAAATCAAACACGGTTTGTGCTAGCTTTTTGAATCTTGACACGATAATGTAGATTCAAGTTCTATCTCGATGTTTTGTTTCCTCTTGATGTAGCCCTAAGCAGTGACTGGCGAGATCACACTGTCCTTGAAAGGGGTTGCCAAGCTTCCCAAAATTACGAATCTCCTGAAATCTCAGCAAATAATTTTTCACCCAAACTGGATGATACTTTCAGGTAATGATCAGTACACTAAGCCCACTTGGTTCCCCAAATTTCGTTCTTCTATGTTGAAGCGTTCGTTTCCAGTAACAGTTTGAGTTTTGGCGTTTCACTCTGTTTTCTAGTATATTGATAGATGTATGTGGAACTCTAAATTAAACACGGTTTGTGCTAGCTTCTTGAAACTTGACACGATAATGTAGTTTCAAGTTCTATCTCTAAGTTTCATTTCCTCTTGATGTAGCCCTAAGCAGTGACTGGCGAGATACACTGTCCTTGAAAGGGGTTGCCAAGCTCCCCAAAATTACGAATCTCCAGAAATCTCAGCAACTATTTTTTCACCCAAACTGGATGATACTTTCAGGTAATGATCAGTACACTAAGCGCACTTGGTTCCCCAAATTTCGTTCTTCTATGTTGAAGCGTTCGTTTCCAGTAACAGTTTGAATTTTGGCGTTTCACTCTGTTTTCTCCTATATTGATAGATGTATGTGGAACTCTAAATCAAACACGGTTTGTGCTAGCTTTTTGAAACTTGACACGATAATGTACTTTCAAGTTCTGTCTCTAGGTTTTGTTTCCTCTTGATGTAGCCCTAAGCAGTGACTGGCGAGATACACTGTCCTTGAAAGGGGTTGCCAAGCTACCCAAAATTACGAATCTCCAGAAATCTCAGCAACTTTTTTTCACCCAAACTGGATGATACTTTCAGGTAATGATCAGTACACTAAGCCCACTTGGTTCCCCAAATTTCGTCCTTCTATTTTGAAGCGTTCGTTTCCAGTAACAGTTTGAATTTTGGCGTTTCACTCTGTTTTCTCCTATATTGATAGATGTATGTGGATCTCTAAATCAAACACGGTTTGTGCTAGCTTCTTGAAACTTGACACGATAATGTAGTTTCAAGTTCTATCTCTAGGTTTTGTTTCCTCTTGATGTAGCCCTAAGCAGTGACTGGCGAGATACACTGTCCTTGAAAGGGGTTGCCAAGCTTCCCAAAATTACGAATCTCCAGAAATCTCAGAAACTATTTTTTCACCCAAACTGGATGATACTTTCAGGTAATGATCAGTACACTAAGCCCACTTGGTTCCCCAAATTTCGTTCTTCTATGTTGAACCGTTCGTTTCCAGTAACAGTTTGAATTTTGGCGTTTCACTCTGTTTTCTCCTATATTGATAGATGTATGTGGAACTCTAAATCAAACACGGTTTGTGCTAGCTTCTTGAAACTTGACACGATAATGTAGTTTCAAGTTCTGTCTCTAGGTTTTGTTTCCTCTTGATGTAGCCCTAAGCAGTGACTGGCGAGATACACTGTCCTTGAAAGGGGTTGCCAAGCTTCCCAAAATTACGAATCTCCAGAAATCTCAGAAACTATTTTTTCACCCAAACTGGATGATACTTTCAGGTAATGATCAGTACACTAAGCCCACTTGGTTCCCCAAATTTCGTTCTTCTATGTTGAAGCGTTCGTTTCCAGTAACAGTTTGAATGTTGGCGTTTCACTCTGTTTTCTCCTTTATTGATAGATGTATGTGGAACTCTAAATCAAACACGGTTTGTGCTAGCTTCTTGAAACTTGACACGATAATGTAGTTACAAGTTCTGTCTCTAGGTTTTGTTTCCTCTTGATGTAGCCCTAAGCAGTGACTGGCGAGATACACTGTCCTTGAAAGGGGTTGCCAAGCTACCCAAAATTACGAATCTCCAGAAATCTCAGCAACTATTTTTTCACCCAAAATGGATGATACTTTCAGGTAATGATCAGTACACTAAGCCCACTTGGTTCCCCAAATTTCGTTCTTCTATGTTGAAGCGTTCATTTCCAGTAACAGTTTGAATTTTGGCGTTTCACTCTGTTTTCTCCTATATTGATAGATATATGTGGAACTCTAAATCAAACACGGTTTGTGCTAGCTTCTTGAATCTTGACACGATAATGTAGTTTCAAGTTCTATCTCTAGGTTTTGTTTCCTCTTGATGTAGCCCTAAGCAGTGACTGGCGAGATACACTGTCCTTGAAAGGGGTTGCCAAGCTTCCCAAAATTACGAATCTCCAGAAATCTCAGAAACTATTTTTTCACCCAAACTGGATGATACTTTCAGGTAATGATCAGTACACTAAGCCCACTTGGTTCCCCAAATTTCGTTCTTCTATGTTGAAGCGTTCGTTTCCAGTAACAGTTTGAATTTTGGCGTTTCACTCTGTTTTCTCCTATATTGATAGATATATGTGGAACTCTAAATCAAACACGGTTTGTGCTAGCTTTTTGAAACTTGACACGATAATGTAGTTTCAAGTTCTATCTCTAGGTTTTGTTTCCTCTTGATGTAGCCCTAAGCAGTGACTGGCGAGATACACTGTCCTTGAAAGGGGTTGCCAAGCTTCCCAAAATTACGAATCTCCAGAAATCTCAGAAACTATTTTTTCACCCAAACTGGATGATACTTTCAGGTAATGATCAGTACACTAAGCCCACTTGGTTCCCCAAATTTCGTTCTTCTATGTTGAACCGTTCGTTTCCAGTAACAGTTTGAATTTTGGCGTTTCACTCTGTTTTCTCCTACATTGATAGATGTATGTGGAACTCTAAATCAAACACGGTTTGTGCTAGCTTCTTGAAACTTGACACGATAATGTAGTTTCATGTTCTGTCTCTAGGTTTTGTTTCCTCTTGATGTAGCCCTAAGCAGTGACTGGCGAGATACACTGTCCTTGAAAGGGGTTGCCAAGCTTCCCAAAATTACGAATCTCCAGAAATCTCAGCAACTATTTTTTCACCCAAACTGGATGATACTTTCAGGTAATGATCAGTACACTAAGCCCACTTGGTTCCCCAAATTTCGTTCTTCTATGTTGAAGCGTTCGTTTCCAGTAACAGTTTGAATTTTGGCGTTTCACTCTGTTTTCTCCTATATTGATAGATGTATGTGGAACTCTAAATCAAACACGGTTTGTGCTAGCTTCTTGAAACTTGACACGATAATGTAGTTTCAAGTTCTATCTCTAAGTTTCGTTTCCTCTTGATGTAGCCCTAAGCAGTGACTGGCGAGATACACTGTCCTTGAAAGGGGTTGCCAAGCTACCCAAAATTACGAATCTCCAGAAATCTCAGCAACTATTTTTTCACCCAAACTGGATGATACTTTCAGGTAATGATCAGTACACTAAGCCCAGTTGGTTCCCCAAATTTCGTTCTTCTATATTGAAGCGTTCGTTTCCAGTAACAGTTTGAATTTTGGCGTTTCACTCTGTTTTCTCCTATATTGATAGATGTATGTGGAACTCTAAATCAAACACGGTTTGTGCTAGCTTCTTGAAACTTGACACGATAATGTAGTTTCAAGTTCTATCTCTAAGTTTCGTTTCCTCTTGATGTAGCCCTAAGCAGTGACTGGCGAGATACACTGTCCTTGAAAGGGGTTGCCAAGCTCCCCAAAATTACGAATCCCAGAAATCTCAGCAACTATTTTTTCACCCAAACTGGATGATACTTTCAGGTAATGATCAGTACACTAAGCCCACTTGGTTCCCCAAATTTCGTTCTTCTATGTTGAAGCGTTCGTTTCCAGTAACAGTTTGAATTTTGGCGTTTCACTCTGTTTTCTCCTATATTGATAGATGTATGTGGAACTCTAAATCAAACACGGTTTGTGCTCGCTTCTTGAAACTTGACACGATAATGTAGTTTCAAGTTCTATCTCTAGGTTTTGTTTCCTCTTGATGTAGCCCTAAGCAGTGACTGGCGAGATACACTGTCCTTGAAAGGGGTTGCCAAGCTTCCCAAAATTACGAATCTCCAGAAATCTCAGCAACTATTTTTTCACCCAAACTGGATGATACTTTCAGGTAATGATCAGTACACTAAGCCCAGTTGGTTCCCTAAATTTCGTTCTTCTATGTTGAAGCGTTCGTTTCCAGTAACAGTTTGAATTTTGGCGTTTCACTCTGTTTTCTCCTATATTGATAGATGTATGTGGAACTCTAAATCAAACACGGTTTGTGCTAGCTTCTTGAAACTTGACACGATAATGTAGTTTCAAGTTCTATCTCTAAGTTTCGTTTCCTCTTGATGTAGCCCTAAGCCGTGACTGGCGAGATACACTGTCCTTGAAAGGGGTTGCCAAGCTTCCCAAAATTACGAATCTCCAGAAATCTCAGCAACTATTTTTTCACCCAAACTGGATGATACTTTCAGGTAATGATCAGTACACTAAGCCCACTTGGTTCCCCAAATTTCGTTCTTCTATGTTGAAGCGTTCGTTTCCAGTAACAGTTTGAATTTTGGCGTTTCACTCTGTTTTCTCCTATATTGATAGATGTATGTGGAACTCTAAATCAAACACGGTTTGTGCTAGCTTTTTGAAACTTGACACGGTAATGTAGTTTCAAGTTCTCTCTCCAGGTTTTGTTTCCTCTTGATGTAGCCCTAAGCAGTGACTGGCGAGATACACTGTCCTTGAAAGGGGTTGCCAAGCTTCCCAAAATTACGAATCTTCAGAAATCTCAGCAACTATTTTTTCACCCAAACTGGATGATACTTTCAGGTAATGATCAGTACACTAAGCCCACTTGGTTCCCCAAATTTCGTTCTTCTATGTTGAACCGTTCGTTTCCAGTAACAGTTTGAATTTTGGCGTTTCACTCTGTTTTCTCCTATATTGATAGATGTATGTGGAACTCTAAATCAAATACGGTTTGTGCTAGCTTCTTGAAACTTGACACGATAATGTAGTTTCAAGTTCTGTCTCTAGGTTTTGTTTCCTCTTGATGTAGCCCTAAGCAGTGACTGGCGAGATACACTGTCCTTGAAAGGGGTTGCCAAGCTTCCCAAAATTACGAATCTCCAGAAATCTCAGCAACTATTTTTTCACCCAAACTGGATGATACTTTCAGGTAATGATCAGTACACTAAGCCCACTTGGTTCCCCAAATTTCGTTCTTCTATGTTGAAGCGTTCGTTTCCAGTAACAGTTTGAATGTTGGCGTTTCACTCTGTTTTCTCCTATATTGATAGATGTATGTGGAACTCTAAATCAAACACGGTTTGTGCTAGCTTCTTGAAACTTGACACGATAATGTAGTTTCAAGTTCTGTCTCTAGGTTTTGTTTCCTCTTGATGTAGCCCTAAGCAGTGACTGGCGAGATACACTGTCCTTGAAAGGGGTTGCCAAGCTCCCCAAAATTACGAATCTCCAGAAATCTCAGCAACTATTTTTTCACCCAAACTGGATGATACTTTCAGGTAATGATCAGTACACTAAGCCCAGTTGGTTCCCCAAATTTCGTTCTTCTATGTTGAAGCGTTCGTTTCCAGTAACAGTTTGAATTTTGGCGTTTCACTCTGTTTTCTCCTATATTGATAGATGTATGTGGAACTCTAAATCAAACACGGTTTGTGCTAGCTTCTTGAAACTTGACACGATAATGTAGTTTCAAGTTCTATCTCTAGGTATTGTTTCCTCTTGATGTAGCCCTAAGCAGTGACTGGCGAGATACACTGTCCTTGAAAGGGGTTGCCAAGCTTCCCAAAATTACGAATCTCTAGAAATCTCAGCAACCTTTTTTTCACCCAAACTGGATGATACTTTCAGGTAATGATCAGTACACTAAGCCCACTTGGTTCCCCAAATTTCGTTCTTCTATGTTGAAGCGTTCGTTTCCAGTAACAGTTTGAATTTTGGCGTTTCACTCTGTTTTCTCCTATATTGATAGATGTATGTGGAACTCTAAATCAAACACGGTTTGTGCTAGCTTCTTGAAACTTGACACGATAATGTAGTTTCAAGTTCTATCTCTAAGTTTCGTTTCCTCTTGATGTAGCCCAAAGCAGTGACTGGCGAGATACACTGTCCTTGAAAGGGGTTGCCAAGCTACCCAAAATTACGAATCTCCAGAAATCTCAGCAACTATTTTTTCACCCAAACTGGATGATACTTTCAGGTAATGATCAGTACACTAAGCCCAGTTGGTTCCCCAAATTTCGTTCTTCTATGTTGAAGCGTTCGTTTCCAGTAACAGTTTGAATTTTGGCGTTTCACTCTGTTTTCTCCTATATTGATAGATGTATGTGGAACTCTAAATCAAACACGGTTTGTGCTAGCTTCTTGAAACTTGACACGATAATGTAGTTTCAAGTTCTATCTCTAAGTTTCGTTTCCTCTTGATGTAGCCCTAAGCAGTGACTGGCGAGATACACTGTCCTTGTAAGGGGTTGCCAAGCTCCCCAAAATTACGAATCTCCAGAAATCTCAGCAACTATTTTTTCACCCAAACTGGATGATACTTTCAGGTAATGATCAGTACACTAAGCCCACTTGGTTCCCCAAATTTCGTTCTTCTATGTTGAAGCGTTAGTTTCCAGTAACAGTTTGAATTTTGGCGTTTCACTCTGTTTTCTCCTATATTGATAGATGTATGTGGAACTCTAAATCAAACACGGTTTGTGCTAGCTTTTTGAAACTTGACACGATAATGTACTTTCAAGTTCTGTCTCTAGGTTTTGTTTCCTCTTGATGTAGCCATAAGCAGTGACTGGCGAGATACACTGTCCTTGAAAGGGGTTGCCAAGCTACCCAAAATTACGAATCTCCAGAAATCTCAGCAACTTTTTTTCACCCAAACTGGATGATACTTTCAGGTAATGATCAGTACACTAAGCCCACTTGGTTCCCCAAATTTCGTTCTTCTATGTTGAAGCGTTTGTTTCAAGTAACAGTTTGAATTTTGGCGTTTCACTCTGTTTCCTCCAATATTGATAGGTGTACGTGGAACTCTAAATCAAACACGGTTTGTGCTAGCTTTTTGAATCTTGACACGATAATGTAGATTCAAGTTCTATCTCGATGTTTTGTTTCCTCTTGATGTAGCCCTAAGCAGTGACTGGCGAGATCACACTGTCCTTGAAAGGGGTTGCCAAGCTTCCCAAAATTACGAATCTCCTGAAATCTCAGCAAATAATTTTTCACCCAAACTGGATGATACTTTCAGGTAATGATCAGTACACTAAGCCCACTTGGTTCCCCAAATTTCGTTCTTCTATGTTGAACCGTTCGTTTCCAGTAACAGTTTGAATTTTGGCATTTCACTCTGTTTTCTCCTATATTGATAGATGTATGTGGAACTCTAAATCAAACACGGTTTGTGCTAGCTTTTTGAAACTTGACACGATAATGTAGTTTCAAGTTCTCTCTCTAGGTTTTGTTTCCTCTTGATGTAGCCCTAAGCAGTGACTGGCGAGATACACTGTCCTTGAAAGGGGTTGCCAAGCTTCCCAAAATTACGAATCTCCAGAAATCTCAGCAACTATTTTTTCACCCAAACTGGATGATACTTTCAGGTAATGATCAGTACACTAAGCCCACTTGGTTCCCCAAATTTCGTTCTTCTATGTTGAACCGTTCGTTTCCAGTAACATTTTGAATTTTGGCGTTTCACTCTGTTTTCTCCTATATTGATAGATGTATGTGGAACTCTAAATCAAACACGGTTTGTGCTAGCTTCTTGAAACTTGACACGATAATGTAGTTTCAAGTTCTGTCTCTAGGTTTTGTTTCCTCTTGATGTAGCCCTAAGCAGTGACTGGCGAGATACACTGTCCTTGAAAGGGGTTGCCAAGCTTCCCAAAATTACGAATCTCCAGAAATCTCAGCAACTATTTTTTCACCCAAACTGGATGATACTTTCAGGTAATGATCAGTACACTAAGCCCACTTGGTTCCCCAAATTTCGTTCTTCTATGTTGAAGCGTTCGTTTCCAGTAACAGTTTGAATGTTGGCGTTTCACTCTGTTTTCTCCTATATTGATAGATGTATGTGGAACTCTAAATCAAACACGGTTTGTGCTAGCTTCTTGAAACTTGACACGATAATGTAGTTTCAAGTTCTGTCTCTAGGTTTTGTTTCCTCTTGATGTAGCCCTAAGCAGTGACTGGCGAGATACAATGTTTTTGAAAGGGGTTGCCAAGCTTCCCAAAATTACGAATCTCCAGAAATCTCAGCAACTATTTTTTCACCCAAACTGGATGATACTTTCAGGTAATGATCAGTACACTAAGCCCACTTGGTTCCCCAAATTTCGTTCTTCTATGTTGAAGCGTTCATTTCCAGTAACAGTTTGAATTTTGGCGTTTCACTCTGTTTTCTCCTATATTGATAGATGTATGTGGAACTCTAAATCAAACACGGTTTGTGCTAGCTTCTTGAATCTTGACACGATAATGTAGTTTCAAGTTCTATCAATAGGTTTTGTTTCCTCTTGATGTAGCCCTAAGCAGTGACTGGCGAGATACACTGTCCTTGAAAGGGGTTGCCAAGCTTCCCCAAATTACGAATCTCCAGAAATCTCAGAAACTATTTTTTCACCCAAACTGGATGATACTTTCAGGTAATGATCAGTACACTAAGCCCACTTGGTTCCCCAAATTTCGTTCTTCTATGTTGAAGCGTTCGTTTCCAGTAACAGTTTGAATTTTGGCGTTTCACTCTGTTTTCTCCTATATTGATAGATATATGTGGAACTCTAAATCAAACACGGTTTGTGCTAGCTTTTTGAAACTTGACACGATAATGTAGTTTCAAGTTCTATCTCTAGGTTTTGTTTCCTCTTGATGTAGCCCTAAGCAGTGACTGGCGAGATACACTGTCCTTGAAAGGGGTTGCCAAGCTTCCCAAAATTACGAATCTCCAGAAATCTCAGAAACTATTTTTTCACCCAAACTGGATGATACTTTCAGGTAATGATCAGTACACTAAGCCCACTTGGTTCCCCAAATTTCGTTCTTCTATGTTGAACCGTTCGTTTCCAGTAACAGTTTGAATTTTGGCGTTTCACTCTGTTTTCTCCTACATTGATAGATGTATGTGGAACTCTAAATCAAACACGGTTTGTGCTAGCTTCTTGAAACTTGACACGATAATGTAGTTTCATGTTCTGTCTCTAGGTTTTGTTTCCTCTTGATGTAGCCCTAAGCAGTGACTGGCGAGATACACTGTCCTTGAAAGGGGTTGCCAAGCTTCCCAAAATTACGAATCTCCAGAAATCTCAGCAACTATTTTTTCACCCAAACTGGATGATACTTTCAGGTAATGATCAGTACACTAAGCCCACTTGGTTCCCCAAATTTCGTTCTTCTATGTTGAACCGTTCGTTTCCAGTAACAGTTTGAATTTTGGCGTTTCACTCCGTTTTCTCCTATATTGATAGATGTATGTGGAACTCTAAATCAAACACGGTTTGTGCTAGCTTTTTGAAACTTGACACAATAATGTAGTTTCAAGTTCTGTCTCTAGGTTTTGTTTCCTCTTGATGTAGCCCTAAGCAGTGACTGGCGAGATACACTGTCCTTGAAAGGGGTTGCCAAGCTACCCAAAATTACGAATCTCCAGAAATCTCAGCAACTATTTTTTCACCCAAACTGGATGATACTTTCAGGTAATGTTCAGTACACTAAGCCCAGTTGGTTCCCCAAATTTCGTTCTTCTATGTTGAAGCGTTCGTTTCCAGTAACAGTTTGAATTTTGGCGTTTCACTCTGTTTTCTCCTATATTGATAGATGTATGTGGAACTCTAAATCAAACACGGTTTGTGCTAGATTCTTGAAACTTGACACGATAATGTAGTTTCAAGTTCTATCTCTAAGTTTCGTTTCCTCTTGATGTAGCCCTAAGCAGTGACTGGCGAGATACACTGTCCTTGAAAGGGGTTGCCAAGCTTCCCAAAATTACGAATCTCCAGAAATCTCAGCAACTATTTTTTCACCCAAACTGGATGATACTTTCAGGTAATGATCAGTACACTAAGCCCACTTGGTTCCCCAAATTTCGTTCTTCTATGTTGAAGCGTTCGTTTCCAGTAACAGTTTGAATTTTGGCGTTTCACTCTGTTTCCTCCAATATTGATAGGTGTACGTGGAACTCTAAATCAAACACGGTTTGTGCTAGCTTTTTGAATCTTGACACGATAATGTAGATTCAAGTTCTATCTCGATGTTTTGTTTCCTCTTGATGTAGCCCTAAGCAGTGACTGGCGAGATCACACTGTCCTTGAAAGGGGTTGCCAAGCTTCCCAAAATTACGAATCTCCTGAAATCTCAGCAAATAATTTTTCACCCAAACTGGATGATACTTTCAGGTAATGATCAGTACACTAAGCCCACTTGGTTCCCCAAATTTCGTTCTTCTATGTTGAAGCGTTCATTTCCAGTAACAGTTTGAGTTTTGGCGTTTCACTCTGTTTTCTACTATATTGATAGATGTATGTGGAACTCTAAATTAAACACGGTTTGTGCTAGCTTCTTGAAACTTGACACGATAATGTAGTTTCAAGTTCTATCTCTAAGTTTCGTTTCCTCTTGATGTAGCCCTAAGCAGTGACTGGCGAGATACACTGTCCTTGAAAGGGGTTGCCAAGCTCCCCAAAATTACGAATCTCCAGAAATCTCAGCAACTATTTTTTCACCCAAACTGGATGATACTTTCAGGTAATGATCAGTACACTAAGCCGACTTGGTTCCCCAAATTTCGTTCTTCTATGTTGAAGCGTTCGTTTCCAGTAACAGTTTGAATTTTGGCGTTTCACTCTGTTTTCTCCTATATTGATAGATGTATGTGGAACTCTAAATCAAACACGGTTTGTGCTAGCTTTTTGAAACTTGACACGATAATGTAGTTTCAAGTTCTGTCTCTAGGTTTTGTTTCCTCTTGATGTAGCCCTAAGCAGTGACTGGCGAGATACACTGTCCTTGAAAGGGGTTGCCAAGCTACCCAAAATTACGAATCTCCAGAAATCTCAGCAACTTTTTTTCACCCAAACTGGATGATACTTTCAGGTAATGATCAGTACACTAAGCCCACTTGGTTCCCCAAATTTCGTTCTTCTATGTTGAAGCGTTCGTTTCCAGTAACAGTTTAAATGTTGGCGTTTCACTCTGTTTTCTCCTATATTGATAGATGTATGTGGAACTCTAAATCAAACACGGTTTGTGCTAGCTTCTTGAAACTTGACACGATAATGTAGTTTCAAGTTCTATCTCTAGGTTTTGTTTCCTCTTGATGTAGCCCTAAGCAGTGACTGGCGAGATACACTGTCCTTGAAAGGGGTTGCCAAGCTTCCCAAAATTACGAATCTCCAGAAATCTCAGCAACTATTTTTTCACCCAAACTGGATGATACTTTCAGGTAATGATCAGTACACTAAGCCCACTTGGTTCCCCAAATTTCGTTCTTCTATGTTGAAGCGTTCGTTTCCAGTAACAGTTTGAATTTTGGCGTTTCACTCTGTTTTCTCCTATATTGATAGATGTATGTGGAACTCTAAATCAAACACGGTTTGTGCTAGCTTTTTGAAACTTGACACGATAATGTAGTTTCAAGTTCTCTCTCTAGGTTTTGTTTCCTCTTGATGTAGCCCTAAGCAGTGACTGGCGAGATACACTGTCCTTGAAAGGGGTTGCCAAGCTTCCCAAAATTACGAATCTCCAGAAATCTCAGAAACTATTTTTTCACCCAAACTGGATGATACTTTCAGGTAATGATCAGTACACTAAGCCCACTTGGTTCCCCAAATTTCGTTCTTCTATGTTGAACCGTTCGTTTCCAGTAACAGTTTGAATTTTGGCGTTTCACTCTGTTTTCTCCTATATTGATAGATGTATGTGGAACTCTAAATCAAACACGGTTTGTGCTAGCTTCTTGAAACTTGACACGATAATGTAGTTTCAAGTTCTGTCTCTAGGTTTTGTTTCCTCTTGATGTAGCCCTAAGCAGTGACTGGCGAGATACACTGTCCTTGAAAGGGGTTGCCAAGCTTCCCAAAATTACGAATCTCCAGAAATCTCAGAAACTATTTTTTCACCCAAACTGGATGATACTTTCAGGTAATGATCAGTACACTAAGCCCACTTGGTTCCCCAAATTTCGTTCTTCTATGTTGAAGCGTTCGTTTCCAGTAACAGTTTGAATGTTGGCGTTTCACTCTGTTTTCTCCTATATTGATAGATGTATGTGGAACTCTAAATCAAACACGGTTTGTGCTAGCTTCTTGAAACTTGACACGATAATGTAGTTTCAAGTTCTGTGTCTAGGTTTTGTTTCCTCTTGATGTAGCCCTAAGCAGTGACTGGCGAGATACACTGTCCTTGAAAGGGGTTGCCAAGCTACCCAAAATTACGAATCTCCAGAAATCTCAGCAACTATTTTTTCACCCAAACTGGATGATACTTCAGGTAATGATCAGTACACTAAGCCCAGTTGGTTCCCCAAATTTCGTTCTTCTATGTTGAAGCGTTCGTTTCCAGTAACAGTTTAAATGTTGGCGTTTCACTCTGTTTTCTCCTATATTGATAGATGTATGTGGAACTCTAAATCAAACACGGTTTGTGCTAGCTTCTTGAAACTTGACACGATAATGTAGTTTCAAGTTCTATCTCTAGGTTTTGTTTCCTCTTGATGTAGCCCTAAGCAGTGACTGGCGAGATACACTGTCCTTGAAAGGGGTTGCCAAGCTTCCCAAAATTACGAATCTCCAGAAATCTCAGCAACTATTTTTTCACCCAAACTGGATGATACTTTCAGGTAATGATCAGTACACTAAGCCCACTTGGTTCCCCAAATTTCGTTCTTCTATGTTGAAGCGTTCGTTTCCAGTAACAGTTTGAATTTTGGCGTTTCACTCTGTTTTCTCCTATATTGATAGATGTATGTGGAACTCTAAATCAAACACGGTTTGTGCTAGCTTTTTGAAACTTGACACGATAATGTAGTTTCAAGTTCTCTCTCTAGGATTTGTTTCCTCTTGATGTAGCCCTAAGCAGTGACTGGCGAGATACACTGTCCTTGAAAGGGGTTGCCAAGCTTCCCAAAATTACGAATCTCCAGAAATCTCAGAAACTATTTTTTCACCCAAACTGGATGATACTTTCAGGTAATGATCAGTACACTAAGCCCACTTGGTTCCCCAAATTTCGTTCTTCTATGTTGAACCGTTCGTTTCCAGTAACAGTTTGAATTTTGGCGTTTCACTCTGTTTTCTCCTATATTGATAGATGTATGTGGAACTCTAAATCAAACACGGTTTGTGCTAGCTTCTTGAAACTTGACACGATAATGTAGTTTCAAGTTCTGTCTCTAGGTTTTGTTTCCTCTTGATGTAGCCCTAAGCAGTGACTGGCGAGATACACTGTCCTTGAAAGGGGTTGCCAAGCTTCCCAAAATTACGAATCTCCAGAAATCTCAGCAACTATTTTTTCACCCAAACTGGATGATACTTTCAGGTAATGATCAGTACACTAAGCCCACTTGGTTCCCCAAATTTCGTTCTTCTATGTTGAAGCGTTCGTTTCCAGTAACAGTTTGAATGTTGGCGTTTCACTCTGTTTTCTCCTATATTGATAGATGTATGTGGAACTCTAAATCAAACACGGTTTGTGCTAGCTTCTTGAAACTTGACACGATAATGTAGTTTCAAGTTCTGTGTCTAGGTTTTGTTTCCTCTTGATGTAGCCCTAAGCAGTGACTGGCGAGATACACTGTCCTTGAAAGGGGTTGCCAAGCTACCCAAAATTACGAATCTCCAGAAATCTCAGCAACTATTTTTTCACCCAAACTGGTTGATACTTTCAGGTAATGATCAGTACACTAAGCCCAGTTGGTTCCCCAAATTTCGTTCTTCTATGTTGAAGCGTTCGTTTCCAGTAACAGTTTGAATTTTGGCGTTTCACTCTGTTTTCTCCTATATTGATAGATGTATGTGGAACTCTAAATCAAACTCGGTTTGTGCTAGCTTCTTGAAACTTGACACGATAATGTAGTTTCAAGTTCTATCTCTAGGTTTTGTTTCCTCTTGATGTAGCCCTAAGCAGTGACTGGCGAGATACACTGTCCTTGAAAGGGGTTGCCAAGCTTCCCAAAATTACGAATCTCCAGAAATCTCAGCAACTATTTTTTCACCCAAACTGGATGATACTTTCAGGTAATGATCTGTACACTAAGCCCACTTGGTTCCCCAAATTTCGTTCTTCTATGTTGAAGCGTTCGTTTCCAGTAACAGTTTGAATTTTGGCGTTTCACTCTGTTTTCTCCTATATTGATAGATGTATGTGGAACTCTAAATCAAACACGGTTTGTGCTAGCTTTTTGAAACTTGACACGATAATGCAGTTTCAAGTTCTATCTCTAGGTTTTGTTTCCTCTTGATGTAGCCCTTAGCAGTGACTGGCGAGATACACTGTCCTTGAAAGGGGTTGCCAAGCTTCCCAAAATTACGAATCTCCAGAAATGTCAGAAACTATTTTTTCACCCAAACTGGATGATACTTTCAGGTAATGATCAGTACACTAAGCCCACTTGGTTCCCCAAATTTCGTTCTTCTATGTTGAACCGTTCGTTTCCAGTAACAGTTTGAATTTTGGCGTTTCACTCTGTTTTCTCCTACATTGATAGATATATGTGGAACTCTAAATCAAACACGGTTTGTGCTAGCTTCTTGAAACTTGACACGATAATGTAGTTTCATGTTCTGTCTCTAGGTTTTGTTTCCTCTTGATGTAGCCCTAAGCAGTGACTGGCGAGATACACTGTCCTTGAAAGGGGTTGCCAAGCTTCCCAAAATTACGAATCTCCAGATATCTCAGAAACTATTTTTCACCCAAACTGGATGATACTTTCAGGTAATGATCAGTACACTAAGCCCACTTGGTTCCCCAAATTTCGTTCTTCTATGTTGAAGCGTTCGTTTCCAGTAACAGTTTGAATTTTGGCGTTTCACTCTGTTTTCTCCTATATTGATAGATGTATGTGGAACTCTAAATCAAACACGGTTTGTTCTAGCTTCTTGAAACTTGACACGATAATGTAGTTTCAAGTTCTTTCTCTAGGTTTTGTTTCCTCTTGATGTAGCCCTAAGCAGTGACTGGCGAGATACACTGTCCTTGAAAGGGGTTGCCAAGCTTCCCAAAATTACGAATCTCCAGAAATCTCAGCAACTATTTTTTCACCCAAACTGGATGATACTTTCAGGTAATGATCAGTACACTAAGCCCACTTGGTTCCCCAAATTTCGTTCTTCTATGTTGAAGCATTCGTTTCCAGTAACAGTTTGAATTTTGGCGTTTCACTCCGTTTTCTCCTATATTGATAGGTGTATGTGGAACTCTAAATCAAACACGGTTTGTGCTAGCTTCTTGAAACTTGACACGATAATGTAGTTTCAAGTTCTATCTCTAAGTTTCGTTTCCTCTTGATGTAGCCCTAAGCAGTGACTGGCGAGATACACTGTCCTTGAAAGGGGTTGCCAAGCTGCCCCAAATTACGAATCTCCAGAAATCTCAGCAACTATTTTTTCACCCAAACTGGATGATACTTTCAGGTAATGATCAGTACACTAAGCCCACTTGGTTCCCCAAATTTCGTTCTTCTATGTTGAAGCGTTCGTTTCCAGTAACAGTTTGAATTTTGGCGTTTCACTCTGTTTCCTCCAATATTGATAGGTGTACGTGGAACTCTAAATCAAACACGGTTTGTGCTAGCTTTTTGAATCTTGACACGATAATGTAGATTCAAGTTCTATCTCGATGTTTTGTTTCCTCTTGATGTAGCCCTAAGCAGTGACTGGCGAGATCACACTGTCCTTGAAAGGGGTTGCCAAGCTTCCCAAAATTACGAATCTCCTGAAATCTCAGCAAATAATTTTTCACCCAAACTGGATGATACTTTCAGGTAATGATCAGTACACTAAGCCCACTTGGTTCCCCAAATTTCGTTCTTCTATGTTGAAGCGTTCGTTTCCAGTAAGAGTTTGAATTTTGGCGTTTCACTCTGTTTTCTACTATATTGATAGATGTATGTGGAACTCTAAATTAAACACGGTTTGTGCTAGCTTCATGAAACTTGACACGATAATGTACTTTCAAGTTCTGTCTCTAGGTTTTGTTTCCTCTTGATGTAGCCCTAAGCAGTGACTGGCGAGATACACTGTCCTTGAAAGGGGTTGCCAAGCTTTTCAAAATTACGAATCTCCAGAAATCTCAGAAACTATTTTTTCACCCAAACTGGATGATACTTTCAGGTAATGATCAGTACACTAAGCCCACTTGGTTCCCCAAATTTCGTTCTTCTATGTTGAAGCGTTCGTTTCCAGTAACAGTTTGAATTTTGGCGTTTCACTCTGTTTTCTCCTATATTGATAGATGTATGTGGAACTCTAAATCAAACACGGTTTGTGCTAGCTTCTTGAAACTTGACACGATAATGTAGTTTCAAGTTCTGTCTCTAGGTTTTGTTTCCTCTTGATGTAGCCCTAAGCAGTGACTGGCGAGATACAATGTTTTTGAAAGGGGTTGCCAAGCTTCCCAAAATTACGAATCTCCAGAAATCTCAGCAACTATTTTTTCACCCAAACTGGATGATACTTTCAGGTAATGATCAGTACACTAAGCCCACTTGGTTCCCCAAATTTCGTTCTTCTATGTTGAAGCGTTCGTTTCCAGTAACAGTTTGAATGTTGGCGTTTCACTCTGTTTTCTCCTATATTGATAGATGTATGTGGAACTCTAAATCAAACACGGTTTGTGCTAGCTTCTTGAAACTTGACACGATAATGTAGTTTCAAGTTCTGTGTCTAGGTTTTGTTTCCTCTTGATGTAGCCCTAAGCAGTGACTGGCGAGATACACTGTCCTTGAAAGGGGTTGCCAAGCTACCCAAAATTACGAATCTCCAGAAATCTCAGCAACTATTTTTTCACCCAAACTGGATGATACTTTCAGGTAATGATCAGTACACTAAGCCCACTTGGTTCCCCAAATTTCGTTCTTCTATGTTGAAGCGTTCGTTTCCAGTAACAGTTTGAATTTTGGCGTTTCACTCTGTTTTCTCCTATATTGATAGATGTATGTGGAACTCTAAATCAAACACGGTTTGTGCTAGCTTCTTGAAACTTGACACGATAATGTAGTTTCAAGTTCTGTCTCTAGGTTTTGTTTCCTCTTGATGTAGCCCTAAGCAGTGACTGGCGAGATACACTGTCCTTGAAAGGGGTTGCCAAGCTTCCCAAAATTACGAATCTCCAGAAATCTCAGCAACTATTTTTTCACCCAAACTGGATGATACTTTCAGGTAATGATCAGTACACTAAGCCCACTTGGTTCCCCAAATTTCGTTCTTCTATGTTGAAGCGTTCGTTTCCAGTAACAGTTTGAATGTTGGCGTTTCACTCTGTTTTCTCCTATATTGATAGATGTATGTGGAACTCTAAATCAAACACGGTTTGTGCTAGCTTCTTGAAACTTGACACGATAATGTAGTTTCAAGTTCTATCTCTAAGTTTCGTTTCCTCTTGATGTAGCCCTAAGCAGTGACTGGCGAGATACACTGTCCTTGAAAGGGGTTGCCAAGCTTCCCAAAATTACGAATCTCCAGAAATCTCAGCAACTATTTTTTCACCCAAACTGGATGATACTTTCAGGTAATGATCAGTACACTAAGCCCACTTGGTTCCCCAAATTTCGTTCTTCTATGTTGAAGCGTTCGTTTCCAGTAACAGTTTGAATTTTGGCGTTTCACTCTGTTTCCTCCAATATTGATAGGTGTACGTGGAACTCTAAATCAAACACGGTTTGTGCTAGCTTTTTGAATCTTGACACGATAATGTAGATTCAAGTTCTATCTCGATGTTTTGTTTCCTCTTGATGTAGCCCTAAGCAGTGACTGGCGAGATCACACTGTCCTTGAAAGGGGTTGCCAAGCTTCCCAAAATTACGAATCTCCTGAAATCTCAGCAAATAATTTTTCACCCAAACTGGATGATACTTTCAGGTAATGATCAGTACACTAAGCCCACTTGGTTCCCCAAATTTCGTTCTTCTATGTTGAAGCGTTCGTTTCCAGTAAGAGTTTGAATTTTGGCGTTTCACTCTGTTTTCTACTATATTGATAGATGTATGTGGAACTCTAAATTAAACACGGTTTGTGCTAGCTTCATGAAACTTGACACGATAATGTACTTTCAAGTTCTGTCTCTAGGTTTTGTTTCCTCTTGATGTAGCCCTAAGCAGTGACTGGCGAGATACACTGTCCTTGAAAGGGGTTGCCAAGCTTTTCAAAATTACGAATCTCCAGAAATCTCAGAAACTATTTTTTACCCAAACTGGATGATACTTTCAGGTAATGATCAGTACACTAAGCCCACTTGGTTCCCCAAATTTCGTTCTTCTATGTTGAAGCGTTCGTTTCCAGTAACAGTTTGAATGTTGGCGTTTCACTCTGTTTTCTCCTATATTGATAGATGTATGTGGAACTCTAAATCAAACACGGTTTGTGCTAGCTTCTTGAAACTTGACACGATAATGTAGTTTCAAGTTCTGTCTCTAGGTTTTGTTTCCTCTTGATGTAGCCCTAAGCAGTGACTGGCGAGATACAATGTTTTTGAAAGGGGTTGCCAAGCTTCCCAAAATTACGAATCTCCAGAAATCTCAGCAACTATTTTTTCACCCAAACTGGATGATACTTTCAGGTAATGATCAGTACACTAAGCCCACTTGGTTCCCCAAATTTCGTTCTTCTATGTTGAAGCGTTCGTTTCCAGTAACAGTTTGAATGTTGGCGTTTCACTCTGTTTTCTCCTATATTGATAGATGTATGTGGAACTCTAAATCAAACACGGTTTGTGCTAGCTTCTTGAAACTTGACACGATAATGTAGTTTCAAGTTCTGTGTCTAGGTTTTGTTTCCTCTTGATGTAGCCCTAAGCAGTGACTGGCGAGATACACTGTCCTTGAAAGGGGTTGCCAAGCTACCCAAAATTACGAATCTCCAGAAATCTCAGCAACTATTTTTTCACCCAAACTGGATGATACTTTCAGGTAATGATCAGTACACTAAGCCCACTTGGTTCCCCAAATTTCGTTCTTCTATGTTGAAGCGTTCGTTTCCAGTAACAGTTTGAATTTTGGCGTTTCACTCTGTTTTCTCCTATATTGATAGATGTATGTGGAACTCTAAATCAAACACGGTTTGTGCTAGCTTCTTGAAACTTGACACGATAATGTAGTTTCAAGTTCTGTCTCTAGGTTTTGTTTCCTCTTGATGTAGCCCTAAGCAGTGACTGGCGAGATACACTGTCCTTGAAAGGGGTTGCCAAGCTTCCCAAAATTACGAATCTCCAGAAATCTCAGCAACTATTTTTTCACCCAAACTGGATGATACTTTCAGGTAATGATCAGTACACTAAGCCCACTTGGTTCCCCAAATTTCGTTCTTCTATGTTGAAGCGTTCGTTTCCAGTAACAGTTTGAATGTTGGCGTTTCACTCTGTTTTCTCCTATATTGATAGATGTATGTGGAACTCTAAATCAAACACGGTTTGTGCTAGCTTCTTGAAACTTGACACGATAATGTAGTTTCAAGTTCTATCTCTAAGTTTCGTTTCCTCTTGATGTAGCCCTAAGCAGTGACTGGCGAGATACACTGTCCTTGAAAGGGGTTGCCAAGCTTCCCAAAATTACGAATCTCCAGAAATCTCAGCAACTATTTTTTCACCCAAACTGGATGATACTTTCAGGTAATGATCAGTACACTAAGCCCACTTGGTTCCCCAAATTTCGTTCTTCTATGTTGAAGCGTTCGTTTCCAGTAACAGTTTGAATTTTGGCGTTTCACTCAGTTTCCTCCAATATTGATAGGTGTACGTGGAACTCTAAATCAAACACGGTTTGTGCTAGCTTCTTGAATCTTGACACGATAATGTAGATTCAAGTTCTATCTCGATGTTTCGTTTCCTCTTGATGTAGCCCTAAGCAGTGACTGGCGAGATCACACTGTCCTTGAAAGGGGTTGCCAAGCTTCCCAATATTACGAATCTCCTGAAATCTCAGCAAATAATTTTTCACCCAAACTGGATGATACTTTCAGATAATGATCAGTACACTAAGCCCACTTGGTTCCCCAAATTTCGTTCTTCTATGTTGAAGCGTTCGTTTCCAGTAAGAGTTTGAATTTTGGCGTTTCACTCTGTTTTCTACTATATTGATAGATGTACGTGGAACTCTAAATCAAACACGGTTTGTGCTAGCTTCTTGAAACTTGACACGATAATGTAGTTTCAAGTTCTATCTCGATGTTTTGTTTCCTCTTGATGTAGCCCTAAGCAGTGACTGGCGAGATCACACTGTCCTTGAAAGGGGTTGCCAAGCTTCCCAAAATTACGAATCTCCAGAAATCTCAGCAACTATTTTTTCACCCAATCTGGATGATACTTTCAGGTAATGATCAGTACACTAAGCCCACTTGGTTCCCCAAATTTCGTTCTTCTATGTTGAAGCGTTATTTCCAGTAACAGTTTGAATTTTGGCGTTTCACTCTGTTTTCTCCTATATTGATAGATGTATGTGGAACTCTAAATCAAACACGGTTTGTGCTAGCTTCTTGAAACTTGACACGATAATGTAGTTTCAAGTTCTGTCTCTAGGTTTTGTTTCCTCTTGATGTAGCCCTAAGCAGTGACTGGCGAGATACACTGTCCTTGAAAGGGGTTGCCAAGCTTCCCAAAATTACGAATCTCCAGAAATCTCAGCAACTATTTTTTCACCCAAACTGGATGATACTTTCAGGTAATGATCAGTACACTAAGCCCACTTGGTTCCCCAAATTTCGTTCTTCTATGTTGAAGCGTTCGTTTCCAGTAACAGTTTGAATGTTGGCGTTTCACTCTGTTTTCTCCTATATTGATAGATGTATGTGGAACTCTAAATCAAACACGGTTTGTGCTAGCTTCTTGAAACTTGACACGATAATGTAGTTTCAAGTTCTATCTCTAAGTTTCGTTTCCTCTTGATGTAGCCCTAAGCAGTGACTGGCGAGATACACTGTCCTTGAAAGGGGTTGCCAAGCTTCCCAAAATTACGAATCTCCAGAAATCTCAGCAACTATTTTTTCACCCAAACTGGATGATACTTTCAGGTAATGATCAGTACACTAAGCCCACTTGGTTCCCCAAATTTCGTTCTTCTATGTTGAAGCGTTCGTTTCCAGTAACAGTTTGAATTTTGGCGTTTCACTCAGTTTCCTCCAATATTGATAGGTGTACGTGGAACTCTAAATCAAACACGGTTTGTGCTAGCTTCTTGAATCTTGACACGATAATGTAGATTCAAGTTCTATCTCGATGTTTCGTTTCCTCTTGATGTAGCCCTAAGCAGTGACTGGCGAGATCACACTGTCCTTGAAAGGGGTTGCCAAGCTTCCCAATATTACGAATCTCCTGAAATCTCAGCAAATAATTTTTCACCCAAACTGGATGATACTTTCAGATAATGATCAGTACACTAAGCCCACTTGGTTCCCCAAATTTCGTTCTTCTATGTTGAAGCGTTCGTTTCCAGTAAGAGTTTGAATTTTGGCGTTTCACTCTGTTTTCTACTATATTGATAGATGTACGTGGAACTCTAAATCAAACACGGTTTGTGCTAGCTTCTTGAAACTTGACACGATAATGTAGTTTCAAGTTCTATCTCGATGTTTTGTTTCCTCTTGATGTAGCCCTAAGCAGTGACTGGCGAGATCACACTGTCCTTGAAAGGGGTTGCCAAGCTTCCCAAAATTACGAATCTCCAGAAATCTCAGCAACTATTTTTTCACCCAATCTGGATGATACTTTCAGGTAATGATCAGTACACTAAGCCCACTTGGTTCCCCAAATTTCGTTCTTCTATGTTGAAGCGTTCGTTTCCAGTAACAGTTTGAATTTTGGCGTTTCACTCTGTTTTCTCCTATATTGATAGATGTATGTGGAACTCTAAATCAAACACGGTTTGTGCTAGCTTCTTGAAACTTGACACGATAATGTAGTTTCAAGTTCTGTCTCTAGGTTTTGTTTCCTCTTGATGTAGCCCTAAGCAGTGACTGGCGAGATACACTGTCCTTGAAAGGGGTTGCCAAGCTTCCCAAAATTACGAATCTCCAGAAATCTCAGCAACTATTTTTTCACCCAAACTGGATGATACTTTCAGGTAATGATCAGTACACTAAGCCCACTTGGTTCCCCAAATTTCGTTCTTCTATGTTGAAGCGTTCGTTTCCAGTAACAGTTTGAATTTTGGCGTTTCACTCTGTTTTCTCCTATATTGATAGATGTATGTGGAACTCTAAATCAAACACGGTTTGTGCTAGCTTCTTGAAACTTGACACGATAATGTAGTTTCAAGTTCTGTCTCTAGGTTTTGTTTCCTCTTGATGTAGCCCTAAGCAGTGACTGGCGAGATACACTGTCCTTGAAAGGGGTTGCCAAGCTTCCCAAAATTACGAATCTCCAGAAATCTCAGCAACTATTTTTTCACCCAAACTGGATGATACTTTCAGGTAATGATCAGTACACTAAGCCCACTTGGTTCCCCAAATTTCGTTCTTCTATGTTGAAGCGTTCGTTTCCAGTAACAGTTTGAATTTTGGCGTTTCACTCTGTTTTCTCCTATATTGATAGATGTATGTGGAACTCTAAATCAAACACGGTTTGTGCTAGCTTCTTGAAACTTGACAGGATAATGTACTTTCAAGTTCTGTCTCTAGGTTTTGTTTCCTCTTGATGTAGCCCTAATCAGTGACTGTGGAGATACACTGTCCTTGAAAGGGGTTGCCAAGCTCCCCAAAATTACGAATCTCCAGAAATCTCAGCAACTATTTTTTCACCCAAATTGGATGATACTTTCAGGTAATGATCAGTACACTAAGCCCACTTGGTTCCCCAGATTTCGTTCTTCTATTTTGAAGCGTTCGTTTCCAGTAACAGTTTGAATTTTGGCGTTTCACTCTGTTTTCTCCTATATTGATAGATGTATGTGGAACTCTAAATCAAACACGGTTTGTGCTAGCTTCTTGAAACTTGACACGATAATGTAGTTTCAAGTTCTATCTCTAGGTTTCGTTTCCTCTTGGTTTAGCCCTAAGCAGTGACTGGCGAGATACACTGTCCTTGAAAGGGGTTGCCAAGCTTCCCAAAATTACGAATCTCCAGAAATCTCAGCAACTATTTTTTCACCCAAACTGGATGATACTTTCAGGTAATGATCAGTACACTAAGCCCACTTGGTTCCCCAAATTTCGTTCTTCTATGTTGAAGCGTTCGTTTCCAGTAACAGTTTGAATTTTGGCGTTTCACTCTGTTTTCTCCTATATTGAGAGATGTATGTGGAACTGTAAATCAAACACGGTTTGTGCTAGCTTCTTGAAACTTGACACGATAATGTAGTTTCAAGTTCTGTCTCTAGGTTTTGTTTCCTCTTGATGTAGCCCTAAGCAGTGACTGGCGAGATACACTGTCCTTGAAAGGGGTTGCCAAGCTTCCCAAAATTACGAATCTCCAGAAATCTCAGCAACTATTTTTTCACCCAAACTGGATGATACTTTCAGGTAATGATCAGTACACTAAGCCCACTTGGTTCCCCACATTTCGTTCTTCTATGTTGAAGCGTTCGTTTCCAATAACAGTTTGAATTTTGGCGTTTCACTCTGTTTTCTCCTATATTGATAGATGTATGTGGAACTCTAAATCAAACACGGTTTGTGCTAGCTTTTTGAAACTTGACACGATAATGTAGTTTCAAGTTCTGTCTCCAGGTTTTGTTTCCTCTTGATGTAGCCCTAAGCAGTGACTGGCGAGATACACTGTCCTTGAAAGGGGTTGCCAAGCTTCCCAAAATTACGAATCTCCAGAAATCTCAGCAACTATTTTTTCACCCAAACTGGATGATACTTTCAGGTAATGATCAGTACACTAAGCCCAGTTGGTTCCCCAAATTTCGTTCTTCTATGTTGAAGCGTTCGTTTCCAGTAACAGTTTGAATTTTGGCGTTTCACTCTGTTTTCTCCTATATTGATAGATGTATGTGGAACTCTAAATCAAACACGGTTTGTGCTAGCTTCTTGAAACTTGACAGGATAATGTACTTTCAAGTTCTGTCTCTAGGTTTTGTTTCCTCTTGATGTAGCCCTAAGCAGTGACTGGCGAGATACACTGTCCTTGAAAGGGGTTGCCAAGCTTCCCAAAATTACGAATCTCCAGAAATCTCAGCAACTATTTTTTCACCCAAACTGGATGATACTTTCAGGTAATGATCAGTACACTAAGCCCACTTGGTTCCCCAAATTTCGTTCTTCTATGTTGAAGCGTTCGTTTCCAGTAACAGTTTGAATCTTGGCGTTTCACTCTGTTTCCTCCAATATTGATAGGTGTACGTGGAACTCTAAATCAAACACGGTTTGTGCTAGCTTCTTCAAACTTGACACGATTATGTAGTTTCAAGTTCTGTCACTAGGTTTTGTTTCCTCTTGATGTAGCCCTAAGCAGTGACTGGCGAGATACACTGTCCTTGAAAGGGGTTGCCAAGCTACCCAAAATTACGAATCTCCAGAAATCTCAGCAACTATTTTTTCACCCAAACTGGATGATACTTTCAGGTAATGATCAGTACACTAAGCCCACTTGGTTCCCCAAATTTCGTTCTTCTATGTTGAAGCGTTCGTTTCCAGTAACAGTTTGAATTTTGGCGTTTCACTCTGTTTTCTCATATATTGATAGATGTATGTGGAACTCTAAATCAAACACGGTTTGTGCTACCTTCTTGAAACTTGACACGATAATGTAGTTTCAAGTTCTATCTCTAGGTTTTGTTTCCTCTTGATGTAGCCCTAAGCAGTGACTGGCGAGATACACTGTCCTTGAAAGGGGTTGCCAAGCTCCCCAAAATTACGAATCTCCAGAAATCTCAGCAACTATTTTTTCACCCAAACTGGATGATACTTTCAGGTAATGATCAGTACACTAAGCCCACTTGGTTCCCCAAATTTCGTTCTTCTATGTTGAACCGTTCGTTTCCAGTAACAGTTTGAATGTTGGCGTTTCACTCTGTTTTCTCCTATATTGATAGATGTATGTGGAACTCTAAATCAAACACGGTTTGTGCTAGCTTTTTGAAACTTGACACGATAATGTAGTTTCAAGTTCTATCTCTCGGTTTTGTTTCCTCTTGATGTAGCCCTAAGCAGTGACTGGCGAGATACACTGTCTTTGAAAGGGGTTGCCAAGCTTCCCAAAATTACGAATCTCCAGAAATCTCAGAAACTATTTTTTCACCCAAACTGGATGATACTTTCAGGTAATGATCAGTACACTAAGCCCACTTGGTTCCCCAAATTTCGTTCTTCTATGTTGAAGGGTTCGTTTCCAGTAACAGTTTGAATGTTGGCGTTTCACTCTGTTTTCTCCTATATTGATAGACGTATGTGGAACTCTAAATCAAACACGGTTTGTGCTAGCTTCTTGAAACTTGACACGATAATATAGTTTCAAGTTCTGTCTCTAGGTTTTGTTTCCTCTTGATGTTGCCCTAAGCAGTGACTGGCGAGATACACTGTCCTTGAAAGGGGTTGCCAAGCTTCCCAAAATTACGAATCTCCAGAAATCTCAGCAACTATTTTTTCACCCAAACTGGATGATACTTTCAGGTAATGATCAGTACACTAAGCCCACTTGGTTCCCCAAATTTCGTTCTTCTATGTTGAACCGTTCGTTTCCAGTAACAGTTTGAATCTTGGCGTTTCACTCTGTTTCCTCCAATATTGATAGGTGTACGTGGAACTCTAAATCAAACACGGTTTGTGCTAGCTTCTTCAAACTTGACACGATTATGTAGTTTCAAGTTCTGTCTCTAGGTTTTGTTTCCTCTTGATGTAGCCCTAAGCAGTGACTGGCGAGATACACTGTCCTTGAAAGGGGTTGCCAAGCTACCCAAAATTACGAATCTCCAGAAATCTCAGAAACTATTTTTTCACCCAAACTGGATGATACTTTCAGGTAATGATCAGTACACTAAGCCCACTTGGTTCCCCAAATTTCGTTCTTCTATGTTGAACCGTTCGTTTCCAGTAACAGTTTGAATTTTGGCGTTTCACTCTGTTTTCTCCTTTATTGATAGATGTATGTGGAACTCTAAATCAAACACGGTTTGTGCTAGCTTCTTGAAACTTGACACGATAATGTAGTTTCAAGTTGTGTCTCTAGGTTTGTTTCCTCTTGATGTAGCCCTAAGCAGTGACTGGCGAGATACACTGTCCTTGAAAGGGGTTGCCAAGCTTCCCAAAATTACGAATCTCCAGAAATCTCAGAAACTATTTTTTCACCCAAACTGGATGATACTTTCAGGTAATGATCAGTACACTAAGCCCACTTGGTTCCCCAAATTTTGTTCTTCTATGTTGAAGCGTTCGTTTCCAGTAACAGTTTGAATGTTGGCGTTTCACTCTGTTTTCTCCTATATTGATAGACGTATGTGGAACTCTAAATCAAACACGGTTTGTGCTAAATTCTTGAAACTTGACACGATAATGTAGTTTCAAGTTCTGTCTCTAGGTTTTGTTTCCTCTTGATGTTGCCCTAAGCAGTGACTGGCGAGATACACTGTCCTTGAAAGGGGTTGCCAAGCTACCCAAAATTACGAATATCCAGAAATCGCAGCAACTATTTTTTCACCCAAATTGGATGATACTTTCAGGTAATGATCAGTACCCTAAGCCCAGTTGGTTCCCCAAATTTCGTTCTTCTATGTTGAAGCGTTCGTTTCCAGTAACAGTTTGAATTTTGGCGTTTCACTCTGTTTTCTCCTATATTGATAGATGTATGTGGAACTCTAAATCAAACACGGTTTGTGCTAGCTTCTTCAAACTTGACACGATAATGTAGTTTCAAGTTCTATCTCTAAGTTTCGTTTCCTCTTGATGTAGCCCTAAGCAGTGACTGGCGAGATACACTGTCCTTGAAAGGGGTTGCCAAGCTTCCCAAAATTACGAATCTCCAGAAATCTCAGCAACTATTTTTTCACCCAAACTGGATGATACTTTCAGGTAATGATCAGTACACTAAGCCCACTTGGTTCCCCAAATTTCGTTCTTCTATGTTGAAGCGTTCGTTTCCAGTAACAGTTTGAATTTTGGCGTTTCACTCTGTTTCCTCCAATATTGATAGGTGTACGTGGAACTCTAAATCAAACACGGTTTGTGCTAGCTTCTTGAAACTTGACACGATAATGTAGTTTCAAGTTCTGTGTCTAGGTTTTGTTTCCTCTTGATGTAGCCCTAAGCAGTGACTGGCGAGATACACTGACCTTGAAAGGGGTTGCCAAGCTACCCAAAATTACGAATCTCCAGAAATCTCAGCAACTATTTTTTCACCCAAACTGGATGATACTTTCAGGTAATGATCAGTACACTAAGCCCACTTGGTTCCCCAAATTTCGTTCTTCTATGTTGAAGCGTTCGTTTCCAGTAACAGTTTGAATTTTGGCGTTTCACTCTGTTTTCTCCTATATTGATAGATGTATGTGGAACTCTAAATCAAACACGGTTTGTGCTAGCTTTATGAAACTTGACACGATAATGTAGTTTCAAGTTCTATCTCTAGGTTTTGTTTCCTCTTGATGTAGCCCTAAGCAGTGACTGGCGAGATACACTGTCCTTGAAAGGGGTTGCCAAGCTTCCCAAAATTACGAATCTCCAGAAATCTCAGAAACTATTTTTTCACCCAAACTGGATGATACTTTCAGGTAATGATCAGTACACTAAGCCCACTTGGTTCCCCAAATTTCGTTCTTCTATGTTGAAGCGTTCGTTTCCAGTAACAGTTTGAATTTTGGCGTTTCACTCTGTTTTCTCCTATATTGATAGATGTATGTGGAACTCTAAATCAAACACGGTTTGTGCTAGCTTCTTGAAACTTGACACGATAATGTAGTTTCAAGTTCTGTCTCTAGGTTTTGTTTCCTCTTGATGTAGCCCTAAGCAGTGACTGGCGAGATACACTGTCCTTGAAAGGGGTTGCCAAGCTTCCCAAAATTACGAATCTCCAGAAATCTCAGCAACTATTTTTTCACCCAAACTGGATGATACTTTCAGGTAATGATCAGTACACTAAGCCCACTTGGTTCCCCAAATTTCGTTCTTCTATGTTGAAGCGTTCGTTTCCAGTAACAGTTTGAATTTTGGCGTTTCACTCTGTTTCCTCCAATATTGATAGGTGTACGTGGCACTCTAAATCAAACACGGTTTGTGCTAGCTTCTTCAAACTTGACACGATAATGCAGTTTCAAGTTCTGTCTCTAGGTTTTGTTTCCTCTTGATGTAGCCCTAAGCAGTGACTGGCGAGATACACTGTCCTTGAAAGGGGTTGCCAAGCTTCCCAAAATTACGAATCTCCAGAAATCTCAGAAACTATTTTTTCACCCAAACTGGATGATACTTTCAGGTAATGATCAGTACACTAAGCCCACTTGGTTCCCCAAATTTCGTTCTTCTATATTGAAGCGTTCGTTTCCAGTAACAGTTTGAATTTTGGCGTTTCACTCTGTTTTCTCCTATATTGATAGATGTATGTGGAACTCTAAATCAAACACGGTTTGTGCTAGCTTCTTGAAACTTGACACGATAATGTAGTTTCAAGTTCTGTGTCTAGGTTTTGTTTCCTCTTGATGTAGCCCTAAGCAGTGACTGGCGAGATACACTGTCCTTGAAAGGGGTTGCCAAGCTTCCCAAAATTACGAATCTCCAGAAATCTCAGCAACTATTTTTTCACCCAAACTGGATGATACTTTCAGGTAATGATCAGTACACTAAGCCCACTTGGTTCCCCAAATTTCGTTCTTCTATGTTGAAGCGTTCGTTTCCAGTAACAGTTTGAATATTGGCGTTTCACTCTGTTTTCTCCTATATTGATAGATGTATGTGGAACTCTAAATCAAACACGGTTTGTGCTAGCTTTTTGAAACTTGACACGATAATGTAGTTTCAAGTTCTATCTCTAGGTTTTGTTTCCTCTTGATGTAGCCCTAAGCAGTGACTGGCGAGATACACTGTCCTTGAAAGGGGTTGCCAAGCTTCCCAAAATTACGAATCTCCAGAAATCTCAGAAACTATTTTTTCACCCAAACTGGATGATACTTTCAGGTAATGATCAGTACACTAAGCCCACTTGGTTCCCCAAATTTCGTTCTTCTATGTTGAACCGTTCGTTTCCAGTAACAGTTTGAATTTTGGCGTTTCACTCTGTTTTCTCCTATATTGATAGATGTATGTGGAACTCTAAATCAAACACGGTTTGTGCTAGCTTCTTGAAACTTGACACGATAATGTAGTTTCAAGTTCTGTCTCTAGGTTTGTTTCCTCTTGATGTAGCCCTAAGCAGTGACTGGCGAGATACACTGTCCTTGAAAGGGGTTGCCAAGCTTCCCAAAATTACGAATCTCCAGAAATCTCAGAAACTATTTTTTCACCCAAACTGGATGATACTTTCAGGTAATGATCAGTACACTAAGCCAACTTGGTTCCCCAAATTTCGTATTTCTATGTTGAAGCGTTCGTTTCCAGTAACAGTTTGAATTTTGGCGTTTCACTCTGTTTCCTCCAATATTGATAGGTGTACGTGGAACTCTAAATCAAACACGGTTTGTGCTAGCTTCTTCAAACTTGACACGATAATGTAGTTTCAAGTTCTGTCTCTAGGTTTTGTTTCCTCTTGATGTAGCCCTAAGCAGTGACTGGCGAGATACACTGTCCTTGAAAGGGGTTGCCAAGCTTCCCAAAATTACGAAACTCCAGAAATCTCAGCAACTATTTTTTCACCCAAACTGGATGATACTTTCAGGTAATGATCAGTACACTAAGCCCACTTGGTTCCCCAAATTTCGTTCTTCTATGTTGAAGCGTTCGTTTCCAGTAACAGTTTGAATTTTGGCGTTTCACTCTGTTTTCTCCTATATTGAGAGATGTATGTGGAACTCTAAATCAAACACGGTTTGTGCTAGCTTCTTGAAACTTGACACGATAATGTAGTTTCAAGTTCTGTCTCTAGGTTTTGTTTCCTCTTGATGTAGCCCTAAGCAGAGATACACTGTCCTTGAAAGGGGTTGCCAAGCTTCCCAAAATTACGAATCTCCAGAAATCTCAGCAACTATTTTTTCACCCAAACTGGATGATACTTTCAGGTAATGATCAGTACACTAAGCCCACTTGGTTCCCCAAATTTCGTTCTTCTATGTTGAAGCGTTCGTTTCCAGTAACAGTTTGAATTTTGGCGTTTCACTCTGTTTTCTCCTATATTGATAGATGTATGTGGAACTCTAAATCAAACACGGTTTGTGCTAGCTTCTTGAAACTTGACACGATAATATAGTTTCAAGTTCTATCTCTAGGTTTTGTTTCCTCTTGATGTAGCCCTAAGCAGTGACTGGCGAGATACACTGTCCTTGAAAGGGGTTGCAAAGCTTCCCAAAATTACGAATCTCCAGAAATCTCAGCAACTATTTTTTCACCCAAACTGGATGATACTTTCAGGTAATGATCAGTACACTAAGCCCACTTGGTTCCCCAAATTTCGTTCTTCTATGTTGAAGCGTTCGTTTCCAGTAACAGTTTGAATCTTGGCGTTTCACTCTGTTTCCTCCAATATTGATAGGTGTACGTGGAACTCTAAATCAAACACGGTTTGTGCTAGCTTCTTGAAACTTGACACGATAATGTAGTTTCAAGTTCTGTCTCTAGGTTTTGTTTCCTCTTGATGTAGCCCTAAGCAGTGACTGGCGAGATACACTGTCCTTGAAAGGGGTTGCCAAGCTTCCCAAAATTACGAATCTCCAGAAATCTCAGCAACTATTTTTTCACCCAAACTGGATGATACTTTCAGGTAATGATCAGTACACTAAGCCCACTTGGTTCCCCAAATTTCGTTCTTCTATGTTGAAGCGTTCGTTTCCAGTAACAGTTTGAATTTTGGCGGTTCACTCTGTTTTCTCCTATATTGATAGATGTATGTGGAACTCTAAATCAAACACGGTTTGTGCTAGCTTTTTGAAACTTGACACGATAATGTAGTTTCAAGTTCTGTCTCTAGGTTTTGTTTCCTCTTGATGTAGCCCTAAGCAGAGACTGGCGAGATACACTGTCCTTGAAAGGGGTTGCCAAGCTACCCAAAATTACGAATCTCCAGAAATCTCAGCAACTATTTTTTCACCCAAACTGGATGATACTTTCAGGTAATGATCAGTACACTAAGCCCACTTGGTTCCCCAAATTTCGTTCTTCTATGTTGAAGCGTTCGTTTCCAGTAACAGTTTGAATTTTGGCGTTTCACTCTGTTTTCTCCTATATTGATAGATGTATGTGGAACTCTAAATCAAACACGGTTTGTGCTAGCTTCTTGAAACTTGACACGATAATGTAGTTTCAAGTTCTATCTCTAGGTTTTGTTTCCTCTTGATGTAGCCCTAAGCAGTGACTGGCGAGATACACTGTCCTTGAAAGGGGTTGCCAAGCTTCCCAAAATTACGAATCTCCAGAAATCTCAGCAATTATCTTTTCACCCAAACTGGATGATACTTTCAGGTAATGATCAGTACACTAAGCCCACTTGGTTCCCCAAATTTCGTTCTTCTATGTTGAAGCGTTCGTTTCCAGTAACAGTTTGAATTTTGGCGTTTCACTCTGTTTTCTCCTATATTGATAGATGTATGTGGAACTCTAAATCAAACACGGTTTGTGCTAGCTTCTTGAAACTTGACACGATAATGTAGTTTCAAGTTCTGTCTCTAGGTTTGTTTCCTCTTGATGTAGCCCTAAGCAGTGACTGGCGAGATACACTGTCCTTGAAAGGGGTTGCCAAGCTTCCCAAAATTACGAATCTCCAGAAATCTCAGAAACTATTTTTTCACCCAAACTGGATGATACTTTCAGGTAATGATCAGTACACTAAGCCCACTTGGTTCCCCAAATTTCGTTCTTCTATGTTGAAGCGTTCGTTTCCAGTAACAGTTTGAATGTTGGCGTTTCACTCTGTTTTCTCCTATATTGATAGACGTATGTGGAACTCTAAATCAAACTCGGTTTGTGCTAGCTTCTTGAAACTTGACACGATAATGTAGTTTCAAGTTCTGTCTCTAGGTTTTGTTTCCTCTTGATGTTGCCCTAAGCAGTGACTGGCGAGATACACTGTCCTTGAAAGGGGTTGCCAAGCTTCCCAAAATTACGAATCTCCAGAAATCTCAGCAACTATTTTTTCACCTAAACTGGATGATACTTTCAGGTAATGATCAGTACACTAAGCCCACTTGGTTCCCCAAATTTCGTTCTTGTATGTTGAAGCGTTCGTTTCCAGTAACAGTTTGAATTTTGGCGTTTCACTCTGTTTTCTCCTATATTGATAGATGTATGTGGAACTCTAAATCAAACACGGTTTGTGCTAGCTTCTTGAAACTTGACACGATAATGTAGTTTCAAGTTCTGTCTCTAGGTTTGTTTCCTCTTGATGTAGCCCTAAGCAGTGACTGGAGAGATACACTGTCCTTGAAAGGGGTTGCCAAGCTTCCCAAAATTACGAATCTCCAGAAATCTCAGAAACTATTTTTTCACCCAAACTGGATGATACTTTCAGGTAATGATCAGTACACTAAGCCCACTTGGTTCCCCAAATTTCGTTCTTCTATGTTGAAGCGTTCGTTTCCAGTAACAGTTTGAATGTTGGCGTTTCACTCTGTTTTCTCCTATATTGATAGACGTATGTGGAACTCTAAATCAAACACGGTTTGTGCTAGCTTCTTGAAAATTGACACGATAATGTAGTTTCAAGTTCTGTCTCTAGGTTTTGTTTCCTCTTGATATTGCCCTAAGCAGTGACTGGCGAGATACACTGTCCTTGAAAGGGGTTGCCAAGCTTCCCAAAATTACGAATCTCCAGAAATCTCAGCAACTATTTTTTCACCCAAACTGGATGATACTTTCAGGTAATGATCAGTACACTAAGCCCACTTGGTTCCCCAAATTTCGTTCTTCTATGTTGAAGCGTTCGTTTCCAGTAACAGTTTGAATTTTGGCGTTTCACTCTGTTTTCTCCTATATTGAGAGATGTATGTGGAACTCTAAATCAAACACGGTTTGTGCTAGCTTCTTGAAACTTGACACGATAATGTAGTTTCAAGTTCTGTCTCTAGGTTTTGTTTCCTCTTGATGTAGCCCTAAGCAGTGACTGGCGAGATACACTGTCCTTGAAAGGGGTTGCCAAGCTTCCCAAAATTACGAATCTCCAGAAATCTCAGCAACAATTTTTTCACCCAAACTGGATGATACTTTCAGGTACTGATCAGTACACTAAGCCCACTTGGTTCCCCAAATTTCGTTCTTCTATGTTGAAGCGTTCGTTTCCAGTAACAGTTTGAATTTTGGCGTTTCACTCTGTTTTCTCCTATATTGATAGATGTATGTGGAACTCTAAATCAAACACGGTTTGTGCTAGCTTCTTGAAACTTGACACGATAATGTAGTTTCAAGTTCTGTCTCTAGGTTTGTTTCCTCTTGATGTAGCCCTAAGCAGTGACTGGCGAGATACACTGTCCTTGAAAGGGGTTGCCAAGCTTCCCAAAATTACGAATCTCCAGAAATCTCAGAAACTATTTTTTCACCCAAACTGGATGATACTTTCAGGTAATGATCAGTACACTAAGCCCACTTGGTTCCCCAAATTTCGTTCTTCTATGTTGAAGCGTTCGTTTCCAGTAACAGTTTGAATGTTGGCGTTTCACTCTGTTTTCTCCTATATTGATAGACGTATGTGGAACTCTAAATCAAACACGGTTTGTGCTAGCTTCTTGAAACTTGACACGATAATGTAGTTTCAAGTTCTGTCTCTAGGTTTTGTTTCCTCTTGATGTAGCCCTAAGCAGTGACTGGCGAGATACACTGTCCTTGAAAGGGGTTGCCAAGCTTCCCAAAATTACGAATCTCCAGAAATCTCAGCAACAATTTTTTCACCCAAACTGGATGATACTTTCAGGTACTGATCAGTACACTAAGCCCACTTGGTTCCCCAAATTTCGTTCTTCTATGTTGAAGCGTTCGTTTCCAGTAACAGTTTGAATTTTGGCGTTTCACTCTGTTTTCTCCTATATTGATAGATGTATGTGGAACTCTAAATCAAACACGGTTTGTGCTAGCTTCTTGAAACTTGACACGATAATGTAGTTTCAAGTTCTGTCTCTAGGTTTGTTTCCTCTTGATGTAGCCCTAAGCAGTGACTGGCGAGATACACTGTCCTTGAAAGGGGTTGCCAAGCTTCCCAAAATTACGAATCTCCAGAAATCTCAGAAACTATTTTTTCACCCAAACTGGATGATACTTTCAGGTAATGATCAGTACACTAAGCCCACTTGGTTCCCCAAATTTCGTTCTTCTATGTTGAAGCGTTCGTTTCCAGTAACAGTTTGAATGTTGGCGTTTCACTCTGTTTTCTCCTATATTGATAGACGTATGTGGAACTCTAAATCAAACACGGTTTGTGCTAGCTTCTTGAAACTTGACACGATAATGTAGTTTCAAGTTCTGTCTCTAGGTTTTGTTTCCTCTTGATGTTGCCCTAAGCAGTGACTGGCGAGATACACTGTCCTTGAAAGGGGTTGCCAAGCTTCCCAAAATTACGAATCTCCAGAAATCTCAGCAACTATTTTTTCACCCAAACTGGATGATACTTTCAGGTAATTATCAGTACACTAAGCCCAGTTGGTTCCCCAAATTTCGTTCTTCTATGTTGAAGCGTTCGTTTCCAGTAACAGTTTGAATTTTGGCGTTTCACTCTGTTTTCTCCTATATTGATAGATGTATGTGGAACTCTAAATCAAACACGGTTTGTGCTAGCTTCTTGAAACTTGACACGATAATATAGTTTCAAGTTCTATCTCTAGGTTTTGTTTCCTCTTGATGTAGCCCTAAGCAGTGACTGGCGAGATACCCTGTCCTTGAAAGTGGTTGCCAAGCTACCCAAAATTACGAATCTCCAGAAATCTCAGCAACTATTTTTTCATCCAAACTGGATGATACTTTCAGGTAATGATCAGTACACTAAGCCCACTTGGTTCCCCAAATTTCGTTCTTCTATGTTGAAGCGTTCGTTTCCAGTAACAGTTTGAATTTTGGCGTTTCACTCTGTTTTCTCCTATATTGAGAGATGTATGTGGAACTCTAAATCAAACACGGTTTGTGCTAGCTTCTTGAAACTTGACACGATAATGTAGTTTCAAGTTCTGTCTCTAGGTTTTGTTTCCTCTTGATGTAGCCCTAAGCAGTGACTGGCGAGATACACTGTCCTTGAAAGGGGTTGCCAAGCTTCCCAAAATTACGAATCTCCAGAAATCTCAGCAACTATTTTTTCACCCAAACTGGATGATACTTTCAGGTAATGATCAGTACACTAATCCCACTTGGTTCCCCAAATTTCGTTCTTCTATGTTGAAGCGTTCGTTTCCAGTAACAGTTTGAATTTTGGCGTTTCACTCTGTTTTCTCCTATATTGAGAGATGTATGTGGAACTCTAAATCAAACACGGTTTGTGCTAGCTTCTTGAAACGACACGATAATATAGTTTCAAGTTCTATCTCTAGGTTTTGTTTCCTCTTGATGTAGCCCTAAGCAGTGACTGGCGAGATACACTGTCCTTGAAAGGGGTTGCCAAGCTACCCAAAATTACGAATCTCCAGAAATCTCAGCAACTATTTTTTCACCCAAACTGGATGATACTTTCAGGTAATGATCAGTACACTAAGCCCAGTTGGTTCCCCAAATTTCGTTCTTCTATGTTGAAGCGTTCGTTTCCAGTAACAGTTTGAATTTTGGCGTTTCACTCTGTTTTCTCCTATATTGATAGATGTATGTGGAACTCTAAATCAAACACGGTTTGTGCTAGCTTCTTGAAACTTGACACGATAATGTAGTTTCAAGTTCTATCTCTAAGTTTCGTTTCCTCTTGATGTAGCCCTAAGCAGTGACTGGCGAGATACACTGTCCTTGAAAGGGGTTGCCAAGCTTCCCAAAATTACGAATCTCCAGAAATCTCAGCAACTATTTTTTCACCCAAACTGGATGATACTTTCAGGTAATGATCAGTACACTAAGCCCACTTGGTTCCCCAAATTTCGTTCTTCTATGTTGAAGCGTTCGTTTCCAGTCACAGTTTGAATTTTGGTGTTTCACTCTGTTTTCTCCTATATTGAGAGATGTATGTGGAACTCTAAATCAAACACGGTTTGTGCTAGCTTCTTGAAACTTGACACGATAATGTAGTTTCAAGTTCTATCTCTAAGTTTCGTTTCCTCTTGATGTAGCCCTAAGCAGTGACTGACGAGATACACTGTCCTTGAAAGGGGTTGCCAAGCTTCCCAAAATTACGAATCTCCAGAAATCTCAGCAACTATTTTTTCACCCAAACTGGATGATACTTTCAGGTAATGATCAGTACACTAAGCCCACTTGGTTCCCCAAATTTCGTTCTTCTATGTTGAAGCGTTCGTTTCCAGTAACAGTTTGAATTTTGGCGTTTCACTCTGTTTTCTCCTATATTGAGAGATGTATGTGGAACTCTAAATCAAACACGGTTTGTGCTAGCTTCTTGAAAATTGACACGATAATGTAGATTCAAGTTCTGTCTCTAGGTTTTGTTTCCTCTTGATGTAGCCCTAAGCAGTGACTGGCGAGATACACTGTCCTTGAAAGGGGTTGCCAAGCTTCCCAAAATTACGAATCTCCAGAAATCTCAGCAACTATTTATTCACCCAAACTGGATGATACTTTCAGGTAATGATCAGTACACTAAGCCCACTTGGTTCCCCAAATTTCGTTCTTCTATGTTGAAGCGTTCGTTTCCAGTAACAGTTTGAATCTTGGCGTTTCACTCTGTTTCCTCCAATATTGATAGGTGTACGTGGAACTCTAAATCAAACACGGTTTGTGCTAGCTTCTTGAAACTTGACACGATAATGTAGTTTCAAGTTCTGTCTCTAGGTTTTGTTTCCTCTTGATGTAGCCCTAAGCAGTGACTGGCGAGATACACTGTCCTTGAAAGGGGTTGCCAAGCTTCCCAAAATTACGAATCTCCAGAAATCTCAGCAACTATTTTTTCACCCAAACTGGATGATACTTTCAGGTAATGATCAGTACACTAAGCCCACTTGGTTCCCCAAATTTCGTTCTTCTATGTTGAAGCGTTCGTTTCCAGTAACAGTTTGAATTTTGGCGTTTCACTCTGTTTTCTCCTATATTGATAGATGTATGTGGAACTCTAAATCAAACACGGTTTGTGCTAGCTTTTTGAAACTTGACACGATAATGTAGTTTCAAGTTCTGTCTCTAGGTTTTGTTTCCTCTTGATGTTGCCCTAAGCAGTGACTGGCGAGATACACTGTCCTTGAAAGGGGTTGCCAAGCTTCCCAAAATTACGAATCTCCAGAAATCTCAGAAACTATTTTTTCACCCAAACTGGATGATACTTTCAGGTAATGATCAGTACACTAAGCCCACTTGGTTCCCCAAATTTCGTTCTTCTATATTGAAGCGTTCGTTTCCAGTAACAGTTTGAATTTTGGCGTTTCACTCTGTTTTCTCCTATATTGATAGATGTATGTGGAACTCTAAATCAAACACGGTTTGTGCTAGCTTCTTGAAACTTGACACGATAATGTAGTTTCAAGTTCTGTCTCTAGGTTTTGTTTCCTCTTGATGTAGCCCTAAGCAGTGACTGGCGAGATACACTGTCCTTGAAAGGGGTTGCCAAGCTTCCCAAAATTACGAATCTCCAGAAATCTCAGCAACTATTTTTTCACCCAAACTGGATGATACTTTCAGGTAATGATCAGTACACTAAGCCCACTTGGTTCCCCAAATTTCGTTCTTCTATGTTGAAGCGTTCGTTTCCAGTAACAGTTTGAATTTTGGTGTTTCACTCTGTTTCCTCCAATATTGATAGGTGTACGTGGAACTCTAAATCAAACACGGTTTGTGCTAGCTTCTTCAAACTTGACACGATAATGTAGTTTCAAGTTCTGTCTCTAGGTTTTGTTTCCTCTTGATGTAGCCCTAAGCAGTGACTGGCGAGATACACTGTCCTTGAAAGGGGTTGCCAAGCTTCCCAAAATTACCAATCTCCAGAAATCTCAGCAACTATTTTTTCACCCAAACTGGATGATACTTTCAGGTAATGATCAGTACACTAAGCCCACTTGGTTCCCCAAATTTCGTTCTTCTATGTTGAAGCGTTCGTTTCCAGTAACAGTTTGAATTTTGGCGGTTCACTCTGTTTTCTCCTATATTGATAGATGTATGTGGAACTCTAAATCAAACACGGTTTGTGCTAGCTTTTTGAAACTTGACACGATAATGTAGTTTCAAGTTCTGTCTCTAGGTTTTGTTTCCTCTTGATGTAGCCCTAAGCAGAGACTGGCGAGATACACTGTCCTTGAAAGGGGTTGCCAAGCTACCCAAAATTACGAATCTCCAGAAATCTCAGCAACTATTTTTTCACCCAAACTGGATGATACTTTCAGGTAATGATCAGTACACTAAGCCCACTTGGTTCCCCAAATTTCGTTCTTCTATGTTGAAGCGTTCGTTTCCAGTAACAGTTTGAATTTTGGCGTTTCACTCTGTTTTCTCCTATATTGATAGATGTATGTGGAACTCTAAATCAAACACGGTTTGTGCTAGCTTCTTGAAACTTGACACGATAATGTAGTTTCAAGTTCTGTCTCTAGGTTTGTTTCCTCTTGATGTAGCCCTAAGCAGTGACTGGCGAGATACACTGTCCTTGAAAGGGGTTGCCAAGCTTCCCAAAATTACGAATCTCCAGAAATCTCAGAAACTATTTTTTCACCCAAACTGGATGATACTTTCAGGTAATGATCAGTACACTAAGCCCACTTGGTTCCCCAAATTTCGTTCTTCTATGTTGAAGCGTTCGTTTCCAGTAACAGTTTGAATGTTGGCGTTTCACTCTGTTTTCTCCTATATTGATAGACGTATGTGGAACTCTAAATCAAACTCGGTTTGTGCTAGCTTCTTGAAACTTGACACGATAATGTAGTTTCAAGTTCTGTCTCTAGGTTTTGTTTCCTCTTGATGTTGCCCTAAGCAGTGACTGGCGAGATACACTGTTTTTGAAAGGGGTTGCCAAGCTTCCCAAAATTACCAATCTCCAGAAATCTCAGAAACTATTTTTCACCCAAACTGGATGATACTTTCAGGTAATGATCAGTACACTAAGCCCACTTGGTTCCCCAAATTTCGTTCTTCTATATTGAAGCGTTCGTTTCCAGTAACAGTTTGAATTTTGGCGTTTCACTCTGTTTTCTCCTATATTGATAGATGTATGTGGAACTCTAAATCAAACACGGTTTGTGCTAGCTTCTTGAAACTTGACACGATAATGTAGTTTCAAGTTCTGTCTCTAGGTTTTGTTTCCTCTTGATGTAGCCCTAAGCAATGACTGGCGAGATACACTGTCCTTGAAAGGGGTTGCCAAGCTTCCCAAAATTACGAATCTCCAGAAATCTCAGCAACTATTTTTTCACCCAAACTGGATGATACTTTCAGGTAATGATCAGTACACTAAGCCCACTTGGTTCCCCAAATTTCGTTCTTCTATGTTGAAGCGTTCGTTTCCAGTAACAGTTTGAATTTTGGCGTTTCACTCTGTTTCCTCCAATATTGATAGGTGTACGTGGAACTCTAAATCAAACACGGTTTGTGCTAGCTTCTTCAAACTTGACACGATAATGTAGTTTCAAGTTCTGTCTCTAGGTTTTGTTTCCTCTTGACGTAGCCCTAAGCAGTGACTGGCGAGATACACTGTCCTTGAAAGGGGTTGCCAAGCTTCCCAAAATTACGAAACTCCAGAAATCTCAGCAACTATTTTTTCACCCAAACTGGATGATACTTTCATGTAATGATCAGTACACTAAGCCCACTTGGTTCCCCAAATTTCGTTCTTCTATGTTGAAGCGTTCGTTTCCAGTAACAGTTTGAATTTTGGCGTTTCACTCTGTTTTCTCCTATATTGAGAGATGTATGTGGAACTCTAAATCAAACACGGTTTGTGCTAGCTTCTTGAAACTTGACACGATAATGTAGTTTCAAGTTCTGTCTCTAGGTTTTGTTTCCTCTTGATGTAGCCCTAAGCAGTGACTGGCGAGATACACTGTCCTTGAAAGGGGTTGCCAAGCTTCCCAAAATTACGAATCTCCAGAAATCTCAGCAACTATTTTTTCACCCAAACTGGATGATACTTTCAGGTAATGATCAGTACACTAAGCCCACTTGGTTCCCCAAATTTCGTTCTTCTATGTTGAAGCGTTCGTTTCCAGTAACAGTTTGAATTTTGGCGTTTCAATCTGTTTTCTCCTATATTGATAGATGTATGTGGAACTCTAAATCAAACACGGTTTGTGCTAGCTTCTTGAAACTTGACACGATAATATAGTTTCAAGTTCTATCTCTAGGTTTTGTTTCCTCTTGATGTAGCCCTAAGCAGTGACTGGCGAGATACACTGTCCTTGAAAGGGGTTGCCAAGCTACCCAAAATTACGAATCTCCAGAAATCTCAGCAACTATTTTTTCACCCAAACTGGATGATACTTCCAGGTAATGATCAGTACACTAAGCCCAGTTGGTTCCCCAAATTTCGTTCTTCTATGTTGAAGCGTTCGTTTCCAGTAACAGTTTGAATTTTGGCGTTTCACTCTGTTTTCTCCTATATTGATAGATGTATGTGGAACTCTAAATCAAACACGGTTTGTGCTAGCTTCTTGAAACTTGACACGATAATGTAGTTTCAAGTTCTATCTCTAAGTTTCGTTTCCTCTTGATGTAGCCCTAAGCAGTGACTGGCTAGATACACTGTCCTTGAAAGGGGTTGCCAAGCTTCCCAAAATTACGAATCTCCAGAAATCTCAGCAACTATTTTTTCACCCAAACTGGAGGATACTTTCAGGTAATGATCAGTACACTAAGCCCACTTGGTTCCCCAAATTTCGTTCTTCTATGTTGAACCGTTCGTTTCCAGTAACAGTTTGAATTTTGGCGTTTCACTCTGTTTTCTCCTATATTGAGAGATGTATGTGGAACTCTAAATCAAACACGGTTTGTGCTAGCTTCTTGAAACTTGACACGATAATGTAGTTTCAAGTTCTGTCTCTAGGTTTTGTTTCCTCTTGATGTAGCCCTAAGCAGTGACTGGCGAGATACACTGTCCTTGAAAGGGGTTGCCAAGCTTCCCAAAATTACGAATCTCCAGAAATCTCAGCAACTATTTTTTCACCCAAACTGGATGATACTTTCAGGTAATGATCAGTACACTAAGCCCACTTGGTTCCCCAAATTTCGTTCTTCTATGTTGAAGCGTTCGTTTCCAGTAACAGTTTGAATCTTGGCGTTTCACTCTGTTTCCTCCAATATTGATAGGTGTACGTGGAACTCTAAATCAAACACGGTTTGTGCTAGCTTCTTCAAACTTGACACGATAATGTAGTTTCAAGTTCTGTCTCTAGGTTTTGTTTCCTCTTGATGTAGCCCTAAGCAGTGACTGGCGAGATACACTGTCCTTGAAAGGGGTTGCCAAGCTTCCCAAAATTACGAATCTCCAGAAATCTCAGCAACTATTTTTTCACCCAAACTGGATGATGCTTTCAGGTAATGATCAGTACACTAAGCCCACTTGGTTCCCCAAATTTCGTTCTTCTATGTTGAAGCGTTCGTTTCCAGTAACAGTTTGAATTTTGGCGGTTCACTCTGTTTTCTCCTATATTGATAGATGTATGTGGAACTCTAAATCAAACACGGTTTGTGCTAGCTTTTTGAAACTTGACACGATAATGTAGTTTCAAGTTCTGTCTCTAGGTTTTGTTTCCTCTTGATGTAGCCCTAAGCAGAGACTGGCGAGATACACTGTCCTTGAAAGGGGTTGCCAAGCTACCCAAAATTACGAATCTCCAGAAATCTCAGCAACTATTTTTTCACCCAAACTGGATGATACTTTCAGGTAATGATCAGTACACTAAGCCCACTTGGTTCCATAAATTTCGTTCTTCTATGTTGAAGCGTTCGTTTCCAGTAACAGTTTGAATTTTGGCGTTTCACTCTGTTTTCTCCTATATTGATAGATGTATGTGGAACTCTAAATCAAACACGGTTTGTGCTAGCTTCTTGAAACTTGACACGATAATGTAGTTTCAAGTTCTATCTCTAGGTTTTGTTTCCTCTTGATGTAGCCCTAAGCAGTGACTGGCGAGATACACTGTCCTTGAAAGGGGTTGCCAAGCTTCCCAAAATTACGAATCTCCAGAAATCTCAGCAATTATTTTTTCACCCAAACTGGAGGATACTTTCAGGTAATGATCAGTACACTAAGCCCACTTGGTTCCCCAAATTTCGTTCTTCTATGTTGAAGCGTTCGTTTCCAGTAACAGTTTGAATTTTGGCGTTTCACTCTGTTTTCTCCTATATTGATAGATGTATGTGGAACTCTAAATCAAACACGGTTTGTGCTAGCTTCTTGAAACTTGACACGATAATGTAGTTTCAAGTTCTGTCTCTAGGTTTGTTTCCTCTTGATGTAGCCCTAAGCAGTGACTGGCGAGATACACTGTCCTTGAAAGGGGTTGCCAAGCTTCCCAAAATTACGAATCTCCAGAAATCTCAGAAACTATTTTTTCACCCAAACTGGATGATACTTTCAGGTAATGATCAGTACACTAAGCCCACTTGGTTCCCCAAATTTCGTTCTTCTATGTTGAAGCGTTCGTTTTCAGTAACAGTTTGAATGTTGGCGTTTCACTCTGTTTTCTCCTATATTGATAGACGTATGTGGAACTCTAAATCAAACTCGGTTTGTGCTAGCTTCTTGAAACTTGACACGATAATGTAGTTTCAAGTTCTGTCTCTAGGTTTTGTTTCCTCTTGATGTTGCCCTAAGCAGTGACTGGCGAGATACACTGTCCTTGAAAGGGGTTGCCAAGCTTCCCAAAATTACGAATCTCCAGAAATCTCAGCAACTATTTTTTCACCTAAACTGGATGATACTTTCAGGTAATGATCAGTACACTAAGCCCACTTGGTTCCCCAAATTTCGTTCTTGTATGTTGAAGCGTTCGTTTCCAGTAACAGTTTGAATTTTGGCGTTTCACTCTGTTTTCTCCTATATTGATAGATGTATGTGGAACTCTAAATCAAACAAGGTTTGTGCTAGCTTCTTGAAACTTGACACGATAATGTAGTTTCAAGTTCTGTCTCTAGGTTTGTTTCCTCTTGATGTAGCCCTAAGCAGTGACTGGCGAGATACACTGTCCTTGAAAGGGGTTGCCAAGCTTCCCAAAATTACGAATCTCCAGAAATCTCAGAAACTATTTTTTCACCCAAACTGGATGATACTTTCAGGTAATGATCAGTACACTAAGCCCACTTGGTTCCCCAAATTTCGTTCTTCTATGTTGAAGCGTTCGTTTCCAGTAACAGTTTGAATGTTGGCGTTTCACTCTGTTTTCTCCTATATTGATAGACGTATGTGGAACTCTAAATCAAACACGGTTTGTGCTAGCTTCTTGAAAATTGACACGATAATGTAGTTTCAAGTTCTGTCTCTAGGTTTTGTTTCCTCTTGATGTTGCCCTAAGCAGTGACTGGCGAGATACACTGTCCTTGAAAGGGGTTGCCAAGCTTCCCAAAATTACGAATCTCCAGAAATCTCAGAAACTATTTTTTCACCCAAACTGGATGATACTTTCAGGTAATGATCAGTACACTAAGCCCACTTGGTTCCCCAAATTTTGTTCTTCTATGTTGAAGCGTTCGTTTCCAGTAACAGTTTGAATTTTGGCGTTTCACTCTGTTTTCTCCTATATTGATAGATGTATGTGGAACTCTAAATCAAACACGGTTTGTGCTAGCTTCTTGAAACTTGACACGATAATGTAGTTTCAAGTTCTATCTCTAGGTTTTGTTTCCTCTTGATGTAGCCCTAAGCAGTGACTGGCGAGATACCCTGTCCTTGAAAGGGGTTGCCAAGCTTCCCAAAATTACGAATCTCCAGAAATCTCAGCAACTATTTTTTCACCCAAACTGGATGATACTTTCAGGTAATGATCAGTACACTAAGCCCACTTGGTTCCCCAAATTTCGTTCTTCTATGTTGAAGCATTCGTTTCCAGTAACAGTTTGAATTTTGGCGTTTCACTCTGTTTTCTCCTATATTGATAGATGTATGTGGAACTCTAAATCAAACACGGTTTGTGCTAGCTTCTTGAAACTTGACACGATAATGTAGTTTCAAGTTCTGTCTCTAGGTTTGTTTCCTCTTGATGTAGCCCTAAGCAGTGACTGGCGAGATACACTGTCCTTGAAAGGGGTTGCCAAGCTTCCCAAAATTACGAATCTCCAGAAATCTCAGAAACTATTTTTTCACCCAAACTGGATGATACTTTCAGGTAATGATCAGTACACTAAGCCCACTTGGTTCCCCAAATTTCGTTCTTCTATGTTGAAGCGTTCGTTTCCAGTAACAGTTTGAATGTTGGCGTTTCACTCTGTTTTCTCCTATATTGATAGACGTATGTGGAACTCTAAATCAAACTCGGTTTGTGCTAGCTTCTTGAAACTTGACACGATAATGTAGTTTCAAGTTCTGTCTCTAGGTTTGTTTCCTCTTGATGTAGCCCTAAGCAGTGACTGGCGAGATACACTGTCCTTGAAAGGGGTTGCCAAGCTTCCCAAAATTACGAATCTCCAGAAATCTCAGAAACTATTTTTTCACCCAAACTGGATGATACTTTCAGGTAATGATCAGTACACTAAGCCCACTTGGTTCCCCAAATTTCGTTCTTCTATGTTGAAGCGTTCGTTTCCAGTAACAGTTTGAATGTTGGCGTTTCACTCTGTTTTCTCCTATATTGATAGACGTATGTGGAACTCTAAATCAAACACGGTTTGTGCTAGCTTCTTGAAAATTGACACGATAATGTAGTTTCAAGTTCTGTCTCTAGGTTTTGTTTCCTCTTGATGTTGCCCTAAGCAGTGACTGGCGAGATACACTGTCCTTGAAAGGGGTTGCCAAGCTTCCCAAAATTACGAATCTCCAGAAATCTCAGAAACTATTTTTTCACCCAAACTGGATGATACTTTCAGGTAATGATCAGTACACTAAGCCCACTTGGTTCCCCAAATTTTGTTCTTCTATGTTGAAGCGTTCGTTTCCAGTAACAGTTTGAATTTTGGCGTTTCACTCTGTTTTCTCCTATATTGATAGATGTATGTGGAACTCTAAATCAAACACGGTTTGTGCTAGCTTCTTGAAACTTGACACGATAATGTAGTTTCAAGTTCTATCTCTAGGTTTTGTTTCCTCTTGATGTAGCCCTAAGCAGTGACTGGCGAGATACCCTGTCCTTGAAAGGGGTTGCCAAGCTTCCCAAAATTACGAATCTCCAGAAATCTCAGCAACTATTTTTTCACCCAAACTGGATGATACTTTCAGGTAATGATCAGTACACTAAGCCCACTTGGTTCCCCAAATTTCGTTCTTCTATGTTGAAGCGTTCGTTTCCAGTAACAGTTTGAATTTTGGCGTTTCAATCTGTTTTCTCCTATATTGATAGATGTATGTGGAACTCTAAATCAAACACGGTTTGTGCTAGCTTCTTGAAACTTGACACGATAATATAGTTTCAAGTTCTATCTCTAGGTTTTGTTTCCTCTTGATGTAGCCCTAAGCAGTGACTGGCGAGATACACTGTCCTTGAAAGGGGTTGCCAAGCTACCCAAAATTACGAATCTCCAGAAATCTCAGCAACTATTTTTTCACCCAAACTGGATGATACTTCCAGGTAATGATCAGTACACTAAGCCCAGTTGGTTCCCCAAATTTCGTTCTTCTATGTTGAAGCGTTCGTTTCCAGTAACAGTTTGAATTTTGGCGTTTCACTCTGTTTTCTCCTATATTGATAGATGTATGTGGAACTCTAAATCAAACACGGTTTGTGCTAGCTTCTTGAAACTTGACACGATAATGTAGTTTCAAGTTCTATCTCTAAGTTTCGTTTCCTCTTGATGTAGCCCTAAGCAGTGACTGGCTAGATACACTGTCCTTGAAAGGGGTTGCCAAGCTTCCCAAAATTACGAATCTCCAGAAATCTCAGCAACTATTTTTTCACCCAAACTGGAGGATACTTTCAGGTAATGATCAGTACACTAAGCCCACTTGGTTCCCCAAATTTCGTTCTTCTATGTTGAACCGTTCGTTTCCAGTAACAGTTTGAATTTTGGCGTTTCACTCTGTTTTCTCCTATATTGAGAGATGTATGTGGAACTCTAAATCAAACACGGTTTGTGCTAGCTTCTTGAAACTTGACACGATAATGTAGTTTCAAGTTCTGTCTCTAGGTTTTGTTTCCTCTTGATGTAGCCCTAAGCAGTGACTGGCGAGATACACTGTCCTTGAAAGGGGTTGCCAAGCTTCCCAAAATTACGAATCTCCAGAAATCTCAGCAACTATTTTTTCACCCAAACTGGATGATACTTTCAGGTAATGATCAGTACACTAAGCCCACTTGGTTCCCCAAATTTCGTTCTTCTATGTTGAAGCGTTCGTTTCCAGTAACAGTTTGAATCTTGGCGTTTCACTCTGTTTCCTCCAATATTGATAGGTGTACGTGGAACTCTAAATCAAACACGGTTTGTGCTAGCTTCTTCAAACTTGACACGATAATGTAGTTTCAAGTTCTGTCTCTAGGTTTTGTTTCCTCTTGATGTAGCCCTAAGCAGTGACTGGCGAGATACACTGTCCTTGAAAGGGGTTGCCAAGCTTCCCAAAATTACGAATCTCCAGAAATCTCAGCAACTATTTTTTCACCCAAACTGGATGATGCTTTCAGGTAATGATCAGTACACTAAGCCCACTTGGTTCCCCAAATTTCGTTCTTCTATGTTGAAGCGTTCGTTTCCAGTAACAGTTTGAATTTTGGCGGTTCACTCTGTTTTCTCCTATATTGATAGATGTATGTGGAACTCTAAATCAAACACGGTTTGTGCTAGCTTTTTGAAACTTGACACGATAATGTAGTTTCAAGTTCTGTCTCTAGGTTTTGTTTCCTCTTGATGTAGCCCTAAGCAGAGACTGGCGAGATACACTGTCCTTGAAAGGGGTTGCCAAGCTACCCAAAATTACGAATCTCCAGAAATCTCAGCAACTATTTTTTCACCCAAACTGGATGATACTTTCAGGTAATGATCAGTACACTAAGCCCACTTGGTTCCATAAATTTCGTTCTTCTATGTTGAAGCGTTCGTTTCCAGTAACAGTTTGAATTTTGGCGTTTCACTCTGTTTTCTCCTATATTGATAGATGTATGTGGAACTCTAAATCAAACACGGTTTGTGCTAGCTTCTTGAAACTTGACACGATAATGTAGTTTCAAGTTCTATCTCTAGGTTTTGTTTCCTCTTGATGTAGCCCTAAGCAGTGACTGGCGAGATACACTGTCCTTGAAAGGGGTTGCCAAGCTTCCCAAAATTACGAATCTCCAGAAATCTCAGCAATTATTTTTTCACCCAAACTGGAGGATACTTTCAGGTAATGATCAGTACACTAAGCCCACTTGGTTCCCCAAATTTCGTTCTTCTATGTTGAAGCGTTCGTTTCCAGTAACAGTTTGAATTTTGGCGTTTCACTCTGTTTTCTCCTATATTGATAGATGTATGTGGAACTCTAAATCAAACACGGTTTGTGCTAGCTTCTTGAAACTTGACACGATAATGTAGTTTCAAGTTCTGTCTCTAGGTTTGTTTCCTCTTGATGTAGCCCTAAGCAGTGACTGGCGAGATACACTGTCCTTGAAAGGGGTTGCCAAGCTTCCCAAAATTACGAATCTCCAGAAATCTCAGAAACTATTTTTTCACCCAAACTGGATGATACTTTCAGGTAATGATCAGTACACTAAGCCCACTTGGTTCCCCAAATTTCGTTCTTCTATGTTGAAGCGTTCGTTTTCAGTAACAGTTTGAATGTTGGCGTTTCACTCTGTTTTCTCCTATATTGATAGACGTATGTGGAACTCTAAATCAAACTCGGTTTGTGCTAGCTTCTTGAAACTTGACACGATAATGTAGTTTCAAGTTCTGTCTCTAGGTTTTGTTTCCTCTTGATGTTGCCCTAAGCAGTGACTGGCGAGATACACTGTCCTTGAAAGGGGTTGCCAAGCTTCCCAAAATTACGAATCTCCAGAAATCTCAGCAACTATTTTTTCACCTAAACTGGATGATACTTTCAGGTAATGATCAGTACACTAAGCCCACTTGGTTCCCCAAATTTCGTTCTTGTATGTTGAAGCGTTCGTTTCCAGTAACAGTTTGAATTTTGGCGTTTCACTCTGTTTTCTCCTATATTGATAGATGTATGTGGAACTCTAAATCAAACACGGTTTGTGCTAGCTTCTTGAAACTTGACACGATAATGTAGTTTCAAGTTCTGTCTCTAGGTTTGTTTCCTCTTGATGTAGCCCTAAGCAGTGACTGGCGAGATACACTGTCCTTGAAAGGGGTTGCCAAGCTTCCCAAAATTACGAATCTCCAGAAATCTCAGAAACTATTTTTTCACCCAAACTGGATGATACTTTCAGGTAATGATCAGTACACTAAGCCCACTTGGTTCCCCAAATTTCGTTCTTCTATGTTGAAGCGTTCGTTTCCAGTAACAGTTTGAATGTTGGCGTTTCACTCTGTTTTCTCCTATATTGATAGACGTATGTGGAACTCTAAATCAAACACGGTTTGTGCTAGCTTCTTGAAAATTGACACGATAATGTAGTTTCAAGTTCTGTCTCTAGGTTTTGTTTCCTCTTGATGTTGCCCTAAGCAGTGACTGGCGAGATACACTGTCCTTGAAAGGGGTTGCCAAGCTTCCCAAAATTACGAATCTCCAGAAATCTCAGAAACTATTTTTTCACCCAAACTGGATGATACTTTCAGGTAATGATCAGTACACTAAGCCCACTTGGTTCCCCAAATTTTGTTCTTCTATGTTGAAGCGTTCGTTTCCAGTAACAGTTTGAATTTTGGCGTTTCACTCTGTTTTCTCCTATATTGATAGATGTATGTGGAACTCTAAATCAAACACGGTTTGTGCTAGCTTCTTGAAACTTGACACGATAATGTAGTTTCAAGTTCTATCTCTAGGTTTTGTTTCCTCTTGATGTAGCCCTAAGCAGTGACTGGCGAGATACCCTGTCCTTGAAAGGGGTTGCCAAGCTTCCCAAAATTACGAATCTCCAGAAATCTCAGCAACTATTTTTTCACCCAAACTGGATGATACTTTCAGGTAATGATCAGTACACTAAGCCCACTTGGTTCCCCAAATTTCGTTCTTCTATGTTGAAGCATTCGTTTCCAGTAACAGTTTGAATTTTGGCGTTTCACTCTGTTTTCTCCTATATTGATAGATGTATGTGGAACTCTAAATCAAACACGGTTTGTGCTAGCTTCTTGAAACTTGACACGATAATGTAGTTTCAAGTTCTGTCTCTAGGTTTGTTTCCTCTTGATGTAGCCCTAAGCAGTGACTGGCGAGATACACTGTCCTTGAAAGGGGTTGCCAAGCTTCCCAAAATTACGAATCTCCAGAAATCTCAGAAACTATTTTTTCACCCAAACTGGATGATACTTTCAGGTAATGATCAGTACACTAAGCCCACTTGGTTCCCCAAATTTCGTTCTTCTATGTTGAAGCGTTCGTTTCCAGTAACAGTTTGAATGTTGGCGTTTCACTCTGTTTTCTCCTATATTGATAGACGTATGTGGAACTCTAAATCAAACTCGGTTTGTGCTAGCTTCTTGAAACTTGACACGATAATGTAGTTTCAAGTTCTGTCTCTAGGTTTGTTTCCTCTTGATGTAGCCCTAAGCAGTGACTGGCGAGATACACTGTCCTTGAAAGGGGTTGCCAAGCTTCCCAAAATTACGAATCTCCAGAAATCTCAGAAACTATTTTTTCACCCAAACTGGATGATACTTTCAGGTAATGATCAGTACACTAAGCCCACTTGGTTCCCCAAATTTCGTTCTTCTATGTTGAAGCGTTCGTTTCCAGTAACAGTTTGAATGTTGGCGTTTCACTCTGTTTTCTCCTATATTGATAGACGTATGTGGAACTCTAAATCAAACACGGTTTGTGCTAGCTTCTTGAAAATTGACACGATAATGTAGTTTCAAGTTCTGTCTCTAGGTTTTGTTTCCTCTTGATGTTGCCCTAAGCAGTGACTGGCGAGATACACTGTCCTTGAAAGGGGTTGCCAAGCTTCCCAAAATTACGAATCTCCAGAAATCTCAGAAACTATTTTTTCACCCAAACTGGATGATACTTTCAGGTAATGATCAGTACACTAAGCCCACTTGGTTCCCCAAATTTTGTTCTTCTATGTTGAAGCGTTCGTTTCCAGTAACAGTTTGAATTTTGGCGTTTCACTCTGTTTTCTCCTATATTGATAGATGTATGTGGAACTCTAAATCAAACACGGTTTGTGCTAGCTTCTTGAAACTTGACACGATAATGTAGTTTCAAGTTCTATCTCTAGGTTTTGTTTCCTCTTGATGTAGCCCTAAGCAGTGACTGGCGAGATACCCTGTCCTTGAAAGGGGTTGCCAAGCTTCCCAAAATTACGAATCTCCAGAAATCTCAGCAACTATTTTTTCACCCAAACTGGATGATACTTTCAGGTAATGATCAGTACACTAAGCCCACTTGGTTCCCCAAATTTCGTTCTTCTATGTTGAAGCATTCGTTTCCAGTAACAGTTTGAATTTTGGCGTTTCACTCTGTTTTCTCCTATATTGATAGATGTATGTGGAACTCTAAATCAAACACGGTTTGTGCTAGCTTCTTGAAACTTGACACGATAATGTAGTTTCAAGTTCTGTCTCTAGGTTTTGTTTCCTCTTGATGTAGCCCTAAGCAGTGACTGGCGAGATACACTGTCCTTGAAAGGGGTTGCCAAGCTTCCCAAAATTACGAATCTCCAGAAATCTCAGCAACTATTTTTTCACCCAAACTGGATGATACTTTCAGGTACTGATCAGTACACTAAGCCCACTTGGTTCCCCAAATTTCGTTCTTCTATGTTGAAGCGTTCGTTTCCAGTAACAGTTTGAATTTTGGCGTTTCACTCTGTTTTCTCCTATATTGATAGATGTATGTGGAACTCTAAATCAAACACGGTTTGTGCTAGCTTCTTGAAACTTGACACGATAATGTAGTTTCAAGTTCTGTCTCTAGGTTTGTTTCCTCTTGATGTAGCCCTAAGCAGTGACTGGCGAGATACACTGTCCTTGAAAGGGGTTGCCAAGCTTCCCAAAATTACGAATCTCCAGAAATCTCAGAAACTATTTTTTCACCCAAACTGGATGATACTTTCAGGTAATGATCAGTACACTAAGCCCACTTGGTTCCCCAAATTTCGTTCTTCTATGTTGAAGCGTTCGTTTCCAGTAACAGTTTGAATGTTGGCGTTTCACTCTGTTTTCTCCTATATTGATAGACGTATGTGGAAATCTAAATCAAACACGGTTTGTGCTAGCTTCTTGAAACTTGACACGATAATGTAGTTTCAAGTTCTGTCTCTAGGTTTTGTTTCCTCTTGATGTTGCCCTAAGCAGTGACTGGCGAGATACACTGTCCTTGAAAGGGGTTGCCAAGCTTCCCAAAATTACGAATCTCCAGAAATCTCAGCAACTATTTTTTCACCCAAACTGGATGATACTTTCAGGTAATGATCAGTACACTAAGCCCAGTTGGTTCCCCAAATTTCGTTCTTCTATGTTGAAGCGTTCGTTTCCAGTAACAGTTTGAATTTTGGCGTTTCACTCTGTTTCCTCCTATATTGATAGATGTATGTGGAACTCTAAATCAAACACGGTTTGTGCTAGCTTCTTGAAACTTGACACGATAATATAGTTTCAAGTTCTATCTCTAGGTTTTGTTTCCTCTTGATGTAGCCCTAAGCAGTGACTGGCGAGATACCCTGTCCTTGAAAGTGGTTGCCAAGCTACCCAAAATTACGAATCTCCAGAAATCTCAGCAACTATTTTTTCATCCAAACTGGATGATACTTTCAGGTAATGATCAGTACACTAAGCCCACTTGGTTCCCCAAATTTCGTTCTTCTATGTTGAAGCGTTCGTTTCCAGTAACAGTTTGAATTTTGGCGTTTCACTCTGTTTTCTCCTATATTGAGAGATGTATGTGGAACTCTAAATCAAACACGGTTTGTGCTAGCTTCTTGAAACGACACGATAATATAGTTTCAAGTTCTATCTCTAGGTTTTGTTTCCTCTTGATGTAGCCCTAAGCAGTGACTGGCGAGATACACTGTCCTTGAAAGGGGTTGCCAAGCTACCCAAAATTACGAATCTCCAGAAATCTCAGCAACTATTTTTTCACCCAAACTGGATGATACTTTCAGGTAATGATCAGTACACTAAGCCCAGTTGGTTCCCCAAATTTCGTTCTTCTATGTTGAAGCGTTCGTTTCCAGTAACAGTTTGAATTTTGGCGTTTCACTCTGTTTTCTCCTATATTGATAGATGTATGTGGAACTCTAAATCAAACACGGTTTGTGCTAGCTTCTTGAAACTTGACACGATAATGTAGTTTCAAGTTCTATCTCTAAGTTTCGTTTCCTCTTGATGTAGCCCTAAGCAGTGACTGGCGAGATACACTGTCCTTGAAAGGGGTTGCCAAGCTTCCCAAAATTACGAATCTCCAGAAATCTCAGCAACTATTTTTTCACCCAAACTGGATGATACTTTCAGGTAATGATCAGTACACTAAGCCCACTTGGTTCCCCAAATTTCGTTCTTCTATGTTGAAGCGTTCGTTTCCAGTCACAGTTTGAATTTTGGTGTTTCACTCTGTTTTCTCCTATATTGAGAGATGTATGTGGAACTCTAAATCAAACACGGTTTGTGCTAGCTTCTTGAAACTTGACACGATAATGTAGTTTCAAGTTCTATCTCTAAGTTTCGTTTCCTCTTGATGTAGCCCTAAGCAGTGACTGACGAGATACACTGTCCTTGAAAGGGGTTGCCAAGCTTCCCAAAATTACGAATCTCCAGAAATCTCAGCAACTATTTTTTCACCCAAACTGGATGATACTTTCAGGTAATGATCAGTACACTAAGCCCACTTGGTTCCCCAAATTTCGTTCTTCTATGTTGAAGCGTTCGTTTCCAGTAACAGTTTGAATTTTGGCGTTTCACTCTGTTTTCTCCTATATTGAGAGATGTATGTGGAACTCTAAATCAAACACGGTTTGTGCTAGCTTCTTGAAACTTGACACGATAATGTAGATTCAAGTTCTGTCTCTAGGTTTTGTTTCCTCTTGATGTAGCCCTAAGCAGTGACTGGCGAGATACACTGTCCTTGAAAGGGGTTGCCAAGCTTCCCAAAATTACGAATCTCCAGAAATCTCAGCAACTATTTTTTCACCCAAACTGGATGATACTTTCAGGTAATGATCAGTACACTAAGCCCACTTGGTTCCCCAAATTTCGTTCTTCTATGTTGAAGCGTTCGTTTCCAGTAACAGTTTGAATCTTGGCGTTTCACTCTGTTTCCTCCAATATTGATAGGTGTACGTGGAACTCTAAATCAAACACGGTTTGTGCTAGCTTCTTCAAACTTGACACGATAATGTAGTTTCAAGTTCTGTCTCTAGGTTTTGTTTCCTCTTGATGTAGCCCTAAGCAGTGACTGGCGAGATACACTGTCCTTGAAAGGGGTTGCCAAGCTTCCCAAAATTACGAATCTCCAGAAATCTCAGCAACTATTTTTTCACCCAAACTGGATGATACTTTCAGGTAATGATCAGTACACTAAGCCCACTTGGTTCCCCAAATTTCGTTCTTCTATGTTGAAGCGTTCGTTTCCAGTAACAGTTTGAATTTTGGCGTTTCACTCTGTTTTCTCCTATATTGATAGATGTATGTGGAACTCTAAATCAAACACGGTTTGTGCTAGCTTTTTGAAACTTGACACGATAATGTAGTTTCAAGTTCTGTCTCTAGGTTTTGTTTCCTCTTGATGTTGCCCTAAGCAGTGACTGGCGAGATACACTGTCCTTGAAAGGGGTTGCCAAGCTTCCCAAAATTACGAATCTCCAGAAATCTCAGAAACTATTTTTTCACCCAAACTGGATGATACTTTCAGGTAATGATCAGTACACTAAGCCCACTTGGTTCCCCAAATTTCGTTCTTCTATATTGAAGCGTTCGTTTCCAGTAACTGTTTGAATTTTGGCGTTTCACTCTGTTTTCTCCTATATTGATAGATGTATGTGGAACTCTAAATCAAACACGGTTTGTGCTAGCTTCTTGAAACTTGACACGATAATGTAGTTTCAAGTTCTGTCTCTAGGTTTGTTTCCTCTTGATGTAGCCCTAAGCAGTGACTGGCGAGATACACTGTCCTTGAAAGGGGTTGCCAAGCTTCCCAAAATTACGAATCTCCAGAAATCTCAGAAACTATTTTTTCACCCAAACTGGATGATACTTTCAGGTAATGATCAGTACACTAAGCCCACTTGGTTCCCCAAATTTCGTTCTTCTATGTTGAAGCGTTCGTTTCCAGTAACAGTTTGAATGTTGGCGTTTCAGTCTGTTTTCTCCTATATTGATAGACGTATGTGGAACTCTAAATCAAACACGGTTTGTGCTAGCTTCTTGAAACTTGACACGATAATGTAGTTTCAAGTTCTGTCTCTAGGTTTTGTTTCCTCTTGATGTTGCCCTAAGCAGTGACTGGCGAGATACACTGTCCTTGAAAGTGGTTGCCAAGCTTCCCAAAATTACGAATCTCCAGAAATCTCAGCAACTATTTTTTCACCCAAACTGGATGATACTTTCAGGTAATGATCAGTACACTAAGCCCAGTTGGTTCCCCAAATTTCGTTCTTCTATGTTGAAGCGTTCGTTTCCAGTAACAGTTTGAATTTTGGCGTTTCACTCTGTTTTCTCCTATATTGATAGATGTATGTGGAACTCTAAATCAAACACGGTTTGTGCTAGCTTCTTGAAACTTGACACGATAATATAGTTTCAAGTTCTATCTCTAGGTTTTGTTTCCTCTTGATGTAGCCCTAAGCAGTGACTGGCGAGATACCCTGTCCTTGAAAGTGGTTGCCAAGCTACCCAAAATTACGAATCTCCAGAAATCTCAGCAACTATTTTTTCATCCAAACTGGATGATACTTTCAGGTAATGATCAGTACACTAAGCCCACTTGGTTCCCCAAATTTCGTTCTTCTATGTTGAAGCGTTCGTTTCCAGTAACAGTTTGAATTTTGGCGTTTCACTCTGTTTTCTCCTATATTGAGAGATGTATGTGGAACTCTAAATCAAACACGGTTTGTGCTAGCTTCTTGAAACGACACGATAATATAGTTTCAAGTTCTATCTCTAGGTTTTGTTTCCTCTTGATGTAGCCCTAAGCAGTGACTGGCGAGATACACTGTCCTTGAAAGGGGTTGCCAAGCTTCCCAAAATTACGAATCTCCAGAAATCTCAGCAACTATTTTTTCACCCAAACTGGATGATACTTTCAGGTAATGATCAGTACACTAAGCCCACTTGGTTCCCCAAATTTCGTTCTTCTATGTTGAAGCGTTCGTTTCCAGTAACAGTTTGAATGTTGGCGTTTCACTCTGTTTTCTCCTATATTGAGAGATGTATGTGGAACTCTAAATCAAACACGGTTTGTGCTAGCTTCTTGAAACGACACGATAATATAGTTTCAAGTTCTATCTCTAGGTTTTGTTTCCTCTTGATGTAGCCCTAAGCAGTGACTGGCGAGATACACTGTCCTTGAAAGGGGTTGCCAAGCTACCCAAAATTACGAATCTCCAGAAATCTCAGCAACTATTTTTTCACCCAAACTGGATGATACTTTCAGGTAATGATCAGTACACTAAGCCCAGTTGGTTCCCCAAATTTCGTTCTTCTATGTTGAAGCGTTCGTTTCCAGTAACAGTTTGAATTTTGGCGTTTCACTCTGTTTTCTCTTATATTGATAGATGTATGTGGAACTCTAAATCAAACACGGTTTGTGCTAGCTTCTTGAAACTTGACACGATAATGTAGTTTCAAGTTCTATCTCTAAGTTTCGTTTCCTCTTGATGTAGCCCTAAGCAGTGACTGGCGAGATACACTGTCCTTGAAAGGGGTTGCCAAGCTTCCCAAAATTACGAATCTCCAGAAATCTCAGCAACTATTTTTTCACCCAAACTGGATGATACTTTCAGGTAATGATCAGTACACTAAGCCCACTTGGTTCCCCAAATTTCGTTCTTCTATGTTGAAGCGTTCGTTTCCAGTCACAGTTTGAATTTTGGTGTTTCACTCTGTTTTCTCCTATATTGAGAGATGTATGTGGAACTCTAAATCAAACACGGTTTGTGCTAGCTTCTTGAAACTTGACACGATAATGTAGTTTCAAGTTCTATCTCTAAGTTTCGTTTCCTCTTGATGTAGCCCTAAGCAGTGACTGACGAGATACACTGTCCTTGAAAGGGGTTGCCAAGCTTCCCAAAATTACGAATCTCCAGAAATCTCAGCAACTATTTTTTCACCCAAACTGGATGATACTTTCAGGTAATGATCAGTACACTAAGCCCACTTGGTTCCCCAAATTTCGTTCTTCTATGTTGAAGCGTTCGTTTCCAGTAACAGTTTGAATTTTGGCGTTTCACTCTGTTTTCTCCTATATTGAGAGATGTATGTGGAACTCTAAATCAAACACGGTTTGTGCTAGCTTCTTGAAACTTGACACGATAATGTAGATTCAAGTTCTGTCTCTAGGTTTTGTTTCCTCTTGATGTAGCCCTAAGCAGTGACTGGCGAGATACACTGTCCTTGAAAGGGGTTGCCAAGCTTCCCAAAATTACGAATCTCCAGAAATCTCAGCAACTATTTTTTCACCCAAACTGGATGATACTTTCAGGTAATGATCAGTACACTAAGCCCACTTGGTTCCCCAAATTTCGTTCTTCTATGTTGAAGCGTTCGTTTCCAGTAACAGTTTGAATCTTGGCGTTTCACTCTGTTTCCTCCAATATTGATAGGTGTACGTGGAACTCTAAATCAAACACGGTTTGTGCTAGCTTCTTCAAACTTGACACGATAATGTAGTTTCAAGTTCTGTCTCTAGGTTTTGTTTCCTCTTGATGTAGCCCTAAGCAGTGACTGGCGAGATACACTGTCCTTGAAAGGGGTTGCCAAGCTTCCCAAAATTACGAATCTCCAGAAATCTCAGCAACTATTTTTTCACCCAAACTGGATGATACTTTCAGGTAATGATCAGTACACTAAGCCCACTTGGTTCCCCAAATTTCGTTCTTCTATGTTGAAGCGTTCGTTTCCAGTAACAGTTTGAATTTTGGCGTTTCACTCTGTTTTCTCCTATATTGATAGATGTATGTGGAACTCTAAATCAAACACGGTTTGTGCTAGGTTTTTGAAACTTGACACGATAATGTAGTTTCAAGTTCTGTCTCTAGGTTTTGTTTCCTCTTGATGTTGCCCTAAGCAGTGACTGGCGAGATACACTGTCCTTGAAAGGGGTTGCCAAGCTTCCCAAAATTACGAATCTCCAGAAATCTCAGAAACTATTTTTTCACCCAAACTGGATGATACTTTCAGGTAATGATCAGTACACTAAGCCCACTTGGTTCCCCAAATTTCGTTCTTCTATATTGAAGCGTTCGTTTCCAGTAACAGTTTGAATTTTGGCGTTTCACTCTGTTTTCTCCTATATTGATAGATGTATGTGGAACTCTAAATCAAACACGGTTTGTGCTAGCTTCTTGAAACTTGACACGATAATGTAGTTTCAAGTTCTGTCTCTAGGTTTTGTTTCCTCTTGATGTAGCCCTAAGCAGTGACTGGCGAGATACACTGTCCTTGAAAGGGGTTGCCAAGCTTCCCAAAATTACGAATCTCCAGAAATCTCAGCAACTATTTTTTCACCCAAACTGGATGATACTTTCAGGTAATGATCAGTACACTAAGCCCACTTGGTTCCCCAAATTTCGTTCTTCTATGTTGAAGCGTTCGTTTCCAGTAACAGTTTGAATTTTGGCGTTTCACTCTGTTTCCTCCAATATTGATAGGTGTACGTGGAACTCTAAATCAAACACGGTTTGTGCTAGCTTCTTCAAACTTGACACGATAATGTAGTTTCAAGTTCTGTCTCTAGGTTTTGTTTCCTCTTGATGTAGCCCTAAGCAGTGACTGGCGAGATACACTGTCCTTGAAAGGGGTTGCCAAGCTTCCCAAAATTACGAATCTCCAGAAATCTCAGAAACTATTTTTTCACCCAAACTGGATGATACTTTCAGGTAATGATCAGTACACTAAGCCCACTTGGTTCCCCAAATTTCGTTCTTCAATATTGAAGCGTTCGTTTCCAGTAACAGTTTGAATATTGGCGTTTCACTCTGTTTTCTCCTATATTGATAGTTGTATGTGGAACTCTAAATCAAACACGGTTTGTGCTAGCTTTTTGAAACTTGACACGATAATGTAGTTTCAAGTTCTATCTCTAGGTTTTGTTTCCTCTTGATGTAGCCCTAAGCAGTGACTGGCGAGATACACTGTACTTGAAAGGGGTTGCCAAGCTTCCCAAAATTACGAATCTCCAGAAATCTCAGCAACTATTTTTTCACCCAAACTGGATGATACTTTCAGGTAATGATCAGTACACTAAGCCCACTTGGTTCCCCAAATTTCGTTCTTCTATGTTGAACCGTTCGTTTCCAGTAACAGTTTGAATTTTGGCGTTTCACTCTGTTTTCTCCTATATTGATAGACGTATGTGGAACTCTAAATCAAACACGGTTTGTGCTAAATTCTTGAAACTTGACACGATAATGTAGTTTCAAGTTCTGTCTCTAGGTTTTGTTTCCTCTTGATGTTGCCCTAAGCATTGACTGGCGAGATACACTGTCCTTGAAAGGGGTTGCCAAGCTTCCCAAAATTACGAATCTGCAGAAATTTCAGCAACTATTTTTTCACCCAAACTGGATGATACTTTCAGGTAATGATCAGTACACTAAGCCCACTTGGTTCCCCAAATTTCGTTCTTCTATGTTGAAGCGTTCGTTTCCAGTAACAGTTTGAATTTTGGCGTTTCACTCTGTTTCCTCCAATATTGATAGGTGTACGTGGAACTCTAAATCAAACACGGTTTGCGCTAGCTTCTTGAAACTTGACACGATAATGTAGTTTCAAGTTCTGTGTCTAGGTTTTGTTTCCTCTTGATGTAGCCCTAAGCAGTGACTGGCGAGATACACTGTCCTTGAAAGGGGTTGCCAAGCTACCCAAAATTACGAATCTCCAGAAATCTCAGCAACTATTTTTTCACCCAAACTGGATGATACTTTCAGGTAATGATCAGTACACTAAGCCCACTTGGTTCCCCAAATTTCGTTCTTCTATGTTGAAGCGTTCGTTTCCAGTAACAGTTTGAATTTTGGCGTTTCACTCTGTTTTCTCCTATATTGATAGATGTATGTGGAACTCTAAATCAAACACGGTTTTTGCTAGCTTCTTGAAACTTGACACGATAATGTAGTTTCAAGTTCTCTCTCTAGGTTTTGTTTCCTCTTGATGTAGCCCTAAGCAGTGACTGGCGAGATACACTGTCCTTGAAAGGGGTTGCCAAGCTTCCCAAAATTACGAATCTCCAGAAATCTCAGCAACTATTTTTTCACCCAAACTGGATGATACTTTCAGGTAATGATCAGTACACTAAGCCCACTTGGTTCCCCAAATTTCGTTCTTCTATGTTGAAGCGTTCGTTTCCAGTAACAGTTTGAATATTGGCGTTTCACTCTGTTTTCTCCTATATTGATAGATGTATGTGGAACTCTAAATCAAACACGGTTTGTGCTAGCTTCTTGAAACTTGACACGATAATGTAGTTTCAAGTTCTGTCTCTAGGTTTGTTTCCTCTTGATGTAGCCCTAAGCAGTGACTTGCGAGATACACTGTCTTTGAAAGGGGTTGCCAAGCTTCCCAAAATTACGAATCTCCAGAAATCTCAGAAACTATTTTTTCACCCAAACTGGATGATACTTTCAGGTAATGATCAGTACACTAAGCCCACTTGGTTCCCCAAATTTCGTTCTTCTATGTTGAAGCGTTCGTTTCCAGTAACAGTTTGAATGTTGGCGTTTCACTCTGTTTTCTCCTATATTGATAGACGTATGTGGAACTCTAAATCAAACACGGTTTGTGCTAGCTTCCCGAAACTTGACACGATAATGTAGTTTCAAGTTCTGTCTCTAGGTTTGTTTCCTCTTGATGTAGCCCTAAGCAGTGACTGGCGAGATACACTGTCCTTGAAAGGGGTTGCCAAGCTTCCCAAAATTACGAATCTCCAGAAATCTCAGCAACTATTTTTTCACCCAAACTGGATGATACTTTCAGGTAATGATCAGTACACTAAGCCCACTTGGTTCCCCAAATTTCGTTCTTCTATGTTGAACCGTTCGTTTCCAGTAACAGTTTGAATTTTGGCGTTTCACTCTGTTTTCTCCTATATTGATAGACGTATGTGGAACTCTAAATCAAACACGGTTTGTGCTAAATTCTTGAAACTTGACACGATAATGTAGTTTCAAGTTCTGTCTCTAGGTTTTGTTTCCTCTTGATGTTGCCCTAAGCATTGACTGGCGAGATACACTGTCCTTGAAAGGGGTTGCCAAGCTTCCCAAAATTACGAATCTGCAGAAATTTCAGCAACTATTTTTTCACCCAAACTGGATGATACTTTCAGGTAATGATCAGTACACTAAGCCCACTTGGTTCCCCAAATTTCGTTCTTCTATGTTGAAGCGTTCGTTTCCAGTAACAGTTTGAATTTTGGCGTTTCACTCTGTTTCCTCCAATATTGATAGGTGTACGTGGAACTCTAAATCAAACACGGTTTGCGCTAGCTTCTTGAAACTTGACACGATAATGTAGTTTCAAGTTCTGTGTCTAGGTTTTGTTTCCTCTTGATGTAGCCCTAAGCAGTGACTGGCGAGATACACTGTCCTTGAAAGGGGTTGCCAAGCTACCCAAAATTACGAATCTCCAGAAATCTCAGCAACTATTTTTTCACCCAAACTGGATGATACTTTCAGGTAATGATCAGTACACTAAGCCCACTTGGTTCCCCAAATTTCGTTCTTCTATGTTGAAGCGTTCGTTTCCAGTAACAGTTTGAATTTTGGCGTTTCACTCTGTTTTCTCCTATATTGATAGATGTATGTGGAACTCTAAATCAAACACGGTTTGTGCTAGCTTCTTGAAACTTGACACGATAATGTAGTTTCAAGTTCTCTCTCTAGGTTTTGTTTCCTCTTGATGTAGCCCTAAGCAGTGACTGGCGAGATACACTGTCCTTGAAAGGGGTTGCCAAGCTTCCCAAAATTACGAATCTCCAGAAATCTCAGCAACTATTTTTTCACCCAAACTGGATGATACTTTCAGGTAATGATCAGTACACTAAGCCCACTTGGTTCCCCAAATTTCGTTCTTCTATGTTGAAGCGTTCGTTTCCAGTAACAGTTTGAATATTGGCGTTTCACTCTGTTTTCTCCTATATTGATAGATGTATGTGGAACTCTAAATCAAACACGGTTTGTGCTAGCTTCTTGAAACTTGACACGATAATGTAGTTTCAAGTTCTGTCTCTAGGTTTGTTTCCTCTTGATGTAGCCCTAAGCAGTGACTGGCGAGATACACTGTCTTTGAAAGGGGTTGCCAAGCTTCCCAAAATTACGAATCTCCAGAAATCTCAGAAACTATTTTTTCACCCAAACTGGATGATACTTTCAGGTAATGATCAGTACACTAAGCCCACTTGGTTCCCCAAATTTCGTTCTTCTATGTTGAAGCGTTCGTTACCAGTAACAGTTTGAATTTTGGCGTTTCACTCTGTTTTCTCCTATATTGATAGATGTATGTGGAACTCTAAATCAAACACGGTTTGTGCTAGCTTCTTGAAACTTGACACGATAATATAGTTTCAAGTTCTATCTCTAGGTTTTGTTTCCTCTTGATGTAGCCCTAAGCAGTGACTGGCGAGATACACTGTCCTTGAAAGGGGTTGCCAAGCTACCCAAAATTACGAATCTCCAGAAATCTCAGCAACTATTTTTTCACCCAAACTGGATGATACTTTCAGGTAATGATCAGTACACTAAGCCCAGTTGGTTCCCCAAATTTCGTTCTTCTATTTTGAAGCGTTCGTTTCCAGTAACAGTTTGAATTTTGGCGTTTCACTCTGTTTTCTCCTATATTGATAGATGTATGTGGAACTCTAAATCAAACACGGTTTGTGCTAGCTTCTTGAAACTTGACACGATAATGTAGTTTCAAGTTCTATCTCTAAGTTTCGTTTCCTCTTGATGTAGCCCTAAGCAGTGACTGGCGAGATACACTGTCCTTGAAAGGGGTTGCCAAGCTTCCCAAAATTACGAATCTCCAGAAATCTCAGCAACTATTTTTTCACCCAAACTGGATGATACTTTCAGGTAATGATCAGTACACTAAGCCCACTTGGTTCCCCAAATTTCGTTCTTCTATGTTGAAGCGTTCGTTTCCAGTAACAGTTTGAATATTGGCGTTTCACTCTGTTTTCTCCTATATTGAGAGATGTATGTGGAACTCTAAATCAAACACGGTTTGTGCTAGCTTCTTGAAACTTGACACGATAATGTAGTTTCAAGTTCTGTCTCTAGGTTTTGTTTCCTCTTGATGTAGCCCTAAGCAGTGACTGGCGAGATACACTGTCCTTGAAAGGGGTTGCCAAGCTTCCCAAAATTACGAATCTCCAGAAATCTCAGCAACTATTTTTTCACCCAAACTGGATGATACTTTCAGGTAATGATCAGTACACTAAGCCCAGTTGGTTCCCCAAATTTCGTTCTTCTATGTTGAAGCGTTCGTTTCCAGTAACAGTTTGAATCTTGGCGTTTCACTCTGTTTCCTCCAATATTGATAGGTGTACGTGGAACTCTAAATCAAACACGGTTTGTGCTAGCTTCTTCAAACTTGACACGATAATGTAGTTTCAAGTTCTGTCTCTAGGTTTTGTTTCCTCTTGATGTAGCCCTAAGCAGTGACTGGCGAGATACACTGTCCTTGAAAGGGGTTGCCAAGCTTCCCAAAATTACGAATCTCCAGAAATCTCAGCAACTATTTTTTCACCCAAACTGGATGATACTTTCAGGTAATGATCAGTACACTAAGCCCACTTGGTTCCCCAAATTTCGTTCTTCTATGTTGAAGCGTTCGTTTCCAGTAACAGTTTGAATTTTGGCGTTTCACTCTGTTTTCTCCTATATTGATAGATGTATGTGGAACTCTAAATCAAACACGGTTTGTGCTAGCTTTTTGAAACTTGACACGATAATGTAGTTTCAAGTTCTGTCTCTAGGTTTTGTTTCCTCTTGATGTAGCCCTAAGCAGTGACTGGCGAGATACACTGTCCTTGAAAGGGGTTGCCAAGGTACCCAAAATTACGAATCTCCAGAAATCTCAGCAACTATTTTTTCACCCAAACTGGATGATACTTTCAGGTAATGATCAGTACACTATGCCCACTTGGTTCCCCAAATTTCGTTCTTCTATGTTGAAGCGTTCGTTTCCAGTAACAGTTTGAATTTTGGCGTTTCACTCTGTTTTCTCCTATATTGAGAGATGTATGTGGAACTCTAAATCAAACACGGTTTGTGCTAGCTTCTTGAAACTTGACACGATAATGTAGTTTCAAGTTCTATCTCTAGGTTTTGTTTCCTCTTGATGTAGCCCTAAGCAGTGACTGGCGAGATACACTGTCCTTGAAAGGGGGTGCCAAGCTTCCCAAAATTACGAATCTCCAGAAATCTCAGCAATTATTTTTTCACCCAAACTGGATGATACTTTCAGGTAATGATCAGTACACTAAGCCCACTTGGTTCCCCAAATTTCGTTCTTCTATGTTGAACCGTTCGTTTCCAGTAACAGTTTGAATGTTGGCATTTCACTCTGTTTTCTCCTATATTGATAGATGTGTGTGGAACTGTAAATCAAACACGGTTTGTGCTAGCTTTTTGAAACTTGACACGATAATGTAGTTTCAAGTTCTATCTCTCGGTTTTGTTTCCTCTTGATGTAGCCCTAAGCAGTGACTGGCGAGATACACTGTCCTTGAAAGGGGTTGCCAAGCTTCCCAAAATTACGAATCTCCAGAAATCTCAGAAACTATTTTTTCACCCAAACTGGATGATACTTTCAGGTAATGATCAGTACACTAAGCCCACTTGGTTCCCCAAATTTCGTTCTTCTATGTTGAACCGTTCGTTTCCAGTAACAGTTTGAATTTTGGCGTTTCACTCTGTTTTCTCCTATATTGATAGATGTATGTGGAACTCTAAATCAAACACGGTTTGTGCTAGCTTCTTGAAACTTGACACGATAATGTAGTTTCAAGTTCTGTCTCTAGGTTTGTTTCCTCTTGATGTAGCCCTAAGCAGTGACTGGCGAGATACACTGTCCTTGAAAGGGGTTGCCAAGCTTCCCAAAATTACGAATCTCCAGAAATCTCAGAAACTATTTTTTCACCCAAACTGGATGATACTTTCAGGTAATGATCAGTACACTAAGCCCACTTGGTTCCCCAAATTTCGTTCTTCTATGTTGAAGCGTTCGTTTCCAGTAACAGTTTGAATGTTGGCGTTTCACTCTGTTTTCTCCTATATTGATAGACGTATGTGGAACTCTAAATCAAACACGGTTTGTGCTAGCTTCTTGAAACTTGACACGATAATGTAGTTTCAAGTTCTGTCTCTAGGTTTTGTTTCCTCTTGATGTTGCCCTAAGCAGTGACTGGCGAGATACACTGTCCTTGAAAGGGGTTGCCAAGCTTCCCAAAATTACGAATCTCCAGAAATCTCAGCAACTATTTTTTCACCCAAACTGGATGATACTTTCAGGTAATGATCAGTACACTAAGCCCACTTGGTTCCCCAAATTTCGTTCTTCTATGTTGAAGCGTTCGTTTCCAGTAACAGTTTGAATTTTGGCGTTTCACTCTGTTTTCTCCTATATTGATAGATGTATGTGGAACTCTAAATCAAACACGGTTTGTGCTAGCTTCTTGAAACTTGACACGATAATGTAGTTTCAAGTTCTATCTCTAGGTTTGTTTCCTCTTGATGTAGCCCTAAGCAGTGACTGGCGAGATACACTGTCCTTGAAAGGGGTTGCCAAGCTTCCCAAAATTACGAATCTCCAGAAATCTCAGAAACTATTTTTTCACCCAAACTGGATGATACTTTCAGGTAATGATCAGTACACTAAGCCCACTTGGTTCCCCAAATTTCGTTCTTCTATGTTGAAGCGTTCGTTTCCAGTAACAGTTTGAATGTTGGCGTTTCACTCTGTTTTCTCCTATATTGATAGACGTATGTGGAACTCTAAATCAAACACAGTTTGTGCTAGCTTCTTGAAACTTGACACGATAATGTAGTTTCAAGTTCTGTCTCTAGGTTTTGTTTCCTCTTGATGTTGCCCTAAGCAGTGACTGGCGAGATACACTGTCCTTGAAAGGGGTTGCCAAGCTTCCCAAAATTACGAATCTCCAGAAATCTCAGAAACTATTTTTTCACCCAAACTGGATGATACTTTCAGGTAATGATCAGTACACTAAGCCCACTTGGTTCCCCAAATTTCGTTCTTCTATGTTGAAGCGTTCGTTTCCAGTAACAGTTTGAATTTTGGCGTTTCACTCTGTTTTCTCCTATATTGATAGATGTATGTGGAACTCTAAATCAAACACGGTTTGTGCTAGCTTCTTGAAACTTGACACGATAATGTAGTTTCAAGTTCTATCTCTAGGTTTTGTTTCCTCTTGATGTAGCCCTAAGCAGTGACTGGCGAGATACCCTGTCCTTGAACGTGGTTGCCAAGCTTCCCAAAATTACGAATCTCCAGAAATCTCAGCAACTATTTTTTCACCCAAACTGGATGATACTTTCAGGTAATGATCAGTACACTAAGCCCACTTGGTTCCCCAAATTTCGTTCTTCTATGTTGAAGCGTTCGTTTCCAGTAACAGTTTGAATTTTGGCGTTTCACTCTGTTTTCTCCTATATTGAGAGATGTATGTGGAACTCTAAATCAAACACGGTTTGTGCTAGCTTCTTGAAACTTCACACGATAATGTAGTTTCAAGTTCTGTCTCTAGGTTTTGTTTCCTCTTGATGTAGCCCTAAGCAGTGACTGGCGAGATACACTGTCCTTGAAAGGGGTTGCCAAGCTTCCCAAAATTACGAATCTCCAGAAATCTCAGAAACTATTTTTTCACCCAAACTGGATGATACTTTCAGGTAATGATCAGTACACTAAGCCCACTTGGTTCCCCAAATTTCGTTCTTCTATGTTGAAGCGTTCGTTTCCAGTAACAGTTTGAATGTTGGCGTTTCACTCTGTTTCTCCTATATTGATAGACGTATGTGGAACTCTAAATCAAACACGGTTTGTGCTAGCTTCTTGAAACTTGACACGATAATGTAGTTTCAAGTTCTGTCTCTAGGTTTTGTTTCCTCTTGATGTTGCCCTAAGCAGTGACTGGCGAGATACACTGTCCTTGAAAGGGGTTGCCAAGCTTCCCAAAATTACGAATCTCCAGAAATCTCAGAAACTATTTTTTCACCCAAACTGGATGATAATTTCAGGTAATGATCAGAACACTAAGCCCACTTGGTTCCCCAAATTTCGTTCTTCTATGTTGAAGCGTTCGATTCCAGTAACAGTTTGAATTTTGGCGTTTCACTCTGTTTTCTCCTATATTGATAGATGTATGTGGAACTCTAAATCAAACACGGTTTGTGCTAGCTTCTTGAAACTTGACACGATAATGTAGTTTCAAGTTCTGTCTCTAGGTTTTGTTTCCTCTTGATGTAGCCCTAAGCAGAGACTGGCGAGATACACTGTCCTTGAAAGGGGTTGCCAAGCTTCCCAAAATTACGAATCTCCAGAAATCTCAGCAACTATTTTTTCACCCAAACTGGATGATACTTTCAGGTAATGATCAGTACACTAAGCCCAGTTGGTTCCCCAAATTTCGTTCTTCTATGTTGAAGCGTTCGTTTCCAGTAACAGTTTGAATTTTGGCGTTTCACTCTGTTTTCTCCTATATTGATAGATGTATGTGGAACTCTAAATCAAACACGGTTTGTGCTAGCTTCTTGAAACTTGACATGATAATATAGTTTCAAGTTCTATCTCTAGGTTTTGTTTCCTCTTGATGTAGCCCTAAGCAGTGACTGGCGAGATACTCTGTCCTTGAAAGGGGTTGCCAAGCTTCCCAAAATTATGAATCTCCAGAAATCTCAGCAACTATTTTTTCACCAAAACTGGATGATACTTTCAGGTAATGATCAGTACACTAAGCCCACTTGGTTCCCCAAATTTCGTTCTTCTATGTTGAAGCGTTCGTTTCCAGTAACAGTTTGAATTTTGGCGTTTCACTCTGTTTTCTCCTATATTGAGAGATGTATGTGGAACTCTAAATCAAACACGGTTTGTGCTAGCTTCTTGAAACTTGACACGATAATGTAGTTTCAAGTTCTGTCTCTAGTTTTTGTTTCCTCTTGATGTAGCCCTAAGCAGTGACTGGCGAGATACACTGTCCTTGAAAGGGGTTGCCAAGCTTCCCAAAATTACGAATCTCCAGAAATCTCAGCAACAATTTTTTCACCCAAACTGGATGATACTTTCAGGTAATGATCAGTACACTAAGCCCACTTGGTTCCCCAAATTTCGTTCTTCTATGTTGAAGCGTTCGTTTCCAGTAACAGTTTGAATTTTGGCGTTTCACTCTGTTTTCTCCTATATTGATAGATGTATGTGGAACTCTAAATCAAACACGGTTTGTGCTAGCTTCTTGAAACGACACGATAATATAGTTTCAAGTTCTATCTCTAGGTTTTGTTTCCTCTTGATGTAGCCCTAAGCAGTGACTGGCGAGATACACTGTCCTTGAAAGGGGTTGCCAAGCTACCCAAAATTACGAATCTCCAGAAATCTCAGCAACTATTTTTTCACCCAAACTGGATGATACTTGCAGGTAATGATCAGTACACTAAGCCCAGTTGGTTCCCCAAATTTCGTTCTTCTATGTTGAAGCGTTCGTTTCCAGTAACAGTTTGAATTTTGGCGTTTCACTCTGTTTTCTCCTATATTGATAGATGTATGTGGAACTCTAAATCAAACACGGTTTGTGCTAGCTTCTTGAAACTTGACACGATAATGTAGTTTCAAGTTCTATCTCTAAGTTTCGTTTCCTATTGATGTAGCCCTAAGCAGTGACTGGCGAGATACACTGTCTTTGAAAGGGGTTGCCAAGCTTCCCAAAATTACGAATCTCCAGAAATCTCAGCAACTATTTTTTCACCCAAACTGGATGATACTTTCAGGTAATGATCAGTACACTAAGCCCACTTGGTTCCCCAAATTTCGTTCTTCTATGTTGAAGCGTTCGTTTCCAGTAACAGTTTGAATTTTGGCGTTTCACTCTGTTTTCTCCTATATTGAGAGATGTATGTGGAACTCTAAATCAAACACGGTTTGTGCTAGCTTCTTGAAACTTGACACGATAATGTAGTTTCAAGTTCTGTCTCTAGGTTTTGTTTCCTCTTGATGTAGCCCTAAGCAGTGACTGGCGAGATACACTGTCCTTGAAAGGGGTTGCCAAGCTTCCCAAAATTACGAATCTCCAGAAATCTCAGCAACTATTTTTTCACCCAAACTGGATGATACTTTCAGGTAATGATCAGTACACTAAGCCCACTTGGTTCCCCAAATTTCGTTCTTCTATGTTGAAGCGTTCGTTTCCAGTAACAGTTTGAATCTTGGCGTTTCACTCTGTTTCCTCCAATATTGATAGGTGTACGTGGAACTCTAAATCAAACACGGTTTGTGCTAGCTTCTTCAAACTTGACACGATAATGTAGTTTCAAGTTCTGTCTCTAGGTTTTGTTTCCTCTTGATGTAGCCCTAAGCAGTGACTGGCGAGATACACTGTCCTTGAAAGGGGTTGCCAAGCTTCCCAAAATTACGAATCTCCAGAAATCTCAGCAACTATTTTTTCACCCAAACTGGATGATACTTTCAGGTAATGATCAGTACACTAAGCCCACTTGGTTCCCCAAATTTCGTTCTTCTATGTTGAAGCGTTCGTTTCCAGTAACAGTTTGAATTTTGGCGTTTCACTCTGTTTTCTCCTATATTGATAGATGTATGTGGAACTCTAAATCAAACACGGTTTGTGCTAGCTTCTTGAAACTTGACACGATAATGTAGTTTCAAGTTCTGTCTCTAGGTTTGTTTCCTCTTGATGTAGCCCTAAGCAGTGACTGGCGAGATACACTGTCCTTGAAAGGGGTTGTCAAGCTTCCCAAAATTACGAATCTCCAGAAATCTCAGAAACTATTTTTTCACCCAAACTGGATGATACTTTCAGGTAATGATCAGTACACTAAGCCCACTTGGTTCCCCAAATTTCGTTCTTCTATGTTGAAGCGTTCGTTTCCAGTAACAGTTTGAATGTTGGCGTTTCACTCTGTTTTCTCCTATATTGATAGACGTATGTGGAACTCTAAATCAAACATGGTTTGTGCTAGCTTCTTGAAACTTGACACGATAATGTAGTTTCAAGTTCTGTCTCTAGGTTTTGTTTCCTCTTGATGTTGCCCTAAGCAGTGACTGGCGAGATACACTGTCCTTGAAAGGGGTTGCCAAGCTTCCCAAAATTACGAATCTCCAGAAATCTCAGCAACTATTTTTTCACCCAAACTGGATGATACTTTCAGGTAATGATCAGTACACTAAGCCCACTTGGTTCCCCAAATTTCGTTCTTCTATGTTGAAGCGTTCGTTTCCAGTAACAGTTTGAATTTTGGCGTTTCACTCTGTTTTCTCCTATATTGATAGATGTATGTGGAACTCTAAATCAAACACGGTTTGTGCTAGCTTCTTGAAACTTGACACGATAATGTAGTTTCAAGTTCTGTCTCTAGGTTTGTTTCCTCTTGATGTAGCCCTAAGCAGTGACTGGCGAGATACACTGTCCTTGAAAGGGGTTGCCAAGCTTCCCAAAATTACGAATCTCCAGAAATCTCAGCAACTATTTTTTCACCCAAACTGGATGATACTTTCAGGTAATGATCAGTACACTAAGCCCAGTTGGTTCCCCAAATTTCGTTCTTCTATGTTGAAGCGTTCGTTTCCAGTAACAGTTTGAATGTTGGCGTTTCACTCTGTTTTCTCCTATATTGATAGACGTATGTGGAACTCTAAATCAAACACGGTTTGTGCTAGCTTCTTGAAACTTGACACGATAATGTAGTTTCAAGTTCTGTCTCTAGGTTTTGTTTCCTCTTGATGTTGCCCTAAGCAGTGACTGGCGAGATACACTGTCCTTGAAAGGGGTTGCCAAGCTTCCCAAAATTACGAATCTCCAGAAATCTCAGAAACTATTTTTTCACCCAAACTGGATGATACTTTCAGGTAATGATCAGTACACTAAGCCCACTTGGTTCCCCAAATTTCGTTCTTCTATGTTGAAGCGTTCGTTTCCAGTAACAGTTTGAATTTTGGCGTTTCACTCTGTTTTCTCCTATATTGATAGATGTATGTGGAACTCTAAATCAAACACGGTTTGTGCTAGCTTCTTGAAACTTGACACGATAATGTAGTTTCAAGTTCTATCTCTAGGTTTTGTTTCCTCTTGATGTAGCCCTAAGCAGTGACTGGCGAGATACCCTGTCCTTGAAAGTGGTTGCCAAGCTTCCCAAAATTACGAATCTCCAGAAATCTCAGCAACTATTTTTTACCCAAACTGGATGATACTTTCAGGTAATGATCAGTACACTAAGCCCACTTGGTTCCACAAATTTCGTTCTTCTATGTTGAAGCGTTCGTTTCCAGTAACAGTTTGAATTTTGGCGTTTCACTCTGTTTTCTCCTATATTGAGAGATGTATGTGGAACTCTAAATCAAACACGGTTTGTGCTAGCTTCTTGAAACTTCACACGATAATGTAGTTTCAAGTTCTGTCTCTAGGTTTTGTTTCCTCTTGATGTAGCCCTAAGCAGTGACTGGCGAGATACACTGTCCTTGAAAGGGGTTGCCAAGCTTCCCAAAATTACGAATCTCCAGAAATCTCAGCAACTATTTTTTCACCCAAACTGGATGATACTTTCAGGAAATGATCAGTACACTAAGCCCACTTGGTTCCCCAAATTTCGTTCTTCTATGTTGAAGCGTTCGTTTCCAGTAACAGTTTGAATTTTGGCGTTTCACTCTGTTTTCTCCTATATTGATAGATGTATGTGGAACTCTAAATCAAACACGGTTTGTGCTAGCTTCTTGAAACTTGACACGATAATGTAGATTCAAGTTCTGTCTCTAGGTTTGTTTCCTCTTGATGTAGCCCTAAGCAGTGACTGGCGAGATACACTGTCCTTGAAAGGGGTTGCCAAGCTTCCCAAAATTACGAATCTCCAGAAATCTCAGAAACTATTTTTTCACCCAAACTGGATGATACTTTCAGGTAATGATCAGTACACTAAGCCCACTTGGTTCCCCAAATTTCGTTCTTCTATGTTGAAGCGTTCGTTTCCAGTAACAGTTTGAATGTTGGCGTTTCACTCTGTTTTCTCCTATATTGATAGACGTATGTGGAACTCTAAATCAAACACGGTTTGTGCTAGCTTCTTGAAACTTGACACGATAATGTAGTTTCAAGTTCTGTCTCTAGGTTTTGTTTCCTCTTGATGTTGCCCTAAGCAGTGACTGGCGAGATACACTGTCCTTGAAAGGGGTTGCCAAGCTTCCCAAAATTACGAATCTCCAGAAATCTCAGAAACTATTTTTTCACCCAAACAGAATGATACTTTCAGGTAATGATCAGTACACTAAGCCCACTTGGTTCCCCAAATTTCGTTCTTCTATGTTGAAGCGTTCGATTCCAGTAACAGTTTAAATTTTGGCGTTTCACTCTGTTTTCTCCTATATTGAGAGATGTATGTGGAACTCTAAATCAAACACGGTTTGTGCTAGCTTCTTGAAACTTGACACGATAATGTAGTTTCAAGTTCTGTCTCTAGGTTTTGTTTCCTCTTGATGTAGCCCTAAGCAGAGACTGGCGAGATACACTGTCCTTGAAAGGGGTTGCCAAGCTTCCCAAAATTACGAATCTCCAGAAATCTCAGCAACTATTTTTTCACCCAAACTGGATGATACTTTCAGGTAATGATCAGTACACTAAGCCCAGTTGGTTCCCCAAATTTCGTTCTTCTATATTGAAGCGTTCGTTTCCAGTAACAGTTTGAATTTTGGCGTTTCACTCTGTTTTCTCCTATATTGAGAGATGTATGTGGAACTCTAAATCAAACACGGTTTGTGCTAGCTTCTTGAAACTTGACACGATAATATAGTTTCAAGTTCTATCTCTAGGTTTTGTTTCCTCTTGATGTAGCCCTAAGCAGTGACTGGCGAGATACCCTGTCCTTGAAAGGGGTTGCCAAGCTTCCCAAAATTACGAATCTCCAGAAATCTCAGCAACTATTTTTTCACCAAAACTGGATGATACTTTCAGGTAATGATCAGTACACTAAGCCCACTTGGTTCCCCAAATTTCGTTCTTCTATGTTGAAGCGTTTGTTTCCAGTAACAGTTTGAATTTTGGCGTTTCACTCTGTTTTCTCCTATATTGAGAGATGTATGTGGAACTCTAAATCAAACACGGTTTGTGCTAGCTTCTTGAAACTTGACACGATAATGTAGTTTCAAGTTCTGTCTCTAGGTTTTGTTTCCTCTTGATGTAGCCCTAAGCAGTGACTGGCGAGATACACTGTCCTTGAAAGGGGTTGCCAAGCTTCCCAAAATTACGAATCTCCAGAAATCTCAGCAACTATTTTTTCACCCAAACTGGATGATACTTTCAGGTAATGATCAGTACACTAAGCCCACTTGGTTCCCCAAATTTCGTTCTTCTATGTTGAAGCGTTCGTTTCCAGTAACAGTTTGAATTTTGGCGTTTCACTCTGTTTTCTCCTATATTGATAGATGTATGTGGAACTCTAAATCAAACACGGTTTGTGCTAGCTTCTTGAAACAACACGATAATATAGTTTCAAGTTCTATCTCTAGGTTTTGTTTCCTCTTGATGTAGCCCTAAGCAGTGACTGGCGAGATACCCTGTCCTTGAAAGGGGTTGCCAAGCTTCCCAAAATTACGAATCTCCAGAAATCTCAGCAACTATTTTTTCACCCAAACTGGATGATACTTTCAGGTAATGATCAGTACACTAAGCCCACTTGGTTCCCCAAATTTCGTTCTTCTATGTTGAAGCGTTCGTTTCCAGTAACAGTTTGAATTTTGGTGTTTCACTCTGTTTTCTCCTATATTGAGAGATGTATGTGGAACTCTAAATCAAACACGGTTTGTGCTAGCTTCTTGAAACTTGACACGATAATGTAGTTTCAAGTTCTATCTCTAAGTTTCGTTTCCTCTTGATGTAGCCCTAAGCAGTGACTGGCGAGATACACTGTCCTTGAAAGGGGTTGCCAAGCTTCCCAAAATTACGAATCTCCAGAAATCTCAGCAACTATTTTTTCACCCAAACTGGATGATACTTTCAGGTAATGATCAGTACACTAAGCCCACTTGGTTCCCCAAATTTCGTTCTTCTATGTTGAAGCGTTCGTTTCCAGTAACAGTTTGAATCTTGGCGTTTCACTCTGTTTCCTCCAATATTGATAGGTGTACGTGGAACTCTAAATCAAACACGGTTTGTGCTAGCTTCTTCAAACTTGACACGATAATGTAGTTTCAAGTTCTGTCTCTAGGTTTTGTTTCCTCTTGATGTAGCCCTAAGCAGTGACTGGCGAGATACACTGTCCTTGAAAGGGGTTGCCAAGCTTCCCAAAATTACGAATCTCCAGAAATCTCAGCAACTATTTTTTCACCCAAACTGGATGATACTTTCAGGTAATGATCAGTACACTAAGCCCACTTGGTTCCCCAAATTTCGTTCTTCTATGTTGAAGCGTTCGTTTCCAGTAACAGTTTGAATTTTGGCGTTTCACTCTGTTTTCTCCTATATTGATAGATGTATGTGGAACTCTAAATCAAACACGGTTTGTGCTAGCTTCTTGAAACTTGACACGATAATGTAGTTTCAAGTTCTGTCTCTAGGTTTGTTTCCTCTTGATGTAGCCCTAAGCAGTGACTGGCGAGATACACTGTCCTTGAAAGGGGTTGCCAAGCTTCCCAAAATTACGAATCTCCAGAAATCTCAGAAACTATTTTTTCACCCAAACTGGATGATACTTTCAGGTAATGATCAGTACACTAAGCCCACTTGGTTCCCCAAATTTCGTTCTTCTATGTTGAAGCGTTCGTTTCCAGTAACAGTTTGAATGTTGGCGTTTCACTCTGTTTTCTCCTATATTGATAGACGTATGTGGAACTCTAAATCAAACACGGTTTGTGCTAGCTTCTTGAAACTTGACACGATAATGTAGTTTCAAGTTCTGTCTCTAGGTTTTGTTTCCTCTTGATGTTGCCCTAAGCAGTGACTGGCGAGATACACTGTCCTTGAAAGGAGTTGCCAAGCTTCCCAAAATTACGAATCTCCAGAAATCTCAGAAACTATTTTTTCACCCAAACTGGATGATACTTTCAGGTAATGATCAGTACACTAAGCCCACTTGGTTCCCCAAATTTCGTTCTTCTATGTTGAAGCGTTCGTTTCCAGTAACAGTTTGAATTTTGGCGTTTCACTCTGTTTTCTCCTATATTGATAGATGTATGTGGAACTCTAAATCAAACACGGTTTGTGCTAGCTTCTTGAAACTTGACACGATAATGTAGTTTCAAGTTCTATCTCTAGGTTTTGTTTCCTCTTGATGTAGCCCTAAGCAGTGACTGGCGAGATACCCTGTCCTTGAAAGGGGTTGCCAAGCTTCCCAAAATTACGAATCTCCAGAAATCTCAGCAACTATTTTTTCACCCAAACTGGATGATACTTTCAGGTAATGATCAGTACACTAAGCCCACTTGGTTCCCCAAATTTCGTTCTTCTATGTTGAAGCGTTCGTTTCCAGTAACAGTTTGAATTTTGGCGTTTCACTCTGTTTTCTCCTATATTGAGAGATGTATGTGGAACTCTAAATCAAACACGGTTTGTGCTAGCTTCTTGAAACTTCACACGATAATGTAGTTTCAAGTTCTGTCTCTAGGTTTTGTTTCCTCTTGATGTAGCCCTAAGCAGTGACTGGCGAGATACACTGTCCTTGAAAGGGGTTGCCAAGCTTCCCAAAATTACGAATCTCCAGAAATCTCAGCAACTATTTTTTCACCCAAACTGGATGATACTTTCAGGTAATGATCAGTACACTAAGCCCACTTGGTTCCCCAAATTTCGTTCTTCTACGTTGAAGCGTTCGTTTCCAGTAACAGTTTGAATTTTGGCGTTTCACTCTGTTTTCTCCTATATTGATAGATGTATGTGGAACTCTAAATCAAACACGGTTTGTGCTAGCTTCTTGAAACTTGACACGATAATGTAGTTTCAAGTTCTATCTCTAGGTTTTGTTTCCTCTTGATGTAGCCCTAAGCAGTGACTGGCGAGATACCCTGTCCTTGAAAGGGGTTGCCAAGCTTCCCAAAATTACGAATCTCCAGAAATCTCAGCAACTATTTTTTCACCCAAACTGGATGATACTTTCAGGTAATGATCAGTACACTAAGCCCACTTGGTTCCCCAAATTTCGTTCTTCTATGTTGAAGCGTTCGTTTCCAGTAACAGTTTGAATTTTGGCGTTTCACTCTGTTTTCTCCTATATTGAGAGATGTATGTGGAACTCTAAATCAAACACGGTTTGTGCTAGCTTCTTGAAACTTCACACGATAATGTAGTTTCAAGTTCTGTCTCTAGGTTTTGTTTCCTCTTGATGTAGCCCTAAGCAGTGACTGGCGAGATACACTGTCCTTGAAAGGGGTTGCCAAGCTTCCCAAAATTACGAATCTCCAGAAATCTCAGCAACTATTTTTTCACCCAAACTGGATGATACTTTCAGGTAATGATCAGTACACTAAGCCCACTTGGTTCCCCAAATTTCGTTCTTCTACGTTGAAGCGTTCGTTTCCAGTAACAGTTTGAATTTTGGCGTTTCACTCTGTTTTCTCCTATATTGATAGATGTATGTGGAACTCTAAATCAAACACGGTTTGTGCTAGCTTCTTGAAACTTGACACGATAATGTAGTTTCAAGTTCTGTCTCTAGGTTTGTTTCCTCTTGTTGTAGCCCTAAGCAGTGACTGGCGAGATACACTGTCCTTGAAAGGGGTTGCCAAGCTTCCCAAAATTACGAATCTCCAGAAATCTCAGAAACTATTTTTTTCACCCAAACTGGATGATACTTTCAGGTAATGATCAGTACACTAAGCCCACTTGGTTCCCCAAATTTCGTTCTTCTATGTTGAAGCGTTCGTTTCCAGTAACAGTTTGAATGTTGGCGTTTCACTCTGTTTTCTCCTATATTGATAGACGTATGTGGAACTCTAAATCAAACACGGTTTGTGCTAGCTTCTTGAAACTTGACACGATAATGTAGTTTCAAGTTCTGTCTCTAGGTTTTGTTTCCTCTTGATGTTGCCCTAAGCAGTGACTGGCGAGATACACTGTCCTTGAAAGGGGTTGCCAAGCTTCCCAAAATTACGAATCTCCAGAAATCTCAGAAACTATTTTTTCACCCAAACTGGATGATACTTTCATGCAATGATCAGTACACTAAGCCCACTTGGTTCCCCATATTTCGTTCTTCTATGTTGAAGCGTTCGATTCCAGTAACAGTTTGAATTTTGGCGTTTCACTCTGTTTTCTCCTATATTGATAGATGTATGTGGAACTCTAAATCAAACACGGTTTGTGGTAGCTTCTTGAAACTTGACACGATAATGTAGTTTCAAGTTCTGTCTCTAGGTTTTGTTTCCTCTTGATGTAGCCCTAAGCAGAGACTGGCGAGATACACTGTCCTTGAAAGGGGTTGCCAAGCTTCCCAAAATTACGAATCTCCAGAAATCTCAGCAACTATTTTTTCACCCAAACTGGATGATACTTTCAGGTAATGATCAGTACACTAAGCCCACTTGGTTCCCCAAATTTCGTTCTTCTATGTTGAAGCGTTCGTTTCCAGTAACAGTTTGAATTTTGGCGTTTCACTCTGTTTTCTCCTATATTGAGAGATGTATGTGGAACTCTAAATCAAACACGGTTTGTGCTAGCTTCTTGAAACTTGACACGATAATGTAGTTTCAAGTTCTGTCTCTAGGTTTTGTTTCCTCTTGATGTAGCCCTAAGCAGTGACTGGCGAGATACACTGTCCTTGAAAGGGGTTGCCAAGCTTCCCAAAATTACGAATCTCCAGAAATCTCAGCAACTATTTTTTCACCCAAACTGGATGATACTTTCAGGTAATGATCAGTACACTAAGCCCACTTGGTTCCCCAAATTTCGTTCTTCTATGTTGAAGCGTTCGTTTCCAGTAACAGTTTGAATTTTGGCGTTTCACTCTGTTTTCTCCTATATTGATAGATGTATGTGGAACTCTAAATCAAACACGGTTTGTGCTAGCTTCTTGAAACAACACGATAATATAGTTTCAAGTTCTATCTCTAGGTTTTGTTTCCTCTTGATGTAGCCCGAAGCAGTGACTGGCGAGATACCCTGTCCTTGAAAGGGGTTGCCAAGCTTCCCAAAATTACGAATCTCCAGAAATCTCAGCAACTATTTTTTCACCCAAACTGGATGATACTTTCAGGTAATGATCAGTACACTAAGCCCACTTGGTTCCCCAAATTTCGTTCTTCTATGTTGAAGCGTTCGTTTCCAGTAACAGTTTGAATTTTGGTGTTTCACTCTGTTTTCTCCTATATTGAGAGATGTATGTGGAACTCTAAATCAAACACGGTTTGTGCTAGCTTCTTGAAACTTGACACGATAATGTAGTTTCAAGTTCTATCTCTAAGTTTCGTTTCCTCTTGATGTAGCCCTAAGCAGTGACTGGCGAGATACACTGTCCTTGAAAGGGGTTGCCAAGCTTCCCAAAATTACGAATCTCCAGAAATCTCAGCAACTATTTTTTCACCCAAACTGGATGATACTTTCAGGTAATGATCAGTACACTAAGCCCACTTGGTTCCCCAAATTTCGTTCTTCTATGTTGAAGCGTTCGTTTCCAGTAACAGTTTGAATGTTGGCGTTTCACTCTGTTTTCTCCTATATTGAGAGATGTATGTGGAACTCTAAATCAAACACGGTTTGTGCTAGCTTCTTGAAACTTGACACGATAATGTAGTTTCAAGTTCTGTCTCTAGGTTTTGTTTCCTCTTGATGTAGCCCTAAGCAGTGACTGGCGAGATACACTGTCCTTGAAAGGGGTTGCCAAGCTTCCCAAAATTACGAATCTCCAGAAATCTCAGCAACTATTTTTTCACCCAAACTGGATGATACTTTCAGGTAATGATCAGTACACTAAGCCCACTTGGTTCCCCAAATTTCGTTCTTCTATGTTGAAGCGTTCGTTTCCAGTAACAGTTTGAATTTTGGCGTTTCACTCTGTTTTCTCCTATATTGATAGATGTATGTGGAACTCTAAATCAAACACGGTTTGTGCTAGCTTCTTGAAACTTGACACGATAATGTAGTTTCAAGTTCTGTCTCTAGGTTTGTTTCCTCTTGATGTAGCCCTAAGCAGTGACTGGCGAGATACACTGTCCTTGAAAGGGGTTGCCAAGCTTCCCAAAATTACGAATCTCCAGAAATCTCAGCAACTATTTTTTCACCCAAACTGGATGATACTTTCAGGTAATGATCAGTACACTAAGCCCACTTGGTTCCCCAAATTTCGTTCTTCTATGTTGAAGCGTTCGTTTCCAGTAACAGTTTGAATGTTGGCGTTTCACTCTGTTTTCTCCTATATTGATAGACGTATGTGGAACTCTAAATCAAACACGGTTTGTGCTAGCTTCTTGAAACTTGACACGATAATGTAGTTTCAAGTTCTGTCTCTAGGTTTTGTTTCCTCTTGATGTTGCCCTAAGCAGTGACTGGCGAGATACACTGTCCTTGAAAGGAGTTGCCAAGCTTCCCAAAATTACGAATCTCCAGAAATCTCAGAAACTATTTTTTCACCCAAACTGGATGATACTTTCAGGTAATGATCAGTACACTAAGCCCACTTGGTTCCCCAAATTTCGTTCTTCTATGTTGAAGCGTTCGTTTCCAGTAACAGTTTGAATTTTGGCGTTTCACTCTGTTTTCTCCTATATTGATAGATGTATGTGGAACTCTAAATCAAACACGGTTTGTGCTAGCTTCTTGAAACTTGACACGATAATGTAGTTTCAAGTTCTATCTCTAGGTTTTGTTTCCTCTTGATGTAGCCCTAAGCAGTGACTGGCGAGATACCCTGTCCTTGAAAGGGGTTGCCAAGCTTCCCAAAATTACGAATCTCCAGAAATCTCAGCAACTATTTTTTCACCCAAACTGGATGATACTTTCAGGTAATGATCAGTACACTAAGCCCACTTGGTTCCCCAAATTTCGTTCTTCTATGTTGAAGCGTTCGTTTCCAGTAACAGTTTGAATTTTGGCGTTTCACTCTGTTTTCTCCTATATTGAGAGATGTATGTGGAACTCTAAATCAAACACGGTTTGTGCTAGCTTCTTGAAACTTCACACGATAATGTAGTTTCAAGTTCTGTCTCTAGGTTTTGTTTCCTCTTGATGTAGCCCTAAGCAGTGACTGGCGAGATACACTGTCCTTGAAAGGGGTTGCCAAGCTTCCCAAAATTACGAATCTCCAGAAATCTCAGCAACTATTTTTTCACCCAAACTGGATGATACTTTCAGGTAATGATCAGTACACTAAGCCCACTTGGTTCCCCAAATTTCGTTCTTCTACGTTGAAGCGTTCGTTTCCAGTAACAGTTTGAATTTTGGCGTTTCACTCTGTTTTCTCCTATATTGATAGATGTATGTGGAACTCTAAATCAAACACGGTTTGTGCTAGCTTCTTGAAACTTGACACGATAATGTAGTTTCAAGTTCTGTCTCTAGGTTTGTTTCCTCTTGTTGTAGCCCTAAGCAGTGACTGGCGAGATACACTGTCCTTGAAAGGGGTTGCCAAGCTTCCCAAAATTACGAATCTCCAGAAATCTCAGAAACTATTTTTTCACCCAAACTGGATGATACTTTCAGGTAATGATCAGTACACTAAGCCCACTTGGTTCCCCAAATTTCGTTCTTCTATGTTGAAGCGTTCGTTTCCAGTAACAGTTTGAATGTTGGCGTTTCACTCTGTTTTCTCCTATATTGATAGACGTATGTGGAACTCTAAATCAAACACGGTTTGTGCTAGCTTCTTGAAACTTGACACGATAATGTAGTTTCAAGTTCTGTCTCTAGGTTTTGTTTCCTCTTGATGTTGCCCTAAGCAGTGACTGGCGAGATACACTGTCCTTGAAAGGGGTTGCCAAGCTTCCCAAAATTACGAATCTCCAGAAATCTCAGAAACTATTTTTTCACCCAAACTGGATGATACTTTCATGTAATGATCAGTACACTAAGCCCACTTGGTTCCCCATATTTCGTTCTTCTATGTTGAAGCGTTCGATTCCAGTAACAGTTTGAATTTTGGCGTTTCACTCTGTTTTCTCCTATATTGATAGATGTATGTGGAACTCTAAATCAAACACGGTTTGTGCTAGCTTCTTGAAACTTGACACGATAATGTAGTTTCAAGTTCTGTCTCTAGGTTTTGTTTCCTCTTGATGTAGCCCTAAGCAGAGACTGGCGAGATACACTGTCCTTGAAAGGGGTTGCCAAGCTTCCCAAAATTACGAATCTCCAGAAATCTCAGCAACTATTTTTTCACCCAAACTGGATGATACTTTCAGGTAATGATCAGTACACTAAGCCCACTTGGTTCCCCAAATTTCGTTCTTCTATGTTGAAGCGTTCGTTTCCAGTAACAGTTTGAATTTTGGTGTTTCACTCTGTTTTCTCCTATATTGAGAGATGTATGTGGAACTCTAAATCAAACACGGTTTGTGCTAGCTTCTTGAAACTTGACACGATAATGTAGTTTCAAGTTCTATCTCTAAGTTTCGTTTCCTCTTGATGTAGCCCTAAGCAGTGACTGGCGAGATACACTGTCCTTGAAAGGGGTTGCCAAGCTTCCCAAAATTACGAATCTCCAGAAATCTCAGCAACTATTTTTTCACCCAAACTGGATGATACTTTCAGGTAATGATCAGTACACTAAGCCCACTTGGTTCCCCAAATTTCGTTCTTCTATTTTGAAGCGTTCGTTTCCAGTAACAGTTTGAATGTTGGCGTTTCACTCTGTTTTCTCCTATATTGAGAGATGTATGTGGAACTCTAAATCAAACACGGTTTGTGCTAGCTTCTTCAAACTTGACACGATAATGTAGTTTCAAGTTCTGTCTCTAGGTTTTGTTTCCTCTTGATGTAGCCCTAAGCAGTGACTGGCGAGATACACTGTCCTTGAAAGGGGTTGCCAAGCTTCCCAAAATTACGAATCTCTAGAAATCTCAGCAACTATTTTTTCACCCAAACTGGATGATACTTTCAGGTAATGATCAGTACACTAAGCCCACTTGGTTCCCCAAATTTCGTTCTTCTATGTTGAAGCGTTCGTTTCCAGTAACAGTTTGAATCTTGGCGTTTCACTCTGTTTCCTCCAATATTGATAGGTGTACGTGGAACTCTAAATCAAACACGGTTTGTGCTAGCTTCTTCAAACTTGACACGATAATGTAGTTTCAAGTTCTGTCTCTAGGTTTTGTTTCCTCTTGATGTAGCCCTAAGCAGTGACTGGCGAGATACACTGTCCTTGAAAGGGGTTGCCAAGCTTCCCAAAATTACGAATCTCCAGAAATCTCAGCAACTATTTTTTCACCCAAACTGGATGATACTTTCAGGTAATGATCAGTACACTAAGCCCACTTGGTTCCCCAAATTTCGTTCTTCTATGTTGAACCGTTCGTTTCCAGTAACAGTTTGAATTTTGGCGTTTCACTCTGTTTTCTCCTATATTGAGAGATGTATGTGGAACTCTAAATCAAACACGGTTTGTGCTAGCTTCTTGAAACTTGACACGATAATGTAGTTTCAAGTTCTGTCTCTAGGTTTGTTTCCTCTTGTTGTAGCCCTAAGCAGTGACTGGCGAGATACACTGTCCTTGAAAGGGGTTGCCAAGCTTCCCAAAATTACGAATCTCCAGAAATCTCAGAAACTATTTTTTCACCCAAACTGGATGATACTTTCAGGTAATGATCAGTACACTAAGCCCACTTGGTTCCCCAAATTTCGTTCTTCTATGTTGAAGCGTTCGTTTCCAGTAACAGTTTGAATGTTGGCGTTTCACTCTGTTTTCTCCTATATTGATAGACGTATGTGGAACTCTAAATCAAACACGGTTTGTGCTAGCTTCTTGAAACTTGACACGATAATGTAGTTTCAAGTTCTGTCTCTAGGTTTTGTTTCCTCTTGATGTTGCCCTAAGCAGTGACTGGCGAGATACACTGTCCTTGAAAGGGGTTGCCAAGCTTCCCAAAATTACGAATCTCCAGAAATCTCAGAATCTATTTTTTCTCCCAAACTGGATGATACTTTCATGTAATGATCAGTACACTAAGCCCACTTGGTTCCCCATATTTCGTTCTTCTATGTTGAAGCGTTCGATTCCAGTAACAGTTTGAATTTTGGCGTTTCACTCTGTTTTCTCCTATATTGATAGATGTATGTGGAACTCTAAATCAAACACGGTTTGTGCTAGCTTCTTGAAACTTGACACGATAATGTAGTTTCAAGTTCTGTCTCTAGGTTTTGTTTCCTCTTGATGTAGCCCTAAGCAGAGACTGGCGAGATACACTGTCCTTGAAAGGGGTTGCCAAGCTTCCCAAAATTACGAATCTCCAGAAATCTCAGCAACTATTTTTTCACCCAAACTGGATGATACTTTCAGGTAATGATCAGTACACTAAGCCCAGTTGGTTCCTCAAATTTCGTTCTTCTATGTTGAAGCGTTCGTTTCCAGTAACAGTTTGAATTTTGGCGTTTCACTCTGTTTTCTCCTATATTGATAGATGTATGTGGAACTCTAAATCAAACACGGTTTGTGCTAGCTTCTTGAAACTTGACACGATAATATAGTTTCAAGTTCTATCTTTAGGTTTTGTTTCCTCTTGATGTAGCCCTAAGCAGTGACTGGCGAGATACCCTGTCCTTGAAAGGGGTTGCCAAGCTTCCCAAAATTACGAATCTCCAGAAATCTCAGCAACTATTTTTTCACCAAAACTGGATGATACTTTCAGGTAATGATCAGTACACTAAGCCCACTTGGTTCCCCAAATTTCGTTCTTCTATGTTGAAGCGTTCGTTTCCAGTAACAGTTTGAATGTTGGCGTTTCACTCTGTTTTCTCCTATATTGATAGATGTATGTGGAACTCTAAATCAAACACGGTTTGTGCTAGCTTCTTGAAACTTGACACGATAATGTAGTTTCAAGTTCTATCTCTAAGTTTCGTTTCCTCTTGATGTAGCCCTAAGCAGTGACTGGCGAGATACACTGTCCTTGAAAGGGGTTGCCAAGCTTCCCAAAATTACGAATCTCCAGAAATCTCAGCAACTATTTTTTCACCCAAACTGGATGATACTTTCAGGTAATGATCAGTACACTAAGCCCACTTGGTTCCCCAAATTTCGTTCTTCTATGTTGAAGCGTTCGTTTCCAGTAACAGTTTGAATTTTGGTGTTTCACTCTGTTTTCTCCTATATTGAGAGATGTATGTGGAACTCTAAATCAAACACGGTTTGTGCTAGCTTCTTGAAACTTGACACGATAATGTAGTTTCAAGTTCTATCTCTAAGTTTCGTTTCCTCTTGATGTAGCCCTAAGCAGTGACTGGCGAGATACACTGTCCTTGAAAGGGGTTGCCAAGCTTCCCAAAATTACGAATCTCCAGAAATCTCAGCAACTATTTTTTCACCCAAACTGGATGATACTTTCAGGTAATAATCAGTACACTAAGCCCACTTGGTTCCCCAAATTTCGTTCTTCTATGTTGAAGCGTTCGTTTCCAGTAACAGTTTGAATTTTGGCGTTTCACTCTGTTTTCTCCTATATTGATAGATGTATGTGGAACTCTAAATCAAACACGGTTTGTGCTAGCTTCTTGAAACTTGACACGATAATGTAGTTTCAAGTTCTATCTCTAAGTTTCGTTTCCTCTTGATGTAGCCCTAAGCAGTGACTGGCGAGATACACTGTCCTTGAAAGGGGTTGCCAAGCTTCCCAAAATTACGAATCTCCAGAAATCTCAGCAACTATTTTTTCACCCAAACTGGATGATACTTTCAGGTAATGATCAGTACACTAAGCCCACTTGGTTCCCCAAATTTCGTTCTTCTATTTTGAAGCGTTCGTTTCCAGTAACAGTTTGAATGTTGGCGTTTCACTCTGTTTTCTCCTATATTGAGAGATGTATGTGGAACTCTAAATCAAACACGGTTTGTGCTAGCTTCTTCAAACTTGACACGATAATGTAGTTTCAAGTTCTGTCTCTAGGTTTTGTTTCCTCTTGATGTAGCCCTAAGCAGTGACTGGCGAGATACACTGTCCTTGAAAGGGGTTGCCAAGCTTCCCAAAATTACGAATCTCCAGAAATCTCAGCAACTATTTTTTCACCCAAACTGGATGATACTTTCAGGTAATGATCAGTACACTAAGCCCACTTGGTTCCCCAAATTTCGTTCTTCTATGTTGAAGCGTTCGTTTCCAGTAACAGTTTGAATCTTGGCGTTTCACTCTGTTTCCTCCAATATTGATAGGTGTACGTGGAACTCTAAATCAAACACGGTTTGTGCTAGCTTCTTCAAACTTGACACGATAATGTAGTTTCAAGTTCTGTCTCTAGGTTTTGTTTCCTCTTGATGTAGCCCTAAGCAGTGACTGGCGAGATACACTGTCCTTGAAAGGGGTTGCCAAGCTTCCCAAAATTACGAATCTCCAGAAATCTCAGCAACTATTTTTTCACCCAAACTGGATGATACTTTCAGGTAATGATCAGTACACTAAGCCCACTTGGTTCCCCAAATTTCGTTCTTCTATGTTGAACCGTTCGTTTCCAGTAACAGTTTGAATATTGGCGTTTCACTCTGTTTTCTCCTATATTGATAGATGTATGTGGAACTCTAAATCAAACACGGTTTGTGCTAGCTTCTTGAAACTTGACACGATAATGTAGTTTCAAGTTCTATCTCTAGGTTTTGTTTCCTCTTGATGTAGCCCTAAGCAGTGACTGGCGAGATACACTGTCCTTGAAAGGGGTTGCCAAGCTTCCCAAAATTACGAATCTCCAGAAATCTCAGCAACTATTTTTTCACCCAAACTGGATGATACTTTCAGGTAATGATCAGTACACTAAGCCCACTTGGTTCCCCAAATTTCGTTCTTCTATGTTGAAGCGTTCGTTTCCAGTAACAGTTTGAATGTTGGCGTTTCACTCTGTTTTCTCCTATATTGATAGATGTATGTGGAACTCTAAATCAAACACGGTTTGTGCTAGCTTCTTGAAACTTGACACGATAATGTAGTTTCAAGTTCTGTCTCTAGGTTTTGTTTCCTCTTGATGTTGCCCTAAGCAGTGACTGGCGAGATACACTGTCCTTGAAAGGGGTTGCCAAGCTTCCCAAAATTACGAATCTCCAGAAATCTCAGAAACTATTTTTTCACCCAAACTGGATGATACTTTCATGTAATGATCAGTACACTAAGCCAACTTGGTTCCCCATATTTCGTTCTTCTATGTTGAAGCGTTCGATTCCAGTAACAGTTTGAATTTTGGCGTTTCACTCTGTTTTCTCCTATATTGATAGATGTATGTGGAACTCTAAATCAAACACGGTTTGTGCTAGCTTCTTGAAACTTGACACGATAATGTAGTTTCAAGTTCTGTCTCTAGGTTTTGTTTCCTCTTGATGTAGCCCTAAGCAGAGACTGGCGAGATACACTGTCCTTGAAAGGGGTTGCCAAGCTTCCCAAAATTACGAATCTCCAGAAATCTCAGCAACTATTTTTTCACCCAAACTGGATGATACTTTCAGGTAATGATCAGTACACTAAGCCCAGTTGGTTCCTCAAATTTCGTTCTTCTATGTTGAAGCGTTCGTTTCCAGTAACAGTTTGAATTTTGGCGTTTCACTCTGTTTTCTCCTATATTGATAGATGTATGTGGAACTCTAAATCAAACACGGTTTGTGCTAGCTTCTTGAAACTTGACACGATAATATAGTTTCAAGTTCTATCTTTAGGTTTTGTTTCCTCTTGATGTAGCCCTAAGCAGTGACTGGCGAGATACCCTGTCCTTGAAAGGGGTTGCCAAGCTTCCCAAAATTACGAATCTCCAGAAATCTCAGCAACTATTTTTTCACCAAAACTGGATGATACTTTCAGGTAATGATCAGTACACTAAGCTCACTTGGTTCCCCAAATTTCGTTCTTCTATGTTGAAGCGTTCGTTTCCAGTAACAGTTTGAATGTTGGCGTTTCACTCTGTTTTCTCCTATATTGATAGATGTATGTGGAACTCTAAATCAAACACGGTTTGTGCTAGCTTCTTGAAACTTGACACGATAATGTAGTTTCAAGTTCTATCTCTAAGTTTCGTTTCCTCTTGATGTAGCCCTAAGCAGTGACTGGCGAGATACACTGTCCTTGAAAGGGGTTGCCAAGCTTCCCAAAATTACGAATCTCCAGAAATCTCAGCAACTATTTTTTCACCCAAACTGGATGATACTTTCAGGTAATGATCAGTACACTAAGCCCACTTGGTTCCCCAAATTTCGTTCTTCTATGTTGAAGCGTTCGTTTCCAGTAACAGTTTGAATATTGGCGTTTCACTCTGTTTTCTCCTATATTGATAGATGTATGTGGAACTCTAAATCAAACACGGTTTGTGCTAGCTTCTTGAAACTTGACACGATAATGTAGTTTCAAGTTCTATCTCTAAGTTTCGTTTCCTCTTGATGTAGCCCTAAGCAGTGACTGGCGAGATACACTGTCCTTGAAAGGGGTTGCCAAGCTTCCCAAAATTACGAATCTCCAGAAATCTCAGCAACTATTTTTTCACCCAAACTGGATGATACTTTCAGGTAATGATCAGTACACTAAGCCCACTTGGTTCCCCAAATTTCGTTCTTCTATTTTGAAGCGTTCGTTTCCAGTAACAGTTTGAATGTTGGCGTTTCACTCTGTTTTCTCCTATATTGAGAGATGTATGTGGAACTCTAAATCAAACACGGTTTGTGCTAGCTTCTTCAAACTTGACACGATAATGTAGTTTCAAGTTCTGTCTCTAGGTTTTGTTTCCTCTTGATGTAGCCCTAAGCAGTGACTGGCGAGATACACTGTCCTTGAAAGGGGTTGCCAAGCTTCCCAAAATTACGAATCTCCAGAAATCTCAGCAACTATTTTTTCACCCAAACTGGATGATACTTTCAGGTAATGATCAGTACACTAAGCCCACTTGGTTCCCCAAATTTCGTTCTTCTATGTTGAAGCGTTCGTTTCCAGTAACAGTTTGAATCTTGGCGTTTCACTCTGTTTCCTCCAATATTGATAGGTGTACGTGGAACTCTAAATCAAACACGGTTTGTGCTAGCTTCTTCAAACTTGACACGATAATGTAGTTTCAAGTTCTGTCTCTAGGTTTTGTTTCCTCTTGATGTAGCCCTAAGCAGTGACTGGCGAGATACACTGTCCTTGAAAGGGGTTGCCAAGCTTCCCAAAATTACGAATCTCCAGAAATCTCAGCAACTATTTTTTCACCCAAACTGGATGATACTTTCAGGTAATGATCAGTACACTAAGCCCACTTGGTTCCCCAAATTTCGTTCTTCTATGTTGAAGCGTTCGTTTCCAGTAACAGTTTGAATTTTGGCGTTTCACTCTGTTTTCTCCTATATTGATAGATGTATGTGGAACTCTAAATCAAACACGGTTTGTGCTAGCTTTTTGAAACTTGACACGATAATGTAGTTTCAAGTTCTGTCTCTAGGTTTTGTTTCCTCTTGATGTAGCCCTAAGCAGTGACTGGCGAGATACACTGTCCTTGAAAGGGGTTGCCAAGCTACCCAAAATTACGAATCTCCAGAAATCTCAGCAACTATTTTTTCACCCAAACTGGATGATACTTTCAGGTAATGATCAGTACACTAAGCCCACTTGGTTCCCCAAATTTCGTTCTTCTATGTTGAAGCGTTCGTTTCCAGTAACAGTTTGAATATTGGCGTTTCACTCTGTTTTCTCCTATATTGATAGATGTATGTGGAACTCTAAATCAAACACGGTTTGTGCTAGCTTCTTGAAACTTGACACGATAATGTAGTTTCAAGTTCTATCTCTAGGTTTTGTTTCCTCTTGATGTAGCCCTAAGCAGTGACTGGCGAGATACACTGTCCTTGAAAGGGGTTGCCAAGCTTCCCAAAATTACGAATCTCCAGAAATCTCAGCAACTATTTTTTCACCCAAACTGGATGATACTTTCAGGTAATGATCAGTACACTAAGCCCAGTTGGTTCCCCAAATTTCGTTCTTCTATGTTGAAGCGTTCGTTTCCAGTAACAGTTTGAATTTTGGCGTTTCACTCTGTTTTCTCCTATATTGATAGATGTATGTGGAACTCTAAATCAAACACGGTTTGTGCTAGCTTCTTGAAACTTGACACGATAATGTAGTTTCAAGTTCTGTCTCTAGGTTTGTTTCCTCTTGATGTAGCCCTAAGCAGTGACTGGCGAGATACACTGTCCTTGAAAGGGGTTGCCAAGCTTCCCAAAATTACGAATCTCCAGAAATCACAGCAACTATTTTTTCACCCAAACTGGATGATACTTTCAGGTAATGATCAGTACACTAAGCCCACTTGGTTCCCCAAATTTCGTTCTTCTATGTTGAAGCGTTCGTTTCCAGTAACAGTTTGAATGTTGGCGTTTCACTCTGTTTTCTCCTATATTGATAGATGTATGTGGAACTCTAAATCAAACACGGTTTGTGCTAGCTTTTTGAAACTTGACACGATAATGTAGTTTCAAGTTCTATCTCTAGGTTTTGTTTCCTCTTGATGTAGCCCTAAGCAGTGACTGGCGAGATACACTGTCCTTGAAAGGGGTTGCCAAGCCTCCCAAAATTACGAATCTCCAGAAATCTCAGAAACTATTTTTTCACCCAAACTGGATGATACTTTCAGATAATGATCAGTACACTAAGCCCACTTGGTTCCCCAAATTTCGTTCTTCTATGTTGAACCGTTCGTTTCCAGTAACAGTTTGAATTTTGGCGTTTCACTCTGTTTTCTCCTATATTGATAGATGTATGTGGAACTCTAAATCAAACACGGTTTGTGCTAGCTTCTTGAAACTTGACACGATAATGTAGTTTCAAGTTCTGTCTCTAGGTTTGTTTCCTCTTGATGTAGCCCTAAGCAGTGACTGGCGAGATACACTGTCCTTGAAAGGGGTTGCCAAGCTTCCCAAAATTACGAATCTCCAGAAATCTCAGAAACTATTTTTTCACCCAAACTGGATGATACTTTCAGGTAATGATCAGTACACTAAGCCCACTTGGTTCCCCAAATTTCGTTCTTCTATGTTGAAGCGTTCGTTTCCAGTAACAGTTTGAATTTTGGCGTTTCACTCTGTTTTCTCCTATATTGAGAGATGTATGTGGAACTCTAAATCAAACACGCTTTGTGCTAGCTTCTTGAAACTTGACACGATAATGTAGTTTCAAGTTCTGTCTCTAGGTTTTGTTTCCTCTTGATGTAGCCCTAAGCAGTGACTGGCGAGATACACTGTCCTTGAAATGGGTTGCCAAGCTTCCCAAAATTACGAATCTCCAGAAATCTCAGCAACTATTTTTTCACCCAAACTGGATGATACTTTCAGGTAATGATCAGTACACTAAGCCCACTTGGTTCCCCAAATTTCGTTCTTCTATGTTGAACCGTTCGTTTCCAGTAACAGTTTGAATTTTGGCGTTTCACTCTGTTTTCTCCTATATTGAGAGATGTATGTGGAACTCTAAATCAAACACGGTTTGTGCTAGCTTCTTGAAACTTGACACGATAATGTAGTTTCAAGTTCTATCTCTAAGTTTCGTTTCCTCTTGATGTAGCCCTAAGCAGTGACTGGCGAGATACACTGTCCTTGAAAGGGGTTGCCAAGCTTCCCAAAATTACGAATCTCCAGAAATCTCAGCAACTATTTTTTCACCCAAACTGGATGATACTTTCAGGTAATGATCAGTACACTAAGCCCACTTGGTTCCCCAAATTTTGTTCTTCTATGTTGAAGCGTTCGTTTCCAGTAACAGTTTGAATTTTGGCGTTTCACTCTGTTTTCTCCTATATTGAGAGATGTATGTGGAACTCTAAATCAAACACGGTTTGTGCTAGCTTCTTGAAAATTGACACGATAATGTAGTTTCAAGTTCTGTCTCTAGGTTTTGTTTCCTCTTGATGTAGCCCTAAGCAGTGACTGGCGAGATACACTGTCCTTGAAAGGGGTTGCCAAGCTTCCCAAAATTACGAATCTCCAGAAATCTCAGCAAGTATTTTTTCACCCAAACTGGATGATACTTTCAGGTAATGATCAGTACACTAAGCCCACTTGGTTCCCCAAATTTCGTTCTTCTATGTTGAAGCGTTCGTTTCCAGTAACAGTTTGAATTTTGGCGTTTCACTCTGTTTTCTCCTATATTGATAGATGTATGTAGAACTCTAAATCAAACACGGTTTGTGCTAGCTTCTTGAAACTTGACACGATAATATAGTTTCAAGTTCTATCTCTAGGTTTTGTTTCCTCTTGATGTAGCCCTAAGCAGTGACTGGCGAGATACACTGTCCTTGAAAGGGGTTGCCAAGCTACCCAAAATTACGAATCTCCAGAAATCTCAGCAACTATTTTTTCACCCAAACTGGATGATACTTTCAGGTAATGATCAGTACACTAAGCCCAGTTGGTTCCCCAAATTTCGTTCTTCTATGTTGAAGCGTTCGTTTCCAGTAACAGTTTGAATTTTGGCGTTTCACTCTGTTTTCTCCTATATTGATAGATGTATGTGGAACTCTAAATCAAACACGGTTTGTGCTAGCTTCTTGAAACTTGACACGATAATGTAGTTTCAAGTTCTATCTCTAAGTTTCGTTTCCTCTTGATGTAGCCCTAAGCAGTGACTGGCGAGATACACTGTCCTTGAAAGGGGTTGCCAAGCTTCCCAAAATTACGAATCTCCAGAAATCTCAGCAACTATTTTTTCACCCAAACTGGATGATACTTTCAGGTAATGATCAGTACACTAAGCCCACTTGGTTCCCCAAATTTCGTTCTTCTATGTTGAAACGTTCGTTTCCAGTAACAGTTTGAATGTTGGCGTTTCACTCTGTTTTCTCCTATATTGATAGATGTATGTGGAACTCTAAATCAAACACGGTTTGTGCTAGCTTCTTGAAACTTGACACGATAATGTAGTTTCAAGTTCTATCTCTAAGTTTCGTTTCCTCTTGATGTAGCCCTAAGCAGTGACTGGCGAGATACACTGTCCTTGAAAGGGGTTGCCAAGCTTCCCAAAATTACGAATCTCCAGAAATCTCAGCAACTATTTTTTCACCCAAACTGGATGCTACTTTCAGGTAATGATCAGTACACTAAGCCCACTTGGTTCCCCAAATTTCGTTCTTCTATGTTGAAGCGTTCGTTTCCAGTAACAGTTTGAATTTTGGCGTTTCACTCTGTTTTCTCCTATATTGATAGATGTATGTGGAACTCTAAATCAAACACGGTTTGTGCTAGCTTCTTGAAACTTGACACGATAATGTAGTTTCAAGTTCTGTCTCTAGGTTTTGTTTCCTCTTGATGTAGCCCTAAGCAGTGACTGGCGAGATACACTGTACTTGAAAGGGGTTGCCAAGCTTCCCAAAATTACGAATCTCCAGAAATCTCAGCAACTATTTTTTCATCCAAACTGGATGATACTTTCAGGTAATGATCAGTACACTAAGCCCACTTGGTTCCCCAAATTTCGTTCTTCTATGTTGAAGCGTTCGTTTCCAGTAACAGTTTGAATCTTTGCGTTTCACTCTGTTTCCTCCAATATTGATAGGTGTACGTGGAACTCTAAATCAAACACGGTTTGTGCTAGCTTCTTGAAACTTGACACAATAATGTAGTTTCAAGTTCTGTCTCTAGGTTTTGTTTCCTCTTGATGTAGCCCTAAGCAGTGACTGGCGAGATACACTGTCCTTGAAAGGGGTTGCCAAGCTTCCCAAAATTACGAATCTCCAGAAATCTCAGCAACTATTTTTTCACCCAAACTGGATGATACTTTCAGGTAATGATCAGTACACTAAGCCCACTTGGTTCCCCAAATTTCGTTCTTCTATGTTGAAGCGTTCGTTTCCAGTAACAGTTTGAATTTTGGCGTTTCACTCTGTTTTCTCCTATATTGATAGATGTATGTGGAACTCTAAATCAAACACGGTTTGTGCTAGCTTTTTGAAACTTGACACGATAATGTAGTTTCAAGTTCTGTCTCCAGGTTTTGTTTCCTCTTGATGTAGCCCTAAGCAGTGACTGGCGAGATACACTGTCCTTGAAAGGGGTTGCCAAGCTACCCAAAATTACGAATCTCCAGAAATCTCAGCAACTATTTTTTCACCCAAACTGGATGATACTTTCAGGTAATGATCAGTACACTAAGCCCACTTGGTTCCCCAAATTTCGTTCTTCTATGTTGAACCGTTCGTTTCCAGTAACAGTTTGAATTTTGGCGTTTCACTCTGTTTTCTCCTATATTGATAGATGTATGTGGAACTCTAAATCAAACACGGTTTGTGCTAGCTTCTTGAAACTTCACACGATAATGTAGTTTCAAGTTCTGTCTCTAGGTTTTGTTTCCTCTTGATGTAGCCCTAAGCAGTGACTGGCGAGATACACTGTCCTTGAAAGGGGTTGCCAAGCTTCCCAAAATTACGAATCTCCAGAAATCTCAGCAACTATTTTTTCACCCAAACTGGATGATACTTTCAGGTAATGATCAGTACACTAAGCCCACTTGGTTCCCCAAATTTCGTTCTTCTACGTTGAAGCGTTCGTTTCCAGTAACAGTTTGAATTTTGGCGTTTCACTCTGTTTTCTCCTATATTGATAGATGTATGTGGAACTCTAAATCAAACACGGTTTGTGCTAGCTTCTTGAAACTTGACACGATAATGTAGTTTCAAGTTCTGTCTCTAGGTTTGTTTCCTCTTGTTGTAGCCCTAAGCAGTGACTGGCGAGATACACTGTCCTTGAAAGGGGTTGCCAAGCTTCCCAAAATTACGAATCTCCAGAAATCTCAGAAACTATTTTTTCACCCAAACTGGATGATACTTTCAGGTAATGATCAGTACACTAAGCCCACTTGGTTCCCCAAATTTCGTTCTTCTATGTTGAAGCGTTCGTTTCCAGTAACAGTTTGAATGTTGGCGTTTCACTCTGTTTTCTCCTATATTGATAGACGTATGTGGAACTCTAAATCAAACACGGTTTGTGCTAGCTTCTTGAAACTTGACACGATAATGTAGTTTCAAGTTCTGTCTCTAGGTTTTGTTTCCTCTTGATGTTGCCCTAAGCAGTGACTGGCGAGATACACTGTCCTTGAAAGGGGTTGCCAAGCTTCCCAAAATTACGAATCTCCAGAAATCTCAGAAACTATTTTTTCACCCAAACTGGATGATACTTTCATGTAATGATCAGTACACTAAGCCCACTTGGTTCCCCATATTTCGTTCTTCTATGTTGAAGCGTTCGATTCCAGAAACAGTTTGAATTTTGGCGTTTCACTCTGTTTTCTCCTATATTGATAGATGTATGTGGAACTCTAAATCAAACACGGTTTGTGCTAGCTTCTTGAAACTTGACACGATAATGTAGTTTCAAGTTCTGTCTCTAGGTTTTGTTTCCTCTTGATGTAGCCCTAAGCAGAGACTGGCGAGATACACTGTCCTTGAAAGGGGTTGCCAAGCTTCCCAAAATTACGAATCTCCAGAAATCTCCGCAACTATTTTTTCACCCAAACTGGATGATACTTTCAGGTAATGATCAGTACACTAAGCCCACTTGGTTCCCCAAATTTCGTTCTTCTATGTTGAAGCGTTCGTTTCCAGTAACAGTTTGAATTTTGGTGTTTCACTCTGTTTTCTCCTATATTGAGAGATGTATGTGGAACTCTAAATCAAACACGGTTTGTGCTAGCTTCTTGAAACTTGACACGATAATGTAGTTTCAAGTTCTATCTCTAAGTTTCGTTTCCTCTTGATGTAGCCCTAAGCAGTGACTGGCGAGATACACTGTCCTTGAAAGGGGTTGCCAAGCTTCCCAAAATTACGAATCTCCAGAAATCTCAGCAACTATTTTTTCACCCAAACTGGATGATACTTTCAGGTAATAATCAGTACACTAAGCCCACTTGGTTCCCCAAATTTCGTTCTTCTATGTTGAAGCGTTCGTTTCCAGTAACAGTTTGAATTTTGGCGTTTCACTCTGTTTTCTCCTATATTGATAGATGTATGTGGAACTCTAAATCAAACACGGTTTGTGCTAGCTTCTTGAAACTTGACACGATAATGTAGTTTCAATTTCTATCTCTAAGTTTCGTTTCCTCTTGATGTAGCCCTAAGCAGTGACTGGCGAGATACACTGTCCTTGAAAGGGGTTGCCAAGCTTCCCAAAATTACGAATCTCCAGAAATCTCAGCAACTATTTTTTCACCCAAACTGGATGATACTTTCAGGTAATGATCAGTACACTAAGCCCACTTGGTTCCCCAAATTTCGTTCTTCTATTTTGAAGCGTTCGTTTCCAGTAACAGTTTGAATGTTGGCGTTTCACTCTGTTTTCTCCTATATTGAGAGATGTATGTGGAACTCTAAATCAAACACGGTTTGTGCTAGCTTCTTCAAACTTGACACGATAATGTAGTTTCAAGTTCTGTCTCTAGGTTTTGTTTCCTCTTGATGTAGCCCTAAGCAGTGACTGGCGAGATACACTGTCCTTGAAAGGGGTTGCCAAGCTTCCCAAAATTACGAATCTCCAGAAATCTCAGCAACTATTTTTTCACCCAAACTGGATGATACTTTCAGGTAATGATCAGTACACTAAGCCCACTTGGTTCCCCAAATTTCGTTCTTCTATGTTGAAGCGTTCGTTTCCAGTAACAGTTTGAATCTTGGCGTTTCACTCTGTTTCCTCCAATATTGATAGGTGTACGTGGAACTCTAAATCAAACACGGTTTGTGCTAGCTTCTTCAAACTTGACACGATAATGTAGTTTCAAGTTCTGTCTCTAGGTTTTGTTTCCTCTTGATGTAGCCCTAAGCAGTGACTGGCGAGATACACTGTCCTTGAAAGGGGTTGCCAAGCTTCCCAAAATTACGAATCTCCAGAAATCTCAGCAACTATTTTTTCACCCAAACTGGATGATACTTTCAGGTAATGATCAGTACACTAAGCCCACTTGGTTCCCCAAATTTCGTTCTTCTATGTTGAACCGTTCGTTTCCAGTAACAGTTTGAATTTTGGCGTTTCACTCTGTTTTCTCCTATATTGAGAGATGTATGTGGAACTCTAAATCAAACACGGTTTGTGCTAGCTTCTTGAAACTTGACACGATAATGTAGTTTCAAGTTCTGTCTCTAGGTTTGTTTCCTCTTGTTGTAGCCCTAAGCAGTGACTGGCGAGATACACTGTCCTTGAAAGGGGTTGCCAAGCTTCCCAAAATTACGAATCTCCAGAAATCTCAGAAACTATTTTTTCACCCAAACTGGATGATACTTTCAGGTAATGATCAGTACACTAAGCCCACTTGGTTCCCCAAATTTCGTTCTTCTATGTTGAAGCGTTCGTTTCCAGTAACAGTTTGAATGTTGGCGTTTCACTCTGTTTTCTCCTATATTGATAGACGTATGTGGAACTCTAAATCAAACACGGTTTGTGCTAGCTTCTTGAAACTTGACACGATAATGTAGTTTCAAGTTCTGTCTCTAGGTTTTGTTTCCTCTTGATGTTGCCCTAAGCAGTGACTGGCGAGATACACTGTCCTTGAAAGGGGTTGCCAAGCTTCCCAAAATTACGAATCTCCAGAAATCTCAGAATCTATTTTTTCACCCAAACTGGATGATACTTTCATGTAATGATCAGTACACTAAGCCCACTTGGTTCCCCATATTTCGTTCTTCTATGTTGAAGCGTTCGATTCCAGTAACAGTTTGAATTTTGGCGTTTCACTCTGTTTTCTCCTATATTGATAGATGTATGTGGAACTCTAAATCAAACACGGTTTGTGCTAGCTTCTTGAAACTTGACACGATAATGTAGTTTCAAGTTCTGTCTCTAGGTTTTGTTTCCTCTTGATGTAGCCCTAAGCAGAGACTGGCGAGATACACTGTCCTTGAAAGGGGTTGCCAAGCTTCCCAAAATTACGAATCTCCAGAAATCTCAGCAACTATTTTTTCACCCAAACTGGATGATACTTTCAGGTAATGATCAGTACACTAAGCCCAGTTGGTTCCTCAAATTTCGTTCTTCTATGTTGAAGCGTTCGTTTCCAGTAACAGTTTGAATTTTGGCGTTTCACTCTGTTTTCTCCTATATTGATAGATGTATGTGGAACTCTAAATCAAACACGGTTTGTGCTAGCTTCTTGAAACTTGACACGATAATATAGTTTCAAGTTCTATCTTTAGGTTTTGTTTCCTCTTGATGTAGCCCTAAGCAGTGACTGGCGAGATACCCTGTCCTTGAAAGGGGTTGCCAAGCTTCCCAAAATTACGAATCTCCAGAAATCTCAGCAACTATTTTTTCACCAAAACTGGATGATACTTTCAGGTAATGATCAGTACACTAAGCCCACTTGGTTCCCCAAATTTCGTTCTTCTATGTTGAAGCGTTCGTTTCCAGTAACAGTTTGAATGTTGGCGTTTCACTCTGTTTTCTCCTATATTGATAGATGTATGTGGAACTCTAAATCAAACACGGTTTGTGCTAGCTTCTTGAAACTTGACACGATAATGTAGTTTCAAGTTCTATCTCTAAGTTTCATTTCCTCTTGATGTAGCCCTAAGCAGTGACTGGCGAGATACACTGTCCTTGAAAGGGGTTGCCAAGCTTCCCAAAATTACGAATCTCCAGAAATCTCAGCAACTATTTTTTCACCCAAACTGGATGATACTTTCAGGTAATGATCAGTACACTAAGCCCACTTGGTTCCCCAAATTTCGTTCTTCTATGTTGAAGCGTTCGTTTCCAGTAACAGTTTGAATTTTGGTGTTTCACTCTGTTTTCTCCTATATTGAGAGATGTATGTGGAACTCTAAATCAAACACGGTTTGTGCTAGCTTCTTGAAACTTGACACGATAATGTAGTTTCAAGTTCTATCTCTAAGTTTCGTTTCCTCTTGATGTAGCCCTAAGCAGTGACTGGCGAGATACACTGTCCTTGAAAGGGGTTGCCAAGCTTCCCAAAATTACGAATCTCCAGAAATCTCAGCAACTATTTTTTCACCCAAACTGGATGATACTTTCAGGTAATAATCAGTACACTAAGCCCACTTGGTTCCCCAAATTTCGTTCTTCTATGTTGAAGCGTTCGTTTCCAGTAACAGTTTGAATTTTGGCGTTTCACTCTGTTTTCTCCTATATTGATAGATGTATGTGGAACTCTAAATCAAACACGGTTTGTGCTAGCTTCTTGAAACTTGACACGATAATGTAGTTTCAAGTTCTATCTCTAAGTTTCGTTTCCTCTTGATGTAGCCCTAAGCAGTGACTGGCGAGATACACTGTCCTTGAAAGGGGTTGCCAAGCTTCCCAAAATTACGAATCTCCAGAAATCTCAGCAACTATTTTTTCACCCAAACTGGATGATACTTTCAGGTAATGATCAGTACACTAAGCCCACTTGGTTCCCCAAATTTCGTTCTTCTATTTTGAAGCGTTCGTTTCCAGTAACAGTTTGAATGTTGGCGTTTCACTCTGTTTTCTCCTATATTGAGAGATGTATGTGGAACTCTAAATCAAACACGGTTTGTGCTAGCTTCTTCAAACTTGACACGATAATGTAGTTTCAAGTTCTGTCTCTAGGTTTTGTTTCCTCTTGATGTAGCCCTAAGCAGTGACTGGCGAGATACACTGTCCTTGAAAGGGGTTGCCAAGCTTCCCAAAATTACGAATCTCCAGAAATCTCAGCAACTATTTTTCACCCAAACTGGATGATACTTTCAGGTAATGATCAGTACACTAAGCCCACTTGGTTCCCCAAATTTCGTTCTTCTATGTTGAAGCGTTCGTTTCCAGTAACAGTTTGAATCTTGGCGTTTCACTCTGTTTCCTCCAAATTTGATAGGTGTACGTGGAACTCTAAATCAAACACGGTTTGTGCTAGCTTCTTCAAACTTGACACGATAATGTAGTTTCAAGTTCTGTCTCTAGGTTTTGTTTCCTCTTGATGTAGCCCTAAGCAGTGACTGGCGAGATACACTGTCCTTGAAAGGGGTTGCCAAGCTTCCCAAAATTACGAATCTCCAGAAATCTCAGCAACTATTTTTTCACCCAAACTGGATGATACTTTCAGGTAATGATCAGTACACTAAGCCCACTTGGTTCCCCAAATTTCGTTCTTCTATGTTGAACCGTTCGTTTCCAGTAACAGTTTGAATATTGGCGTTTCACTCTGTTTTCTCCTATATTGATAGATGTATGTGGAACTCTAAATCAAACACGGTTTGTGCTAGCTTCTTGAAACTTGACACGATAATGTAGTTTCAAGTTCTATCTCTAGGTTTTGTTTCCTCTTGATGTAGCCCTAAGCAGTGACTGGCGAGATACACTGTCCTTGAAAGGGGTTGCCAAGCTTCCCAAAATTACGAATCTCCAGAAATCTCAGCAACTATTTTTTCACCCAAACTGGATGATACTTTCAGGTAATGATCAGTACACTAAGCCCACTTGGTTCCCCAAATTTCGTTCTTCTATGTTGAAGCGTTCGTTTCCAGTAACAGTTTGAATGTTGGCGTTTCACTCTGTTTTCTCCTATATTGATAGATGTATGTGGAACTCTAAATCAAACACGGTTTGTGCTAGCTTCTTGAAACTTGACACGATAATGTAGTTTCAAGTTCTGTCTCTAGGTTTTGTTTCCTCTTGATGTTGCCCTAAGCAGTGACTGGCGAGATACACTGTACTTGAAAGGGGTTGCCAAGCTTCCCAAAATTACGAATCTCCAGAAATCTCAGCAACTATTTTTTCACCCAAACTGGATGATACTTTCATGTAATGATCAGTACACTAAGCCAACTTGGTTCCCCATATTTCGTTCTTCTATGTTGAAGCGTTCGATTCCAGTAACAGTTTGAATTTTGGCGTTTCACTCTGTTTTCTCCTATATTGATAGATGTATGTGGAACTCTAAATCAAACACGGTTTGTGCTAGCTTCTTGAAACTTGACACGATAATGTAGTTTCAAGTTCTGTCTCTAGGTTTTGTTTCCTCTTGATGTAGCCCTAAGCAGAGACTGGCGAGATACACTGTCCTTGAAAGGGGTTGCCAAGCTTCCCAAAATTACGAATCTCCAGAAATCTCAGCAACTATTTTTTCACCCAAACTGGATGATACTTTCAGGTAATGATCAGTACACTAAGCCCAGTTGGTTCCTCAAATTTCGTTCTTCTATGTTGAAGCGTTCGTTTCCAGTAACAGTTTGAATTTTGGCGTTTCACTCTGTTTTCTCCTATATTGATAGATGTATGTGGAACTCTAAATCAAACACGGTTTGTGCTAGCTTCTTGAAACTTGACACGATAATATAGTTTCAAGTTCTATCTTTAGGTTTTGTTTCCTCTTGATGTAGCCCTAAGCAGTGACTGGCGAGATACCCTGTCCTTGAAAGGGGTTGCCAAGCTTCCCAAAATTACGAATCTCCAGAAATCTCAGCAACTATTTTTTCACCAAAACTGGATGATACTTTCAGGTAATGATCAGTACACTAAGCTCACTTGGTTCCCCAAATTTCGTTCTTCTATGTTGAAGCGTTCGTTTCCAGTAACAGTTTGAATGTTGGCGTTTCACTCTGTTTTCTCCTATATTGATAGATGTATGTGGAACTCTAAATCAAACACGGTTTGTGCTAGCTTCTTGAAACTTGACACGATAATGTAGTTTCAAGTTCTATCTCTAAGTTTCGTTTCCTCTTGATGTAGCCCTAAGCAGTGACTGGCGAGATACACTGTCCTTGAAAGGGGTTGCCAAGCTTCCCAAAATTACGAATCTCCAGAAATCTCAGCAACTATTTTTTCACCCAAACTGGATGATACTTTCAGGTAATGATCAGTACACTAAGCCCACTTGGTTCCCCAAATTTCGTTCTTCTATGTTGAAGCGTTCGTTTCCAGTAACAGTTTGAATTTTGGTGTTTCACTCTGTTTTCTCCTATATTGAGAGATGTATGTGGAACTCTAAATCAAACACGGTTTGTGCTAGCTTCTTGAAACTTGACACGATAATGTAGTTTCAAGTTCTATCTCTAAGTTTCGTTTCCTCTTGATGTAGCCCTAAGCAGTGACTGGCGAGATACACTGTCCTTGAAAGGGGTTGCCAAGCTTCCCAAAATTACGAATCTCCAGAAATCTCAGCAACTATTTTTTCACCCAAACTGGATGATACTTTCAGGTAATAATCAGTACACTAAGCCCACTTGGTTCCCCAAATTTCGTTCTTCTATGTTGAAGCGTTCGTTTCCAGTAACAGTTTGAATTTTGGCGTTTCACTCTGTTTTCTCCTATATTGATAGATGTATGTGGAACTCTAAATCAAACACGGTTTGTGCTAGCTTCTTGAAACTTGACACGATAATGTAGTTTCAAGTTCTATCTCTAAGTTTCGTTTCCTCTTGATGTAGCCCTAAGCAGTGACTGGCGAGATACACTGTCCTTGAAAGGGGTTGCCAAGCTTCCCAAAATTACGAATCTCCAGAAATCTCAGCAACTATTTTTTCACCCAAACTGGATGATACTTTCAGGTAATGATCAGTACACTAAGCCCACTTGGTTCCCCAAATTTCGTTCTTCTATTTTGAAGCGTTCGTTTCCAGTAACAGTTTGAATGTTGGCGTTTCACTCTGTTTTCTCCTATATTGAGAGATGTATGTGGAACTCTAAATCAAACACGGTTTGTGCTAGCTTCTTCAAACTTGACATGATAATGTAGTTTCAAGTTCTGTCTCTAGGTTTTGTTTCCTCTTGATGTAGCCCTAAGCAGTGACTGGCGAGATACACTGTCCTTGAAAGGGGTTGCCAAGCTTCCCAAAATTACGAATCTCCAGAAATCTCAGCAACTATTTTTTCACCCAAACTGGATGATACTTTCAGGTAATGATCAGTACACTAAGCCCACTTGGTTCCCCAAATTTCGTTCTTCTATGTTGAAGCGTTCGTTTCCAGTAACAGTTTGAATCTTGGCGTTTCACTCTGTTTCCTCCAATATTGATAGGTGTACGTGGAACTCTAAATCAAACACGGTTTGTGCTAGCTTCTTCAAACTTGACACGATAATGTAGTTTCAAGTTCTGTCTCTAGGTTTTGTTTCCTCTTGATGTAGCCCTAAGCAGTGACTGGCGAGATACACTGTCCTTGAAAGGGGTTGCCAAGCTTCCCAAAATTACGAATCTCCAGAAATCTCAGCAACTATTTTTTCACCCAAACTGGATGATACTTTCAGGTAATGATCAGTACACTAAGCCCACTTGGTTCCCCAAATTTCGTTCTTCTATGTTGAAGCGTTCGTTTCCAGTAACAGTTTGAATTTTGGCGTTTCACTCTGTTTTCTCCTATATTGATAGATGTATGTGGAACTCTAAATCAAACACGGTTTGTGCTAGCTTTTTGAAACTTGACACGATAATGTAGTTTCAAGTTCTGTCTCTAGGTTTTGTTTCCTCTTGATGTAGCCCTAAGCAGTGACTGGCGAGATACACTGTCCTTGAAAGGGGTTGCCAAGCTACCCAAAATTACGAATCTCCAGAAATCTCAGCAACTATTTTTTCACCCAAACTGGATGATACTTTCAGGTAATGATCAGTACACTAAGCCCACTTGGTTCCCCAAATTTCGTTCTTCTATGTTGAAGCGTTCGTTTCCAGTAACAGTTTGAATATTGGCGTTTCACTCTGTTTTCTCCTATATTGATAGATGTATGTGGAACTCTAAATCAAACACGGTTTGTGCTAGCTTCTTGAAACTTGACACGATAATGTAGTTTCAAGTTCTATCTCTAGGTTTTGTTTCCTCTTGATGTAGCCCTAAGCAGTGACTGGCGAGATACACTGTCCTTGAAAGGGGTTGCCAAGCTTCCCAAAATTACGAATCTCCAGAAATCTCAGCAACTATTTTTTCACCCAAACTGGATGATACTTTCAGGTAATGATCAGTACACTAAGCCCAGTTGGTTCCCCAAATTTCGTTCTTCTATGTTGAAGCGTTCGTTTCCAGTAACAGTTTGAATTTTGGCGTTTCACTCTGTTTTCTCCTATATTGATAGATGTATGTGGAACTCTAAATCAAACACGGTTTGTGCTAGCTTCTTGAAACTTGACACGATAATGTAGTTTCAAGTTCTGTCTCTAGGTTTGTTTCCTCTTGATGTAGCCCTAAGCAGTGACTGGCGAGATACACTGTCCTTGAAAGGGGTTGCCAAGCTTCCCAAAATTACGAATCTCCAGAAATCACAGCAACTATTTTTTCACCCAAACTGGATGATACTTTCAGGTAATGATCAGTACACTAAGCCCACTTGGTTCCCCAAATTTCGTTCTTCTATGTTGAAGCGTTCGTTTCCAGTAACAGTTTGAATGTTGGCGTTTCACTCTGTTTTCTCCTATATTGATAGATGTATGTGGAACTCTAAATCAAACACGGTTTGTGCTAGCTTTTTGAAACTTGACACGATAATGTAGTTTCAAGTTCTATCTCTAGGTTTTGTTTCCTCTTGATGTAGCCCTAAGCAGTGACTGGCGAGATACACTGTCCTTGAAAGGGGTTGCCAAGCCTCCCAAAATTACGAATCTCCAGAAATGTCAGAAACTATTTTTTCACCCAAACTGGATGATACTTTCAGATAATGATCAGTACACTAAGCCCACTTGGTTCCCCAAATTTCGTTCTTCTATGTTGAACCGTTCGTTTCCAGTAACAGTTTGAATTTTGGCGTTTCACTCTGTTTTCTCCTATATTGATAGATGTATGTGGAACTCTAAATCAAACACGGTTTGTGCTAGCTTCTTGAAACTTGACACGATAATGTAGTTTCAAGTTCTGTCTCTAGGTTTGTTTCCTCTTGATGTAGCCCTAAGCAGTGACTGGCGAGATACACTGTCCTTGAAAGGGGTTGCCAAGCTTCCCAAAATTACGAATCTCCAGAAATCTCAGAAACTATTTTTTCACCCAAACTGGATGATACTTTCAGGTAATGATCAGTACACTAAGCCCACTTGGTTCCCCAAATTTCGTTCTTCTATGTTGAAGCGTTCGTTTCCAGTAACAGTTTGAATTTTGGCGTTTCACTCTGTTTTCTCCTATATTGAGAGATGTATGTGGAACTCTAAATCAAACACGCTTTGTGCTAGCTTCTTGAAACTTGACACGATAATGTAGTTTCAAGTTCTGTCTCTAGGTTTTGTTTCCTCTTGATGTAGCCCTAAGCAGTGACTGGCGAGATACACTGTCCTTGAAATGGGTTGCCAAGCTTCCCAAAATTACGAATCTCCAGAAATCTCAGCAACTATTTTTTCACCCAAACTGGATGATACTTTCAGGTAATGATCAGTACACTAAGCCCACTTGGTTCCCCAAATTTCGTTCTTCTATGTTGAACCGTTCGTTTCCAGTAACAGTTTGAATTTTGGCGTTTCACTCTGTTTTCTCCTATATTGAGAGATGTATGTGGAACTCTAAATCAAACACGGTTTGTGCTAGCTTCTTGAAACTTGACACGATAATGTAGTTTCAAGTTCTATCTCTAAGTTTCGTTTCCTCTTGATGTAGCCCTAAGCAGTGACTGGCGAGATACACTGTCCTTGAAAGGGGTTGCCAAGCTTCCCAAAATTACGAATCTCCAGAAATCTCAGCAACTATTTTTTCACCCAAACTGGATGATACTTTCAGGTAATGATCAGTACACTAAGCCCACTTGGTTCCCCAAATTTTGTTCTTCTATGTTGAAGCGTTCGTTTCCAGTAACAGTTTGAATTTTGGCGTTTCACTCTGTTTTCTCCTATATTGAGAGATGTATGTGGAACTCTAAATCAAACACGGTTTGTGCTAGCTTCTTGAAAATTGACACGATAATGTAGTTTCAAGTTCTGTCTCTAGGTTTTGTTTCCTCTTGATGTAGCCCTAAGCAGTGACTGGCGAGATACACTGTCCTTGAAAGGGGTTGCCAAGCTTCCCAAAATTACGAATCTCCAGAAATCTCAGCAAGTATTTTTTCACCCAAACTGGATGATACTTTCAGGTAATGATCAGTACACTAAGCCCACTTGGTTCCCCAAATTTCGTTCTTCTATGTTGAAGCGTTCGTTTCCAGTAACAGTTTGAATTTTGGCGTTTCACTCTGTTTTCTCCTATATTGATAGATGTATGTAGAACTCTAAATCAAACACGGTTTGTGCTAGCTTCTTGAAACTTGACACGATAATATAGTTTCAAGTTCTATCTCTAGGTTTTGTTTCCTCTTGATGTAGCCCTAAGCAGTGACTGGCGAGATACACTGTCCTTGAAAGGGGTTGCCAAGCTACCCAAAATTACGAATCTCCAGAAATCTCAGCAACTATTTTTTCACCCAAACTGGATGATACTTTCAGGTAATGATCAGTACACTAAGCCCAGTTGGTTCCCCAAATTTCGTTCTTCTATGTTGAAGCGTTCGTTTCCAGTAACAGTTTGAATTTTGGCGTTTCACTCTGTTTTCTCCTATATTGATAGATGTATGTGGAACTCTAAATCAAACACGGTTTGTGCTAGCTTCTTGAAACTTGACACGATAATGTAGTTTCAAGTTCTATCTCTAAGTTTCGTTTCCTCTTGATGTAGCCCTAAGCAGTGACTGGCGAGATACACTGTCCTTGAAAGGGGTTGCCAAGCTACCCAAAATTACGAATCTCCAGAAATCTCAGCAACTATTTTTTCACCCAAACTGGATGATACTTTCAGGTAATGATCAGTACACTAAGCCCACTTGGTTCCCCAAATTTCGTTCTTCTATGTTGAAACGTTCGTTTCCAGTAACAGTTTGAATGTTGGCGTTTCACTCTGTTTTCTCCTATATTGATAGATGTATGTGGAACTCTAAATCAAACACGGTTTGTGCTAGCTTCTTGAAACTTGACACGATAATGTAGTTTCAAGTTCTATCTCTAAGTTTCGTTTCCTCTTGATGTAGCCCTAAGCAGTGACTGGCGAGATACACTGTCCTTGAAAGGGGTTGCCAAGCTTCCCAAAATTACGAATCTCCAGAAATCTCAGCAACTATTTTTTCACCCAAACTGGATGCTACTTTCAGGTAATGATCAGTACACTAAGCCCACTTGGTTCCCCAAATTTCGTTCTTCTATGTTGAAGCGTTCGTTTCCAGTAACAGTTTGAATTTTGGCGTTTCACTCTGTTTTCTCCTATATTGATAGATGTATGTGGAACTCTAAATCAAACACGGTTTGTGCTAGCTTCTTGAAACTTGACACGATAATGTAGTTTCAAGTTCTGTCTCTAGGTTTTGTTTCCTCTTGATGTAGCCCTAAGCAGTGACTGGCGAGATACACTGTACTTGAAAGGGGTTGCCAAGCTTCCCAAAATTACGAATCTCCAGAAATCTCAGCAACTATTTTTTCATCCAAACTGGATGATACTTTCAGGTAATGATCAGTACACTAAGCCCACTTGGTTCCCCAAATTTCGTTCTTCTATGTTGAAGCGTTCGTTTCCAGTAACAGTTTGAATCTTGGCGTTTCACTCTGTTTCCTCCAATATTGATAGGTGTACGTGGAACTCTAAATCAAACACGGTTTGTGCTAGCTTCTTGAAACTTGACACAATAATGTAGTTTCAAGTTCTGTCTCTAGGTTTTGTTTCCTCTTGATGTAGCCCTAAGCAGTGACTGGCGAGATACACTGTCCTTGAAAGGGGTTGCCAAGCTTCCCAAAATTACGAATCTCCAGAAATCTCAGCAACTATTTTTTCACCCAAACTGGATGATACTTTCAGGTAATGATCAGTACACTAAGCCCACTTGGTTCCCCAAATTTCGTTCTTCTATGTTGAAGCGTTCGTTTCCAGTAACAGTTTGAATTTTGGCGTTTCACTCTGTTTTCTCCTATATTGATAGATGTATGTGGAACTCTAAATCAAACACGGTTTGTGCTAGCTTTTTGAAACTTGACACGATAATGTAGTTTCAAGTTCTGTCTCCAGGTTTTGTTTCCTCTTGATGTAGCCCTAAGCAGTGACTGGCGAGATACACTGTCCTTGAAAGGGGTTGCCAAGCTACCCAAAATTACGAATCTCCAGAAATCTCAGCAACTATTTTTTCACCCAAACTGGATGATACTTTCAGGTAATGATCAGTACACTAAGCCCACTTGGTTCCCCAAATTTCGTTCTTCTATGTTGAACCGTTCGTTTCCAGTAACAGTTTGAATTTTGGCGTTTCACTCTGTTTTCTCCTATATTGATAGATGTATGTGGAACTCTAAATCAAACACGGTTTGTGCTAGCTTCTTGAAACTTGACACGATAATGTAGTTTCAAGTTCTATCTCTAGGTTTTGTTTCCTCTTGATGTAGCCCTAAGCAGTGACTGGCGAGATACACTGTCCTTGAAAGGGGTTGCCAAGCTTCCCAAAATTACGAATCTCCAGAAATCTCAGAAACTATTTTTTCACCCAAACTGGATGATACTTTCAGGTAATGATCAGTACACTAAGCCCACTTGGTTCCCCAAATTTCGTTCTTCTATGTTGAACCGTTCGTTTCCAGTAACAGTTTGAATTTTGGCGTTTCACTCTGTTTTCTCCTATATTGATAGATGTATGTGGAACTCTAAATCAAACACGGTTTGTGCTAGCTTCTTGAAACTTGACACGATAATGTAGTTTCAAGTTCTGTCTCTAGGTTTGTTTCCTCTTGATGTAGCCCTAAGCAGTGACTGGCGAGATACACTGTCCTTGAAAGGGGTTGCCAAGCTTCCCAAAATTACGAATCTCCAGAAATCTCAGAAACTATTTTTTCACCCAAACTGGATGATACTTTCAGGTAATGATCAGTACACTAAGCCCACTTGGTTCCCCAAATTTCGTTCTTCTATGTTGAAGCGTTCGTTTCCAGTAACAGTTTGAATTTTGGCGTTTCACTCTGTTTTCTCCTATATTGAGAGATGTATGTGGAACTCTAATTCAAACACGGTTTGTGCTAGCTTCTTGAAACTTGACACGATAATGTAGTTTCAAGTTCTGTCTCTAGGTTTCGTTTCCTCTTGATGTAGCCCTAAGCAGTGACTGGCGAGATACACTGTCCTTGAAAGGGGTTGCCAAGCTTCCCAAAATTACGAATCTCCAGAAATCTCAGCAACTATTTTTTCACCCAAACTGGATGATACTTTCAGGTAATGATCAGTACACTAAGCCCACTTGGTTCCCCAAATTTCGTTCTTCTATGTTGAAGCGTTCGTTTCCAGTAACAGTTTGAATTTTGGCGTTTCACTCTGTTTTCTCCTATATTGAGAGATGTATGTGGAACTCTAAATCAAACACGGTTTGTGCTAGCTTCTTGAAACTTGACACGATAATGTAGTTTCAAGTTCTGTCTCTAGGTTTCGTTTCCTCTTGATGTAGCCCTAAGCAGTGACTGGCGAGATACACTGTCCTTGAAAGGGGTTGCCAAGCTTCCCAAAATTACGAATCTCCAGAAATCTCAGCAACTATTTTTTCACCCAAACTGGATGATACTTTCAGGTAATGATCAGTACAATAAGCCCACTTGGTTCCCCAAATTTCGTTCTTCTATGTTGAAGCGTTCGTTTCCAGTAACAGTTTGAATTTTGGCGTTTCACTCTGTTTTCTCCTATATTGATAGATGTATGTGGAACTCTAAATCAAACACGGTCTGTGCTAGCTTCTTGAAACTTGACACGATAATATAGTTTCAAGTTCTATCTCTAGGTTTTGTTTCCTCTTGATGTAGCCCTAAGCAGTGACTGGCGAGATACACTGTCCTTGAAAGGGGTTGCCAAGCTACCCAAAATTACGAATCTCCAGAAATCTCAGCAACTATTTTTTCACCCAAACTGGATACTTTCAGGTAATGATCAGTACACTAAGCCCAGTTGGTTCCCCAAATTTCGTTCTTCTATGTTGAAGCGTTCGTTTCCAGTAACAGTTTGAATTTTGGCGTTTCACTCTGTTTTCTCCTATATTGATAGATGTATGTGGAACTCTAAATCAAACACGGTTTGTGCTAGCTTCTTGAAACTTGACACGATAATGTAGTTTCAAGTTCTATCTCTAAGTTTCGTTTCCTCTTGATGTAGCCCTAAGCAGTGACTGGCGAGATACACTGTCCTTGAAAGGGGTTGCCAAGCTTCCCAAAATTACGAATCTCCAGAAATCTCAGCAACTATTTTTTCACCCAAACTGGATGATACTTTCAGGTAATGATCAGTACACTAAGCCCACTTTGTTCCCCAAATTTTGTTCTTCTATGTTGAAGCGTTCGTTTCCAGTAACAGTTTGAATCTTGGCGTTTCACTCTGTTTCCTCCAATATTGATAGGTGTACGTGGAACTCTAAATCAAACACGGTTTGTGCTAGCTTCTTCAAACTTGACACGATAATGTAGTTTCAAGTTCTGTCTCTAGGTTTTGTTTCCTCTTGATGTAGCCCTAAGCAGTGACTGGCGAGATACACTGTCCTTGAAAGGGGTTGCCAAGCTTCCCAAAATTACGAATCTCCAGAAATCTCAGCAACTATTTTTTCACCCAAACTGGATGATACTTTCAGGTAATGATCAGTACACTAAGCCCACTTGGTTCCCCAAATTTCGTTCTTCTATGTTGAAGCGTTCGTTTCCAGTAACAGTTTGAATGTTGGCGTTTCACTCTGTTTTCTCCTATATTGATAGATGTATGTGGAACTCTAAATCAAACACGGTTTGTGCTAGCTTTTTGAAACTTGACACGATAATGTAGTTTCAAGTTCTATCTCTAGGTTTTGTTTCCTCTTGATGTAGCCCTAAGCAGTGACTGGCGAGATACACTGTCCTTGAAAGGGGTTGCCAAGCTTCCCAAAATTACGAATCTCCAGAAATCTCAGAAACTACTTTTTCACCCAAACTGGATGATACTTTCAGATAATGATCAGTACACTAAGCCCACTTGGTTCCCCAAATTTCGTTCTTCTATGTTGAACCGTTCGTTTCCAGTAACAGTTTGAATTTTGGCGTTTCACTCTGTTTTCTCCTATATTGATAGATGTATGTGGAACTCTAAATCAAACACGGTTTGTGCTAGCTTCTTGAAACTTGACACGATAATGTAGTTTCAAGTTCTGTCTCTAGGTTTGTTTCCTCTTGATGTAGCCCTAAGCAGTGACTGGCGAGATACACTGTCCTTGAAAGGGGTTGCCAAGCTTCCCAAAATTACGAATCTCCAGAAATCTCAGCAACTATTTTTTCACCCAAACTGGATGATACTTTCAGGTAATGATCAGTACACTAAGCCCACTTGGTTCCCCAAATTTCGTTCTTCTATGTTGAAGCGTTCGTTTCCAGTAACAGTTTGAATTTTGGCGTTTCACTCTGTTTTCTCCTATATTGAGAGATGTATGTGGAACTCTAAATCAAACACGCTTTGTGCTAGCTTCTTGAAACTTGACACGATAATGTAGTTTCAAGTTCTGTCTCTAGGTTTTGTTTCCTCTTGATGTAGCCCTAAGCAGTGACTGGCGAGATACACTGTCCTTGAAATGGGTTGCCAAGCTTCCCAAAATTACGAATCTCCAGAAATCTCAGCAACTATTTTTTCACCCAAACTGGATGATACTTTCAGGTAATGATCAGTACACTAAGCCCACTTGGTTCCCCAAATTTCGTTCTTCTATGTTGAACCGTTCGTTTCCAGTAACAGTTTGAATTTTGGCGTTTCACTCTGTTTTCTCCTATATTGAGAGATGTATGTGGAACTCTAAATCAAACACGGTTTGTGCTAGCTTCTTGAAACTTGACACGATAATGTAGTTTCAAGTTCTGTCTCTAGGTTTTGTTTCCTCTTGATGTAGCCCTAAGCAGTGACTGGCGAGATACACTGTCCTTGAAAGGGGTTGCCAAGCTTCCCAAAATTACGAATCTCCAGAAATCTCAGCAACTATTTTTTCACCCAAACTGGATGATACTTTCAGGTAATGATCAGTACACTAAGCCCACTTGGTTCCCCAAATTTCGTTCTTCTATGTTGAAGCGTTCGTTTCCAGTAACAGTTTGAATTTTGGCGTTTCACTCTGTTTTCTCCTATATTGATAGATGTATGTGGAACTCTAAATCAAACACGGTTTGTGCTAGCTTCTTGAAACTTGACACGATAATATAGTTTCAAGTTCTATCTCTAGGGTTTGTTTCCTCTTGATGTAGCCCTAAGCAGTGACTGGCGAGATACACTGTCCTTGAAAGGGGTTGCCAAGCTACCCAAAATTACGAATCTCCAGAAATCTCAGCAACAATTTTTTCACCCAAACTGGATGATACTTTCAGGTAATGATCAGTACACTAAGCCCAGTTGGTTCCCCAAATTTCGTTCTTCTATGTTGAAGCGTTCGTTTCCAGTAACAGTTTGAATTTTGGCGTTTCACTCTGTTTTCTCCTATATTGATAGATGTATGTGGAACTCTAAATCAAACACGGTTTGTGCTAGCTTCTTGAAACTTGACACGATAATGTAGTTTCAAGTTCTATCTCTAAGTTTCGTTTCCTCTTGATGTAGCCCTAAGCAGTGACTGGCGAGATACACTGTCCTTGAAAGGGGTTGCCAAGCTTCCCAAAATTACGAATCTCCAGAAATCTCAGCAACTATTTTTTCACCCAAACTGGATGATACTTTCAGGTAATGATCAGTACACTAAGCCCACTTGGTTCCCCAAATTTCGTTCTTCTATGTTGAAACGTTCGTTTCCAGTAACAGTTTGAATGTTGGCGTTTCACTCTGTTTTCTCCTATATTGATAGATGTATGTGGAACTCTAAATCAAACACGGTTTGTGCTAGCTTCTTGAAACTTGACACGATAATGTAGTTTCAAGTTCTATCTCTAAGTTTCGTTTCCTCTTGATGTAGCCCTAAGCAGTGACTGGCGAGATACACTGTCCTTGAAAGGGGTTGCCAAGCTTCCCAAAATTACGAATCTCCAGAAATCTCAGCAACTATTTTTTCACCCAAACTGGATGATACTTTCAGGTAATGATCAGTACACTAAGCCCACTTGGTTCCCCAAATTTTGTTCTTCTATGTTGAAGCGTTCGTTTCCAGTAACAGTTTGAATTTTGGCGTTTCACTCTGTTTTCTCCTATATTGAGAGATGTATGTGGAACTCTAAATCAAACACGGTTTGTGCTAGCTTCTTGAAACTTGACACGATAATGTAGTTTCAATTTCTGTCTCTAGGTTTTGTTTCCTCTTGATGTAGCCCTAAGCAGTGACTGGCGAGATACACTGTCCTTGAAAGGGGTTGCCAAGCTTCCCAAAATTACGAATCTCCAGAAATCTCAGCAACTATTTTTTCACCCAAACTGGATGATACTTTCAGGTAATGATCAGTACACTAAGCCCACTTGGTTCCCCAAATTTCGTTCTTCTATGTTGAAGCGTTTGTTTCCAGTAACAGTTTGAATCTTGGCGTTTCACTCTGTTTCCTCCAATATTGATAGGTGTACGTGGAACTCTAAATCAAACACGGTTTGTGCTAGCTTCTTCAATCTTGACACGATAATGTAGTTTCAAGTTCTGTCTCTAGGTTTTGTTTCCTCTTGATGTAGCCCTAAGCAGTGACTGGCGAGATACACTGTCCTTGAAAGGGGTTGCCAAGCTTCCCAAAATTACGAATCTCCAGAAATCTCAGCAACTATTTTTTCACCCAAACTGCATGATACTTTCAGGTAATGATCAGTACACTAAGCCCACTTGGTTCCCCAAATTTCGTTCTTCTATGTTGAAGCGTTCGTTTCCAGTAACAGTTTGAATCTTGGCGTTTCACTCTGTTTCCTCCAATATTGATAGATGTATGTGGAACTCTAAATCAAACACGGTTTGTGCTAGCTTCTTGAAACTTGACACGATAATGTAGTTTCAAGTTCTATCTCTAAGTTTCGTTTCCTCTTGATGTAGCCCTAAGCAGTGACTGGCGAGATACACTGTCCTTGAAAGGGGTTGCCAAGCTTCCCAAAATTACGAATCTCCAGAAATCTCAGCAACTATTTTTTCACCCAAACTGGATGATACTTTCAGGTAATGATCAGTACACTAAGCCCACTTGGTTCCCCAAATTTCGTTCTTCTATGTTGAAGCGTTCGTTTCCAGTAACAGTTTGAATTTTGGCGTTTCACTCTGTTTTCTCCTATATTGATAGATGTATGTGGAACTCTAAATCAAACACGGTTTGTGCTAGCTTCTTGAAACTTGACACGATAATGTAGTTTCAAGTTCTGTCTCTAGGTTTTGTTTCCTCTTGATGTAGCCCTAAGCAGTGACTGGCGAGATACACTGTACTTGAAAGGGGTTGCCAAGCTTCCCAAAATTACGAATCTCCAGAAATCTCAGCAACTATTTTTTCACCCAAACTGGATGATACTTTCAGGTAATGATCAGTACACTAAGCCCACTTGGTTCCCCAAATTTCGTTCTTCTATGTTGAAGCGTTCGTTTCCAGTAACAGTTTGAATCTTGGCGTTTCACTCTGTTTCCTCCAATATTGATAGGTGTACGTGGAACTCTAAATCAAACACGGTTTGTGCTAGCTTCTTGAAACTTGACACGATAATGTAGTTTCAAGTTCTGTCTCTAGGTTTTGTTTCCTCTTGATGTAGCCCTAAGCAGTGACTGGCGAGATACACTGTCCTTGAAAGGGGTTGCCAAGCTTCCCAAAATTACGAATCTCCAGAAATCTCAGCAACTATTTTTTCACCCAAACTGGATGATACTTTCAGGTAATGATCAGTACACTAAGCCCACTTGGTTCCCCAAATTTCGTTCTTCTATGTTGAAGCGTTCGTTTCCAGTAACAGTTTGAATTTTGGCGTTTCACTCTGTTTTCTCCTATATTGATAGATGTATGTGGAACTCTAAATCAAACACGGTTTGTGCTAGCTTTTTGAAACTTGACACGATAATGTAGTTTCAAGTTCTGTCTCTAGGTTTTGTTTCCTCTTGATGTAGCCCTAAGTAGTGACTGGCGAGATACACTGTCCTTGAAAGGGGTTGCCAAGCTACCCAAAATTACGAATCTCCAGAAATCTCAGCAACTATTTTTTCACCCAAACTGGATGATACTTTCAGGTAATGATCAGTACACTAAGCCCACTTGGTTCCCCAAATTTCGTTCTTCTATGTTGAACCGTTCGTTTCCAGTAACAGTTTGAATTTTGGCGTTTCACTCTGTTTTCTCCTATATTGATAGATGTATGTGGAACTCTAAATCAAACACGGTTTGTGCTAGCTTCTTGAAACTTGACACGATAATGTAGTTTCAAGTTCTATCTCTAGGTTTTGTTTCCTCTTGATGTAGCCCTAAGCAGTGACTGGCGAGATACACTGTCCTTGAAAGGGGTTGCCAAGCTTCCCAAAATTACGAATCTCCAGAAATCTCAGAAACTATTTTTTCACCCAAACTGGATGATACTTTCAGGTAATGATCAGTACACTAAGCCCACTTGGTTCCCCAAATTTCGTTCTTCTATGTTGAAGCGTTCGTTTCCAGTAACAGTTTGAATTTTGGCGTTTCACTCTGTTTTCTCCTATATTGATAGATGTATGTGGAACTCTAAATCAAACACGGTTTGTGCTAGCTTCTTGAAACTTGACACGATAATGTAGTTTCAAGTTCTGTCTCTAGGTTTGTTTCCTCTTGATGTAGCCCTAAGCAGTGACTGGCGAGATACACTGTCCTTGAAAGGGGTTGCCAAGCTTCCCAAAATTACGAATCTCCAGAAATCTCAGAAACTATTTTTTCACCCAAACTGGATGATACTTTCAGGTAATGATCAGTACACTAAGCCCACTTGGTTCCCCAAATTTCGTTCTTCTATGTTGAAGCGTTCGTTTCCAGTAACAGTTTGAATTTTGGCGTTTCACTCTGTTTTCTCCTATATTGAGAGATGTATGTGGAACTCTAAATCAAACACGCTTTGTGCTAGCTTCTTGAAACTTGACACGATAATGTAGTTTCAAGTTCTGTCTCTAGGTTTTGTTTCCTCTTGATGTAGCCCTAAGCAGTGACTGGCGAGATACACTGTCCTTGAAAGGGGTTGCCAAGCTTCCCAAAATTACGAATCTGCAGAAATCTCAGCAACTATTTTTTCACCCAAACTGGATGATACTTTCAGGTAATGATCAGTACACTAAGCCCACTTGGTTCCCCAAATTTCGTTCTTCTATGTTGAAGCGTTCGTTTCCAGTAACAGTTTGAATTTTGGCGTTTCACTCTGTTTTCTCCTATATTGAGAGATGTATGTGGAACTCTAAATCAAACACGGTTTGTGCTAGCTTCTTGAAACTTGACACGATAATGTAGTTTCAAGTTCTGTCTCTAGGTTTCGTTTCCTCTTGATGTAGCCCTAAGCAGTGACTGGCGAGATACACTGTCCTTGAAAGGGGTTGCCAAGCTTCCCAAAATTACGAATCTCCAGAAATCTCAGCAACTATTTTTTCACCCAAACTGGATGATACTTTCAGGTAATGATCAGTACAATAAGCCCACTTGGTTCCCCAAATTTCGTTCTTCTATGTTGAAGCGTTCGTTTCCAGTAACAGTTTGAATTTTGGCGTTTCACTCTGTTTTCTCCTATATTGATAGATGTATGTGGAACTCTAAATGAAACACGGTCTGTGCTAGCTTCTTGAAACTTGACACGATAATATAGTTTCAAGTTCTATCTCTAGGTTTTGTTTCCTCTTGATGTAGCCCTAAGCAGTGACTGGCGAGATACACTGTCCTTGAAAGGGGTTGCCAAGCTACCCAAAATTACGAATCTCCAGAAATCTCAGCAACTATTTTTTCACCCAAACTGGATACTTTCAGGTAATGATCAGTACACTAAGCCCAGTTGGTTCCCCAAATTTCGTTCTTCTATGTTGAAGCGTTCATTTCCAGTAACAGTTTGAATTTTGGCGTTTCACTCTGTTTTCTCCTATATTGATAGATGTATGTGGAACTCTAAATCAAACACGGTTTGTGCTAGCTTCTTGAAACTTGACACGATAATGTAGTTTCAAGTTCTATCTCTAAGTTTCGTTTCCTCTTGATGTAGCCCTAAGCAGTGACTGGCGAGATACACTGTCCTTGAAAGGGGTTGCCAAGCTTCCCAAAATTACGAATCTCCAGAAATCTCAGCAACTATTTTTTCACCCAAACTGGATGATACTTTCAGGTAATGATCAGTACACTAAGCCCACTTGGTTCCCCAAATTTCGTTCTTCTATGTTGAAGCGTTCGTTTCCAGTAACAGTTTGAATCTTGGCGTTTCACTCTGTTTCCTCCAATATTGATAGGTGTACGTGGAACTCTAAATCAAACACGGTTTGTGCTAGCTTCTTCAAACTTGACACGATAAGGTAGTTTCAAGTTCTGTCTCTAGGTTTTGTTTCCTCTTGATGTAGCCCTAAGCAGTGACTGGCGAGATACACTGTCCTTGAAAGGGGTTGCCAAGCTTCCCAAAATTACGAATCTGCAGAAATCTCAGCAACTATTTTTTCACCCAAACTGGATGATACTTTCAGGTAATGATCAGTACACTAAGCCCACTTGGTTCCCCAAATTTCGTTCTTCTATGTTGAAGCGTTCGTTTCCAGTAACAGTTTGAATTTTGGCGTTTCACTCTGTTTTCTCCTATATTGAGAGATGTATGTGGAACTCTAATTCAAACACGGTTTGTGCTAGCTTCTTGAAACTTGACACGATAATGTAGTTTCAAGTTCTGTCTCTAGGTTTCGTTTCCTCTTGATGTAGCCCTAAGCAGTGACTGGCGAGATACACTGTCCTTGAAAGGGGTTGCCAAGCTTCCCAAAATTACGAATCTCCAGAAATCTCAGCAACTATTTTTTCACCCAAACTGGATGATACTTTCAGGTAATGATCAGTACACTAAGCCCACTTGGTTCCCCAAATTTCGTTCTTCTATGTTGAAGCGTTCGTTTCCAGTAACAGTTTGAATTTTGGCGTTTCACTCTGTTTTCTCCTATATTGATAGATGTATGTGGAACTCTAAATCAAACACGGTTTGTGCTAGCTTCTTGAAACTTGACACGATAATATAGTTTCAAGTTCTATCTCTAGGTTTTGTTTCCTCTTGATGTAGCCCTAAGCAGTGACTGGCGAGATACACTGTCCTTGAAAGGGGTTGCCAAGCTACCCAAAATTACGAATCTCCAGAAATCTCAGCAACTATTTTTTCACCCAAACTGGATGATACTTTCAGGTAATGATCAGTACACTAAGCCCACTTGGTTCCCCAAATTTCGTTCTTCTATGTTGAAGCGTTCGTTTCCAGTAACAGTTTGAATTTTGGCGTTTCACTCTGTTTTCTCCTATATTGATAGATGTATGTGGAACTCGAAATCAAACACGGTTTGTGCTAGCTTCTTGAAACTTGACACGATAATGTAGTTTCAAGTTCTATCTCTAAGTTTCGTTTCCTCTTGATGTAGCCCTAAGCAGTGACTGGCGAGATACACTGTCCTTGAAAGGGGTTGCCAAGCTTCCCAAAATTACGAATCTCCAGAAATCTCAGCAACTATTTTTTCACCCAAACTGGATGATACTTTCAGGTAATGATCAGTACACTAAGCCCACTTGGTTCCCCAAATTTCGTTCTTCTATGTTGAAGCGTTCGTTTCCAGTAACAGTTTGAATTTTGGCGTTTCACTCTGTTTTCTCCTATATTGAGAGATGTATGTGGAACTCTAAATCAAACACGGTTTGTGCTAGCTTCTTGAAACTTGACACGATAATGTAGTTTCAAGTTCTGTCTCTAGGTTTCGTTTCCTCTTGATGTAGCCCTAAGCAGTGACTGGCGAGATACACTGTCCTTGAAAGGGGTTGCCAAGCTTCCCAAAATTACGAATCTCCAGAAATCTCAGCAACTATTTTTTCACCCAAACTGGATGATACTTTCAGGTAATGATCAGTACACTAAGCCCACTTGGTTCCCCAAATTTCGTTCTTCTATGTTGAAGCGTTCGTTTCCAGTAACAGTTTGAATTTTGGCGTTTCACTCTGTTTTCTCCTATATTGATAGATGTATGTGGAACTCTAAATCAAACACGGTTTGTGCTAGCTTTTTGAAACTTGACACGATAATGTAGTTTCAAGTTCTGTCTCTGGGTTTTGTTTCCTCTTGATGTAGCCCTAAGCAGTGACTGGCGAGATACACTGTCCTTGAAAGGGGTTGCCAAGCTTCCCAAAATTACGAATCTCCAGAAATCTCAGCAACTATTTTTTCACCCAAACTGGATGATACTTTCAGGTAATGATCAGTACACTAAGCCCACTTGGTTCCCCGAATTTCGTTCTTCTATGTTGAACCGTTCGTTTCCAGTAACAGTTTGAATTTTGGCGTTTCACTCTGTTTTCTCCTATATTGATAGATGTATGTGGAACTCTAAATCAAACACGGTTTGTGCTAGCTTCTTGAAACTTGACACGATAATGTAGTTTCAAGTTCTGTCTCTAGGTTTTGTTTCCTCTTGATGTAGCCCTAAGCAGTGACTGGCGAGATACACTGTCCTTGAAAGGGGTTGCCAAGCTTCCCAAAATTACGAATCTCCAGAAATCTCAGCAACTATTTTTTCACCCAAACTGGATGATACTTTCAGGTAATGATCAGTACACTAAGCCCACTTGGTTCCCCAAATTTCGTTCTTCTATGTTGAAGCGTTCGTTTCCAGTAACAGTTTGAATGTTGGCGTTTCACTCTGTTTTCTCCTATATTGATAGACGTATGTGGAACACTAAATCAAACACGGTTTGTGCTAAATTCTTGAAACTTGACACGATAATGTAGTTTCAAGTTCTGTCTCTAGGTTTTGTTTCCTCTTGATATTGCCCTAAGCAGTGACTGGCGAGATACACTGTCCTTGAAAGGGGTTGCCAAGCTACCCAATATTACGAATCTCCAGAAATCTCAGCAACTATTTTTTCACCCAAATTGGATGATACTTTCAGGTAATGATCAGTACACTAATCCCAGTTGGTTCCCCAAATTTCGTTCTTCTATGTTGAAGCGTTCGTTTCCAGTAACAGTTTGAATTTTGGCGTTTCACTCTGTTTTCTCCTATATTGATAGATGTATGTGGAACTCTAAATCAAGCACGGTTTGTGCTAGCTTCTTGAAACTTGACACGATAATGTAGTTTCAAGTTCTATCTCTAAGTTTTGTTTCCTCTTGATGTAGCCCTAAGCAGTGACTGGCGAGATACACTGTCCTTGAAAGGGGTTGCCAAGCTTCCCAAAATTACGAATCTCCAGAAATCTCAGCAACTATTTTTTCACCCAAACTGGATGATACTTTCAGGTAATGATCAGTACACTAAGCCCACTTGGTTCCCCAAATTTCGTTCTTCTATGTTGAAGCGTTCGTTTCCAGTAACAGTTTGAATTTTGGCGTTTCACTCTGTTTTCTCCTATATTGATAGATGTATGTGGAACTCTAAATCAAACACGGTTTGTGCTAGCTTCTTGAAACTTGACACGATAATGTAGTTTCAAGTTCTATCTCTAAGTTTCGTTTCCTCTTGATGTAGCCCTAAGCAGTGACTGGCGAGATACACTGTCCTTGAAAGGGTTTGCCAAGCTTCCCAAAATTACGAATCTCCAGAAATCTCAGCAACTATTTTTTCACCCAAACTGGATGATACTTTCAGGTAATGATCAGTACACTAAGCCCACTTGGTTCCCCAAATTTCGTTCTTCTATGTTGAAGCGTTCGTTTCCAGTAACAGTTTGAATTTTGGCGTTTCACTCTGTTTCCTCCAATATTGATAGGTGTACGTGGAACTCTAAATCAAACACGGTTTGTGCTAGCTTCTTGAAACTTGACACGATAATGTAGTTTCAAGTTCTGTGTCTAGGTTTTGTTTCCTCTTGATGTAGCCCTAAGCAGTGACTGGCGAGATACACTGTCCTTGAAAGGGGTTGCCAAGCTACCCAAAATTACGAATCTCCAGAAATCTCAGCAACTATTTTTTCACCCAAACTGGATGATACTTTCAGGTAATGATCAGTACACTAAGCCCACTTGGTTCCCCAAATTTCGTTCTTCTATGTTGAAGCGTTCGTTTCCAGTAACAGTTTGAATTTTGGCGTTTCACTCTGTTTTCTCCTATATTGATAGATGTATGTGGAACTCTAAATCAAACACGGTTTGTACTAGCTTTTTGAAACTTGACACGATAATGTAGTTTCAAGTTCTGTCTCTAGGTTTTGTTTCCTCTTGATGTAACCCTAAGCAGTGACTGGCGAGATACACTGTCCTTGAAAGGGGTTGCCAAGCTTCCCAAAATTACGAATCTCCAGAAATCTCAGCAACTATTTTTTCACCCAAACTGGATGATACTTTCAGGTAATGATCAGTACACTAAGCCCACTTGGTTCCCCAAATTTCGTTCTTCTATGTTGAACCGTTCGTTTCCAGTAACAGTTTGAATTTTGGCGTTTCACTCTGTTTTCTCCTATATTGATAGATGTATGTGGAACTCTAAATCAAACACGGTTTGTGCTAGCTTCTTGAAACTTGACATGATAATGTAGTTTCAAGTTCTATCTCTAAGTTTCGTTTCCTCTTGATGTAGCCCTAAGCAGTGACTGGCGAGATACACTGTCCTTGAAAGGGGTTGCCAAGCTTCCCAAAATTACGAATCTCCAGAAATCTCAGAAACTATTTTTTCACCCAAACTGGATGATACTTTCAGGTAATGATCAGTACACTAAGCCCACTTGGTTCCCCAAATTTCGTTCTTCTATGTTGAAGCGTTCGTTTCCAGTAACAGTTTGAATGTTGGCGTTTCACTCTGTTTCCTCCAATATTGATAGGTGTACGTGGAACTCTAAATCAAACACCGTTTGTGCTAGCTTCTTCAAACTTGACACGATAATGTAGTTTCAAGTTCTGTCTCTAGGTTTTGTTTCCTCTTGATGTAGCCCTAAGCAGTGACTGGCGAGATACACTGTCCTTGAAAGGGGTTGCCAAGCTTCCCAAAATTACGAATCTCCAGAAATCTCAGAAACTATTTTTTCACCCAAACTGGATGATACTTTCATGTAATGATCAGTACACTAAGCCCACTTGGTTGCCCAAATTTCGTTCTTCTATGTTGAAGCGTTCGTTTCCAGTAACAGTTTGAATTTTGGCGTTTCACTCTGTTTTCTCCTATATTGATAGATGTATGTGGAACTCTAAATCAAACACGGTTTGTGCTAGCTTCTTGAAACTTGACATGATAATGTAGTTTCAAGTTCTATCTCTAAGTTTCGTTTCCTCTTGATGTAGCCCTAAGCAGTGACTGGCGAGATACACTGTCCTTGAAAGGGGTTGCCAAGCTTCCCAAAATTACGAATCTCCAGAAATCTCAGAAACTATTTTTTCACCCAAACTGGATGATACTTTCAGGTAATGATCAGTACACTAAGCCCACTTGGTTCCCCAAATTTCGTTCTTCTATGTTGAAGCGTTCGTTTCCAGTAACAGTTTGAATGTTGGCGTTTCACTCTGTTTTCTCCTATATTGATAGACGTATGTGGAACACTAAATCAAACACGGTTTGTGCTAAATTCTTGAAACTTGACACGATAATGTAGTTTCAAGTTCTGTCTCTAGGTTTTGTTTCCTCTTGATGTTGCCCTAAGCAGTGACTGGCGAGATACACTGTCCTTGAAAGGGGTTGCCAAGCTACCCAAAATTACGAATCTCCAGAAATCTCAGCAACTATTTTTTCACCCAAATTGGATGATACTTTCAGGTAATGATCAGTACACTAAGCCCAGTTGGTTCCCCAAATTTCGTTCTTCTATGTTGAAGCGTTCGTTTCCAGTAACAGTTTGAATTTTGGCGTTTCACTCTGTTTTCTCCTATATTGATAGATGTATGTGGAACTCTAAATCAAACACGGTTTGTGCTAGCTTCTTGAAACTTGACACGATAATGTAGTTTCAAGTTCTATCTCTAAGTTTCGTTTCCTCTTGATGTAGCCCTAAGCAGTGACTGGCGAGATACACTGTCCTTGAAAGGGGTTGCCAAGCTTCCCAAAATTACGAATCTCCAGAAATCTCAGCAACTATTTTTTCACCCAAACTGGATGATACTTTCAGGTAATGATCAGTACACTAAGCCCACTTGGTTCCCCAAATTTCATTCTTCTATGTTGAAGCGTTCGTTTCCAGTAACAGTTTGAATTTTGGCGTTTCACTCTGTTTTCTCCTATATTGATAGATGTATGTGGAACTCTAAATCAAACACGGTTTGTGCTAGCTTCTTGAAACTTGACACGATAATGTAGTTTCAAGTTCTATCTCTAAGTTTCGTTTCCTCTTGATGTAGCCCTAAGCAGTGACTGGCGAGATACACTGTCCTTGAAAGGGTTTGCCAAGCTTCCCAAAATTACGAATCTCCAGAAATCTCAGCAACTATTTTTTCACCCAAACTGGATGATACTTTCAGGTAATGATCAGTACACTAAGCCCACTTGGTTCCCCAAATTTCGTTCTTCTATGTTGAAGCGTTCGTTTCCAGTAACAGTTTGAATTTTGGCGTTTCACTCTGTTTTCTCCTATATTGAGAGATGTATGTGGAACTCTAAATCAAACACGGTTTGTGCTAGCTTCTTGAAACTTGACACGATAATGTAGTTTCAAGTTCTGTCTCTAGGTTTCGTTTCCTCTTGATGTAGCCCTAAGCAGTGACTGGCGAGATACACTGTCCTTGAAAGGGGTTGCCAAGCTTCCCAAAATTACGAATCTCCAGAAATCTCAGCAACTATTTTTTCACCCAAACTGGATGATACTTTCAGGTAATGATCAGTACACTAAGCCCACTTGGTTCCCCAAATTTCGTTCTTCTATGTTGAAGCGTTCGTTTCCAGTAACAGTTTGAATTTTGGCGTTTCACTCTGTTTTCTCCTATATTGATAGATGTATGTGGAACTCTAAATCAAACACGGTTTGTGCTAGCTTTTTGAAACTTGACACGATAATGTAGTTTCAAGTTCTGTCTCTGGGTTTTGTTTCCTCTTGATGTAGCCCTAAGCAGTGACTGGCGAGATACACTGTCCTTGAAAGGGGTTGCCAAGCTTCCCAAAATTACGAATCTCCAGAAATCTCAGCAACTATTTTTTCACCCAAACTGGATGATACTTTCAGGTAATGATCAGTACACTAAGCCCACTTGGTTCCCCGAATTTCGTTCTTCTATGTTGAACCGTTCGTTTCCAGTAACAGTTTGAATTTTGGCGTTTCACTCTGTTTTCTCCTATATTGATAGATGTATGTGGAACTCTAAATCAAACACGGTTTGTGCTAGCTTCTTGAAACTTGACACGATAATGTAGTTTCAAGTTCTGTCTCTAGGTTTTGTTTCCTCTTGATGTAGCCCTAAGCAGTGACTGGCGAGATACACTGTCCTTGAAAGGGGTTGCCAAGCTTCCCAAAATTACGAATCTCCAGAAATCTCAGCAACTATTTTTTCACCCAAACTGGATGATACTTTCAGGTAATGATCAGTACACTAAGCCCACTTGGTTCCCCAAATTTCGTTCTTCTATGTTGAAGCGTTCGTTTCCAGTAACAGTTTGAATGTTGGCGTTTCACTCTGTTTTCTCCTATATTGATAGACGTATGTGGAACACTAAATCAAACACGGTTTGTGCTAAATTCTTGAAACTTGACACGATAATGTAGTTTCAAGTTCTGTCTCTAGGTTTTGTTTCCTCTTGATATTGCCCTAAGCAGTGACTGGCGAGATACACTGTCCTTGAAAGGGGTTGCCAAGCTACCCAATATTACGAATCTCCAGAAATCTCAGCAACTATTTTTTCACCCAAATTGGATGATACTTTCAGGTAATGATCAGTACACTAATCCCAGTTGGTTCCCCAAATTTCGTTCTTCTATGTTGAAGCGTTCGTTTCCAGTAACAGTTTGAATTTTGGCGTTTCACTCTGTTTTCTCCTATATTGATAGATGTATGTGGAACTCTAAATCAAGCACGGTTTGTGCTAGCTTCTTGAAACTTGACACGATAATGTAGTTTCAAGTTCTATCTCTAAGTTTTGTTTCCTCTTGATGTAGCCCTAAGCAGTGACTGGCGAGATACACTGTCCTTGAAAGGGGTTGCCAAGCTTCCCAAAATTACGAATCTCCAGAAATCTCAGCAACTATTTTTTCACCCAAACTGGATGATACTTTCAGGTAATGATCAGTACACTAAGCCCACTTGGTTCCCCAAATTTCGTTCTTCTATGTTGAAGCGTTCGTTTCCAGTAACAGTTTGAATTTTGGCGTTTCACTCTGTTTTCTCCTATATTGATAGATGTATGTGGAACTCTAAATCAAACACGGTTTGTGCTAGCTTCTTGAAACTTGACACGATAATGTAGTTTCAAGTTCTATCTCTAAGTTTCGTTTCCTCTTGATGTAGCCCTAAGCAGTGACTGGCGAGATACACTGTCCTTGAAAGGGTTTGCCAAGCTTCCCAAAATTACGAATCTCCAGAAATCTCAGCAACTATTTTTTCACCCAAACTGGATGATACTTTCAGGTAATGATCAGTACACTAAGCCCACTTGGTTCCCCAAATTTCGTTCTTCTATGTTGAAGCGTTCGTTTCCAGTAACAGTTTGAATTTTGGCGTTTCACTCTGTTTCCTCCAATATTGATAGGTGTACGTGGAACTCTAAATCAAACACGGTTTGTGCTAGCTTCTTGAAACTTGACACGATAATGTAGTTTCAAGTTCTGTGTCTAGGTTTTGTTTCCTCTTGATGTAGCCCTAAGCAGTGACTGGCGAGATACACTGTCCTTGAAAGGGGTTGCCAAGCTACCCAAAATTACGAATCTCCAGAAATCTCAGCAACTATTTTTTCACCCAAACTGGATGATACTTTCAGGTAATGATCAGTACACTAAGCCCACTTGGTTCCCCAAATTTCGTTCTTCTATGTTGAAGCGTTCGTTTCCAGTAACAGTTTGAATTTTGGCGTTTCACTCTGTTTTCTCCTATATTGATAGATGTATGTGGAACTCTAAATCAAACACGGTTTGTACTAGCTTTTTGAAACTTGACACGATAATGTAGTTTCAAGTTCTGTCTCTAGGTTTTGTTTCCTCTTGATGTAACCCTAAGCAGTGACTGGCGAGATACACTGTCCTTGAAAGGGGTTGCCAAGCTTCCCAAAATTACGAATCTCCAGAAATCTCAGCAACTATTTTTTCACCCAAACTGGATGATACTTTCAGGTAATGATCAGTACACTAAGCCCACTTGGTTCCCCAAATTTCGTTCTTCTATGTTGAACCGTTCGTTTCCAGTAACAGTTTGAATTTTGGCGTTTCACTCTGTTTTCTCCTATATTGATAGATGTATGTGGAACTCTAAATCAAACACGGTTTGTGCTAGCTTCTTGAAACTTGACATGATAATGTAGTTTCAAGTTCTATCTCTAAGTTTCGTTTCCTCTTGATGTAGCCCTAAGCAGTGACTGGCGAGATACACTGTCCTTGAAAGGGGTTGCCAAGCTTCCCAAAATTACGAATCTCCAGAAATCTCAGAAACTATTTTTTCACCCAAACTGGATGATACTTTCAGGTAATGATCAGTACACTAAGCCCACTTGGTTCCCCAAATTTCGTTCTTCTATGTTGAAGCGTTCGTTTCCAGTAACAGTTTGAATGTTGGCGTTTCACTCTGTTTCCTCCAATATTGATAGGTGTACGTGGAACTCTAAATCAAACACCGTTTGTGCTAGCTTCTTCAAACTTGACACGATAATGTAGTTTCAAGTTCTGTCTCTAGGTTTTGTTTCCTCTTGATGTAGCCCTAAGCAGTGACTGGCGAGATACACTGTCCTTGAAAGGGGTTGCCAAGCTTCCCAAAATTACGAATCTCCAGAAATCTCAGAAACTATTTTTTCACCCAAACTGGATGATACTTTCATGTAATGATCAGTACACTAAGCCCACTTGGTTGCCCAAATTTCGTTCTTCTATGTTGAAGCGTTCGTTTCCAGTAACAGTTTGAATTTTGGCGTTTCACTCTGTTTTCTCCTATATTGATAGATGTATGTGGAACTCTAAATCAAACACGGTTTGTGCTAGCTTCTTGAAACTTGACATGATAATGTAGTTTCAAGTTCTATCTCTAAGTTTCGTTTCCTCTTGATGTAGCCCTAAGCAGTGACTGGCGAGATACACTGTCCTTGAAAGGGGTTGCCAAGCTTCCCAAAATTACGAATCTCCAGAAATCTCAGAAACTATTTTTTCACCCAAACTGGATGATACTTTCAGGTAATGATCAGTACACTAAGCCCACTTGGTTCCCCAAATTTCGTTCTTCTATGTTGAAGCGTTCGTTTCCAGTAACAGTTTGAATGTTGGCGTTTCACTCTGTTTTCTCCTATATTGATAGACGTATGTGGAACACTAAATCAAACACGGTTTGTGCTAAATTCTTGAAACTTGACACGATAATGTAGTTTCAAGTTCTGTCTCTAGGTTTTGTTTCCTCTTGATGTTGCCCTAAGCAGTGACTGGCGAGATACACTGTCCTTGAAAGGGGTTGCCAAGCTACCCAAAATTACGAATCTCCAGAAATCTCAGCAACTATTTTTTCACCCAAATTGGATGATACTTTCAGGTAATGATCAGTACACTAAGCCCAGTTGGTTCCCCAAATTTCGTTCTTCTATGTTGAAGCGTTCGTTTCCAGTAACAGTTTGAATTTTGGCGTTTCACTCTGTTTTCTCCTATATTGATAGATGTATGTGGAACTCTAAATCAAACACGGTTTGTGCTAGCTTCTTGAAACTTGACACGATAATGTAGTTTCAAGTTCTATCTCTAAGTTTCGTTTCCTCTTGATGTAGCCCTAAGCAGTGACTGGCGAGATACACTGTCCTTGAAAGGGGTTGCCAAGCTTCCCAAAATTACGAATCTCCAGAAATCTCAGCAACTATTTTTTCACCCAAACTGGATGATACTTTCAGGTAATGATCAGTACACTAAGCCCACTTGGTTCCCCAAATTTCATTCTTCTATGTTGAAGCGTTCGTTTCCAGTAACAGTTTGAATTTTGGCGTTTCACTCTGTTTTCTCCTATATTGATAGATGTATGTGGAACTCTAAATCAAACACGGTTTGTGCTAGCTTCTTGAAACTTGACACGATAATGTAGTTTCAAGTTCTATCTCTAAGTTTCGTTTCCTCTTGATGTAGCCCTAAGCAGTGACTGGCGAGATACACTGTCCTTGAAAGGGTTTGCCAAGCTTCCCAAAATTACGAATCTCCAGAAATCTCAGCAACTATTTTTTCACCCAAACTGGATGATACTTTCAGGTAATGATCAGTACACTAAGCCCACTTGGTTCCCCAAATTTCGTTCTTCTATGTTGAAGCGTTCGTTTCCAGTAACAGTTTGAATTTTGGCGTTTCACTCTGTTTCCTCCAATATTGATAGGTGTACGTGGAACTCTAAATCAAACACGGTTTGTGCTAGCTTCTTGAAACTTGACACGATAATGTAGTTTCAAGTTCTGTGTCTAGGTTTTGTTTCCTCTTGATGTAGCCCTAAGCAGTGACTGGCGAGATACACTGTCCTTGAAAGGGGTTGCCAAGCTACCCAAAATTACGAATCTCCAGAAATCTCAGCAACTATTTTTTCACCCAAACTGGATGATACTTTCAGGTAATGATCAGTACACTAAGCCCACTTGGTTCCCCAAATTTCGTTCTTCTATGTTGAAGCGTTCGTTTCCAGTAACAGTTTGAATTTTGGCGTTTCACTCTGTTTTCTCCTATATTGAGAGATGTATGTGGAACTCTAAATCAAACACGGTTTGTGCTAGCTTTTTGAAACTTGACACGATAATGTAGTTTCAAGTTCTATCTCTAGGTTTTGTTTCCTCTTGATGTAGCCCTAAGCAGTGACTGGCGAGATACACTGTCCTTGAAAGGGGTTTCCAAGCTTCCCAAAATTACGAATCTCCAGAAATCTCAGAAACTATTTTTTCACCCAAACTGGATGATACTTTCAGGTAATGATCAGTACACTAAGCCCACTTGGTTCCCCAAATTTCGTTCTTCTATGTTGAAGCGTTCGTTTCCAGTAACAGTTTGAATATTGGCGTTTCACTCTGTTTTCTCCTATATTGATAGATGTATGTGGAACTCTAAATCAAACACGGTTTGTGCTAGCTTTTTGAAACTTGACACGATAATGTAGTTTCAAGTTCTATCTCTAGGTTTTGTTTCCTCTTGATGTAGCCCTAAGCAGTGACTGGCGAGATACACTGTCCTTGAAAGGGGTTGCCAAGCTTCCCAAAATTACGAATCTCCAGAAATCTCAGCAACTATTTTTTCACCCAAACTGGATGATACTTTCAGGTAATGATCAGTACACTAAGCCCACTTGGTTCCCCAAATTTCATTCTTCTATGTTGAAGCGTTCGTTTCCAGTAACAGTTTGAATTTTGGCGTTTCACTCTGTTTTCTCCTATATTGATAGATGTATGTGGAACTCTAAATCAAACACGGTTTGTGCTAGCTTCTTGAAACTTGACACGATAATGTAGTTTCAAGTTCTGTCTCTAGGTTTGTTTCCTCTTGATGTAGCCCTAAGCAGTGACTGGCGAGATACACTGTCCTTGAAAGGGGTTGCCAAGCTTCCCAAAATTATGAATCTCCAGAAATCTCAGAAACTATTTTTTCACCCAAACTGGATGATACTTTCAGGTAATGATCAGTACACTAAGCCCACTTGGTTCCCCAAATTTCGTTCTTCTATGTTGAAGCGTTCGTTTCCAGTAACAGTTTGAATGTTGGCGTTTCACTCTGTTTTCTCCTATATTGATAGACGTATGTGGAACTCTAAATCAAACACGGTTTGTGCTAGCTTCTTGAAACTTGACACGATAATGTAGTTTCAAGTTCTTTCTCTAGGTTTTGTTTCCTCTTGATGTTGCCCTAAGCAGTGACTGGCGAGATACACTGTCTTTGAAAGGGGTTGCCAAGCTTCCCAAAATTACGAATCTCCAGAAATCTCAGAAACTATTTTTTCACCCAAACTGGATGATACTTTCAGGTAATGATCAGTACACTATGCCCACTTGGTTCCCCAAATTTCGTTCTTCTATGTTGAAGCGTTCGTTTCCAGTAACAGTTTGAATTTTGGCGTTTCACTCTGTTTTCTCCTATATTGATAGATGTATGTGGAACTCTAAATCAAACACGGATTGTGCTAGCTTCTTGAAACTTGACACGATAATGTAGTTTCAAGTTCTGTCTCTAGGTTTTGTTTCCTCTTGATGTAGCCCTAAGCAGTGACTGGCGAGATACACTGTCCTTGAAAGGGGTTGCCAAGCTTCCCAAAATTACGAATCTCCAGAAATCTCAGCAACTATTTTTTCACCCAAACTGGATGATACTTTCAGGTAATGATCAGTACACTAAGCCCACTTGGTTCCCCAAATTTCGTTCTTCTATGTTGAAGCGTTCGTTTCCAGTAACAGTTTGAATTTTGGCGTTTCACTCTGTTTCCTCCAATATTGATAGGTGTACGTGGAACTCTAAATCAAACACGGTTTGTGCTAGCTTCTTCAAACTTGACACGATAATGTAGTTTCAAGTTCTGTCTCTAGGTTCTCTAGGTTTTGTTTCCTCTTGATGTAGCCCTAAGCAGTGACTGGCGAGATACACTGTCCTTGAAAGGGGTTGCCAAGCTTCCCAAAATTACGAATCTCCAGAAATCTCAGAAACTATTTTTTCACCCAAACTGGATGATACTTTCAGGTAATGATCAGTACACTAAGCCCACTTGGTTCCCCAAATTTCGTTCTTCTATATTGAAGCGTTCGTTTCCAGTAACAGTTTGAATTTTGGCGTTTCACTCTGTTTTCTCCTATATTGATAGATGTATGTGGAACTCTAAATCAAACACGGTTTGTGCTAGCTTCTTGAAACTTGACACGATAATGTAGTTTCAAGTTCTGTCTCTAGGTTTTGTTTCCTCTTGATGTAGCCCTAAGCAGTGACTGGCGAGATACACTGTCCTTGAAAGGGGTTGCCAAGCTTCCCAAAATTACGAATCTCCAGAAATCTCAGCAACTATTTTTTCACCCAAACTGGATGATACTTTCAGGTAATGATCAGTACACTAAGCCCACTTGGTTCCCCAAAGTTCGTTCTTCTATGTTGAAGCGTTCGTTTCCAGTAACAGTTTGAATATTGGCGTTTCACTCTGTTTTCTCCTATATTGATAGATGTATGTGGAACTCTAAATCAAACACGGTTTGTGCTAGCTTTTTGAAACTTGACACCATAATGTAGTTTCAAGTTCTATCTCTAGGTTTTGTTTCCTCTTGATGTAGCCCTAAGCAGTGACTGGCGAGATACACTGTCCTTGCAAGGGGTTGCCAAGCTTCCCAAAATTACGAATCTCCAGAAATCTCAGAAACTATTTTTTCACCCAAACTGGATGATACTTTCAGGTAATGATCAGTACACTAAGCCCACTTGGTTCCCCAAATTTCGTTCTTCTATGTTGAACCGTTCGTTTCCAGTAACAGTTTGAATTTTGGCGTTTCACTCTGTTTTCTCCTATATTGATAGATGTATGTGGAACTCTAAATCAAACACGGTTTGTGCTAGCTTCTTGAAACTTGACACGATAATGTAGTTTCAAGTTCTGTCTCTAGGTTTGTTTCCTCTTGATGTAGCCCTAAGCAGTGACTGGCGAGATACACTGTCCTTGAAAGGGGTTGCCAAGCTTCCCAAAATTACGAATCTCCAGAAATCTCAGAAACTATTTTTTCACCCAAACTGGATGATACTTTCAGGTAATGATCAGTACACTAAGCCCACTTGGTTCCCCAAATTTCGTTCTTCTATGTTGAAGCGTTCGTTTCCAGTAACAGTTTGAATGTTGGCGTTTCACTCTGTTTTCTCCTATATTGATAGACGTATGTGGAACTCTAAATCAAACACGGTTTGTGCTAGCTTCTTGAAACTTGACACGATAATGTAGTTTCAAGTTCTGTCTCTAGGTTTTGTTTCCTCTTGATGTTGCCCTAAGCAGTGACTGGCGAGATACACTGTCCATGAAAGGGGTTGCCAAGCTTCCCAAAATTACGAATCTCCAGAAATCTCAGAAACTATTTTTTCACCCAAACTGGATGATACTTTCAGGTAATGATCAGTACACTAAGCCCACTTGGTTCCCCAAATTTCGTTCTTCTATGTTGAAGCGTTCGTTTCCAGTAACAGTTTGAATGTTGGCGTTTCACTCTGTTTTCTCCTATATTGATAGACGTATGTGGAACTCTAAATCAAACATGGTTTGTGCTAGCTTCTTGAAACTTGACACGATAATGTAGTTTCAAGTTCTGTCTCTAGGTTTTGTTTCCTCTTGATGTTGCCCTAAGCAGTGACTGGCGAGATACACTGTCCTTGAAAGGGGTTGCCAAGCTTCCCAAAATTACGAATCTCCAGAAATCTCAGAAACTATTTTTTCACCCAAACTGGATGATACTTTCAGGTAATGATCAGTACACTAAGCCCACTTGGTTCCCCAAATTTCGTTCTTCTATGTTGAAGCGTTCGTTTCCAGTAACAGTTTGAATTTTGGCGTTTCACTCTGTTTTCTCCTATATTGATAGATGTATGTGGAACTCTAAATCAAACACGGTTTGTGCTAGCTTCTTGAAACTTGACACGATAATGTAGTTTCAAGTTCTATCTCTAGGTTTTGTTTCCTCTTGATGTAGCCCTAAGCAGTGACTGGCGAGATACCCTGTCCTTGAAAGGGGTAGCCAAGCTTCCCAAAATTACGAATCTGCAGAAATCTCAGCAACTATTTTTTCACCCAAACTGGATGATACTTTCAGGTAATGATCAGTACACTAAGCCCACTTGGTTCCCCAAATTTCGTTCTTCTATGTTGAAGCGTTCGTTTCCAGTAACAGTTTAAATTTTGGCGTTTCACTCTGTTTTCTCCTATATTGAGAGATGTATGTGGAACTCTAAATCAAACACGGTTTGTGCTAGCTTCTTGAAACTTGACACGATAATGTAGTTTCAAGTTCTATCTCTACGTTTTGTTTCCTCTTGATGTAGCCCTAAGCAGTGACTGGCGAGATACACTGTCCTTGAAAGGGGTTGCCAAGCTTCCCAAAATTACGAATCTCCAGAAATCTCAGCAACTATTTTTTCACCCAAACTGGATGATACTTTCAGGTAATGATCAGTACACTAAGCCCACTTGGTTCCCCAAATTTCGTTCTTCTATGTTGAAGCGTTCGTTTCCAGTAACAGTTTGAATTTTGGCGTTTCACTCTGTTTTCTCCTATATTGAGAGATGTATGTGGAACTCTAAATCAAACACGGTTTGTGCTAGCTTCTTGAAACTTGACACGATAATGTAGTTTCAAGTTCTGTCTCTAGGTTTTGTTTCCTCTTGATGTAGCCCTAAGCAGTGACTGGCGAGATACACTGTCCTTGAAAGGGGTTGCCAAGCTTCCCAAAATTACGAATCTCCAGAAATCTCAGCAACTATTTTTTCACCCAAACTGGATGATACTTTCAGGTAATGATCAGTACACTAAGCCCACTTGGTTCCCCAAATTTCGTTCTTCTATGTTGAAGCGTTCGTTTCCAGTAACAGTTTGAATTTTGGCGTTTCACTCTGTTTTCTCCTATGTTGATAGATGTATGTGGAACTCTAAATCAAACACGGTTTGTGCTAGCTTCTTGAAACTTGACACGATAATATAGTTTCAAGTTCTATCTCTAGGTTTCGTTTCCTCTTGATGTAGCCCTAAGCAGTGACTGGCGAGATACACTGTCCTTGAAAGGGGTTGCCAAGCTTCCCAAAATTACGAATCTCCAGAAATCTCAGAAACTATTTTTTCACCCAAACTGGATGATACTTTCAGGTAATGATCAGTACACTAAGCCCACTTGGTTCCCCAAATTTCGTTCTTCTATGTTGAAGCGTTCGTTTCCAGTAACAGTTTGAATTTTGGCGTTTCACTCTGTTTTCTCCTATATTGAGAGATGTATGTGGAACTCTAAATCAAACACGGTTTGTGCTAGCTTCTTGAAACTTGACACGATAATGTAGTTTCAAGTTCTGTCTCTAGGTTTTGTTTCCTCTTGATGTAGCCCTAAGCAGTGACTGGCGAGATACACTGTCCTTGAAAGGGGTTGCCAAGCTTCCCAAAATTACGAATCTCCAGAAATCTCAGCAACTATTTTTTCACCCAAACTGGATGATACTTTCAGGTAATGATCGGTACACTAAGCCCACTTGGTTCCCCAAATTTCGTTCTTCTATGTTGAAGCGTTCGTTTCCAGTAACAGTTTGAATCTTGGCGTTTCACTCTGTTTCCTCCAATATTGATAGGCGTACGTGGAACTCTAAATCAAACACGGTTTGTGCTAGCTTCTTCAAACTTGACACGATAATGTAGTTTCAAGTTCTGTCTCTAGGTTTTGTTTCCTCTTGATGTAGCCCTAAGCAGTGACTGGCGAGATACACTGTCCTTGAAAGGGGTTGCCAAGCTTCCCAAAATTACGAATCTCCAGAAATCTCAGCAACTATTTTTTCACCCAAACTGGATGATACTTTCAGGTAATGATCAGTACACTAAGCCCACTTGGTTCCCCAAATTTCGTTCTTCTATGTTGAAGCGTTCGTTTCCAGTAACAGTTTGAATTTTGGCGTTTCACTCTGTTTACTCCTATATTGAGAGATGTATGTGGAACTCTAAATCAAACACGGTTTGTGCTAGCTTCTTGAAACTTGACACGATAATGTAGTTTCAAGTTCTGTCTCTAGGTTTTGTTTCCTCTTGATGTAGCCCTAAGCAGTGACTGGCGAGATACACTGTCCTTGAAAGGGGTTGCCAAGCTTCCCAAAATTACGAATCTCCAGAAATCTCAGCAACTATTTTTTCACCCAAACTGGATGATACTTTCAGGTAATGATCAGTACACTAAGCCCACTTGGTTCCCCAAATTTCGTTCTTCTATGTTGAAGCGTTCGTTTCCAGTAACAGTTTGAATTTTGGCGTTTCACTCTGTTTTCTCCTATATTGATAGATGTATGTGGAACTCTAAATCAAACACGGTTTGTGCTAGCTTCTTGAAACTTGACACGATAATGTAGTTTCAAGTTCTATCTCTACGTTTTGTTTCCTCTTGATGTAGCCCTAAGCAGTGACTGGCGAGATACACTGTCCTTGAAAGGGGTTGCCAAGCTTCCCAAAATTACGAATCTCCAGAAATCTCAGCAATTATTTTTTCACCCAAACTGGATGATACTTTCAGGTAATGATCAGTACACTAAGCCCACTTGGTTCCCCAAATTTCGTTCTTCTATGTTGAACCGTTCGTTTCCAGTAACAGTTTGAATGTTGGCGTTTCACTCTGTTTTCTCCTATATTGATAGATGTATGTGGAACTCTAAATCAAACACGGTTTGTGCTAGCTTTTTGAAACTTGACACGATAATGTAGTTTCAAGTTCTATCTCTCGGTTTTGTTTCCTCTTGATGTAGCCCTAAGCAGTGACTGGCGAGATACACTGTCCTTGAAAGGGGTTGCCAAGCTTCCCAAAATTACGAATCTTCAGAAATCTCAGAAACTATTTTTTCACCCAAACTGGATGATACTTTCAGGTAATGATCAGTACACTAAGCCCACTTGGTTCCCCAAATTTCGTTCTTCTATGTTGAACCGTTCGTTTCCAGTAACAGTTTGAATTTTGGCGTTTCACTCTGTTTTCTCCTATATTGATAGATGTATGTGGAACTCTAAATCAAACACGGTTTGTGCTAGATTCTTGAAACTTGACACGATAATGTAGTTTCAAGTTCTGTCTCTAGGTTTGTTTCCTCTTGATGTAGCCCTAAGCAGTGACTGGCGAGATACACTGTCCTTGAATGTGGTTGCCAAGCTTCCCAAAATTACGAATCTCCAGAAATCTCAGAAACTATTTTTTCACCCAAACTGGATGATACTTTCAGGTAATGATCAGTACACTAAGCCCACTTGGTTCCCCAAATTTCGTTCTTCTATGTTGAAGCGTTCGTTTCCAGTAACAGTTTGAATCTTGGCGTTTCACTCTGTTTTCTCCTATATTGATAGACGTATGTGGAACTCTAAATCAAACACGGTTTGTGCTAGCTTCTTGAAACTTGACACGATAATGTAGTTTCAAGTTCTGTCTCTAGGTTTTGTTTCCTCTTGATATTGCCCTAAGCAGTGACTGGCGAGATACACTGTCCTTGAAAGGGGTTGCCAAGCTTCCCAAAATTATGAATCTCCAGAAATCTCAGCAACTATTTTTTCACCCAAACTGGATGATACTTTCAGGTAATGATCAGTACACTAAGCCCACTTGGTTCCCCAAATTTCTTTCTTCTATGTTGAAGCGTTCGTTTCCAGTAACAGTTTGAATTTTGGCGTTTCACTCTGTTTTCTCCTATATTGATAGATGTATGTGGAACTCTAAATCAAACACGGTTTGTGCTAGCTTCTTGAAACTTGACACGATAATGTAGTTTCAAGTTCTGTCTCTAGGTTTGTATCCTCTTGATGTAGCCCTAAGCAGTGACTGGCGAGATACACTGTCCTTGAAAGGGGTTGCCAAGCTTCCCAAAATTACGAATCTCCAGAAATCTCAGAAACTATTTTTTCACCCAAACTGGATGATACTTTCAGGTAATGATCAGTACACTAAGCCCACTTGGTTCCCCAAATTTCGTTCTTCTATGTTGAAGCGTTCGTTTCCAGTAACAGTTTGAATGTTGGCGTTTCACTCTGTTTTCTCCTATATTGATAGACGTATGTGGAACTCTAAATCAAACACGGTTTGTGCTAGCTTCTTGAAACTTGACACGATAATGTAGTTTCAAGTTCTGTCTCTAGGTTTTGTTTCCTCTTGATGTTGCCCTAAGCAGTGACTGGCGAGATACACTGTCCTTGAAAGGGGTTGCCAAGCTTCCCAAAATTACGAATCTCCAGAAATCTCAGCAACTATTTTTTCACCCAAACTGGATGATACTTTCAGGTAATGATCAGTACACTAAGCCAAGTTGGTTCCCCAAATTTCGTTCTTCTATGTTGAAGCGTTCGTTTCCAGTAACAGTTTGAATTTTGGCGTTTCACTCTGTTTTCTCCTATATTGATAGATGTATGTGGAACTCTAAATCAAACACGGTTTGTGCTAGCTTCTTGAAACTTGACACGATAATGTAGTTTCAAGTTCTATCTCTAGGTTTTGTTTCCTCTTGATGTAGCCCTAAGCAGTGACTGGCGAGATACCCTGTCCTTGAAAGGGGTTGCCAAGCTTCCCAAAATTACGAATCTCCAGAAATCTCAGCAACTATTTTTTCACCCAAACTGGATGATACTTTCAGGTAATGATCAGTACACTAAGCCCACTTGGTTCCCCAAATTTCGTTCTTCTATGTTGAAGCGTTCGTTTCCAGTAACAGTTTGAATTTTGGCGTTTCACTCTGTTTTCTCCTATATTGAGAGATGTATGTGGAACTCTAAATCAAACACGGTTTGTGCTAGCTTCTTGAAACTTGACACGATAATGTAGTTTCAAGTTCTATCTCTACGTTTTGTTTCCTCTTGATGTAGCCCTAAGCAGTGACTGGCGAGATACACTGTCCTTGAAAGGGGTTGCCAAGCTTCCCAAAATTACGAATCTCCAGAAATCTCAGCAACTATTTTTTCACCCAAACTGGATGATACTTTCAGGTAATGATCAGTACACTAAGCCCACTTGGTTCCCCAAATTTCGTTCTTCTATGTTGAAGCGTTCGTTTCCAGTAACAGTTTGAATTTTGGCGTTTCACTCTGTTTTCTCCTATATTGAGAGATGTATGTGGAACTCTAAATCAAACACGGTTTGTGCTAGCTTCTTGAAACTTGACACGATAATGTAGTTTCAAGTTCTGTCTCTAGGTTTTGTTTCCTCTTGATGTAGCCCTAAGCAGTGACTGGCGAGATACACTGTCCTTGAAAGGGGTTGCCAAGCTTCCCAAAATTACGAATCTCCAGAAATCTCAGCAACTATTTTTTCACCCAAACTGGATGATACTTTCAGGTAATGATCAGTACACTAAGCCAAGTTGGTTCCCCAAATTTCGTTCTTCTATGTTGAAGCGTTCGTTTCCAGTAACAGTTTGAATTTTGGCGTTTCACTCTGTTTTCTCCTATGTTGATAGATGTATGTGGAACTCTAAATCAAACACGGTTTGTGCTAGCTTCTTGAAACTTGACACGATAATATAGTTTCAAGTTCTATCTCTAGGTTTCGTTTCCTCTTGATGTAGCCCTAAGCAGTGACTGGCGAGATACACTGTCCTTGAAAGGGGTTGCCAAGCTTCCCAAAATTACGAATCTCCAGAAATCTCAGCAACTATTTTTTCACCCAAACTGGATGATACTTTCAGGTAATGATCAGTACACTAAGCCCACTTGGTTCCCCAAATTTCGTTCTTCTATGTTGAAGCGTTCGTTTCCAGTAACAGTTTGAATTTTGGCGTTTCACTCTGTTTTCTCCTATATTGAGAGATGTATGTGGAACTCTAAATCAAACACGGTTTGTGCTAGCTTCTTGAAACTTGACACGATAATGTAGTTTCAAGTTCTGTCTCTAGGTTTTGTTTCCTCTTGATGTAGCCCTAAGCAGTGACTGGCGAGATACACTGTCCTTGAAAGGGGTTGCCAAGCTTCCCAAAATTACGAATCTCCAGAAATCTCAGCAACTATTTTTTCACCCAAACTGGATGATACTTTCAGGTAATGATCAGTACACTAAGCCCACTTGGTTCCCCAAATTTCGTTCTTCTATGTTGAAGCGTTCGTTTCCAGTAACAGTTTGAATCTTGGCGTTTCACTCTGTTTCCTCCAATATTGATAGGTGTACGTGGAACTCTAAATCAAACACGGTTTGTGCTAAATTCTTGAAACTTGACATGATAATGTAGTTTCAAGTTCTATCTCTAGGTTTTGTTTCCTCTTGATGTAGCCCTAAGCTGTGACTGGCGAGATACACTGTCCTTGAAAGGGGTTGCCAAGCTTCCCAAAATTACGAATCTCCAGAAATCTCAGCAACTATTTTTTCACCCAAACTGGATGATACTTTCAGGTAATGATCAGGACACTAAGCCCACTTGGTTCCCCAAATTTCGTTCTTCTATGTTGAAGCGTTCGTTTCCAGTAACAGGTTGAATTTTGGCGTTTCACTCTGTTTTCTCCTATATTGAGAGATGTATGTGGAACTCTAAATCAAACACGGTTTGTGCTAGCTTCTTGAAACTTGACACGATAATGTAGTTTCAAGTTCTGTCTCTAGGTTTTGTTTCCTCTTGATGTAGCCCTAAGCAGTGACTGGCGAGATACACTGTCCTTGAAAGGGGTTGCCAAGCTTCCCAAAATTACGAATCTCCAGAAATCTCAGCAACTATTTTTTCACCCAAACTGGATGATACTTTCAGGTAATGATCAGTACACTAAGCCCACTTGGTTCCCCAAATTTCGTTCTTCTATGTTGAAGCGTTCGTTTCCAGTAACAGTTTGAATCTTGGCGTTTCACTCTGTTTCCTCCAATATTCATAGGTGTACGTGGAACTCTAAATCAAACACGGTTTGTGCTAGCTTCTTCAAACTTGACACGATAATGTAGTTTCAAGTTCTGTCTCTAGGTTTTGTTTCCTCTTGATGTAGCCCTAAGCAGAGACTGGCGAGATACACTGTCCTTGAAAGGGGTTGCCAAGCTTCCCAAAATTACGAATCTCCAGAAATCTCAGCAACTATTTTTTCACCCAAACTGGATGATACTTTCAGGTAATGATCAGTACACTAAGCCCACTTGGTTCCCCAAATTTCGTTCTTCTATGTTGAAGCGTTCGTTTCCAGTAACAGTTTGAATTTTGGCGTTTCACTCTGTTTTCTCCTATATTGAGAGATGTATGTGGAACTCTAAATCAAACACGGTTTGTGCTAGCTTCTTGAAACTTGACACGATAATGTAGTTTCAAGTTCTATCTCTACGTTTTGTTTCCTCTTGATGTAGCCCTAAGCAGTGACTGGCGAGATACACTGTCCTTGAAAGGGGTTGCCAAGCTTCCCAAAATGACGAATCTCCAGAAATCTCAGCAACTATTTTTTCACCCAAACTGGATGATACTTTCAGGTAATGATCAGTACACTAAGCCCACTTGGTTCCCCAAATTTCGTTCTTCTATGTTGAAGCGTTCGTTTCCAGTAACAGTTTGAATCTTGGCGTTTCACTCTGTTTCCTCCAATATTGATAGGTGTACGTGGAACTCTAAATCAAACACGGTTTGTGCTAGCTTCTTCAAACTTGACACGATAATGTAGTTTCAAGTTCTGTCTCTAGGTTTTGTTTCCTCTTGATGTAGCCCTAAGCAGTGACTGGCGAGATACACTGTCCTTGAAAGGGGTTGCCAAGCTTCCCAAAATTACGAATCTTCAGAAATCTCAGAAACTATTTTTTCACCCAAACTGGATGATACTTTCAGGTAATGATCAGTACACTAAGCCCACTTGGTTCCCCAAATTTCGTTCTTCTATGTTGAACCGTTCGTTTCCAGTAACAGTTTGAATTTTGGCGTTTCACTCTGTTTTCTCCTATATTGATAGATGTATGTGGAACTCTAAATCAAACACGGTTTGTGCTAGCTTCTTGAAACTTGACACGATAATGTAGTTTCAAGTTCTGTCTCTAGGTTTGTTTCCTCTTGATGTAGCCCTAAGCAGTGACTGGCGAGATACACTGTCCTTGAAAGTGTTTGCCAAGCTTCCCAAAATTACGAATCTCCAGAAATCTCAGAAACTATTTTTTCACCCAAACTGGATGATACTTTCAGGTAATGATCAGTACACTAAGCCCACTTGGTTCCCCAAATTTCGTTCTTCTATGTTGAAGCGTTCGTTTCCAGTAACAGTTTGAATCTTGGCGTTTCACTCTGTTTTCTCCTATATTGATAGACGTATGTGGAACTCTAAATCAAACACGGTTTGTGCTAGCTTCTTGAAACTTGACACGATAATGTAGTTTCAAGTTCTGTCTCTAGGTTTTGTTTCCTCTTGATATTGCCCTAAGCAGTGACTGGCGAGATACACTGTCCTTGAAAGGGGTTGCCAAGCTTCCCAAAATTACGAATCTCCAGAAATCTCAGAAACTATTTTTTCACCCAAACTGGATGATACTTTCAGGTAATGATCAGTACACTAAGCCCACTTGGTTCCCCAAATTTCGTTCTTCTATGTTGAAGCGTTCGTTTCCAGTAACAGTTTGAATGTTGGCGTTTCACTCTGTTTTCTCCTATATTGATAGACGTATGTGGAACTCTAAATCAAACACGGTTTGTGCTAGCTTCTTGAAACTTGACACGATAATGTAGTTTCAAGTTCTGTCTATAGGTTTTGTTTCCTCTTGATGTTGCCCTAAGCAGTGACTGGCGAGATACACTGTCCTTGAAAGGGGTTGCCAAGCTTCCCAAAATTACGAATCTCCAGAAATCTCAGAAACTATTTTTTCACCCAAACTGGATGATACTTTCAGGTAATGATCAGTACACTAAGCCCACTTGGTTCCCCAAATTTCGTTCTTCTATGTTGAAGCGTTCGTTTCCAGTAACAGTTTGAATTTTGGCGTTTCACTCTGTTTTCTCCTATATTGAGAGATGTATGTGGAACTCTAAATCAAACACGGTTTGTGCTAGCTTCTTGAAACTTGACACGATAATGTAGTTTCAAGTTCTATCTCTAGGTTTTGTTTCCTCTTGATGTAGCCCTAAGCAGTGACTGGCGAGATACCCTGTCCTTGAAAGGGGTTGCCAAGCTTCCCAAAATTACGAATCTCCAGAAATCTCAGCAACTATTTTTTCACCCAAACTGGATGATACTTTCAGGTAATGATCAGTACACTAAGCCCACTTGGTTCCCCAAATTTCGTTCTTCTATGTTGAAGCGTTCGTTTCCAGTAACAGTTTGAATTTTGGCGTTTCACTCTGTTTTCTCCTATATTGAGAGATGTATGTGGAACTCTAAATCAAACACGGTTTGTGCTAGCTTCTTGAAACTTGACACGATAATGTAGTTTCAAGTTCTATCTCTACGTTTTGTTTCCTCTTGATGTAGCCCTAAGCAGTGACTGGCGAGATACACTGTCCTTGAAAGGGGTTGCCAAGCTTCCCAAAATTACGAATCTCCAGAAATCTCAGCAACTATTTTTTCACCCAAACTGGATGATACTTTCAGGTAATGATCAGTACACTAAGCCCACTTGGTTCCCCAAATTTCGTTCTTCTATGTTGAAGCGTTCGTTTCCAGTAACAGTTTGAATTTTGGCGTTTCACTCTGTTTTCTCCTATATTGAGAGATGTATGTGGAACTCTAAATCAAACACGGTTTGTGCTAGCTTCTTGAAACTTGACACGATAATGTAGTTTCAAGTTCTGTCTCTAGGTTTTGTTTCCTCTTGATGTAGCCCTAAGCAGTGACTGGCGAGATACACTGTCCTTGAAAGGGGTTGCCAAGCTTCCCAAAATTACGAATCTCCAGAAATCTCAGCAACTATTTTTTTACCCAAACTGGATGATACTTTCAGGTAATGATCAGTACACTAAGCCCACTTGGTTCCCCAAATTTCGTTCTTCTATGTTGAAGCGTTCGTTTCCAGTAACAGTTTGAATTTTGGCGTTTCACTCTGTTTTCTCCTATGTTGATAGATGTATGTGGAACTCTAAATCAAACACGGTTTGTGCTAGCTTCTTGAAACTTGACACGATAATATAGTTTCAAGTTCTATCTCTAGGTTTTGTTTCCTCTTGATGTAGCCCTAAGCAGTGACTGGCGAGATACACTGTCCTTGAAAGGGGTTGCCAAGCTACCCAAAATTACGAATCTCCAGAAATCTCAGCAACTATTTTTTCACCCAAACTGGATGATACTTTCAGGTAATGATCAGTACACTAAGCCCAGTTGGTTCCCCAAATTTCGTTCTTCTATGTTGAACCGTTCGTTTCCAGTAACAGTTTGAATTTTGGCGTTTCACTCTGTTTTCTCCTATATTGATAGATGTATGTGGAACTCTAAATCAAACACGGTTTGTGCTAGCTTCTTGAAACTTGACACGATAATGTAGTTTCAAGTTCTATCTGTAAGTTTCGTTTCCTCTTGATGTAGCCCTAAGCAGTGACTGGCGAGATACACTGTCCTTGAAAGGGGTTGCCAAGCTTCCCAAAATTACGAATCTCCAGAAATCTCAGCAACTATTTTTTCACCCAAACTGGATGATACTTTCAGGTAATGATCAGTACACTAAGCCCACTTGGTTCCCCAAATTTCGTTCTTCTATGTTGAAGCGTTCGTTTCCAGTAACAGTTTGAATCTTGGCGTTTCACTCTGTTTCCTCCAATATTGATAGGTGTACGTGGAACTCTAAATCAAACACGGTTTGTGCTAGCTTCTTCAAACTTGACACAATAATGTAGTTTCAAGTTCTGTCTCTAGGTTTTGTTTCCTCTTGATGTAGCCCTAAGCAGTGACTGGCGAGATACACTGTCCTTGAAAGGGGTTGCCAAGCTTCCCAAAATTACGAATCTCCAGAAATCTCAGCAACTATTTATTCACCCAAACTGGATGATACTTTCAGGTAATGATCAGTACACTAAGCCCACTTGGTTCCCCAAATTTCGATCTTCTATGTTGAAGCGTTCGTTTCCAGTAACAGTTTGAATGTTGGCGTTTCACTCTGTTTTCTCCTATATTGATAGATGTATGTGGAACTCTAAATCAAACACGGTTTGTGCTAGCTTCTTGAAACTTGACACGATAATGTAGTTTCAAGTTCTATCTCTAGGTTTTGTTTCCTCTTGATGTAGCCCTAAGCAGTGACTGGCGAGATACACTGTCCTTGAAAGGGGTTGCCAAGCTTCCCAAAATTAGGAATCTCCAGAAATCTCAGCAATTATTTTTTCACCCAAACTGGATGATACTTTCAGGTAATGATCAGTACACTAAGCCCACTTGGTTCCCCAAATTTCGTTCTTCTATGTTGAAGCGTTCGTTTCCAGTAACAGTTTGAATGTTGGCGTTTCACTCTGTTTTCTCCTATATTGATAGATGTATGTGGAACTCTAAATCAAACACGGTTTGTGCTAGCTTTTTGAAACTTGACACGATAATGTAGTTTCAAGTTCTATCTCTCGGTTTTGTTTCCTCTTGATGTAGCCCTAAGCAGTGACTGGCGAGATACACTGTCCTTGAAAGGGGTTGCCAAGCTTCCCAAAATTACGAATCTCCAGAAATCTCAGAAACTATTTTTTCACCCAAATGGATGATACTTTCAGGTAATGATCAGTACACTAAGCCCACTTGGTTCCCCAAATTTCGTTCTTCTATGTTGAAGCGTTCGATTCCAGTAACAGTTTGAATTTTGGCGTTTCACTCTGTTTTCTCCTATATTGATAGATGTATGTGGAACTCTAAATCAAACACGGTTTGTGCTAGCTTCTTGAAACTTGACACGATAATGTAGTTTCAAGTTCTGTCTCTAGGTTTTGTTTCCTCTTCATGTAGCCCTAAGCAGAGACTGGCGAGATACACTGTCCTTGAAAGGGGTTGCCAAGCTTCCCAAAATTACGAATCTCCAGAAATCTCAGCAACTATTTTTTCACCCAAACTGGATGATACTTTCAGGTAATGATCAGTACACTAAGCCCAGTTGCTTCCCCAAATTTCGTTCTTCTATGTTGAAGCGTTCGTTTCCAGTAACAGTTTGAATTTTGGCGTTTCACTCTGTTTTCTCCTATATTGAGAGATGTATGTGGAACTCTAAATCAAACACGGTTTGTGCTAGCTTCTTGAAACTTGACACGATAATGTAGTTTCAAGTTCTGTCTCTAGGTTTTGTTTCCTCTTGATGTAGCCCTAAGCAGTGACTGGCGAGATACACTGTCCTTGAAAGGGGTTGCCAAGCTTCCCAAAATTACGAATCTCCAGAAATCTCAGCAACTATTTTTTCACCCTAACTGGATGATACATTCAGGTAATGATCAGTACACTAAGCCCACTTGGTTCCCCAAATTTCGTTCTTCTATGTTGAAGCGTTCGTTTCCAGTAACAGTTTGAATTTTGGCGTTTCACTCTGTTTTCTCCTATATTGATAGATGTATGTGGAACTCTAAATCAAACACGGTTTGTGCTAGCTTCTTGAAACTTGACACGATAATATAGTTTCAAGTTCTATCTCTAGGTTTTGTTTCCTCTTGATGTAGCCCTAAGCTGTGACTGGCGAGATACACTGTCCTTGAAAGGGGTTGCCAAGCTACCCAAAATTACGAATCTCCAGAAATCTCAGCAACTATTTTTTCACCCAAACTGGATGATACTTTCAGGTAATGATCAGTACACTAAGCCCAGTTGGTTCCCCAAATTTTGTTCTTCTATGTTGAAGCGTTCGTTTCCAGTAACAGTTTGAATTTTGGCGTTTCACTCTGTTTTCTCCTATATTGATAGATGTATGTGGAACTCTAAATCAAACACGGTTTGTGCTAGCTTCTTGAAACTTGACACGATAATGTAGTTTCAAGTTCTATCTCTAAGTTTCGTTTCCTCTTGATGTAGCCCTAAGCAGTGATTGGCGAGATACACTGTCATTGAAAGGGGTTGCCAAGCTTCCCAAAATTACGAATCTCCAGAAATCTCAGCAACTATTTTTTCACCCAAACTGGATGATACTTTCAGGTAATGATCAGTACACTAAGCCCACTTGGTTCCCCAAATTTCGTTCTTCTATGTTGAAGCGTTCGTTTCCAGTAACAGTTTGAATTTTGGCGTTTCACTCTGTTTTCTCCTATATTGAGAGATGTATGTGGAACTCTAAATCAAACACGGTTTGTGCTAGCTTCTTGAAACTTGACACGATAATGTAGTTTCAAGTTCTGTCTCTAGGTTTTGTTTCCTCTTGATGTAGCCCTAAGCAGTGACTGGCGAGATACACTGTCCTTGAAAGGGGTTGCCAAGCTTCCCAAAATTACGAATCTCCAGAAATCTCAGCAACTATTTTTTCACCCAAACTGGATGATACTTTCAGGTAATGATCAGTACACTAAGCCCACTTGGTTCCCCAAATTTCGTTCTTCTATGTTGAAGCGTTCATTTCCAGTAACAGTTTGAATTTTGGCGTTTCACTCTGTTTTCTCCTATATTGAGAGATGTATGTGGAACTCTAAATCAAACACGGTTTGTGCTAGCTTCTTGAAACTTGACACGATAATGTAGTTTCAAGTTCTGTCTCTAGGTTTTGTTTCCTCTTGATGTAGCCCTAAGCAGTGACTGGCGAGATACACTGTCCTTGAAAGGGGTTGCCAAGCTTCCCAAAATTACGAATCTCCAGAAATCTCAGCAACTATTTTTTCACCCAAACTGGATGATACTTTCAGGTAATGATCAGTACACTAAGCCCACTTGGTTCCCCAAATTTCGTTCTTCTATGTTGAAGCGTTCGTTTCCAGTAACAGTTTGAATTTTGGCGTTTCACTCTGTTTTCTCCTATATTGATAGATGTATGTGGAACTCTAAATCAAACACGGTTTGTGCTAGCTTCTTGAAACTTGACACGATAATATAGTTTCAAGTTCTATCTCTAGGTTTTGTTTCCTCTTGATGTAGCCCTAAGCTGTGACTGGCGAGATACACTGTCCTTGAAAGGGGTTGCCAAGCTACCCAAAATTACGAATCTCCAGAAATCTCAGCAACTATTTTTTCACCCAAACTGGATGATACTTTCAGGTAATGATCAGTACACTAAGCCCAGTTGGTTCCCCAAATTTTGTTCTTCTATGTTGAAGCGTTCGTTTCCAGTAACAGTTTGAATTTTGGCGTTTCACTCTGTTTTCTCCTATATTGATAGATGTATGTGGAACTCTAAATCAAACACGGTTTGTGCTAGCTTCTTGAAACTTGACACGATAATGTAGTTTCAAGTTCTATCTCTAAGTTTCGTTTCCTCTTGATGTAGCCCTAAGCAGTGACTGGCGAGATACACTGTCATTGAAAGGGGTTGCCAAGCTTCCCAAAATTACGAATCTCCAGAAATCTCAGCAACTATTTTTTCACCCAAACTGGATGATACTTTCAGGTAATGATCAGTACACTAAGCCCACTTGGTTCCCCAAATTTCGTTCTTCTATGTTGAAGCGTTCGTTTCCAGTAACAGTTTGAATCTTGGCGTTTCACTCTGTTTCCTCCAATATTGATAGGTGTACGTGGAACTCTAAATCAAACACGGTTTGTGCTAGCTTCTTCAAACTTGACACGATAATGTAGTTTCAAGTTCTGTCTCTGTGTTTTGTTTCCTCTTGATGTAGCCAAAGCAGTGACTGGCGAGATACACTGTCCTTGAAAGGGGTTGCCAAGCTTCCCAAAATTACGAATCTCCAGAAATCTCAGCAACTATTTTTTCACCCAAACTGGATGATACTTTCAGGAAATGATCAGTACACTAAGCCCACTTGGTTCCCCAAATTTCGTTCTTCTATGTTGAAGCGTTCGTTTCCAGTAACAGTTTGAATTTTGGCGTTTCACTCTGTTTTCTCCTATATTGAGAGATGTATGTGGAACTCTAAATCAAACACGGTTTGTGCTAGCTTTTTGAAACTTGACACGATAATGTAGTTTCAAGTTCTGTCTCTAGGTTTTGTTTCCTCTTGATGTAGCCCTAAGCAGAGACTGGCGAGATACACTGTCCTTGAAAGGGGGTGCCAAGCTACCCAAAATTACGAATCTCCAGAAATCTCAGCAACTATTTTTTCACCCAAACTGGATGATACTTTCAGGTAATGATCAGTACACTAAGCCCAGTTGGTTCCCCAAATTTCGTTCTTCTATGTTGAAGCGTTTGTTTCCAGTAACAGTTTGAATTTTGGCGTTTCACTCTGTTTTCTCCTATATTGATAGATGTATGCGGAACTCTAAATCAAACACAGGTTGTGCTAGCTTCTTGAAACTTGACACGATAATGTAGTTTCAAATTCTATCTCTAGGTTTTGTTTCCTCTTGATGTAGCCCTAAGCAGTGACTGGCGAGATACACTGTCTTTGAAAGGGGTTGCCAAGCTTCCCAAAATTACGAATCTCCAGAAATCTCAGCAACTATTTTTTCACCCAAACTGGATGATACTTTCAGGTAATGATCAGTACACTAAGCCCACTTGGTTCCCCAAATTTCGTTCTTCTATGTTGAAGCGTTCGTTTCCAGTAACAGTTTGAATTTTGGCGTTTCACTCTGTTTTCTCCTATATTGATAGATGTATGTGGAACTCTAAATCAAACACGGTTTGTGCTAGCTTCTTGAAACTTGACACGATAATGTAGTTTCAAGTTCTATCTCTAAGTTTCGTTTCCTCTTGATTTAGCCCTAAGCAGTGACTGGCGAGATACACTGTCCTTGAAAGGGGTTGCCAAGCTTCCCAAAATTACGAATCTCCAGAAATCTCAGCAACTATTTTTTCACCCAAAGTGGATGATACTTTCAGGTAATGATCAGTACACTAAGCCCACTTGGTTCCCCAAATTTCGTTCTTCTATGTTGAATCGTTCGTTTCCAGTAACAGTTTGAATTTTGGCGTTTCACTCTGTTTTCTCCTATATTGAGAGATGTATGTGGAACTCTAAATCAAACACGGTTTGTGCTAGCTTCTTGAAACTTGACACGATAATGTAGTTTCAAGTTCTGTCTCTAGGTTTGTTTCCTCTTGATGTAGCCCTAAGCAGTGACTGGCGAGATACACTGTCCTTGAAAGGGGTTGCCAAGCTTCCCAAAATTACGAATCTCCAGAAATCTCAGCAACTATTTTTTCACCCAAACTGGATGATACTTTCAGGTAATGATCAGTACACTAAGCCCACTTGGTTCCCCAAATTTCGTTCTTCTATGTTGAAGCGTTCGTTTCCAGTAACAGTTTGAATCTTGGCGTTTCACTCTGTTTCCTCCAATATTGATAGGTGTACGTGGAACTCTAAATCAAACACGGTTTGTGCTAGCTTCTTCAAACTTGACACGATAATGTAGTTTCAAGTTCTGTCTCTAGGTTTTGTTTCCTCTTGATGTAGCCCTAAGCAGTGACTGGCGAGATACACTGTCCTTGAAAGGGGTTGCCAAGCTTCCCAAAATTACGAATCTCCAGAAATCTCAGCAACAATTTTTTCACCCAAACTGGATGATACTTTCAGGTAATGATCAGTACACTAAGCCCACTTGGTTCCCCAAATTTCGTTCTTCTATGTTGAAGCGTTCATTTCCAGTAACAGTTTGAATTTTGGCGTTTCACTCTGTTTTCTCCTATATTGAGAGATGTATGTGGAACTCTAAATCAAACACGGTTTGTGCTAGCTTCTTGAAACTTGACACGATAATATAGTTTCAAGTTCTATCTCTAGGTTTTGTTTCCTCTTGATGTAGCCCTAAGCTGTGACTGGCGAGATACACTGTCCTTGAAAGGTGTTGCCAAGCTACCCAAAATTACGAATCTCCAGAAATCTCAGCAACTATTTTTTCACCCAAACTGGATGATACTTTCAGGTAATGATCAGTACACTAAGCCCAGTTGGTTCCCCAAATTTTGTTCTTCTATGTTGAAGCGTTCGTTTCCAGTAACAGTTTGAATTTTGGCGTTTCACTCTGTTTTCTCCTATATTGATAGATGTATGTGGAACTCTAAATCAAACACGGTTTGTGCTAGCTTCTTGAAACTTGACACGATAATGTAGTTTCAAGTTCTATCTCTAAGTTTCGTTTCCTCTTGATGTAGCCCTAAGCAGTGACTGGCGAGATACACTGTCTTTGAAAGGGGTTGCCAAGCTTCCCAAAATTACGAATCTCCAGAAATCTCAGCAACTATTTTTTCACCCAAACTGGATGATACTTTCAGGTAATGATCAGTACACTAAGCCCACTTGGTTCCCCAAATTTCGTTCTTCTATGTTGAAGCGTTCGTTTCCAGTAACAGTTTGAATCTTGGCGTTTCACTCTGTTTCCTCCAATATTGATAGGTGTACGTGGAACTCTAAATCAAACACGGTTTGTGCTAGCTTCTTCAAACTTGACACGATAATGTAGTTTCAAGTTCTGTCTCTGTGTTTTGTTTCCTCTTGATGTAGCCAAAGCAGTGACTGGCGAGATACACTGTCCTTGAAAGGGGTTGCCAAGCTTCCCAAAATTACGAATCTCCAGAAATCTCAGCAACTATTTTTTCACCCAAACTGGATGATACTTTCAGGTAATGATCAGTACACTAAGCCCACTTGGTTCCCCAAATTTCGTTCTTCTATGTTGAAGCGTTCTTTTCCAGTAACAGTTTGAATTTTGGCGTTTCACTCTGTTTTCTCCTATATTGATAGATGTATGTGGAACTCTAAATCAAACACGGTTTGTGCTAGCTTCTTGAAACTTGACACGATAATGTAGTTTCAAGTTCTGTCTCTAGGTTTTGTTTCCTCTTGATGTAGCCCTAAGCAGTGACTGGCGAGATACACTGTCCTTGAAAGGGGTTGCCAAGCTTCCCAAAATTACGAATCTCCAGAAATCTCAGCAACTATTTTTTCACCCTAACTGGATGATACATTCAGGTAATGATCAGTACACTAAGCCCACTTGGTTCCCCAAATTTCGTTCTTCTATGTTGAAGCGTTCGTTTCCAGTAACAGTTTGAATTTTGGCGTTTCACTCTGTTTTCTCCTATATTGATAGATGTATGTGGAACTCTAAATCAAACACGGTTTGTGCTAGCTTCTTGAAACTTGACACGATAATATAGTTTCAAGTTCTATCTCTAGGTTTTGTTTCCTCTTGATGTAGCCGTAAGCTGTGACTGGCGAGATACACTGTCCTTGAAAGGGGTTGCCAAGCTACCCAAAATTACGAATCTCCAGAAATCTCAGCAACTATTTTTTCACCCAAACTGGATGATACTTTCAGGTAATGATCAGTACACTAAGCCCAGTTGGTTCCCCAAATTTTGTTCTTCTATGTTGAAGCGTTCGTTTCCAGTAACAGTTTGAATTTTGGCGTTTCACTCTGTTTTCTCCTATATTGATAGATGTATGTGGAACTCTAAATCAAACACGGTTTGTGCTAGCTTCTTGAAACTTGACACGATAATGTAGTTTCAAGTTCTATCTCTAAGTTTCGTTTCCTCTTGATGTAGCCCTAAGCAGTGATTGGCGAGATACACTGTCATTGAAAGGGGTTGCCAAGCTTCCCAAAATTACGAATCTCCAGAAATCTCAGCAACTATTTTTTCACCCAAACTGGATGATACTTTCAGGTAATGATCAGTACACTAAGCCCACTTGGTTCCCCAAATTTCGTTCTTCTATGTTGAAGCGTTCGTTTCCAGTAACAGTTTGAATTTTGGCGTTTCACTCTGTTTTCTCCTATATTGAGAGATGTATGTGGAACTCTAAATCAAACACGGTTTGTGCTAGCTTCTTGAAACTTGACACGATAATGTAGTTTCAAGTTCTGTCTCTAGGTTTTGTTTCCTCTTGATGTAGCCCTAAGCAGTGACTGGCGAGATACACTGTCCTTGAAAGGGGTTGCCAAGCTTCCCAAAATTACGAATCTCCAGAAATCTCAGCAACTATTTTTTCACCCAAACTGGATGATACTTTCAGGTAATGATCAGTACACTAAGCCCACTTGGTTCCCCAAATTTCGTTCTTCTATGTTGAAGCGTTCGTTTCCAGTAACAGTTTGAATTTTGGCGTTTCACTCTGTTTTCTCCTATATTGATAGATGTATGTGGAACTCTAAATCAAACACGGTTTGTGCTAGCTTCTTGAAACTTGACACGATAATGTAGTTTCAAGTTCTATCTCTAAGTTTCGTTTCCTCTTGATTTAGCCCTAAGCAGTGACTGGCGAGATACACTGTCCTTGAAAGGGGTTGCCAAGCTTCCCAAAATTACGAATCTCCAGAAATCTCAGCAACTATTTTTTCACCCAAAGTGGATGATACTTTCAGGTAATGATCAGTACACTAAGCCCACTTGGTTCCCCAAATTTCGTTCTTCTATGTTGAATCGTTCGTTTCCAGTAACAGTTTGAATTTTGGCGTTTCACTCTGTTTTCTCCTATATTGAGAGATGTATGTGGAACTCTAAATCAAACACGGTTTGTGCTAGCTTCTTGAAACTTGACACGATAATGTAGTTTCAAGTTCTGTCTCTAGGTTTTGTTTCCTCTTGATGTAGCCCTAAGCAGTGACTGGCGAGATACACTGTCCTTGAAAGGGGTTGCCAAGCTTCCCAAAATTACGAATCTCCAGAAATCTCAGCAACTATTTTTTCACCCAAACTGGATGATACTTTCAGGTAATGATCAGTACACTAAGCCCACTTGGTTCCCCAAATTTCGTTCTTCTATGTTGAAGCGTTCGTTTCCAGTAACAGTTTGAATCTTGGCGTTTCACTCTGTTTCCTCCAATATTGATAGGTGTACGTGGAACTCTAAATCAAACACGGTTTGTGCTAGCTTCTTCAAACTTGACACTATAATGTAGTTTCAAGTTCTGTCTCTAGGTTTTGTTTCCTCTTGATGTAGCCCTAAGCAGTGACTGGCGAGATACACTGTCCTTGAAAGGGGTTGCCAAGCTTCCCAAAATTACGAATCTCCAGAAATCTCAGCAACTATTTTTTCACCCAAACTGGATGATACTTTCAGGTAATGATCAGTACACTAAGCCCACTTGGTTCCCCAAATTTCGTTCTTCTATGTTGAAGCGTTCGTTTCCAGTAACAGTTTGAATTTTGGCGTTTCACTCTGTTTTCTCCTATATTGATAGATGTATGCGGAACTCTAAATCAAACACGGGTTGTGCTAGCTTCTTGAAACTTGACACGATAATGTAGTTTCAAATTCTATCTCTAGGTTTTGTTTCCTCTATGTAGCCCTAAGCAGTGACTGGCGAGATACACTGTCTTTGAAAGGGGTTGCCAAGCTTCCCAAAATTACGAATCTCCAGAAATCTCAGCAACTATTTTTTCACCCAAACTGGATGATACTTTCAGGTAATGATCAGTACACTAAGCCCAGTTGGTTCCCCAAATTTCGTTCTTCTATGTTGAAGCGTTCGTTTCCAGTAACAGTTTGAATTTTGGCGTTTCACTCTGTTTTCTCCTATATTGATAGATGTATGTGGAACTCTAAATCAAACACGGTTTGTGCTAGCTTCTTGAAACTTGACACGATAATGTAGTTTCAAGTTCTGTCTCTAGGTTTGTTTCCTCTTGATGTAGCCCTAAGCAGTGACTGGCGAGATACACTGTCCTTGAAAGGGGTTGCCAAGCTTCCCAAAATTACGAATCTCCAGAAATCTCAGCAACTATTTTTTCACCCAAACTGGATGATACTTTCAGGTAATGATCAGTACACTAAGCCCACTTGGTTCCCCAAATTTCGTTCTTCTATGTTGAAGCGTTCGTTTCCAGTAACAGTTTGAATCTTGGCGTTTCACTCTGTTTCCTCCAATATTGATAGGTGTACGTGGAACTCTAAATCAAACACGGTTTGTGCTAGCTTCTTCAAACTTGACACGATAATGTAGTTTCAAGTTCTGTCTCTAGGTTTTGTTTCCTCTTGATGTAGCCCTAAGCAGTGACTGGCGAGATACACTGTCCTTGAAAGGGGTTGCCAAGCTTCCCAAAATTACGAATCTCCAGAAATCTCAGCAACTATTTTTTCACCCAAACTGGATGATACTTTCAGGTAATGATCAGTACACTAAGCCCACTTGGTTCCCCAAATTTCGTTCTTCTATGTTGAAGCGTTCATTTCCAGTAACAGTTTGAATTTTGGCGTTTCACTCTGTTTTCTCCTATATTGAGAGATGTATGTGGAACTCTAAATCAAACACGGTTTGTGCTAGCTTCTTGAAACTTGACACGATAATATAGTTTCAAGTTCTATCTCTAGGTTTTGTTTCCTCTTGATGTAGCCCTAAGCTGTGACTGGCGAGATACACTGTCCTTGAAAGGTGTTGCCAAGCTACCCAAAATTACGAATCTCCAGAAATCTCAGCAACTATTTTTTCACCCAAACTGGATGATACTTTCAGGTAATGATCAGTACACTAAGCCCAGTTGGTTCCCCAAATTTTGTTCTTCTATGTTGAAGCGTTCGTTTCCAGTAACAGTTTGAATTTTGGCGTTTCACTCTGTTTTCTCCTATATTGATAGATGTATGTGGAACTCTAAATCAAACACGGTTTGTGCTAGCTTCTTGAAACTTGACACGATAATGTAGTTTCAAGTTCTATCTCTAAGTTTCGTTTCCTCTTGATGTAGCCCTAAGCAGTGACTGGCGAGATACACTGTCTTTGAAAGGGGTTGCCAAGCTTCCCAAAATTACGAATCTCCAGAAATCTCAGCAACTATTTTTTCACCCAAACTGGATGATACTTTCAGGTAATGATCAGTACACTAAGCCCACTTGGTTCCCCAAATTTCGTTCTTCTATGTTGAAGCGTTCGTTTCCAGTAACAGTTTGAATCTTGGCGTTTCACTCTGTTTCCTCCAATATTGATAGGTGTACGTGGAACTCTAAATCAAACACGGTTTGTGCTAGCTTCTTCAAACTTGACACGATAATGTAGTTTCAAGTTCTGTCTCTGTGTTTTGTTTCCTCTTGATGTAGCCAAAGCAGTGACTGGCGAGATACACTGTCCTTGAAAGGGGTTGCCAAGCTTCCCAAAATTACGAATCTCCAGAAATCTCAGCAACTATTTTTTCACCCAAACTGGATGATACTTTCAGGTAATGATCAGTACACTAAGCCCACTTGGTTCCCCAAATTTCGTTCTTCTATGTTGAAGCGTTCGTTTCCAGTAACAGTTTGAATTTTGGCGTTTCACTCTGTTTTCTCCTATATTGATAGATGTATGTGGAACTCTAAATCAAACACGGTTTGTGCTAGCTTCTTGAAACTTGACACGATAATGTAGTTTCAAGTTCTGTCTCTAGGTTTTGTTTCCTCTTGATGTAGCCCTAAGCAGTGACTGGCGAGATACACTGTCCTTGAAAGGGGTTGCCAAGCTTCCCAAAATTACGAATCTCCAGAAATCTCAGCAACTATTTTTTCACCCTAACTGGATGATACATTCAGGTAATGATCAGTACACTAAGCCCACTTGGTTCCCCAAATTTCGTTCTTCTATGTTGAAGCGTTCGTTTCCAGTAACAGTTTGAATTTTGGCGTTTCACTCTGTTTTCTCCTATATTGATAGATGTATGTGGAACTCTAAATCAAACACGGTTTGTGCTAGCTTCTTGAAACTTGACACGATAATATAGTTTCAAGTTCTATCTCTAGGTTTTGTTTCCTCTTGATGTAGCCGTAAGCTGTGACTGGCGAGATACACTGTCCTTGAAAGAGGTTGCCAAGCTACCCAAAATTACGAATCTCCAGAAATCTCAGCAACTATTTTTTCACCCAAACTGGATGATACTTTCAGGTAATGATCAGTACACTAAGCCCAGTTGGTTCCCCAAATTTTGTTCTTCTATGTTGAAGCGTTCGTTTCCAGTAACAGTTTGAATTTTGGCGTTTCACTCTGTTTTCTCCTATATTGATAGATGTATGTGGAACTCTAAATCAAACACGGTTTGTGCTAGCTTCTTGAAACTTGACACGATAATGTAGTTTCAAGTTCTATCTCTAAGTTTCGTTTCCTCTTGATGTAGCCCTAAGCAGTGATTGGCGAGATACACTGTCATTGAAAGGGGTTGCCAAGCTTCCCAAAATTACGAATCTCCAGAAATCTCAGCAACTATTTTTTCACCCAAACTGGATGATACTTTCAGGTAATGATCAGTACACTAAGCCCACTTGGTTCCCCAAATTTCGTTCTTCTATGTTGAAGCGTTCGTTTCCAGTAACAGTTTGAATTTTGGCGTTTCACTCTGTTTTCTCCTATATTGAGAGATGTATGTGGAACTCTAAATCAAACACGGTTTGTGCTAGCTTCTTGAAACTTGACACGATAATGTAGTTTCAAGTTCTGTCTCTAGGTTTTGTTTCCTCTTGATGTAGCCCTAAGCAGTGACTGGCGAGATACACTGTCCTTGAAAGGGGTTGCCAAGCTTCCCAAAATTACGAATCTCCAGAAATCTCAGCAACTATTTTTTCACCCAAACTGGATGATACTTTCAGGTAATGATCAGTACACTAAGCCCACTTGGTTCCCCAAATTTCGTTCTTCTATGTTGAAGCGTTCGTTTCCAGTAACAGTTTGAATCTTGGTGTTTCACTCTGTTTCCTCCAATATTGATAGGTGTACGTGGAACTCTAAATCAAACACGGTTTGTGCTAGCTTCTTCAAACTTGACACGATAATGTAGTTTCAAGTTCTGTCTCTAGGTTTTGTTTCCTCTTGATGTAGCCCTAAGCAGTGACTGGCGAGATACACTGTCCTTGAAAGGGGTTGCCAAGCTTCCCAAAATTACGAATCTCCAGAAATCTCAGCAACTATTTTTTCACCCAAACTGGATGATACTTTCAGGTAATGATCAGTACACTAAGCCCACTTGGTTCCCCAAATTTCGTTCTTCTATGTTGAAGCGTTCGTTTCCAGTAACAGTTTGAATTTTGGCGTTTCACTCTGTTTTCTCCTATATTGATAGATGTATGTGGAACTCTAAATCAAACACGGTTTGTGCTAGCTTTTTGAAACTTGACACGATAATGTAGTTTCAAGTTCTGTCTCTAGGTTTTGTTTCCTCTTGATGTAGCCCTAAGCAGTGACTGGCGAGATACACTGTCCTTGAAAGGGGTTGCCAAGCTACCCAAAATTACGAATCTCCAGAAATCTCAGCAACTATTTTTTCACCCAAACTGGATGATACTTTCAGGTAATGATCAGTACACTAAGCCCACTTGGTTCCCCAAATTTCGTTCTTCTATGTTGAAGCGTTCGTTTCCAGTAACAGTTTGAATTTTGGCGTTTCACTCTGTTTTCTCCTATATTGATAGATGTATGCGGAACTCTAAATCAAACACGGGTTGTGCTAGCTTCTTGAAACTTGACACGATAATGTAGTTTCAAATTCTATCTCTAGGTTTTGTTTCCTCTTGATGTAGCCCTAAGCAGTGACTGGCGAGATACACTGTCTTTGAAAGGGGTTGCCAAGCTTCCCAAAATTACGAATCTCCAGAAATCTCAGCAACTATTTTTTCACCCAAACTGGATGATACTTTCAGGTAATGATCAGTACACTAAGCCCAGTTGGTTCCCCAAATTTCGTTCTTCTATGTTGAAGCGTTCGTTTCCAGTAACAGTTTGAATTTTGGCGTTTCACTCTGTTTTCTCCTATATTGATAGATGTATGTGGAACTCTAAATCAAACACGGTTTGTGCTAGCTTCTTGAAACTTGACACGATAATGTAGTTTCAAGTTCTGTCTCTAGGTTTGTTTCCTCTTGATGTAGCCCTAAGCAGTGACTGGCGAGATACACTGTCCTTGAAAGGGGTTGCCAAGCTTCCCAAAATTACGAATCTCCAGAAATCTCAGCAACTATTTTTTCACCCAAACTGGATGATACTTTCAGGTAATGATCAGTACACTAAGCCCACTTGGTTCCCCAAATTTCGTTCTTCTATGTTGAACCGTTCGTTTCCAGTAACAGTTTGAATTTTGGCGTTTCACTCTGTTTTCTCCTATATTGATAGATGTATGTGGAACTCTAAATCAAACACGGTTTGTGCTAGCTTTTTGAAACTTGACACGATAATGTAGTTTCAAGTTCTATCTCTAGGTTTTGTTTCCTCTTGATGTAGCCCTAAGCAGTGACTGGCGAGATACACTGTCCTTGAAAGGGGTTGCCAAGCTTCCCAAAATTACGAATCTCCAGAAATCTCAGAAACTATTTTTTCACCCAAACAGGATGATACTTTCAGGTAATGATCAGTACACTAAGCCCACTTGGTTCCCCAAATTTCGTTCTTCTATGTTGAACCGTTCGTTTCCAGTAACACTTTGAATTTTGGCGTTTCACTCTGTTTTCTCCTATATTGATAGATGTATGTGGAACTCTAAATCAAACACGGTTTGTGCTAGCTTCTTGAAACTTGACACGATAATGTAGTTTCAAGTTCTGTCTCTAGGTTTGTTTCCTCTTGATGTAGCCCTAAGCAGTGACTGGCGAGATACACTGTCCTTGAAAGGGGTTGCCAAGCTTCCCAAAATTACGAATCTCCAGAAATCTCAGAAACTATTTTTTCACCCAAACTGGATGATACTTTCAGGTAATGATCAGTACACTAAGCCCACTTGGTTCCCCAAATTTCGTTCTTCTATGTTGAACCGTTCGTTTCCAGTAACAGTTTGAATTTTGGCGTTTCACTCTGTTTTCTCCTATATTGATAGATGTATGTGGAACTCTAAATCAAACACGGTTTGTGCTAGCTTTTTGAAACTTGACACGATAATGTAGTTTCAAGTTCTATCTCTAAGTTTCGTTTCCTCTTGATTTAGCCCTAAGCAGTGACTGGCGAGATACACTGTAATTGAAAGTGGTTGCCAAGCTACCCAAAATTACGAATCTCCAGAAATCTCAGCAACTATTTTTTCACCCAAACTGGATGATACTTTCAGGTAATGATCAGTACACTAAGCCCACTTGGTTCCCCAAATTTCGTTCTTCTATGTTGAATCGTTCGTTTCCAGTAACAGTTTGAATTTTGGCGTTTCACTCTGTTTTCTCCTATATTGAGAGATGTATGTGGAACTCTAAATCAAACACGGTTTGTGCTAGCTTCTTGAAACTTGACACGATAATGTAGTTTCAAGTTCTGTCTCTAGGTTTTGTTTCCTCTTGATGTAGCCCTAAGCAGTGACTGGCGAGATACACTGTCCTTGAAAGGGGTTGCCAAGCTTCCCAAAATTACGAATCTCCAGAAATCTCAGCAACTATTTTTTCACCCAAACTGGATGATACTTTCAGGTAATGATCAGTACACTAAGCCCACTTGGTTCCCCAAATTTCGTTCTTCTATGTTGAAGCGTTCGTTTCCAGTAACAGTTTGAATCTTGGCGTTTCACTCTGTTTCCTCCAATATTGATAGGTGTACGTGGAACTCTAAATCAAACACGGTTTGTGCTAGCTTCTTCAAACTTGACACGATAATGTAGTTTCAAGTTCTGTCTCTAGGTTTTGTTTCCTCTTGATGTAGCCCTAAGCAGTGACTGGCGAGATACACTGTCCTTGAAAGGGGTTGCCAAGCTTCCCAAAATTACGAATCTCCAGAAATCTCAGCAACTATTTTTTCACCCAAACTGGATGATACTTTCAGGTAATGATCAGTACACTAAGCCCACTTGGTTCCCCAAATTTCGTTCTTCTATGTTGAAGCGTTCGTTTCCAGTAACAGTTTGAATCTTGGCGTTTCACTCTTTTTTCTCCTATATTGATAGATGTATGTGGAACTCTAAATCAAACACGGTTTGTGCTAGCTTTTTGAAACTTGACACGATAATGTAGTTTCAAGTTCTGTCTCTAGGTTTTGTTTCCTCTTGATGTAGCCCTAAGCAGTGACTGGCGAGATACACTGTCCTTGAAAGGGGTTGCCAAGCTACCCAAAATTACGAATCTCCAGAAATCTCAGCAACTATTTTTTCACCCAAACTGGATGATACTTTCAGGTAATGATCAGTACACTAAGCCCACTTGGTTCCCCAAATTTCGTTCTTCTATGTTGAAGCGTTCGTTTCCAGTAACAGTTTGAATTTTGGCGTTTCACTCTGTTTTCTCCTATATTGATAGATGTATGCGGAACTCTAAATCAAACACGGGTTGTGCTAGCTTCTTGAAACTTGACACGATAATGTAGTTTCAAATTCTATCTCTAGGTTTTGTTTCCTCTTGATGTAGCCCTAAGCAGTGACTGGCGAGATACACTGTCTTTGAAAGGGGTTGCCAAGCTTCCCAAAATTACGAATCTCCAGAAATCTCAGCAACTATTTTTTCACCCAAACTGGATGATACTTTCAGGTAATGATCAGTACACTAAGCCCAGTTGGTTCCCCAAATTTCGTTCTTCTATGTTGAAGCGTTCGTTTCCAGTAACAGTTTGAATTTTGGCGTTTCACTCTGTTTTCTCCTATATTGATAGATGTATGTGGAACTCTAAATCAAACACGGTTTGTGCTAGCTTCTTGAAACTTGACACGATAATGTAGTTTCAAGTTCTGTCTCTAGGTTTGTTTCCTCTTGATGTAGCCCTAAGCAGTGACTGGCGAGATACACTGTCCTTGAAAGGGGTTGCCAAGCTTCCCAAAATTACGAATCTCCAGAAATCTCAGCAACTATTTTTTCACCCAAACTGGATGATACTTTCAGGTAATGATCAGTACACTAAGCCCACTTGGTTCCCCAAATTTCGTTCTTCTATGTTGAACCGTTCGTTTCCAGTAACAGTTTGAATTTTGGCGTTTCACTCTGTTTTCTCCTATATTGATAGATGTATGTGGAACTCTAAATCAAACACGGTTTGTGCTAGCTTTTTGAAACTTGACACGATAATGTAGTTTCAAGTTCTATCTCTAGGTTTTGTTTCCTCTTGATGTAGCCCTAAGCAGTGACTGGCGAGATACACTGTCCTTGAAAGGGGTTGCCAAGCTTCCCAAAATTACGAATCTCCAGAAATCTCAGAAACTATTTTTTCACCCAAACTGGATGATACTTTCAGGTAATGATCAGTACACTAAGCCCACTTGGTTCCCCAAATTTCGTTCTTCTATGTTGAACCGTTCGTTTCCAGTAACACTTTGAATTTTGGCGTTTCACTCTGTTTTCTCCTATATTGATAGATGTATGTGGAACTCTAAATCAAACACGGTTTGTGCTAGCTTCTTGAAACTTGACACGATAATGTAGTTTCAAGTTCTGTCTCTAGGTTTGTTTCCTCTTGATGTAGCCCTAAGCAGTGACTGGCGAGATACACTGTCCTTGAAAGGGGTTGCCAAGCTTCCCAAAATTACGAATCTCCAGAAATCTCAGAAACTATTTTTTCACCCAAACTGGATGATACTTTCAGGTAATGATCAGTACACTAAGCCCACTTGGTTCCCCAAATTTCGTTCTTCTATGTTGAACCGTTCGTTTCCAGTAACAGTTTGAATTTTGGCGTTTCACTCTGTTTTCTCCTATATTGAGAGATGTATGTGGAACTCTAAATCAAACACGCTTTGTGCTAGCTTCTTGAAACTTGACACGATAATGTAGTTTCAAGTTCTGTCTCTAGGTTTTTTTTCCTCTTGATGTAGCCCTAAGCAGTGACTGGCGAGATACACTGTCTTGAAAGGGGTTGCCAAGCTTCCCAAAATTACGAATCTCCAGAAATCTCAGCAACTATTTTTTCACACAAACTGGATGATACTTTCAGGTAATGATCAGTACACTAAGCCCACTTGGTTCCCCAAATTTCGTTCTTCTATGTTGAAGCGTTCGTTTCCAGTAACAGTTTGAATTTTGGCGTTTCACTCTGTTTTCTCCTATATTGATAGATGTATGTGGAACTCTAAATCAAACACGGTTTGTGCTAGCTTCTTGAAACTTGACACGATAATGTAGTTTCAAGTTCTATCTCTAAGTTTCGTTTCCTCTTGATTTAGCCCTAAGCAGTGACTGGCGAGATACACTGTCCTTGAAAGGGGTTGCCAAGCTTCCCAAAATTACGAATCTCCAGAAATCTCAGCAACTATTTTTTCACCCAAACTGGATGATACTTTCAGGTAATGATCAGTACACTAAGCCCACTTGGTTCCCCAAATTTCGTTCTTCTATGTTGAATCGTTCGTTTCCAGTAACAGTTTGAATTTTGGCGTTTCACTCTGTTTTCTCCTATATTGAGAGATGTATGTGGAACTCTAAATCAAACACGGTTTGTGCTAGCTTCTTGAAACTTGACACGATAATGTAGTTTCAAGTTCTGTCTCTAGGTTTTGTTTCCTCTTGATGTAGCCCTAAGCAGTGACTGGCGAGATACACTGTCCTTGAAAGGGGTTGCCAAGCTTCCCAAAATTACGAATCTCCAGAAATCTCAGCAACTATTTTTTCACCCAAACTGGATGATACTTTCAGGTAATGATCAGTACACTAAGCCCACTTGGTTCCCCAAATTTCGTTCTTCTATGTTGAAGCGTTCGTTTCCAGTAACAGTTTGAATCTTGGCGTTTCACTCTGTTTCCTCCAATATTGATAGGTGTACGTGGAACTCTAAATCAAACACGGTTTGTGCTAGCTTCTTCAAACTTGACACGATAATGTAGTTTCAAGTTCTGTCTCTAGGTTTTGTTTCCTCTTGATGTAGCCCTAAGCAGTGACTGGCGAGATACACTGTCCTTGAAAGGGGTTGCCAAGCTTCCCAAAATTACGAATCTCCAGAAATCTCAGCAACTATTTTTTCACCCAAACTGGATGATACTTTCAGGTAATGATCAGTACACTAAGCCCACTTGGTTCCCCAAATTTCGTTCTTCTATGTTGAAGCGTTCGTTTCCAGTAACAGTTTGAATTTTGGCGTTTCACTCTTTTTTCTCCTATATTGATAGATGTATGTGGAACTCTAAATCAAACACGGTTTGTGCTAGCTTTTTGAAACTTGACACGATAATGTAGTTTCAAGTTCTGTCTCTAGGTTTTGTTTCCTCTTCATGTAGCCCTAAGCAGTGACTGGCGAGATACACTGTCCTTGAAAGGGGTTGCCAAGCTACCCAAAATTACGAATCTCCAGAAATCTCAGCAACTATTTTTTCACCCAAACTGGATGATACTTTCAGGTAATGATCAGTACACTAAGCCCACTTGGTTCCCCAAATTTCGTTCTTCTATGTTGAAGCGTTCGTTTCCAGTAACAGTTTGAATTTTGGCGTTTCACTCTGTTTTCTCCTATATTGATAGATGTATGCGGAACTCTAAATCAAACACGGGTTGTGCTAGCTTCTTGAAACTTGACACGATAATGTAGTTTCAAATTCTATCTCTAGGTTTTGTTTCCTCTTGATGTAGCCCTAAGCAGTGACTGGCGAGATACACTGTCTTTGAAAGGGGTTGCCAAGCTTCCCAAAATTACGAATCTCCAGAAATCTCAGCAACTATTTTTTCACCCAAACTGGATGATACTTTCAGGTAATGATCAGTACACTAAGCACAGTTGGTTCCCCAAATTTCGTTCTTCTATGTTGAAGCGTTCGTTTCCAGTAACAGTTTGAATTTTGGCGTTTCACTCTGTTTTCTCCTATATTGATAGATGTATGTGGAACTCTAAATCAAACACGGTTTGTGCTAGCTTCTTGAAACTTGACACGATAATGTAGTTTCAAGTTCTGTCTCTAGGTTTGTTTCCTCTTGATGTAGCCCTAAGCAGTGACTGGCGAGATACACTGTCCTTGAAAGGGGTTGCCAAGCTTCCCAAAATTACGAATCTCCAGAAATCTCAGCAACTATTTTTTCACCCAAACTGGATGATACTTTCAGGTAATGATCAGTACACTAAGCCCACTTGGTTCCCCAAATTTCGTTCTTCTATGTTGAAGCGTTCGTTTCCAGTAACAGTTTGAATTTTGGCGTTTCACTCTTTTTTCTCCTATATTGATAGATGTATGTGGAACTCTAAATCAAACACGGTTTGTGCTAGCTTTTTGAAACTTGACACGATAATGTAGTTTCAAGTTCTGTCTCTAGGTTTTGTTTCCTCTTGATGTAGCCCTAAGCAGTGACTGGCGAGATACACTGTCCTTGAAAGGGGTTGCCAAGCTACCCAAAATTACGAATCTCCAGAAATCTCAGCAACTATTTTTTCACCCAAACTGGATGATACTTTCAGGTAATGATCAGTACACTAAGCCCACTTGGTTCCCCAAATTTCGTTCTTCTATGTTGAAGCGTTCGTTTCCAGTAACAGTTTGAATTTTGGCGTTTCACTCTGTTTTCTCCTATATTGATAGATGTATGCGGAACTCTAAATCAAACACGGGTTGTGCTAGCTTCTTGAAACTTGACACGATAATGTAGTTTCAAATTCTATCTCTAGGTTTTGTTTCCTCTTGATGTAGCCCTAAGCAGTGACTGGCGAGATACACTGTCTTTGAAAGGGGTTGCCAAGCTTCCCAAAATTACGAATCTCCAGAAATCTCAGCAACTATTTTTTCACCCAAACTGGATGATACTTTCAGGTAATGATCAGTACACTAAGCCCAGTTGGTTCCCCAAATTTCGTTCTTCTATGTTGAAGCGTTCGTTTCCAGTAACAGTTTGAATTTTGGCGTTTCACTCTGTTTTCTCCTATATTGATAGATGTATGTGGAACTCTAAATCAAACACGATTTGTGCTAGCTTCTTGAAACTTGACACGATAATGTAGTTTCAAGTTCTGTCTCTAGGTTTGTTTCCTCTTGATGTAGCCCTAAGCAGTGACTGGCGAGATACACTGTCCTTGAAAGGGGTTGCCAAGCTTCCCAAAATTACGAATCTCCAGAAATCTCAGCAACTATTTTTTCACCCAAACTGGATGATACTTTCAGGTAATGATCAGTACACTAAGCCCACTTGGTTCCCCAAATTTCGTTCTTCTATGTTGAAGCGTTCGTTTCCAGTAACAGTTTGAATTTTGGCGTTTCACTCTGTTTTCTCCTATATTGATAGATGTATGTGGAACTCTAAATCAAACACGGTTTGTGCTAGCTTTTTGAAACTTGACACGATAATGTAGTTTCAAGTTCTATCTCTAGGTTTTGTTTCCTCTTGATGTAGCCCTAAGCAGTGACTGGCGAGATACACTGTCCTTGAAAGGGGTTGCCAAGCTTCCCAAAATTACGAATCTCCAGAAATCTCAGAAACTATTTTTTCACCCAAACTGGATGATACTTTCATGTAATGATCAGTACACTAAGCCCACTTGGTTCCCCAAATTTCGTTCTTCTATGTTGAAGCGTTCGTTTCCAGTAACAGTTTGAATTTTGGCGTTTCACTCTGTTTTCTCCTATATTGAGAGATGTATGTGGAACTCTAAATCAAACACGCTTTGTGCTAGCTTCTTGAAACTTGACACGATAATGTAGTTTCAAGTTCTGTATCTAGGTTTTTTTTCCTCTTGATGTAGCCCTAAGCAGTGACTGGCGAGATACACTGTCCTTGAAAGGGGTTGCCAAGCTTCCCAAAATTACGAATCTCCAGAAATCTCAGCAACTATTTTTTCACCCAAACTGGATGATACTTTCAGGTAATGATCAGTACACTAAGCCCACTTGGTTCCCCAAATTTCGTTCTTCTATGTTGAAGCGTTCGTTTCCAGTAACAGTTTGAATCTTGGCGTTTCACTCTGTTTCCTCCAATATTGATAGGTGTACGTGGAACTCTAAATCAAACACGGTTTGTGCTAGCTTCTTCAAACTTGACACGATAATGTAGTTTCAAGTTCTGTCTCTAGGTTTTGTTTCCTCTTGATGTAGCCCTAAGCAGTGACTGGCGAGATACACTGTCCTTGAAAGGGGTTGCCAAGCTTCCCAAAATTACGAATCTCCAGAAATCTCAGCAACTATTTTTTCACCCAAACTGGATGATACTTTCAGGTAATGATCAGTACACTAAGCCCACTTGGTTCCCCAAATTTCGTTCTTCTATGTTGAAGCGTTCGTTTCCAGTAACAGTTTGAATCTTGGCGTTTCACTCTTTTTTCTCCTATATTGATAGATGTATGTGGAACTCTAAATCAAACACGGTTTGTGCTAGCTTTTTGAAACTTGACACGATAATGTAGTTTCAAGTTCTGTCTCTAGGTTTTGTTTCCTCTTGATGTAGCCCTAAGCAGTGACTGGCGAGATACACTGTCCTTGAAAGGGGTTGCCAAGCTACCCAAAATTACGAATCTCCAGAAATCTCAGCAACTATTTTTTCACCCAAACTGGATGATACTTTCAGGTAATGATCAGTACACTAAGCCCACTTGGTTCCCCAAATTTCGTTCTTCTATGTTGAAGCGTTCGTTTCCAGTAACAGTTTGAATTTTGGCGTTTCACTCTGTTTTCTCCTATATTGATAGATGTATGTGGAACTCTAAATCAAACACGGTTTGTGCTAGCTTCTTGAAACTTGACACGATAATGTAGTTTCAAGTTCTATCTCTAGGTTTTGTCTCCTCTTGATGTAGCCCTAAGCAGTGACTGGCGAGATACACTGTCCTTGAAAGGGGTTGCCAAGCTTCCCAAAATTACGAATCTCCAGAAATCTCAGCAACTATTTTTTCACCCAAACTGGATGATACTTTCAGGTAATGATCAGTACACTAAGCCCAGTTGGTTCCCCAAATTTCGTTCTTCTATGTTGAAGCGTTCGTTTCCAGTAACAGTTTGAATTTTGGCGTTTCACTCTGTTTTCTCCTATATTGATAGATGTATGTGGAACTCTAAATCAAACACGGTTTGTGCTAGCTTCTTGAAACTTGACACGATAATGTAGTTTCAAGTTCTGTCTCTAGGTTTGTTTCCTCTTGATGTAGCCCTAAGCAGTGACTGGCGAGATACACTGTCCTTGAAAGGGGTTGCCAAGCTTCCCAAAATTACGAATCTCCAGAAATCTCAGCAACTATTTTTTCACCCAAACTGGATGATACTTTCAGGTAATGATCAGTACACTAAGCCCACTTGGTTCCCCAAATTTCGTTCTTCTATGTTGAAGCGTTCGTTTCCAGTAACAGTTTGAATTTTGGCGTTTCACTCTGTTTTCTCCTATATTGATAGATGTATGTGGAACTCTAAATCAAACACGGTTTGTGCTAGCTTTTTGAAACTTGACACGATAATGTAGTTTCAAGTTCTATCTCTAGGTTTTGTTTCCTCTTGATGTAGCCCTAAGCAGTGACTGGCGAGATACACTGTCCTTGAAAGGGGTTGCCAAGCTTCCCAAAATTACGAATCTCCAGAAATCTCAGAAACTATTTTTTCACCCAAACTGGATGATACTTTCATGTAATGATCAGTACACTAAGCCCACTTGGTTCCCCAAATTTCGTTCTTCTATGTTGAACCGTTCGTTTCCAGTAACAGTTTGAATTTTGGCGTTTCACTCTGTTTTCTCCTATATTGAGAGATGTATGTGGAACTCTAAATCAAACACGCTTTGTGCTAGCTTCTTGAAACTTGACACGATAATGTAGTTTCAAGTTCTGTCTCTAGGTTTTTTTTCCTCTTGATGTAGCCCTAAGCAGTGACTGGCGAGATACACTGTCCTTGAAAGGGGTTGCCAAGCTTCCCAAAATTACGAATCTCCAGAAATCTCAGCAACTATTTTTTCACCCAAACTGGATGATACTTTCAGGTAATGATCAGTACACTAAGCCCACTTGGTTCCCCAAATTTCGTTCTTCTATGTTGAAGCGTTCGTTTCCAGTAACAGTTTGAATTTTGGCGTTTCACTCTGTTTTCTCCTATATTGATAGATGTATGCGGAACTCTAAATCAAACACGGGTTGTGCTAGCTTCTTGAAACTTGACACGATAATGTAGTTTCAAATTCTATCTCTAGGTTTTGTTTCCTCTTGATGTAGCCCTAAGCAGTGACTGGCGAGATACACTGTCTTTGAAAGGGGTTGCCAAGCTTCCCAAAATTACGAATCTCCAGAAATCTCAGCAACTATTTTTTCACCCAAACTGGATGATACTTTCAGGTAATGATCAGTACACTAAGCCCAGTTGGTTCCCCAAATTTCGTTCTTCTATGTTGAAGCGTTCGTTTCCAGTAACAGTTTGAATTTTGGCGTTTCACTCTGTTTTCTCCTATATTGATAGATGTATGTGGAACTCTAAATCAAACACGATTTGTGCTAGCTTCTTGAAACTTGACACGATAATGTAGTTTCAAGTTCTGTCTCTAGGTTTGTTTCCTCTTGATGTAGCCCTAAGCAGTGACTGACGAGATACACTGTCCTTGAAAGGGGTTGCCAAGCTTCCCAAAATTACGAATCTCCAGAAATCTCAGCAACTATTTTTTCACCCAAACTGGATGATACTTTCAGGTAATGATCAGTACACTAAGCCCACTTGGTTCCCCAAATTTCGTTCTTCTATGTTGAAGCGTTCGTTTCCAGTAACAGTTTGAATTTTGGCGTTTCACTCTGTTTTCTCCTATATTGATAGATGTATGTGGAACTCTAAATCAAACACGGTTTGTGCTAGCTTTTTGAAACTTGACACGATAATGTAGTTTCAAGTTCTATCTCTAGGTTTTGTTTCCTCTTGATGTAGCCCTAAGCAGTGACTGGCGAGATACACTGTCCTTGAAAGGGGTTGCCAAGCTTCCCAAAATTACGAATCTCCAGAAATCTCAGAAACTATTTTTTCACCCAAACTGGATGATACTTTCATGTAATGATCAGTACACTAAGCCCACTTGGTTCCCCAAATTTCGTTCTTCTATGTTGAACCGTTCGTTTCCAGTAACAGTTTGAATTTTGGCGTTTCACTCTGTTTTCTCCTATATTGAGAGATGTATGTGGAACTCTAAATCAAACACGCTTTGTGCTAGCTTCTTGAAACTTGACACGATAATGTAGTTTCAAGTTCTGTCTCTAGGTTTTTTTTCCTCTTGATGTAGCCCTAAGCAGTGACTGGCGAGATACACTGTCCTTGAAAGGGGTTGCCAAGCTTCCCAAAATTACGAATCTCCAGAAATCTCAGCAACTATTTTTTCACCCAAACTGGATGATACTTTCAGGTAATGATCAGTACACTAAGCCCACTTGGTTCCCCAAATTTCGTTCTTCTATGTTGAAGCGTTCGTTTCCAGTAACAGTTTGAATCTTGGCGTTTCACTCTGTTTCCTCCAATATTGATAGGTGTACGTGGAACTCTAAATCAAACACGGTTTGTGCTAGCTTCTTCAAACTTGACACGATAATGTAGTTTCAAGTTCTGTCTCTAGGTTTTGTTTCCTCTTGATGTAGCCCTAAGCAGTGACTGGCGAGATACACTGTCCTTGAAAGGGGTTGCCAAGCTTCCCAAAATTACGAATCTCCAGAAATCTCAGCAACTATTTTTTCACCCAAACTGGATGATACTTTCAGGTAATGATCAGTACACTAAGCCCACTTGGTTCCCCAAATTTCGTTCTTCTATGTTGAAGCGTTCGTTTCCAGTAACAGTTTGAATCTTGGCGTTTCACTCTTTTTTCTCCTATATTGATAGATGTATGTGGAACTCTAAATCAAACACGGTTTGTGCTAGCTTTTTGAAACTTGACACGATAATGTAGTTTCAAGTTCTGTCTCTAGGTTTTGTTTCCTCTTGATGTAGCCCTAAGCAGTGACTGGCGAGATACACTGTCCTTGAAAGGGGTTGCCAAGCTACCCAAAATTACGAATCTCCAGAAATCTCAGCAACTATTTTTTCACCCAAACTGGATGATACTTTCAGGTAATGATCAGTACACTAAGCCCACTTGGTTCCCCAAATTTCGTTCTTCTATGTTGAAGCGTTCGTTTCCAGTAACAGTTTGAATTTTGGCGTTTCACTCTGTTTTCTCCTATATTGATAGATGTATGTGGAACTCTAAATCAAACACGGTTTGTGCTAGCTTCTTGAAACTTGACACGATAATGTAGTTTCAAGTTCTATCTCTAGGTTTTGTCTCCTCTTGATGTAGCCCTAAGCAGTGACTGGCGAGATACACTGTCCTTGAAAGGGGTTGCCAAGCTTCCCAAAATTACGAATCTCCAGAAATCTCAGCAACTATTTTTTCACCCAAACTGGATGATACTTTCAGGTAATGATCAGTACACTAAGCCCAGTTGGTTCCCCAAATTTCGTTCTTCTATGTTGAAGCGTTCGTTTCCAGTAACAGTTTGAATTTTGGCGTTTCACTCTGTTTTCTCCTATATTGATAGATGTATGTGGAACTCTAAATCAAACACGGTTTGTGCTAGCTTCTTGAAACTTGACACGATAATGTAGTTTCAAGTTCTGTCTCTAGGTTTGTTTCCTCTTGATGTAGCCCTAAGCAGTGACTGGCGAGATACACTGTCCTTGAAAGGGGTTGCCAAGCTTCCCAAAATTACGAATCTCCAGAAATCTCAGCAACTATTTTTTCACCCAAACTGGATGATACTTTCAGGTAATGATCAGTACACTAAGCCCACTTGGTTCCCCAAATTTCGTTCTTCTATGTTGAAGCGTTCGTTTCCAGTAACAGTTTGAATTTTGGCGTTTCACTCTGTTTTCTCCTATATTGATAGATGTATGTGGAACTCTAAATCAAACACGGTTTGTGCTAGCTTTTTGAAACTTGACACGATAATGTAGTTTCAAGTTCTATCTCTAGGTTTTGTTTCCTCTTGATGTAGCCCTAAGCAGTGACTGGCGAGATACACTGTCCTTGAAAGGGGTTGCCAAGCTTCCCAAAATTACGAATCTCCAGAAATCTCAGAAACTATTTTTTCACCCAAACTGGATGATACTTTCATGTAATGATCAGTACACTAAGCCCACTTGGTTCCCCAAATTTCGTTCTTCTATGTTGAACCGTTCGTTTCCAGTAACAGTTTGAATTTTGGCGTTTCACTCTGTTTTCTCCTATATTGAGAGATGTATGTGGAACTCTAAATCAAACACGCTTTGTGCTAGCTTCTTGAAACTTGACACGATAATGTAGTTTCAAGTTCTGTCTCTAGGTTTTTTTTCCTCTTGATGTAGCCCTAAGCAGTGACTGGCGAGATACACTGTCCTTGAAAGGGGTTGCCAAGCTTCCCAAAATTACGAATCTCCAGAAATCTCAGCAACTATTTTTTCACCCAAACTGGATGATACTTTCAGGTAATGATCAGTACACTAAGCCCACTTGGTTCCCCAAATTTCGTTCTTCTATGTTGAAGCGTTCGTTTCCAGTAACAGTTTGAATTTTGGCGTTTCACTCTGTTTTCTCCTATATTGATAGATGTATGCGGAACTCTAAATCAAACACGGGTTGTGCTAGCTTCTTGAAACTTGACACGATAATGTAGTTTCAAATTCTATCTCTAGGTTTTGTTTCCTCTTGATGTAGCCCTAAGCAGTGACTGGCGAGATACACTGTCTTTGAAAGGGGTTGCCAAGCTTCCCAAAATTACGAATCTCCAGAAATCTCAGCAACTATTTTTTCACCCAAACTGGATGATACTTTCAGGTAATGATCAGTACACTAAGCCCACTTGGTTCCCCAAATTTCCTTCTTCTATGTTGAAGCGTTCGTTTCCAGTAACAGTTTGAATTTTGGCGTTTCACTCTGTTTTCTCCTATATTGATAGATGTATGTGGAACTCTAAATCAAACACGATTTGTGCTAGCTTCTTGAAACTTGACACGATAATGTAGTTTCAAGTTCTGTCTCTAGGTTTGTTTCCTCTTGATGTAGCCCTAAGCAGTGACTGGCGAGATACACTGTCCTTGAAAGGGGTTGCCAAGCTTCCCAAAATTACGAATCTCCAGAAATCTCAGCAACTATTTTTTCACCCAAACTGGATGATACTTTCAGGTAATGATCAGTACACTAAGCCCACTTGGTTCCCCAAATTTCGTTCTTCTATGTTGAAGCGTTCGTTTCCAGTAACAGTTTGAATTTTGGCGTTTCACTCTGTTTTCTCCTATATTGATAGATGTATGTGGAACTCTAAATCAAACACGGTTTGTGCTAGCTTTTTGAAACTTGACACGATAATGTAGTTTCAAGTTCTATCTCTAGGTTTTGTTTCCTCTTGATGTAGCCCTAAGCAGTGACTGGCGAGATACACTGTCCTTGAAAGGGGTTGCCAAGCTTCCCAAAATTACGAATCTCCAGAAATCTCAGAAACTATTTTTTCACCCAAACTGGATGATACTTTCATGTAATGATCAGTACACTAAGCCCACTTGGTTCCCCAAATTTCGTTCTTCTATGTTGAACCGTTCGTTTCCAGTAACAGTTTGAATTTTGGCGTTTCACTCTGTTTTCTCCTATATTGAGAGATGTATGTGGAACTCTAAATCAAACACGCTTTGTGCTAGCTTCTTGAAACTTGACACGATAATGTAGTTTCAAGTTCTGTCTCTAGGTTTTTTTTCCTCTTGATGTAGCCCTAAGCAGTGACTGGCGAGATACACTGTCCTTGAAAGGGGTTGCCAAGCTTCCCAAAATTACGAATCTCCAGAAATCTCAGCAACTATTTTTTCACCCAAACTGGATGATACTTTCAGGTAATGATCAGTACACTAAGCCCACTTGGTTCCCCAAATTTCGTTCTTCTATGTTGAACCGTTCGTTTCCAGTAACAGTTTGAATTTTGGCGTTTCACTCTGTTTTCTCCTATATTGATAGATGTATGTGGAACTCTAAATCAAACACGGTTTGTGCTAGCTTCTTGAAACTTGACACGATAATGTAGTTTCAAGTTCTATCTCTAAGTTTCGTTTCCTCTTGATTTAGCCCTAAGCAGTGACTGGCGAGATACACTGTCCTTGAAAGGGGTTGCCAAGCTTCCCAAAATTACGAATCTCCAGAAATCTCAGCAACTATTTTTTCACCCAAACTGGATGATACTTTCAGGTAATGATCAGTACACTAAGCCCACTTGGTTCCCCAAATTTCGTTCTTCTATGTTGAATCGTTCGTTTCCAGTAACAGTTTGAATTTTGGCGTTTCACTCTGTTTTCTCCTATATTGAGAGATGTATGTGGAACTCTAAATCAAACACGGTTTGTGCTAGCTTCTTGAAACTTGACACGATAATGTAGTTTCAAGTTCTGTCTCTAGGTTTTGTTTCCTCTTGATGTAGCCCTAAGCAGTGACTGGCGAGATACACTGTCCTTGAAAGGGGTTGCCAAGCTTCCCAAAATTACGAATCTCCAGAAATCTCAGCAACTATTTTTTCACCCAAACTGGATGATACTTTCAGGTAATGATCAGTACACTAAGCCCACTTGGTTCCCCAAATTTCGTTCTTCTATGTTGAAGCGTTCGTTTCCAGTAACAGTTTGAATCTTGGCGTTTCACTCTGTTTCCTCCAATATTGATAGGTGTACGTGGAACTCTAAATCAAACACGGTTTGTGCTAGCTTCTTCAAACTTGACACGATAATGTAGTTTCAAGTTCTGTCTCTAGGTTTTGTTTCCTCTTGATGTAGCCCTAAGCAGTGACTGGCGAGATACACTGTCCTTGAAAGGGGTTGCCAAGCTTCCCAAAATTACGAATCTCCAGAAATCTCAGCAACTATTTTTTCACCCAAACTGGATGATACTTTCAGGTAATGATCAGTACACTAAGCCCACTTGGTTCCCCAAATTTCGTTCTTCTATGTTGAAGCGTTCGTTTCCAGTAACAGTTTGAATCTTGGCGTTTCACTCTTTTTTCTCCTATATTGATAGATGTATGTGGAACTCTAAATCAAACACGGTTTGTGCTAGCTTTTTGAAACTTTACACGATAATGTAGTTTCAAGTTCTGTCTCTAGGTTTTGTTTCCTCTTGATGTAGCCCTAAGCAGTGACTGGCGAGATACACTGTCCTTGAAAGGGGTTGCCAAGCTACCCAAAATTACGAATCTCCAGAAATCTCAGCAACTATTTTTTCACCCAAACTGGATGATACTTTCAGGTAATGATCAGTACACTAAGCCCACTTGGTTCCCCAAATTTCGTTCTTCTATGTTGAAGCGTTCGTTTCCAGTAACAGTTTGAATTTTGGCGTTTCACTCTGTTTTCTCCTATATTGATAGATGTATGTGGAACTCTAAATCAAACACGGTTTGTGCTAGCTTCTTGAAACTTGACACGATAATGTAGTTTCAAGTTCTATCTCTAGGTTTTGTCTCCTCTTGATGTAGCCCTAAGCAGTGACTGGCGAGATACACTGTCCTTGAAAGGGGTTGCCAAGCTTCCCAAAATTACGAATCTCCAGAAATCTCAGCAACTATTTTTTCACCCAAACTGGATGATACTTTCAGGTAATGATCAGTACACTAAGCCCAGTTGGTTCCCCAAATTTCGTTCTTCTATGTTGAAGCGTTCGTTTCCAGTAACAGTTTGAATTTTGGCGTTTCACTCTGTTTTCTCCTATATTGATAGATGTATGTGGAACTCTAAATCAAACACGGTTTGTGCTAGCTTCTTGAAACTTGACACGATAATGTAGTTTCAAGTTCTGTCTCTAGGTTTGTTTCCTCTTGATGTAGCCCTAAGCAGTGACTGGCGAGATACACTGTCCTTGAAAGGGGTTGCCAAGCTTCCCAAAATTACGAATCTCCAGAAATCTCAGCAACTATTTTTTCACCCAAACTGGATGATACTTTCAGGTAATGATCAGTACACTAAGCCCACTTGGTTCCCCAAATTTCGTTCTTCTATGTTGAAGCGTTCGTTTCCAGTAACAGTTTGAATTTTGGCGTTTCACTCTGTTTTCTCCTATATTGATAGATGTATGCGGAACTCTAAATCAAACACGGGTTGTGCTAGCTTCTTGAAACTTGACACGATAATGTAGTTTCAAATTCTATCTCTAGGTTTTGTTTCCTCTTGATGTAGCCCTAAGCAGTGACTGGCGAGATACACTGTCTTTGAAAGGGGTTGCCAAGCTTCCCAAAATTACGAATCTCCAGAAATCTCAGCAACTATTTTTTCACCCAAACTGGATGATACTTTCAGGTAATGATCAGTACACTAAGCCCAGTTGGTTCCCCAAATTTCGTTCTTCTATGTTGAAGCGTTCGTTTCCAGTAACAGTTTGAATTTTGGCGTTTCACTCTGTTTTCTCCTATATTGATAGATGTATGTGGAACTCTAAATCAAACACGATTTGTGCTAGCTTCTTGAAACTTGACACGATAATGTAGTTTCAAGTTCTGTCTCTAGGTTTGTTTCCTCTTGATGTAGCCCTAAGCAGTGACTGGCGAGATACACTGTCCTTGAAAGGGGTTGCCAAGCTTCCCAAAATTACGAATCTCCAGAAATCTCAGCAACTATTTTTTCACCCAAACTGGATGATACTTTCAGGTAATGATCAGTACACTAAGCCCACTTGGTTCCCCAAATTTCGTTCTTCTATGTTGAAGCGTTCGTTTCCAGTAACAGTTTGAATTTTGGCGTTTCACTCTGTTTTCTCCTATATTGATAGATGTATGTGGAACTCTAAATCAAACACGGTTTGTGCTAGCTTTTTGAAACTTGACACGATAATGTAGTTTCAAGTTCTATCTCTAGGTTTTGTTTCCTCTTGATGTAGCCCTAAGCAGTGACTGGCGAGATACACTGTCCTTGAAAGGGGTTGCCAAGCTTCCCAAAATTACGAATCTCCAGAAATCTCAGAAACTATTTTTTCACCCAAACTGGATGATACTTTCATGTAATGATCAGTACACTAAGCCCACTTGGTTCCCCAAATTTCGTTCTTCTATGTTGAACCGTTCGTTTCCAGTAACAGTTTGAATTTTGGCGTTTCACTCTGTTTTCTCCTATATTGAGAGATGTATGTGGAACTCTAAATCAAACACGCTTTGTGCTAGCTTCTTGAAACTTGACACGATAATGTAGTTTCAAGTTCTGTCTCTAGGTTTTTTTTCCTCTTGATGTAGCCCTAAGCAGTGACTGGCGAGATACACTGTCCTTGAAAGGGGTTGCCAAGCTTCCCAAAATTACGAATCTCCAGAAATCTCAGCAACTATTTTTTCACCCAAACTGGATGATACTTTCAGGTAATGATCAGTACACTAAGCCCACTTGGTTCCCCAAATTTCGTTCTTCTATGTTGAAGCGTTCGTTTCCAGTAACAGTTTGAATTTTGGCGTTTCACTCTGTTTTCTCCTATATTGATAGATGTATGTGGAACTCTAAATCAAACACGGTTTGTGCTAGCTTCTTGAAACTTGACACGATAATGTAGTTTCAAGTTCTATCTCTAGGTTTTGTTTCCTCTTGATGTAGCCCTAAGCAGTGACTGGCGAGATACATTGTCCTTGAAAGGGGTTGCCAAGCTTCCCAAAATTACGAATCTCCAGAAATCTCAGCAACTATTTTTTCACCCAAACTGGATGATACTTTCAGGTAATGATCAGTACACTAAGCCCAGTTGGTTCCCCAAATTTCGTTCTTCTATGTTGAAGCGTTCGTTTCCAGTAACAGTTTGAATTTTGGCGTTTCACTCTGTTTTCTCCTATATTGATAGATGTATGTGGAACTCTAAATCAAACACGGTTTGTGCTAGCTTCTTGAAACTTGACACGATAATGTAGTTTCAAGTTCTGTCTCTAGGTTTGTTTCCTCTTGATGTAGCCCTAAGCAGTGACTGGCGAGATACACTGTCCTTGAAAGGGGTTGCCAAGCTTCCCAAAATTACGAATCTCCAGAAATCTCAGCAACTATTTTTTCACCCAAACTGGATGATACTTTCAGGTAATGATCAGTACACTAAGCCCACTTGGTTCCCCAAATTTCGTTCTTCTATGTTGAAGCGTTCGTTTCCAGTAACAGTTTGAATTTTGGCGTTTCACTCTGTTTTCTCCTATATTGATAGATGTATGTGGAACTCTAAATCAAACACGGTTTGTGCTAGCTTCTTGAAACTTGACACGATAATGTAGTTTCAAGTTCTATCTCTAGGTTTTGTTTCCTCTTGATGTAGCCCTAAGCAGTGACTGGCGAGATACACTGTCCTTGAAAGGGGTTGCCAAGCTTCCCAAAATTACGAATCTCCAGAAATCTCAGAAACTATTTTTTCACCCAAACTGGATGATACTTTCAGGTAATGATCAGTACACTAAGCCCACTTGGTTCCCCAAATTTCGTTCTTCTATGTTGAACCGTTCGTTTCCAGTAACAGTTTGAATTTTGGCGTTTCACTCTGTTTTCTCCTATATTGATAGATGTATGTGGAACTCTAAATCAAACACGGTTTGTGCTAGCTTCTTGAAACTTGACACGATAATGTAGTGTCAAGTTCTGTCTCTAGGTTTGTTTCCTCTTGATGTAGCCCTAAGCAGTGACTGGCGAGATACACTGTCCTTGAAAGGGTTTGCCAAGCTTCCCAAAATTACGAATCTCCAGAAATCTCGGAAACTATTTTTTCACCCAAACTGGATGATACTTTCAGGTAATGATCAGTACACTAAGCCCACTTGGTTCCCCAAATTTCGTTCTTCTATGTTGTAGCGTTCGTTTCCAGTAACAGTTTGAATTTTGGCGTTTCACTCTGTTTTCTCCTATATTGAGAGATGTATGTGGAACTCTAAATCAAACACGCTTTGTGCTAGCTTCTTGAAACTTGACAGGATAATGTAGTTTCAAGTTCTGTCTCTAGGTTTTGTTTCCTCTTGATGTAGCCCTAAGCAGTGACTGGCGAGATACACTGTCCTTGAAAGGGGTTGCCAAGCTTCCCAAAATTACGAATCTCCAGAAATCTCAGCAACTATTTTTTCACCCAAACTGGATGATACTTTCAGGTAATGATCAGTACACTAAGCCCACTTGGTTCCCCAAATTTCGTTCTTCTATGTTGAAGCGTTCGTTTCCAGTAACAGTTTGAATCTTGGCGTTTCACTCTGTTTCCTCCAATATTGATAGGTGTACGTGGAACTCTAAATCAAACACGGTTTGTGCTAGCTTCTTCAAACTTGACACGATAATGTAGTTTCAAGTTCTGTCTCTAGGTTTTGTTTCCTCTTGATGTAGCCCTAAGCAGTGACTGGCGAGATACACTGTCCTTGAAAGGGGTTGCCAAGCTTCCCAAAATTACGAATCTCCAGAAATCTCAGCAACTATTTTTTCACCCAAACTGGATGATACTTTCAGGTAATGATCAGTACACTAAGCCCACTTGGTTCCCCAAATTTCGTTCTTCTATGTTGAAGCGTTCGTTTCCAGTAACAGTTTGAATTTTGGCGTTTCACTCTGTTTTCTCCTATATTGAGAGATGTATGTGGAACTCTAAATCAAACACGGTTTGTGCTAGCTTCTTGAAACTTGACACGATAATGTAGTTTCAAGTTCTGTCTCTAGGTTTTGTTTCCTCTTGATGTAGCCCTAAGCAGTGACTGGCGAGATACACTGTCCTTGAAAGGGGTTGCCAAGCTTCCCAAAATTACGAATCTCCAGAAATCTCAGCAACTATTTTTTCACCCAAACTGGATGATACTTTCAGGTAATGATCAGTACACCAAGCCCACTTGGTTCCCCAAATTTCGTTCTTCTATGTTGAAGCGTTCGTTTCCAGTAACAGTTTGAATTTTGGCGTTTCACTCTGTTTTCTCCTATATTGATAGATGTATGTGGAACTCTAAATCAAACACGGTTTGTGCTAGCTTCTTGAAACTTGACACGATAATGTAGTTTCAAGTTCTGTCTCTAGGTTTGTTTCCCCTTGATGTAGCCCTAAGCAGTGACTGGCGAGATACACTGTCCTTGAAAGGGGTTGCCAAGCTTCCCAAAATTACGAATCTCCAGAAATCTCAGCAACTATTTTTTCACCCAAACTGGATGATACTTTCAGGTAATGATCAGTACACTAAGCCCACTTGGTTCCCCAAATTTCGTTCTTCTATGTTGAAGCGTTCGTTTCCAGTAACAGTTTGAATTTTGGCGTTTCACTCTGTTTTCTCCTATATTGATAGATGTATGTGGAACTCTAAATCAAACACGGTTTGTGCTAGCTTCTTGAAACTTGACACGATAATGTAGTTTCAAGTTCTGTCTCTAGGTTTTGTTTCCTCTTGATGTAGTCCTAAGCAGTGACTGGCGAGATACACTGTCCTTGAAAGGGGTTGCCAAGCTTCCCAAAATTACGAATCTCCAGAAATCTCAGAAACTATTTTTTCACCCAAACTGGATGATACTTTCAGGTAATGATCAGTACACTAAGCCCACTTGGTTCCCCAAATTTCGTTCTTCTATGTTGAAGCGTTCGTTTCCAGTAACAGTTTGAATTTTGGCGTTTCACTCTGTTTTCTCCTATATTGAGAGATGTATGTGGAACTCTAAATCAAACACGGTTTGTGCTAGCTTCTTGAAACTTGACACGATAATGTAGTTTCAAGTTCTGTCTCTAGGTTTTGTTTCCTCTTGATGTAGCCCTAAGCAGTGACTGGCGAGATACACTGTCCTTGAAAGGGGTTGCCAAGCTTCCCAAAATTACGAATCTCCAGAAATCTCAGCAACTATTTTTTCACCCAAACTGGATGATACTTTCAGGTAATGATCAGTACACTAAGCCCACTTGGTTCCCCAAATTTCGTTCTTCTATGTTGAAGCGTTCGTTTCCAGTAACAGTTTGAATTTTGGCGTTTCACTCTGTTTTCTCCTATATTGATAGATGTATGTGGAACTCTAAATCAAACACGGTTTGTGCTAGCTTCTTGAAACTTGACACGATAATGTAGTTTCAAGTTCTGTCTCTAGGTTTTGTTTCCTCTTGATGTAGCCCTAAGCAGTGACTGGCGAGATACACTGTCCTTGAAAGGGGTTGCCAAGCTTCCCAAAATTACGAATCTCCAGAAATCTCAGAAACTATTTTTTCACCCAAACTGGATGATACTTTCAGGTAATGATCAGTACACTAAGCCCACTTGGTTCCCCAAATTTCGTTCTTCTATGTTGAAGCGTTCGTTTCCAGTAACAGTTTGAATTTTGGCGTTTCACTCTGTTTTCTCCTATATTGATAGATGTATGTGGAACTCTAAATCAAACACGGTTTGTGCTAGCTTCTTGAAACTTGACACGATAATGTAGTTTCAAGTTCTGTCTCTAGGTTTTGTTTCCTCTTGATGTAGCCCTAAGCAGTGACTGGCGAGATACACTGTCCTTGAAAGGGGTTGCCAAGCTTCCCAAAATTACGAATCTCCAGAAATCTCAGCAACTATTTTTTCACCCAAACTGGATGATACTTTCAGGTAATGATCAGTACACTAAGCCCACTTGGTTCCCCAAATTTCGTTCTTCTATGTTGAACCGTTCGTTTCCAGTAACAGTTTGAATTTTGGCGTTTCACTCTGTTTTCTCCTATATTGATAGATGTATGTGGAACTCTAAATCAAACACGGTTTGTGCTAGCTTCTTGAAACTTGACACGATAATGTAGTTTCAAGTTCTATCTCTAAGTTTCATTTCCTCTTGATTTAGCCCTAAGCAGTGACTGGCGAGATACACTGTCCTTGAAAGGGGTTGCCAAGCTTCCCAAAATTACGAATCTCCAGAAATCTCAGCAACTATTTTTTCACCCAAACTGGATGATACTTTCAGGTAATGATCAGTACACTAAGCCCACTTGGTTCCCCAAATTTCGTTCTTCTATGTTGAAGCGTTCGTTTCCAGTAACAGTTTGAATTTTGGCGTTTCACTCTGTTTTCTCCTATATTGATAGATGTATGTGGAACTCTAAATCAAACAAGGTTTGTGCTAGCTTCTTGAAACTTGACACGATAATGTAGTTTCAAGTTCTATCTCTAAGTTTCGTTTCCTCTTGATGTAGCCCTAAGCAGTGACTGGCGAGATACACTGTCCTTGAAAGGGGTTGCCAAGCTTCCCAAAATTACGAATCTCCAGAAATCTCAGCAACTATTTTTTCACCCAAACTGGATGATACTTTCAGGTAATGATCAGTACACTAAGCCCACTTGGTTCCCCAAATTTCGTTCTTCTATGTTGAAGCGTTCGTTTCCAGTAACAGTTTGAATTTTGGTGTTTCACTCTGTTTTCTCCTATATTGAGAGATGTATGTGGAACTCTAAATCAAACACGGTTTGTGCTAGCTTCTTGAAACTTGACACGATAATGTAGTTTCAAGTTCTATCTCTAAGTTTCGTTTCCTCTTGATGTAGCCCTAAGCAGTGACTGGCGAGATACACTGTCCTTGAAAGGGGTTGCCAAGCTTCCCAAAATTACGAATCTCCAGAAATCTCAGCAACTATTTTTTCACCCAAACTGGATGATACTTTCAGGTAATGATCAGTACACTAAGCCCAGTTGGTTTCCCAAATTTCGTTTTTCTATGTTGAAGCGTTCGTTTCCAGTAACAGTTTGAATTTTGGCGTTTCACTCTGTTTTCTCCTATATTGAGAGATGTATGTGGAACTCTAAATCAAACACGGTTTGTGCTAGCTTCTTGAAACTTGACACGATAATGTAGTTTCAAGTTCTGTCTCTAGGTTTTGTTTCCTCTTGATGTAGCCCTAAGCAGTGACTGGCGAGATACACTGACCTTGAAAGGGGTTGCCAAGCTTCCCAAAATTACGAATCTCCAGAAATCTCAGCAACTATTTTTTCACCCAAACTGGATGATACTTTCAGGTAATGATCAGTACACTAAGCCCACTTGGTTCCCCAAATTTCGTTCTTCTATGTTGAAGCGTTCGTTTCCAGTAACAGTTTGAATCTTGGCGTTTCACTCTGTTTCCTCCAATATTGATAGGTGTACGTGGAACTCTAAATCAAACACGGTTTGTGCTAGCTTCTTCAAACTTGACACGATAATGTAGTTTCAAGTTCTGTCTCTAGGTTTTGTTTCCTCTTGATGTAGCCCTAAGCAGTGACTGGCGAGATACACTGTCCTTGAAAGGGGTTGCCAAGCTTCCCAAAATTACGAATCTCCAGAAATCTCAGCAACTATTTTTTCACCCAAACTGGATGATACTTTCAGGTAATGATCAGTACACTAAGCCCACTTGGTTCCCCAAATTTCGTTCTTCTATGTTGAAGCGTTCGTTTCCAGTAACAGTTTGAATTTTGGCGTTTCACTCTGTTTTCTCCTATATTGATAGATGTATGTGGAACTCTAAATCAAACACGGTTTGTGCTAGCTTTTTGAAACTTGACACGATAATGTAGTTTCAAGTTCTGTCTCTAGGTTTTGTTTCCTCTTGATGTAGCCCTAAGCAGTGACTGGCGAGATACACTGTCCTTGAAAGGGGTTGCCAAGCTACCCAAAATTACGAATCTCCAGAAATCTCAGCAACTATTTTTTCACCCAAACTGGATGATACTTTCAGGTAATGATCAGTACACTAAGCCCACTTGGTTCCCCAAATTTCGTTTATCTATGTTGAAGCGTTCGTTTCCAGTAACAGTTTGAATTTTGGCGTTTCACTCTGTTTTCTCCTATATTGATAGATGTATGTGGAACTCTAAATCAAACACGGTTTGTGCTAGCTTCTTGAAACTTGACACGATAATGTAGTTTCAAGTTCTATCTCTAGGTTTTGTTTCCTCTTGATGTAGCCCTAAGCAGTGACTGGCGAGATACATTGTCCTTGAAAGGGGTTGCCAAGCTTCCCAAAATTACGAATCTCCAGAAATCTCAGCAACTATTTTTTCACCCAAACTGGATGATACTTTCAGGTAATGATCAGTACACTAAGCCCAGTTGGTTCCCCAAATTTCGTTCTTCTATGTTGAAGCGTTCGTTTCCAGTAACAGTTTGAATTTTGGCGTTTCACTCTGTTTTCTCCTATATTGATAGATGTATGTGGAACTCTAAATCAAACACGGTTTGTGCTAGCTTCTTGAAACTTGACACGATAATGTAGTTTCAAGTTCTGTCTCTAGGTTTGTTTCCTCTTGATGTAGCCCTAAGCAGTGACTGGCGAGATACACTGTCCTTGAAAGGGGTTGCCAAGCTTCCCAAAATTACGAATCTCCAGAAATCTCAGCAACTATTTTTTCACCCAAACTGGATGATACTTTCAGGTAATGATCAGTACACTAAGCCCACTTGGTTCCCCAAATTTCGTTCTTCTATGTTGAAGCGTTCGTTTCCAGTAACAGTTTGAATTTTGGCGTTTCACTCTGTTTTCTCCTATATTGATAGATGTATGTGGAACTCTAAATCAAACACGGTTTGTGCTAGCTTCTTGAAACTTGACACGATAATGTAGTTTCAAGTTCTATCTCTAGGTTTTGTTTCCTCTTGATGTAGCCCTAAGCAGTGACTGGCGAGATACACTGTCCTTGAAAGGGGTTGCCAAGCTTCCCAAAATTACGAATCTCCAGAAATCTCAGAAACTATTTTTTCACCCAAACTGGATGATACTTTCAGGTAATGATCAGTACACTAAGCCCACTTGGTTCCCCAAATTTCCTTCTTCTATGTTGAACCGTTCGTTTCCAGTAACAGTTTGAATTTTGGCGTTTCACTCTGTTTTCTCCTATATTGATAGATGTATGTGGAACTCTAAATCAAACACGGTTTGTGCTAGCTTCTTGAAACTTGACACGATAATGTAGTGTCAAGTTCTGTCTCTAGGTTTGTTTCCTCTTGATGTAGCCCTAAGCAGTGACTGGCGAGATACACTGTCCTTGAAAGGGTTTGCCAAGCTTCCCAAAATTACGAATCTCCAGAAATCTCGGAAACTATTTTTTCACCCAAACTGGATGATACTTTCAGGTAATGATCAGTACACTAAGCCCACTTGGTTCCCCAAATTTCGTTCTTCTATGTTGAAGCGTTCGTTTCCAGTAACAGTTTGAATTTTGGCGTTTCACTCTGTTTTCTCCTATATTGAGAGATGTATGTGGAACTCTAAATCAAACACGCTTTGTGCTAGCTTCTTGAAACTTGACAGGATAATGTAGTTTCAAGTTCTGTCTCTAGGTTTTGTTTCCTCTTGATGTAGCCCTAAGCAGTGACTGGCGAGATACACTGTCCTTGAAAGGGGTTGCCAAGCTTCCCAAAATTACGAATCTCCAGAAATCTCAGCAACTATTTTTTCACCCAAACTGGATGATACTTTCAGGTAATGATCAGTACACTAAGCCCACTTGGTTCCCCAAATTTCGTTCTTCTATGTTGAAGCGTTCGTTTCCAGTAACAGTTTGAATCTTGGCGTTTCACTCTGTTTCCTCCAATATTGATAGGTGTACGTGGAACTCTAAATCAAACACGGTTTGTGCTAGCTTCTTCAAACTTGACACGATAATGTAGTTTCAAGTTCTGTCTCTAGGTTTTGTTTCCTCTTGATGTAGCCCTAAGCAGTGACTGGCGAGATACACTGTCCTTGAAAGGGGTTGCCAAGCTTCCCAAAATTACGAATCTCCAGAAATCTCAGCAACTATTTTTTCACCCAAACTGGATGATACTTTCAGGTAATGATCAGTACACTAAGCCCACTTGGTTCCCCAAATTTCGTTCTTCTATGTTGAAGCGTTCGTTTCCAGTAACAGTTTGAATTTTGGCGTTTCACTCTGTTTTCTCCTATATTGAGAGATGTATGTGGAACTCTAAATCAAACACGGTTTGTGCTAGCTTCTTGAAACTTGACACGATAATGTAGTTTCAAGTTCTGTCTCTAGGTTTTGTTTCCTCTTGATGTAGCCCTAAGCAGTGACTGGCGAGATACACTGTCCTTGAAAGGGGTTGCCAAGCTTCCCAAAATTACGAATCTCCAGAAATCTCAGCAACTATTTTTTCACCCAAACTGGATGATACTTTCAGGTAATGATCAGTACACCAAGCCCACTTGGTTCCCCAAATTTCGTTCTTCTATGTTGAAGCGTTCGTTTCCAGTAACAGTTTGAATTTTGGCGTTTCACTCTGTTTTCTCCTATATTGATAGATGTATGTGGAACTCTAAATCAAACACGGTTTGTGCTAGCTTCTTGAAACTTGACACGATAATGTAGTTTCAAGTTCTGTCTCTAGGTTTGTTTCCTCTTGATGTAGCCCTAAGCAGTGACTGGCGAGATACACTGTCCTTGAAAGGGGTTGCCAAGCTTCCCAAAATTACGAATCTCCAGAAATCTCAGCAACTATTTTTTCACCCAAACTGGATGATACTTTCAGGTAATGATCAGTACACTAAGCCCACTTGGTTCCCCAAATTTCGTTCTTCTATGTTGAAGCGTTCGTTTCCAGTAACAGTTTGAATTTTGGCGTTTCACTCTGTTTTCTCCTATATTGATAGATGTATGTGGAACTCTAAATCAAACACGGTTTGTGCTAGCTTCTTGAAACTTGACACGATAATGTAGTTTCAAGTTCTGTCTCTAGGTTTTGTTTCCTCTTGATGTAGTCCTAAGCAGTGACTGGCGAGATACACTGTCCTTGAAAGGGGTTGCCAAGCTTCCCAAAATTACGAATCTCCAGAAATCTCAGAAACTATTTTTTCACCCAAACTGGATGATACTTTCAGGTAATGATCAGTACACTAAGCCCACTTGGTTCCCCAAATTTCGTTCTTCTATGTTGAAGCGTTCGTTTCCAGTAACAGTTTGAATTTTGGCGTTTCACTCTGTTTTCTCCTATATTGAGAGATGTATGTGGAACTCTAAATCAAACACGGTTTGTGCTAGCTTCTTGAAACTTGACACGATAATGTAGTTTCAAGTTCTGTCTCTAGGTTTTGTTTCCTCTTGATGTAGCCCTAAGCAGTGACTGGCGAGATACACTGTCCTTGAAAGGGGTTGCCAAGCTTCCCAAAATTACGAATCTCCAGAAATCTCAGCAACTATTTTTTCACCCAAACTGGATGATACTTTCAGGTAATGATCAGTACACTAAGCCCACTTGGTTCCCCAAATTTCGTTCTTCTATGTTGAAGCGTTCGTTTCCAGTAACAGTTTGAATTTTGGCGTTTCACTCTGTTTTCTCCTATATTGATAGATGTATGTGGAACTCTAAATCAAACACGGTTTGTGCTAGCTTCTTGAAACTTGACACGATAATGTAGTTTCAAGTTCTATCTCTAAGTTTCGTTTCCTCTTGATGTAGCCCTAAGCAGTGACTGGCGAGATACACTGTCCTTGAAAGGGGTTGCCAAGCTTCCCAAAATTACGAATCTCCAGAAATCTCAGCAACTATTTTTTCACCCAAACTGGATGATACTTTCAGGTAATGATCAGTACACTAAGCCCACTTGGTTCCCCAAATTTCGTTCTTCTATGTTGAAGCGTTCGTTTCCAGTAACAGTTTGAATTTTGGCGTTTCACTCTGTTTTCTCCTATATTGAGAGATGTATGTGGAACTCTAAATCAAACACGGTTTGTGCTAGCTTCTTGAAACTTGACACGATAATGTAGGTTCAAGTTCTGTCTCTAGGTTTTGTTTCCTCTTGATGTAGCCCTAAGCAGTGACTGGCGAGATACACTGTCCTTGAAAGGGGTTGCCAAGCTTCCCAAAATTACGAATCTCCAGAAATCTCAGCAACTATTTTTTCACCCAAACTGGATGATACTTTCAGGTAATGATCAGTACACTAAGCCCACTTGGTTCCCCAAATTTCGTTCTTCTATGTTGAAGCGTTCGTTTCCAGTAACAGTTTGAATCTTGGCGTTTCACTCTGTTTCCTCCAATATTGATAGGTGTACGTGGAACTCTAAATCAAACACGGTTTGTGCTAGCTTCTTGAAACTTGACACGATAATGTAGTTTCAAGTTCTGTCTCTAGGTTTTGTTTCCTCTTGATGTAGCCCTAAGCAGTGACTGGCGAGATACACTGTCCTTGAAAGGGGTTGCCAAGCTTCCCAAAATTACGAATCTCCAGAAATCTCAGCAACTATTTTTTCACCCAAACTGGATGATACTTTCAGGTAATGATCAGTACACTAAGCCCACTTGGTTCCCCAAATTTCGTTCTTCTATGTTGAAGCGTTCGTTTCCAGTAACAGTTTGAATTTTGGCGTTTCACTCTGTTTTCTCCTATATTGATAGATGTATGTGGAACTCTAAATCAAACACGGTTTGTGCTAGCTTTTTGAAACTTGACACGATAATGTAGTTTCAAGTTCTGTCTCTAGGTTTTGTTTCCTCTTGATGTAGCCCTAAGCAGTGACTGGCGAGATACACTGTCCTTGAAAGGGGTTGCCAAGCTACCCAAAATTACGAATCTCCAGAAATCTCAGCAACTATTTTTTCACCCAAACTGGATGATACTTTCAGGTAATGATCAGTACACTAAGCCCACTTGGTTCCCCAAATTTCGTTCTTCTATGTTGAAGCGTTCGTTTCCAGTAACAGTTTGAATTTTGGCGTTTCACTCTGTTTTCTCCTATATTGATAGATGTATGTGGAACTCTAAATCAAACACGGTTTGTGCTAGCTTCTTGAAACTTGACACGATAATGTAGTTTCAAGTTCTATCTCTAGGTTTTGTTTCCTCTTGATGTAGCCCTAAGCAGTGACTGGCGAGATACATTGTCCTTGAAAGGGGTTGCCAAGCTTCCCAAAATTACGAATCTCCAGAAATCTCAGCAACTATTTTTTCACCCAAACTGGATGATACTTTCAGGTAATGATCAGTACACTAAGCCCAGTTGGTTCCCCAAATTTCGTTCTTCTATGTTGAAGCGTTCGTTTCCAGTAACAGTTTGAATTTTGGCGTTTCACTCTGTTTTCTCCTATATTGATAGATGTATGTGGAACTCTAAATCAAACACGGTTTGTGCTAGCTTCTTGAAACTTGACACGATAATGTAGTTTCAAGTTCTATCTCTAGGTTTTGTTTCCTCTTGATGTAGCCCTAAGCAGTGACTGGCGAGATACACTGTCCTTGAAAGGGGTTGCCAAGCTTCCCAAAATTACGAATCTCCAGAAATCTCAGAAACTATTTTTTCACCCAAACTGGATGATACTTTCAGGTAATGATCAGTACACTAAGCGCACTTGGTTCCCCAAATTTCGTTCTTCTATGTTGAACCGTTCGTTTCCAGTAACAGTTTGAATTTTGGCGTTTCACTCTGTTTTCTCCTATATTGATAGATGTATGTGGAACTCTAAATCAAACACGGTTTGTGCTAGCTTCTTGAAACTTGACACGATAATGTAGTGTCAAGTTCTGTCTCTAGGTTTGTTTCCTCTTGATGTAGCCCTAAGCAGTGACTGGCGAGATACACTGTCCTTGAAAGGGGTTGCCAAGCTTCCCAAAATTACGAATCTCCAGAAATCTCGGAAACTATTTTTTCACCCAAACTGGATGATACTTTCAGGTAATGATCAGTACACTAAGCCCACTTGGTTCCCCAAATTTCGTTCTTCTATGTTGAAGCGTTCGTTTCCAGTAACAGTTTGAATTTTGGCGTTTCACTCTGTTTTCTCCTATATTGAGAGATGTATGTGGAACTCTAAATCAAACACGCTTTGTGCTAGCTTCTTGAAACTTGACAGGATAATGTAGTTTCAAGTTCTGTCTCTAGGTTTTGTTTCCTCTTGATGTAGCCCTAAGCAGTGACTGGCGAGATACACTGTCCTTGAAAGGGGTTGCCAAGCTTCCCAAAATTACGAATCTCCAGAAATCTCAGCAACTATTTTTTCACCCAAACTGGATGATACTTTCAGGTAATGATCAGTACACTAAGCCCACTTGGTTCCCCAAATTTCGTTCTTCTATGTTGAAGCGTTCGTTTCCAGTAACAGTTTGAATTTTGGCGTTTCACTCTGTTTTCTCCTATATTGAGAGATGTATGTGGAACTTTAAATCAAACACGGTTTGTGCTAGCTTCTTGAAACTTGACACGATAATGTAGTTTCAAGTTCTGTCTCTAGGTTTTGTTTCCTCTTGATGTAGCCCTAAGCAGTGACTGGCGAGGTACACTGTCCTTGAAAGGGGTTGCCAAGCTTCCCAAAATTACGAATCTCCAGAAATCTCAGCAACTATTTTTTCACCCAAACTGGATGATACTTTCAGGTAATGATCAGTACACTAAGCCCACTTGGTTCCCCAAATTTCGTTCTTCTATGTTGAAGCGTTCGTTTCCAGTAACAGTTTGAATCTTGGCGTTTCACTCTGTTTCCTCCAATATTGATAGGTGTACGTGGAACTCTAAATCAAACACGGTTTGTGCTAGCTTCTTGAAACTTGACACGATAATGTAGTTTCAAGTTCTGTCTCTAGGTTTTGTTTCCTCTTGATGTAGCCCTAAGCAGTGACTGGCGAGATACACTGTCCTTGAAAGGGGTTGCCAAGCTTCCCAAAATTACGAATCTCCAGAAATCTCAGCAACTATTTTTTCACCCAAACTGGATGATACTTTCAGGTAATGATCAGTACACTAAGCCCACTTGGTTCCCCAAATTTCGTTCTTCTATGTTGAAGCGTTCGTTTCCAGTAACAGTTTGAATTTTGGCGTTTCACTCTGTTTTCTCCTATATTGATAGATGTATGTGGAACTCTAAATCAAACACGGTTTGTGCTAGCTTTTTGAAACTTGACACGATAATGTAGTTTCAAGTTCTGTCTCTAGGTTTTGTTTCCTCTTGATGTAGCCCTAAGCAGTGACTGGCGAGATACACTGTAATTGAAAGTGGTTGCCAAGCTACCCAAAATTACGAATCTCCAGAAATCTCAGCAACTATTTTTTCACCCAAACTGGATGATACTTTCAGGTAATGATCAGTACACTAAGCCCACTTGGTTCCCCAAATTTCGTTCTTCTATGTTGAAGCGTTCGTTTCCAGTAACAGTTTGAATTTTGGCGTTTCACTCTGTTTTCTCCTATATTGATAGATGTATGTGGAACTCTAAATCAAACACGGTTTGTGCTAGCTTCTTGAAACTTGACACGATAATGTAGTTTCAAGTTCTATCTCTAGGTTTTGTTTCCTATTGATGTAGCCCTAAGCAGTGACTGGCGAGATACATTGTCCTTGAAAGGGGTTGCCAAGCTTCCCAAAATTACGAATCTCCAGAAATCTCAGCAACTATTTTTTCACCCAAACTGGATGATACTTTCAGGTAATGATCAGTACACTAAGCCCAGTTGGTTCCCCAAATTTCGTTCTTCTATGTTGAAGCGTTCGTTTCCAGTAACAGTTTGAATTTTGGCGTTTCACTCTGTTTTCTCCTATATTGATAGATGTATGTGGAACTCTAAATCAAACACGGTTTGTGCTAGCTTCTTGAAACTTGACACGATAATGTAGTTTCAAGTTCTATCTCTAGGTTTTGTTTCCTCTTGATGTAGCCCTAAGCAGTGACTGGCGAGATACACTGTCCTTGAAAGGGGTTGCCAAGCTTCCCAAAATTACGAATCTCCAGAAATCTCAGAAACTATTTTTTCACCCAAACTGGATGATACTTTCAGGTAATGATCAGTACACTAAGCCCACTTGGTTCCCCAAATTTCGTTCTTCTATGTTGAACCGTTCGTTTCCAGTAACAGTTTGAATTTTGGCGTTTCACTCTGTTTTCTCCTATATTGATAGATGTATGTGGAACTCTAAATCAAACACGGTTTGTGCTAGCTTCTTGAAACTTGACACGATAATGTAGTGTCAAGTTCTGTCTCTAGGTTTGTTTCCTCTTGATGTAGCCCTAAGCAGTGACTGGCGAGATACACTGTCCTTGAAAGGGGTTGCCAAGCTTCCCAAAATTACGAATCTCCAGAAATCTCGGAAACTATTTTTTCACCCAAACTGGATGATACTTTCAGGTAATGATCAGTACACTAAGCCCACTTGGTTCCCCAAATTTCGTTCTTCTATGTTGAAGCGTTCGTTTCCAGTAACAGTTTGAATTTTGGCGTTTCACTCTGTTTTCTCCTATATTGAGAGATGTATGTGGAACTCTAAATCAAACACGCTTTGTGCTAGCTTCTTGAAACTTGACAGGATAATGTAGTTTCAAGTTCTGTCTCTAGGTTTTGTTTCCTCTTGATGTAGCCCTAAGCAGTGACTGGCGAGATACACTGTCCTTGAAAGGGGTTGCCAAGCTTCCCAAAATTACGAATCTCCAGAAATCTCAGCAACTATTTTTTCACCCAAACTGGATGATACTTTCAGGTAATGATCAGTACACTAAGCCCACTTGGTTCCCCAAATTTCGTTCTTCTATGTTGAAGCGTTCGTTTCCAGTAACAGTTTGAATCTTGGCGTTTCACTCTGTTTCCTCCAATATTGATAGGTGTACGTGGAACTCTAAATCAAACACGGTTTGTGCTAGCTTCTTCAAACTTGACACGATAATGTAGTTTCAAGTTCTGTCTCTAGGTTTTGTTTCCTCTTGATGTAGCCCTAAGCAGTGACTGGCGAGATACACTGTCCTTGAAAGGGGTTGCCAAGCTTCCCAAAATTACGAATCTCCAGAAATCTCAGCAACTATTTTTTCACCCAAACTGGATGATACTTTCAGGTAATGATCAGTACACTAAGCCCACTTGGTTCCCCAAATTTCGTTCTTCTATGTTGAAGCGTTCGTTTCCAGTAACAGTTTGAATTTTGGCGTTTCACTCTGTTTTCTCCTATATTGAGAGATGTATGTGGAACTCTAAATCAAACACGCTTTGTGCTAGCTTCTTGAAACTTGACACGATAATGTAGTTTCAAGTTCTGTCTCTAGGTTTTGTTTCCTCTTGATGTAGCCCTAAGCAGTGACTGGCGAGATACACTGTCCTTGAAAGGGGTTGCCAAGCTTCCCAAAATTACGAATCTCCAGAAATCTCAGCAACTATTTTTTCACCCAAACTGGATGATACTTTCAGGTAATGATCAGTACACCAAGCCCACTTGGTTCCCCAAATTTCGTTCTTCTATGTTGAAGCGTTCGTTTCCAGTAACAGTTTGAATTTTCGCGTTTCACTCTGTTTTCTCCTATATTGATAGATGTATGTGGAACTCTAAATCAAACACGGTTTGTGCTAGCTTCTTGAAACTTGACACGATAATGTAGTTTCAAGTTCTGTCTCTAGGTTTGTTTCCTCTTGATGTAGCCCTAAGCAGTGACTGGCGAGATACACTGTCCTTGAAAGGGGTTGCCAAGCTTCCCAAAATTACGAATCTCCAGAAATCTCAGCAACTATTTTTTCACCCAAACTGGATGATACTTTCAGGTAATGATCAGTACACTAAGCCCACTTGGTTCCCCAAATTTCGTTCTTCTATGTTGAAGCGTTCGTTTCCAGTAACAGTTTGAATTTTGGCGTTTCACTCTGTTTTCTCCTATATTGAGAGATGTATGTGGAACTCTAAATCAAACACGGTTTGTGCTAGCTTCTTGAAACTTGACACGATAATGTAGTTTCAAGTTCTGTCTCTAGGTTTTGTTTCCTCTTGATGTAGCCCTAAGCAGTGACTGGCGAGATACACTGTCCTTGAAAGGGGTTGCCAAGCTTCCCAAAATTACGAATCTCCAGAAATCTCAGCAACTATTTTTTCACCCAAACTGGATGATACTTTCAGGTAATGATCAGTACACTAAGCCCACTTGGTTCCCCAAATTTCGTTCTTCTATGTTGAAGCGTTCGTTTCCAGTAACAGTTTGAATCTTGGCGTTTCACTCTGTTTCCTCCAATATTGATAGGTGTACGTGGAACTCTAAATCAAACACGGTTTGTGCTAGCTTCTTGAAACTTGACACGATAATGTAGTTTCAAGTTCTGTCTCTAGGTTTTGTTTCCTCTTGATGTAGCCCTAAGCAGTGACTGGCGATATACACTGTCCTTGAAAGGGGTTGCCAAGCTTCCCAAAATTACGAATCTCCAGAAATCTCAGCAACTATTTTTTCACCCAAACTGGATGATACTTTCAGGTAATGATCAGTACACTAAGCCCACTTGGTTCCCCAAATTTCGTTCTTCTATGTTGAAGCGTTCGTTTCCAGTAACAGTTTGAATTTTGGCGTTTCACTCTGTTTTCTCCTATATTGATAGATGTATGTGGAACTCTAAATCAAACACGGTTTGTGCTAGCTTTTTGAAACTTGACACGATAATGTAGTTTCAAGTTCTGTCTCTAGGTTTTGTTTCCTCTTGATGTAGCCCTAAGCAGTGACTGGCGAGATACACTGTCCTTGAAAGGGGTTGCCAAGCTACCCAAAATTACGAATCTCCAGAAATCTCAGCAACTATTTTTTCACCCAAACTGGATGATACTTTCAGGTAATGATCAGTACACTAAGCCCACTTGGTTCCCCAAATTTCGTTCTTCTATGTTGAAGCGTTCGTTTCCAGTAACAGTTTGAATTTTGGCGTTTCACTCTGTTTTCTCCTATATTGATAGATGTATGTGGAACTCTAAATCAAACACGGTTTGTGCTAGCTTCTTGAAACTTGACACGATAATGTAGTTTCAAGTTCTATCTCTAGGTTTTGTTTCTTCTTGATGTAGCCCTAAGCAGTGACTGGCGAGATACATTGTCCTTGAAAGGGGTTGCCAAGCTTCCCAAAATTACGAATCTCCAGAAATCTCAGCAACTATTTTTTCACCCAAACTGGATGATACTTTCAGGTAATGATCAGTACACTAAGCCCAGTTGGTTCCCCAAATTTCGTTCTTCTATGTTGAAGCGTTCGTTTCCAGTAACAGTTTGAATTTTGGCGTTTCACTCTGTTTTCTCCTATATTGATAGATGTATGTGGAACTCTAAATCAAACACGGTTTGTGCTAGCTTCTTGAAACTTGACACAATAATGTAGTTTCAAGTTCTATCTCTAGGTTTTGTTTCCTCTTGATGTAGCCCTAAGCAGTGACTGGCGAGATACACTGTCCTTGAAAGGGGTTGCCAAGCTTCCCAAAATTACGAATCTCCAGAAATCTCAGAAACTATTTTTTCAACCAAACTGGATGATACTTTCTGGTAATGATCAGTACACTAAGCCCACTTGGTTCCCCAAATTTCGTTCTTCTATGTTGAACCGTTCGTTTCCAGTAACAGTTTGAATTTTGGCGTTTCACTCTGTTTTCTCCTATATTGATAGATGTATGTGGAACTCTAAATCAAACACGGTTTGTGCTAGCTTCTTGAAACTTGACACGATAATGTAGTGTCAAGTTCTGTCTCTAGGTTTGTTTCCTCTTGATGTAGCCCTAAGCAGTGACTGGCGAGATACACTGTCCTTGAAAGGGGTTGCCAAGCTTCCCAAAATTACGAATCTCCAGAAATCTCGGAAACTATTTTTTCACCCAAACTGGATGATACTTTCAGGTAATGATCAGTACACTAAGCCCACTTGGTTCCCCAAATTTCGTTCTTCTATGTTGAAGCGTTCGTTTCCAGTAACAGTTTGAATTTTGGCGTTTCACTCTGTTTTCTCCTATATTGAGAGATGTATGTGGAACTCTAAATCAAACACGCTTTGTGCTAGCTTCTTGAAACTTGACAGGATAATGTAGTTTCAAGTTCTGTCTCTAGGTTTTGTTTCCTCTTGATGTAGCCCTAAGCAGTGACTGGCGAGATACACTGTCCTTGAAAGGGGTTGCCAAGCTTCCCAAAATTACGAATCTCCAGAAATCTCAGCAACTATTTTTTCACCCAAACTGGATGATACTTTCAGGTAATGATCAGTACACTAAGCCCACTTGGTTCCCCAAATTTCGTTCTTCTATGTTGAAGCGTTCGTTTCCAGTAACAGTTTGAATCTTGGCGTTTCACTCTGTTTCCTCCAATATTGATAGGTGTACGTGGAACTCTAAATCAAACACGGTTTGTGCTAGCTTCTTCAAACTTGACACGATAATGTAGTTTCAAGTTCTGTCTCTAGGTTTTGTTTCCTCTTGATGTAGCCCTAAGCAGTGACTGGCGAGATACACTGTCCTTGAAAGGGGTTGCCAAGCTTCCCAAAATTACGAATCTCCAGAAATCTCAGCAACTATTTTTTCACCCAAACTGGATGATACTTTCAGGTAATGATCAGTACACTAAGCCCACTTGGTTCCCCAAATTTCGTTCTTCTATGTTGAAGCGTTCGTTTCCAGTAACAGTTTGAATTTTGGCGTTTCACTCTGTTTTCTCCTATATTGAGAGATGTATGTGGAACTCTAAATCAAACACGCTTTGTGCTAGCTTCTTGAAACTTGACACGATAATGTAGTTTCAAGTTCTGTCTCTAGGTTTTGTTTCCTCATGATGTAGCCCTAAGCAGTGACTGGCGAGATACACTGTCCTTGAAAGGGGTTGCCAAGCTTCCCAAAATTACGAATCTCCAGAAATCTCAGCAACTATTTTTTCACCCAAACTGGATGATACTTTCAGGTAATGATCAGTACACCAAGCCCACTTGGTTCCCCAAATTTCGTTCTTCTATGTTGAAGCGTTCGTTTCCAGTAACAGTTTGAATTTTGGCGTTTCACTCTGTTTTCTCCTATATTGATAGATGTATGTGGAACTCTAAATCAAACACGGTTTGTGCTAGCTTCTTGAAACTTGACACGATAATGTAGTTTCAAGTTCTGTCTCTAGGTTTGTTTCCTCTTGATGTAGCCCTAAGCAGTGACTGGCGAGATACACTGTCCTTGAAAGGGGTTGCCAAGCTTCCCAAAATTACGAATCTCCAGAAATCTCAGCAACTATTTTTTCACCCAAACTGGATGATACTTTCAGGTAATGATCAGTACACTAAGCCCACTTGGTTCCCCAAATTTCGTTCTTCTATGTTGAAGCGTTCGTTTCCAGTAACAGTTTGAATTTTGGCGTTTCACTCTGTTTTCTCCTATATTGATAGATGTATGTGGAACTCTAAATCAAACACGGTTTGTGCTAGCTTCTTGAAACTTGACACGATAATGTAGTTTCAAGTTCTGTCTCTAGGTTTTGTTTCCTCTTGATGTAGCCCTAAGCAGTGACTGGCGAGATACACTGTCCTTGAAAGGGGTTGCCAAGCTTCCCAAAATTACGAATCTCCAGAAATCTCGGAAACTATTTTTTCACCCAAACTGGATGATACTTTCAGGTAATGATCAGTACACTAAGCCCACTTGGTTCCCCAAATTTCGTTCTTCTATGTTGAAGCGTTCGTTTCCAGTAACAGTTTGAATTTTGGCGTTTCACTCTGTTTTCTCCTATATTGAGAGATGTATGTGGAACTCTAAATCAAACACGCTTTGTGCTAGCTTCTTGAAACTTGACAGGATAATGTAGTTTCAAGTTCTGTCTCTAGGTTTTGTTTCCTCTTGATGTAGCCCTAAGCAGTGACTGGCGAGATACACTGTCCTTGAAAGGGGTTGCCAAGCTTCCCAAAATTACGAATCTCCAGAAATCTCAGCAACTATTTTTTCACCCAAACTGGATGATACTTTCAGGTAATGATCAGTACACTAAGCCCACTTGGTTCCCCAAATTTCGTTCTTCTATGTTGAAGCGTTCGTTTCCAGTAACAGTTTGAATCTTGGCGTTTCACTCTGTTTCCTCCAATATTGATAGGTGTACGTGGAACTCTAAATCAAACACGGTTTGTGCTAGCTTCTTCAAACTTGACACGATAATGTAGTTTCAAGTTCTGTCTCTAGGTTTTGTTTCCTCTTGATGTAGCCCTAAGCAGTGACTGGCGAGATACACTGTCCTTGAAAGGGGTTGCCAAGCTTCCCAAAATTACGAATCTCCAGAAATCTCAGCAACTATTTTTTCACCCAAACTGGATGATACTTTCAGGTAATGATCAGTACACTAAGCCCACTTGGTTCCCCAAATTTCGTTCTTCTATGTTGAAGCGTTCGTTTCCAGTAACAGTTTGAATTTTGGCGTTTCACTCTGTTTTCTCCTATATTGAGAGATGTATGTGGAACTCTAAATCAAACACGCTTTGTGCTAGCTTCTTGAAACTTGACACGATAATGTAGTTTCAAGTTCTGTCTCTAGGTTTTGTTTCCTCATGATGTAGCCCTAAGCAGTGACTGGCGAGATACACTGTCCTTGAAAGGGGTTGCCAAGCTTCCCAAAATTACGAATCTCCAGAAATCTCAGCAACTATTTTTTCACCCAAACTGGATGATACTTTCAGGTAATGATCAGTACACCAAGCCCACTTGGTTCCCCAAATTTCGTTCTTCTATGTTGAAGCGTTCGTTTCCAGTAACAGTTTGAATTTTGGCGTTTCACTCTGTTTTCTCCTATATTGATAGATGTATGTGGAACTCTAAATCAAACACGGTTTGTGCTAGCTTCTTGAAACTTGACACGATAATGTAGTTTCAAGTTCTGTCTCTAGGTTTGTTTCCTCTTGATGTAGCCCTAAGCAGTGACTGGCGAGATACACTGTCCTTGAAAGGGGTTGCCAAGCTTCCCAAAATTACGAATCTCCAGAAATCTCAGCAACTATTTTTTCACCCAAACTGGATGATACTTTCAGGTAATGATCAGTACACTAAGCCCACTTGGTTCCCCAAATTTCGTTCTTCTATGTTGAAGCGTTCGTTTCCAGTAACAGTTTGAATTTTGGCGTTTCACTCTGTTTTCTCCTATATTGATAGATGTATGTGGAACTCTAAATCAAACACGGTTTGTGCTAGCTTCTTGAAACTTGACACGATAATGTAGTTTCAAGTTCTGTCTCTAGGTTTTGTTTCCTCTTGATGTAGCCCTAAGCAGTGACTGGCGAGATACACTGTCCTTGAAAGGGGTTGCCAAGCTTCCCAAAATTACGAATCTCCAGAAATCTCAGAAACTATTTTTTCACCCAAACTGGATGATACTTTCAGGTAATGATCAGTATACTAAGCCCACTTGGTTCCCCAAATTTCGTTCTTCTATGTTGAAGCGTTCGTTTCCAGTAACAGTTTGAATTTTGGCGTTTCACTCTGTTTTCTCCTATATTGAGAGATGTATGTGGAACTCTAAATCAAACACGGTTTGTGCTAGCTTCTTGAAACTTGACACGATAATGTAGTTTCAAGTTCTGTCTCTAGGTTTTGTTTCCTCTTGATGTAGCCCTAAGCAGTGACTGGCGAGATACACTGTCCTTGAAAGGGGTTGCCAAGCTTCCCAAAATTACGAATCTCCAGAAATCTCAGCAACTATTTTTTCACCCAAACTGGATGATACTTTCAGGTAATGATCAGTACACTAAGCCCACTTGGTTCCCCAAATTTCGTTCTTCTATGTTGAAGCGTTCGTTTCCAGTAACAGTTTGAATTTTGGCGTTTCACTCTGTTTTCTCCTATATTGATAGATGTATGTGGAACTCTAAATCAAACACGGTTTGTGCTAGCTTCTTGAAACTTGACACGATAATGTAGTTTCAAGTTCTATCTCTAAGTTTCGTTTCCTCTTGATTTAGCCCTAAGCAGTGACTGGCGAGATACACTGTCCTTGAAAGGGGTTGCCAAGCTTCCCAAAATTACGAATCTCCAGAAATCTCAGCAACTATTTTTTCACCCAAACTGGATGATACTTTCAGGTAATGATCAGTACACTAAGCCCACTTGGTTCCCCAAATTTCGTTCTTCTATGTTGAAGCGTTCGTTTCCAGTAACAGTTTGAATTTTGGCGTTTCACTCTGTTTTCTCCTATATTGAGAGATGTATGTGGAACTCTAAATCAAACACGGTTTGTGCTAGCTTCTTGAAACTTGACACGATAATGTAGTTTCAAGTTCTGTCTCTAGGTTTTGTTTCCTCTTGATGTAGCCCTAAGCAGTGACTGGCGAGATACACTGTCCTTGAAAGGGGTTGCCAAGCTTCCCAAAATTACGAATCTCCAGAAATCTCAGCAACTATTTTTTCACCCAAACTGGATGATACTTTCAGGTAATGATCAGTACACTAAGCCCACTTGGTTCCCCAAATTTCGTTCTTCTATGTTGAAGCTTTCGTTTCCAGTAACAGTTTGAATTTTGGCGTTTCACTCTGTTTTCTCCTATATTGATAGATGTATGTGGAACTCTAAATCAAACACGGTTTGTGCTAGCTTCTTGAAACTTGACACGATAATATAGTTTCAAGTTCTATCTCTAGGTTTTGTTTCCTCTTGATGTAGCCCTAAGCAGTGACTGGCGAGATACACTGTCCTTGAAAGGGGTTGCCAAGCTACCCAAAATTACGAATCTCCAGAAATCTCAGCAACTATTTTTTCACCCAAACTGGATGATACTTTCAGGTAATGATCAGTACACTAAGCCCACTTGGTTCCCCAAATTTCGTTCTTCTATGTTGAAGCGTTCGTTTCCAGTAACAGTTTGAATTTTGGTGTTTCACTCTGTTTTCTCCTATATTGAGAGATGTATGTGGAACTCTAAATCAAACACGGTTTGTGCTAGCTTCTTGAAACTTGACACGATAATGTAGTTTCAAGTTCTATCTCTAAGTTTCGTTTCCTCTTGATGTAGCCCTAAGCAGTGACTGGCGAGATACACTGTCCTTGAAAGGGGTTGCCAAGCTTCCCAAAATTACGAATCTCCAGAAATCTCAGCAACTATTTTTTCACCCAAACTGGATGATACTTTCAGGTAATGATCAGTACACTAAGCCCACTTGGTTCCCCAAATTTCGTTCTTCTATGTTGAAGCGTTCGTTTCCAGTAACAGTTTGAATTTTGGCGTTTCACTCTGTTTTCTCCTATATTGAGAGATGTATGTGGAACTTTAAATCAAACACGGTTTGTGCTAGCTTCTTGAAACTTGACACGATAATGTAGTTTCAAGTTCTGTCTCTAGGTTTTGTTTCCTCTTGATGTAGCCCTAAGCAGTGACTGGCGAGGTACACTGTCCTTGAAAGGGGTTGCCAAGCTTCCCAAAATTACGAATCTCCAGAAATCTCAGCAACTATTTTTTCACCCAAACTGGATGATACTTTCAGGTAATGATCAGTACACTAAGCCCACTTGGTTCCCCAAATTTCGTTCTTCTATGTTGAAGCGTTCGTTTCCAGTAACAGTTTGAATCTTGGCGTTTCACTCTGTTTCCTCCAATATTGATAGGTGTACGTGGAACTCTAAATCAAACACGGTTTGTGCTAGCTTCTTGAAACTTGACACGATAATGTAGTTTCAAGTTCTGTCTCTAGGTTTTGTTTCCTCTTGATGTAGCCCTAAGCAGTGACTGGCGAGATACACTGTCCTTGAAAGGGGTTGCCAAGCTTCCCAAAATTACGAATCTCCAGAAATCTCAGCAACTATTTTTTCACCCAAACTGGATGATACTTTCAGGTAATGATCAGTACACTAAGCCCACTTGGTTCCCCAAATTTCGTTCTTCTATGTTGAAGCGTTCGTTTCCAGTAACAGTTTGAATTTTGGCGTTTCACTCTGTTTTCTCCTATATTGATAGATGTATGTGGAACTCTAAATCAAACACGGTTTGTGCTAGCTTTTTGAAACTTGACACGATAATGTAGTTTCAAGTTCTGTCTCTAGGTTTTGTTTCCTCTTGATGTAGCCCTAAGCAGTGACTGGCGAGATACACTGTAATTGAAAGTGGTTGCCAAGCTACCCAAAATTACGAATCTCCAGAAATCTCAGCAACTATTTTTTCACCCAAACTGGATGATACTTTCAGGTAATGATCAGTACACTAAGCCCAGTTGGTTCCCCAAATTTCGTTCTTCTATGTTGAAGCGTTCGTTTCCAGTAACAGTTTGAATTTTGGCGTTTCACTCTGTTTTCTCCTATATTGATAGATGTATGTGGAACTCTAAATCAAACACGGTTTGTGCTAGCTTCTTGAAACTTGACACGATAATGTAGTTTCAAGTTCTATCTCTAGGTTTTGTTTCCTCTTGATGTAGCCCTAAGCAGTGACTGGCGAGATACACTGTCCTTGAAAGGGGTTGCCAAGCTTCCCAAAATTACGAATCTCCAGAAATCTCAGAAACTATTTTTTCACCCAAACTGGATGATACTTTCAGGTAATGATCAGTACACTAAGCCCACTTGGTTCCCCAAATTTCGTTCTTCTATGTTGAACCGTTCGTTTCCAGTAACAGTTTGAATTTTGGCGTTTCACTCTGTTTTCTCCTATATTGATAGATGTATGTGGAACTCTAAATCAAACACGGTTTGTGCTAGCTTCTTGAAACTTGACACGATAATGTAGTGTCAAGTTCTGTCTCTAGGTTTGTTTCCTCTTGATGTAGCCCTAAGCAGTGACTGGCGAGATACACTGTCCTTGAAAGGGGTTGCCAAGCTTCCCAAAATTACGAATCTCCAGAAATCTCAGAAACTATTTTTTCACCCAAACTGGATGATACTTTCAGGTAATGATCAGTACACTAAGCCCACTTGGTTCCCCAAATTTCGTTCTTCTATGTTGAAGCGTTCGTTTCCAGTAACAGTTTGAATTTTGGCGTTTCACTCTGTTTTCTCCTATATTGAGAGATGTATGTGGAACTCTAAATCAAACACGCTTTGTGCTAGCTTGTTGAAACTTGACAGGATAATGTAGTTTCAAGTTCTGTCTCTAGGTTTTGTTTCCTCTTGATGTAGCCCTAAGCAGTGCCTGGCGAGATACACTGTCCTTGAAAGGGGTTGCCAAGCTTCCCAAAATTACGAATCTCCAGAAATCTCAGCAACTATTTTTTCACCCAAACTGGATGATACTTTCAGGTAATGATCAGTACACTAAGCCCACTTGGTTCCCCAAATTTCGTTCTTCTATGTTGAAGCGTTCGTTTCCAGTAACAGTTTGAATCTTGGCGTTTCACTCTGTTTCCTCCAATATTGATAGGTGTACGTGGAACTCTAAATCAAACACGGTTTGTGCTAGCTTCTTCAAACTTGACACAATAATGTAGTTTCAAGTTCTGTCTCTAGGTTTTGTTTCCTCTTGATGTAGCCCTAAGCAGTGACTGGCGAGATACACTGTCCTTGAAAGGGGTTGCCAAGCTTCCCAAAATTACGAATCTCCAGAAATCTCAGCAACTATTTTTTCACCCAAACTGGATGATACTTTCAGGTAATGATCAGTACACTAAGCCCACTTGGTTCCCCAAATTTCGTTCTTCTATGTTGAAGCGTTCGTTTCCAGTAACAGTTTGAATTTTGGCGTTTCACTCTGTTTTCTCCTATACTGAGAGATGTATGTGGAACTCTAAATCAAACACGGTTTGTGCTAGCTTCTTGAAACTTGACACGATAATGTAGTTTCAAGTTCTGTCTCTAGGTTTTGTTTCCTCTTGATGTAGCCCTAAGCAGTGACTGGCGAGATACACTGTCCTTGAAAGGGGTTGCCAAGCTTCCCAAAATTACGAATCTCCAGAAATCTCAGCAACTATTTTTTCACCCAAACTGGATGATACTTTCAGGTAATGATCAGTACACCAAGCCCACTTGGTTCCCCAAATTTCGTTCTTCTATGTTGAAGCGTTCGTTTCCAGTAACAGTTTGAATTTTGGCGTTTCACTCTGTTTTCTCCTATATTGATAGATGTATGTGGAACTCTAAATCAAACACGGTTTGTGCTAGCTTTTTGAAACTTGACACGATAATGTAGTTTCAAGTTCTGTCTCTAGGTTTTGTTTCCTCTTGATGTAGCCCTAAGCAGTGACTGGCGAGATACACTGTCCTTGAAAGTGGTTGCCAAGCTACCCAAAATTACGAATCTCCAGAAATCTCAGCAACTATTTTTTCACCCAAACTGGATGATACTTTCAGGTAATGATCAGTACACTAAGCCCACTTGGTTCCCCAAATTTCGTTCATCTATGTTGAAGCGTTCGTTTCCAGTAACAGTTTGAATTTTGGCGTTTCACTCTGTTTTCTCCTATATTGATAGATGTATGTGGAACTCTAAATCAAACACGGTTTGTGCTAGCTTCTTGAAACTTGACACGATAATGTAGTTTCAAGTTCTATCTCTAGGTTTTGTTTCCTCTTGATGTAGCCCTAAGCAGTGACTGGCGAGATACATTGTCCTTGAAAGGGGTTGCCAAGCTTCCCAAAATTACGAATCTCCAGAAATCTCAGCAACTATTTTTTCACCCAAACTGGATGATACTTTCAGGTAATGATCAGTACACTAAGCCCAGTTGGTTCCCCAAATTTCGTTCTTCTATGTTGAAGCGTTCGTTTCCAGTAACAGTTTGAATTTTGGCGTTTCACTCTGTTTTCTCCTATATTGATAGATGTATGTGGAACTCTAAATCAAACACGGTTTGTGCTAGCTTCTTGAAACTTGACACGATAATGTAGTTTCAAGTTCTATCTCTAGGTTTTGTTTTCTCTTGATGTAGCCCTAAGCAGTGACTGGCGAGATACACTGTCCTTGAAAGGGGTTGCCAAGCTTCCCAAAATTACGAATCTCCAGAAATCTCAGCAACTATTTTTTCACCCAAACTGGATGATACTTTCAGGTAATGATCAGAACACTAAGCCCACTTGGTTCCCCAAATTTCGTTCTTCTATGTTGAACCGTTCGTTTCCAGTAACAGTTTGAATTTTGGCGTTTCACTCTGTTTTCTCCTATATTGATAGATGTATGTGGAACTCTAAATCAAACACGGTTTGTGCTAGCTTCTTGAAACTTGACACGATAATGTAGTGTCAAGTTCTGTCTCTAGGTTTGTTTCCTCTTGATGTAGCCCTAAGCAGTGACTGGCGAGATACACTGTCCTTGAAAGGGGTTGCCAAGCTTCCCAAAATTACGAATCTCCAGAAATCTCAGAAACTATTTTTTCACCCAAACTGGATGATACTTTCAGGTAATGATCAGTACACTAAGCCCACTTGGTTCCCCAAATTTCGTTCTTCTATGTTGAAGCGTTCGTTTCCAGTAACAGTTTGAATTTTGGCGTTTCACTCTGTTTTCTCCTATATTGAGAGATGTATGTGGAACTCTAAATCAAACACGCTTTGTGCTAGCTTGTTGAAACTTGACAGGATAATGTAGTTTCAAGTTCTGTCTCTAGGTTTTGTTTCCTCTTGATGTAGCCCTAAGCAGTGACTGGCGAGATACACTGTCCTTGAAAGGGGTTGCCAAGCTTCCCAAAATTACGAATCTCCAGAAATCTCAGCAACTATTTTTTCACCCAAACTGGATGATACTTTCAGGTAATGATCAGTACACTAAGCCCACTTGGTTCCCCAAATTTCGTTCTTCTATGTTGAAGCGTTCGTTTCCAGTAACAGTTTGAATCTTGGCGTTTCACTCTGTTTCCTCCAATATTGATAGGTGTACGTGGAACTCTAAATCAAACACGGTTTGTGCTAGCTTCTTCAAACTTGACACAATAATGTAGTTTCAAGTTCTGTCTCTAGGTTTTGTTTCCTCTTGATGTAGCCCTAAGCAGTGACTGGCGAGATACACTGTCCTTGAAAGGGGTTGCCAAGCTTCCCAAAATTACGAATCTCCAGAAATCTCAGCAACTATTTTTTCACCCAAACTGGATGATACTTTCAGGTAATGATCAGTACACTAAGCCCACTTGGTTCCCCAAATTTCGTTCTTCTATGTTGAAGCGTTCGTTTCCAGTAACAGTTTGAATTTTGGCGTTTCACTCTGTTTTCTCCTATACTGAGAGATGTATGTGGAACTCTAAATCAAACACGGTTTGTGCTAGCTTCTTGAAACTTGACACGATAATGTAGTTTCAAGTTCTGTCTCTAGGTTTTGTTTCCTCTTGATGTAGCCCTAAGCAGTGACTGGCGAGATACACTGTCCTTGAAAGGGGTTGCCAAGCTTCCCAAAATTACGAATCTCCAGAAATCTCAGCAACTATTTTTTCTCCCAAACTGGATGATACTTTCAGGTAATGATCAGTACACCAAGCCCACTTGGTTCCCCAAATTTCGTTCTTCTATGTTGAAGCGTTCGTTTCCAGTAACAGTTTGAATTTTGGCGTTTCACTCTGTTTTCTCCTATATTGATAGATGTATGTGGAACTCTAAATCAAACACGGTTTGTGCTAGCTTCTTGAAACTTGACACGATAATATAGTTTCAAGTTCTATCTCTAGGTTTTGTTTCCTCTTGATGTAGCCCTAAGCAGTGACTGGCGAGATACACTGTCCTTGAAAGGGGTTGCCAAGCTACCCAAAATTACGAATCTCCAGAAATCTCAGCAACTATTTTTTCACCCAAACTGGATGATACTTTCAGGTAATGATCAGTACACTAAGCCCAGTTGGTTCCCCAAATTTCGTTCTTCTATGTTGAAGCGTTCGTTTCCAGTAACAGTTTGAATCTTGGCGTTTAACTCGGTTTCCTCCAATATTGATAGGTGTACGTGGAACTCTAAATCAAACACGGTTTGTGCTAGCTTCTTCAAACTTGACACGATAATGTAGTTTCAAGTTCTGTCTCTAGGTTTTGTTTCCTCTTGATGTAGCCCTAAGCAGTGACTGGCGAGATACACTGTCCTTGAAAGGGGTTGCCAAGCTTCCCAAAATTACGAATCTCCAGAAATCTCAGCAACTATTTTTTCACCCAAACTGGATGATACTTTCAGGTAATGATCAGTACACTAAGCCCACTTGGTTCCCCAAATTTCGTTCTTCTATGTTGAAGCGTTCGTTTCCAGTAACAGTTTGAATTTTGGCGTTTCACTCTGTTTTCTCCTATACTGAGAGATGTATGTGGAACTCTAAATCAAACACGGTTTGTGCTAGCTTCTTGAAACTTGACACGATAATGTAGTTTCAAGTTCTGTCTCTAGGTTTTGTTTCCTCTTGATGTAGCCCTAAGCAGTGACTGGCGAGATACACTGTCCTTGAAAGGGGTTGCCAAGCTTCCCAAAATTACGAATCTCCAGAAATCTCAGCAACTATTTTTTCTCCCAAACTGGATGATACTTTCAGGTAATGATCAGTACACCAAGCCCACTTGGTTCCCCAAATTTCGTTCTTCTATGTTGAAGCGTTCGTTTCCAGTAACAGTTTGAATTTTGGCGTTTCACTCTGTTTTCTCCTATATTGATAGATGTATGTGGAACTCTAAATCAAACACGGTTTGTGCTAGCTTCTTGAAACTTGACACGATAATATAGTTTCAAGTTCTATCTCTAGGTTTTGTTTCCTCTTGATGTAGCCCTAAGCAGTGACTGGCGAGATACACTGTCCTTGAAAGGGGTTGCCAAGCTACCCAAAATTACGAATCTCCAGAAATCTCAGCAACTATTTTTTCACCCAAACTGGATGATACTTTCAGGTAATGATCAGTACACTAAGCCCAGTTGGTTCCCCAAATTTCGTTCTTCTATGTTGAAGCGTTCGTTTCCAGTAACAGTTTGAATTTTGGCGTTTCACTCTGTTTTCTCCTATATTGATAGATGTATGTGGAACTCTAAATCAAACACGGTTTGTGCTAGCTTCTTGAAACTTGACACGATAATGTAGTTTCAAGTTCTAAGTTTCGTTTCCTCTAGATGTAGCCCTAAGCAGTGACTGGCGAGATACACTGTCCTTGAAATGTGTTGCCAAGCTTCCCAAAATTACGAATCTCCAGAAATCTCAGCAACTATTTTTTCACCCAAACTGGATGATACTTTCAGGTAATGATCAGTACACTAAGCCCACTTGGTTCCCCAAATTTCGTTCTTCTATGTTGAAGCGTTCGTTTCCAGTAACAGTTTGAATTTTGGCGTTTCACTCTGTTTTCTCCTATATTGATAGATGTATGTGGAACTCTAAATCGAACACGGTTTGTGCTAGCTTTTTGAAACTTGACACGATAATGTAGTTTCAAGTTCTGTCTCTAGGTTTTGTTTCCTCTTGATGTAGCCCTAAGCAGTGACTGGCGAGATACACTGTCCGTGAAAGGGGTTGCCAAGCTACCCAAAATTACGAAACTCCAGAAATCTCAGCAACTATTTTTTCACCCAAACTGGATGATACTTTCAGGTAATGATCAGTACACTAAGCCCACTTGGTTCCCCAAATTTTGTTCTTCTATGTTGAAGCGTTCGTTTCCAGTAACAGTTTGAATTTTGGCGTTTCACTCTGTTTTCTCCTATATTGATAGATGTATGTGGAACTCTAAATCAAACACGGTTTGTGCTAGCTTCTTGAAACTTGACACGATAATGTAGTTTCAAGTTCTATGTCTAGGTTTTGTTTCCTCTTGATGTAGCCCTAAGCAGTGACTGGCGAGATACACTGTCCTTGAAAGGGGTTGCCAAGCTTCCCAAAATTACGAATCTCCAGAAATCTCAGCAACTATTTTTTCACCCAAACTGGATGATACTTTCAGGTAATGATCAGTACACTAAGCCCAGTTGGTTCCCCAAATTTCGTTCTTCTATTTTGAAGCGTTCGTTTCCAGTAACAGTTTGAATTTTGGCGTTTCACTCTGTTTTCTCCTATATTGATAGATGTATGTGGAACTCTAAATCAAACACGGTTTGTGCTAGCTTCTTGAAACTTGACACGATAATGTAGTTTCAAGTTCTGTCTCTAGGTTTGTTTCCTCTTGATGTAGCCCTAAGCAGTGACTGGCGAGATACACTGTCCTTGAAAGGGGTTGCCAAGCTTCCCAAAATTACGAATCTCCAGAAATCTCAGAAACTATTTTTTCACCCAAACTGGATGATACTTTCAGGTAATGATCAGTACACTAAGCCCACTTGGTTCCCCAAATTTCGTTCTTCTATGTTGAAGCGTTCGTTTCCAGTAACAGTTTGAATTTTGGCGTTTCACTCTGTTTTCTCCTATATTGATAGATGTATGTGGAACTCTAAATCAAACACGGTTTGTGCTAGCTTTTTGAAACTTGACACGATAATGTAGTTTCAAGTTCTATCTCTCGGTTTTGTTTCCTCTTGATGTAGCCCTAAGCAGTGACTGGCGAGATACACTGTCCTTGAAAGGGGTTGCCAAGCTACCCAAAATTACGAATCTCCAGAAATCTCAGAAACTATTTTTTCACCCAAACTGGATGATACTTTCAGGTACTGATCAGTACACTAAGCCCACTTGGTTCCCCAAATTTCGTTCTTCTATGTTGAACCGTTCGTTTCCAGTAACAGTTTGAATTTTGGCGTTTCACTCTGTTTTCTCCTATATTGATAGATGTATGTGGAACTCTAAATCAAACACGGATTGTGCTAGCTTCTTGAAACTTGACACGATAATGTAGTTTCAAGTTCTGTCTCTAGGTTTGTTTCCTCTTGATGTAGCCCTAAGCAGTGACTGGCGAGATACACTGTCCTTGAAAGGGGTTGCCAAGCTTCCCAAAATTACGAATCTCCAGAAATCTCAGAAACTATTTTTTCACCCAAACTGGATGATACTTTCAGGTAATGATCAGTACACTAAGCCCACTTGGTTCCCCAAATTTCGTTCTTCTATGTTGAAGCGTTCGTTTCCAGTAACAGTTTGAATTTTGGCGTTTCACTCTGTTTTCTCCTATATTGAGAGATGTATGTGGAACTCTAAATCAAACACGCTTTGTGCTAGCTTCTTGAAACTTGACACGATAATGTAGTTTCAAGTTCTGTCTCTAGGTTTTGTTTCCTCTTGATGTAGCCCTAAGCAGTGACTGGCGAGATACACTGTCCTTGAAAGGGGTTGCCAAGCTTCCCAAAATTACGAATCTCCAGAAATCTCAGCAACTATTTTTTCACCCAAACTGGATGATACTTTCAGGTAATGATCAGTACACTAAGCCCACTTGGTTCCCCAAATTTCGTTCTTCTATGTTGAAGCGTTCATTTCCAGTAACAGTTTGAATCTTGGCGTTTCACTCTGTTTCCTCCAATATTGATAGGTGTACGTGGAACTCTAAATCAAACACGGTTTGTGCTAGCTTCTTCAAACTTGACACGATAATGTAGTTTCAAGTTCTGTCTCTAGGTTTTGTTTCCTCTTGATGTAGCCCTAAGCAGTGACTGGCGAGATACACTGTCCTTGAAAGGGGTTGCCAAGCTTCCCAAAATTACGAATCTCCAGAAATCTCAGCAACTATTTTTTCACCCAAACTGGATGATACTTTCAGGTAATGATCAGTACACTAAGCCCACTTGGTTCCCCAAATTTCGTTCTTCTATGTTGAAGCGTTCGTTTCCAGTAACAGTTTGAATCTTGGCGTTTAACTCGGTTTCCTCCAATATTGATAGGTGTACGTGGAACTCTAAATCAAACACGGTTTGTGCTAGCTTCTTCAAACTTGACACGATAATGTAGTTTCAAGTTCTGTCTCTAGGTTTTGTTTCCTCTTGATGTAGCCCTAAGCAGTGACTGGCGAGATACACTGTCCTTGAAAGGGGTTGCCAAGCTTCCCAAAATTACGAATCTCCAGAAATCTCAGAAACTATTTTTTCACCCAAACTGGATGATACTTTCAGGTAATGATCAGTACACTAAGCCCACTTGGTTCCCCAAATTTCGTTCTTCTATGTTGAAGCGTTCGTTTCCAGTAACAGTTTGAATTTTGGCGTTTCACTCTGTTTTCTCCTATATTGATAGATGTATGTGGAACTCTAAATCAAACACGGTTTGTGCTAGCTTCTTGAAACTTGACATGATAATGTAGTTTCAAGTTCTATCCCTAGGTTTTGTTTCCTCTTGATGTAGCCCTAAGCAGTGACTGGCGAGATACACTGTCCTTGAAAGGGGTTGCCAAGCTTCCCAAAATTACGAATCTCCAGAAATCTCAGCAACTATTTTTTCACCCAAACTGGATGATACTTTCAGGTAATGATCAGTACACTAAGCCCAGTTGGTTCCCCAAATTTCGTTCTTCTATGTTGAAGCGTTCGTTTCCAGTAACAGTTTGAATTTTGGCGTTTCACTCTGTTTTCTCCTATATTGATAGATGTATGTGGAACTCTAAATCAAACACGGTTTGTGCTAGCTTCTTGAAACTTGACACGATAATGTAGTTTCAAGTTCTGTCTCTAGGTTTGTTTCCTCTTGATGTAGCCCTAAGCAGTGACTGGCGAGATACACTGTCCTTGAAAGGGGTTGCCAAGCTTCCCAAAATTACGAATCTCCAGAAATCTCAGAAACTATTTTTTCACCCAAACTGGATGATACTTTCAGGTAATGATCAGTACACTAAGCCCACTTGGTTCCCCAAATTTCGTTCTTCTATGTTGAAGCGTTCGTTTCCAGTAACAGTTTGAATTTTGGCGTTTCACTCTGTTTTCTCCTATATTGAGAGATGTATGTGGAACTCTAAATCAAACACGCTTTGTGCTAGCTTCTTGAAACTTGACACGATAATGTAGTTTCAAGTTCTGTCTCTAGGTTTTGTTTCCTCTTGATGTAGCCCTAAGCAGTGACTGGCGAGATACACTGTCCTTGAAAGGGGTTGCCAAGCTACCCAAAATTACGAATCTCCAGAAATCTCAGCAACTATTTTTTCACCCAAACTGGATGATACTTTCAGGTAATGATCAGTACACTAAGCCCACTTGGTTCCCCAAATTTCGTTCTTCTATGTTGAAGCGTTCGTTTCCAGTAACAGTTTGAATTTTGGCGTTTCACTCTGTTTTCTCCTATATTGATAGATGTATGTGGAACTCTAAATCAAACACGGTTTGTGCTAGCTTCTTGAAACTTGACACGATATTGTAGTTTCAAGTTCTATCTCTAGGTTTTGTTTCCTCTTGATGTAGCCCTAAGCAGTGACTGGCGAGATACACTGTCCTTGAAAGGGGTTGCCAAGCTTCCCAAAATTACGATTCTCCAGAAATCTCAGCAACTATTTTTTCACCCAAACTGGATGATACTTTCAGGTAATGATCAGTACACTAAGCCCAGTTGGTTCCCCAAATTTCGTTCTTCTATGTTGAAGCGTTCGTTTCCATTAACAGTTTGAATTTTGGCGTTTCACTCTGTTTTCTCCTATATTGATAGATGTATGTGGAACTCTAAATCAAACACGGTTTGTGCTAGCTTCTTGAAACTTGACACGATAATGTAGTTTCAAGTTCTTTCTCTAAGTTTCGTTTCCTCTTGATGTAGCCCTAAGCAGTGACTGGCGAGATACACTGTCCTTGAAAGGGGTTGCCAAGCTTCCCAAAATTACGAATCTCCAGAAATCTCAGCAACTATTTTTTCACCCAAACTGGATGATACTTTCAGGTAATGATCAGTACACTAAGCCCACTTGGTTCCCCAAATTTCGTTCTTCTATGTTGAAGCGTTCGTTTCCAGTAACAGTTTGAATTTTGGCGTTTCACTCTGTTTTCTCCTATATTGAGAGATGTATGTGGAACTCTAAATCAAACACGGTTTGTGCTAGCTTCTTGAAACTTGACACGATAATGTAGTTTCAAGTTCTGTCTCTAGGTTTTGTTTCCTCTTGATGTAGCCCTAAGCAGTGACTGGCGAGATACACTGTCCTTGAAAGGGGTTGCCAAGCTACCCAAAATTACGAATCTCCAGAAATCTCAGCAACTATTTTTTCACCCAAACTGGATGATACTTTCAGGTAATGATCAGTACACTAAGCCCACTTGGTTCCCCAAATTTCGTTCTTCTATGTTGAACCGTTCGTTTCCAGTAACAGTTTGAATGTTGGCGTTTCACTCTGTTTTCTCCTATATTGATAGACGTATGTGGAACTCTAAATCAAACACGGTTTGTGCTAGCTTTTTGAAACTTGACACGATAATGTAGTTTCAAGTTCTATCTCTCAGTTTTGTTTCCTCTTGATGTAGCCCTAAGCAGTGACTGGCGAGATACACTGTCCTTGAAAGGGGTTGCCAAGCTTCCCAAAATTACCAATCTCCAGAAATCTCAGAAACTATTTTTTCACCCAAACTGGATGATACTTTCAGGTAATGATCAGTACACTAAGCCCACTTGGTTCCCCAAATTTCGTTCTTCTATGTTGAACCGTTCGTTTCCAGTAACAGTTTGAATTTTGGCGTTTCACTCTGTTTTCTCCTATATTGATAGATGTATGTGGAACTCTAAATCAAACACGGTTTGTGCTAGCTTCTTGAAACTTGACACGATAATGTAGTTTCAAGTTCTGTCTCTAGGTTTGTTTCCTCTTGATGTAGCCCTAAGCAGTGACTGGCGAGATACACTGTCCTTGAAAGGGGTTGCCAAGCTTCCCAAAATTACGAATCTCCAGAAGTCTCAGAAACTATTTTTTCACCCAAACTGGATGATACTTTCAGGTAATGATCAGTACACTAAGCCCACTTGGTTCCCCAAATTTCGTTCTTCTATGTTGAAGCGTTCGTTTCCAGTAACAGTTTGAATGTTGGCGTTTCACTCTGTTTTCTCCTATATTGATAGACGTATGTGGAACTCTAAATCAAACACGGTTTGTGCTAGCTTCTTGAAACTTGACACGATAATGTAGTTTCAAGTTCTGTCACTAGGTTTTGTTTCCTCTTGATGTTGCCCTAAGCAGTGACTGGCGAGATACACTGTCCTTGAAAGGGGTTGCCAAGCTTCCCAAAATTACGAATCTCCAGAAATCTCAGAAACTATTTTTTCACCCAAACTGGATGATACTTTCAGGTAATGATCAGTACACTAAGCCCACTTGGTTCCCCAAATTTCGTTCTTCTATGTTGAACCGTTCGTTTCCAGTAACAGTTTGAATTTTGGCGTTTCACTCTGTTTTCTCCTATATTGATAGATGTATGTGGAACTCTAAATCAAACACGGTTTGTGCTAGCTTCTTGAAACTTGACACGATAATGTAGTTTCAAGTTCTGTCTCTAGGTTTGTTTCCTCTTGATGTAGCCCTAAGCAGTGACTGGCGAGATACACTGTCCTTGAAAGGGGTTGCCAAGCTTCCCAAAATTACGAATCTCCAGAAATCTCAGAAACTATTTTTTCACCCAAACTGGATGATACTTTCAGGTAATGATCAGTACACTAAGCCCACTTGGTTCCCCAAATTTCGTTCTTCTATGTTGAAGCGTTCGTTTCCAGTAACAGTTTGAATGTTGGCGTTTCACTCTGTTTTCTCCTATATTGATAGACGTATGTGGAACTCTAAATCAAACACGGTTTGTGCTAGCTTCTTGAAACTTGACACGATAATGTAGTTTCAAGTTCTGTCACTAGATTTTGTTTCCTCTTGATGTTGCCCTAAGCAGTGACTGGCGAGATACACTGTCCTTGAAAGGGGTTGCCAAGCTTCCGAAAATTACGAATGTCCAGAAATCTCAGCAACTATTTTTTCACCCAAACTGGATGATACTTTCAGGTAATGATCAGTACACTAAGCCCAGTTGGTTCCCCAAATTTCGTTCTTCTATGTTGAAGCGTTCGTTTCCAGTAACAGTTTGAATTTTGGCGTTTCACTCTGTTTTCTCCTATATTGATAGATGTATGTGGAACTCTAAGTCAAACACGGTTTGTGCTAGCTTCTTGAAACTTGACACGATAATATAGTTTCAAGTTCTATCTCTAGGTTTTGTTTCCTCTTGATGTAGCCCTAAGCAGTGACAGGCGAGATACCCTGTCCTTGAAAGGGGTTGCCAAGCTTCCCAAAATTACCAATCTCCAGAAATCTCAGCAACTATTTTTTCACCCAAACTGGATGATACTTTCAGGTAATGATCAGTACACTAAGCCCACTTGGTTCCCCAAATTTCGTTCTTCTATGTTGAAGCGTTCGTTTCCAGTAACAGTTTGAATTTTGGCGTTTCACTCTGTTTTCTCCTATATTGAGAGATGTATGTGGAACTCTAAATTAAACACGGTTTGTGCTAGCTTCTTGAAACTTGACACGATAATGTAGTTTCAAGTTCTGTCTCTAGGTTTTGTTTCCTCTTGATGTAGCCCTAAGCAGTGACTGGCGAGATACACTGTCCTTGAAAGGGGTTGCCAAGCTTCCCAAAATTACGAATCTCCAGAAATCTCAACAACTATTTTTTCACCCAAACTGGATGATACTTTCAGGTAATGATCAGTACACTAAGCCCACTTGGTTCCCCAAATTTCGTTCTTCTATGTTGAAGCGTTCGTTTCCAGTAACAGTTTGAATTTTGGCATTTCACTCTGTTTTCTCCTATATTGATAGATGTACGTGGAACTCTAAATCAAACACGGTTTGTGCTAGCTTCTTGAAACTTGACACGATAATATAGTTTCAAGTTCTATCTCTAGGTTTTGTTTCCTCTTGATGTAGCCCTAAGCAGTGACTGGCGAGATACACTGTCCTTGAAAGGGGTTGCCAAGCTACCCAAAATTACGAATCTCCAGAAATCTCAGCAACTATTTTTTCACCCAAACTGGATGATACTTTCAGGTAATGATCAGTACACTAAGCCCAGTTGGTTCCCCAAATTTCGTTCTTCTATGTTGAATCGTTCGTTTCCAGTAACAGTTTGAATTTTGGCGTTTCACTCTGTTTTCTCCTATATTGATAGATGTATGTGGAACTCTAAATCAAACACGGTTTGTGCTAGCTTCTTGAAACTTGACACGATAATGTAGGTTCAAGTTCTATCTCTAAGTTTCGTTTCCTCTTGATGTAGCCCTAAGCAGTGACTGGCGAGATACACTGTCCTTGAAAGGGGTTGCCAAGCTTCCCAAAATTACGAATCTCCAGAAATCTCAGAAACTATTTTTTCACCCAAACTGGATGATACTTTCAGGTAATGATCAGTACACTAAGCCCACTTGGTTCCCCAAATTTCGTTCTTCTATGTTGAAGCGTTCGTTTCCAGTAACAGTTTGAATCTTGGCGTTTCACTCTGTTTCCTCCAATATTGATAGGTGTACGTGGAACTCTAAATCAAACACGGTTTGTGCTAGCTTCTTCAAACTTGACACGATAATGTAGTTTCAAGTTCTGTCTCTAGGTTTTGTTTCCTCTTGATGTAGCCCTAAGCAGTGACTGGCGAGATACACTGTCCTTGAAAGGGGTTGCCAAGCTTCCCAAAATTACGAATCTCCAGAAATCTCAGCAACTATTTTTTCACCCAAACTGGATGATACTTTCAGGTAATGATCAGTACACTAAGCCCACTTGGTTCCCCAAATTTCGTTCTTCTATGTTGAAGCGTTCGTTTCCAGTAACAGTTTGAATTTTGGCATTTCACTCTGTTTTCTCCTATATTGATAGATGTACGTGGAACTCTAAATCAAACAAGGTTTGTGCTACCTTCTTGAAACTTGACACGATAATATAGTTTCAAGTTCTATCTCTAGGTTTTGTTTCCTCTTGATGTAGCCCTAAGCAGTGACTGGCGAGATACACTGTCCTTGAAAGGGGTTGCCAAGCTACCCAAAATTACGAATCTCCAGAAATCTCAGCAACTATTTTTTCACCCAAACTGGATGATACTTTCAGGTAATGATCAGTACACTAAGCCCAGTTGGTTCCCCAAATTTCGTTCTTCTATGTTGAATCGTTCGTTTCCAGTAACAGTTTGAATTTTGGCGTTTCACTCTGTTTTCTCCTATATTGATAGATGTATGTGGAACTCTAAATCAAACACGGTTTGTGCTAGCTTCTTGAAACTTGACACGATAATGTAGGTTCAAGTTCTATCTCTAAGTTTCGTTTCCTCTTGATGTAGCCCTAAGCAGTGACTGGCGAGATACACTGTCCTTGAAAGGGGTTGCCAAGCTTCCCAAAATTACGAATCTCCAGAAATCTCAGAAACTATTTTTTCACCCAAACTGGATGATACTTTCAGGTAATGATCAGTACACTAAGCCCACTTGGTTCCCCAAATTTCGTTCTTCTATGTTGAAGCGTTCGTTTCCAGTAACAGTTTGAATCTTGGCGTTTCACTCTGTTTCCTCCAATATTGATAGGTGTACGTGGAACTCTAAATCAAACACGGTTTGTGCTAGCTTCTTCAAACTTGACACGATAATGTAGTTTCAAGTTCTGTCTCTAGGTTTTGTTTCCTCTTGATATAGCCCTAAGCAGTGACTGGCGAGATACACTGTCCTTGAAAGGGGTTGCCAAGCTTCCCAAAATTACGAATCTCCAGAAATCTCAGCAACTATTTTTTCACCCAAACTGGATGATACTTTCAGGTAATGATCAGTACACTAAGCCCACTTGGTTCCCCAAATTTCGTTCTTCTATGTTGAACCGTTCGTTTCCAGTAACAGTTTGAATTTTGGCGTTTCACTCTGTTTTCTCCTATATTGATAGATGTATGTGGAACTCTAAATCAAACACGGTTTGTGCTAGCTTTTTGAAACTTGACACGATAATGTAGTTTCAAGTTCTGTCTCTAGGTTTTGTTTCCTCTTGATGTAGCCCTAAGCAGTGACTGGCGAGATACACTGTCCTTGAAAGGGGTTGCCAAGCTACCCAAAATTACGAATCTCCAGAAATCTCAGGAACTATTTTTTCACCCAAACTGGATGATACTTTCAGGTAATGATCAGTACACTAAGCCTACTTGGTTCCCCAAATTTCGTTCTTCTATGTTGAAGCGTTCGTTTCCAGTAACAGTTTGAATTTTGGCGTTTCACTCTGTTTTCTCCTATATTGAGAGATGTATGTGGAACTCTAAATCAAACACGGTTTGTGCTAGCTTCTTGAAACTTGACACGATAATGTAGTTTCAAGTTCTATCTCTAGGTTTTGTTTCCTCTTGATGTAGCCCTAAGCAGTGACTGGCGAGATACACTGTCCTTGAAAGGGGTTGCCAAGCTTCCCAAAATTACGAATCTCCAGAAATGTCAGCAACTATTTTTTCACCCAAACTGGATGATACTTTCAGGTAATGATCAGTACACTAAGCCCACTTGGTTCCCCAAATTTCGTTCTTCTATGTTGAAGCGTTCGTTTCCAGTAACAGTTTGAATTTTGGCGTTTCACTCTGTTTTCTCCTATATTGATAGATGTATGTGGAACTCTAAATCAAACACGGTTTGTGCTAGCTTTTTGAAACTTGACACGATAATGTAGTTTCAAGTTCTATCTCTAGGTTTTGTTTCCTCTTGATGTAGCCCTAAGCAGTGACTGGCGAGATACACTGTCCTTGAAAGGGGTTGCCAAGCTTCCCAAAATTACGAATCTCCAGAAATCTCAGCAACTATTTTTTCACCCAAACTGGATGATACTTTCAGGTAATGATCAGTACACTAAGCCCACTTGGTTCCCCAAATTTCGTTCTTCTATGTTGAAGCGTTCGTTTCCAGTAACAGTTTGAATCTTGGCGTTTCACTCTGTTTCCTCCAATATTGATAGGTGTACGTGGAACTCTAAATCAAACACGGTTTGTGCTAGCTTCTTCAAACTTGACACGATAATGTAGTTTCAAGTTCTGTCTCTAGGTTTTGTTTCCTCTTGATGTAGCCCTAAGCAGTGACTGGCGAGATACACTGTCCTTGAAAGGGGTTGCCAAGCTTCCCAAAATTACGAATCTCCAGAAATCTCAGCAACTATTTTTTCACCCAAACTGGATGATACTTTCAGGTAATGATCAGTACACTAAGCCCACTTGGTTCCCCAAATTTCGTTCTTCTATGTTGAAGCGTTCGTTTCCAGTAACAGTTTGAATTTTGGCGTTTCACTCTGTTTTCTCCTATATTGATAGATGTATGTGGAACTCTAAATCAAACACGGTTTGTGCTAGCTTTTTGAAACTTGACACGATAATGTAGTTTCAAGTTCTGTCTCTAGGTTTTGTTTCCTCTTGATGTAGCCCTAAGCAGTGACTGGCGAGATACACTGTCCGTGAAAGGGGTTGCCAAGCTACCCAAAATTACGAATCTCCAGAAATCTCAGCAACTATTTTTTCACCCAAACTGGATGATACTTTCAGGTAATGATCAGTACACTAAGCCCACTTGGTTCCCCAAATTTTGTTCTTCTATGTTGAAGCGTTCGTTTCCAGTAACAGTTTGAATTTTGGCGTTTCACTCTGTTTTCTCCTATATTGATAGATGTATGTGGAACTCTAAATCAAACACGGTTTGTGCTAGCTTCTTGAAACTTGACACGATAATGTAGTTTCAAGTTCTATCTCTAGGTTTTGTTTCCTCTTGATGTAGCCCTAAGCAGTGACTGGCGAGATACACTGTCCTTGAAAGGGGTTGCCAAGCTTCCCAAAATTACGAATCTCCAGAAATCTCAGCAACTATTTTTTCACCCAAACTGGATGATACTTTCAGGTAATGATCAGTACACTAAGCCCAGTTGGTTCCCCAAATTTCGTTCTTCTATGTTGAAGCGTTCGTTTCCAGTAACAGTTTGAATTTTGGCGTTTCACTCTGTTTTCTCCTATATTGATAGATGTATGTGGAACTCTAAATCAAACACGGTTTGTGCTAGCTTCTTGAAACTTGACACGATAATGTAGTTTCAAGTTCTGTCTCTAGGTTTGTTTCCTCTTGATGTAGCCCTAAGCAGTGACTGGCGAGATACACTGTCCTTGAAAGGGGTTGCCAAGCTTCCCAAAATTACGAATCTCCAGAAATCTCAGAAACTATTTTTTCACCCAAACTGGATGATACTTTCAGGTAATGATCAGTACACTAAGCCCACTTGGTTCCCCAAATTTCGTTCTTCTATGTTGAAGCGTTCGTTTCCAGTAACAGTTTGAATTTTGGCGTTTCACTCTGTTTTCTCCTATATTGATAGATGTATGTGGAACTCTAAATCAAACACGGTTTGTGCTAGCTTTTTGAAACTTGACACGATAATGTAGTTTCAAGTTCTATCTCTCGGTTTTGTTTCCTCTTGATGTAGCCCTAAGCAGTGACTGGCGAGATACACTGTCCTTGAAAGGGGTTGCCAAGCTTCCCAAAATTACGAATCTCCAGAAATCTCAGAAACTATTTTTTCACCCAAACTGGATGATACTTTCAGGTACTGATCAGTACACTAAGCCCACTTGGTTCCCCAAATTTCGTTCTTCTATGTTGAACCGTTCGTTTCCAGTAACAGTTTGAATTTTGGCGTTTCACTCTGTTTTCTCCTATATTGATAGATGTATGTGGAACTCTAAATCAAACACGGATTGTGCTAGCTTCTTGAAACTTGACACGATAATGTAGTTTCAAGTTCTGTCTCTAGGTTTGTTTCCTCTTGATGTAGCCCTAAGCAGTGACTGGCGAGATACACTGTCCTTGAAAGGGGTTGCCAAGCTTCCCAAAATTACGAATCTCCAGAAATCTCAGAAACTATTTTTTCACCCAAACTGGATGATACTTTCAGGTAATGATCAGTACACTAAGCCCACTTGGTTCCCCAAATTTCGTTCTTCTATGTTGAAGCGTTCGTTTCCAGTAACAGTTTGAATTTTGGCGTTTCACTCTGTTTTCTCCTATATTGAGAGATGTATGTGGAACTCTAAATCAAACACGCTTTGTGCTAGCTTCTTGAAACTTGACACGATAATGTAGTTTCAAGTTCTGTCTCTAGGTTTTGTTTCCTCTTGATGTAGCCCTAAGCAGTGACTGGCGAGATACACTGTCCTTGAAAGGGGTTGCCAAGCTTCCCAAAATTACGAATCTCCAGAAATCTCAGCAACTATTTTTTCACCCAAACTGGATGATACTTTCAGGTAATGATCAGTACACTAAGCCCACTTGGTTCCCCAAATTTCGTTCTTCTATGTTGAAGCGTTCGTTTCCAGTAACAGTTTGAATCTTGGCGTTTCACTCTGTTTCCTCCAATATTGATAGGTGTACGTGGAACTCTAAATCAAACACGGTTTGTGCTAGCTTCTTCAAACTTGACACGATAATGTAGTTTCAAGTTCTGTCTCTAGGTTTTGTTTCCTCTTGATGTAGCCCTAAGCAGTGACTGGCGAGATACACTGTCCTTGAAAGGGGTTGCCAAGCTTCCCAAAATTACGAATCTCCAGAAATCTCAGAAACTATTTTTTCACCCAAACTGGATGATACTTTCAGGTAATGATCAGTACACTAAGCCCACTTGGTTCCCCAAATTTCGTTCTTCTATGTTGAACCGTTCGTTTCCAGTAACAGTTTGAATTTTGGCGTTTCACTCTGTTTCCTCCAATATTGATAGGTGTACGTGGAACTCTAAATCAAACACGGTTTGTGCTAGCTTCTTCAAACTTGACACGATAATGTAGTTTCAAGTTCTGTCTCTAGGTTTTGTTTCCTCTTGATGTAGCCCTAAGCAGTGACTGGCGAGATACACTGTCCTTGAAAGGGGTTGCCAAGCTTCCCAAAATTACGAATCTCCAGAAATCTCAGAAACTATTTTTTCACCCAAACTGGATGATACTTTCAGGTAATGATCAGTACACTAAGCCCACTTGGTTCCCCAAATTTCGTTCTTCTATGTTGAAGCGTTCGTTTCCAGTAACAGTTTGAATTTTGGCGTTTCACTCTGTTTTCTCCTATATTGATAGATGTATGTGGAACTCTAAATCAAACACGGTTTGTGCTAGCTTCTTGAAACTTGACATGATAATGTAGTTTCAAGTTCTATTCCTAGGTTTTGTTTCCTCTTGATGTAGCCCTAAGCAGTGACTGGCGAGATACACTGTCCTTGAAAGGGGTTGCCAAGCTTCCCAAAATTACGAATCTCCAGAAATCTCAGCAACTATTTTTTCACCCAAACTTGATGATTCTTTCAGGTAATGATCAGTCCACTAAGCCCAGTTGGTTCCCCAAATTTCGTTCTTCTATGTTGAAGCGTTCGTTTCCAGTAACAGTTTGAATTTTGGCGTTTCACTCTGTTTTCTCCTATATTGATAGATGTATGTGGAACTCTAAATCAAACACGGTTTGTGCTAGCTTCTTGAAACTTGACACGATAATGTAGTTTCAAGTTCTGTCTCTAGGTTTGTTTCCTCTTGATGTAGCCCTAAGCAGTGACTGGCGAGATACACTGTCCTTGAAAGGGGTTGCCAAGCTTCCCAAAATTACGAATCTCCAGAAATCTCAGAAACTATTTTTTCACCCAAACTGGATGATACTTTCAGGTAATGATCAGTACACTAAGCCCACTTGGTTCCCCAAATTTCGTTCTTCTATGTTGAAGCGTTCGTTTCCAGTAACAGTTTGAATTTTGGCGTTTCACTCTGTTTTCTCCTATATTGATAGATGTATGTGGAACTCTAAATCAAACACGGTTTGTGCTAGCTTCTTGAAACTTGACACGATATTGTAGTTTCAAGTTCTATCTCTAGGTTTTGTTTCCTCTTGATGTAGCCCTAAGCAGTGACTGGCGAGATACACTGTCCTTGAAAGGGGTTGCCAAGCTTCCCAAAATTACGCTTCTCCAGAAATCTCAGCAACTATTTTTTCACCCAAACTGGATGATACTTTCAGGTAATGATCAGTACACTAAGCCCAGTTGGTTCCCCAAATTTCGTTCTTCTATGTTGAAGCGTTCGTTTCCAGTAACAGTTTGAATTTTGGCGTTTCACTCTGTTTTCTCCTATATTGATAGATGTATGTGGAACTCTAAATCAAACACGGTTTGTGCTAGCTTCTTGAAACTTGACACGATAATGTAGTTTCAAGTTCTTTCTCTAAGTTTCGTTTCCTCTTGATGTAGCCCTAAGCAGTGACTGGCGAGATACACTGTCCTTGAAAGGGGTTGCCAAGCTTCCCAAAATTACGAATCTCCAGAAATCTCAGCAACTATTTTTTCACCCAAACTGGATGATACTTTCAGGTAATGATCAGTACACTAAGCCCACTTGGTTCCCCAAATTTCGTTCTTCTATGTTGAACCGTTCGTTTCCAGTAACAGTTTGAATTTTGGCGTTTCACTCTGTTTCCTCCAATATTGATAGGTGTACGTGGAACTCTAAATCAAACACGGTTTGTGCTAGCTTCTTCAAACTTGACACGATAATGTAGTTTCAAGTTCTGTCTCTAGGTTTTGTTTCCTCTTGATGTAGCCCTAAGCAGTGACTGGCGAGATACACTGTCCTTGAAAGGGGTTGCCAAGCTTCCCAAAATTACGAATCTCCAGAAATCTCAGAAACTATTTTTTCACCCAAACTGGATGATACTTTCAGGTAATGATCAGTACACTAAGCCCACTTGGTTCCCCAAATTTCGTTCTTCTATGTTGAAGCGTTCGTTTCCAGTAACAGTTTGAATTTTGGCGTTTCACTCTGTTTTCTCCTATATTGATAGATGTATGTGGAACTCTAAATCAAACACGGTTTGTGCTAGCTTCTTGAAACTTGACATGATAATGTAGTTTCAAGTTCTATCCCTAGGTTTTGTTTCCTCTTGATGTAGCCCTAAGCAGTGACTGGCGAGATACACTGTCCTTGAAAGGGGTTGCCAAGCTTCCCAAAATTACGAATCTCCAGAAATCTCAGCAACTATTTTTTCACCCAAACTTGATGATTCTTTCAGGTAATGATCAGTCCACTAAGCCCAGTTGGTTCCCCAAATTTCGTTCTTCTATGTTGAAGCGTTCGTTTCCAGTAACAGTTTGAATTTTGGCGTTTCACTCTGTTTTCTCCTATATTGATAGATGTATGTGGAACTCTAAATCAAACACGGTTTGTGCTAGCTTCTTGAAACTTGACACGATAATGTAGTTTCAAGTTCTGTCTCTAGGTTTGTTTCCTCTTGATGTAGCCCTAAGCAGTGACTGGCGAGATACACTGTCCTTGAAAGGGGTTGCCAAGCTTCCCAAAATTACGAATCTCCAGAAATCTCAGAAACTATTTTTTCACCCAAACTGGATGATACTTTCAGGTAATGATCAGTACACTAAGCCCACTTGGTTCCCCAAATTTCGTTCTTCTATGTTGAAGCGTTCGTTTCCAGTAACAGTTTGAATTTTGGCGTTTCACTCTGTTTTCTCCTATATTGATAGATGTATGTGGAACTCTAAATCAAACACGGTTTGTGCTAGCTTCTTGAAACTTGACACGATATTGTAGTTTCAAGTTCTATCTCTAGGTTTTGTTTCCTCTTGATGTAGCCCTAAGCAGTGACTGGCGAGATACACTGTCCTTGAAAGGGGTTGCCAAGCTTCCCAAAATTACGCTTCTCCAGAAATCTCAGCAACTATTTTTTCACCCAAACTGGATGATACTTTCAGGTAATGATCAGTACACTAAGCCCAGTTGGTTCCCCAAATTTCGTTCTTCTATGTTGAAGCGTTCGTTTCCAGTAACAGTTTGAATTTTGGCGTTTCACTCTGTTTTCTCCTATATTGATAGATGTATGTGGAACTCTAAATCAAACACGGTTTGTGCTAGCTTCTTGAAACTTGACACGATAATGTAGTTTCAAGTTCTTTCTCTAAGTTTCGTTTCCTCTTGATGTAGCCCTAAGCAGTGACTGGCGAGATACACTGTCCTTGAAAGGGGTTGCCAAGCTTCCCAAAATTACGAATCTCCAGAAATCTCAGCAACTATTTTTTCACCCAAACTGGATGATACTTTCAGGTAATGATCAGTACACTAAGCCCACTTGGTTCCCCAAATTTCGTTCTTCTATGTTGAAGCGTTCGTTTCCAGTAACAGTTTGAATTTTGGCGTTTCACTCTGTTTTCTCCTATATTGAGAGATGTATGTGGAACTCTAAATCAAACACGGTTTGTGCTAGCTTCTTGAAACTTGACACGATAATGTAGTTTCAAGTTCTGTCTCTAGGTTTTGTTTCCTCTTGATGTAGCCCTAAGCAGTGACTGGCGAGATACACTGTCCTTGAAAGGGGTTGCCAAGCTACCCAAAATTACGAATCTCCAGAAATCTCAGCAACTATTTTTTCACCCAAACTGGATGATACTTTCAGGTAATGATCAGTACACTAAGCCCACTTGGTTCCCCAAATTTCGTTCTTCTATGTTGAAGCGTTCGTTTCCAGTAACAGTTTGAATGTTGGCGTTTCACTCTGTTTTCTCCTATATTGATAGACGTATGTGGAACTCTAAATCAAACACGGTTTGTGCTAGCTTTTTGAAACTTGACACGATAATGTAGTTTCAAGTTCTATCTCTCAGTTTTGTTTCCTCTTGATGTAGCCCTAAGCAGTGACTGGCGAGATACACTGTCCTTGAAAGGGGTTGCCAAGCTTCCCAAAATTACCAATCTCCAGAAATCTCAGAAACTATTTTTTCACCCAAACTGGATGATACTTTCAGGTAATGATCAGTACACTAAGCCCACTTGGTTCCCCAAATTTCGTTCTTTTATGTTGAACCGTTCGTTTCCAGTAACAGTTTGAATTTTGGCGTTTCACTCTGTTTTCTCCTATATTGAGAGATGTATGTGGAACTCTAAATCAAACACGGTTTGTGCTAGCTTCTTGAAACTTGACACGATAATGTAGTTTCAAGTTCTGCCTCTAGGTTTGTTTCCTCTTGATGTAGCCCTAAGCAGTGACTGGCGAGATACACTGTCCTTGAAAGGGGTTGCCAAGCTTCCCAAAATTACGAATCTCCAGAAGTCTCAGAAACTATTTTTTCACCCAAACTGGATGATACTTTCAGGTAATGATCAGTACACTAAGCCCACTTGGTTCCCCAAATTTCGTTCTTCTATGTTGAAGCGTTCGTTTCCAGTAACAGTTTGAATGTTGGCGTTTCACTCTGTTTTCTCCTATATTGATAGACGTATGTGGAACTCTAAATCAAACACGGTTTGTGCTAGCTTCTTGAAACTTGACACGATAATGTAGTTTCAAGTTCTGTCACTAGGTTTTGTTTCCTCTTGATGTTGCCCTAAGCAGTGACTGGCGAGATACACTGTCCTTGAAAGGGGTTGCCAAGCTTCCCAAAATTACGAATCTCCAGAAATCTCAGAAACTATTTTTTCACCCAAACTGGATGATACTTTCAGGTAATGATCAGTACACTAAGCCCACTTGGTTCCCCAAATTTCGTTCTTCTATGTTGAACCGTTCATTTCCAGTAACAGTTTGAATTTTGGCGTTTCACTCTGTTTTCTCCTATATTGATAGATGTATGTGGAACTCTAAATCAAACACGGTTTGTGCTAGCTTCTTGAAACTTGACACGATAATGTAGTTTCAAGTTCTGTCTCTAGGTTTGTTTCCTCTTGATGTAGCCCTAAGCAGTGACTGGCGAGATACACTGTCCTTGAAAGGGGTTGCCAAGCTTCCCAAAATTACGAATCTCCAGAAATCTCAGAAACTATTTTTTCACCCAAACTGGATGATACTTTCAGGTAATGATCAGTACACTAAGCCCACTTGGTTCCCCAAATTTCGTTCTTCTATGTTGAAGCGTTCGTTTCCAGTAACAGTTTGAATGTTGGCGTTTCACTCTGTTTTCTCCTATATTGATAGACGTATGTGGAACTCTAAATCAAACACGGTTTGTGCTAGCTTCTTGAAACTTGACACGATAATGTAGTTTCAAGTTCTGTCACTAGATTTTGTTTCCTCTTGATGTTGCCCTAAGCAGTGACTGGCGAGATACACTGTCCTTGAAAGGGGTTGCCAAGCTTCCCAAAATTACGAATGTCCAGAAATCTCAGCAACTATTTTTTCACCCAAACTGGATGATACTTTCAGGTAATGATCAGTACACTAAGCCCACTTGGTTCCCCAAATTTCGTTCTTCTATGTTGAAGCGTTCGTTTCCAGTAACAGTTTGAATTTTGGCGTTTCACTCTGTTTTCTCCTATATTGATAGATGTATGTGGAACTCTAAATCAAACACGGTTTGTGCTAGCTTCTTGAAACTTGACACGATAATATAGTTTCAAGTTCTATCTCTAGGTTTTGTTTCCTCTTGATGTAGCCCTAAGCAGTGACAGGCGAGATACCCTGTCCTTGAAAGGGGTTGCCAAGCTTCCCAAAATTACCAATCTCCAGAAATCTCAGCAACTATTTTTTCACCCAAACTGGATGATACTTTCAGGTAATGATCAGTACACTAAGCCCACTTGGTTCCCCAAATTTCGTTCTTCTATGTTGAAGCGTTCGTTTCCAGTAACAGTTTGAATCTTGGCGTTTCACTCTGTTTCCTCCAATATTGATAGGTGTACGTGGAACTCTAAATCACACACGGTTTGTGCTAGCTTCTTCAAACTTGACACGATAATGTAGTTTCAAGTTCTGTCTCTAGGTTTTGTTTCCTCTTGATGTAGCCCTAAGCAGTGACTGGCGAGATACACTGTCCTTGAAAGGGGTTGCCAAGCTTCCCAAAATTACGAATCTCCAGAAATCTCAGCAACTATTTTTTCACCCAAACTGGATGATACTTTCAGGTAATGATCAGTACACTAAGCCCACTTGGTTCCCCAAATTTCGTTCTTCTATGTTGAAGCGTTCGTTTCCAGTAACAGTTTGAATTTTGGCATTTCACTCTGTTTTCTCCTATATTGATAGATGTACGTGGAACTCTAAATCAAACACGGTTTGTGCTAGCTTCTTGAAACTTGACACGATAATGTAGTTTCAAGTTCTGTCACTAGGTTTTGTTTCCTCTTGATGTTGCCCTAAGCAGTGACTGGCGAGATACACTGTCCTTGAAAGGGGTTGCCAAGCTTCCCAAAATTACGAATCTCCAGAAATCTCAGCAACTATTTTTTCACCCAAACTGGATGATACTTTCAGGTAATGATCAGTACACTAAGCCCAGTTGGTTCCCCAAATTTCGTTCTTCTATGTTGAAGCGTTCGTTTCCAGTAACAGTTTGAATTTTGGCGTTTCACTCTGTTTTCTCCTATATTGATAGATGTATGTGGAACTCTAAATCAAACACGGTTTGTGCTAGCTTCTTGAAACTTGACACGATAATATAGTTTCAAGTTCTATCTCTAGGTTTTGTTTCCTCTTGATGTAGCCCTAAGCAGTGACTGGCGAGATACCCTGTCCTTGAAAGGGGTTGCCAAGCTTCCCAAAATTACGAATCTCCAGAAATCTCAGCAACTATTTTTTCACCCAAACTGGATGATACTTTCAGGTAATGATCAGTACACTAAGCCCACTTGGTTCCCCAAATTTCGTTCTTCTATGTTGAAGCGTTCGTTTCCAGTAACAGTTTGAATTTTGGCGTTTCACTCTGTTTTCTCCTATATTGAGAGATGTATGTGGAACTCTAAATTAAACACGGTTTGTGCTAGCTTCTTGAAACTTGACACGATAATGTAGTTTCAAGTTCTGTCTCTAGGTTTTGTTTCCTCTTGATGTAGCCCTAAGCAGTGACTGGCGAGATACACTGTCCTTGAAAGGGGTTGCCAAGCTTCCCAAAATTACGAATCTCCAGAAATCTCAGCAACTATTTTTTCACCCAAACTGGATGATACTTTCAGGTAATGATCAGTACACTAAGCCCACTTGGTTCCCCAAATTTCGTTCTTCTATGTTGAAGCGTTCGTTTCCAGTAACAGTTTGAATTTTGGCATTTCACTCTGTTTTCTCCTATATTGATAGATGTACGTGGAACTCTAAATCAAACACGGTTTGTGCTAGCTTCTTGAAACTTGACACGATAATATAGTTTCAAGTTCTATCTCTAGGTTTTGTTTCCTCTTGATGTAGCCCTAAGCAGTGACTGGCGAGATACACTGTCCTTGAAAGGGGTTGCCAAGCTACCCAAAATTACGAATCTCCAGAAATCTCAGCAACTATTTTTTCACCCAAACTGGATGATACTTTCAGGTAATGATCAGTACACTAAGCCCAGTTGGTTCCCCAAATTTCGTTCTTCTATATTGAATCGTTCGTTTCCAGTAACAGTTTGAATTTTGGCGTTTCACTCTGTTTTCTCCTATATAGATAGATGTATGTGGAACTCTAAATCAAACACGGTTTGTGCTAGCTTCTTGAAACTTGACACGATAATGTAGGTTCAAGTTCTATCTCTAAGTTTCGTTTCCTCTTGATGTAGCCCTAAGCAGTGACTGGCGAGATACACTGTCCTTGAAAGGGGTTGCCAAGCTTCCCAAAATTACGAATCTCCAGAAATCTCAGCAACTATTTTTTCACCCAAACTGGATGATACTTTCAGGTAATGATCAGTACACTAAGCCCACTTGGTTCCCCAAATTTCGTTCTTCTATGTTGAAGCGTTCGTTTCCAGTAACAGTTTGAATCTTGGCGTTTCACTCTGTTTCCTCCAATATTGATAGGTGTACGTGGAACTCTAAATCAAACACGGTTTGTGCTAGCTTCTTCAAACTTGACACGATAATGTAGTTTCAAGTTCTGTCTCTAGGTTTTGTTTCCTCTTGATGTAGCCCTAAGCAGTGACTGGCGAGATACACTGTCCTTGAAAGGGGTTGCCAAGCTTCCCAAAATTACGAATCTCCAGAAATCTCAGCAACTATTTTTTCACCCAAACTGGATGATACTTTCAGGTAATGATCAGTACACTAAGCCCACTTGGTTCCCCAAATTTCGTTCTTCTATGTTGAAGCGTTCGTTTCCAGTAACAGTTTGAATTTTGGCATTTCACTCTGTTTTCTCCTATATTGATAGATGTACGTGGAACTCTAAATCAAACACGGTTTGTGCTAGCTTCTTGAAACTTGACACGATAATATAGTTTCAAGTTCTATCTCTAGGTTTTGTTTCCTCTTGATGTAGCCCTAAGCAGTGACTGGCGAGATACACTGTCCTTGAAAGGGGTTGCCAAGCTACCCAAAATTACGAATCTCCAGAAATCTCAGCAACTATTTTTTCACCCAAACTGGATGATACTTTCAGGTAATGATCAGTACACTAAGCCCAGTTGGTTCCCCAAATTTCGTTATTCTATGTTGAATCGTTCGTTTCCAGTAACAGTTTGAATTTTGGCGTTTCACTCTGTTTTCTCCTATATTGATAGATGTATGTGGAACTCTAAATCAAACACGGTTTGTGCTAGCTTCTTGAAACTTGACACGATAATGTAGGTTCAAGTTCTATCTCTAAGTTTCGTTTCCTCTTGATGTAGCCCTAAGCAGTGACTGGCGAGATACACTGTCCTTGAAAGGGGTTGCCAAGCTTCCCAAAATTACGAATCTCCAGAAATCTCAGAAACTATTTTTTCACCCAAACTGGATGATACTTTCAGGTAATGATCAGTACACTAAGCCCACTTGGTTCCCCAAATTTCGTTCTTCTATGTTGAAGCGTTCGTTTCCAGTAACAGTTTGAATCTTGGCGTTTCACTCTGTTTCCTCCAATATTGATAGGTGTACGTGGAACTCTAAATCAAACACGGTTTGTGCTAGCTTCTTCAAACTTGACACGATAATGTAGTTTCAGGTTCTGTCTCTAGGTTTTGTTTCCTCTTGATGTAGCCCTAAGCAGTGACTGGCGAGATACACTGTCCTTGAAAGGGGTTGCCAAGCTTCCCAAAATTACGAATCTCCAGAAATCTCAGCAACTATTTTTTCACCCAAACTGGATGATACTTTCAGGTAATGATCAGTACACTAAGCCCACTTGGTTCCCCAAATTTCGTTCTTCTATGTTGAACCGTTCGTTTCCAGTAACAGTTTGAATTTTGGCGTTTCACTCTGTTTTCTCCTATATTGATAGATGTATGTGGAACTCTAAATCAAACACGGTTTGTGCTAGCTTCTTGAAACTTGACACGATAATGTAGTTTCAAGTTCTGTCTCTAGGTTTTGTTTCCTCTTGATGTAGCCCTAAGCAGTGACTGGCGAGATACACTGTCCTTGAAAGGGGTTGCCAAGCTACCCAAAATTACGAATCTCCAGAAATCTCAGGAACTATTTTTTCACCCAAACTGGATGATACTTTCAGGTAATGATCAGTACACTAAGCCCAGTTGGTTCCCCAAATTTCGTTCTTCTATGTTGAAGCGTTCGTTTCCAGTAACAGTTTGAATTTTGGCGTTTCACTCTGTTTTCTCCTATATTGAGAGATGTATGTGGAACTCTAAATCAAACACGGTTTGTGCTAGCTTCTTGAAACTTGACACGATAATGTAGTTTCAAGTTCTATCTCTAGGTTTTGTTTCCTCTTGATGTAGCCCTAAGCAGTGACTGGCGAGATACACTGTCCTTGAAAGGGGTTGCCAAGCTTCCCAAAATTACGAATCTCCAGAAATCTCAGCAACTATTTTTTCACCCAAACTGGATGATACTTTCAGGTAATGATCAGTACACTAAGCCCACTTGGTTCCCCAAATTTCGTTCTTCTATGTTGAAGCGTTCGTTTCCAGTAACAGTTTGAATTTTGGCGTTTCACTCTGTTTTCTCCTATATTGATAGATGTATGTGGAACTCTAAATCAAACACGGTTTGTGCTAGCTTCTTGAAACTTGACACGATAATGTAGTTTCAAGTTCTGTCTCTAGGTTTGTTTCCTCTTGATGTAGCCCTAAGCAGTGACTGGCGAGATACACTGTCCTTGAAAGGGGTTGCCAAGCTTCCCAAAATTACGAATCTCCAGAAATGTCAGCAACTATTTTTTCACCCAAACTGGATGATACTTTCAGGTAATGATCAGTACACTAAGCCCACTTGGTTCCCCAAATTTCGTTCTTCTATGTTGAAGCGTTCGTTTCCAGTAACAGTTTGAATTTTGGCGTTTCACTCTGTTTTCTCCTATATTGATAGATGTATGTGGAACTCTAAATCAAACACGGTTTGTGCTAGCTTTTTGAAACTTGACACGATAATGTAGTTTCAAGTTCTATCTCTAGGTTTTGTTTCCTCTTGATGTAGCCCTAAGCAGTGACTGGCGAGATACACTGACCTTGAAAGGGGTTGCCAAGCTTCCCAAAATTACGAATCTCCAGAAATCTCAGAAACTATTTTTTCACCCAAACTGGATGATACTTTCAGGTAATGATCAGTACACTAAGCCCACTTGGTTCCCCAAATTTCGTTCTTCTATGTTGAACCGTTCGTTTCCAGTAACAGTTTGAATTTTGGCGTTTCACTCTGTTTTCTCCTATATTGATAGATGTATGTGGAACTCTAAATCAAACACGGTTTGTGCTAGCTTCTTGAAACTTGACACGATAATGTAGTTTCAAGTTCTGTCTCTAGGTTTGTTTCCTCTTGATGTAGCCCTAAGCAGTGACTGGCGAGATACACTGTCCTTGAAAGGGGTTGCCAAGCTTCCCAAAATTACGAATCTCCAGAAATCTCAGCAACTATTTTTTCACCCAAACTGGATGATACTTTCAGGTAATGATCAGTACACTAAGCCCACTTGGTTCCCCAAATTTCGTTCTTCTATGTTGAAGCGTTCGTTTCCAGTAACAGTTTGAATTTTGGCGTTTCACTCTGTTTTCTCCTATATTGAGAGATGTATGTTGAACTCTAAATCAAACACGCTTTGTGCTAGCTTCTTGAAACTTGACACGATAATGTAGTTTCAAGTTCTGTCTCTAGGTTTTGTTTCCTCTTGATGTAGCCCTAAGCAGTGACTGGCGAGATACACTGTCCTTGAAAGGGATTGCCAAGCTTCCCAAAATTACGAATCTCCAGAAATCTCAGCAACTATTTTTTCACCCAAACTGGATGATACTTTCAGGTAATGATCAGTACACTAAGCCCACTTGGTTCCCCAAATTTCGTTCTTCTATGTTGAAGCGTTCGTTTCCAGTAACAGTTTGAATTTTGGCGTTTCACTCTGTTTTCTCCTATATTGAGAGATGTATGTGGAACTCTAAATTAAACACGGTTTGTGCTAGCTTCTTGAAACTTGACACGATAATATAGTTTCAAGTTCTATCTCTAGGTTTTGTTTCCTCTTGATGTAGCCCTAAGCAGTGACTGGCGAGATACACTGTCCTTGAAAGGTGTTGCCAAGCTACCCAAAATTACGAATCTCCAGAAATCTCAGCAACTATTTTTTCACCCAAACTGGATGATACTTTCAGGTAATGATCAGTACACTAAGCCCAGTTGGTTCCCCAAATTTCGTTCTTCTATGTTGAAGCGTTCGTTTCCAGTAACAGTTTGAATTTTGGCGTTTCACTCTGTTTTCTCCTATATTGAGAGATGTATGTGGAACTCTAAATCAAACACGGTTTGTGCTAGCTTCTTGAAACTTGACACGATAATGTAGTTTCAAGTTCTGTCTCTAGGTTTGTTTCCTCTTGATGTAGCCCTAAGCAGTGACTGGCGAGATACACTGTCCTTGAAAGGGGTTGCCAAGCTTCCCAAAATTACGAATCTCCAGAAATCTCAGCAACTATTTTTTCACCCAAACTGGATGATACTTTCAGGTAATGATCAGTACACTAAGCCCACTTGGTTCCCCAAATTTCGTTCTTCTATGTTGAAGCGTTCGTTTCCAGTAACAGTTTGAATTTTGGCGTTTCACTCTGTTTTCTCCTATATTGAGAGATGTATGTTGAACTCTAAATCAAACACGCTTTGTGCTAGCTTCTTGAAACTTGACACGATAATGTAGTTTCAAGTTCTGTCTCTAGGTTTTGTTTCCTCTTGATGTAGCCCTAAGCAGTGACTGGCGAGATACACTGTCCTTGAAAGGGGTTGCCAAGCTTCCCAAAATTACGAATCTCCAGAAATCTCAGCAACTATTTTTTCACCCAAACTGGATGATACTTTCAGGTAATGATCAGTACACTAAGCCCACTTGGTTCCCCAAATTTCGTTCTTCTATGTTGAAGCGTTTGTTTCCAGTAACAGTTTGAATTTTGGCGTTTCACTCTGTTTTCTCCTATATTGAGAGATGTATGTGGAACTCTAAATTAAACACGGTTTGTGCTAGCTTCTTGAAACTTGACACGATAATATAGTTTCAAGTTCTATCTCTAGGTTTTGTTTCCTCTTGATGTAGCCCTAAGCAGTGACTGGCGAGATACACTGTCCTTGAAAGGGGTTGCCAAGCTACCCAAAATTACGAATCTCCAGAAATCTCAGCAACTATTTTTTCACCCAAACTGGATGATACTTTCAGGTAATGATCAGTACACTAAGCCCAGTTGGTTCCCCAAATTTCGTTCTTCTATGTTGAAGCGTTCGTTTCCAGTAACAGTTTGAATTTTGGCGTTTCACTTTGTTTTCTCCTATATTGATAGATGTATGTGGAACTCTAAATCAAACACGGTTTGTGCTAGCTTCTTGAAACTTGACACGATAATGTAGGTTCAAGTTCTATCTCTAAGTTTCGTTTCCTTTTGATGTAGCCCTAAGCAGTGACTGGCGAGATACACTGTCCTTGAAAGGGGTTGCCAAGCTTCCCAAAATTACGAATCTCCAGAAATCTCAGCAACTATTTTTTCACCCAAACTGGATGATACTTTCAGGTAATGATCAGTACACTAAGCCCACTTGGTTCCCCAAATTTCGATCTTCTATGTTGAAGCGTTCGTTTCCAGTAACAGTTTGAATTTTGGCGTTTCACTCTGTTTTCTCCTATATTGAGAGATGTATGTGGAACTCTAAATCAAACACGGTTTGTGCTAGCTTCTTGAAACTTGACACGATAATGTAGTTTCAAGTTCTGTCTCTAGGTTTTGTTTCCTCTTGATGTAGCCCTAAGCAGTGACTGGCGAGATACACTGTCCTTGAAAGGGGTTGCCAAGCTTCCCAAAATTACGAATCTCCAGAAATCTCAGCAACTATTTTTTCACCCAAACTGGATGATACTTTCAGGTAATGATCAGTACACTAAGCCCACTTGGTTCCCCAAATTTCGTTCTTCTATGTTGAAGCGTTCGTTTCCAGTAACAGTTTGAATCTTGGCGTTTCACTCTGTTTCCTCCAATATTGATAGGTGTACGTGGAACTCTAAATCAAACACGGTTTGTGCTAGCTTCTTCAAACTTGACACGATAATGTAGTTTCAAGTTCTGTCTCTAGGTTTTGTTTCCTCTTGATGTAGCCCTAAGCAGTGACTGGCGAGATACACTGTCCTTGAAAGGGGTTGCCAAGCTTCCCAAAATTACGAATCTCCAGAAATGTCAGCAACTATTTTTTCACCCAAACTGGATGATACTTTCAGGTAATGATCAGTACACTAAGCCCACTTGGTTCCCCAAATTTCGTTCTTCTATGTTGAAGCGTTCGTTTCCAGTAACAGTTTGAATTTTGGCGTTTCACTCTGTTTTCTCCTATATTGAGAGATGTATGTGGAACTCTAAATCAAACACGGTTTGTGCTAGCTTTTTGAAACTTGACACGATAATGTAGTTTCAAGTTCTGTCTCTAGGTTTTGTTTCCTCTTGATGTAGCCCTAAGCAGTGACTGGCGAGATACACTGTCCTTGAAAGGGGTTGCCAAGCTACCCAAAATTACGAATCTCCAGAAATCTCAGCAACTATTTTTTCACCCAAACTGGATGATACTTTCAGGTAATGATCAGTACACTAAGCCCACTTGGTTCCCCAAATTTTGTTCTTCTATGTTGAAGCGTTCGTTTCCAGTAACAGTTTGAATTTTGGCGTTTCACTCTGTTTTCTCCTATATTGATAGATGTATGTGGAACTCTAAATCAAACACGGTTTGTGCTAGCTTCTTGAAACTTGACACGATAATGTAGTTTCAAGTTCTATCTCTAGGTTTTGTTTCCTCTTGATGTAGCCCTAAGCAGTGACTGGCGAGATACACTGTCCTTGAAAGGGGTTGCCAAGCTTCCCAAAATTACGAATCTCCAGAAATCTCAGCAACTATTTTTTCACCCAAACTGGATGATACTTTCAGGTAATGATCAGTACACTAAGCCCACTTGGTTCCCCAAATTTCGTTCTTCTATGTTGAAGCGTTCATTTCCAGTAACAGTTTGAATCTTGGCGTTTCACTCTGTTTCCTCCAATATTGATAGGTGTACGTGGAACTCTAAATCAAACACGGTTTGTGCTAGCTTCTTCAAACTTGACACGATAATGTAGTTTCAAGTTCTGTCTCTAGGTTTTGTTTCCTCTTGATGTAGCCCTAAGCAGTGACTGGCGAGATACACTGTCCTTGAAAGGGGTTGCCAAGCTTCCCAAAATTACGAATCTCCAGAAATCTCAGCAACTATTTTTTCACCCAAACTGGATGATACTTTCAGGTAATGATCAGTACACCAAGCCCACTTGGTTCCCCAAATTTCGTTCTTCTATGTTGAAGCGTTCGTTTCCAGTAACAGTTTGAATTTTGGCGTTTCACTCTGTTTTCTCCTATATTGATAGATGTATGTGGAACTCTAAATCAAACACGGTTTGTGCTAGCTTCTTGAAACTTGACACGATAATATAGTTTCAAGTTCTATCTCTAGGTTTTGTTTCCTCTTGATGTAGCCCTAAGCAGTGACTGGCGAGATACACTGTCCTTGAAAGGGGTTGCCAAGCTACCCAAAATTACGAATCTCCAGAAATCTCAGCAACTATTTTTTCACCCAAACTGGATGATACTTTCAGGTAATGATCAGTACACTAAGCCCACTTGGTTCCCCAAATTTCGTTCTTTTATGTTGAACCGTTCGTTTCCAGTAACAGTTTGAATTTTGGCGTTTCAGTCTGTTTTCTCCTATATTGATAGATGTATGTGGAACTCTAAATCAAACACGGTTTGTGCTAGCTTCTTGAAACTTGACACGATAATGTAGTTTCAAGTTTTATCTCTAAGTTTCGTTTCCTCTTGATGTAGCCCTAAGCAGTGACTGGCGAGATACACTGTCCTTGAAAGGGGTTGCCAAGCTTCCCAAAATTACGAATCTCCAGAAATCTCAGCAACTATTTTTTCACCCAAACTGGATGATACTTTCAGGTAATGATCAGTACACTAAGCCCACTTGGTTCCCCAAATTTCGTTCTTCTATGTTGAAGCGTTCGTTTCCAGTAACAGTTTGAATTTTGGCGTTTCACTCTGTTTTCTCCTATATTGAGAGATGTATGTGGAACTCTAAATCAAACACGGTTTGTGCTAGCTTCTTGAAACTTGACACGATAATGTAGTTTCAAGTTCTGTCTCTAGGTTTTGTTTCCTCTTGATGTAGCCCTAAGCAGTGACAGGCGAGATACACTGTCCTTGAAAGGGGTTGCCAAGCTTCCCAAAATTACGAATCTCCAGAAATCTCAGCAACTATTTTTTCACCCAAACTGGATGATACTTTCAGGTAATGATCAGTACACTAAGCCCACTTGGTTCCCCAAATTTCGTTCTTCTATGTTGAAGCGTTCGTTTCCAGTAACAGTTTGAATCTTGGCGTTTCACTCTGTTTCCTCCAATATTGATAGGTGTACGTGGAACTCTAAATCAAACACGGTTTGTGCTAGCTTCTTCAAACTTGACATGATAATGTAGTTTCAAGTTCTGTCTCTAGGTTTTGTTTCCTCTTGATGTAGCCCTAAGCAGTGACTGGCGAGATACACTGTCCTTGAAAGGGGTTGCCAAGCTTCCCAAAATTACGAATCTCCAGAAATCTCAGCAACTATTTTTTCACCCAAACTGGATGATACTTTCAGGTAATGATCAGTACACTAAGCCCACTTGGTTCCCCAAATTTCGTTCTTCTATGTTGAACCGTTCGTTTCCAGTAACAGTTTGAATTTTGGCGTTTCACTCTGTTTTCTCCTATATTGATAGATGTATGTGGAACTCTAAATCAAACACGGTTTGTGCTAGCTTTTTGAAACTTGACACGATAATGTAGTTTCAAGTTCTATCTCTAGGTTTTGTTTCCTCTTGATGTAGCCCTAAGCAGTGACTGGCGAGATACACTGTCCTTGAAAGGGGTTGCCAAGCTTCCCAAAATTACGAATCTCCAGAAATCTCAGCAACTATTTTTTCACCCAAACTGGATGATACTTTCAGGTAATGATCAGTACACTAAGCCCAGTTGGTTCCCCAAATTTCGTTCTTCTATGTTGAAGCGTTCGTTTCCAGTAACAGTTTGAATTTTGGCGTTTCACTCTGTTTTCTCCTATATTGAGAGATGTATGTGGAACTCTAAATCAAACACGGTTTGTGCTAGCTTCTTGAAACTTGACACGATAATGTAGTTTCAAGTTCTATCTCTAGGTTTTGTTTCCTCTTGATGTAGCCCTAAGCAGTGACTGGCGAGATACACTGTCCTTGAAAGGGGTTGCCAAGCTTCCCAAAATTACGAATCTCCAGAAATCTCAGCAACTATTTTTTCACCCAAACTTGATGATACTTTCAGGTAATGATCAGTACACTAAGCCCACTTGGTTCCCCAAATTTCGTTCTTCTATGTTGAAGCGTTCATTTCCAGTAACAGTTTGAATCTTGGCGTTTCACTCTGTTTCCTCCAATATTGATAGGTGTACGTGGAACTCTAAATCAAACACGGTTTGTGCTAGCTTCTTCAAACTTGACACGATAATGTAGTTTCAAGTTCTGTCTCTAGGTTTTGTTTCCTCTTGATGTAGCCCTAAGCAGTGACTGGCGAGATACACTGTCCTTGAAAGGGGTTGCCAAGCTTCCCAAAATTACGAATCTCCAGAAATCTCAGCAACTATTTTTTCACCCAAACTGGATGATACTTTCAGGTAATGATCAGTACACCAAGCCCACTTGGTTCCCCAAATTTCGTTCTTCTATGTTGAAGCGTTCGTTTCCAGTAACAGTTTGAATTTTGGCGTTTCACTCTGTTTTCTCCTATATTGATAGATGTATGTGGAACTCTAAATCAAACACGGTTTGTGCTAGCTTCTTGAAACTTGACACGATAATATAGTTTCAAGTTCTATCTCTAGGTTTTGTTTCCTCTTGATGTAGCCCTAAGCAGTGACTGGGGAGATACACTGTCCTTGAAAGGGGTTGCCAAGCTACCCAAAATTACGAATCTCCAGAAATCTCAGCAACTATTTTTTCACCCAAACTGGATGATACGTTCAGGTAATGATCAGTACACTAAGCCCACTTGGTTCCCCAAATTTCGTTCTTCTATGTTGAACCGTTCGTTTCCAGTAACAGTTTGAATTTTGGCGTTTCACTCTGTTTTCTCCTATATTGATAGATGTATGTGGAACTCTAAATCAAACACGGTTTGTGCTAGCTTCTTGAAACTTGACACGATAATGTAGTTTCAAGTTTTATCTCTAAGTTTCGTTTCCTCTTGATGTAGCCCTAAGCAGTGACTGGCGAGATACACTGTCCTTGAAAGGGGTTGCCAAGCTTCCCAAAATTACGAATCTCCAGAAATCTCAGCAACTATTTTTTCACCCAAACTGGATGATACTTTCAGGTAATGATCAGTACACTAAGCCCACTTGGTTCCCCAAATTTCGTTCTTCTATGTTGAAGCGTTCGTTTCCAGTAACAGTTTGAATTTTGGCGTTTCACTCTGTTTTCTCCTATATTGAGAGATGTATGTGGAACTCTAAATCAAACACGGTTTGTGCTAGCTTCTTGAAACTTGACACGATAATGTAGTTTCAAGTTCTGTCTCTAGGTTTTGTTTCCTCTTGATGTAGCCCTAAGCAGTGACTGGCGAGATACACTGTCCTTGAAAGGGGTTGCCAAGCTTCCCAAAATTACGAATCTCCAGAAATCTCAGCAACTATTTTTTCACCCAAACTGGATGATACTTTCAGGTAATGATCAGTACACTAAGCCCACTTGGTTCCCCAAATTTCGTTCTTCTATGTTGAAGCGTTCGTTTCCAGTAACAGTTTGAATCTTGGCGTTTCACTCTGTTTCCTCCAATATTGATAGGTGTACGTGGAACTCTAAATCAAACACGGTTTGTGCTAGCTTCTTCAAACTTGACATGATAATGTAGTTTCAAGTTCTGTCTCTAGGTTTTGTTTCCTCTTGATGTAGCCCTAAGCAGTGACTGGCGAGATACACTGTCCTTGAAAGGGGTTGCCAAGCTTCCCAAAATTACGAATCTCCAGAAATCTCAGCAACTATTTTTTCACCCAAACTGGATGATACTTTCAGGTAATGATCAGTACACTAAGCCCACTTGGTTCCCCAAATTTCGTTCTTCTATGTTGAACCGTTCGTTTCCAGTAACAGTTTGAATTTTGGCGTTTCACTCTGTTTTCTCCTATATTGATAGATGTATGTGGAACTCTAAATCAAACACGGTTTGTGCTAGCTTTTTGAAACTTGACACGATAATGTAGTTTCAAGTTCTATCTCTAGGTTTTGTTTCCTCTTGATGTAGCCCTAAGCAGTGACTGGCGAGATACACTGACCTTGAAAGGGGTTGCCAAGCTTCCCAAAATTACGAATCTCCAGAAATCTCAGAAACTATTTTTTCACCCAAACTGGATGATACTTTCAGGTAATGATCAGTACACTAAGCCCACTTGGTTCCCCAAATTTCGTTCTTCTATGTTGAACCGTTCGTTTCCAGTAACAGTTTGAATTTTGGCGTTTCACTCTGTTTTCTCCTATATTGAGAGATGTATGTGGAACTCTAAATCAAACACGGTTTGTGCTAGCTTCTTGAAACTTGACACGATAATGTAGTTTCAAGTTCTGTCTCTAGGTTTGTTTCCTCTTGATGTAGCCCTAAGCAGTGACTGGCGTGATACACTGTCCTTGAAAGGGGTTGCCAAGCTTCCCAAAATTACGAATCTCCAGAAATCTCAGCAACTATTTTTTCACCCAAACTGGATGATACTTTCAGGTAATGATCAGTACACTAAGCCCACTTGGTTCCCCAAATTTCGTTCTTCTATGTTGAAGCGTTCGTTTCCAGTAACAGTTTGAATTTTGGCGTTTCACTCTGTTTTCTCCTATATTGAGAGATGTATGTGGAACTCTAAATCAAACACGGTTTGTGCTAGCTTCTTTAAACTTGACACGATAATGTAGTTTCAAGTTCTGTCTCTAGGTTTTGTTTCCTCTTGATGTAGCCCTAAGCAGTGACTGGCGAGATACACTGTCCTTGAAAGGGGTTGCCAAGCTTCCCAAAATTACGAATCTCCAGAAATCTCAGCAACTATTTTTTCACCCAAACTGGATGATACTTTCAGGTAATGATCAGTACACTAAGCCCACTTGGTTCCCCAAATTTCGTTCTTCTATGTTGAAGCGTTCATTTCCAGTAACAGTTTGAATCTTGGCGTTTCACTCTGTTTCCTCCAATATTGATAGGTTTACGTGGAACCCTAAATCAAACACGGTTTGTGCTAGCTTCTTGAAACTTGACACGATAATGTAGTTTCAAGTTCTGTCTCTAGGTTTTGTTTCCTCTTGATGTAGCCCTAAGCAGTGACTGGCGAGATACACTGTCCGTGAAAGGGGTTGCCAAGCTACCCAAAATTACGAATCTCCAGAAATCTCAGCAACTATTTTTTCACCCAAACTGGATGATACTTTCAGGTAATGATCAGTACACTAAGCCCACTTGGTTCCCCAAATTTCGTTCTTCTATGTTGAAGCGTTCGTTTCCAGTAACAGTTTGAATTTTGGCGTTTCACTCTGTTTTCTCCTATATTGATAGATGTATGTGGAACTCTAAATCAAACACGGTTTGTGCTAGCTTCTTGAAACTTGACACGATAATGTAGTTTCAAGTTCTATCTCTAGGTTTTGTTTCCTCTTAATGTAGCCCTAAACAGTGACTGGCGAGATACACTGTCCTTGAAAGGGGTTGCCAAGCTTCCCAAAATTACGAATCTCCAGAAATGTCAGCAACTATTTTTTCACCCAAACTGGATGATACTTTCAGGTAATGATCAGTACACTAAGCCCACTTGGTTCCCCAAATTTCGTTCTTCTATGTTGAAGCGTTCGTTTCAAGTAACAGTTTGAATCTTGGCGTTTCACTCTGTTTCCTCCAATATTGATAGGTGTACGTGGAACTCTAAATCAAACACGGTTTGTGCTAGCTTCTTCAAACTTGACACGATAATGTAGTTTCAAGTTCTGTCTCTAGGTTTTGTTTCCTCTTGATGTAGCCCTAAGCAGTGACTGGCGAGATACACTGTCCTTGAAAGGGGTTGCCAAGCTTCCCAAAATTACGAATCTCCAGAAATCTCAGCAACTATTTTTTCACCCAAACTGGATGATACTTTCAGGTAATGATCAGTACACCAAGCCCACTTGGTTCCCCAAATTTCGTTCTTCTATGTTGAAGCGTTCGTTTCCAGTAACAGTTTGAATTTTGGCGTTTCACTCTGTTTTCTCCTATATTGATAGATGTATGTGGAACTCTAAATCAAACACGGTTTGTGCTAGCTTCTTGAAACTTGACACGATAATATAGTTTCAAGTTCTATCTCTAGGTTTTGTTTCCTCTTGATGTAGCCCTAAGCAGTGACTGGCGAGATACACTGTCCTTGAAAGGGGTTGCCAAGCTACCCAAAATTACGAATCTCCAGAAATCTCAGCAACTATTTTTTCACCCAAACTGGATGATACTTTCAGGTAATGATCAGTACACTAAGCCCACTTGGTTCCCCAAATTTCGTTCTTCTATGTTGAACCGTTCGTTTCCAGTAACAGTTTGAATTTTGGCGTTTCACTCTGTTTTCTCCTATATTGAGAGATGTATGTGGAACTCTAAATCAAACACGGTTTGTGCTAGCTTCTTGAAACTTGACACGATAATGTAGTTTCAAGTTTTATCTCTAAGTTTCGTTTCCTCTTGATGTAGCCCTAAGCAGTGACTGGCGAGATACACTGTCCTTGAAAGGGGTTGCCAAGCTTCCCAAAATTACGAATCTCCAGAAATCTCAGCAACTATTTTTTCACCCAAACTGGATGATACTTTCAGGTAATGATCAGTACACTAAGCCCACTTGGTTCCCCAAATTTCGTTCTTCTATGTTGAAGCGTTCGTTTCCAGTAACAGTTTGAATTTTGGCGTTTCACTCTGTTTTCTCCTATATTGAGAGATGTATGTGGAACTCTAAATCAAACACGGTTTGTGCTAGCTTCTTGAAACTTGACACGATAATGTAGTTTCAAGTTCTGTCTCTAGGTTTTGTTTCCTCTTGATGTAGCCCTAAGCAGTGACTGGCGAGATACACTGTCCTTGAAAGGGGTTGCCAAGCTTCCCAAAATTACGAATCTCCAGAAATCTCAGCAACTATTTTTTCACCCAAACTGGATGATACTTTCAGGTAATGATCAGTACACTAAGCCCACTTGGTTCCCCAAATTTCGTTCTTCTATGTTGAAGCATTCGTTTCCAGTAACAGTTTGAATCTTGGCGTTTCACTCTGTTTCCTCCAATATTGATAGGTGTACGTGGAACTCTAAATCAAACACGGTTTGTGCTAGCTTCTTCAAACTTAACACGATAATGTAGTTTCAAGTTCTGTCTCTAGGTTTTGTTTCCTCTTGATGTAGCCCTAAGCAGTGACTGGCGAGATACACTGTCCTTGAAAGGGGTTGCCAAGCTTCCCAAAATTACGAATCTCCAGAAATCTCAGCAACTATTTTTTCACCCAAACTGGATGATACTTTCAGGTAATGATCAGTACACTAAGCCCACTTGGTTCCCCAAATTTCGTTCTTCTATGTTGAACCGTTCGTTTCCAGTAACAGTTTGAATTTTGGCGTTTCACTCTGTTTTCTCCTATATTGATAGATGTATGTGGAACTCTAAATCAAACACGGTTTGTGCTAGCTTTTTGAAACTTGACACGATAATGTAGTTTCAAGTTCTATCTCTAGGTTTTGTTTCCTCTTGATGTAGCCCTAAGCAGTGACTGGCGAGATACACTGTCCTTGAAAGGGGTTGCCAAGCTTCCCAAAATTACGAATCTCCAGAAATCTCAGAAACTATTTTTTCACCCAAACTGGATGATACTTTCAGGTAATGATCAGTACACTAAGCCCACTTGGTTCCCCAAATTTCGTTCTTCTATGTTGAACCGTTCGTTTCCAGTAACAGTTTGAATTTTGGCGTTTCACTCTGTTTTCTCCTATATTGAGAGATGTATGTGGAACTCTAAATCAAACACGGTTTGTGCTAGCTTCTTGAAACTTGACACGATAATGTAGTTTCAAGTTCTGTCTCTAGGTTTGTTTCCTCTTGATGTAGCCCTAAGCAGTGACTGGCGTGATACACTGTCCTTGAAAGGGGTTGCCAAGCTTCCCAAAATTACGAATCTCCAGAAATCTTAGAAACTATTTTTTCACCCAAACTGGATGATACTTTCAGGTAATGATCAGTACACTAAGCCCACTTGGTTCCCCAAATTTCGTTCTTCTATGTTGAAGCGTTCGTTTCCAGTAACAGTTTGAATTTGGCGTTTCACTCTGTTTTCTCCTATATTGAGAGATGTATGTGGAACTCTAAATCAAACACGGTTTGTGCTAGCTTCTTGAAACTTGACACGATAATGTAGTTTCAAGTTCTGTCTCTAGGTTTTGTTTCCTCTTGATGTAGCCCTAAGCAGTGACTGGCGAGATACACTGTCCTTGAAAGGGGTTGCCAAGCTTCCCAAAATTACGAATCTCCAGAAATCTCAGCAACTATTTTTTCACCCAAACTGGATGATACTTTCAGGTAATGATCAGTACACTAAGCCCACTTGGTTCCCCAAATTTCGTTCTTCTATGTTGAAGCGTTCATTTCCAGTAACAGTTTGAATCTTGGCGTTTCACTCTGTTTCCTCCAATATTGATAGGTGTACGTGGAACTCTAAATCAAACACGGTTTGTGCTAGCTTCTTGAAACTTGACACGATAATGTAGTTTCAAGTTCTGTCTCTAGGTTTTGTTTCCTCTTGATGTAGCCCTAAGCAGTGACTGGCGAGATACACTGTCCTTGAAAGGGGTTGCCAAGCTACCCAAAATTACGAATCTCCAGAAATCTCAGCAACTATTTTTTCACCCAAACTGGATGATACTTTCAGGTAATGATCAGTACACTAAGCCCACTTGGTTCCCCAAATTTCGTTCTTCTATGTTGAAGCGTTCGTTTCCAGTAACAGTTTGAATTTTGGCGTTTCACTCTGTTTTCTCCTATATTGATAGATGTATGTGGAACTCTAAATCAAACACGGTTTGTGCTAGCTTCTTGAAACTTGACACGATAATGTAGTTTCAAGTTCTATCTCTAGGTTTTGTTTCCTCTTAATGTAGCCCTAAGCAGTGACTGGCGAGATACACTGTCCTTGAAAGGGGTTGCCAAGCTTCCCAAAATTACGAATCACCAGAAATCTCAGCAACTATTTTTTCACCCAAACTGGATGATACTTTCAGGTAATGATCAGTACACTAAGCCCACTTGGTTCCCCAAATTTCGTTCTTCTATGTTGAACCGTTCGTTTCCAGTAACAGTTTGAATTTTGGCGTTTCACTCTGTTTTCTCCTATATTGAGAGATGTATGTGGAACTCTAAATCAAACACGGTTTGTGCTAGCTTCTTGAAACTTGACACGATAATGTAGTTTCAAGTTCTGTCTCTAGGTTTTGTTTCCTCTTGATGTAGCCCTAAGCAGTGACTGGCGAGATACACTGTCCTTGAAAGGGGTTGCCAAGCTTCCCAAAATTACGAATCTCCAGAAATCTCAGCAACTATTTTTTCACCCAAACTGGATGATACTTTCAGGTAATGATCAGTACACCAAGCCCACTTGGTTCCCCAAATTTCGTTCTTCTATGTTGAAGCGTTCGTTTCCAGTAACAGTTTGAATTTTGGCGTTTCACTCTGTTTTCTCCTATATTGATAGATGTATGTGGACCTCTAAATCAAACACGGTTTGTGCTAGCTTCTTGAAACTTGACACGATAATATAGTTTCAAGTTCTATCTCTAGGTTTTGTTTCCTCTTGATGTAGCCCTAAGCAGTGACTGGCGAGATACACTGTCCTTGAAAGGGGTTGCCAAGCTACCCAAAATTACGAATCTCCAGAAATCTCAGCAACTATTTTTTCACCCAAACTGGATGATACTTTCAGGTAATGATCAGTACACTAAGCCCACTTGGTTCCCCAAATTTCGTTCTTCTATGTTGAACCGTTCGTTTCCAGTAACAGTTTGAATTTTGGCGTTTCACTCTGTTTTCTCCTATATTGATAGATGTATGTGGAACTCTAAATCAAACACGGTTTGTGCTAGCTTCTTGAAACTTGACACGATAATGTAGTTTCAAGTTTTATCTCTAAGTTTCGTTTCCTCTTGATGTAGCCCTAAGCAGTGACTGGCGAGATACACTGTCCTTGAAAGGGGTTGCCAAGCTTCCCAAAATTACGAATCTCCAGAAATCTCAGCAACTATTTTTTCACCCAAACTGGATGATACTTTCAGGTAATGATCAGTACACTAAGCCCACTTGGTTCCCCAAATTTCGTTCTTCTATGTTGAAGCGTTCGTTTCCAGTAACAGTTTGAATCTTGGCGTTTCACTCTGTTTCCTCCAATATTGATAGGTGTACGTGGAACTCTAAATCAAACACGGTTTGTGCTAGCTTCTTCAAACTTGACACGATAATGTAGTTTCAAGTTCTGTCTCTAGGTTTTGTTTCCTCTTGATGTAGCCCTAAGCAGTGACTGGCGAGATACACTGTCCTTGAAAGGGGTTGCCAAGCTTCCCAAAATTACGAATCTCCAGAAATCTCAGCAACTATTTTTTCACCCAAACTGGATGATACTTTCAGGTAATGATCAGTACACTAAGCCCACTTGGTTCCCCAAATTTCGTTCTTCTATGTTGAACCGTTCGTTTCCAGTAACAGTTTGAATTTTGGCGTTTCACTCTGTTTTCTCCTATATTGATAGATGTATGTGGAACTCTAAATCAAACACGGTTTGTGCTAGCTTTTTGAAACGTGACACGATAATGTAGTTTCAAGTTCTATCTCTAGGTTTTGTTTCCTCTTGATGTAGCCCTAAGCAGTGACTGGCGAGATACACTGTCCTTGAAAGGGGTTGCCAAGCTTCCCAAAATTACGAATCTCCAGAAATCTCAGAAACTATTTTTTCACCCAAACTGGATGATACTTTCAGGTAATGATCAGTACACTAAGCCCACTTGGTTCCCCAAATTTCGTTCTTCTATGTTGAAGCGTTCGTTTCCAGTAACAGTTTGAATTTTGGCGTTTCACTCTGTTTTCTCCTATATTGAGAGATGTATGTGGAACTCTAAATCAAACACGGTTTGTGCTAGCTTCTTGAAACTTGACACGATAATGTAGTTTCAAGTTCTGTCTCTAGGTTTGTTTCCTCTTGATGTAGCCCTAAGCAGTGACTGGCGTGATACACTGTCCTTGAAAGGGGTTGCCAAGCTTCCCAAAATTACGAATCTCCAGAAATCTCAGCAACTATTTTTTCACCCAAACTGGATGATACTTTCAGGTAATGATCAGTACACTAAGCCCACTTGGTTCCCCAAATTTCGTTCTTCTATGTTGAAGCGTTCGTTTCCAGTAACAGTTTGAATTTTGGCGTTTCACTCTGTTTTCTCCTATATTGAGAGATGTATGTGGAACTCTAAATCAAACACGGTTTGTGCTAGCTTCTTGAAACTTGACACGATAATGTAGTTTCAAGTTCTGTCTCTAGGTTTTGTTTCCTCTTGATGTAGCCCTAAGCAGTGACTGGCGAGATACACTGTCCTTGAAAGGGGTTGCCAAGCTTCCCAAAATTACGAATCTCCAGAAATCTCAGCAACTATTTTTTCACCCAAACTGGATGATACTTTCAGGTAATGATCAGTACACTAAGCCCACTTGGTTCCCCAAATTTCGTTCTTCTATGTTGAAGCGTTCATTTCCAGTAACAGTTTGAATCTTGGCGTTTCACTCTGTTTCCTCCAATATTGATAGGTTTACGTGGAACCCTAAATCAAACACGGTTTGTGCTAGCTTCTTGAAACTTGACACGATAATGTAGTTTCAAGTTCTGTCTCTAGGTTTTGTTTCCTCTTGATGTAGCCCTAAGCAGTGACTGGCGAGATACACTGTCCTTGAAAGGGGTTGCCAAGCTACCCAAAATTACGAGTCTCCAGAAATTTCAGCAACTATTTTTTCACCCAAACTGGATGATACTTTCAGGTAATGATCAGTACACTAAGCCCACTTGGTTCCCCAAATTTCGTTCTTCTATGTTGAAGCGTTCGTTTCCAGTAACAGTTTGAATTTTGGCGTTTCACTCTGTTTTCTCCTATATTGATAGATGTATGTGGAACTCTAAATCAAACACGGTTTGTGCTAGCTTCTTGAAACTTGACACGATAATGTAGTTTCAAGTTCTATCTCTAGGTTTTGTTTCCTCTTAATGTAGCCCTAAGCAGTGACTGGCGAGATACACTGTCCTTGAAAGGGGTTGCCAAGCTTCCCAAAATTACGAATCTCCAGAAATCTCAGCAACTATTTTTTCACCCAAACTGGATGATACTTTCAGGTAATGATCAGTACACTAAGCCCACTTGGTTCCCCAAATTTCGTTCTTCTATGTTGAAGCGTTCGTTTCAAGTAACAGTTTGAATCTTGGCGTTTCACTCTGTTTCCTCCAATATTGATAGGTGTACGTGGAACTCTAAATCAAACACGGTTTGTGCTAGCTTCTTCAAACTTGACACGATAATGTAGTTTCAAGTTCTGTCTCTAGGTTTTGTTTCCTCTTGATGTAGCCCTAAGCAGTGACTGGCGAGATACACTGTCCTTGAAAGGGGTTGCCAAGCTTCCCAAAATTACGAATCTCCAGAAATCTCAGCAACTATTTTTTCACCCAAACTGGATGATACTTTCAGGTAATGATCAGTACACCAAGCCCACTTGGTTCCCCAAATTTCGTTCTTCTATGTTGAAGCGTTCGTTTCCAGTAACAGTTTGAATTTTGGCGTTTCTCTCTGTTTTCTCCTATATTGATAGATGTATGTGGAACTCTAAATCAAACACGGTTTGTGCTAGCTTCTTGAAACTTGACACGATAATATAGTTTCAAGTTCTATCTCTAGGTTTTGTTTCCTCTTGATGTAGCCCTAAGCAGTGACTGGCGAGATACACTGTCCTTGAAAGGGGTTGCCAAGCTACCCAAAATTACGAATCTCCAGAAATCTCAGCAACTATTTTTTCACCCAAACTGGATGATACTTTCAGGTAATGATCAGTACACTAAGCCCACTTGGTTCCCCAAATTTCGTTCTTCTATGTTGAACCGTTCGTTTCCAGTAACAGTTTGAATTTTGGCGTTTCACTCTGTTTTCTCCTATATTGAGAGATGTATGTGGAACTCTAAATCAAACACGGTTTGTGCTAGCTTCTTGAAACTTGACACGATAATGTAGTTTCAAGTTTTATCTCTAAGTTTCGTTTCCTCTTGATGTAGCCCTAAGCAGTGACTGGCGAGATACACTGTCCTTGAAAGGGGTTGCCAAGCTTCCCAAAATTACGAATCTCCAGAAATCTCAGCAACTATTTTTTCACCCAAACTGGATGATACTTTCAGGTAATGATCAGTACACTAAGCCCACTTGGTTCCCCAAATTTCGTTCTTCTATGTTGAAGCGTTCGTTTCCAGTAACAGTTTGAATTTTGGCGTTTCACTCTGTTTTCTCCTATATTGAGAGATGTATGTGGAACTCTAAATCAAACACGGTTTGTGCTAGCTTCTTGAAACTTGACACGATAATGTAGTTTCAAGTTCTGTCTCTAGGTTTTGTTTCCTCTTGATGTAGCCCTAAGCAGTGACTGGCGAGATACACTGTCCTTGAAAGGGGTTGCCAAGCTTCCCAAAATTACGAATCTCCAGAAATCTCAGCAACTATTTTTTCACCCAAACTGGATGATACTTTCAGGTAATGATCAGTACACTAAGCCCACTTGGTTCCCCAAATTTCGTTCTTCTATGTTGAAGCGTTCGTTTCCAGTAACAGTTTGAATCTTGGCGTTTCACTCTGTTTCCTCCAATATTGATAGGTGTACGTGGAACTCTAAATCAAACACGGTTTGTGCTAGCTTCTTCAAACTTGACATGATAATGTAGTTTCAAGTTCTGTCTCTAGGTTTTGTTTCCTCTTGATGTAGCCCTAAGCAGTGACTGGCGAGATACACTGTCCTTGAAAGGGGTTGCCAAGCTTCCCAAAATTACGAATCTCCAGAAATCTCAGCAACTATTTTTTCACCCAAACTGGATGATACTTTCAGGTAATGATCAGTACACTAAGCCCACTTGGTTCCCCAAATTTCGTTCTTCTATGTTGAACCGTTCGTTTCCAGTAACAGTTTGAATTTTGGCGTTTCACTCTGTTTTCTCCTATATTGATAGATGTATGTGGAACTCTAAATCAAACACGGTTTGTGCTAGCTTTTTGAAACTTGACACGATAATGTAGTTTCAAGTTCTATCTCTAGGTTTTGTTTCCTCTTGATGTAGCCCTAAGCAGTGACTGGCGAGATACACTGTCCTTGAAAGGGGTTGCCAAGCTTCCCAAAATTACGAATCTCCAGAAATCTCAGAAACTATTTTTTCACCCAAACTGGATGATACTTTCAGGTAATGATCAGTACACTAAGCCCACTTGGTTCCCCAAATTTCGTTCTTCTATGTTGAACCGTTCGTTTCCAGTAACAGTTTGAATTTTGGCGTTTCACTCTGTTTTCTCCTATATTGAGAGATGTATGTGGAACTCTAAATCAAACACGGTTTGTGCTAGCTTCTTGAAACTTGACACGATAATGTAGTTTCAAGTTCTGTCTCTAGGTTTGTTTCCTCTTGATGTAGCCCTAAGCAGTGACTGGCGTGATACACTGTCCTTGAAAGGGGTTGCCAAGCTTCCCAAAATTACGAATCTCCAGAAATCTCAGCAACTATTTTTTCACCCAAACTGGATGATACTTTCAGGTAATGATCAGTACACTAAGCCCACTTGGTTCCCCAAATTTCGTTCTTCTATGTTGAAGCGTTCGTTTCCAGTAACAGTTTGAATTTTGGCGTTTCACTCTGTTTTCTCCTATATTGAGAGATGTATGTGGAACTCTAAATCAAACACGGTTTGTGCTAGCTTCTTGAAACTTGACACGATAATGTAGTTTCAAGTTCTGTCTCTAGGTTTTGTTTCCTCTTGATGTAGCCCTAAGCAGTGACTGGCGAGATACACTGTCATTGAAAGGGGTTGCCAAGCTTCCCAAAATTACGAATCTCCAGAAATCTCAGCAACTATTTTTTCACCCAAACTGGATGATACTTTCAGGTAATGATCAGTACACTAAGCCCACTTGGTTCCCCAAATTTCGTTCTTCTATGTTGAAGCGTTCATTTCCAGTAACAGTTTGAATCTTGGCGTTTCACTCTGTTTCCTCCAATATTGATAGGTTTACGTGGAACCCTAAATCAAACACGGTTTGTGCTAGCTTCTTGAAACTTGACACGATAATGTAGTTTCAAGTTCTGTCTCTAGGTTTTGTTTCCTCTTGATGTAGCCCTAAGCAGTGACTGGCGAGATACACTGTCCTTGAAAGGGGTTGCCAAGCTACCCAAAATTACGAATCTCCAGAAATTTCAGCAACTATTTTTTCACCCAAACTGGATGATACTTTCAGGTAATGATCAGTACACTAAGCCCACTTGGTTCCCCAAATTTCGTTCTTCTATGTTGAAGCGTTCGTTTCCAGTAACAGTTTGAATTTTGGCGTTTCACTCTGTTTTCTCCTATATTGATAGATGTATGTGGAACTCTAAATCAAACACGGTTTGTGCTAGCTTCTTGAAACTTGACACGATAATGTAGTTTCAAGTTCTATCTCTAGGTTTTGTTTCCTCTTAATGTAGCCCTAAGCAGTGACTGGCGAGATACACTGTCCTTGAAAGGGGTTGCCAAGCTTCCCAAAATTACGAATCTCCAGAAATGTCAGCAACTATTTTTTCACCCAAACTGGATGATACTTTCAGGTAATGATCAGTACACTAAGCCCACTTGGTTCCCCAAATTTCGTTCTTCTATGTTGAAGCGTTCGTTTCAAGTAACAGTTTGAATCTTGGCGTTTCACTCTGTTTCCTCCAATATTGATAGGTGTACGTGGAACTCTAAATCAAACACGGTTTGTGCTAGCTTCTTCAAACTTGACACGATAATGTAGTTTCAAGTTCTGTCTCTAGGTTTTGTTTCCTCTTGATGTAGCCCTAAGCAGTGACTGGCGAGATACACTGTCCTTGAAAGGGGTTGCCAAGCTTCCCAAAATTACGAATCTCCAGAAATCTCAGCAACTATTTTTTCACCCAAACTGGATGATACTTTCAGGTAATGATCAGTACACCAAGCCCACTTGGTTCCCCAAATTTCGTTCTTCTATGTTGAAGCGTTCGTTTCCAGTAACAGTTTGAATTTTGGCGTTTCTCTCTGTTTTCTCCTATATTGATAGATGTATGTGGAACTCTAAATCAAACACGGTTTGTGCTAGCTTCTTGAAACTTGACACGATAATATAGTTTCAAGTTCTATCTCTAGGTTTTGTTTCCTCTTGATGTAGCCCTAAGCAGTGACTGGCGAGATACACTGTCCTTGAAAGGGGTTGCCAAGCTACCCAAAATTACGAATCTCCAGAAATCTCAGCAACTATTTTTTCACCCAAACTGGATGATACTTTCAGGTAATGATCAGTACACTAAGCCCACTTGGTTCCCCAAATTTCGTTCTTCTATGTTGAACCGTTCGTTTCCAATAACAGTTTGAATTTTGGCGTTTCACTCTGTTTTCTCCTATATTGAGAGATGTATGTGGAACTCTAAATCAAACACGGTTTGTGCTAGCTTCTTGAAACTTGACACGATAATGTAGTTTCAAGTTTTATCTCTAAGTTTCGTTTCCTCTTTATGTAGCCCTAAGCAGTGACTGGCGAGATACACTGTCCTTGAAAGGGGTTGCCAAGCTTCCCAAAATTACGAATCTCCAGAAATCTCAGCAACTATTTTTTCACCCAAACTGGATGATACTTTCAGGTAATGATCAGTACACTAAGCCCACTTGGTTCCCCAAATTTCGTTCTTCTATGTTGAAGCGTTCGTTTCCAGTAACAGTTTGAATTTTGGCGTTTCACTCTGTTTTCTCCTATATTGAGAGATGTATGTGGAACTCTAAATCAAACACGGTTTGTGCTAGCTTCTTGAAACTTGACACGATAATGTAGTTTCAAGTTCTGTCTCTAGGTTTTGTTTCCTCTTGATGTAGCCCTAAGCAGTGACTGGCGAGATACACTGTCCTTGAAAGGGGTTGCCAAGCTTCCCAAAATTACGAATCTCCAGAAATCTCAGCAACTATTTTTTCACCCAAACTGGATGATACTTTCAGGTAATGATCAGTACACTAAGCCCACTTGGTTCCCCAAATTTCGTTCTTCTATGTTGAAGCATTCGTTTCCAGTAACAGTTTGAATCTTGGCGTTTCACTCTGTTTCCTCCAATATTGATAGGTGTACGTGGAACTCTAAATCAAACACGGTTTGTGCTAGCTTCTTCAAACTTGACACGATAATGTAGTTTCAAGTTCTGTCTCTAGGTTTTGTTTCCTCTTGATGTAGCCCTAAGCAGTGACTGGCGAGATACACTGTCCTTGAAAGGGGTTGCCAAGCTTCCCAAAATTACGAATCTCCAGAAATCTCAGCAACTATTTTTTCACCCAAACTGGATGATACTTTCAGGTAATGATCAGTACACTAAGCCCACTTGGTTCCCCAAATTTCGTTCTTCTATGTTGAACCGTTCGTTTCCAGTAACAGTTTGAATTTTGGCGTTTCACTCTGTTTTCTCCTATATTGATAGATGTATGTGGAACTCTAAATCAAACACGGTTTGTGCTAGCTTTTTGAAACTTGACACGATAATGTAGTTTCAAGTTCTATCTCTAGGTTTTGTTTCCTCTTGATGTAGCCCTAAGCAGTGACTGGCGAGATACACTGTCCTTGAAAGGGGTTGCCAAGCTTCCCAAAATTACGAATCTCCAGAAATCTCAGAAACTATTTTTTCACCCAAACTGGATGATACTTTCAGGTAATGATCAGTACACTAAGCCCACTTGGTTCCCCAAATTTCGTTCTTCTATGTTGAACCGTTCGTTTCCAGTAACAGTTTGAATTTTGGCGTTTCACTCTGTTTTCTCCTATATTGAGAGATGTATGTGGAACTCTAAATCAAACACGGTTTGTGCTAGCTTCTTGAAACTTGACAAGATAATGTAGTTTCAAGTTCTGTCTCTAGGTTTGTTTCCTCTTGATGTAGCCCTAAGCAGTGACTGGCGTGATACACTGTCCTTGAAAGGGGTTGCCAAGCTTCCCAAAATTACGAATCTCCAGAAATCTTAGAAACTATTTTTTCACCCAAACTGGATGATACTTTCAGGTAATGATCAGTACACTAAGCCCACTTGGTTCCCCAAATTTCGTTCTTCTATGTTGAAGCGTTCGTTTCCAGTAACAGTTTGAATTTTGGCGTTTCACTCTGTTTTCTCCTATATTGAGAGATGTATGTGGAACTCTAAATCAAACACGGTTTGTGCTAGCTTCTTGAAACTTGACACGATAATGTAGTTTCAAGTTCTGTCTCTAGGTTTTGTTTCCTCTTGATGTAGCCCTAAGCAGTGACTGGCGAGATACACTGTCCTTGAAAGGGGTTGCCAAGCTTCCCAAAATTACGAATCTCCAGAAATCTCAGCAACTATTTTTTCACCCAAACTGGATGATACTTTCAGGTAATGATCAGTACACTAAGCCCACTTGGTTCCCCAAATTTCGTTCTTCTATGTTGAAGCGTTCATTTCCAGTAACAGTTTGAATCTTGGCGTTTCACTCTGTTTCCTCCAATATTGATAGGTGTACGTGGAACTCTAAATCAAACACGGTTTGTGCTAGCTTCTTGAAACTTGACACGATAATGTAGTTTCAAGTTCTGTCTCTAGGTTTTGTTTCCTCTTGATGTAGCCCTAAGCAGTGACTGGCGAGATACACTGTCCTTGAAAGGGGTTGCCAAGCTACCCAAAATTACGAATCTCCAGAAATCTCAGCAACTATTTTTTCACCCAAACTGGATGATACTTTCAGGTAATGATCAGTACACTAAGCCCACTTGGTTCCCCAAATTTCGTTCTTCTATGTTGAAGCGTTCGTTTCCAGTAACAGTTTGAATTTTGGCGTTTCACTCTGTTTTCTCCTATATTGATAGATGTATGTGGAACTCTAAATCAAACACGGTTTGTGCTAGCTTCTTGAAACTTGACACGATAATGTAGTTTCAAGTTCTATCTCTAGGTTTTGTTTCCTCTTAATGTAGCCCTAAGCAGTGACTGGCGAGATACACTGTCCTTGAAAGGGGTTGCCAAGCTTCCCAAAATTACGAATCTCCAGAAATCTCAGCAACTATTTTTTCACCCAAACTGGATGATACTTTCAGGTAATGATCAGTACACTAAGCCCACTTGGTTCCCCAAATTTCGTTCTTCTATGTTGAAGCGTTCGTTTCCAGTAACAGTTTGAATTTTGGCGTTTCACTCTGTTTTCTCCTATATTGAGAGATGTATGTGGAACTCTAAATCAAACACGGTTTGTGCTAGCTTCTTGAAACTTGACACGATAATGTAGTTTCAAGTTCTGTCTCTAGGTTTGTTTCCTCTTGATGTAGCCCTAAGCAGTGACTGGCGTGATACACTGTCCTTGAAAGGGGTTGCCAAGCTTCCCAAAATTACGAATCTCCAGAAATCTTAGAAACTATTTTTTCACCCAAACTGGATGATACTTTCAGGTAATGATCAGTACACTAAGCCCACTTGGTTCCCCAAATTTCGTTCTTCTATGTTGAAGCGTTCGTTTCCAGTAACAGTTTGAATTTTGGCGTTTCACTCTGTTTTCTCCTATATTGAGAGATGTATGTGGAACTCTAAATCAAACACGGTTTGTGCTAGCTTCTTGAAACTTGACACGATAATGTAGTTTCAAGTTCTGTCTCTAGGTTTTGTTTCCTCTTGATGTAGCCCTAAGCAGTGACTGGCGAGATACACTGTCCTTGAAAGGGGTTGCCAAGCTTCCCAAAATTACGAATCTCCAGAAATCTCAGCAACTATTTTTTCACCCAAACTGGATGATACTTTCAGGTAATGATCAGTACACTAAGCCCACTTGGTTCCCCAAATTACGTTCTTCTATGTTGAAGCGTTCATTTCCAGTAACAGTTTGAATCTTGGCGTTTCACTCTGTTTCCTCCAATATTGATAGGTGTACGTGGAACTCTAAATCAAACACGGTTTGTGCTAGCTTCTTGAAACTTGACACGATAATGTAGTTTCAAGTTCTATCTCTAGGTTTTGTTTCCTCTTAATGTAGCCCTAAGCAGTGACTGGCGAGATACACTGTCCTTGAAAGGGGTTGCCAAGCTTCCCAAAATTACGAATCTCCAGAAATCTCAGCAACTATTTTTTCACCCAAACTGGATGATACTTTCAGGTAATGATCAGTACACTAAGCCCACTTGGTTCCCCAAATTTCGTTCTTCTATGTTGAAGCGTTCGTTTCCAGTAACAGTTTGAATCTTGGCGTTTCACTCTGTTTCCTCCAATATTGATAGGTGTACGTGGAACTCTAAATCAAACACGGTTTGTGCTAGCTTCTTCAAACTTGACACGATAATGTAGTTTCAAGTTCTGTCTCTAGGTTTTGTTTCCTCTTGATGTAGCCCTAAGCAGTGACTGGCGAGATACACTGTCCTTGAAAGGGGTTGCCAAGCTTCCCAAAATTACGAATCTCCAGAAATCTCAGCAACTATTTTTTCACCCAAACTGGATGATACTTTCAGGTAATGATCAGTACACTAAGCCCACTTGGTTCCCCAAATTTCGTTCTTCTATGTTGAACCGTTCGTTTCCAGTAACAGTTTGAATTTTGGCGTTTCACTCTGTTTTCTCCTATATTGATAGATGTATGTGGAACTCTAAATCAAACACGGTTTGTGCTAGCTTTTTGAAACTTGACACGATAATGTAGTTTCAAGTTCTATCTCTAGGTTTTGTTTCCTCTTGATGTAGCCCTAAGCAGTGACTGGCGAGATACACTGTCCTTGAAAGGGGTTGCCAAGCTTCCCAAAATTACGAATCTCCAGAAATCTCAGCAACTATTTTTTCACCCAAACTGGATGATACTTTCAGGTAATGATCAGTACACTAAGCCCACTTGGTTCCCCAAATTTCGTTCTTCTATGTTGAACCGTTCGTTTCCAGTAACAGTTTGAATTTTGGCGTTTCACTCTGTTTTCTCCTATATTGAGAGATGTATGTGGAACTCTAAATCAAACACGGTTTGTGCTAGCTTCTTGAAACTTGACACGATAATGTAGTTTCAAGTTCTATCTCTAGGTTTTGTTTCCTCTTGATGTAGCCCTAAGCAGTGACTGGCGAGATACACTGTCCTTGAAAGGGGTTGCCAAGCTTCCCAAAATTACGAATCTCCAGAAATCTCAGCAACTATTTTTTCACCCAAACTGGATGATACTTTCAGGTAATGATCAGTACACTAAGCCCAGTTGGTTCCCCAAATTTCGTTCTTCTATATTGAAGCGTTCGTTTCAAGTAACAGTTTGAATTTCGGCGTTTCACTCTGTTTTCTCCTATATTGAGAGATGTATGTGGAACTCTAAATCAAACACGGTTTGTGCTAGCTTCTTCAAATTGACACGATAATGTAGTTTCAAGTTCTGTCTCTAGGTTTTGTTTCTTCTTGATGTAGCCCTAAGCAGTGACTGGCGAGATACACTGTCCTTGAAAGGGGTTGCCAAGCTACCCAAAATTACGAATCTCCAGAAATCTCAGCAACTATTTTTTCACCCAAACTGGATGATACTTTCAGGTAATGATCAGTACACTAAGCCCAGTTGGTTCTCCAAATTTCGTTCTTCTATGTTGAAGCGTTCGTTTCCAGTAACAGTTTGAATTTTGGCGTTTCACTCTGTTTTCTCCTATATTGAGAGATGTATGTGGAACTCTAAATCAAACACGGTTTGTGCTAGCTTCTTGAAACTTGACACGATAATGTAGTTTCAAGTTCTGTCTCTAGGTTTTTTTTCCTCTTGATGTAGCCCTAAGCAGTGACTGGCGAGATACACTGTCCTTGAAAGGGGTTGCCAAGCTTCCCAAAATTACGAATCTCCAGAAATCTCAGCAACTATTTTTTCACCCAAACTGGATGATACTTTCAGGTAATGATCAGTACACTAAGCCCACTTGGTTCCCCAAATTTCGTTCTTCTATGTTGAAGCGTTCGTTTCCAGTAACAGTTTGAATCTTGGCGTTTCACTCTGTTTCCTCCAATATTGATAGGTGTACGTGGAACTCTAAATCAAACACGGTTTGTGCTAGCTTCTTCAAACTTGACACGATAATGTAGTTTCAAGTTCTGTCTCTAGGTTTTGTTTCCTCTTGATGTAGCCCTAAGCAGTGACTGGCGAGATACACTGTCCTTGAAAGGGGTTGCCAAGCTTCCCAAAATTACGAATCTCCAGAAATCTCAGCAACTATTTTTTCACCCAAACTGGATGATACTTTCAGGTAATGATCAGTACACTAAGCCCACTTGGTTCCCCAAATTTCGTTCTTCTATGTTGAAGCGTTCGTTTCCAGTAACAGTTTGAATCTTGGCGTTTCACTCTGTTTCCTCCAATATTGATAGGTGTACGTGGAACTCTAAATCAAACACGGTTTGTGCTAGCTTCTTCAAACTTGACACGATAATGTAGTTTCAAGTTCTGTCTCTAGGTTTTGTTTCCTCTTGATGTAGCCCTAAGCAGTGACTGGCGAGATACACTGTCCTTGAAAGGGGTTGCCAAGCTACCCAAAATTACGAATCTCCAGAAATCTCAGCAACTATTTTTTCACCCAAACTGGATGATACTTTCAGGTAATGATCAGTACACTAAGCCCACTTGGTTCCCCAAATTTCGTTCTTCTATGTTGAAGCGTTCGTTTCCAGTAACAGTTTGAATTTTGGCGTTTCACTCTGTTTTCTCCTATATTGAGAGATGTATGTGGAACTCTAAATCAAACACGCTTTGTGCTAGCTTCTTGAAACTTGACACGATAATGTAGTTTCAAGTTCTGTCTCTAGGTTTTGTTTCCTCTTGATGTAGCCCTAAGCAGTGACTGGCGAGATACACTGTCCTTGAAAGGGGTTGCCAAGCTTCCCAAAATTACGAATCTCCAGAAATCTCAGCAACTATTTTTTCACCCAAACTGGATGATACTTTCAGGTAATGATCAGTACACTAAGCCCACTTGGTTCCCCAAATTTCGTTCTTCTATGTTGAAGCGTTCATTTCCAGTAACAGTTTGAATCTTGGCGTTTCACTCTGTTTCCTCCAATATTGATAGGTGTACGTGGAACTCTAAATCAAACACGGTTTGTGCTAGCTTCTTGAAACTGACACGATAATGTAGTTTCAAGTTCTGTCTCTAGGTTTTGTTTCCTCTTGATGTAGCCCTAAGCAGTGACTGGCGAGATACACTGTCCTTGAAAGGGGTTGCCAAGCTACCCAAAATTATGAATCTCCAGAAATCTCAGCAACTATTTTTTCACCCAAACTGGATGATACTTTCAGGTAATGATCAGTACACTAAGCCCACTTGGTTCCCCAAATTTCGTTCTTCTATGTTGAAGCGTTCGTTTCCAGTAACAGTTTGAATTTTGGCGTTTCACTCTGTTTTCTCCTATATTGATAGATGTATGTGGAACTCTAAATCAAACACGGTTTGTGCTAGCTTCTTGAAACTTGACACGATAATATAGTTTCAAGTTCTATCTCTAGGTTTTGTTTCCTCTTGATGTAGCCCTAGCAGTGACTGGCGAGATACACTGTCCTTGAAAGGGGTTGCCAAGCTACCCAAAATTACGAATCTCCAGAAATCTCAGCAACTATTTTTTCACCCAAACTGGATGATACTTTCAGGTAATGATCAGTACACTAAGCCCACTTGGTTCCCCAAATTTCGTTCTTCTATGTTGAAGCGTTCGTTTCCAGTAACAGTTTGAATTTTGGCGTTTCACTCTGTTTTCTCCTATATTGATAGATGTATGTGGAACTCTAAATCAAACACGGTTTGTGCTAGCTTCTTGAAACTTGACACGATAATGTAGTTTCAAGTTCTATCTCTAAGTTTCGTTTCCTCTTGATGTAGCCCTAAGCAGTGACTGGCGAGATACACTGTCCTTGAAAGGGGTTGCCAAGCTTCCCAAAATTACGAATCTCCAGAAATCTCAGCAACTATTTTTTCACCCAAACTGGATGATACTTTCAGGTAATGATCAGTACACTAAGCCCACTTGGTTCCCCAAATTTCGTTCTTCTATGTTGAAGCGTTCGTTTCCAGTAACAGTTTGAATTTTGGCGTTTCACTCTGTTTTCTCCTATATTGATAGATGTATGTGGAACTCTAAATCAAACACGGTTTGTGCTAGCTTCTTGAAACTTGAAACGATAATGTAGTTTCAAGTTCTATCTCTAGGTTTTGTTTCCTCTTGATGTAGCCCTAAGCAGTGACTGGCGAGATACACTGTCCTTGAAAGGGGTTGCCAAGCTTCCCAAAATTACGAATCTCCAGAAATCTCAGCAACTATTTTTTCACCCAAACTGGATGATACTTTCAGGTAATGATCAGTACACTAAGCCCAGTTGGTTCCCCAAATTTCGTTCTTCTATGTTGAAGCGTTCGTTTCCAGTAACAGTTTGAATTTTGGCGTTTCACTCTGTTTTCTCCTATATTGATAGATGTATGTGGAACTCTAAATCAAACACGGTTTGTGCTAGCTTCTTGAAACTTGACACGATAATATAGTTTCAAGTTCTATCTCTAGGTTTTTTTTCCTCTTGATGTAGCCCTAAGCAGTGACTGGCGAGATACACTGTCCTTGAAAGGGGTTGCCAAGCTACCGAAAATTACGAATCTCCAGAAATCTCAGCAACTATTTTTTCACCCAAACTGGATGATACTTTCAGGTAATGATCAGTACACTAAGCCCAGTTGGTTCCCCAAATTTCGTTCTTCTATGTTGAAGCGTTCGTTTCCAGTAACAGTTTGAATTTTGGCGTTTCACTCTGTTTTCTCCTATATTGATAGATGTATGTGGAACTCTAAATCAAACACGGTTTGTGCTAGCTTCTTGAAACTTGACACGATAATGTAGTTTCAAGTTCTATCTCTAGGTTTTGTTTCCTCTTGATGTAGCCCTAAGCAGTGACTGGCGAGATACACTGTCCTTGAAAGGGGTTGCCAAGCTTCCCAAAATTACGAATCTCCAGAAATCTCAGCAACTATTTTTTCACCCAAACTGGATGATACTTTCAGGTAATGATCAGTACACTAAGCCCAGTTGGTTCCCCAAATTTCGTTCTTCTATGTTGAAGCGTTCGTTTCCAGTAACAGTTTGAATTTTGGCGTTTCACTCTGTTTTCTCCTATATTGATAGATGTATGTGGAACTCTAAATCAAACACGGTTTGTGCTAGCTTCTTGAAACTTGACACGATAATATAGTTTCAAGTTCTATCTCTAGGTTTTTTTTCCTCTTGATGTAGCCCTAAGCAGTGACTGGCGAGATACACTGTCCTTGAAAGGGGTTGCCAAGCTACCGAAAATTACGAATCTCCAGAAATCTCAGCAACTATTTTTTCACCCAAACTGGATGATACTTTCAGGTAATGATCAGAACACTAAGCCCAGTTGGTTCCCCAAATTTCGTTCTTCTATGTTGAAGCGTTCGTTTCCAGTAACAGTTTGAATTTTGGCGTTTCACTCTGTTTTCTCCTATATTGATAGATGTATGTGGAACTCTAAATCAAACACGGTTTGTGCTAGCTTCTTGAAACTTGACACGATAATGTAGTTTCAAGTTCTATCTCTAAGTTTTGTTTCCTCTTGATGTAGCCCTAAGCAGTGACTGGCGAGATACACTGTCCTTGAAAGGGGTTGCCAAGCTACCCAAAATTACGAATCTCCAGAAATCTCAGCAACTATTTTTTCACCCAAACTGGATGATACTTTCAGGTAATGATCAGTACACTAAGCCCAGTTGGTTCCCCAAATTTCGTTCTTCTATGTTGAAGCGTTCGTTTCCAGTAACAGTTTGAATTTTGGCGTTTCACTCTGTTTTCTCCTATATTGATAGATGTATGTGGAACTCTAAATCAAACACGGTTTGTGCTAGCTTCTTGAAACTTGACACGATAATGTAGTTTCAAGTTCTATCTCTAAGTTTTGTTTCCTCTTGATGTAGCCCTAAGCAGTGACTGGCGAGATACACTGTCCTTGAAAGGGGTTGCCAAGCTACCCAAAATTACGAATCTCCAGAAATCTCAGCAACTATTTTTTCACCCAAACTGGATGATACTTTCAGGTAATGATCAGTACACTAAGCCCACTTGGTTCCCCAAATTTCGTTCTTCTATGTTGAAGCGTTCGTTTCCAGTAACAGTTTGAATTTTGGCGTTTCACTCTGTTTTCTCCTATATTGAGAGATGTATGTGGAACTCTAAATCAAACACGGTTTGTGCTAGCTTCTTGAAACTTGACACGATAATGTAGTTTCAAGTTCTGTCTCTAGGTTTTGTTTCCTCTTGATGTAGCCCTAAGCAGTGACTGGCGAGATACACTGTCCTTGAAAGGGGTTGCCAAGCTTCCCAAAATTACGAATCTCCAGAAATCTCAGCAACTATTTTTTCACCCAAACTGGATGATACTTTCAGGTAATGATCAGTACACTAAGCCCAGTTGGTTCCCCAAATTTCGTTCTTCTATGTTGAAGCGTTCGTTTCCAGTAACAGTTTGAATTTTGGCGTTTCACTCTGTTTTCTCCTATATTGAGAGATGTATGTGGAACTCTAAATCAAACACGGTTTGTGCTAGCTTCTTCAAACTTGACACGATAATGTAGTTTCAAGTTCTGTCTCTAGGTTTTGTTTCTTCTTGATGTAGCCCTAAGCAGTGACTGGCGAGATACACTGTCCTTGAAAGGGGTTGCCAAGCTTCCCAAAATTACGAATCTCCAGAAATCTCAGCAACTATTTTTTCACCCAAACTGGATGATACTTTCAGGTAATGATCAGTACACTAAGCCAAGTTGGTTCCCCAAATTTCGTTCTTCTATGTTGAAGCGTTCGTTTCCAGTAACAGTTTGAATTTTGGCGTTTCACTCTGTTTTCTCCTATATTGAGAGATGTATGTGGAACTCTAAATCAAACACGGTTTGTGCTAGCTTCTTGAAACTTGACACGATAATATAGTTTCAAGTTCTGTCTCTAGGTTTTGTTTCCTCTTGATGTAGCCCTAAGCAGTGACTGGCGAGATACACTGTCCTTGAAAGGGGTTGCCAAGCTTCCCAAAATTACGAATCTCCAGAAATCTCAGCAACTATTTTTTCACCCAAACTGGATGATACTTTCAGGTAATGATCAGTACACTAAGCCCACTTGGTTCCCCAAATTTCGTTCTTCTATGTTGAAGCGTTCGTTTCCAGTAACAGTTTGAATCTTGGCGTTTCACTCTGTTTCCTCCAATATTGATAGGTGTACGTGGAACTCTAAATCAAACACGGTTTGTGCTAGCTTCTTCAAACTTGACACGATAATGTAGTTTCAAGTTCTGTCTCTAGGTTTTGTTTCCTCTTGATGTAGCCCTAAGCAGTGACTGGCGAGATACACTGTCCTTGAAAGGGGTTGCCAAGCTTCCCAAAATTACGAATCTCCAGAAATCTCAGCAACTATTTTTTCACCCAAACTGGATGATACTTTCAGGTAATGATCAGTACACTAAGCCCACTTGGTTCCCCAAATTTCGTTCTTCTATGTTGAAGCGTTCGTTTCCAGTAACAGTTTGAATCTTGGCGTTTCACTCTGTTTCCTCCAATATTGATAGGTGTACGTGGAACTCTAAATCAAACACGGTTTGTGCTAGCTTCTTCAAACTTGACACGATAATGTAGTTTCAAGTTCTGTCTCTAGGTTTTGTTTCCTCTTGATGTAGCCCTAAGCAGTGACTGGCGAGATACACTGTCCTTGAAAGGGGTTGCCAAGCTACCCAAAATTACGAATCTCCAGAAATCTCAGCAACTATTTTTTCACCCAAACTGGATGATACTTTCAGGTAATGATCAGTACACTAAGCCCAGTTGGTTCCCCAAATTTCGTTCTTCTATGTTGAAGCGTTCGTTTCCAGTAACAGTTTGAATTTTGGCGTTTCACTCTGTTTTCTCCTATATTGAGAGATGTATGTGGAACTCTAAATCAAACACGGTTTGTGCTAGCTTCTTCAAACTTGACACGATAATGTAGTTTCAAGTTCTGTCTCTAGGTTTTGTTTCCTCTTGATGTAGCCCTAAGCAGTGACTGGCGAGATACACTGTCCTTGAAAGGGGTTGCCAAGCTTCCCAAAATTACGAATCTCCAGAAATCTCAGCAACTATTTTTTCACCCAAACTGGATGATACTTTCAGGTAATGATCAGTACACTAAGCCCACTTGGTTCCCCAAATTTCGTTCTTCTATGTTGAAGCGTTCGTTTCCAGTAACAGTTTGAATCTTGGCGTTTCACTCTGTTTCCTCCAATATTGATAGGTGTACGTGGAACTCTAAATCAAACACGGTTTGTGCTAGCTTCTTCAAACTTGACACGATAATGTAGTTTCAAGTTCTGTCTCTAGGTTTTGTTTCCTCTTGATGTAGCCCTAAGCAGTGACTGGCGAGATACACTGTCCTTGAAAGGGGTTGCCAAGCTTCCCAAAATTACGAATCTCCAGAAATCTCAGCAACTATTTTTTCACCCAAACTGCATGATACTTTCAGGTAATGATCAGTACACTAAGCCCACTTGGTTCCCCAAATTTCGTTCTTCTATGTTGAAGCGTTCGTTTCCAGTAACAGTTTGAATCTTGGCGTTTCACTCTGTTTCCTCCAATATTGATAGGTGTACGTGGAACTCTAAATCAAACACGGTTTGTGCTAGCTTCTTCAAACTTGACACGATAATGTAGTTTCAAGTTCTGTCTCTAGGTTTTGTTTCCTCTTGATGTAGCCCTAAGCAGTGACTGGCGAGATACACTGTCCTTGAAAGGGGTTGCCAAGCTACCCAAAATTACGAATCTCCAGAAATCTCAGCAACTATTTTTTCACCCGAACTGGATGATACTTTCAGGTAATGATCAGTACACTAAGCCCAGTTGGTTCCCCAAATTTCGTTCTTCTATGTTGAAGCGTTCGTTTCCAGTAACAGTTTGAATTTTGGCGTTTCACTCTGTTTTCTCCTATATTGAGAGATGTATGTGGAACTCTAAATCAAACACGGTTTGTGCTAGCTTCTTGAAACTTGACACGATAATGTAGTTTCAAGTTCTATCTCTAAGTTTTGTTTCCTCTTGATGTAGCCCTAAGCAGTGACTGGCGAGATACACTGTCCTTGAAAGGGGTTGCCAAGCTACCCAAAATTACGAATCTCCAGAAATCTCAGCAACTATTTTTTCACCCAAACTGGATGATACTTTCAGGTAATGATCAGTACACTAAGCCCACTTGGTTCCCCAAATTTCGTTCTTCTATGTTGAAGCGTTCGTTTCCAGTAACAGTTTGAATTTTGGCGTTTCACTCTGTTTTCTCCTATATTGAGAGATGTATGTGGAACTCTAAATCAAACACGGTTTGTGCTAGCTTCTTGAAACTTGACACGATAATGTAGTTTCAAGTTCTGTCTCTAGGTTTTGTTTCCTCTTGATGTAGCCCTAAGCAGTGACTGGCGAGATACACTGTCCTTGAAAGGGGTTGCCAAGCTTCCCAAAATTACGAATCTCCAGAAATCTCAGCAACTATTTTTTCACCCAAACTGGATGATACTTTCAGGTAATGATCAGTACACTAAGCCCAGTTGGTTCCCCAAATTTCGTTCTTCTATGTTGAAGCGTTCGTTTCCAGTAACAGTTTGAATTTTTTCGTTTCACTCTGTTTTCTCCTATATTGAGAGATGTATGTGGAACTCTAAATCAAACACGGTTTGTGCTAGCTTCTTGAAACTTGACACGATAATGTAGTTTCAAGTTCTGTCTCTAGGTTTTGTTTCTTCTTGATGTAGCCCTAAGCAGTGACTGGCGAGATACACTGTCCTTGAAAGGGGTTGCCAAGCTTCCCAAAATTACGAATCTCCAGAAATCTCAGCAACTATTTTTTCACCCAAACTGGATGATACTTTCAGGTAATGATCAGTACACTAAGCCAAGTTGGTTCCCCAAATTTCGTTCTTCTATGTTGAAGCGTTCGTTTCCAGTAACAGTTTGAATTTTGGCGTTTCACTCTGTTTTCTCCTATATTGAGAGATGTATGTGGAACTCTAAATCAAACACGGTTTGTGCTAGCTTCTTGAAACTTGACACGATAATGTAGTTTCAAGTTCTGTCTCTAGGTTTTGTTTCCTCTTGATGTAGCCCTAAGCAGTGACTGGCGAGATACACTGTCCTTGAAAGGGGTTGCCAAGCTTCCCAAAATTACGAATCTCCAGAAATCTCAGCAACTATTTTTTCACCCAAACTGGATGATACTTTCAGGTAATGATCAGTACACTAAGCCCACTTGGTTCCCCAAATTTCGTTCTTCTATGTTGAAGCGTTCGTTTCCAGTAACAGTTTGAATCTTGGCGTTTCACTCTGTTTCCTCCAATATTGATAGGTGTACGTGGAACTCTAAATCAAACACGGTTTGTGCTAGCTTCTTCAAACTTGACACGATAATGTAGTTTCAAGTTCTGTCTCTAGGTTTTGTTTCCTCTTGATGTAGCCCTAAGCAGTGACTGGCAAGATACACTGTCCTTGAAAGGGGTTGCCAAGCTTCCCAAAATTACGAATCTCCAGAAATCTCAGCAACTATTTTTTCACCCAAACTGGATGATACTTTCAGGTAATGATCAGTACACTAAGCCCACTTGGTTCCCCAAATTTCGTTCTTCTATGTTGAAGCGTTCGTTTCCAGTAACAGTTTGAATCTTGGCGTTTCACTCTGTTTCCTCCAATATTGATAGGTGTACGTGGAACTCTAAATCAAACACGGTTTGGGCTAGCTTCTTCAAACTTGACACGATAATGTAGTTTCAAGTTCTGTCTCTAGGTTTTGTTTCCTCTTGATGTAGCCCTAAGCAGTGACTGGCGAGATACACTGTCCTTGAAAGGGGTTGCCAAGCTACCCAAAATTACGAATCTCCAGAAATCTCAGCAACTATTTTTTCACCCAAACTGGATGATACTTTCAGGTAATGATCAGTACACTAAGCCCAGTTGGTTCCCCAAATTTCGTTCTTCTATGTTGAAGCGTTCGTTTCCAGTAACAGTTTGAATTTTGGCGTTTCACTCTGTTTTCTCCTATATTGATAGATGTATGTGGAACTCTAAATCAAACACGGTTTGTGCTAGCTTCTTGAAACTTGACACGATAATGTAGTTTCAAGTTCTGTCTCTAGGTTTTGTTTCCTCTTGATGTAGCCCTAAGCAGTGACTGGCGAGATACACTGTCCTTGAAAGGGGTTGCCAAGCTTCCCAAAATTACGAATCTTCAGAAATCTCAGCAACTATTTTTTCACCCAAACTGGATGATACTTTCAGGTAATGATCAGTACACTAAGCCCACTTGGTTCCCCAAATTTCGTTCTTCTATGTTGAAGCGTTCGTTTCCAGTAACAGTTTGAATCTTGGCGTTTCACTCTGTTTCCTCCAATATTGATAGGTGTACGTGGAACTCTAAATCAAACACGGTTTGTGCTAGCTTCTTCAAACTTGACACGATAATGTAGTTTCAAGTTCTGTCTCTAGGTTTTGTTTCCTCTTGATGTAGCCCTAAGCAGTGACTGGCGAGATACACTGTCCTTGAAAGGGGTTGCCAAGCTTCCCAAAATTACGAATCTCCAGAAATCTCAGCAACTATTTTTTCACCCAAACTGCATGATACTTTCAGGTAATGATCAGTACACTAAGCCCACTTGGTTCCCCAAATTTCGTTCTTCTATGTTGAAGCGTTCGTTTCCAGTAACAGTTTGAATCTTGGCGTTTCACTCTGTTTCCTCCAATATTGATAGGTGTACGTGGAACTCTAAATCAAACACGGTTTGTGCTAGCTTCTTCAAACTTGACACGATAATGTAGTTTCAAGTTCTGTCTCTAGGTTTTGTTTCCTCTTGATGTAGCCCTAAGCAGTGACTGGCGAGATACACTGTCCTTGAAAGGGGTTGCCAAGCTACCCAAAATTACGAATCTCCAGAAATCTCAGCAACTATTTTTTCACCCGAACTGGATGATACTTTCAGGTAATGATCAGTACACTAAGCCCACTTGGTTCCCCAAATTTCGTTCTTCTATGTTGAAGCGTTCGTTTCCAGTAACAGTTTGAATTTTGGCGTTTCACTCTGTTTTCTCCTATATTGATAGATGTATGTGGAACTCTAAATCAAACACGGTTTGTGCTAGCTTCTTGAAACTTGACACGATAATGTAGTTTCAAGTTCTATCTCTAGGTTTTGTTTCCTCTTGATGTAGCCCTAAGCAGTGACTGGCGAGATACACTGTCCTTGAAAGGGGTTGCCAAGCTTCCCAAAATTACGAATCTCCAGAAATCTCAGCAACTATTTTTTCACCCAAACTGGATGATACTTTCAGGTAATGATCAGTACACTAAGCCCACTTGGTTCCCCAAATTTCGTTCTTCTATGTTGAAGCGTTCGTTTCCAGTAACAGTTTGAATTTTGGCGTTTCACTCTGTTTTCTCCTATATTGATAGATGTATGTGGAACTCTAAATCAAACACGGTTTGTGCTAGCTTCTTGAAACTTGACACGATAATGTAGTTTCAAGTTCTCTCTCTAAGTTTCGTTTCCTCTTGATGTAGCCCTAAGCAGTGACTGGCGAGATACACTGTCCTTGAAAGGGGTTGCCAAGCTTCCCAAAATTACGAATCTCCAGAAATCTCAGCAACTATTTTTTCACCCAAACTGGATGATACTTTCAGGTAATGATCAGTACACTAAGCCCACTTGGTTCCCCAAATTTCGTTCTTCTATGTTGAAGCGTTCGTTTCAAGTAACAGTTTGAATTTTGGCGTTTCACTCTGTTTTCTCCTATATTGAGAGATGTATGTGGAACTCTAAATCAAACACGGTTTGTGCTAGCTTCTTGAAACTTGACACGATAATGTAGTTTCAAGTTCTGTCTCTAGGTTTTGTTTCCTCTTGATGTAGCCCTAAGCAGTGACTGGCGAGATACACTGTCCTTGAAAGGGGTTGCCAAGCTTCCCAAAATTACGAATCTCCAGAAATCTCAGCAACTATTTTTTCACCCAAACTGGATGATACTTTCAGGTAATGATCAGTACACTAAGCCCACTTGGTTCCCCAAATTTCGTTCTTCTATGTTGAAGCGTTCGTTTCCAGTAACAGTTTGAATCTTGGCGTTTCACTCTGTTTCCTCCAATATTGATAGGTGTACGTGGAACTCTAAATCAAACACGGTTTGTGCTAGCTTCTTCAAACTTGACACGATAATGTAGTTTCAAGTTCTGTCTCTAGGTTTTGTTTCCTCTTGATGTAGCCCTAAGCAGTGACTGGCGAGATACACTGTCCTTGAAAGGGGTTGCCAAGCTTCCCAAAATTACGAATCTCCAGAAATCTCAGCAACTATTTTTTCACCCAAACTGCATGATACTTTCAGGTAATGATCAGTACACTAAGCCCACTTGGTTCCCCAAATTTCGTTCTTCTATGTTGAAGCGTTCGTTTCCAGTAACAGTTTGAATCTTGGCGTTTCACTCTGTTTCCTCCAATATTGATAGGTGTACGTGGAACTCTAAATCAAACACGGTTAGTGCTAGCTTCTTCAAACTTGACACGATAATGTAGTTTCAAGTTCTGTCTCTAGGTTTTGTTTCCTCTTGATGTAGCCCTAAGCAGTGACTGGCGAGATACACTGTCCTTGAAAGGGGTTGCCAAGCTACCCAAAATTACGAATCTCCAGAAATCTCAGCAACTATTTTTTCACCCGAACTGGATGATACTTTCAGGTAATGATCAGTACACTAAGCCCACTTGGTTCCCCAAATTTCGTTCTTCTATGTTGAAGCGTTCGTTTCCAGTAACAGTTTGAATTTTGGCGTTTCACTCTGTTTTCTCCTATATTGATAGATGTATGTGGAACTCTAAATCAAACACGGTTTGTGCTAGCTTCTTGAAACTTGACACGATAATGTAGTTTCAAGTTCTATCTCTAGGTTTTGTTTCCTCTTGATGTAGCCCTAAGCAGTGACTGGCGAGATACACTGTCCTTGAAAGGGGTTGCCAAGCTTCCCAAAATTACGAATCTCCAGAAATCTCAGCAACTATTTTTTCACCCAAACTGGATGATACTTTCAGGTAATGATCAGTACACTAAGCCCACTTGGTTCCCCAAATTTCGTTCTTCTATGTTGAAGCGTTCGTTTCCAGTAACAGTTTGAATTTTGGCGTTTCACTCTGTTTTCTCCTATATTGATAGATGTATGTGGAACTCTAAATCAAACACGGTTTCTGCTAGCTTCTTGAAACTTGACACGATAATGTAGTTTCAAGTTCTCTCTCTAAGTTTCGTTTCCTCTTGATGTAGCCCTAAGCAGTGACTGGCGAGATACACTGTCCTTGAAAGGGGTTGCCAAGCTTCCCAAAATTACGAATCTCCAGAAATCTCAGCAACTATTTTTTCACCCAAACTGGATGATACTTTCAGGTAATGATCAGTACACTAAGCCCACTTGGTTCCCCAAATTTCGTTCTTCTATGTTGAAGCGTTCGTTTCAAGTAACAGTTTGAATTTTGGCGTTTCACTCTGTTTTCTCCTATATTGAGAGATGTATGTGGAACTCTAAATCAAACACGGTTTGTGCTAGCTTCTTGAAACTTGACACGATAATGTAGTTTCAAGTTCTGTCTCTAGGTTTTGTTTCCTCTTGATGTAGCCCTAAGCAGTGACTGGCGAGATACACTGTCCTTGAAAGGGGTTGCCAAGCTTCCCAAAATTACGAATCTCCAGAAATCTCAGCAACTATTTTTTCACCCAAACTGGATGATACTTTCAGGTAATGATCAGTACACTAAGCCCACTTGGTTCCCCAAATTTCGTTCTTCTATGTTGAAGCGTTCGTTTCCAGTAACAGTTTGAATTTTGGCGTTTCACTCTGTTTCCTCCAATATTGATAGGTGTACGTGGAACTCTAAATCAAACACGGTTTGTGCTAGCTTCTTCAAACTTGACACGATAATGTAGTTTCAAGTTCTGTCTCTAGGTTTTGTTTCCTCTTGATGTAGCCCTAAGCAGTGACTGGCGAGATACACTGTCCTTGAAAGGGGTTGCCAAGCTTCCCAAAATTACGAATCTCCAGAAATCTCAGCAACTATTTTTTCACCCGAACTGGATGATACTTTCAGGTAATGATCAGTACACTAAGCCCACTTGGTTCCCCAAATTTCGTTCTTCTATGTTGAAGCGTTCGTTTCCAGTAACAGTTTGAATTTTGGCGTTTCACTCTGTTTTCTCCTATATTGAGAGATGTATGTGGAACTCTAAATCAAACACGGTTTGTGCTAGCTTCTTGAAACTTGACACGATAATGTAGTTTCAAGTTCTATCTCTAGGTTTTGTTTCCTCTTGATGTAGCCCTAAGCAGTGACTGGCGAGATACACTGTCCTTGAAAGGGGTTGCCAAGCTTCCCAAAATTACGAATCTCCAGAAATCTCAGCAACTATTTTTTCACCCAAACTGGGTGATACTTTCAGGTAATGATCAGTACACTAAGCCCAGTTGGTTCCCCAAATTTCGTTCTTCTATGTTGAAGCGTTCGTTTCCAGTAACAGTTTGAATTTTGGCGTTTCACTCTGTTTTCTCCTATATTGAGAGATGTATGTGGAACTCTAAATCAAACACGGTTTGTGCTAGCTTCTTGAAACTTGACACGATAATGTAGTTTCAAGTTCTGTCTCTAGGTTTTGTTTCCTCTTGATGTAGCCCTAAGCAGTGACTGGCGAGATACACTGTCCTTGAAAGGGGTTGCCAAGCTTCCCAAAATTACGAATCTCCAGAAATCTCAGCAACTATTTTTTCACCCAAACTGGATGATACTTTCAGGTAATGATCAGTACACTAAGCCCACTTGGTTCCCCAAATTTCGTTCTTCTATGTTGAAGCGTTCGTTTCCAGTAACAGTTTGAATCTTGGCGTTTCACTCTGTTTCCTCCAATATTGATAGGTGTACGTGGAACTCTAAATCAAACACGGTTTGTGCTAGCTTCTTCAAACTTGACACGATAATGTAGTTTCAAGTTCTGTCTCTAGGTTTTGTTTCCTCTTGATGTAGCCCTAAGCAGTGACTGGCGAGATACACTGTCCTTGAAAGGGGTTGCCAAGCTTCCCAAAATTACGAATCTCCAGAAATCTCAGCAACTATTTTTTCACCCAAACTGGATGATACTTTCAGGTAATGATCAGTACACTAAGCCCACTTGGTTCCCCAAATTTCGTTCTTCTATGTTGAAGCGTTCGTTTCCAGTAACAGTTTGAATCTTGGCGTTTCACTCTGTTTCCTCCAATATTGATAGGTGTACGTGGAACTCTAAATCAAACACGGTTTGTGCTAGCTTCTTCAAACTTGACACGATAATGTAGTTTCAAGTTCTGTCTCTAGGTTTTGTTTCCTCTTGATGTAGCCCTAAGCAGTGACTGGCGAGATACACTGTCCTTGAAAGGGGTTGCCAAGCTACCCAAAATTACGAATCTCCAGAAATCTCAGCAACTATTTTTTCACCCAAACTGGATGATACTTTCAGGTAATGATCAGTACACTAAGCCCACTTGGTTCCCCAAATTTCGTTCTTCTATGTTGAAGCGTTCGTTTCCAGTAACAGTTTGAATTTTGGCGTTTCACTCTGTTTTCTCCTATATTGATAGATGTATGTGGAACTCTAAATCAAACACGGTTTGTGCTAGCTTCTTGAAACTTGACACGATAATGTAGTTTCAAGTTCTATCTCTAGGTTTTGTTTCCTCTTGATGTAGCCCTAAGCAGTGACTGGCGAGATACACTGTCCTTGAAAGGGGTTGCCAAGCTTCCCAAAATTACGAATCTCCAGAAATCTCAGCAACTATTTTTTCACCCAAACTGGATGATACTTTCAGGTAATGATCAGTACACTAAGCCCACTTGGTTCCCCAAATTTCGTTCTTCTATGTTGAAGCGTTCGTTTCCAGTAACAGTTTGAATTTTGGCGTTTCACTCTGTTTTCTCCTATATTGAGAGATGTATGTGGAACTCTAAATCAAACACGCTTTGTGCTAGCTTCTTGAAACTTGACACGATAATGTAGTTTCAAGTTCTGTCTCTAGGTTTTGTTTCCTCTTGATGTAGCCCTAAGCAGTGACTGGCGAGATACACTGTCCTTGAAAGGGGTTGCCAAGCTTCCCAAAATTACGAATCTCCAGAAATCTCAGCAACTATTTTTTCACCCAAACTGGATGATACTTTCAGGTAATGATCAGTACACTAAGCCCAGTTGGTTCCCCAAATTTCGTTCTTCTATGTTGAAGCGTTCGTTTCCAGTAACAGTTTGAATTTTGGCGTTTCACTCTGTTTTCTCCTATATTGATAGATGTATGTGGAACTCTAAATCAAACACGGTTTGTGCTAGCTTCTTGAAACTTGACACGATAATATAGTTTCAAGTTCTATCTCTAGGTTTTGTTTCCTCTTGATGTAGCCCTAAGCAGTGACTGGCGAGATACACTGTCCTTGAAAGGGGTTGCCAAGCTACCCAAAATTACGAATCTCCAGAAATCTCAGCAACTATTTTTTCACCCAAACTGGATGATACTTTCAGGTAATGATCAGTACACTAAGCCCAGTTGGTTCCCCAAATTTCGTTCTTCTATGTTGAAGCGTTCGTTTCCAGTAACAGTTTGAATTTTGGCGTTTCACTCTGTTTTCTCCTATATTGAGAGATGTATGTGGAACTCTAAATCAAACACGGTTTGTGCTAGCTTCTTGAAACTTGACACGATAATGTAGTTTCAAGTTCTATCTCTAAGTTTCGTTTCCTCTTGATGTAGCCCTAAGCAGTGACTGGCGAGATACACTGTCCTTGAAAGGGGTTGCCAAGCTTCCCAAAATTACGAATCTCCACAAATCTCAGCAACTATTTTTTCACCCAAACTGGATGATACTTTCAGGTAATGATCAGTACACTAAGCCCACTTGGTTCCCCAAATTTCGTTCTTCTATGTTGAAGCGTTCGTTTCCAATAACAGTTTGAATTTTGGCGTTTCACTCTGTTTTCTCCTATATTGATAGATGTATGTGGAACTCTAAATCAAACACGGTTTGTGCTAGCTTCTTGAAACTTGACACGATAATGTAGTTTCAAGTTCTGTCTCTAGGTTTTGTTTCCTCTTGATGTAGCCCTAAGCAGTGACTGGCGAGATACACTGTCCTTGAAAGGGGTTGCCAAGCTTCCCAAAATTACGAATCTCCAGAAATCTCAGCAACTATTTTTTCACCCAAACTGGATGATACTTTCAGGTAATGATCAGTACACTAAGCCCACTTGGTTCCCCAAATTTCGTTCTTCTATGTTGAAGCGTTCGTTTCCAGTAACAGTTTGAATTTTGGCGTTTCACTCTGTTTTCTCCTATATTGATAGATGTATGTGGAACTCTAAATCAAACACGGTTTGTGCTAGCTTTTTGAAACTTGACACGATAATGTAGTTTCAAGTTCTGTCTCTAGGTTTTGTTTCCTCTTGATGTAGCCCTAAGCAGTGACTGGCGAGATACACTGTCCTTGAAAGGGGTTGCCAAGCTACCCAAAATTACGAATCTCCAGAAATCTCAGCAACTATTTTTTCACCCAAATTGGATGATACTTTCAGGTAATGATCAGTACACTAAGCCCACTTGGTTCCCCAAATTTCGTTCTTCTATGTTGAAGCGTTCGTTTCCAGTAACAGTTTGAATTTTGGCGTTTCACTCTGTTTTCTCCTATATTGATAGATGTATGTGGAACTCTAAATCAAACACGGTTTGTGCTAGCTTCTTGAAACTTGACACGATAATGTAGTTTCAAGTTCTATCTCTAGGTTTTGTTTCCTCTTGATGTAGCCCTAAGCAGTGACTGGCGAGATACACTGTCCTTGAAAGGGGTTGCCAAGCTTCCCAAAATTACAAATCTCCAGAAATCTCAGCAACTATTTTTTCACCCAAACTGGATGATACTTTCAGGTAATGATCAGTACACTAAGCCCACTTGGTTCCCCAAATTTCGTTCTTCTATGTTGAAGCGTTCGTTTCCAGTAACAGTTTGAATTTTGGCGTTTCACTCTGTTTTCTCCTATATTGATAGATGTATGTGGAACTCTAAATCAAACACGGTTTGTGCTAGCTTCTTGAAACTTGACACGATAATGTAGTTTCAAGTTCTCTCTCTAAGTTTCGTTTCCTCTTGATGTAGCCCTAAGCAGTGACTGGCGAGATACACTGTCCTTGAAAGGGGTTGCCAAGCTTCCCAAAATTACGAATCTCCAGAAATCTCAGCAACTATTTTTTCACCCAAACTGGATGATACTTTCAGGTAATGATCAGTACACTAAGCCCACTTGGTTCCCCAAATTTCGTTCTTCTATGTTGAAGCGTTCGTTTCAAGTAACAGTTTGAATTTTGGCGTTTCACTCTGTTTTCTCCTATATTGAGAGATGTATGTGGAACTCTAAATCAAACACGGTTTGTGCTAGCTTCTTGAAACTTGACACGATAATGTAGTTTCAAGTTCTGTCTCTAGGTTTTGTTTCCTCTTGATGTAGCCCTAAGCAGTGACTGGCGAGATACACTGTCCTTGAAAGGGGTTGCCAAGCTTCCCAAAATTACGAATCTCCAGAAATCTCAGCAACTATTTTTTCACCCAAACTGGATGATACTTTCAGGTAATGATCAGTACACTAAGCCCACTTGGTTCCCCAAATTTCGTTCTTCTATGTTGAAGCGTTCGTTTCCAGTAACAGTTTGAATTTTGGCGTTTCACTCTGTTTCCTCCAATATTGATAGGTGTACGTGGAACTCTAAATCAAACACGGTTTGTGCTAGCTTCTTCAAACTTGACACGATAATGTAGTTTCAAGTTCTGTCTCTAGGTTTTGTTTCCTCTTGATGTAGCCCTAAGCAGTGACTGGCGAGATACACTGTCCTTGAAAGGGGTTGCCAAGCTTCCCAAAATTACGAATCTCCAGAAATCTCAGCAACTATTTTTTCACCCGAACTGGATGATACTTTCAGGTAATGATCAGTACACTAAGCCCACTTGGTTCCCCAAATTTCGTTCTTCTATGTTGAAGCGTTCGTTTCCAGTAACAGTTTGAATTTTGGCGTTTCACTCTGTTTTCTCCTATATTGAGAGATGTATGTGGAACTCTAAATCAAACACGGTTTGTGCTAGCTTCTTGAAACTTGACACGATAATGTAGTTTCAAGTTCTATCTCTAGGTTTTGTTTCCTCTTGATGTAGCCCTAAGCAGTGACTGGCGAGATACACTGTCCTTGAAAGGGGTTGCCAAGCTTCCCAAAATTACGAATCTCCAGAAATCTCAGCAACTATTTTTTCACCCAAACTGGGTGATACTTTCAGGTAATGATCAGTACACTAAGCCCAGTTGGTTCCCCAAATTTCGTTCTTCTATGTTGAAGCGTTCGTTTCCAGTAACAGTTTGAATTTTGGCGTTTCACTCTGTTTTCTCCTATATTGAGAGATGTATGTGGAACTCTAAATCAAACACGGTTTGTGCTAGCTTCTTGAAACTTGACACGATAATGTAGTTTCAAGTTCTGTCTCTAGGTTTTGTTTCCTCTTGATGTAGCCCTAAGCAGTGACTGGCGAGATACACTGTCCTTGAAAGGGGTTGCCAAGCTTCCCAAAATTACGAATCTCCAGAAATCTCAGCAACTATTTTTTCACCCAAACTGGATGATACTTTCAGGTAATGATCAGTACACTAAGCCCACTTGGTTCCCCAAATTTCGTTCTTCTATGTTGAAGCGTTCGTTTCCAGTAACAGTTTGAATCTTGGCGTTTCACTCTGTTTCCTCCAATATTGATAGGTGTACGTGGAACTCTAAATCAAACACGGTTTGTGCTAGCTTCTTCAAACTTGACACGATAATGTAGTTTCAAGTTCTGTCTCTAGGTTTTGTTTCCTCTTGATGTAGCCCTAAGCAGTGACTGGCGAGATACACTGTCCTTGAAAGGGGTTGCCAAGCTTCCCAAAATTACGAATCTCCAGAAATCTCAGCAACTATTTTTTCACCCAAACTGGATGATACTTTCAGGTAATGATCAGTACACTAAGCCCACTTGGTTCCCCAAATTTCGTTCTTCTATGTTGAAGCGTTCGTTTCCAGTAACAGTTTGAATCTTGGCGTTTCACTCTGTTTCCTCCAATATTGATAGGTGTACGTGGAACTCTAAATCAAACACGGTTTGTGCTAGCTTCTTCAAACTTGACACGATAATGTAGTTTCAAGTTCTGTCTCTAGGTTTTGTTTCCTCTTGATGTAGCCCTAAGCAGTGACTGGCGAGATACACTGTCCTTGAAAGGGGTTGCCAAGCTACCCAAAATTACGAATCTCCAGAAATCTCAGCAACTATTTTTTCACCCAAACTGGATGATACTTTCAGGTAATGATCAGTACACTAAGCCCACTTGGTTCCCCAAATTTCGTTCTTCTATGTTGAAGCGTTCGTTTCCAGTAACAGTTTGAATTTTGGCGTTTCACTCTGTTTTCTCCTATATTGATAGATGTATGTGGAACTCTAAATCAAACACGGTTTGTGCTAGCTTCTTGAAACTTGACACGATAATGTAGTTTCAAGTTCTATCTCTAGGTTTTGTTTCCTCTTGATGTAGCCCTAAGCAGTGACTGGCGAGATACACTGTCCTTGAAAGGGGTTGCCAAGCTTCCCAAAATTACGAATCTCCAGAAATCTCAGCAACTATTTTTTCACCCAAACTGGATGATACTTTCAGGTAATGATCAGTACACTAAGCCCACTTGGTTCCCCAAATTTCGTTCTTCTATGTTGAAGCGTTCGTTTCCAGTAACAGTTTGAATTTTGGCGTTTCACTCTGTTTTCTCCTATATTGAGAGATGTATGTGGAACTCTAAATCAAACACGCTTTGTGCTAGCTTCTTGAAACTTGACACGATAATGTAGTTTCAAGTTCTGTCTCTAGGTTTTGTTTCCTCTTGATGTAGCCCTAAGCAGTGACTGGCGAGATACACTGTCCTTGAAAGGGGTTGCCAAGCTTCCCAAAATTACGAATCTCCAGAAATCTCAGCAACTATTTTTTCACCCAAACTGGATGATACTTTCAGGTAATGATCAGTACACTAAGCCCAGTTGGTTCCCCAAATTTCGTTCTTCTATGTTGAAGCGTTCGTTTCCAGTAACAGTTTGAATTTTGGCGTTTCACTCTGTTTTCTCCTATATTGATAGATGTATGTGGAACTCTAAATCAAACACGGTTTGTGCTAGCTTCTTGAAACTTGACACGATAATATAGTTTCAAGTTCTATCTCTAGGTTTTGTTTCCTCTTGATGTAGCCCTAAGCAGTGACTGGCGAGATACACTGTCCTTGAAAGGGGTTGCCAAGCTACCCAAAATTACGAATCTCCAGAAATCTCAGCAACTATTTTTTCACCCAAACTGGATGATACTTTCAGGTAATGATCAGTACACTAAGCCCAGTTGGTTCCCCAAATTTCGTTCTTCTATGTTGAAGCGTTCGTTTCCAGTAACAGTTTGAATTTTGGCGTTTCACTCTGTTTTCTCCTATATTGAGAGATGTATGTGGAACTCTAAATCAAACACGGTTTGTGCTAGCTTCTTGAAACTTGACACGATAATGTAGTTTCAAGTTCTATCTCTAAGTTTCGTTTCCTCTTGATGTAGCCCTAAGCAGTGACTGGCGAGATACACTGTCCTTGAAAGGGGTTGCCAAGCTTCCCAAAATTACGAATCTCCAGAAATCTCAGAAACTATTTTTTCACCCAAACTGGATGATACTTTCAGGTAATGATCAGTACACTAAGCCCACTTGGTTCCCCAAATTTCGTTCTTCTATGTTGAAGCGTTCGTTTCCAGTAACAGTTTGAATTTTGGCGTTTCACTCTGTTTCCTCCAATATTGATAGGTGTACGTGGAACTCTAAATCAAACACGGTTTGTGCTAGCTTCTTCAAACTTGACACGATAATGTAGTTTCAAGTTCTGTCTCTAGGTTTTGTTTCCTCTTGATGTAGCCCTAAGCAGTGACTGGCGAGATACACTGTCCTTGAAAGGGGTTGCCAAGCTTCCCAAAATTACGAATCTCCAGAAATCTCAGCAACTATTTTTTCACCCGAACTGGATGATACTTTCAGGTAATGATCAGTACACTAAGCCCACTTGGTTCCCCAAATTTCGTTCTTCTATGTTGAAGCGTTCGTTTCCAGTAACAGTTTGAATTTTGGCGTTTCACTCTGTTTTCTCCTATATTGATAGATGTATGTGGAACCCTAAATCAAACACGGTTTGTGCTAGCTTTTTGAAACTTGACACGATAATGTAGTTTCAAGTTCTGTCTCTAGGTTCTGTTTCCTCTTGATGTAGCCCTAAGCAGTGACTGGCGAGATACACTGTCCTTGAAAGGGGTTGCCAAGCTACCCAAAATTACGAATCTCCAGAAATCTCAGCAACAATTTTTTCACCCAAACAGGATGATACTTTCAGGTAATGATCAGTACACTAAGCCCACTTGGTTCCCCCAATTTCGTTCTTCTATGTTGAAGCGTTCGTTTCCAGTAACAGTTTGAATGTTGGCGTTTCACTCTGTTTTCTCCTATATTGATAGATGTATGTGGAACTCTAAATCAAACACGGTTTGTGCTAGCTTCTTGAAACTTGACACGATAATGTAGTTTCAAGTTCTATCTCTAGGTTTTGTTTCCTCTTGATGTAGCCCTAAGCAGTGACTGGCGAGATACACTGTCCTTGAAAGGGGTTGCCAAGCTTCCCAAAATTACGAATCTCCAGAAATCTCAGCAACTATTTTTTCACCCAAACTGGATGATACTTTCAGGTAATGATCAGTACACTAAGCCCAGTTGGTTCCCCAAATTTCGTTCTTCTATGTTGAAGCGTTCGTTTCCAGTAACAGTTTGAATTTTGGCGTTTCACTCTGTTTTCTCCTATATTGAGAGATGTATGTGGAACTCTAAATCAAACACGGTTTGTGCTAGCTTCTTGAAACTTGACACGATAATGTAGTTTCAAGTTCTGTCTCTAGGTTTTGTTTCCTCTTGATGTAGCCCTAAGCAGTGACTGGCGAGATACACTGTCCTTGAAAGGGGTTGCCAAGCTTCCCAAAATTACGAATCTCCAGAAATCTCAGCAACTATTTTTTCACCCAAACTGGATGATACTTTCAGGTAATGATCAGTACACTAAGCCCACTTGGTTCCCCAAATTTCGTTCTTCTATGTTGAAGCGTTCGTTTCCAGTAACAGTTTGAATCTTGGCGTTTCACTCTGTTTCCTCCAATATTGATAGGTGTACGTGGAACTCTAAATCAAACACGGTTTGTGCTAGCTTCTTCAAACTTGACACGATAATGTAGTTTCAAGTTCTGTCTCTAGGTTTTGTTTCCTCTTGATGTAGCCCTAAGCAGTGACTGGCGAGATACACTGTCCTTGAAAGGGGTTGCCAAGCTTCCCAAAATTACGAATCTCCAGAAATCTCAGCAACTATTTTTTCACCCAAACTGGATGATACTTTCAGGTAATGATCAGTACACTAAGCCCACTTGGTTCCCCAAATTTCGTTCTTCTATGTTGAAGCGTTCGTTTCCAGTAACAGTTTGAATCTTGGCGTTTCACTCTTTTTCCTCCAATATTGATAGGTGTACGTGGAACTCTAAATCAAACACGGTTTGTGCTAGCTTCTTCAAACTTGACACGATAATGTAGTTTCAAGTTCTGTCTCTAGGTTTTGTTTCCTCTTGATGTAGCCCTAAGCAGTGACTGGCGAGATACACTGTCCTTGAAAGGGGTTGCCAAGCTACCCAAAATTACGAATCTCCAGAAATCTCAGCAACTATTTTTTCACCCAAACTGGATGATACTTTCAGGTAATGATCAGTACACTAAGCCCACTTGGTTCCCCAAATTTCGTTCTTCTATGTTGAAGCGTTCGTTTCCAGTAACAGTTTGAATTTTGGCGTTTCACTCTGTTTTCTCCTATATTGATAGATGTATGTGGAACTCTAAATCAAACACGGTTTGTGCTAGCTTCTTGAAACTTGACACGATAATGTAGTTTCAAGTTCTATCTCTAGGTTTTGTTTCCTCTTGATGTAGCCCTAAGCAGTGACTGGCGAGATACACTGTCCTTGAAAGGGGTTGCCAAGCTTCCCAAAATTACGAATCTCCAGAAATCTCAGCAACTATTTTTTCACCCAAACTGGATGATACTTTCAGGTAATGATCAGTACACTAAGCCCACTTGGTTCCCCAAATTTCGTTCTTCTATGTTGAAGCGTTCGTTTCCAGTAACAGTTTGAATTTTGGCGTTTCACTCTGTTTTCTCCTATATTGAGAGATGTATGTGGAACTCTAAATCAAACACGCTTTGTGCTAGCTTCTTGAAACTTGACACGATAATGTAGTTTCAAGTTCTGTCTCTAGGTTTTGTTTCCTCTTGATGTAGCCCTAAGCAGTGACTGGCGAGATACACTGTCCTTGAAAGGGGTTGCCAAGCTTCCCAAAATTACGAATCTCCAGAAATCTCAGCAACTATTTTTTCACCCAAACTGGATGATACTTTCAGGTAATGATCAGTACACTAAGCCCAGTTGGTTCCCCAAATTTCGTTCTTCTATGTTGAAGCGTTCGTTTCCAGTAACAGTTTGAATTTTGGCGTTTCACTCTGTTTTCTCCTATATTGATAGATGTATGTGGAACTCTAAATCAAACACGGTTTGTGCTAGCTTCTTGAAACTTGACACGATAATATAGTTTCAAGTTCTATCTCTAGGTTTTGTTTCCTCTTGATGTAGCCCTAAGCAGTGACTGGCGAGATACACTGTCCTTGAAAGGGGTTGCCAAGCTACCCAAAATTACGAATCTCCAGAAATCTCAGCAACTATTTTTTCACCCAAACTGGATGATACTTTCAGGTAATGATCAGTACACTAAGCCCACTTGGTTCCCCAAATTTCGTTCTTCTATGTTGAAGCGTTCGTTTCCAGTAACAGTTTGAATTTTGGCGTTTCACTCTGTTTTCTCCTATATTGATAGATGTATGTGGAACTCTAAATCAAACACGGTTTGTGCTAGCTTCTTGAAACTTGACACGATAATGTAGTTTCAAGTTCTATCTCTAAGTTTCGTTTCCTCTTGATGTAGCCCTAAGCAGTGACTGGCGAGATACACTGTCCTTGAAAGGGGTTGCCAAGCTTCCCAAAATTACGAATCTCCAGAAATCTCAGCAACTATTTTTTCACCCAAACTGGATGATACTTTCAGGTAATGATCAGTACACTAAGCCAACTTGGTTCCCCAAATTTCGTTCTTCTATGTTGAAGCTTTCGTTTCCAGTAACAGTTTGAATGTTGGCGTTTCACTCTGTTTTCTCCTATATTGATAGACGTATGTGGAACTCTAAATCAAACACGGTTTGTGCTAGCTTCTTGAAACTTGACACGATAATGTAGTTTCAAGTTCTGTCTCTAGGTTTTGTTTCCTCTTGATGTTGCCCTAAGCAGTGACTGGCGAGATACACTGTCCTTGAAAGGGGTTGCCAAGCTTCCCAAAATTACGAATCTCCAGAAATCTCAGAAACTATTTTTTCACCCAAACTGGATGATACTTTCAGGTAATGATCAGTACACTAAGCCCACTTGGTTCCCCAAATTTCGTTCTTCTATGTTGAAGCGTTCGTTTCCAGTAACAGTTTGAATTTTGGCGTTTCACTCTGTTTTCTCCTATATTGATAGATGTATGTGGAACTCTAAATCAAACACGGTTTGTGCTAGCTTCTTGAAACTTGACACGATAATGTAGTTTCAAGTTCTGTCTCTAGGTTTGTTTCCTCTTGATGTAGCCCTAAGCAGTGACTGGCGAGATACACTGTCCTTGAAAGGGGTTGCCAAGCTTCCCAAAATTACGAATCTCCAGAAATCTCAGAAACTATTTTTTCACCCAAACTGGATGATACTTTCAGGTAATGATCAGTACACTAAGCCCACTTGGTTCCCCAAATTTCGTTCTTCTATGTTGAAGCGTTCGTTTCCAGTAACAGTTTGAATTTTGGCGTTTCACTCTGTTTTCTCCTATATTGAGAGATGTATGTGGAACTCTAAATCAAACACGCTTTGTGCTAGCTTCTTGAAACTTGACACGATAATGTAGTTTCAAGTTCTGTCTCTAGGTTTTGTTTCCTCTTGATGTAGCCCTAAGCAGTGACTGGCGAGATACACTGTCCTTGAAAGGGGTTGCCAAGCTTCCCAAAATTACGAATCTCCAGAAATCTCAGCAACTATTTTTTCACCCAAACTGGATGATGCTTTCAGGTAATGATCAGTACACTAAGCCCACTTGGTTCCCCAAATTTCGTTCTTCTATGTTGAAGCGTTCATTTCCAGTAACAGTTTGAATCTTGGCGTTTCACTCTGTTTCCTCCAATATTGATAGGTGTACGTGGAACTCTAAATCAAACACGTTTGTGCTAGCTTCTTCAAACTTGACATGATAATGTAGTTTCAAGTTCTGTCTCTAGGTTTTGTTTCCTCTTGATGTAGCCCTAAGCAGTGACTGGCGAGATACACTGTCCTTGAAAGGGGTTGCCAAGCTACCCAAAATTACGAATCTCCAGAAATCTCAGCAACTATTTTTTCACCCAAACTGGATGATACTTTCAGGTAATGATCAGTACACTAAGCCCAGTTGGTTCCCCAAATTTCGTTCTTCTATGTTGAAGCGTTCGTTTCCAGTAACAGTTTGAATTTTGGCGTTTCACTCTGTTTTCTCCTATATTGATAGATGTATGTGGAACTCTAAATCAAACACGGTTTGTGCTAGCTTCTTGAAACTTGACACGATAATGTAGTTTCAACTTCTATCTCTAGGTTTTGTTTCCTCTTGATGTAGCCCTAAGCAGTGACTGGCGAGATACACTGTCCTTGAAAGGGGTTGCCAAGCTTCCCAAAATTACGAATCTCCAGAAATCTCAGCAACTATTTTTTCACCCAAACTGGATGATACTTTCAGGTAATGATCAGTACACTAAGCCCACTTGGTTCCCCAAATTTCGTTCTTCTATGTTGAAGCGTTCGTTTCCAGTAACAGTTTGAATGTTGGCGTTTCACTCTGTTTTCTCCTATATTGATAGATGTATGTGGAACTCTAAATCAAACACGGTTTGTGCTAGCTTCTTGAAACTTGACACGATAATATAGTTTCAAGTTCTATCTCTAGGTTTTGTTTCCTCTTGATGTAGCCCTAAGCAGTGACTGGCGAGATACACTGTCCTTGAAAGGGGTTGCCAAGCTACCCAAAATTACGAATCTCCAGAAATCTCAGCAACTATTTTTTCACCCAAACTGGATGATACTTTCAGGTAATGATCAGTACACTAAGCCCAGTTGGTTCCCCAAATTTCGTTCTTCTATGTTGAAGCGTTCGTTTCCAGTAACAGTTTGAATTTTGGCGTTTCACTCTGTTTTCTCCTATATTGAGAGATGTATGTGGAACTCTAAATCAAACACGGTTTGTGCTAGCTTCTTGAAACTTGACACGATAATGTAGTTTCAATTTCTGTCTCTAGGTTTTGTTTCCTCTTGATGTAGCCCTAAGCAGTGACTGGCGAGATACACTGTCCTTGAAAGGGGTTGCCAAGCTTCCCAAAATTACGAATCTCCAGAAATCTCAGCAACTATTTTTTCACCCAAACTGGATGATACTTTCAGGTAATGATCAGTACACTAAGCCAACTTGGTTCCCCAAATTTCGTTCTTCTATGTTGAAGCTTTCGTTTCCAGTAACAGTTTGAATGTTGGCGTTTCACTCTGTTTTCTCCTATATTGATAGACGTATGTGGAACTCTAAATCAAACACGGTTTGTGCTAGCTTCTTGAAACTTGACACGATAATGTAGTTTCAAGTTCTGTCTCTAGGTTTTGTTTCCTCTTGATGTTGCCCTAAGCAGTGACTGGCGAGATACACTGTCCTTGAAAGGGGTTGCCAAGCTTCCCAAAATTACGAATCTCCAGAAATCTCAGAAACTATTTTTTCACCCAAACTGGATGATACTTTCAGGTAATGATCAGTACACTAAGCCCACTTGGTTCCCCAAATTTCGTTCTTCTATGTTGAAGCGTTCGTTTCCAGTAACAGTTTGAATTTTGGCGTTTCACTCTGTTTTCTCCTATATTGATAGATGTATGTGGAACTCTAAATCAAACACGGTTTGTGCTAGCTTCTTGAAACTTGACACGATAATGTAGTTTCAAGTTCTGTCTCTAGGTTTGTTTCCTCTTGATGTAGCCCTAAGCAGTGACTGGCGAGATACACTGTCCTTGAAAGGGGTTGCCAAGCTTCCCAAAATTACGAATCTCCAGAAATCTCAGAAACTATTTTTTCACCCAAACTGGATGATACTTTCAGGTAATGATCAGTACACTAAGCCCACTTGGTTCCCCAAATTTCGTTCTTCTATGTTGAAGCGTTCGTTTCCAGTAACAGTTTGAATTTTGGCGTTTCACTCTGTTTTCTCCTATATTGAGAGATGTATGTGGAACTCTAAATCAAACACGCTTTGTGCTAGCTTCTTGAAACTTGACACGATAATGTAGTTTCAAGTTCTGTCTCTAGGTTTTGTTTCCTCTTGATGTAGCCCTAAGCAGTGACTGGCGAGATACACTGTCCTTGAAAGGGGTTGCCAAGCTTCCCAAAATTACGAATCTCCAGAAATCTCAGCAACTATTTTTTCACCCAAACTGGATGATGCTTTCAGGTAATGATCAGTACACTAAGCCCACTTGGTTCCCCAAATTTCGTTCTTCTATGTTGAAGCGTTCATTTCCAGTAACAGTTTGAATCTTGGCGTTTCACTCTGTTTCCTCCAATATTGATAGGTGTACGTGGAACTCTAAATCAAACACGTTTGTGCTAGCTTCTTCAAACTTGACATGATAATGTAGTTTCAAGTTCTGTCTCTAGGTTTTGTTTCCTCTTGATGTAGCCCTAAGCAGTGACTGGCGAGATACACTGTCCTTGAAAGGGGTTGCCAAGCTACCCAAAATTACGAATCTCCAGAAATCTCAGCAACTATTTTTTCACCCAAACTGGATGATACTTTCAGGTAATGATCAGTACACTAAGCCCAGTTGGTTCCCCAAATTTCGTTCTTCTATGTTGAAGCGTTCGTTTCCAGTAACAGTTTGAATTTTGGCGTTTCACTCTGTTTTCTCCTATATTGATAGATGTATGTGGAACTCTAAATCAAACACGGTTTGTGCTAGCTTCTTGAAACTTGACACGATAATGTAGTTTCAACTTCTATCTCTAGGTTTTGTTTCCTCTTGATGTAGCCCTAAGCAGTGACTGGCGAGATACACTGTCCTTGAAAGGGGTTGCCAAGCTTCCCAAAATTACGAATCTCCAGAAATCTCAGCAACTATTTTTTCACCCAAACTGGATGATACTTTCAGGTAATGATCAGTACACTAAGCCCACTTGGTTCCCCAAATTTCGTTCTTCTATGTTGAAGCGTTCGTTTCCAGTAACAGTTTGAATGTTGGCGTTTCACTCTGTTTTCTCCTATATTGATAGATGTATGTGGAACTCTAAATCAAACACGGTTTGTGCTAGCTTCTTGAAACTTGACACGATAATATAGTTTCAAGTTCTATCTCTAGGTTTTGTTTCCTCTTGATGTAGCCCTAAGCAGTGACTGGCGAGATACACTGTCCTTGAAAGGGGTTGCCAAGCTACCCAAAATTACGAATCTCCAGAAATCTCAGCAACTATTTTTTCACCCAAACTGGATGATACTTTCAGGTAATGATCAGTACACTAAGCCCAGTTGGTTCCCCAAATTTCGTTCTTCTATGTTGAAGCGTTCGTTTCCAGTAACAGTTTGAATTTTGGCGTTTCACTCTGTTTTCTCCTATATTGAGAGATGTATGTGGAACTCTAAATCAAACACGGTTTGTGCTAGCTTCTTGAAACTTGACACGATAATGTAGTTTCAATTTCTGTCTCTAGGTTTTGTTTCCTCTTGATGTAGCCCTAAGCAGTGACTGGCGAGATACACTGTCCTTGAAAGGGGTTGCCAAGCTTCCCAAAATTACGAATCTCCAGAAATCTCAGCAACTATTTTTTCACCCAAACTGGATGATACTTTCAGGTAATGATCAGTACACTAAGCCCACTTGGTTCCCCAAATTTCGTTCTTCTATGTTGAAGCGTTCGTTTCCAGTAACAGTTTGAATCTTGGCGTTTCACTCTGTTTCCTCCAATATTGATAGGTGTACGTGGAACTCTAAATCAAACACGGTTTGTGCTAGCTTCTTCAAACTTGACACGATAATGTAGTTTCAAGTTCTGTCTCTAGGTTTTGTTTCCTCTTGATGTAGCCCTAAGCAGTGACTGGCGAGATACACTGTCCTTGAAAGGGGTTGCCAAGCTTCCCAAAATTACGAATCTCCAGAAATCTCAGCAACTATTTTTTCACCCAAACTGGATGATACTTTCAGGTAATGATCAGTACACTAAGCCCACTTGGTGCCCCAAATTTCGTTCTTCTATGTTGAAGCGTTCGTTTCCAGTAACAGTTTGAATTTTGGCGTTTCACTCTGTTTTCTCCTATATTGATAGATGTATGTGGAACTCTAAATCAAACACGGTTTGTGCTAGCTTCTTGAAACTTGACACGATAATGTAGTTTCAAGTTCTGTCTCTAGGTTTTGTTTCCTCTTGATGTAGCCCTAAGCAGTGACTGGCGAGATACACTGTCCTTGAAAGGGGTTGCCAAGCTTCCCAAAATTACGAATCTCCAGAAATCTCAGCAACTATTTTTTCACCCAAACTGGATGATACTTTCAGGTAATGATCAGTACACTAAGCCCACTTGGTTCCCCAAATTTCGTTCTTCTATGTTGAAGCGTTCGTTTCCAGTAACAGTTTGAATTTTGGCGTTTCACTCTGTTTTCTCCTATATTGATAGATGTATGTGGAACTCTAAATCAAACACGGTTTGTGCTATCTTTTTGAAACTTGATACGATAATGTAGTTTCAAGTTCTATCTCTAGGTTTTGTTTCCTATTGATGTAGCCCTAAGCAGTGACTGGCGAGATACACTGTCCTTGAAAGGGGTTGCCAAGCTTCCCAAAATTACGAATCTCCAGAAATCTCAGAAACTATTTTTTCACCCAAACTGGATGATACTTTCAGGTAATGATCAGTACACTAAGCCCACTTGGTTCCCCAAATTTCGTTCTTCTATGTTGAACCGTTCGTTTCCAGTAACAGTTTGAATTTTGGCATTTCACTCTGTTTCCTCCTATATTGATAGATGTATGTGGAACTCTAAATCAAACACGGTTTGTGCTAGCTTCTTGAAACTTGACACGATAATGTAGTTTCAAGTTCTGTCTCTAGGTTTGTTTCCTCTTGATGTAGCCCTAAGCAGTGACTGGCGAGATACACTGTCCTTGAAAGGGGTTGCCAAGCTTCCCAAAATTACGAATCTCCAGAAATCTCAGAAACTATTTTTTCACCCAAACTGGATGATACTTTCAGGTAATGATCAGTACACTAAGCCCACTTGGTTCCCCAAATTTCGTTCTTCTATGTTGAAGCGTTGGTTTCCAGTAACAGTTTGAATTTTGGCGTTTCACTCTGTTTTCTCCTATATTGAGAGATGTATGTGGAACTCTAAATCAAACACGCTTTGTGCTAGCTTCTTGAAACTTGACACAATAATGTAGTTTCAAGTTCTGTCTCTAGGTTTTGTTTCCTCTTGATGTAGCACTAAGCAGTGACTGGCGAGATACACTGTCCTTGAAAGGGGTTGCCAAGCTTCCCAAAATTACGAATCTCCAGAAATCTCAGCAACTATTTTTTCACCCAAACTGGATGATACTTTCAGGTAATGATCAGTACACTAAGCCCAGTTGGTTCCCCAAATTTCGTTCTTCTATGTTGAAGCGTTCGTTTCCAGTAACAGTTTGAATCTTGGCGTTTCACTCTGTTTTCTCCTATATTGATAGATGTATGTGGAACTCTAAATCAAACACGGTTTGTGCTAGCTTCTTGAAACTTGACACGATAATGTAGTTTCAAGTTCTATCTCTAGGTTTTGTTTCCTCTTGATGTAGCCCTAAGCAGTGACTGGCGAGATACACTGTCCTTGAAAGGGGTTGCCAAGCTTCCCAAAATTACGAATCTCCAGAAATCTCAGCAACTATTTTTTCACCCAAACTGGATGATACTTTCAGGTAATGATCAGTACACTAAGCCCAGTTGGTTCCCCAAATTTCGTTCTTCTATGTTGAAGCGTTCCTTTCCAGTAACAGTTTGAATTTTGGCGTTTCACTCTATTTTCTCCTATATTGATAGATGTATGTGGAACTCTAAATCAAACACGGTTTGTGCTAGCTTCTTGAAACTTGACACGATAATGTAGTTTCAAGTTCTGTCTCTAGGTTTGTTTCCTCTTGATGTAGCCCTAAGCAGTGACTGGCGAGATACACTGTCCTTGAAAGGGGTTGCCAAGCTTCCCAAAATTACGAATCTCCAGAAATCTCAGAAACTATTTTTTCACCCAAACTGGATGATACTTTCAGGTAATGATCAGTACACTAAGCCCACTTGGTTCCCCAAATTTCGTTCTTCTATGTTGAACCGTTCGTTTCCAGTAACAGTTTGAATTTTGGCGTTTCACTCTGTTTTCTCCTATATTGATAGATGTATGTGGAACTCTAAATCAAACACGGTTTGTGCTAGCTTCTTGAAACTTGACACGATAATGTAGTTTCAAGTTCTATCTCTAGGTTTTGTTTCCTATTGATGTAGCCCTAAGCAGTGACTGGCGAGATACACTGTCCTTGAAAGGGGTTGCCAAGCTTCCCAAAATTACGAATCTCCAGAAATCTCAGAAACTATTTTTTCACCCAAACTGGATGATACTTTCAGGTAATGATCAGTACACTAAGCCCACTTTGTTCCCCAAATTTCGTTCTTCTATGTTGAACCGTTCGTTTCCAGTAACAGTTTGAATTTTGGCGTTTCACTCTGTTTTCTCCTATATTGATAGATGTATGTGGAACTCTAAATCAAACACGGTTTGTGCTAGCTTCTTGAAACTTGACACGATAATATAGTTTCAAGTTCTGTCTCTAGGTTTTGTTTCCTCTTGATGTAGCCCTAAGCAGTGACTGGCGAGATACACTGTCCTTGAAAGGGGTTGCCAAGCTTCCCAAAATTACGAATCTCCAGAAATCTCAGCAACTATTTTTTCACCCAAACTGGATGATACTTTCAGGTAATGATCAGTACACTAAGCCCACTTGGTTCCCCAAATTTCGTTCTTCTATGTTGAAGCGTTCGTTTCCAGTTACAGTTTGAATTTTGGCGTTTCACTCTGTTTTCTCCTATATTGAGAGATGTATGTGGAACTCTAAATCAAACACGCTTTGTGCTAGCTTCTTGAAACTTGACACGATAATGTAGTTTCAAGTTCTGTCTCTAGGTTTTGTTTCCTCTTGATGTAGCCCTAAGCAGTGACTGGCGAGATACACTGTCCTTGAAAGGGGTTGCCAAGCTTCCCAAAATTACGAATCTCCAGAAATCTCAGCAACTATTTTTTCACCCAAACTGGATGATACTTTCAGGTAATGATCAGTACACTAAGCCCACTTGGTTCCCCAAATTTCGTTCTTCTATGTTGAAGCGTTCATTTCCAATAACAGTTTGAATCTTGGCGTTTCACTCTGTTTCCTCCAATATTGATAGGTGTACGTGGAACTCTAAATCAAACACGGTTTGTGCTAGCTTCTTCAAACTTGACACGATAATGTAGTTTCAAGTTCTGTCTCTAGGTTTTGTTTCCTCTTGATGTAGCCCTAAGCAGTGACTGGCGAGATACACTGTCCTTGAAAGGGGTTGCCAAGCTACCCAAAATTACGAATCTCCAGAAATCTCAGCAACTATTTTTTCACCCAAACTGGATGATACTTTCAGGTAATGATCAGTACACTAAGCCCACTTGGTTCCCCAAATTTCGTTCTTCTATGTTGAAGCGTTCGTTTCCAGTAACAGTTTGAATTTTGGTGTTTCACTCTGTTTTCTCCTATATTGATAGATGTATGTGGAACTCTAAATCAAACACGGTTTGTGCTAGCTTCTTGAAACTTGACACGATAATGTAGTTTCAAGTTCTATCTCTAGGTTTTGTTTCCTCTTGATGTAGCCCTAAGCAGTGACTGGCGAGATACACTGTCCTTGAAAGGGGTTGCCAAGCTTCCCAAAATTACGAATCTCCAGAAATCTCAGCAACTATTTTTTCACCCAAACTGGATGATACTTTCAGGTAATGATCAGTACACTAAGCCCACTTGGTTCCCCAAATTTCGTTCTTCTATGTTGAAGCGTTCGTTTCCAGTAACAGTTTGAATTTTGGCGTTTCACTCTGTTTTCTCCTATATTGATAGATGTATGTGGAACTCTAAATCAAACACGGTTTGTGCTAGCTTCTTGAAACTTGACACGATAATATAGTTTCAAGTTCTATCTCTAGGTTTTGTTTCCTCTTGATGTAGCCCTAAGCAGTGACTGGCGAGATACACTGTCCTTGAAAGGTGTTGCCAAGCTACCCAAAATTACGAATCTCCAGAAATCTCAGCAACTATTTTTTCACCCAAACTGGATGATACTTTCAGGTAATGATCAGTACACTAAGCCCAGTTGGTTCCCCAAATTTCGTTCTTCTATGTTGAAGCGTTCATTTCCAGTAACAGTTTGAATTTTGGCGTTTCACTCTGTTTTCTCCTATATTGAGAGATGTATGTGGAACTCTAAATCAAACACGGTTTGTGCTAGCTTCTTGAAACTTGACACGATAATGTAGTTTCAAGTTCTATCTCTAAGTTTCGTTTCCTCTTGATGTAGCCCTAAGCAGTGACTGGCGAGATACACTGTCCTTGAAAGGGGTTGCCAAGCTTCCCAAAATTACGAATCTCCAGAAATCTCAGCAACTATTTTTTCACCCAAACTGGATAATACTTTCAGGTAATGATCAGTACACTAAGCCCACTTGGTTCCCCAAATTTCGTTCTTCTATGTTGAAGCGTTCGTTTCCAGTAACAGTTTGAATTTTGGCGTTTCACTCTGTTTTCTCCTATATTGAGAGATGTATGTGGAACTCTAAATCAAACACGGTTTGTGCTAGCTTCTTGAAACTTGACACGATATTGTAGTTTCAAGTTCTGTCTCTAGGTTTTGTTTCCTCTTGATGTAGCCCTAAGCAGTGACTGGCGAGATACACTGTCCTTGAAAGGGGTTGCCAAGCTTCCCAAAATTACGAATCTCCAGAAATCTCAGCAACTATTTTTTCACCCAAACTGGATGATACTTTCAGGTAATGATCAGTACACTAAGCCCACTTGGTTCCCCAAATTTCGTTCTTCTATGTTGAAGCGTTCGTTTCCAGTAACAGTTTGAATCTTGGCGTTTCACTCTGTTTCCTCCAATATTGATAGGTGTACGTGGAAATCTAAATCAAACACGGTTTGTGCTAGCTTCTTCAAACTTGACACGATAATGTAGTTTCAAGTTCTGTCTCTAGGTTTTGTTTCCTCTTGATGTAGCCCTAAGCAGTGACTGGCGAGATACACTGTCCTTGAAAGGGGTTGCCAAGCTTCCCAAAATTACGAATCTCCAGAAATCTCAGCAACTATTTTTTCACCCAAACTGGATGATACTTTCAGGTAATGATCAGTACACTAAGCCCACTTGGTTCCCCAAATTTCGTTCTTCTATGTTGAAGCGTTCGTTTCCAGTAACAGTTTGAATTTTGGCGTTTCACTCTGTTTTCTCCTATATTGATAGATGTATGTGGAACTCTAAATCAAACACGGTTTGTGCTAGCTTTTTGAAACTTGACACGATAATGTAGTTTCAAGTTCTCTCTCTAGGTTTTGTTTCCTCTTGATGTAGCCCTAAGCAGTGACTGGCGAGATACACTGTCCTTGAAAGGGGTTGCCAAGCTTCCCAAAATTACGAATCTCCAGAAATCTCAGCAACTATTTTTTCACCCAAACTGGATGATACTTTCAGGTAATGATCAGTACACTAAGCCCACTTGGTTCCCCAAATTTCGTTCTTCTATGTTGAACCGTTCGTTTCCAGTAACAGTTTGAATTTTGGCGTTTCACTCTGTTTTCTCCTATATTGATAGATGTATGTGGAACTCTAAATCAAACACGGTTTGTGCTAGCTTCTTGAAACTTGACACAATAATGTAGTTTCAAGTTCTGTCTCTAGGTTTTGTTTCCTCTTGATGTAGCCCTAAGCAGTGACTGGCGAGATACACTGTCCTTGAAAGGGGTTGCCAAGCTTCCCAAAATTACGAATCTCCAGAAATCTCAGCAACTATTTTTTCACCCAAACTGGATGATACTTTCAGGTAATGATCAGTACACTAAGCCCACTTGGTTCCCCAAATTTCGTTCTTCTATGTTGAAGCGTTCGTTTCCAGTAACAGTTTGAATGTTGGCGTTTCACTCTGTTTTCTCCTATATTGATAGATGTATGTGGAACTCTAAATCAAACACGGTTTGTGCTAGCTTCTTGAAACTTGACACGATAATGTAGTTTCAAGTTCTGTCTCTAGGTTTTGTTTCCTCTTGATGTAGCCCTAAGCAGTGACTGGCGAGATACACTGTCCTTGAAAGGGGTTGCGAAGCTACCCAAAATTACGAATCTCCAGAAATCTCAGCAACTATTTTTTCACCCAAACTGGATGATACTTTCAGGTAATGATCAGTACACTAAGCCCAGTTGGTTCCCCAAATTTCGTTCTTCTATGTTGAAGCGTTCGTTTCCAGTAACAGTTTGAATTTTGGCGTTTCACTCTGTTTTCTCCTATATTGATAGATGTATGTGGAACTCTAAATCAAACACGGTTTGTGCTAGCTTCTTGAAACTTGACATGATAATGTAGTTTCAAGTTCTATCTCTAGGTTTTGTTTCCTCTTGATGTAGCCCTAAGCAGTGACTGGCGAGATACACTGTCCTTGAAAGGGGTTGCCAAGCTTCCCAAAATTACGAATCTCCAGAAATCTCAGCAACTATTTTTTCACCCAAACTGGATGATACTTTCAGGTAATGATCAGTACACTAAGCCCACTTGGTTCCCCAAATTTCGTTCTTCTATGTTGAAGCGTTCGTTTCCAGTAACAGTTTGAATTTTGGCGTTTCACTCTGTTTTCTCCTATATTGATAGATGTATGTGGAACTCTAAATCAAACACGGTTTGTGCTAGCTTTTTGAAACTTGACACGATAATGTAGTTTCAAGTTCTCTCTCTAGGTTTTGTTTCCTCTTGATGTAGCCCTAAGCAGTGACTGGCGAGATACACTGTCCTTGAAAGGGGTTGCCAAGCTTCCCAAAATTACGAATCTCCAGAAATCTCAGAAACTATTTTTTCACCCAAACTGGATGATACTTTCAGGTAATGATCAGTACACTAAGCCCACTTGGTTCCCCAAATTTCGTTCTTCTATGTTGAACCGTTCGTTTCCAGTAACAGTTTGAATTTTGGCGTTTCACTCTGTTTTCTCCTATATTGATAGATGTATGTGGAACTCTAAATCAAACACGGTTTGTGCTAGCTTCTTGAAACTTGACACGATAATGTAGTTTCAAGTTCTGTCTCTAGGTTTTGTTTCCTCTTGATGTAGCCCTAAGCAGTGACTGGCGAGATACACTGTCCTTGAAAGGGGTTGCCAAGCTTCCCAAAATTACGAATCTCCAGAAATCTCAGAAACTATTTTTTCACCCAAACTGGATGATACTTTCAGGTAATGATCAGTACACTAAGCCCACTTGGTTCCCCAAATTTCGTTCTTCTATGTTGAAGCGTTCGTTTCCAGTAACAGTTTGAATGTTGGCGTTTCACTCTGTTTTCTCCTATATTGATAGATGTATGTGGAACTCTAAATCAAACACGGTTTGTGCTAGCTTCTTGAAACGTGACACGATAATGTAGTTTCAAGTTCTGTCTCTAGGTTTTGTTTCCTCTTGATGTAGCCCTAAGCAGTGACTGGCGAGATACACTGTCCTTGAAAGGGGTTGCCAAGCTTCCCAAAATTACGAATCTCCAGAAATCTCAGCAACTATTTTTTCACCCAAACTGGATGATACTTTCAGGTAATGATCAGTACACTAAGCCCACTTGGTTCCCCAAATTTCGTTCTTCTATGTTGAAGCGTTCGTTTCCAGTAACAGTTTGAATTTTGGCGTTTCACTCTGTTTTCTCCTATATTGATAGATGTATGTGGAACTCTAAATCAAACACGGTTTGTGCTAGCTTTTTGAAACTTGACACGATAATGTAGTTTCAAGATCTATCTGTAGGTTTTGTTTCCTCTTGATGTAGCCCTAAGCAGTGACTGGCGAGATACACTGTCCTTGAAAGGGGTTGCCAAGCTTCCCAAAATTACGAATCTCCAGAAATCTCAGAAACTATTTTTTCACCCAAACTGGATGATACTTTCAGGTAATGATCAGTACACTAAGCCCACTTGGTTCCCCAAATTTCGTTCTTCTATGTTGAAGCGTTCGTTTCCAGTAACAGTTTGAATCTTGGCGTTTCACTCTGTTTTCTCCTATATTGATAGATGTATGTGGAACTCTAAATCAAACACGGTTTGTGCTAGCTTCTTGAAACTTGACACGATAATGTAGTTTCATGTTCTGTCTCTAGGTTTTGTTTCCTGTTGATGTAGCCCTAAGCAGTGACTGGCAAGATACACTGTCCTTGAAAGGGGTTGCCAAGCTTCCCAAAATTACGAATCTCCAGAAATCTCAGCAACTATTTTTTCACCCAAACTGGATGATACTTTCAGGTAATGATCAGTACACTAAGCCCACTTGGTTCCCCAAATTTCGTTCTTCTATGTTGAAGCGTTCGTTTCCAGTAACAGTTTGAATTTTGGCGTTTCACTCTGTTTTCTCCTATATTGATAGATGTATGTGGAACTCTAAATCAAACACGGTTTGTGCTAGCTTCTTGAAACTTGACATGATAATGTAGATTCAAGTTCTATCTCGATGTTTTGTTTCCTCTTGATGTAGCCCTAAGCAGTGACTGGCGAGATCACACTGTCCTTGAAAGGGGTTGCCAAGCTTCCCAAAATTACGAATCTCCTGAAATCTCAGCAAATAATTTTTCACCCAAACTGGATGATACTTTCAGGTAATGATCAGTACACTAAGCCCACTTGGTTCCCCAAATTTCGTTCTTCTATGTTGAAGCGTTCGTTTCCAGTAACAGTTTGAATTTTGGCGTTTCACTCTGTTTTCTCCTATATTGATAGATGTATGTGGAACTCTAAATCAAACACGGTTTGTGCTAGCTTCTTGAAACTTGACATGATAATGTAGATTCAAGTTCTATCTCGATGTTTTGTTTCCTCTTGATGTAGCCCTAAGCAGTGACTGGCGAGATCACACTGTCCTTGAAAGGGGTTGCCAAGCTTCCCAAAATTACGAATCTCCTGAAATCTCAGCAAATAATTTTTCACCCAAACTGGATGATACTTTCAGGTAATGATCAGTACACTAAGCCCACTTCGTTCCCCAAATTTCGTTCTTCTATGTTGAAGCATTCGTTTCCAGTAACAGTTTGAATTTTGGCGTTTCACTCTGTTTTCTCCTATATTGATAGATGTATGTGGAACTCTAAATCAAACACGGTTTGTGCTAGCTTTTTGAAACTTGACACGATAATGTAGTTTCAAGTTCTCTCTCTAGGTTTTGTTTCCTCTTGATGTAGCCCTAAGCAGTGACTGGCGAGATACACTGTCCTTGAAAGGGGTTGCCAAGCTTCCCAAAATTACGAATCTCCAGAAATCTCAGAAACTATTTTTTCACCCAAACTGGATGATACTTTCAGGTAATGATCAGTACACTAAGCCCACTTGGTTCCCCAAATTTCGTTCTTCTATGTTGAAGCGTTCGTTTCCAGTAACAGTTTGAATTTTGGCGTTTCACTCTGTTTTCTCCTATATTGATAGATGTATGTGGAACTCTAAATCAAACACGGTTTGTGCTAGCTTCTTGAAACTTGACACGATAATGTAGTTTCAAGTTCTGTCTCTAGGTTTTGTTTCCTCTTGATGTAGCCCTAAGCAGTGACTGGCGAGATACACTGTCCTTGAAAGGGGTTGCCAAGCTTCCCAAAATTACGAATCTCCAGAAATCTCAGAAACTATTTTTTCACCCAAACTGGATGATACTTTCAGGTAATGATCAGTACACTAAGCCCACTTGGTTCCCCAAATTTCGTTCTTCTATGTTGAAGCGTTCGTTTCCAGTAACAGTTTGAATGTTGGCGTTTCACTCTGTTTTCTCCTATATTGATAGATGTATGTGGAACTCTAAATCAAACACGGTTTGTGCTAGCTTCTTGAAACGTGACACGATAATGTAGTTTCAAGTTCTGTCTCTAGGTTTTGTTTCCTCTTGATGTAGCCCTAAGCAGTGACTGGCGAGATACACTGTCCTTGAAAGGGGTTGCCAAGCTTCCCAAAATTACGAATCTCCAGAAATCTCAGCAACTATTTTTTCACCCAAACTGGATGATACTTTCAGGTAATGATCAGTACACTAAGCCCACTTGGTTCCCCAAATTTCGTTCTTCTATGTTGAAGCGTTCGTTTCCAGTAACAGTTTGAATTTTGGCGTTTCACTCTGTTTTCTCCTATATTGATAGATGTATGTGGAACTCTAAATCAAACACGGTTTGTGCTAGCTTTTTGAAACTTGACACGATAATGTAGTTTCAAGATCTATCTGTAGGTTTTGTTTCCTCTTGATGTAGCCCTAAGCAGTGACTGGCGAGATACACTGTCCTTGAAAGGGGTTGCCAAGCTTCCCAAAATTACGAATCTCCAGAAATCTCAGAAACTATTTTTTCACCCAAACTGGATGATACTTTCAGGTAATGATCAGTACACTAAGCCCACTTGGTTCCCCAAATTTCGTTCTTCTATGTTGAAGCGTTCGTTTCCAGTAACAGTTTGAATCTTGGCGTTTCACTCTGTTTTCTCCTATATTGATAGATGTATGTGGAACTCTAAATCAAACACGGTTTGTGCTAGCTTCTTGAAACTTGACACGATAATGTAGTTTCATGTTCTGTCTCTAGGTTTTGTTTCCTGTTGATGTAGCCCTAAGCAGTGACTGGCAAGATACACTGTCCTTGAAAGGGGTTGCCAAGCTTCCCAAAATTACGAATCTCCAGAAATCTCAGCAACTATTTTTTCACCCAAACTGGATGATACTTTCAGGTAATGATCAGTACACTAAGCCCACTTGGTTCCCCAAATTTCGTTCTTCTATGTTGAAGCGTTCGTTTCCAGTAACAGTTGAATTTTGGCGTTTCACTCTGTTTTCTCCTATATTGATAGATGTATGTGGAACTCTAAATCAAACACGGTTTGTGCTAGCTTCTTGAAACTTGACATGATAATGTAGATTCAAGTTATATCTCGATGTTTTGTTTCCTCTTGATGTAGCCCTAAGCAGTGACTGGCGAGATCACACTGTCCTTGAAAGGGGTTGCCAAGCTTCCCAAAATTACGAATCTCCTGAAATCTCAGCAAATAATTTTTCACCCAAACTGGATGATACTTTCAGGTAATGATCAGTACACTAAGCCCACTTGGTTCCCCAAATTTCGTTCTTCTATGTTGAAGCATTCGTTTCCAGTAACAGTTTGAATTTTGGCGTTTCACTCTGTTTTCTCCTATATTGATAGATGTATGTGGAACTCTAAATCAAACACGGTTTGTGCTAGCTTTTTGAAACTTCACACGGTAATGTAGTTTCATGTTCTCTCTCCAGGTTTTGTTTCCTCTTGATGTAGCCCTAAGCAGTGACTGGCGAGATACACTGTCCTTGAAAGGGGTTGCCAAGCTTCCCAAAATTATGAATCTCCAGAAATCTCAGCAACTATTTTTTCACCCAAACTGGATGATACTTTCAGGTAATGATCAGTACACTAAGCCCACTTGGTTCCCCAAATTTCGTTCTTCTATGTTGAACCGTTCGTTTCCAGTAACAGTTTGAATCTTGGCGTTTCACTCTGTTTTCTCCTATATTGATAGATGTATGTGGAACTCTAAATCAAACACGGTTTGTGCTAGCTTTTTGAAACTTGACACGGTAATGTAGTTTCATGTTCTCTCTCCAGGTTTTGTTTCCTCTTGATGTAGCCCTAAGCAGTGACTGGCGAGATACACTGTCCTTGAAAGGGGTTGCCAAGCTTCCCAAAATTACGAATCTCCAGAAATCTCAGCAACTATTTTTTCACCCAAACTGGATGATACTTTCAGGTAATGATCAGTACACTAAGCCCACTTGGTTCCCCAAATTTCGTTCTTCTATGTTGAAGCGTTCGTTTCCAGTAACAGTTTGAATTTTGGCATTTCACTCTGTTTTCTCCTATATTGATAGATGTATGTGGAACTCTAAATCAAATACGGTTTGTGCTAGCTTCTTGAAACTTGACACGATAATGTAGTTTCAAGTTCTGTCTCTAGGTTTTGTTTCCTCTTGCGTAGCCCTAAGCAGTGACTGGCGAGATACACTGTCCTTGAAAGGGGTTGCCAAGCTTCCCAAAATTACGAATCTCCAGAAATCTCAGCAACTACTTTTTCACCCAAACTGGATGATACTTTCAGGTAATGATCAGTACACTAAGCCCACTTGGTTCCCCAAATTTCGTTCTTCTATGTTGAAGCGTTCGTTTCCAGTAACAGTTTGAATGTTGGCGTTTCACTCTGTTTTCTCCTATATTGATAGATGTATGTGGAACTCTAAATCAAACACGGTTTGTGCTAGCTTCTTGAAACTTGACACGATAATGTAGTTTCAAGTTCTGTCTCTAGGTTTTGTTTCCTCTTGATGTAGCCCTAAGCAGTGACTGGCGAGATACACTGTCCTTGAAAGGGGTTGCCAAGCTACCCAAAATTACGAATCTCCAGAAATCTCAGCAACTATTTTTTCACCCAAACTGGATGATACTTTCAGGTAATGATCAGTACACTAAGCCCAGTTGGTTCCCCAAATTTCGTTCTTCTATGTTGAAGCGTTCGTTTCCAGTAACAGTTTGAATTTTGGCGTTTCACTCTGTTTTCTCCTATATTGATAGATGTATGTGGAACTCTAAATCAAACACGGTTTGTGCTAGCTTCTTGAAACTTGACACGATAATGTAGTTTCAAGTTCTGTCTCTAGGTTTTGTTTCCTCTTGATGTAGCCCTAAGCAGTGACTGGCGAGATACACTGTCCTTGAAAGGGGTTGCCAAGCTTCCCAAAATTACGAATCTCCAGAAATCTCAGCAACTATTTTTTCACCCAAACTGGATGATACTTTCAGGTAATGATCAGTACACTAAGCCCACTTGGTTCCCCAAATTTCGTTCTTCTATGTTGAAGCGTTCGTTTCCAGTAACAGTTTGAATTTTGGCGTTTCACTCTGTTTTCTCCTATATTGATAGATGTATGTGGAACTCTAAATCAAACACGGTTTGTGCTAGCTTTTTGAAACTTGACACGATAATGTAGTTTCAAGTTCTCTCTCTAGGTTTTGTTTCCTCTTGATGTAGCCCTAAGCAGTGACTGGCGAGATACACTGTCCTTGAAAGGGGTTGCCAAGCTTCCCAAAATTACGAATCTCCAGAAATCTCAGCAACTATTTTTTCACCCAAACTGGATGATACTTTCAGGTAATGATCAGTACACTAAGCCCACTTGGTTCCCCAAATTTCGTTCTTCTATGTTGAACCGTTCGTTTCCAGTAACAGTTTGAATTTTGGCGTTTCACTCTGTTTTCTCCTATATTGATAGATGTATGTGGAACTCTAAATCAAACACGGTTTGTGCTAGCTTCTTGAAACTTGACACAATAATGTAGTTTCAAGTTCTGTCTCTAGGTTTTGTTTCCTCTTGATGTAGCCCTAAGCAGTGACTGGCGAGATACACTGTCCTTGAAAGGGGTTGCCAAGCTTCCCAAAATTACGAATCTCCAGAAATCTCAGCAACTATTTTTTCACCCAAACTGGATGATACTTTCAGGTAATGATCAGTACACTAAGCCCACTTGGTTCCGCAAATTTCGTTCTTCTATGTTGAAGCGTTCGTTTCCAGTAACAGTTTGAATGTTGGCGTTTCACTCTGTTTTCTCCTATATTGATAGATGTATGTGGAACTCTAAATCAAACACGGTTTGTGCTAGCTTCTTGAAACTTGACACGATAATGTAGTTTCAAGTTCTGTCTCTAGGTTTTGTTTCCTCTTGATGTAGCCCTAAGCAGTGACTGGCGAGATACACTGTCCTTGAAAGGGGTTGCGAAGCTACCCAAAATTACGAATCTCCAGAAATCTCAGCAACTATTTTTTCACCCAAACTGGATGATACTTTCAGGTAATGATCAGTACACTAAGCCCAGTTGGTTCCCCAAATTTCGTTCTTCTATGTTGAAGCGTTCGTTTCCAGTAACAGTTTGAATTTTGGCGTTTCACTCTGTTTTCTCCTATATTGATAGATGTATGTGGAACTCTAAATCAAACACGGTTTGTGCTAGCTTCTTGAAACTTGACATGATAATGTAGTTTCAAGTTCTATCTCTAGGTTTTGTTTCCTCTTGATGTAGCCCTAAGCAGTGACTGGCGAGATACACTGTCCTTGAAAGGGGTTGCCAAGCTTCCCAAAATTACGAATCTCCAGAAATCTCAGCAACTATTTTTTCACCCAAACTGGATGATACTTTCAGGTAATGATCAGTACACTAAGCCCACTTGGTTCCCCAAATTTCGTTCTTCTATGTTGAAGCGTTCGTTTCCAGTAACAGTTTGAATTTTGGCGTTTCACTCTGTTTTCTCCTATATTGATAGATGTATGTGGAACTCTAAATCAAACACGGTTTGTGCTAGCTTTTTGAAACTTGACACGATAATGTAGTTTCAAGTTCTCTCTCTAGGTTTTGTTTCCTCTTGATGTAGCCCTAAGCAGTGACTGGCGAGATACACTGTCCTTGAAAGGGGTTGCCAAGCTTCCCAAAATTACGAATCTCCAGAAATCTCAGAAACTATTTTTTCACCCAAACTGGATGATACTTTCAGGTAATGATCAGTACACTAAGCCCACTTGGTTCCCCAAATTTCGTTCTTCTATGTTGAACCGTTCGTTTCCAGTAACAGTTTGAATTTTGGCGTTTCACTCTGTTTTCTCCTATATTGATAGATGTATGTGGAACTCTAAATCAAACACGGTTTGTGCTAGCTTCTTGAAACTTGACACGATAATGTAGTTTCAAGTTCTGTCTCTAGGTTTTGTTTCCTCTTGATGTAGCCCTAAGCAGTGACTGGCGAGATACACTGTCCTTGAAAGGGGTTGCCAAGCTTCCCAAAATTACGAATCTCCAGAAATCTCAGAAACTATTTTTTCACCCAAACTGGATGATACTTTCAGGTAATGATCAGTACACTAAGCCCACTTGGTTCCCCAAATTTCGTTCTTCTATGTTGAAGCGTTCGTTTCCAGTAACAGTTTGAATGTTGGCGTTTCACTCTGTTTTCTCCTATATTGATAGATGTATGTGGAACTCTAAATCAAACACGGTTTGTGCTAGCTTCTTGAAACGTGACACGATAATGTAGTTTCAAGTTCTGTCTCTAGGTTTTGTTTCCTCTTGATGTAGCCCTAAGCAGTGACTGGCGAGATACACTGTCCTTGAAAGGGGTTGCCAAGCTTCCCAAAATTACGAATCTCCAGAAATCTCAGCAACTATTTTTTCACCCAAACTGGATGATACTTTCAGGTAATGATCAGTACACTAAGCCCACTTGGTTCCCCAAATTTCGTTCTTCTATGTTGAAGCGTTCGTTTCCAGTAACAGTTTGAATTTTGGCGTTTCACTCTGTTTTCTCCTATATTGATAGATGTATGTGGAACTCTAAATCAAACACGGTTTGTGCTAGCTTTTTGAAACTTGACACGATAATGTAGTTTCAAGATCTATCTGTAGGTTTTGTTTCCTCTTGATGTAGCCCTAAGCAGTGACTGGCGAGATACACTGTCCTTGAAAGGGGTTGCCAAGCTTCCCAAAATTACGAATCTCCAGAAATCTCAGAAACTATTTTTTCACCCAAACTGGATGATACTTTCAGGTAATGATCAGTACACTAAGCCCACTTGGTTCCCCAAATTTCGTTCTTCTATGTTGAAGCGTTCGTTTCCAGTAACAGTTTGAATCTTGGCGTTTCACTCTGTTTTCTCCTATATTGATAGATGTATGTGGAACTCTAAATCAAACACGGTTTGTGCTAGCTTCTTGAAACTTGACACGATAATGTAGTTTCATGTTCTGTCTCTAGGTTTTGTTTCCTGTTGATGTAGCCCTAAGCAGTGACTGGCAAGATACACTGTCCTTGAAAGGGGTTGCCAAGCTTCCCAAAATTACGAATCTCCAGAAATCTCAGCAACTATTTTTTCACCCAAACTGGATGATACTTTCAGGTAATGATCAGTACACTAAGCCCACTTGGTTCCCCAAATTTCGTTCTTCTATGTTGAAGCGTTCGTTTCCAGTAACAGTTTGAATTTTGGCGTTTCACTCTGTTTTCTCCTATATTGATAGATGTATGTGGAACTCTAAATCAAACACGGTTTGTGCTAGCTTCTTGAAACTTGACATGATAATGTAGATTCAAGTTCTATCTCGATGTTTTGTTTCCTCTTGATGTAGCCCTAAGCAGTGACTGGCGAGATCACACTGTCCTTGAAAGGGGTTGCCAAGCTTCCCAAAATTACGAATCTCCTGAAATCTCAGCAAATAATTTTTCACCCAAACTGGATGATACTTTCAGGTAATGATCAGTACACTAAGCCCACTTGGTTCCCCAAATTTCGTTCTTCTATGTTGAAGCGTTCGTTTCCAGTAACAGTTTGAATTTTGGCGTTTCACTCTGTTTTCTCCTATATTGATAGATGTATGTGGAACTCTAAATCAAACACGGTTTGTGCTAGCTTCTTGAAACTTGACATGATAATGTAGATTCAAGTTCTATCTCGATGTTTTGTTTCCTCTTGATGTAGCCCTAAGCAGTGACTGGCGAGATCACACTGTCCTTGAAAGGGGTTGCCAAGCTTCCCAAAATTACGAATCTCCTGAAATCTCAGCAAATAATTTTTCACCCAAACTGGATGATACTTTCAGGTAATGATCAGTACACTAAGCCCACTTCGTTCCCCAAATTTCGTTCTTCTATGTTGAAGCATTCGTTTCCAGTAACAGTTTGAATTTTGGCGTTTCACTCTGTTTTCTCCTATATTGATAGATGTATGTGGAACTCTAAATCAAACACGGTTTGTGCTAGCTTTTTGAAACTTGACACGATAATGTAGTTTCAAGTTCTCTCTCTAGGTTTTGTTTCCTCTTGATGTAGCCCTAAGCAGTGACTGGCGAGATACACTGTCCTTGAAAGGGGTTGCCAAGCTTCCCAAAATTACGAATCTCCAGAAATCTCAGAAACTATTTTTTCACCCAAACTGGATGATACTTTCAGGTAATGATCAGTACACTAAGCCCACTTGGTTCCCCAAATTTCGTTCTTCTATGTTGAAGCGTTCGTTTCCAGTAACAGTTTGAATTTTGGCGTTTCACTCTGTTTTCTCCTATATTGATAGATGTATGTGGAACTCTAAATCAAACACGGTTTGTGCTAGCTTCTTGAAACTTGACACGATAATGTAGTTTCAAGTTCTGTCTCTAGGTTTTGTTTCCTCTTGATGTAGCCCTAAGCAGTGACTGGCGAGATACACTGTCCTTGAAAGGGGTTGCCAAGCTTCCCAAAATTACGAATCTCCAGAAATCTCAGAAACTATTTTTTCACCCAAACTGGATGATACTTTCAGGTAATGATCAGTACACTAAGCCCACTTGGTTCCCCAAATTTCGTTCTTCTATGTTGAAGCGTTCGTTTCCAGTAACAGTTTGAATGTTGGCGTTTCACTCTGTTTTCTCCTATATTGATAGATGTATGTGGAACTCTAAATCAAACACGGTTTGTGCTAGCTTCTTGAAACGTGACACGATAATGTAGTTTCAAGTTCTGTCTCTAGGTTTTGTTTCCTCTTGATGTAGCCCTAAGCAGTGACTGGCGAGATACACTGTCCTTGAAAGGGGTTGCCAAGCTTCCCAAAATTACGAATCTCCAGAAATCTCAGCAACTATTTTTTCACCCAAACTGGATGATACTTTCAGGTAATGATCAGTACACTAAGCCCACTTGGTTCCCCAAATTTCGTTCTTCTATGTTGAAGCGTTCGTTTCCAGTAACAGTTTGAATTTTGGCGTTTCACTCTGTTTTCTCCTATATTGATAGATGTATGTGGAACTCTAAATCAAACACGGTTTGTGCTAGCTTTTTGAAACTTGACACGATAATGTAGTTTCAAGATCTATCTGTAGGTTTTGTTTCCTCTTGATGTAGCCCTAAGCAGTGACTGGCGAGATACACTGTCCTTGAAAGGGGTTGCCAAGCTTCCCAAAATTACGAATCTCCAGAAATCTCAGAAACTATTTTTTCACCCAAACTGGATGATACTTTCAGGTAATGATCAGTACACTAAGCCCACTTGGTTCCCCAAATTTCGTTCTTCTATGTTGAAGCGTTCGTTTCCAGTAACAGTTTGAATCTTGGCGTTTCACTCTGTTTTCTCCTATATTGATAGATGTATGTGGAACTCTAAATCAAACACGGTTTGTGCTAGCTTCTTGAAACTTGACACGATAATGTAGTTTCATGTTCTGTCTCTAGGTTTTGTTTCCTGTTGATGTAGCCCTAAGCAGTGACTGGCAAGATACACTGTCCTTGAAAGGGGTTGCCAAGCTTCCCAAAATTACGAATCTCCAGAAATCTCAGCAACTATTTTTTCACCCAAACTGGATGATACTTTCAGGTAATGATCAGTACACTAAGCCCACTTGGTTCCCCAAATTTCGTTCTTCTATGTTGAAGCGTTCGTTTCCAGTAACAGTTGAATTTTGGCGTTTCACTCTGTTTTCTCCTATATTGATAGATGTATGTGGAACTCTAAATCAAACACGGTTTGTGCTAGCTTCTTGAAACTTGACATGATAATGTAGATTCAAGTTATATCTCGATGTTTTGTTTCCTCTTGATGTAGCCCTAAGCAGTGACTGGCGAGATCACACTGTCCTTGAAAGGGGTTGCCAAGCTTCCCAAAATTACGAATCTCCTGAAATCTCAGCAAATAATTTTTCACCCAAACTGGATGATACTTTCAGGTAATGATCAGTACACTAAGCCCACTTGGTTCCCCAAATTTCGTTCTTCTATGTTGAAGCATTCGTTTCCAGTAACAGTTTGAATTTTGGCGTTTCACTCTGTTTTCTCCTATATTGATAGATGTATGTGGAACTCTAAATCAAACACGGTTTGTGCTAGCTTTTTGAAACTTCACACGGTAATGTAGTTTCATGTTCTCTCTCCAGGTTTTGTTTCCTCTTGATGTAGCCCTAAGCAGTGACTGGCGATATACACTGTCCTTGAAAGGGGTTGCCAAGCTTCCCAAAATTATGAATCTCCAGAAATCTCAGCAACTATTTTTTCACCCAAACTGGATGATACTTTCAGGTAATGATCAGTACACTAAGCCCACTTGGTTCCCCAAATTTCGTTCTTCTATGTTGAACCGTTCGTTTCCAGTAACAGTTTGAATCTTGGCGTTTCACTCTGTTTTCTCCTATATTGATAGATGTATGTGGAACTCTAAATCAAACACGGTTTGTGCTAGCTTTTTGAAACTTGACACGGTAATGTAGTTTCATGTTCTCTCTCCAGGTTTTGTTTCCTCTTGATGTAGCCCTAAGCAGTGACTGGCGAGATACACTGTCCTTGAAAGGGGTTGCCAAGCTTCCCAAAATTACGAATCTCCAGAAATCTCAGCAACTATTTTTTCACCCAAACTGGATGATACTTTCAGGTAATGATCAGTACACTAAGCCCACTTGGTTCCCCAAATTTCGTTCTTCTATGTTGAAGCGTTCGTTTCCAGTAACAGTTTGAATTTTGGCATTTCACTCTGTTTTCTCCTATATTGATAGATGTATGTGGAACTCTAAATCAAATACGGTTTGTGCTAGCTTCTTGAAACTTGACACGATAATGTAGTTTCAAGTTCTGTCTCTAGGTTTTGTTTCCTCTTGCGTAGCCCTAAGCAGTGACTGGCGAGATACACTGTCCTTGAAAGGGGTTGCCAAGCTTCCCAAAATTACGAATCTCCAGAAATCTCAGCAACTACTTTTTCACCCAAACTGGATGATACTTTCAGGTAATGATCAGTACACTAAGCCCACTTGGTTCCCCAAATTTCGTTCTTCTATGTTGAAGCGTTCGTTTCCAGTAACAGTTTGAATGTTGGCGTTTCACTCTGTTTTCTCCTATATTGATAGATGTATGTGGAACTCTAAATCAAACACGGTTTGTGCTAGCTTCTTGAAACTTGACACGATAATGTAGTTTCAAGTTCTGTCTCTAGGTTTTGTTTCCTCTTGATGTAGCCCTAAGCAGTGACTGGCGAGATACACTGTCCTTGAAAGGGGTTGCCAAGCTACCCAAAATTACGAATCTCCAGAAATCTCAGCAACTATTTTTTCACCCAAACTGGATGATACTTTCAGGTAATGATCAGTACACTAAGCCCAGTTGGTTCCCCAAATTTCGTTCTTCTATGTTGAAGCGTTCGTTTCCAGTAACAGTTTGAATTTTGGCGTTTCACTCTGTTTTCTCCTATATTGATAGATGTATGTGGAACTCTAAATCAAACACGGTTTGTGCTAGCTTCTTGAAACTTGACACGATAATGTAGTTTCAAGTTCTGTCTCTAGGTTTTGTTTCCTCTTGATGTAGCCCTAAGCAGTGACTGGCGAGATACACTGTCCTTGAAAGGGGTTGCCAAGCTTCCCAAAATTACGAATCTCCAGAAATCTCAGCAACTATTTTTTCACCCAAACTGGATGATACTTTCAGGTAATGATCAGTACACTAAGCCCACTTGGTTCCCCAAATTTCGTTATTCTATGTTGAAGCGTTCGTTTCCAGTAACAGTTTGAATGTTGGCGTTTCACTCTGTTTTCTCCTATATTGATAGATGTATGTGGAACTCTAAATCAAACACGGTTTGTGCTAGCTTCTTGAAACTTGACACGATAATGTAGTTTCAAGTTCTGTCTCTAGGTTTTGTTTCCTCTTGATGTAGCCCTAAGCAGTGACTGGCGAGATACACTGTCCTTGAAAGGGGTTGCCAAGCTACCCAAAATTACGAATCTCCAGAAATCTCAGCAACTATTTTTTCACCCAAAATGGATGATACTTTCAGGTAATGATCAGTACACTAAGCCCAGTTGGTTCCCCAAATTTCGTTCTTCTATGTTGAAGCGTTCGTTTCCAGTAACAGTTTGAATTTTGGCGTTTCACTCTGTTTTCTCCTATATTGATAGATGTATGTGGAACTCTAAATCAAACACGGTTTGTGCTAGCTTCTTGAAACTTGACACGATAATGTAGTTTCAAGTTCTATCTCTAGGTTTTGTTTCCTCTTGATGTAGCCCTATGCAGTGACTGGCGAGATACACTGTCCTTGAAAGGGGTTGCCAAGCTTCCCAAAATTACGAATCTCCAGAAATCTCAGCAACTATTTTTTCACCCAAACTGGATGATACTTTCAGGTAATGATCAGTACACTAAGCCCACTTGGTTCCCCAAATTTCGTTCTTCTATGTTGAAGCGTTCGTTTCCAGTAACAGTTTGAATTTTGGCTTTTCACTCTGTTTTCTTCTATATTGATAGATGTATGTGGAACTCTAAATCAAACACGGTTTGTGCTAGCTTTTTGAAACTTGACACGATAATGTAGTTTCAAGTTCTATCTCTAGGTTTTGTTTCCTCTTGATGTAGCCCTAAGCAGTGACTGGCGAGATACACTGTCCTTGAAAGGGGTTGCCAAGCTTCCCAAAATTACGAATCTCCAGAAATCTCAGAAACTATTTTTTCACCCAAACTGGATGATACTTTCAGGTAATGATCAGTACACTAAGCCCACTTGGTTCCCCAAATTTCGTTCTTCTATGTTGAACCGTTCGTTTCCAGTAACAGTTTGAATTTTGGCGTTTCACTCTGTTTTCTCCTATATTGATAGATGTATGTGGAACTCTAAATCAAACACGGTTTGTGCTAGCTTCTTGAAACTTGACACGATAATGTAGTTTCATGTTCTGTCTCTAGGTTTTGTTTCCTCTTGATGTAGCCCTAAGCAGTGACTGGCGAGATACACTGTCCTTGAAAGGGGTTGCCAAGCTTCCCAAAATTACGAATCTCCAGAAATCTCAGCAACTATTTTTTCACCCAAACTGGATGATACTTTCAGGTAATGATCAGTACACTAAGCCCACTTGGTTCCCCAAATTTCGTTCTTCTATGTTGAAGCGTTCGTTTCCAGTAACAGTTTGAATTTTGGCGTTTCACTCTGTTTTCTCCTATATTGATAGATGTATGTGGAACTCTAAATCAAACACGGTTTGTGCTAGCTTCTTGAAACTTGACACGATAATGTAGTTTCAAGTTCTGTCTCTAGGTTTTGTTTCCTCTTGATGTAGCCCTAAGCAGTGACTGGCGAGATACACTGTCCTTGAAAGGGGTTGCCAAGCTACCCAAAATTACGAATCTCCAGAAATCTCAGCAACTATTTTTTCACCCAAAATGGATGATACTTTCAGGTAATGATCAGTACACTAAGCCCAGTTGGTTCCCCAAATTTCGTTCTTCTATGTTGAAGCGTTCGTTTCCAGTAACAGTTTGAATTTTGGCGTTTCACTCTGTTTTCTCCTATATTGATAGATGTATGTGGAACTCTAAATCAAACACGGTTTGTGCTAGCTTCTTGAAACTTGACACGATAATGTAGTTTCAAGTTCTATCTCTAGGTTTTGTTTCCTCTTGATGTAGCCCTATGCAGTGACTGGCGAGATACACTGTCCTTGAAAGGGGTTGCCAAGCTTCCCAAAATTACGAATCTCCAGAAATCTCAGCAACTATTTTTTCACCCAAACTGGATGATACTTTCAGGTAATGATCAGTACACTAAGCCCACTTGGTTCCCCAAATTTCGTTCTTCTATGTTGAAGCGTTCGTTTCCAGTAACAGTTTGAATTTTGGCTTTTCACTCTGTTTTCTTCTATATTGATAGATGTATGTGGAACTCTAAATCAAACACGGTTTGTGCTAGCTTTTTGAAACTTGACACGATAATGTAGTTTCAAGTTCTATCTCTAGGTTTTGTTTCCTCTTGATGTAGCCCTAAGCAGTGACTGGCGAGATACACTGTCCTTGAAAGGGGTTGCCAAGCTTCCCAAAATTACGAATCTCCAGAAATCTCAGAAACTATTTTTTCACCCAAACTGGATGATACTTTCAGGTAATGATCAGTACACTAAGCCCACTTGGTTCCCCAAATTTCGTTCTTCTATGTTGAACCGTTCGTTTCCAGTAACAGTTTGAATTTTGGCGTTTCACTCTGTTTTCTCCTATATTGATAGATGTATGTGGAACTCTAAATCAAACACGGTTTGTGCTAGCTTCTTGAAACTTGACACGATAATGTAGTTTCATGTTCTGTCTCTAGGTTTTGTTTCCTCTTGATGTAGCCCTAAGCAGTGACTGGCGAGATACACTGTCCTTGAAAGGGGTTGCCAAGCTTCCCAAAATTACGAATCTCCAGAAATCTCAGCAACTATTTTTTCACCCAAACTGGATGATACTTTCAGGTAATGATCAGTACACTAAGCCCACTTGGTTCCCCAAATTTCGTTCTTCTATGTTGAAGCGTTCGTTTCCAGTAACAGTTTGAATTTTGGCGTTTCACTCTGTTTTCTCCTATATTGATAGATGTATGTGGAACTCTAAATCAAACACGGTTTGTGCTAGCTTCTTGAAACTTGACACGATAATGTAGTTTCAAGTTCTATCTCTAGGTTTTGTTTCCTCTTGATGTAGCCCTAAGCAGTGACTGGCGAGATACACTGTCCTTGAAAGGGGTTGCCAAGCTTCCCAAAATTACGAATCTCCAGAAATCTCAGCAACTATTTTTTCACCCAAACTGGATGATACTTTCAGGTAATGATCAGTACACTAAGCCCACTTGGTTCCCCAAATTTCGTTCTTCTATGTTGAAGCGTTCGTTTCCAGTAACAGTTTGAATTTTGGCGTTTCACTCCGTTTTCTCCTATATTGATAGATGTATGTGGAACTCTAAATCAAACACGGTTTGTGCTAGCTTCTTGAAACTTGACACGATAATGTAGTTTCAAGTTCTATCTCTAAGTTTCGTTTCCTCTTGATGTAGCCCTAAGCAGTGACTGGCGAGATACACTGTCCTTGAAAGGGGTTGCCAAGCTACCCAAAATTACGAATCTCCAGAAATCTCAGCAACTATTTTTTCACCCAAACTGGATGATACTTTCAGGTAATGATCAGTACACTAAGTCCAGTTGGTTCCCCAAATTGCGTTCTTCTATGTTGAAGCGTTCGTTTCCAGTAACAGTTTGAATTTTGGCGTTTCACTCTGTTTTCTCCTATATTGATAGATGTATGTGGAACTCTAAATCAAACACGGTTTGTGCTAGCTTCTTGAAACTTGACATGATAATGTAGTTTCAAGTTCTATCTCTAAGTTTCGTTTACTCTTGATGTAGCCCTAAGCAGTGACTGGCGAGATACACTGTCCTTGAAAGGGGTTGCCAAGCTTCCCAAAATTACGAATCTCCAGAAATCTCAGCAACTATTTTTTCACCCAAACTGGATGATACTTTCAGGTAATGATCAGTACACTAAGCCCACTTGGTTCCCCAAATTTCGTTCTTCTATGTTGAAGCGTTCGTTTACAGTAACAGTTTGAATTTTGGCGTTTCACTCTGTTTCCTCCAATATTGATAGGTGTACGTGGAACTCTAAATCAAACACGGTTTGTGCTAGCTTTTTGAATCTTGACACGATAATGTAGATTCAAGTTCTATCTCGATGTTTTGTTTCCTCTTGATGTAGCCCTAAGCAGTGACTGGCGAGATCACACTGTCCTTGAAAGGGGTTGCCAAGCTTCCCAAAATTACGAATCTCCTGAAATCTCAGCAAATAATTTTTCACCCAAACTGGATGATACTTTCAGGTAATGATCAGTACACTAAGCCCACTTGGTTCCCCAAATTTCGTTCTTCTATGTTGAAGCGTTCGTTTCCAGTAACAGTTTGAATTTTGGCGTTTCACTCTGTTTTCTCCTATATTGATAGATGTATGTGGAACTCTAAATCAAACACGGTTTGTGCTAGCTTTTTGAAACTTCACACGGTAATGTAGTTTCAAGTTCTCTCTCCAGGTTTTGTTTCCTCTTCATGTAGCCCTAAGCAGTGACTGGCGAGATACACTGTCCTTGAAAGGGGTTGCCAAGCTTCCCAAAATTACGAATCTCCAGAAATCTCAGCAACTATTTTTTCACCCAAACTGGATGATACTTTCAGGTAATGATCAGTACACTAAGCCCACTTGGTTCCCCAAATTTCGTTCTTCTATGTTGAAGCGTTCGTTTCCAGTAACAGTTTGAATTTTGGCGTTTCACTCTGTTTTCTCCTATATTGATAGATGTATGTGGAACTCTAAATCAAATACGGTTTGTGCTAGCTTCTTGAAACTTGACACGATAATGTAGTTTCAAGTTCTGTCTCTAGGTTTTGTTTCCTCTTGATGTAGCCCTAAGCAGTGACTGGCGAGATACACTGTCCTTGAAAGGGGTTGCCAAGCTTCCCAAAATTACGAATCTCCAGAAATCTCAGCAACTATTTTTTCACCCAAACTGGATGATACTTTCAGGTAATGATCAGTACACTAAGCCCACTTGGTTCCCCAAATTTCGTTCTTCTATGTTGAAGCGTTCGTTTCCAGTAACAGTTTGAATGTTGGCGTTTCACTCTGTTTTCTCCTATATTGATAGATGTATGTGGAACTCTAAATCAAACACGGTTTGTGCTAGCTTCTTGAAACTTGACACGATAATGTAGTTTCAAGTTCTGTCTCTAGGTTTTGTTTCCTCTTGATGTAGCCCTAAGCAGTGACTGGCGAGATACACTGTCCTTGAAAGGGGTTGCCAAGCTACCCAAAATTACGAATCTCCAGAAATCTCAGCAACTATTTTTTCACCCAAACTGGATGATACTTTCAGGTAATGATCAGTACACTAAGCCCACTTGGTTCCCCAAATTTCGTTCTTCTATGTTGAAGCGTTCGTTTCCAGTAACAGTTTGAATTTTGGCGTTTCACTCTGTTTTCTCCTATATTGATAGATGTATGTGGAACTCTAAATCAAACACGGTTTGTGCTAGCTTCTTGAAACTTGACACGATAATGTAGTTTCAAGTTCTATCTCTAGGTTTTGTTTCCTCTTGATGTAGCCCTAAGCAGTGACTGGCGAGATACACTGTCCTTGAAAGGGGTTGCCAAGCTTCCCAAAATTACGAATCTCCAGAAATCTCAGCAACTATTTTTTCACCCAAACTGGATGATACTTTCAGGTAATGATCAGTACACTAAGCCCACTTGGTTCCCCAAATTTCGTTCTTCTATGTTGAAGCGTTCGTTTCCAGTAACAGTTTGAATGTTGGCGTTTCACTCTGTTTTCTCCTATATTGATAGATGTATGTGGAACTCTAAATCAAACACGGTTTGTGCTAGCTTCTTGAAACTTGACACGATAATGTAGTTTCAAGTTCTGTCTCTAGGTTTTGTTTCCTCTTGATGTAGCCCTAAGCAGTGACTGGCGAGATACACTGTCCTTGAAAGGGGTTGCCAAGCTACCCAAAATTACGAATCTCCAGAAATCTCAGCAACTATTTTTTCACCCAAACTGGATGATACTTTCAGGTAATGATCAGTACACTAAGCCCAGTTGGTTCCCCAAATTTCGTTCTTCTATGTTGAAGCGTTCGTTTCCAGTAACAGTTTGAATTTTGGCGTTTCACTCTGTTTTCTCCTATATTGATAGATGTATGTGGAACTCTAAATCAAATACGGTTTGTGCTAGCTTCTTGAAACTTGACACGATAATGTAGTTTCAAGTTCTGTCTCTAGGTTTTGTTTCCTCTTGATGTAGCCCTAAGCAGTGACTGGCGAGATACACTGTCCTTGAAAGGGGTTGCCAAGCTTCCCAAAATTACGAATCTCCAGAAATCTCAGCAACTATTTTTTCACCCAAACTGGATGATACTTTCAGGTAATGATCAGTACACTAAGCCCAGTTGGTTCCCCAAATTTCGTTCTTCTATGTTGAAGCGTTCGTTTCCAGTAACAGTTTGAATGTTGGCGTTTCACTCTGTTTTCTCCTATATTGATAGATGTATGTGGAACTCTAAATCAAACACGGTTTGTGCTAGCTTCTTGAAACTTGACACGATAATGTAGTTTCAAGTTCTGTCTCTAGGTTTTGTTTCCTCTTGATGTAGCCCTAAGCAGTGACTGGCGAGATACACTGTCCTTGAAAGGGGTTGCCAAGCTACCCAAAATTACGAATCTCCAGAAATCTCAGCAACTATTTTTTCACCCAAACTGGATGATACTTTCAGGTAATGATCAGTACACTAAGCCCAGTTGGTTCCCCAAATTTCGTTCTTCTATGTTGAAGCGTTCGTTTCCAGTAACAGTTTGAATTTTGGCGTTTCACTCTGTTTTCTCCTATATTGATAGATGTATGTGGAACTCTAAATCAAACACGGTTTGTGCTAGCTTCTTGAAACTTGACACGATAATGTAGTTTCAAGTTCTATCTCTAGGTTTTGTTTCCTCTTGATGTAGCCCTAAGCAGTGACTGGCGAGATACACTGTCCTTGAAAGGGGTTGCCAAGCTTCCCAAAATTACGAATCTCCAGAAATCTCAGCAACTATTTTTTCACCCAAACTGGATGATACTTTCAGGTAATGATCAGTACACTAAGCCCACTTGGTTCCCCAAATTTCGTTCTTCTATGTTGAAGCGTTCGTTTCCAGTAACAGTTTGAATTTTGGAGTTTCACTCTGTTTTCTCCTATATTGATAGATGTATGTGGAACTCTAAATCAAACACGGTTTGTGCTAGCTTTTTGAAACTTGACACGATAATGTAGTTTCAAGTTCTCTCTCTAGGTTTTGTTTCCTCTTGATGTAGCCCTAAGCAGTGACTGGCGAGATACACTGTCCTTGAAAGGGGTTGCCAAGCTACCCAAAATTACGAATCTCCAGAAATCTCAGCAACTATTTTTTCACCCAAACTGGATGATACTTTCAGGTAATGATCAGTACACTAAGCCCACTTGGTTCCCCAAATTTCGTTCTTCTATGTTGAAGCGTTCGTTTCCAGTAACAGTTTGAATTTTGGCGTTTCACTCTGTTTTCTCCTATATTGATAGATGTATGTGGAACTCTAAATCAAACACGGTTTGTGCTAGCTTTTTGAAACTTCACACGGTAATGTAGTTTCAAGTTCTCTCTCCAGGTTTTGTTTCCTCTTCATGTAGCCCTAAGCAGTGACTGGCGAGATACACTGTCCTTGAAAGGGGTTGCCAAGCTTCCCAAAATTACGAATCTCCAGAAATCTCAGCAACTATTTTTTCACCCAAACTGGATGATACTTTCAGGTAATGATCAGTACACTAAGCCCACTTGGTTCCCCAAATTTCGTTCTTCTATGTTGAAGCGTTCGTTTCCAGTAACAGTTTGAATTTTGGCGTTTCACTCTGTTTTCTCCTATATTGATAGATGTATGTGGAACTCTAAATCAAATACGGTTTGTGCTAGCTTCTTGAAACTTGACACGATAATGTAGTTTCAAGTTCTGTCTCTAGGTTTTGTTTCCTCTTGATGTAGCCCTAAGCAGTGACTGGCGAGATACACTGTCCTTGAAAGGGGTTGCCAAGCTTCCCAAAATTACGAATCTCCAGAAATCTCAGCAACTATTTTTTCACCCAAACTGGATGATACTTTCAGGTAATGATCAGTACACTAAGCCCACTTGGTTCCCCAAATTTCGTTCTTCTATGTTGAAGCGTTCGTTTCCAGTAACAGTTTGAATGTTGGCGTTTCACTCTGTTTTCTCCTATATTGATAGATGTATGTGGAACTCTAAATCAAACACGGTTTGTGCTAGCTTCTTGAAACTTGACACGATAATGTAGTTTCAAGTTCTGTCTCTAGGTTTTGTTTCCTCTTGATGTAGCCCTAAGCAGTGACTGGCGAGATACACTGTCCTTGAAAGGGGTTGCCAAGCTACCCAAAATTACGAATCTCCAGAAATCTCAGCAACTATTTTTTCACCCAAACTGGATGATACTTTCAGGTAATGATCAGTACACTAAGCCCACTTGGTTCCCCAAATTTCGTTCTTCTATGTTGAAGCGTTCGTTTCCAGTAACAGTTTGAATTTTGGCGTTTCACTCTGTTTTCTCCTATATTGATAGATGTATGTGGAACTCTAAATCAAACACGGTTTGTGCTAGCTTCTTGAAACTTGACACGATAATGTAGTTTCAAGTTCTATCTCTAGGTTTTGTTTCCTCTTGATGTAGCCCTAAGCAGTGACTGGCGAGATACACTGTCCTTGAAAGGGGTTGCCAAGCTTCCCAAAATTACGAATCTCCAGAAATCTCAGCAACTATTTTTTCACCCAAACTGGATGATACTTTCAGGTAATGATCAGTACACTAAGCCCACTTGGTTCCCCAAATTTCGTTCTTCTATGTTGAAGCGTTCGTTTCCAGTAACAGTTTGAATGTTGGCGTTTCACTCTGTTTTCTCCTATATTGATAGATGTATGTGGAACTCTAAATCAAACACGGTTTGTGCTAGCTTCTTGAAACTTGACACGATAATGTAGTTTCAAGTTCTGTCTCTAGGTTTTGTTTCCTCTTGATGTAGCCCTAAGCAGTGACTGGCGAGATACACTGTCCTTGAAAGGGGTTGCCAAGCTACCCAAAATTACGAATCTCCAGAAATCTCAGCAACTATTTTTTCACCCAAACTGGATGATACTTTCAGGTAATGATCAGTACACTAAGCCCAGTTGGTTCCCCAAATTTCGTTCTTCTATGTTGAAGCGTTCGTTTCCAGTAACAGTTTGAATTTTGGCGTTTCACTCTGTTTTCTCCTATATTGATAGATGTATGTGGAACTCTAAATCAAATACGGTTTGTGCTAGCTTCTTGAAACTTGACACGATAATGTAGTTTCAAGTTCTGTCTCTAGGTTTTGTTTCCTCTTGATGTAGCCCTAAGCAGTGACTGGCGAGATACACTGTCCTTGAAAGGGGTTGCCAAGCTTCCCAAAATTACGAATCTCCAGAAATCTCAGCAACTATTTTTTCACCCAAACTGGATGATACTTTCAGGTAATGATCAGTACACTAAGCCCAGTTGGTTCCCCAAATTTCGTTCTTCTATGTTGAAGCGTTCGTTTCCAGTAACAGTTTGAATGTTGGCGTTTCACTCTGTTTTCTCCTATATTGATAGATGTATGTGGAACTCTAAATCAAACACGGTTTGTGCTAGCTTCTTGAAACTTGACACGATAATGTAGTTTCAAGTTCTGTCTCTAGGTTTTGTTTCCTCTTGATGTAGCCCTAAGCAGTGACTGGCGAGATACACTGTCCTTGAAAGGGGTTGCCAAGCTACCCAAAATTACGAATCTCCAGAAATCTCAGCAACTATTTTTTCACCCAAACTGGATGATACTTTCAGGTAATGATCAGTACACTAAGCCCAGTTGGTTCCCCAAATTTCGTTCTTCTATGTTGAAGCGTTCGTTTCCAGTAACAGTTTGAATTTTGGCGTTTCACTCTGTTTTCTCCTATATTGATAGATGTATGTGGAACTCTAAATCAAACACGGTTTGTGCTAGCTTCTTGAAACTTGACACGATAATGTAGTTTCAAGTTCTATCTCTAGGTTTTGTTTCCTCTTGATGTAGCCCTAAGCAGTGACTGGCGAGATACACTGTCCTTGAAAGGGGTTGCCAAGCTTCCCAAAATTACGAATCTCCAGAAATCTCAGCAACTATTTTTTCACCCAAACTGGATGATACTTTCAGGTAATGATCAGTACACTAAGCCCACTTGGTTCCCCAAATTTCGTTCTTCTATGTTGAAGCGTTCGTTTCCAGTAACAGTTTGAATTTTGGAGTTTCACTCTGTTTTCTCCTATATTGATAGATGTATGTGGAACTCTAAATCAAACACGGTTTGTGCTAGCTTTTTGAAACTTGACACGATAATGTAGTTTCAAGTTCTCTCTCTAGGTTTTGTTTCCTCTTGATGTAGCCCTAAGCAGTGACTGGCGAGATACACTGTCCTTGAAAGGGGTTGCCAAGCTACCCAAAATTACGAATCTCCAGAAATCTCAGCAACTATTTTTTCACCCAAACTGGATGATACTTTCAGGTAATGATCAGTACACTAAGCCCAGTTGGTTCCCCAAATTTCGTTCTTCTATGTTGAAGCGTTCGTTTCCAGTAACAGTTTGAATTTTGGCGTTTCACTCTGTTTTCTCCTATATTGATAGATGTATGTGGAACTCTAAATCAAACACGGTTTGTGCTAGCTTCTTGAAACTTGACACGATAATGTAGTTTCAAGTTCTATCTCTAAGTTTCGTTTCCTCTTGATGTAGCCCTAAGCAGTGACTGGCGAGATACACTGTCCTTGAAAGGGGTTGCCAAGCTCCCCAAAATTACGAATCTCCAGAAATCTCAGCAACTATTTTTTCACCCAAACTAAATGATACTTTCAGGTAATGATCAGTACACTAAGCCCACTTGGTTCCCCAAATTTCGTTCTTCTATGTTGAAGCGTTCGTTTCCAGTAACAGTTTGAATTTTGGCGTTTCACTCTGTTTTCTCCTATATTGATAGATGTATGTGGAACTCTAAATCAAACACGGTTTGTGCTAGCTTTTTGAAACTTGACACGATAATGTAGTTTCAAGTTCTGTCTCTAGGTTTTGTTTCCTCTTGATGTAGCCCTAAGCAGTGACTGGCGAGATACACTGTCCTTGAAAGGGGTTGCCAAGCTTCCCAAAATTACGAATCTCCAGAAATCTCAGCAACTATTTTTTCACCCAAACTGGATGATACTTTCAGGTAATGATCAGTACACTAAGCCCACTTGGTTCCCCAAATTTCGTTCTTCTATTTTGAAGCGTTCGTTTCCAGTAACAGTTTGAATTTTGGCGTTTCACTCTGTTTTCTCCTATATTGATAGATGTATGTGGAACTCTAAATCAAACACGGTTTGTGCTAGCTTCTTGAAACTTGACACGATAATGTAGTTTCAAGTTCTATCTCTAGGTTTTGTTTCCTCTTGATGTAGCCCTAAGCAGTGACTGGCGAGATACACTGACCTTGAAATGGGTTGCCAAGCTTCCCAAAATTACGAATCTCCAGAAATCTCAGCAACTATTTTTTCACCCAAACTGGATGATACTTTCAGGTAATGATCAGTACACTAAGCCCACTTGGTTCCCCAAATTTCGTTCTTCTATGTTGAAGCGTTCGTTTCCAGTAACAGTTTGAATTTTGGCGTTTCACTCTGTTTTCTCCTATATTGATAGATGTATGTGGAACTCTAAATCAAACACGGTTTGTGCTAGCTTTTTGAAACTTGACACGATAATGTAGTTTCAAGTTCTCTCTCTAGGTTTTGTTTCCTCTTGATGTAGCCCTAAGCAGTGACTGGCGAGATACACTGTCCTTGAAAGGGGTTGCCAAGCTTCCCAAAATTACGAATCTCCAGAAATCTCAGAAACTATTTTTTCACCCAAACTGGATGATACTTTCAGGTAATGATCAGTACACTAAGCCCACTTGGTTCCCCAAATTTCGTTCTTCTATGTTGAACCGTTCGTTTCCAGTAACAGTTTGAATTTTGGCGTTTCACTCTGTTTTCTCCTATATTGATAGATGTATGTGGAACACTAAATCAAACACGGTTTGTGCTAGCTTCTGGAAACTTGACACGATAATGTAGTTTCAAGTTCTGTCTCTAGGTTTTGTTTCCTCTTGATGTAGCCCTAAGCAGTGACTGGCGAGATACACTGTCCTTGAAAGGGGTTGCCAAGCTTCCCAAAATTACGAATCTCCAGAAATCTCAGCAACTATTTTTTCACCCAAACTGGATGATACTTTCAGGTAATGATCAGTACACTAAGCCCACTTGGTTCCCCAAATTTCGTTCTTCTATGTTGAAGCGTTCGTTTCCAGTAACAGTTTGAATGTTGGCGTTTCACTCTGTTTTCTCCTATATTGATAGATGTATGTGGAACTCTAAATCAAACACGGTTTGTGCTAGCTTCTTGAAACTTGACACGATAATGTAGTTTCAAGTTCTGTCTCTAGGTTTTGTTTCCTCTTGATGTAGCCATAAGCAGTGACTGGCGAGATACACTGTTCTTGAAAGGGGTTGCCAAGCTACCCAAAATTACGAATCTCCAGAAATCTCAGCAACTATTTTTTCACCCAAACTGGATGATACTTTCAGGTAATGATCAGTACACTAAGCCCAGTTGGTTCCCCAAATTTCGTTCTTCTATGTTGAAGCGTTCGTTTCCAGTAACAGTTTGAATTTTGGCGTTTCACTCTGTTTTCTCCTATATTGATAGATGTATGTGGAACTCTAAATCAAACACGGTTTGTGCTAGCTTCTTGAAACTTGACACGATAATGTAGTTTCAAGTTCTGTCTCTAGGTTTTGTTTCCTCTTGATGTAGCCCTAAGCAGTGACTGGCGAGATACACTGTCCTTGAAAGGGGTTGCCAAGCTTCCCAAAATTACGAATCTCCAGAAATCTCAGCAACTATTTTTTCACCCAAACTGGATGATACTTTCAGGTAATGATCAGTACACTAAGCCCACTTGGTTCCCCAAATTTCGTTCTTCTATGTTGAAGCGTTCGTTTCCAGTAACAGTTTGAATGTTGGCGTTTCACTCTGTTTTCTCCTATATTGATAGATGTATGTGGAACTCTAAATCAAACACGGTTTGTGCTAGCTTCTTGAAACTTGACACGATAATGTAGTTTCAAGTTCTGTCTCTAGGTTTTGTTTCCTCTTGATGTAGCCCTAAGCAGTGACTGGCGAGATACACTGTCCTTGAAAGGGGTTGCCAAGCTACCCAAATTTACGAATCTCCAGAAATCTCAGCAACTATTTTTTCACCCAAACTGGATGATACTTTCAGGTAATGATCAGTACACTAAGCCCAGTTGGTTCCCCAAATTTCGTTCTTCTATGTTGAAGCGTTCGTTTCCAGTAACAGTTTGAATTTTGGCGTTTCACTCTGTTTTCTCCTATATTGATAGATGTATGTGGAACTCTAAATCAAACACGGTTTGTGCTAGCTTCTTGAAACTTGACACGATAATGTAGTTTCAAGTTCTATCTCTAAGTTTCGTTTCCTCTTGATGTAGCCCTAAGCAGTGACTGGCGAGATACACTGTCCTTGAAAGGGGTTGCCAAGCTCCCCAAAATTACGAATCTCCAGAAATCTCAGCAACTATTTTTTCACCCAAACTGGATGATACTTTCAGGTAATGATCAGTACACTAAGCCCACTTGGTTCCCCAAATTTCGTTCTTCTATGTTGAAGCGTTCGTTTCCAGTAACAGTTTGAATGTTGGCGTTTCACTCTGTTTTCTCCTATATTGATAGATGTATGTGGAACTCTAAATCAAACACGGTTTGTGCTAGCTTCTTGAAACGTGACACGATAATGTAGTTTCAAGTTCTGTCTCTAGGTTTTGTTTCCTCTTGATGTAGCCCTAAGCAGTGACTGGCGAGATACACTGTCCTTGAAAGGGGTTGCCAAGCTTCCCAAAATTACGAATCTCCAGAAATCTCAGCAACTATTTTTTCACCCAAACTGGATGATACTTTCAGGTAATGATCAGTACACTAAGCCCAGTTGGTTCCCCAAATTTCGTTCTTCTATGTTGAAGCGTTCGTTTCCAGTAACAGTTTGAATGTTGGCGTTTCACTCTGTTTTCTCCTATATTGATAGATGTATGTGGAACTCTAAATCAAACACGGTTTGTGCTAGCTTCTTGAAACTTGACACGATAATGTAGTTTCAAGTTCTGTCTCTAGGTTTTGTTTCCTCTTGATGTAGCCCTAAGCAGTGACTGGCGAGATACACTGTCCTTGAAAGGGGTTGCCAAGCTACCCAAAATTACGAATCTCCAGAAATCTCAGCAACTATTTTTTCACCCAAACTGGATGATACTTTCAGGTAATGATCAGTACACTAAGCCCAGTTGGTTCCCCAAATTTCGTTCTTCTATGTTGAAGCGTTCGTTTCCAGTAACAGTTTGAATTTTGGCGTTTCACTCTGTTTTCTCCTATATTGATAGATGTATGTGGAACTCTAAATCAAACACGGTTTGTGCTAGCTTCTTGAAACTTGACACGATAATGTAGTTTCAAGTTCTATCTCTAGGTTTTGTTTCCTCTTGATGTAGCCCTAAGCAGTGACTGGCGAGATACACTGTCCTTGAAAGGGGTTGCCAAGCTTCCCAAAATTACGAATCTCCAGAAATCTCAGCAACTATTTTTTCACCCAAACTGGATGATACTTTCAGGTAATGATCAGTACACTAAGCCCACTTGGTTCCCCAAATTTCGTTCTTCTATGTTGAAGCGTTCGTTTCCAGTAACAGTTTGAATTTTGGAGTTTCACTCTGTTTTCTCCTATATTGATAGATGTATGTGGAACTCTAAATCAAACACGGTTTGTGCTAGCTTTTTGAAACTTGACACGATAATGTAGTTTCAAGTTCTCTCTCTAGGTTTTGTTTCCTCTTGATGTAGCCCTAAGCAGTGACTGGCGAGATACACTGTCCTTGAAAGGGGTTGCCAAGCTACCCAAAATTACGAATCTCCAGAAATCTCAGCAACTATTTTTTCACCCAAACTGGATGATACTTTCAGGTAATGATCAGTACACTAAGCCCAGTTGGTTCCCCAAATTTCGTTCTTCTATGTTGAAGCGTTCGTTTCCAGTAACAGTTTGAATTTTGGCGTTTCACTCTGTTTTCTCCTATATTGATAGATGTATGTGGAACTCTAAATCAAACACGGTTTGTGCTAGCTTCTTGAAACTTGACACGATAATGTAGTTTCAAGTTCTATCTCTAAGTTTCATTTCCTCTTGATGTAGCCCTAAGCAGTGACTGGCGAGATACACTGTCCTTGAAAGGGGTTGCCAAGCTCCCCAAAATTACGAATCTCCAGAAATCTCAGCAACTATTTTTTCACCCAAACTAAATGATACTTTCAGGTAATGATCAGTACACTAAGCCCACTTGGTTCCCCAAATTTCGTTCTTCTATGTTGAAGCGTTCGTTTCCAGTAACAGTTTGAATTTTGGCGTTTCACTCTTTTTTCTCCTATATTGATAGATGTATGTGGAACTCTAAATCAAACACGGTTTGTGCTAGCTTTTTGAAACTTGACACGATAATGTAGTTTCAAGTTCTGTCTCTAGGTTTTGTTTCCTCTTGATGTAGCCCTAAGCAGTGACTGGCGAGATACACTGTCCTTGAAAGGGGTTGCCAAGCTTCCCAAAATTACGAATCTCCAGAAATCTCAGCAACTATTTTTTCACCCAAACTGGATGATACTTTCAGGTAATGATCAGTACACTAAGCCCACTTGGTTCCCCAAATTTCGTTCTTCTATTTTGAAGCGTTCGTTTCCAGTAACAGTTTGAATTTTGGCGTTTCACTCTGTTTTCTCCTATATTGATAGATGTATGTGGAACTCTAAATCAAACACGGTTTGTGCTAGCTTCTTGAAACTTGACACGATAATGTAGTTTCAAGTTCTATCTCTAGGTTTTGTTTCCTCTTGATGTAGCCCTAAGCAGTGACTGGCGAGATACACTGACCTTGAAATGGGTTGCCAAGCTTCCCAAAATTACGAATCTCCAGAAATCTCAGCAACTATTTTTTCACCCAAACTGGATGATACTTTCAGGTAATGATCAGTACACTAAGCCCACTTGGTTCCCCAAATTTCGTTCTTCTATGTTGAAGCGTTCGTTTCCAGTAACAGTTTGAATTTTGGCGTTTCACTCTGTTTTCTCCTATATTGATAGATGTATGTGGAACTCTAAATCAAACACGGTTTGTGCTAGCTTTTTGAAACTTGACACGATAATGTAGTTTCAAGTTCTCTCTCTAGGTTTTGTTTCCTCTTGATGTAGCCCTAAGCAGTGACTGGCGAGATACACTGTCCTTGAAAGGGGTTGCCAAGCTTCCCAAAATTACGAATCTCCAGAAATCTCAGAAACTATTTTTTCACCCAAACTGGATGATACTTTCAGGTAATGATCAGTACACTAAGCCCACTTGGTTCCCCAAATTTCGTTCTTCTATGTTGAACCGTTCGTTTCCAGTAACAGTTTGAATTTTGGCGTTTCACTCTGTTTTCTCCTATATTGATAGATGTATGTGGAACACTAAATCAAACACGGTTTGTGCTAGCTTCTGGAAACTTGACACGATAATGTAGTTTCAAGTTCTGTCTCTAGGTTTTGTTTCCTCTTGATGTAGCCCTAAGCAGTGACTGGCGAGATACACTGTCCTTGAAAGGGGTTGCCAAGCTTCCCAAAATTACGAATCTCCAGAAATCTCAGCAACTATTTTTTCACCCAAACTGGATGATACTTTCAGGTAATGATCAGTACACTAAGCCCACTTGGTTCCCCAAATTTCGTTCTTCTATGTTGAAGCGTTCGTTTCCAGTAACAGTTTGAATGTTGGCGTTTCACTCTGTTTTCTCCTATATTGATAGATGTATGTGGAACTCTAAATCAAACACGGTTTGTGCTAGCTTCTTGAAACTTGACACGATAATGTAGTTTCAAGTTCTGTCTCTAGGTTTTGTTTCCTCTTGATGTAGCCATAAGCAGTGACTGGCGAGATACACTGTTCTTGAAAGGGGTTGCCAAGCTACCCAAAATTACGAATCTCCAGAAATCTCAGCAACTATTTTTTCACCCAAACTGGATGATACTTTCAGGTAATGATCAGTACACTAAGCCCAGTTGGTTCCCCAAATTTCGTTCTTCTATGTTGAAGCGTTCGTTTCCAGTAACAGTTTGAATTTTGGCGTTTCACTCTGTTTTCTCCTATATTGATAGATGTATGTGGAACTCTAAATCAAACACGGTTTGTGCTAGCTTCTTGAAACTTGACACGATAATGTAGTTTCAAGTTCTATCTCTAGGTTTTGTTTCCTCTTGATGTAGCCCTAAGCAGTGACTGGCGAGATACACTGTCCTTGAAAGGGGTTGCCAAGCTTCCCAAAATTACGAATCTCCAGAAATCTCAGCAACTATTTTTTCACCCAAACTGGATGATACTTTCAGGTAATGATCAGTACACTAAGCCCACTTGGTTCCCCAAATTTCGTTCTTCTATGTTGAAGCGTTCGTTTCCAGTAACAGTTTGAATGTTGGCGTTTCACTCTGTTTTCTCCTATATTGATAGATGTATGTGGAACTCTAAATCAAACACGGTTTGTGCTAGCTTCTTGAAACTTGACACGATAATGTAGTTTCAAGTTCTGTCTCTAGGTTTTGTTTCCTCTTGATGTAGCCCTAAGCAGTGACTGGCGAGATACACTGTCCTTGAAAGGGGTTGCCAAGCTACCCAAATTTACGAATCTCCAGAAATCTCAGCAACTATTTTTTCACCCAAACTGGATGATACTTTCAGGTAATGATCAGTACACTAAGCCCAGTTGGTTCCCCAAATTTCGTTCTTCTATGTTGAAGCGTTCGTTTCCAGTAACAGTTTGAATTTTGGCGTTTCACTCTGTTTTCTCCTATATTGATAGATGTATGTGGAACTCTAAATCAAACACGGTTTGTGCTAGCTTCTTGAAACTTGACACGATAATGTAGTTTCAAGTTCTATCTCTAAGTTTCGTTTCCTCTTGATGTAGCCCTAAGCAGTGACTGGCGAGATACACTGTCCTTGAAAGGGGTTGCCAAGCTCCCCAAAATTACGAATCTCCAGAAATCTCAGCAACTATTTTTTCACCCAAACTGGATGATACTTTCAGGTAATGATCAGTACACTAAGCCCACTTGGTTCCCCAAATTTCGTTCTTCTATGTTGAAGCGTTCGTTTCCAGTAACAGTTTGAATTTTGGCGTTTCACTCTGTTTTCTCCTATATTGATAGATGTATGTGGAACTCTAAATCAAACACGGTTTGTGCTAGCTTTTTGAAACTTGACACGATAATGTACTTTCAAGTTCTGTCTCTAGGTTTTGTTTCCTCTTGATGTAGCCCTAAGCAGTGACTGGCGAGATACACTGTCCTTGAAAGGGGTTGCCAAGGTACCCAAAATTACGAATCTCCAGAAATCTCAGCAACTTTTTTTCACCCAAACTGGATGATACTTTCAGGTAATGATCAGTACACTAAGCCCACTTGGTTCCCCAAATTTCGTTCTTCTATTTTGAAGCGTTCGTTTCCAGTAACAGTTTGAATGTTGGCGTTTCACTCTGTTTTCTCCTATATTGATAGATGTATGTGGAACTCTAAATCAAACACGGTTTGTGCTAGCTTCTTGAAACTTGACACGATAATGTAGTTTCAAGTTCTCTCTCTAGGTTTTGTTTCCTCTTGATGTAGCCCTAAGCAGTGACTGGCGAGATACACTGTCCTTGAAAGGGGTTGCCAAGCTTCCCAAAATTACGAATCTCCAGAAATCTCAGCAACTATTTTTTCACCCAAACTGGATGATACTTTCAGGTAATGATCAGTACACTAAGCCCACTTGGTTCCCCAAATTTCGTTCTTCTATGTTGAAGCGTTCGTTTCCAGTAACAGTTTGAATTTTGGCGTTTCACTCTGTTTTCTCCTATATTGATAGATGTATGTGGAACTCTAAATCAAACACGGTTTGTGCTAGCTTTTTGAAACTTGACACGATAATGTAGTTTCAAGTTCTCTCTCTAGGTTTTGTTTCCTCTTGATGTAGCCCTAAGCAGTGACTGGCGAGATACACTGTCCTTGAAAGGGGTTGCCAAGCTTCCCAAAATTACGAATCTCCAGAAATCTCAGAAACTATTTTTTCACCCAAACTGGATGATACTTTCAGGTAATGATCAGTACACTAAGCCCACTTGGTTCCCCAAATTTCGTTCTTCTATGTTGAACCGTTCGTTTCCAGTAACAGTTTGAATTTTGGCGTTTCACTCTGTTTTCTCCTATATTGATAGATGTATGTGGAACTCTAAATCAAACACGGTTTGTGCTAGCTTCTTGAAACTTGACACGATAATGTAGTTTCAAGTTCTGTCTCTAGGTTTTGTTTCCTCTTGATGTAGCCCTAAGCAGTGACTGGCGAGATACACTGTCCTTGAAAGGGGTTGCCAAGCTTCCAAAAATTACGAATCTCCAGAAATCTCAGCAACTATTTTTTCACCCAAACTGGATGATACTTTCAGGTAATGATCAGTACACTAAGCCCACTTGGTTCCCCAAATTTCGTTCTTCTATGTTGAAGCGTTCATTTCCAGTAACAGTTTGAATGTTGGCGTTTCACTCTGTTTTCTCCTATATTGATAGATGTATGTGGAACTCTAAATCAAACACGGTTTGTGCTAGCTTCTTGAAACTTGACACGATAATGTAGTTTCAAGTTCTGTCTCTAGGTTTTGTTTCCTCTTGATGTAGCCCTAAGCAGTGACTGGCGAGATACACTGTTCTTGAAAGGGGTTGCCAAGCTACCCAAAATTACGAATCTCCAGAAATCTCAGTAACTATTTTTTCACCCAAACTGGATGATACTTTCAGGTAATGATCAGTACACTAAGCCCAGTTGGTTCCCCAAATTTCGTTCTTCTATGTTGAAGCGTTCGTTTCCAGTAACAGTCTGAATTTTGGCGTTTCACTCTGTTTTCTCCTATATTGATAGATGTATGTGGAACTCTAAATCAAACACGGTTTGTGCTAGCTTCTTGAAACTTGACACGATAATGTAGTTTCAAGTTCTATCTCTAGGTTTTGTTTCCTCTTGATGTAGCCCTAAGCAGTGACTGGCGAGATACACTGTCCTTGAAAGGGTTTGCCAAGCTTCCCAAAATTACGAATCTCCAGAAATCTCAGCAACTATTTTTTCACCCAAACTGGATGATACTTTCAGGTAATGATCAGTACACTAAGCCCACTTGGTTCCCCAAATTTCGTTCTTCTATGTTGAAGCGTTCGTTTCCAGTAACAGTTTGAATTTTGGCGTTTCACTCTGTTTTCTCCTATATTGATAGATGTATGTGGAACTCTAAATCAAACACGGTTTGTGCTAGCTTTTTGAAACTTGACACGATAATGTAGTTTCAAGTTCTCTCTCTAGGTTTTGTTTCCTCTTGATGTAGCCCTAAGCAGTGACTGGCGAGATACACTGTCCTTGAAAGGGGTTGCCAAGCTTCCCAAAATTACGAATCTCCAGAAATCTCAGAAACTATTTTTTCACCCAAACTGGATGATACTTTCAGGTAATGATCAGTACACTAAGCCCACTTGGTTCCCCAAATTTCGTTCTTCTATGTTGAACCGTTCGTTTCCAGTAACAGTTTGAATTTTGGCGTTTCACTCTGTTTTCTCCTATATTGATAGATGTATGTGGAACTCTAAATCAAACACGGTTTGTGCTAGCTTCTTGAAACTTGACACGATAATGTAGTTTCAAGTTCTGTCTCTAGGTTTTGTTTCCTCTTGATGTAGCCCTAAGCAGTGACTGGCGAGATACACTGTCCTTGAAAGGGGTTGCCAAGCTTCCCAAAATTACGAATCTCCAGAAATCTCAGCAACTATTTTTTCACCCAAACTGGATGATACTTTCAGGTAATGATCAGTACACTAAGCCCACTTGGTTCCCCAAATTTCGTTCTTCTATGTTGAAGCGTTCGTTTCCAGTAACAGTTTGAATGTTGGCGTTTCACTCTGTTTTCTCCTATATTGATAGATGTATGTGGAACTCTAAATCAAACACGGTTTGTGCTAGCTTCTTGAAACTTGACACGATAATGTAGTTTCAAGTTCTGTCTCTAGGTTTTGTTTCCTCTTGATGTAGCCCTAAGCAGTGACTGGCGAGATACACTGTCCTTGAAAGGGGTTGCCAAGCTACCCAAAATTACGAATCTCCAGAAATCACAGCAACTATTTTTTCACCCAAACTGGATGATACTTTCAGGTAATGATCAGTACACTAAGCCCAGTTGGTTCCCCAAATTTCGTTTTTCTATGTTGAAGCGTTCGTTTCCAGTAACAGTTTGAATTTTGGCGTTTCACTCTGTTTTCTCCTATATTGATAGATGTATGTGGAACTCTAAATCAAACACGGTTTGTGCTAGCTTCTTGAAACTTGACACGATAATGTAGTTTCAAGTTCTATCTCTAGGTTTTGTTTCCTCTTGATGTAGCCCTAAGCAGTGACTGGCGAGATACACTGTCCTTGAAAGGGGTTGCCAAGCTTCCCAAAATTACGAATCTCCAGAAATCTCAGCAACTATTTTTTCACCCAAACTGGATGATACTTTCAGGTAATGATCAGTACACTAAGCCCACTTGGTTCCCCAAATTTCGTTCTTCTATGTTGAAGCGTTCGTTTCCAGTAACAGTTTGAATTTTGGCGTTTCACTCTGTTTTCTCCTATATTGATAGATGTATGTGGAACTCTAAATCAAACACGGTTTGTGCTAGCTTTTTGAAACTTGACACGATAATGTAGTTTCAAGTTCTCTCTCTAGGTTTTGTTTCCTCTTGATGTAGCCCTAAGCAGTGACTGGCGAGATACACTGTCCTTGAAAGGGGTTGCCAAGCTTCCCAAAATTACGAATCTCCAGAAATCTCAGCAACTATTTTTTCACCCAAACTGGATGATACTTTCAGGTAATGATCAGTACACTAAGCCCACTTGGTTCCCCAAATTTCGTTCTTCTATGTTGAAGCGTTCGTTTCCAGTAACAGTTTGAATGTTGGCGTTTCACTCTGTTTTCTCCTATATTGATAGATGTATGTGGAACTCTAAATCAAACACGGTTTGTGCTAGCTTCTTGAAACTTGACACGATAATGTAGTTTCAAGTTCTGTCTCTAGGTTTTGTTTCCTCTTGATGTAGCCCTAAGCAGTGACTGGCGAGATACACTGTCCTTGAAAGGGGTTGCCAAGCTTCCCAAAATTACGAATCTCCAGAAATCTCAGCAACTATTTTTTCACCCAAACTGGATGATACTTTCAGGTAATGATCAGTACACTAAGCCCACTTGGTTCCCCAAATTTCGTTCTTCTATGTTGAAGCGTTCGTTTCCAGTAACAGTTTGAATGTTGGCGTTTCACTCTGTTTTCTCCTATATTGATAGATGTATGTGGAACTCTAAATCAAACACGGTTTGTGCTAGCTTCTTGAAACTTGACACGATAATGTAGTTTCAAGTTCTGTCTCTAGGTTTTGTTTCCTCTTGATGTAGCCCTAAGCAGTGACTGGCGAGATACACTGTCCTTGAAAGGGGTTGCCAAGCTACCCAAAATTACGAATCTCCAGAAATCACAGCAACTATTTTTTCACCCAAACTGGATGATACTTTCAGGTAATGATCAGTACACTAAGCCCAGTTGGTTCCCCAAATTTCGTTTTTCTATGTTGAAGCGTTCGTTTCCAGTAACAGTTTGAATTTTGGCGTTTCACTCTGTTTTCTCCTATATTGATAGATGTATGTGGAACTCTAAATCAAACACGGTTTGTGCTAGCTTCTTGAAACTTGACACGATAATGTAGTTTCAAGTTCTATCTCTAGGTTTTGTTTCCTCTTGATGTAGCCCTAAGCAGTGACTGGCGAGATACACTGTCCTTGAAAGGGGTTGCCAAGCTTCCCAAAATTACGAATCTCCAGAAATCTCAGCAACTATTTTTTCACCCAAACTGGATGATACTTTCAGGTAATGATCAGTACACTAAGCCCACTTGGTTCCCCAAATTTCGTTCTTCTATGTTGAAGCGTTCGTTTCCAGTAACAGTTTGAATTTTGGCGTTTCACTCTGTTTTCTCCTATATTGATAGATGTATGTGGAACTCTAAATCAAACACGGTTTGTGCTAGCTTTTTGAAACTTGACACGATAATGTAGTTTCAAGTTCTATCTCTAGGTTTTGTTTCCTGTTGATGTAGCCCTAAGCAGTGACTGGCGAGATACACTGTCCTTGAAAGGGGTTGCCAAGCTTCCCAAAATTACGAATCTCCAGAAATCTCAGAAACTATTTTTTCACCCAAACTGGATGATACTTTCAGGTAATGATCAGTACACTAAGCCCACTTGGTTCCCCAAATTTCGTTCTTCTATGTTGAAGCGTTCGTTTCCAGTAACAGTTTGAATTTTGGCCTTTCACTCTGTTTTCTCCTATATTGATAGATGTATGTGGAACTCTAAATCAAACACGGTTTGTGCTAGCTTCTTGAAACTTGACACGATAATGTAGTTTCAAGTTCTGTCTCTAGGTTTCGTTTCCTCTTGATGTAGCCCTAAGCAGTGACTGGCGAGATACACTGTCCTTGAAAGGGGTTGCCAAGCTACCCAAAATTACGAATCTCCAGAAATCTCAGCAACTATTTTTTCACCCAAACTGGATGATACTTTCAGGTAATGATCAGTACACTAAGCCCACTTGGTTCCCCAAATTTTGTTCTTCTATGTTGAAGCGTTCGTTTCCAGTAACAGTTTGAATTTTGGCGTTTCACTCTGTTTTCTCCTATATTGATAGATGTATGTGGAACTCTAAATCAAACACGGTTTGTGCTAGCTTCTTGAAACTTGACACGATAATGTAGTTTCAAGTTCTATCTCTAAGTTTCGTTTCCTCTTGATGTCGCCCTAAGCAGTGACTGGCGAGATACACTGTCCTTGAAAGGGGTTGCCAAGCTCCCCAAAATTACGAATCTCCAGAAATCTCAGCAACTATTTTTTCACCCAAACTGGATGATACTTTCAGGTAATGATCAGTACACTAAGCCCACTTGGTTCCCCAAATTTCGTTCTTCTATGTTGAAGCGTTCGTTTCCAGTAACAGTTTGAATTTTGGCGTTTCACTCTGTTTTCTCCTATATTGATAGATGTATGTGGAACTCTAAATCAAACACGGTTTGTGCTAGCTTTTTGAAACTTGACACGATAATGTAGTTTCAAGTTCTGTCTCTAGGTTTTGTTTCCTCTTGATGTAGCCCTAAGCAGTGACTGGCGAGATACACTGTCCTTGAAAGGGGTTGCCAAGCTACCCAAAATTACGAATCTCCAGAAATCTCAGCAACTTTTTTTCACCCAAACTGGATGATACTTTCAGGTAATGATCAGTACACTAAGCCCACTTGGTTCCCCAAATTTCGTTCTTCTATTTTGAAGCGTTCGTTTCCAGTAACAGTTTGAATTTTGGCGTTTCACTCTGTTTTCTCCTATATTGATAGATGTATGTGGAACTCTAAATCAAACACGGTTTGTGCTAGCTTCTTGAAACTTGACACGATAATGTAGTTTCAAGTTGTATCTCTAGGATTTGTTTCCTCTTGATGTAGCCCTAAGCTGTGACTGGCGAGATACACTGTCCTTGAAAGGGGTTGCCAAGCTTCCCAAAATTACGAATCTCCAGAAATCTCAGCAACTATTTTTTCACCCAAACTGGATGATAGTTTCAGGTAATGATCAGTACACTAATCCCACTTGGTTCCCCAAATTTCGTTCTTCTATGTTGAAGCGTTCGTTTCCAGTAACAGTTTGAATTTTGGCGTTTCACTCTGTTTTCTTCTATATTGATAGATGTATGTGGAACTCTAAATCAAACACGGTTTGTGCTAGCTTTTTGAAACTTGACACGATAATGTAGTTTCAAGTTCTCTCTCTAGGTTTTGTTTCCTCTTGATGTAGCCCTAAGCAGTGACTGGCGAGATACACTGTCCTTGAAAGGGGTTGCCAAGCTTCCCAAAATTACGAATCTCCAGAAATCTCAGAAACTATTTTTTCACCCAAACTGGATGATACTTTCAGGTAATGATCAGTACACTAAGCCCACTTGGTTCCCCAAATTTCGTTCTTCTATGTTGAACCGTTCGTTTCCAGTAACAGTTTGAATTTTGGCATTTCACTCTGTTTTCTCCTATATTGATAGATGTATGTGGAACTCTAAATCAAACACGGTTTGTGCTAGCTTCTTGAAACTTGACACGATAATGTAGTTTCAAGTTCTATCTCTAGGTTTTGTTTCCTCTTGATGTAGCCCTAAGCAGTGACTGGCGAGATACACTGTCCTTGAAAGGGGTTGCCAAGCTTCCCAAAATTACGAATCTCCAGAAATCTCAGCAACTATTTTTTCACCCAAACTGGATGATACTTTCAGGTAATGATCAGTACACTAAGCCCACTTGGTTCCCCAAATTTCGTTCTTCTATGTTGAAGCGTTCGTTTCCAGTAACAGTTTGAATTTTGGCGTTTCACTCTGTTTTCTCCTATATTGATAGATGTATGTGGAAATCTAAATCAAACACGGTTTGTGCTAGCTTTTTGAAACTTGACACGATAATGTACTTTCAAGTTCTGTCTCTAGGTTTTGTTTCCTCTTGATGTAGCCCTAAGCAGTGACTGGCGAGATACACTGTCCTTGAAAGGGGTTGCCAAGCTACCCAAAATTACGAATCTCCAGAAATCTCAGAAACTTTTTTTCACCCAAACTGGATGATACTTTCAGGTAATGATCAGTACACTAAGCCCACTTGGTTCCCCAAATTTCGTTCTTCTATGTTGAACCGTTCGTTTCCAGTAACAGTTTGAATGTTGGCGTTTCACTCTGTTTTCTCCTATATTGATAGATGTATGTGGAACTCTAAATCAAACACGGTTTGTGCTAGCTTCTTGAAACTTGACACGATAATGTAGTTTCAAGTTCTGTCTCTAGGTTTTGTTTCCTCTTGATGTAGCCCTAAGCAGTGACTGGCGAGATACACTGTCCTTGAAAGGGGTTGCCAAGCTTCCCAAAATTACGAATCTCCAGAAATCTCAGCAACTATTTTTTCACCCAAACTGGATGATACTTTCAGGTAATGATCAGTACACTAAGCCCACTTGGTTCCCCAAATTTCGTTCTTCTATGTTGAAGCGTTCGTTTCCAGTAACAGTTTGAATGTTGGCGTTTCACTCTGTTTTCTCCTATATTGATAGATGTATGTGGAACTCTAAATCAAACACGGTTTGTGCTAGCTTCTTGAAACTTGACATGATAATGTAGTTTCAAGTTCTATCCCTAAGTTTCGTTTCCTCTTGATGTAGCCCTAAGCAGTGACTGGCGAGATACACTGTCCTTGAAAGGGGTTGCCAAGCTTCCCAAAATTACGAATCTCCAGAAATCTCAGCAACTATTTTTTCACCCAAACTGGATGATACTTTCAGGTAATGATCAGTACACTAAGCCCACTTGGTTCCCCAAATTTCGTTCTTCTATGTTGAAGCGTTCGTTTCCAGTCACAGTTTGAATGTTGGCGTTTCACTCTGCTTTCTCCTATATTGATAGATGTATGTGGAACTTTAATCAAACACGGTTTGTGCTAGCTTCTTGAAACTTGACACGATAATGTAGTTTCAAGTTCTCTCTCTAGGTTTTGTTTCCTCTTGATGTAGCCCTAAGCAGTGACTGGCGAGATACACTGTCCTTGAAAGGGGTTGCCAAGCTTCCCAAAATTAAGAATCTCCAGAAATCTCAGCAACTATTTTTTCACCCAAACTGGATGATACTTTCAGGTAATGATCAGTACACTAAGCCCACTTGGTTCCCCAAATTTCGTTCTTCTATGTTGAAGCGTTCGTTTCCAGTAACAGTTTGAATTTTGGCGTTTCACTCTGTTTTCTCCTATATTGATAGATGTATGTGGAACTCTAAATCAAACACGGTTTGTGCTAGCTTCTTGAAACTTGACACGATAATGTAGTTTCAAGTTCTATCTCTAAGTTTCGTTTCCTCTTGATGTAGCCCTAAGCAGTGACTGGCGAGATACACTGTCCTTGAAAGGGGTTGCCAAGCTACCCAAAATTACGAATCTCCAGAAATCTCAGCAACTATTTTTTCACCCAAACTGGATGATACTTTCAGGTAATGATCAGTACACTAAGCCCAGTTGGTTCCCCAAATTTCGTTCTTCTATGTTGAAGCGTTCGTTTCCAGTAACAGTTTGAATTTTGGCGTTTCACTCTGTTTTCTCCTATATTGAGAGATGTATGTGGAACTCTAAATCAAACACGGTTTGTGCTAGCTTCTTGAAACTTGACACGATAATGTAGTTTCAAGTTCTATCTCTAAGTTTCGTTTCCTCTTGATGTCGCCCTAAGCAGTGACTGGCGAGATACACTGTCCTTGAAAGGGGTTGCCAAGCTCCCCAAAATTACGAATCTCCAGAAATCTCAGCAACTATTTTTTCACCCAAACTGGATGATACTTTCAGGTAATGATCAGTACACTAAGCCCACTTGGTTCCCCAAATTTCGTTCTTCTATGTTGAAGCGTTCGTTTCCAGTAACAGTTTGAATTTTGGCGTTTCACTCTGTTTTCTCCTATATTGATAGATGTATGTGGAACTCTAAATCAAACACGGTTTGTGCTAGCTTCTTGAAACTTGACACGATAATGTAGTTTCAAGTTCTATCTCTAAGTTTCGTTTCCTCTTGATGTAGCCCTAAGCAGTGACTGGCGAGATACACTGTCCTTGAAAGGGGTTGCCAAGCTACCCAAAATTACGAATCTCCAGAAATCTCAGCAACTATTTTTTCACCCAAACTGGATGATACTTTCAGGTAATGATCAGTACACTAAGCCCAGTTGGTTCCCCAAATTTCGTTCTTCTGTGTTGAAGCGTTCGTTTCCAGTAACAGTTTGAATTTTGGCGTTTCACTCTGTTTTCTCCTATATTGATAGATGTATGTGGAACTCTAAATCAAACACGGTTTGTGCTAGCTTCTTGAAACTTGACACGATAATGTAGTTTCAAGTTCTATCTCTAAGTTTCGTTTCCTCTTGATGTAGCCCTAAGCAGTGACTGGCGAGATACACTGCCTTGAAAGGGGTTGCCAAGCTCCCCAAAATTACGAATCTCCAGAAATCTCAGCAACTATTTTTTCACCCAAACTGGATGATACTTTCAGGTAATGATCAGTACACTAAGTCCACTTGGTTCCCCAAATTTCGTTCTTCTATGTTGAAGCGTTCGTTTCCAGTAACAGTTTGAATTTTGGCGTTTCACTCTGTTTTCTCCTATATTGATAGATGTATGTGGAAATCTAAATCAAACACGGTTTGTGCTAGCTTTTTGAAACTTGACACGATAATGTACTTTCAAGTTCTGTCTCTAGGTTTTGTTTCCTCTTGATGTAGCCCTAAGCAGTGACTGGCGAGATACACTGTCCTTGAAAGGGGTTGCCAAGCTACCCAAAATTACGAATCTCCAGAAATCTCAGAAACTTTTTTTCACCCAAACTGGATGATACTTTCAGGTAATGATCAGTACACTAAGCCCACTTGGTTCCCCAAATTTTGTTCTTCTATTTTGAAGCGTTCGTTTCCAGTAACAGTTTGAATTTTGGCGTTTCACTCTGTTTTCTCCTATATTGATAGATGTATGTGGAACTCTAAATCAAACACGGTTTGTGCTAGCTTCTTGAAACTTGACACGATAATGTAGTTTCAAGTTCTATCTCTAGGTTTTGTTTCCTCTTGATGTAGCCCTAAGCAGTGACAGGCGAGATACACTGTCCTTGAAAGGGGTTGCCAAGCTTCCCAAAATTACGAATCTCCAGAAATCTCAGCAACTATTTTTTCACCCAAACTGGATGATACTTTCAGGTAATGATCAGTACACTAAGCCCACTTGGTTCCCCAAATTTCGTTCTTCTATGTTGAAGCGTTCGTTTCCAGTAACAGTTTGAATTTTGGCGTTTCACTCTATTTTCTCCTATATTGATAGATGTATGTGGAACTCTAAATCAAACACGGTTTGTGCTAGCTTTTTGAAACTTGACACGATAATGTAGTTTCAAGTTCTCTCTCTAGGTTTTGTTTCCTCTTGATGTAGCCCTAAGCAGTGACTGGCGAGATACACTGTCCTTGAAAGGGGTTGCCAAGCTTCCCAAAATTACGAATCTCCAGAAATCTCAGCAACTATTTTTTCACCCAAACTGGATGATACTTTCAGGTAATGATCAGTACACTAAGCCCACTTGGTTCCCCAAATTTCGTTCTTCTATATTGAACCGTTCGTTTCCAGTAACAGTTTGAATTTTGGCGTTTCACTCTGTTTTCTCCTATATTGATAGATGTATGTGGAACTCTAAATCAAACACGGTTTGTGCTAGCTTCTTGAAACTTGACACGATAATGTAGTTTCAAGTTCTGTCTCTAGGTTTTGTTTCCTCTTGATGTAGCCCTTAGCAGTGACTGGCGAGATACACTGCCCTTGAAAGGGGTTGCCAAGCTTCCCAAAATTACGAATCTCCAGAAATCTCAGCAACTATTTTTTCACCCAAACTGGATGATACTTTCAGGTAATGATCAGTACACTAAGCCCACTTGGTTCCCCAAATTTCGTTCTTCTATGTTGAAGCGTTCGTTTCCAGTAACAGTTTGAATGTTGGCGTTTCACTCTGTTTTCTCCTATATTGATAGATGTATGTGGAACTCTAAATCAAACACGGTTTGTGCTAGCTTCTTGAAACTTGACACGATAATGTAGTTTCAAGTTCTGTCTCTAGGTTTTGTTTCCTCTTGATGTAGCCCTAAGCAGTGACTGGCGAGATACACTGTCCTTGAAAGGGGTTGCCAAGCTACCCAAAATTACGAATCTCCAGAAATCTCAGCAACTATTTTTTCACCCAAACTGGATGATACTTTCAGGTAATGATCAGTACACTAAGCCCAGTTGGTTCCCCAAATTTCGTTCTTCTATGTTAAAGCGTTCGTTTCCAGTAACAGTTTGAATTTTGGCGTTTCACTCTGTTTTCTCCTATATTGATAGATGTATGTGGAACTCTAAATCAAACACGGTTTGTGCTAGCTTCTTGAAACTTGACACGATAATGTAGTTTCAAGTTCTATCTCTAGGTTTTGTTTCCTCTTGATGTAGCCCTAAGCAGTGACTGGCGAGATACACTGTCCTTGAAAGGGGTTGCCAAGCTTCCCAAAATTACGAATCTCCAGAAATCTCAGCAACTATTTTTTCACCCAAACTGGATGATACTTTCAGGTAATGATCAGTACACTAAGCCCAGTTGGTTCCCCAAATTTCGTTCTTCTATGTTGAAGCGTTCGTTTCCAGTAACAGTTTGAATTTTGGCGTTTCACTCTGTTTTCTCCTATATTGATAGATGTATGTGGAACTCTAAATCAAACACGGTTTGTGCTAGCTTCTTGAAACTTGACATGATAATGTAGTTTCAAGTTCTATCTCTAAGTTTCGTTTCCTCTTGATGTAGCCCTAAGCAGTGACTGGCGAGATACACTGTCCTTGAAAGGGGTTGCCAAGCTTCCCAAAATTACGAATCTCCTGAAATCTCAGCAAATAATTTTTCACCCAAACTGGATGATACTTTCAGGTAATGATCAGTACACTAAGCCCACTTGGTTCCCCAAATTTCGTTCTTCTATGTTGAAGCGTTTGTTTCCAGTAACAGTTTGAATTTTGGCGTTTCACTCTGTTTTCTCCTATATTGATAGATGTATGTGGAACTCTAAATCAAACACGGTTTGTGCTAGCTTTTTGAAACTTGACACGGTAATGTAGTTTCAAGTTCTCTCTCCAGGATTTGTTTCCTCTTGATGTAGCCCTAAGCAGTGACTGGCGAGATACACTGTCCTTGAAAGGGGTTGCCAAGCTTCCCAAAATTACGAATCTCCAGAAATCTCAGCAACTATTTTTTCACCCAAACTGGATGATACTTTCAGGTAATGATCAGTACACTAAGCCCAGTTGGTTCCCCAAATTTCGTTCTTCTATGTTGAAGCGTTCGTTTCCAGTAACAGTTTGAATTTTGGCGTTTCACTCTGTTTTCTCCTATATTGATAGATGTATGTGGAACTCTAAATCAAACACGGTTTGTGCTAGCTTCTTGAAACTTGACATGATAATGTAGTTTCAAGTTCTATCTCTAAGTTTCGTTTCCTCTTGATGTAGCCCTAAGCAGTGACTGGCGAGATACACTGTCCTTGAAAGGGGTTGCCAAGCTTCCCAAAATTACGAATCTCCAGAAATCTCAGAAACTATTTTTTCACCCAAACTGGATGATACTTTCAGGTAATGATCAGTACACTAAGCCCACTTGGTTCCCCAAATTTCGTTCTTCTATGTTGAAGCGTTCGTTTCCAGTAACAGTTTGAATTTTGGCGTTTCACTCTGTTTCCTCCAATATTGATAGGTGTACGTGGAACTCTAAATCAAACACGGTTTGTGCTAGCTTTTTGAATCTTGACACGATAATGTAGATTCAAGTTCTCTCTCTAGGTTTTGTTTCCTCTTGATGTAGCCCTAAGCAGTGACTGGCGAGATCACACTGTCCTTGAAAGGGGTTGCCAAGCTTCCCAAAATTACGAATCTCCTGAAATCTCAGCAAGTAATTTTTCACCCAAACTGGATGATACTTTCAGGTAATGATCAGTACACTAAGCCCACTTGGTTCCCCAAATTTCGTTCTTCTATGTTGAAGCGTTCGTTTCCAGTAACAGTTTGAATTTTGGCGTTTCACTCTGTTTTCTCCTATATTGATAGATGTATGTGGAACTCTAAATCAAACACGGTTTGTGCTAGCTTTTTGAAACTTGACATGGTAATGTAGTTTCAAGTTCTCTCTCCAGGTTTTGTTTCCTCTTGATGTAGCCCTAAGCAGTGACTGGCGAGATACACTGTCCTTGAAAGGGGTTGCCAAGCTTCCCAAAATTACGAATCTCCAGAAATCTCAGCAACTATTTTTTCACCCAAACTGGATGATACTTTCAGGTAATGATCAGTACACTAAGCCCACTTGGTTCCCCAAATTTCGTTCTTCTATGTTGAACCGTTCGTTTCCAGTAACAGTTTGAATTTTGGCGTTTCACTCTGTTTTCTCCTATATTGATAGATGTATGTGGAACTCTAAATCAAATACGGTTTGTGCTAGCTTCTTGAAACTTGACACGATAATGTAGTTTCAAGTTCTGTCTCTAGGTTTTGTTTCCTCTTGATGTAGCCCTTAGCAGTGACTGGCGAGATACACTGCCCTTGAAAGGGGTTGCCAAGCTTCCCAAAATTACGAATCTCCAGAAATCTCAGCAACTATTTTTTCACCCAAACTGGATGATACTTTCAGGTAATGATCAGTACACTAAGTCCACTTGGTTCCCCAAATTTCGTTCTTCTATGTTGAAGCGTTCGTTTCCAGTAACAGTTTGAATTTTGGCGTTTCACTCTGTTTTCTCCTATATTGATAGATGTATGTGGAAATCTAAATCAAACACGGTTTGTGCTAGCTTTTTGAAACTTGACACGATAATGTACTTTCAAGTTCTGTCTCTAGGTTTTGTTTCCTCTTGATGTAGCCCTAAGCAGTGACTGGCGAGATACACTGTCCTTGAAAGGGGTTGCCAAGCTACCCAAAATTACGAATCTCCAGAAATCTCAGAAACTTTTTTTCACCCAAACTGGATGATACTTTCAGGTAATGATCAGTACACTAAGCCCACTTGGTTCCCCAAATTTTGTTCTTCTATTTTGAAGCGTTCGTTTCCAGTAACAGTTTGAATTTTGGCGTTTCACTCTGTTTTCTCCTATATTGATAGATGTATGTGGAACTCTAAATCAAACACGGTTTGTGCTAGCTTCTTGAAACTTGACACGATAATGTAGTTTCAAGTTCTATCTCTAGGTTTTGTTTCCTCTTGATGTAGCCCTAAGCAGTGACAGGCGAGATACACTGTCCTTGAAAGGGGTTGCCAAGCTTCCCAAAATTACGAATCTCCAGAAATCTCAGCAACTATTTTTTCACCCAAACTGGATGATACTTTCAGGTAATGATCAGTACACTAAGCCCACTTGGTTCCCCAAATTTCGTTCTTCTATGTTGAAGCGTTCGTTTCCAGTAACAGTTTGAATTTTGGCGTTTCACTCTGTTTTCTCCTATATTGATAGATGTATGTGGAACTCTAAATCAAACACGGTTTGTGCTAGCTTTTTGAAACTTGACACGATAATGTAGTTTCAAGTTCTCTCTCTAGGTTTTGTTTCCTCTTGATGTAGCCCTAAGCAGTGACTGGCGAGATACACTGTCCTTGAAAGGGGTTGCCAAGCTTCCCAAAATTACGAATCTCCAGAAATCTCAGCAACTATTTTTTCACCCAAACTGGATGATACTTTCAGGTAATGATCAGTACACTAAGCCCACTTGGTTCCCCAAATTTCGTTCTTCTATGTTGAACCGTTCGTTTCCAGTAACAGTTTGAATTTTGGCGTTTCACTCTGTTTTCTCCTATATTGATAGATGTATGTGGAACTCTAAATCAAACACGGTTTGTGCTAGCTTCTTGAAACTTGACACGATAATGTAGTTTCAAGTTCTGTCTCTAGGTTTTGTTTCCTCTTGATGTAGCCCTTAGCAGTGACTGGCGAGATACACTGCCCTTGAAAGGGGTTGCCAAGCTTCCCAAAATTACGAATCTCCAGAAATCTCAGCAACTATTTTTTCACCCAAACTGGATGATACTTTCAGGTAATGATCAGTACACTAAGCCCACTTGGTTCCCCAAATTTCGTTCTTCTATGTTGAAGCGTTCGTTTCCAGTAACAGTTTGAATGTTGGCGTTTCACTCTGTTTTCTCCTATATTGATAGATGTATGTGGAACTCTAAATCAAACACGGTTTGTGCTAGCTTCTTGAAACTTGACACGATAATGTAGTTTCAAGTTCTGTCTCTAGGTTTTGTTTCCTCTTGATGTAGCCCTAAGCAGTGACTGGCGAGATACACTGTCCTTGAAAGGGGTTGCCAAGCTACCCAAAATTACGAATCTCCAGAAATCTCAGCAACTATTTTTTCACCCAAACTGGATGATACTTTCAGGTAATGATCAGTACACTAAGCCCAGTTGGTTCCCCAAATTTCGTTCTTCTATGTTAAAGCGTTCGTTTCCAGTAACAGTTTGAATTTTGGCGTTTCACTCTGTTTTCTCCTATATTGATAGATGTATGTGGAACTCTAAATCAAACACGGTTTGTGCTAGCTTCTTGAAACTTGACACGATAATGTAGTTTCAAGTTCTATCTCTAGGTTTTGTTTCCTCTTGATGTAGCCCTAAGCAGTGACTGGCGAGATACACTGTCCTTGAAAGGGGTTGCCAAGCTTCCCAAAATTACGAATCTCCAGAAATCTCAGCAACTATTTTTTCACCCAAACTGGATGATACTTTCAGGTAATGATCAGTACACTAAGCCCAGTTGGTTCCCCAAATTTCGTTCTTCTATGTTGAAGCGTTCGTTTCCAGTAACAGTTTGAATTTTGGCGTTTCACTCTGTTTTCTCCTATATTGATAGATGTATGTGGAACTCTAAATCAAACACGGTTTGTGCTAGCTTCTTGAAACTTGACATGATAATGTAGTTTCAAGTTCTATCTCTAAGTTTCGTTTCCTCTTGATGTAGCCCTAAGCAGTGACTGGCGAGATACACTGTCCTTGAAAGGGGTTGCCAAGCTTCCCAAAATTACGAATCTCCTGAAATCTCAGCAAATAATTTTTCACCCAAACTGGATGATACTTTCAGGTAATGATCAGTACACTAAGCCCACTTGGTTCCCCAAATTTCGTTCTTCTATGTTGAAGCGTTTGTTTCCAGTAACAGTTTGAATTTTGGCGTTTCACTCTGTTTTCTCCTATATTGATAGATGTATGTGGAACTCTAAATCAAACACGGTTTGTGCTAGCTTTTTGAAACTTGACACGGTAATGTAGTTTCAAGTTCTCTCTCCAGGATTTGTTTCCTCTTGATGTAGCCCTAAGCAGTGACTGGCGAGATACACTGTCCTTGAAAGGGGTTGCCAAGCTTCCCAAAATTACGAATCTCCAGAAATCTCAGCAACTATTTTTTCACCCAAACTGGATGATACTTTCAGGTAATGATCAGTACACTAAGCCCAGTTGGTTCCCCAAATTTCGTTCTTCTATGTTGAAGCGTTCGTTTCCAGTAACAGTTTGAATTTTGGCGTTTCACTCTGTTTTCTCCTATATAGATAGATGTATGTGGAACTCTAAATCAAACACGGTTTGTGCTAGCTTCTTGAAACTTGACATGATAATGTAGTTTCAAGTTCTATCTCTAAGTTTCGTTTCCTCTTGATGTAGCCCTAAGCAGTGACTGGCGAGATACACTGTCCTTGAAAGGGGTTGCCAAGCTTCCCAAAATTACGAATCTCCAGAAATCTCAGAAACTATTTTTTCACCCAAACTGGATGATACTTTCAGGTAATGATCAGTACACTAAGCCCACTTGGTTCCCCAAATTTCGTTCTTCTATGTTGAAGCGTTCGTTTCCAGTAACAGTTTGAATTTTGGCGTTTCACTCTGTTTCCTCCAATATTGATAGGTGTACGTGGAACTCTAAATCAAACACGGTTTGTGCTAGCTTTTTGAATCTTGACACGATAATGTAGATTCAAGTTCTCTCTCTAGGTTTTGTTTCCTCTTGATGTAGCCCTAAGCAGTGACTGGCGAGATCACACTGTCCTTGAAAGGGGTTGCCAAGCTTCCCAAAATTACGAATCTCCTGAAATCTCAGCAAGTAATTTTTCACCCAAACTGGATGATACTTTCAGGTAATGATCAGTACACTAAGCCCACTTGGTTCCCCAAATTTCGTTCTTCTATGTTGAAGCGTTCGTTTCCAGTAACAGTTTGAATTTTGGCGTTTCACTCTGTTTTCTCCTATATTGATAGATGTATGTGGAACTCTAAATCAAACACGGTTTGTGCTAGCTTTTTGAAACTTGACATGGTAATGTAGTTTCAAGTTCTCTCTCCAGGTTTTGTTTCCTCTTGATGTAGCCCTAAGCAGTGACTGGCGAGATACACTGTCCTTGAAAGGGGTTGCCAAGCTTCCCAAAATTACGAATCTCCAGAAATCTCAGCAACTATTTTTTCACCCAAACTGGATGATACTTTCAGGTAATGATCAGTACACTAAGCCCACTTGGTTCCCCAAATTTCGTTCTTCTATGTTGAACCGTTCGTTTCCAGTAACAGTTTGAATTTTGGCGTTTCACTCTGTTTTCTCCTATATTGATAGATGTATGTGGAACTCTAAATCAAATACGGTTTGTGCTAGCTTCTTGAAACTTGACACGATAATGTAGTTTCAAGTTCTGTCTCTAGGTTTTGTTTCCTCTTGATGTAGCCCTAAGCAGTGACTGGCGAGATACACTGTCCTTGAAAGGGGTTGCCAAGCTTCCCAAAATTACGAATCTCCAGAAATCTCAGCAACTATTTTTTCACCCAAACTGGATGATACTTTCAGGTAATGATCAGTACACTAAGCCCACTTGGTTCCCCAAATTTCGTTCTTCTATGTTGAAGCGTTCGTTTCCAGTAACAGTTTGAATGTTGGCGTTTCACTCTGTTTTCTCCTATATTGATAGATGTATGTGGAACTCTAAATCAAACACGGTTTGTGCTAGCTTCTTGAAACTTGACACGATAATGTAGTTTCAAGTTCTGTCTCTAGGTTTTGTTTCCTCTTGATGTAGCCCTAAGCAGTGACTGGCGAGATACACTGTCCTTGAAAGGGGTTGCCAAGCTACCCAAAATTACGAATCTCCAGAAATCTCAGCAACTATTTTTTCACCCAAACTGGATGATACTTTCAGGTAATGATCAGTACACTAAGCCCACTTGGTTCCCCAAATTTCGTTCTTCTATGTTGAAGCGTTCGTTTCCAGTAACAGTTTGAATTTTGGCGTTTCACTCTGTTTTCTCCTATATTGATAGATGTATGTGGAACTCTAAATCAAACACGGTTTGTGCTAGCTTCTTGAAACTTGACACGATAATGTAGTTTCAAGTTCTATCTCTAAGTTTCGTTTCCTCTTGATGTAGCCCTAAGCAGTGACTGGCGAGATACACTGTCCTTGAAAGGGGTTGCCAAGCTACCCAAAATTACGAATCTCCAGAAATCTCAGCAACTATTTTTTCACCCAAACTGGATGATACTTTCAGGTAATGATCAGTACACTAAGCCCAGTTGGTTCCCCAAATTTCGTTCTTCTATGTTGAAGCGTTCGTTTCCAGTAACAGTTTGAATTTTGGCGTTTCACTCTGTTTTGTCCTATATTGATAGATGTATGTGGAACTCTAAATCAAACACGGTTTGTGCTAGCTTCTTGAAACTTGACACGATAATGTAGTTTCAAGTTCTATCTCTAAGTTTCGTTTCCTCTTGATGTCGCCCTAAGCAGTGACTGGCGAGATACACTGTCCTTGAAAGGGGTTGCCAAGCTCCCCAAAATTACGAATCTCCAGAAATCTCAGCAACTATTTTTTCACCCAAACTGGATGATACTTTCAGGTAATGATCAGTACACTAAGCCCACTTGGTTCCCCAAATTTCGTTCTTCTATGTTGAAGCGTTCGTTTCCAGTAACAGTTTGAATTTTGGCGTTTCACTCTGTTTTCTCCTATATTGATAGATGTATGTGGAACTCTAAATCAAACACGGTTTGTGCTAGCTTCTTGAAACTTGACACGATAATGTAGTTTCAAGTTCTATCTCTAAGTTTCGTTTCCTCTTGATGTAGCCCTAAGCAGTGACTGGCGAGATACACTGTCCTTGAAAGGGGTTGCCAAGCTACCCAAAATTACGAATCTCCAGAAATCTCAGCAACTATTTTTTCACCCAAACTGGATGATACTTTCAGGTAATGATCAGTACACTAAGCCCAGTTGGTTCCCCAAATTTCGTTCTTCTGTGTTGAAGCGTTCGTTTCCAGTAACAGTTTGAATTTTGGCGTTTCACTCTGTTTTCTCCTATATTGATAGATGTATGTGGAACTCTAAATCAAACACGGTTTGTGCTAGCTTCTTGAAACTTGACACGATAATGTAGTTTCAAGTTCTATCTCTAAGTTTCGTTTCCTCTTGATGTAGCCCTAAGCAGTGACTGGCGAGATACACTGCCTTGAAAGGGGTTGCCAAGCTCCCCAAAATTACGAATCTCCAGAAATCTCAGCAACTATTTTTTCACCCAAACTGGATGATACTTTCAGGTAATGATCAGTACACTAAGTCCACTTGGTTCCCCAAATTTCGTTCTTCTATGTTGAAGCGTTCGTTTCCAGTAACAGTTTGAATTTTGGCGTTTCACTCTGTTTTCTCCTATATTGATAGATGTATGTGGAAATCTAAATCAAACACGGTTTGTGCTAGCTTTTTGAAACTTGACACGATAATGTACTTTCAAGTTCTGTCTCTAGGTTTTGTTTCCTCTTGATGTAGCCCTAAGCAGTGACTGGCGAGATACACTGTCCTTGAAAGGGGTTGCCAAGCTACCCAAAATTACGAATCTCCAGAAATCTCAGAAACTTTTTTTCACCCAAACTGGATGATACTTTCAGGTAATGATCAGTACACTAAGCCCACTTGGTTCCCCAAATTTTGTTCTTCTATTTTGAAGCGTTCGTTTCCAGTAACAGTTTGAATTTTGGCGTTTCACTCTGTTTTCTCCTATATTGATAGATGTATGTGGAACTCTAAATCAAACACGGTTTGTGCTAGCTTCTTGAAACTTGACACGATAATGTAGTTTCAAGTTCTATCTCTAGGTTTTGTTTCCTCTTGATGTAGCCCTAAGCAGTGACAGGCGAGATACACTGTCCTTGAAAGGGGTTGCCAAGCTTCCCAAAATTACGAATCTCCAGAAATCTCAGCAACTATTTTTTCACCCAAACTGGATGATACTTTCAGGTAATGATCAGTACACTAAGCCCACTTGGTTCCCCAAATTTCGTTCTTCTATGTTGAAGCGTTCGTTTCCAGTAACAGTTTGAATTTTGGCGTTTCACTCTATTTTCTCCTATATTGATAGATGTATGTGGAACTCTAAATCAAACACGGTTTGTGCTAGCTTTTTGAAACTTGACACGATAATGTAGTTTCAAGTTCTCTCTCTAGGTTTTGTTTCCTCTTGATGTAGCCCTAAGCAGTGACTGGCGAGATACACTGTCCTTGAAAGGGGTTGCCAAGCTTCCCAAAATTACGAATCTCCAGAAATCTCAGCAACTATTTTTTCACCCAAACTGGATGATACTTTCAGGTAATGATCAGTACACTAAGCCCACTTGGTTCCCCAAATTTCGTTCTTCTATATTGAACCGTTCGTTTCCAGTAACAGTTTGAATTTTGGCGTTTCACTCTGTTTTCTCCTATATTGATAGATGTATGTGGAACTCTAAATCAAACACGGTTTGTGCTAGCTTCTTGAAACTTGACACGATAATGTAGTTTCAAGTTCTGTCTCTAGGTTTTGTTTCCTCTTGATGTAGCCCTTAGCAGTGACTGGCGAGATACACTGCCCTTGAAAGGGGTTGCCAAGCTTCCCAAAATTACGAATCTCCAGAAATCTCAGCAACTATTTTTTCACCCAAACTGGATGATACTTTCAGGTAATGATCAGTACACTAAGCCCACTTGGTTCCCCAAATTTCGTTCTTCTATGTTGAAGCGTTCGTTTCCAGTAACAGTTTGAATGTTGGCGTTTCACTCTGTTTTCTCCTATATTGATAGATGTATGTGGAACTCTAAATCAAACACGGTTTGTGCTAGCTTCTTGAAACTTGACACGATAATGTAGTTTCAAGTTCTGTCTCTAGGTTTTGTTTCCTCTTGATGTAGCCCTAAGCAGTGACTGGCGAGATACACTGTCCTTGAAAGGGGTTGCCAAGCTACCCAAAATTACGAATCTCCAGAAATCTCAGCAACTATTTTTTCACCCAAACTGGATGATACTTTCAGGTAATGATCAGTACACTAAGCCCAGTTGGTTCCCCAAATTTCGTTCTTCTATGTTAAAGCGTTCGTTTCCAGTAACAGTTTGAATTTTGGCGTTTCACTCTGTTTTCTCCTATATTGATAGATGTATGTGGAACTCTAAATCAAACACGGTTTGTGCTAGCTTCTTGAAACTTGACACGATAATGTAGTTTCAAGTTCTATCTCTAGGTTTTGTTTCCTCTTGATGTAGCCCTAAGCAGTGACTGGCGAGATACACTGTCCTTGAAAGGGGTTGCCAAGCTTCCCAAAATTACGAATCTCCAGAAATCTCAGCAACTATTTTTTCACCCAAACTGGATGATACTTTCAGGTAATGATCAGTACACTAAGCCCAGTTGGTTCCCCAAATTTCGTTCTTCTATGTTGAAGCGTTCGTTTCCAGTAACAGTTTGAATTTTGGCGTTTCACTCTGTTTTCTCCTATATTGATAGATGTATGTGGAACTCTAAATCAAACACGGTTTGTGCTAGCTTCTTGAAACTTGACATGATAATGTAGTTTCAAGTTCTATCTCTAAGTTTCGTTTCCTCTTGATGTAGCCCTAAGCAGTGACTGGCGAGATACACTGTCCTTGAAAGGGGTTGCCAAGCTTCCCAAAATTACGAATCTCCTGAAATCTCAGCAAATAATTTTTCACCCAAACTGGATGATACTTTCAGGTAATGATCAGTACACTAAGCCCACTTGGTTCCCCAAATTTCGTTCTTCTATGTTGAAGCGTTTGTTTCCAGTAACAGTTTGAATTTTGGCGTTTCACTCTGTTTTCTCCTATATTGATAGATGTATGTGGAACTCTAAATCAAACACGGTTTGTGCTAGCTTTTTGAAACTTGACACGGTAATGTAGTTTCAAGTTCTCTCTCCAGGATTTGTTTCCTCTTGATGTAGCCCTAAGCAGTGACTGGCGAGATACACTGTCCTTGAAAGGGGTTGCCAAGCTTCCCAAAATTACGAATCTCCAGAAATCTCAGCAACTATTTTTTCACCCAAACTGGATGATACTTTCAGGTAATGATCAGTACACTAAGCCCAGTTGGTTCCCCAAATTTCGTTCTTCTATGTTGAAGCGTTCGTTTCCAGTAACAGTTTGAATTTTGGCGTTTCACTCTGTTTTCTCCTATATTGATAGATGTATGTGGAACTCTAAATCAAACACGGTTTGTGCTAGCTTCTTGAAACTTGACATGATAATGTAGTTTCAAGTTCTATCTCTAAGTTTCGTTTCCTCTTGATGTAGCCCTAAGCAGTGACTGGCGAGATACACTGTCCTTGAAAGGGGTTGCCAAGCTTCCCAAAATTACGAATCTCCAGAAATCTCAGAAACTATTTTTTCACCCAAACTGGATGATACTTTCAGGTAATGATCAGTACACTAAGCCCACTTGGTTCCCCAAATTTCGTTCTTCTATGTTGAAGCGTTCGTTTCCAGTAACAGTTTGAATTTTGGCGTTTCACTCTGTTTCCTCCAATATTGATAGGTGTACGTGGAACTCTAAATCAAACACGGTTTGTGCTAGCTTTTTGAATCTTGACACGATAATGTAGATTCAAGTTCTCTCTCTAGGTTTTGTTTCCTCTTGATGTAGCCCTAAGCAGTGACTGGCGAGATCACACTGTCCTTGAAAGGGGTTGCCAAGCTTCCCAAAATTACGAATCTCCTGAAATCTCAGCAAGTAATTTTTCACCCAAACTGGATGATACTTTCAGGTAATGATCAGTACACTAAGCCCACTTGGTTCCCCAAATTTCGTTCTTCTATGTTGAAGCGTTCGTTTCCAGTAACAGTTTGAATTTTGGCGTTTCACTCTGTTTTCTCCTATATTGATAGATGTATGTGGAACTCTAAATCAAACACGGTTTGTGCTAGCTTTTTGAAACTTGACATGGTAATGTAGTTTCAAGTTCTCTCTCCAGGTTTTGTTTCCTCTTGATGTAGCCCTAAGCAGTGACTGGCGAGATACACTGTCCTTGAAAGGGGTTGCCAAGCTTCCCAAAATTACGAATCTCCAGAAATCTCAGCAACTATTTTTTCACCCAAACTGGATGATACTTTCAGGTAATGATCAGTACACTAAGCCCACTTGGTTCCCCAAATTTCGTTCTTCTATGTTGAACCGTTCGTTTCCAGTAACAGTTTGAATTTTGGCGTTTCACTCTGTTTTCTCCTATATTGATAGATGTATGTGGAACTCTAAATCAAATACGGTTTGTGCTAGCTTCTTGAAACTTGACACGATAATGTAGTTTCAAGTTCTGTCTCTAGGTTTTGTTTCCTCTTGATGTAGCCCTTAGCAGTGACTGGCGAGATACACTGCCCTTGAAAGGGGTTGCCAAGCTTCCCAAAATTACGAATCTCCAGAAATCTCAGCAACTATTTTTTCACCCAAACTGGATGATACTTTCAGGTAATGATCAGTACACTAAGTCCACTTGGTTCCCCAAATTTCGTTCTTCTATGTTGAAGCGTTCGTTTCCAGTAACAGTTTGAATTTTGGCGTTTCACTCTGTTTTCTCCTATATTGATAGATGTATGTGGAAATCTAAATCAAACACGGTTTGTGCTAGCTTTTTGAAACTTGACACGATAATGTACTTTCAAGTTCTGTCTCTAGGTTTTGTTTCCTCTTGATGTAGCCCTAAGCAGTGACTGGCGAGATACACTGTCCTTGAAAGGGGTTGCCAAGCTACCCAAAATTACGAATCTCCAGAAATCTCAGAAACTTTTTTTCACCCAAACTGGATGATACTTTCAGGTAATGATCAGTACACTAAGCCCACTTGGTTCCCCAAATTTTGTTCTTCTATTTTGAAGCGTTCGTTTCCAGTAACAGTTTGAATTTTGGCGTTTCACTCTGTTTTCTCCTATATTGATAGATGTATGTGGAACTCTAAATCAAACACGGTTTGTGCTAGCTTCTTGAAACTTGACACGATAATGTAGTTTCAAGTTCTATCTCTAGGTTTTGTTTCCTCTTGATGTAGCCCTAAGCAGTGACAGGCGAGATACACTGTCCTTGAAAGGGGTTGCCAAGCTTCCCAAAATTACGAATCTCCAGAAATCTCAGCAACTATTTTTTCACCCAAACTGGATGATACTTTCAGGTAATGATCAGTACACTAAGCCCACTTGGTTCCCCAAATTTCGTTCTTCTATGTTGAAGCGTTCGTTTCCAGTAACAGTTTGAATTTTGGCGTTTCACTCTGTTTTCTCCTATATTGATAGATGTATGTGGAACTCTAAATCAAACACGGTTTGTGCTAGCTTTTTGAAACTTGACACGATAATGTAGTTTCAAGTTCTCTCTCTAGGTTTTGTTTCCTCTTGATGTAGCCCTAAGCAGTGACTGGCGAGATACACTGTCCTTGAAAGGGGTTGCCAAGCTTCCCAAAATTACGAATCTCCAGAAATCTCAGCAACTATTTTTTCACCCAAACTGGATGATACTTTCAGGTAATGATCAGTACACTAAGCCCACTTGGTTCCCCAAATTTCGTTCTTCTATGTTGAACCGTTCGTTTCCAGTAACAGTTTGAATTTTGGCGTTTCACTCTGTTTTCTCCTATATTGATAGATGTATGTGGAACTCTAAATCAAACACGGTTTGTGCTAGCTTCTTGAAACTTGACACGATAATGTAGTTTCAAGTTCTGTCTCTAGGTTTTGTTTCCTCTTGATGTAGCCCTTAGCAGTGACTGGCGAGATACACTGCCCTTGAAAGGGGTTGCCAAGCTTCCCAAAATTACGAATCTCCAGAAATCTCAGCAACTATTTTTTCACCCAAACTGGATGATACTTTCAGGTAATGATCAGTACACTAAGCCCACTTGGTTCCCCAAATTTCGTTCTTCTATGTTGAAGCGTTCGTTTCCAGTAACAGTTTGAATGTTGGCGTTTCACTCTGTTTTCTCCTATATTGATAGATGTATGTGGAACTCTAAATCAAACACGGTTTGTGCTAGCTTCTTGAAACTTGACACGATAATGTAGTTTCAAGTTCTGTCTCTAGGTTTTGTTTCCTCTTGATGTAGCCCTAAGCAGTGACTGGCGAGATACACTGTCCTTGAAAGGGGTTGCCAAGCTACCCAAAATTACGAATCTCCAGAAATCTCAGCAACTATTTTTTCACCCAAACTGGATGATACTTTCAGGTAATGATCAGTACACTAAGCCCAGTTGGTTCCCCAAATTTCGTTCTTCTATGTTAAAGCGTTCGTTTCCAGTAACAGTTTGAATTTTGGCGTTTCACTCTGTTTTCTCCTATATTGATAGATGTATGTGGAACTCTAAATCAAACACGGTTTGTGCTAGCTTCTTGAAACTTGACACGATAATGTAGTTTCAAGTTCTATCTCTAGGTTTTGTTTCCTCTTGATGTAGCCCTAAGCAGTGACTGGCGAGATACACTGTCCTTGAAAGGGGTTGCCAAGCTTCCCAAAATTACGAATCTCCAGAAATCTCAGCAACTATTTTTTCACCCAAACTGGATGATACTTTCAGGTAATGATCAGTACACTAAGCCCAGTTGGTTCCCCAAATTTCGTTCTTCTATGTTGAAGCGTTCGTTTCCAGTAACAGTTTGAATTTTGGCGTTTCACTCTGTTTTCTCCTATATTGATAGATGTATGTGGAACTCTAAATCAAACACGGTTTGTGCTAGCTTCTTGAAACTTGACATGATAATGTAGTTTCAAGTTCTATCTCTAAGTTTCGTTTCCTCTTGATGTAGCCCTAAGCAGTGACTGGCGAGATACACTGTCCTTGAAAGGGGTTGCCAAGCTTCCCAAAATTACGAATCTCCTGAAATCTCAGCAAATAATTTTTCACCCAAACTGGATGATACTTTCAGGTAATGATCAGTACACTAAGCCCACTTGGTTCCCCAAATTTCGTTCTTCTATGTTGAAGCGTTTGTTTCCAGTAACAGTTTGAATTTTGGCGTTTCACTCTGTTTTCTCCTATATTGATAGATGTATGTGGAACTCTAAATCAAACACGGTTTGTGCTAGCTTTTTGAAACTTGACACGGTAATGTAGTTTCAAGTTCTCTCTCCAGGATTTGTTTCCTCTTGATGTAGCCCTAAGCAGTGACTGGCGAGATACACTGTCCTTGAAAGGGGTTGCCAAGCTTCCCAAAATTACGAATCTCCAGAAATCTCAGCAACTATTTTTTCACCCAAACTGGATGATACTTTCAGGTAATGATCAGTACACTAAGCCCAGTTGGTTCCCCAAATTTCGTTCTTCTATGTTGAAGCGTTCGTTTCCAGTAACAGTTTGAATTTTGGCGTTTCACTCTGTTTTCTCCTATATAGATAGATGTATGTGGAACTCTAAATCAAACACGGTTTGTGCTAGCTTCTTGAAACTTGACATGATAATGTAGTTTCAAGTTCTATCTCTAAGTTTCGTTTCCTCTTGATGTAGCCCTAAGCAGTGACTGGCGAGATACACTGTCCTTGAAAGGGGTTGCCAAGCTTCCCAAAATTACGAATCTCCAGAAATCTCAGAAACTATTTTTTCACCCAAACTGGATGATACTTTCAGGTAATGATCAGTACACTAAGCCCACTTGGTTCCCCAAATTTCGTTCTTCTATGTTGAAGCGTTCGTTTCCAGTAACAGTTTGAATTTTGGCGTTTCACTCTGTTTCCTCCAATATTGATAGGTGTACGTGGAACTCTAAATCAAACACGGTTTGTGCTAGCTTTTTGAATCTTGACACGATAATGTAGATTCAAGTTCTCTCTCTAGGTTTTGTTTCCTCTTGATGTAGCCCTAAGCAGTGACTGGCGAGATCACACTGTCCTTGAAAGGGGTTGCCAAGCTTCCCAAAATTACGAATCTCCTGAAATCTCAGCAAGTAATTTTTCACCCAAACTGGATGATACTTTCAGGTAATGATCAGTACACTAAGCCCACTTGGTTCCCCAAATTTCGTTCTTCTATGTTGAAGCGTTCGTTTCCAGTAACAGTTTGAATTTTGGCGTTTCACTCTGTTTTCTCCTATATTGATAGATGTATGTGGAACTCTAAATCAAACACGGTTTGTGCTAGCTTTTTGAAACTTGACATGGTAATGTAGTTTCAAGTTCTCTCTCCAGGTTTTGTTTCCTCTTGATGTAGCCCTAAGCAGTGACTGGCGAGATACACTGTCCTTGAAAGGGGTTGCCAAGCTTCCCAAAATTACGAATCTCCAGAAATCTCAGCAACTATTTTTTCACCCAAACTGGATGATACTTTCAGGTAATGATCAGTACACTAAGCCCACTTGGTTCCCCAAATTTCGTTCTTCTATGTTGAACCGTTCGTTTCCAGTAACAGTTTGAATTTTGGCGTTTCACTCTGTTTTCTCCTATATTGATAGATGTATGTGGAACTCTAAATCAAATACGGTTTGTGCTAGCTTCTTGAAACTTGACACGATAATGTAGTTTCAAGTTCTGTCTCTAGGTTTTGTTTCCTCTTGATGTAGCCCTAAGCAGTGACTGGCGAGATACACTGTCCTTGAAAGGGGTTGCCAAGCTTCCCAAAATTACGAATCTCCAGAAATCTCAGCAACTATTTTTTCACCCAAACTGGATGATACTTTCAGGTAATGATCAGTACACTAAGCCCACTTGGTTCCCCAAATTTCGTTCTTCTATGTTGAAGCGTTCGTTTCCAGTAACAGTTTGAATGTTGGCGTTTCACTCTGTTTTCTCCTATATTGATAGATGTATGTGGAACTCTAAATCAAACACGGTTTGTGCTAGCTTCTTGAAACTTGACACGATAATGTAGTTTCAAGTTCTGTCTCTAGGTTTTGTTTCCTCTTGATGTAGCCCTAAGCAGTGACTGGCGAGATACACTGTCCTTGAAAGGGGTTGCCAAGCTACCCAAAATTACGAATCTCCAGAAATCTCAGCAACTATTTTTTCACCCAAACTGGATGATACTTTCAGGTAATGATCAGTACACTAAGCCCACTTGGTTCCCCAAATTTCGTTCTTCTATGTTGAAGCGTTCGTTTCCAGTAACAGTTTGAATTTTGGCGTTTCACTCTGTTTTCTCCTATATTGATAGATGTATGTGGAACTCTAAATCAAACACGGTTTGTGCTAGCTTCTTGAAACTTGACACGATAATGTAGTTTCAAGTTCTATCTCTAAGTTTCGTTTCCTCTTGATGTAGCCCTAAGCAGTGACTGGCGAGATACACTGTCCTTGAAAGGGGTTGCCAAGCTACCCAAAATTACGAATCTCCAGAAATCTCAGCAACTATTTTTTCACCCAAACTGGATGATACTTTCAGGTAATGATCAGTACACTAAGCCCAGTTGGTTCCCCAAATTTCGTTCTTCTATGTTGAAGCGTTCGTTTCCAGTAACAGTTTGAATTTTGGCGTTTCACTCTGTTTTGTCCTATATTGATAGATGTATGTGGAACTCTAAATCAAACACGGTTTGTGCTAGCTTCTTGAAACTTGACACGATAATGTAGTTTCAAGTTCTATCTCTAAGTTTCGTTTCCTCTTGATGTCGCCCTAAGCAGTGACTGGCGAGATACACTGTCCTTGAAAGGGGTTGCCAAGCTCCCCAAAATTACGAATCTCCAGAAATCTCAGCAACTATTTTTTCACCCAAACTGGATGATACTTTCAGGTAATGATCAGTACACTAAGCCCACTTGGTTCCCCAAATTTCGTTCTTGTATTTTGAAGCGTTCGTTTCCAGTAACAGTTTGAATTTTGGCATTTCACTCTGTTTTCTCCTATATTGATAGATGTATGTGGAACTCTAAATCAAACACGGTTTGTGCTAGCTTTTTGAAACTTGACACGATAATGTAGTTTCAAGTTCTGTCTCTAGGTTTTGTTTCCTCTTGATGTAGCCCTAAGCAGTGACTGGCGAGATACACTGTCCTTGAAAGGGGTTGCCAAGCTACCCAAAATTACGAATCTCCAGAAATCTCAGCAACTTTTTTTCACCCAAACTGGATGATACTTTCAGGTAATGATCAGTACACTAAGCCCACTTGGTTCCCCAAATTTCGTTCTTCTATTTTGAAGCGTTCGTTTTTAGTAACAGTTTGAATTTTGGCGTTTCACTCTGTTTTCTCCTATATTGATAGATGTATGTGGAACTCTAACTCAAACACGGTTTGTGCCAGCTTCTTGAAACTTGACACGATAATGTAGTTTCAAGTTGTATCTCTAGGTTTTGTTTCCTCTTGATGTAGCCCTAAGCAGTGACTGGCGAGATACACTGTCCTTGAAAGGGGTTGCCAAGCTTCCCAAAATTACGAATCTCCAGAAATCTCAGAAACTATTTTTTCACCCAAACTGGATGATACTTTCAGGTAATGATCAGTACACTAAGCCCACTTGGTTCCCCAAATTTCGTTCTTCTATGTTGAAGCGTTCGTTTCCAGTAACAGTTTGAATTTTGGCGTTTCACTCTGTTTTCTCCTATATTGATAGATGTATGTGGAACTCTAAATCAAACACGGTTTGTGCTAGCTTCTTGAAACTTGACACGATAATGTAGTTTCAAGTTCTATCTCTAAGTTTCGTTTCCTCTTGATGTCGCCCTAAGCAGTGACTGGCGAGATACACTGTCCTTGAAAGGGGTTGCCAAGCTCCCCAAAATTACGAATCTCCAGAAATCTCAGCAACTATTTTTTCACCCAAACTGGATGATACTTTCAGGTAATGATCAGTACACTAAGCCCACTTGGTTCCCCAAATTTCGTTCTTCTATGTTGAAGCGTTCGTTTCCAGTAACAGTTTGAATTTTGGCATTTCACTCTGTTTTCTCCTATATTGATAGATGTATGTGGAACTCTAAATCAAACACGGTTTGTGCTAGCTTTTTGAAACTTGACACGATAATGTAGTTTCAAGTTCTGTCTCTAGGTTTTGTTTCCTCTTGATGTAGCCCTAAGCAGTGACTGGCGAGATACACTGTCCTTGAAAGGGGTTGCCAAACTACCCAAAATTACGAATCTCCAGAAATCTCAGCAAATTTTTTTCACCCAAACTGGATGATACTTTCAGGTAATGATCAGTACACTAAGCCCACTTGGTTCCCCAAATTTCGTTCTTCTATGTTGAAGCGTTCGTTTCCAGTAACAGTTTGAATTTTGGCGTTTCACTCTGTTTTCTCCTATATTGATAGATGTATGTGGAACTCTAAATCAAACACGGTTTGTGCTAGCTTCTTGAAACTTGACACGATAATGTAGTTTCAAGTTGTATCTCTAGGTTTTGTTTCCTCTTGATGTAGCCCTAAGCAGTGACTGGCGAGATACACTGTCCTTGAAAGGGGTTGCCAAGCTTCCCAAAATTACGAATCTCCAGAAATCTCAGCAACTATTTTTTCACCCAAACTGGATGATACTTTCAGGTAATGATCAGTACACTAAGCCCACTTGGTTCCCCAAATTTCGTTCTTCTATATTGAACCGTTCGTTTCCAGTAACAGTTTGAATTTTGGCGTTTCACTCTGTTTTCTCCTATATTGATAGATGTATGTGGAACTCTAAATCAAACACGGTTTGTGCTAGCTTCTTGAAACTTGACACGATAATGTAGTTTCAAGTTCTGTCTCTAGGTTTTGTTTCCTCTTGATGTAGCCCTAAGCAGTGACTGGCGAGATACACTGTCCTTGAAAGGGGTTGCCAAGCTACCCAAAATTACGAATCTCCAGAAATCTCAGCAACTATTTTTTCACCCAAACTGGATGATACTTTCAGGTAATGATCAGTACACTAAGCCCACTTGGTTCCCCAAATTTCGTTCTTCTATGTTGAAGCGTTCGTTTCCAGTAACAGTTTGAATGTTGGCGTTTCACTCTGTTTTCTCCTATATTGATAGATGTATGTGGAACTCTAAATCAAACACGGTTTGTGCTAGCTTCTTGAAACTTGACACGATAATGTAGTTTCAAGTTCTGTCTCTAGGTTTTGTTTCCTCTTGATGTAGCCCTAAGCAGTGACTGGCGAGATACACTGTCCTTGAAAGGGGTTGCCAAGCTACCCAAAATTACGAATCTCCAGAAATCTCAGCAACTATTTTTTCACCCAAACTGGATGATACTTTCAGGTAATGATCAGTACACTAAGCCCAGTTGGTTCCCCAAATTTCGTTCTTCTATGTTGAAGCGTTCGTTTCCAGTAACAGTTTGAATTTTGGCGTTTCACTCTGTTTTCTCCTATATTGATAGATGTATGTGGAACTCTAAATCAAACACGGTTTGTGCTAGCTTTTTGAAACTTGACACGGTAATGTAGTTTCAAGTTCTCTCTCCAGGATTTGTTTCCTCTTGATGTAGCCCTAAGCAGTGACTGGCGAGATACACTGTCCTTGAAAGGGGTTGCCAAGCTTCCCAAAATTACGAATCTCCAGAAATCTCAGCAACTATTTTTTCACCCAAACTGGATGATACTTTCAGGTAATGATCAGTACACTAAGCCCAGTTGGTTCCCCAAATTTCGTTCTTCTATGTTGAAGCGTTCGTTTCCAGTAACAGTTTGAATTTTGGCGTTTCACTCTGTTTTCTCCTATATAGATAGATGTATGTGGAACTCTAAATCAAACACGGTTTGTGCTAGCTTCTTGAAACTTGACATGATAATGTAGTTTCAAGTTCTATCTCTAAGTTTCGTTTCCTCTTGATGTAGCCCTAAGCAGTGACTGGCGAGATACACTGTCCTTGAAAGGGGTTGCCAAGCTTCCCAAAATTACGAATCTCCAGAAATCTCAGAAACTATTTTTTCACCCAAACTGGATGATACTTTCAGGTAATGATCAGTACACTAAGCCCACTTGGTTCCCCAAATTTCGTTCTTCTATGTTGAAGCGTTCGTTTCCAGTAACAGTTTGAATTTTGGCGTTTCACTCTGTTTCCTCCAATATTGATAGGTGTACGTGGAACTCTAAATCAAACACGGTTTGTGCTAGCTTTTTGAATCTTGACACGATAATGTAGATTCAAGTTCTCTCTCTAGGTTTTGTTTCCTCTTGATGTAGCCCTAAGCAGTGACTGGCGAGATCACACTGTCCTTGAAAGGGGTTGCCAAGCTTCCCAAAATTACGAATCTCCTGAAATCTCAGCAAGTAATTTTTCACCCAAACTGGATGATACTTTCAGGTAATGATCAGTACACTAAGCCCACTTGGTTCCCCAAATTTCGTTCTTCTATGTTGAAGCGTTCGTTTCCAGTAACAGTTTGAATTTTGGCGTTTCACTCTGTTTTCTCCTATATTGATAGATGTATGTGGAACTCTAAATCAAACACGGTTTGTGCTAGCTTTTTGAAACTTGACATGGTAATGTAGTTTCAAGTTCTCTCTCCAGGTTTTGTTTCCTCTTGATGTAGCCCTAAGCAGTGACTGGCGAGATACACTGTCCTTGAAAGGGGTTGCCAAGCTTCCCAAAATTACGAATCTCCAGAAATCTCAGCAACTATTTTTTCACCCAAACTGGATGATACTTTCAGGTAATGATCAGTACACTAAGCCCACTTGGTTCCCCAAATTTCGTTCTTCTATGTTGAACCGTTCGTTTCCAGTAACAGTTTGAATTTTGGCGTTTCACTCTGTTTTCTCCTATATTGATAGATGTATGTGGAACTCTAAATCAAATACGGTTTGTGCTAGCTTCTTGAAACTTGACACGATAATGTAGTTTCAAGTTCTGTCTCTAGGTTTTGTTTCCTCTTGATGTAGCCCTAAGCAGTGACTGGCGAGATACACTGTCCTTGAAAGGGGTTGCCAAGCTTCCCAAAATTACGAATCTCCAGAAATCTCAGCAACTATTTTTTCACCCAAACTGGATGATACTTTCAGGTAATGATCAGTACACTAAGCCCACTTGGTTCCCCAAATTTCGTTCTTCTATGTTGAAGCGTTCGTTTCCAGTAACAGTTTGAATGTTGGCGTTTCACTCTGTTTTCTCCTATATTGATAGATGTATGTGGAACTCTAAATCAAACACGGTTTGTGCTAGCTTCTTGAAACTTGACACGATAATGTAGTTTCAAGTTCTGTCTCTAGGTTTTGTTTCCTCTTGATGTAGCCCTAAGCAGTGACTGGCGAGATACACTGTCCTTGAAAGGGGTTGCCAAGCTTCCCAAAATTACGAATCTCCAGAAATCTCAGCAACTATTTTTTCACCCAAACTGGATGATACTTTCAGGTAATGATCAGTACACTAAGCCCACTTGGTTCCCCAAATTTCGTTCTTCTATGTTGAAGCGTTCGTTTCCAGTAACAGTTTGAATTTTGGCGTTTCACTCTGTTTTCTCCTATATTGATAGATGTATGTGGAACTCTAAATCAAACACGGTTTGTGCTAGCTTCTTGAAACTTGACACGATAATGTAGTTTCAAGTTCTATCTCTAAGTTTCGTTTCCTCTTGATGTAGCCCTAAGCAGTGACTGGCGAGATACACTGTCCTTGAAAGGGGTTGCCAAGCTACCCAAAATTACGAATCTCCAGAAATCTCAGCAACTATTTTTTCACCCAAACTGGATGATACTTTCAGGTAATGATCAGTACACTAAGCCCAGTTGGTTCCCCAAATTTCGTTCTTCTATGTTGAAGCGTTCGTTTCCAGTAACAGTTTGAATTTTGGCGTTTCACTCTGTTTTGTCCTATATTGATAGATGTATGTGGAACTCTAAATCAAACACGGTTTGTGCTAGCTTCTTGAAACTTGACACGATAATGTAGTTTCAAGTTCTATCTCTAAGTTTCGTTTCCTCTTGATGTCGCCCTAAGCAGTGACTGGCGAGATACACTGTCCTTGAAAGGGGTTGCCAAGCTCCCCAAAATTACGAATCTCCAGAAATCTCAGCAACTATTTTTTCACCCAAACTGGATGATACTTTCAGGTAATGATCAGTACACTAAGCCCACTTGGTTCCCCAAATTTCGTTCTTGTATTTTGAAGCGTTCGTTTCCAGTAACAGTTTGAATTTTGGCATTTCACTCTGTTTTCTCCTATATTGATAGATGTATGTGGAACTCTAAATCAAACACGGTTTGTGCTAGCTTTTTGAAACTTGACACGATAATGTAGTTTCAAGTTCTGTCTCTAGGTTTTGTTTCCTCTTGATGTAGCCCTAAGCAGTGACTGGCGAGATACACTGTCCTTGAAAGGGGTTGCCAAGCTACCCAAAATTACGAATCTCCAGAAATCTCAGCAACTTTTTTTCACCCAAACTGGATGATACTTTCAGGTAATGATCAGTACACTAAGCCCACTTGGTTCCCCAAATTTCGTTCTTCTATTTTGAAGCGTTCGTTTTTAGTAACAGTTTGAATTTTGGCGTTTCACTCTGTTTTCTCCTATATTGATAGATGTATGTGGAACTCTAACTCAAACACGGTTTGTGCCAGCTTCTTGAAACTTGACACGATAATGTAGTTTCAAGTTGTATCTCTAGGTTTTGTTTCCTCTTGATGTAGCCCTAAGCAGTGACTGGCGAGATACACTGTCCTTGAAAGGGGTTGCCAAGCTTCCCAAAATTACGAATCTCCAGAAATCTCAGAAACTATTTTTTCACCCAAACTGGATGATACTTTCAGGTAATGATCAGTACACTAAGCCCACTTGGTTCCCCAAATTTCGTTCTTCTATGTTGAAGCGTTCGTTTCCAGTAACAGTTTGAATTTTGGCGTTTCACTCTGTTTTCTCCTATATTGATAGATGTATGTGGAACTCTAAATCAAACACGGTTTGTGCTAGCTTCTTGAAACTTGACACGATAATGTAGTTTCAAGTTCTATCTCTAAGTTTCGTTTCCTCTTGATGTCGCCCTAAGCAGTGACTGGCGAGATACACTGTCCTTGAAAGGGGTTGCCAAGCTCCCCAAAATTACGAATCTCCAGAAATCTCAGCAACTATTTTTTCACCCAAACTGGATGATACTTTCAGGTAATGATCAGTACACTAAGCCCACTTGGTTCCCCAAATTTCGTTCTTCTATGTTGAAGCGTTCGTTTCCAGTAACAGTTTGAATTTTGGCATTTCACTCTGTTTTCTCCTATATTGATAGATGTATGTGGAACTCTAAATCAAACACGGTTTGTGCTAGCTTTTTGAAACTTGACACGATAATGTAGTTTCAAGTTCTGTCTCTAGGTTTTGTTTCCTCTTGATGTAGCCCTAAGCAGTGACTGGCGAGATACACTGTCCTTGAAAGGGGTTGCCAAACTACCCAAAATTACGAATCTCCAGAAATCTCAGCAAATTTTTTTCACCCAAACTGGATGATACTTTCAGGTAATGATCAGTACACTAAGCCCACTTGGTTCCCCAAATTTCGTTCTTCTATGTTGAAGCGTTCGTTTCCAGTAACAGTTTGAATTTTGGCGTTTCACTCTGTTTTCTCCTATATTGATAGATGTATGTGGAACTCTAAATCAAACACGGTTTGTGCTAGCTTCTTGAAACTTGACACGATAATGTAGTTTCAAGTTGTATCTCTAGGTTTTGTTTCCTCTTGATGTAGCCCTAAGCAGTGACTGGCGAGATACACTGTCCTTGAAAGGGGTTGCCAAGCTTCCCAAAATTACGAATCTCCAGAAATCTCAGCAACTATTTTTTCACCCAAACTGGATGATACTTTCAGGTAATGATCAGTACACTAAGCCCACTTGGTTCCCCAAATTTCGTTCTTCTATATTGAACCGTTCGTTTCCAGTAACAGTTTGAATTTTGGCGTTTCACTCTGTTTTCTCCTATATTGATAGATGTATGTGGAACTCTAAATCAAACACGGTTTGTGCTAGCTTCTTGAAACTTGACACGATAATGTAGTTTCAAGTTCTGTCTCTAGGTTTTGTTTCCTCTTGATGTAGCCCTAAGCAGTGACTGGCGAGATACACTGTCCTTGAAAGGGGTTGCCAAGCTACCCAAAATTACGAATCTCCAGAAATCTCAGCAACTATTTTTTCACCCAAACTGGATGATACTTTCAGGTAATGATCAGTACACTAAGCCCACTTGGTTCCCCAAATTTCGTTCTTCTATGTTGAAGCGTTCGTTTCCAGTAACAGTTTGAATGTTGGCGTTTCACTCTGTTTTCTCCTATATTGATAGATGTATGTGGAACTCTAAATCAAACACGGTTTGTGCTAGCTTCTTGAAACTTGACACGATAATGTAGTTTCAAGTTCTGTCTCTAGGTTTTGTTTCCTCTTGATGTAGCCCTAAGCAGTGACTGGCGAGATACACTGTCCTTGAAAGGGGTTGCCAAGCTACCCAAAATTACGAATCTCCAGAAATCTCAGCAACTATTTTTTCACCCAAACTGGATGATACTTTCAGGTAATGATCAGTACACTAAGCCCAGTTGGTTCCCCAAATTTCGTTCTTCTATGTTGAAGCGTTCGTTTCCAGTAACAGTTTGAATTTTGGCGTTTCACTCTGTTTTCTCCTATATTGATAGATGTATGTGGAACTCTAAATCAAACACGGTTTGTGCTAGCTTCTTGAAACTTGACACGATAATGTAGTTTCAAGTTGTATCTCTAGGTTTTGTTTCCTCTTGATGTAGCCCTAAGCAGTGACTGGCGAGATACACTGTCCTTGAAAGGGGTTGCCAAGCTTCCCAAAATTACGAATCTCCAGAAATCTCAGAAACTATTTTTTCACCCAAAATGGATGATACTTTCAGGTAATGATCAGTACACTAAGCCCACTTGGTTCCCCAAATTTCGTTCTTCTATGTTGAAGCGTTCGTTTCCAGTAACAGTTTGAATTTTGGCGTTTCACTCTGTTTTCTCCTATATTGATAGATGTATGTGGAACTCTAAATCAAACACGGTTTGTGCTAGCTTCTTGAAACTTGACACGATAATGTAGTTTCAAGTTCTATCTCTAGGTTTTGTTTCCTCTTGATGTAGCCCTAAGCAGTGACTGGCGAGATACACTGTCCTTGAAAGGGGTTGCCAAGCTACCCAAAATTACGAATCTCCAGAAATCTCAGCAACTATTTTTTCACCCAAACTGGATGATACTTTCAGGTAATGATCAGTACACTAAGCCCAGTTGGTTCCCCAAATTTCGTTCTTCTATGTTGAAGCGTTCGTTTCCAGTAACAGTTTGAATTTTGGCGTTTCACTCTGTTTTCTCCTATATTGAGAGATGTATGTGGAACTCTAAATCAAACACGGTTTGTGCTAGCTTCTTGAAACTTGACATGATAATGTAGTTTCAAGTTCTATCTCTAAGTTTCGTTTCCTCTTGATGTAGCCCTAAACAGTGACTGGCGAGATACACTGTCCTTGAAAGGGGTTGCCAAGCTTCCCAAAATTACGAATCTCCTGAAATCTCAGCAAATAATTTTTCACCCAAACTGGATGATACTTTCAGGTAATGATCAGTACACTAAGCCCACTTGGTTCCCCAAATTTCGTTCTTCTATGTTGAAGCGTTTGTTTCCAGTAACAGTTTGAATTTTGGCGTTTCACTCTGTTTTCTCCTATATTGATAGATGTATGTGGAACTCTAAATCAAACACGGTTTGTGCTAGCTTTTTGAAACTTGACACGGTAATGTAGTTTCAAGTTCTCTCTCCAGGTTTTGTTTCCTCTTGATGTAGCCCTAAGCAGTGACTGGCGAGATACACTGTCCTTGAAAGGGGTTGCCAAGCTTCCCAAAATTACGAATCTCCAGAAATCTCAGCAACTATTTTTTCACCCAAACTGGATGATACTTTCAGGTAATGATCAGTACACTAAGCCCAGTTGGTTCCCCAAATTTCGTTCTTCTATGTTGAAGCGTTCGTTTCCAGTAACAGTTTGAATTTTGGCGTTTCACTCTGTTTTCTCCTATATTGATAGATGTATGTGGAACTCTAAATCAAACACGGTTTGTGCTAGCTTCTTGAAACTTGACATGATAATGTAGTTTCAAGTTCTATCTCTAAGTTTCGTTTCCTCTTGATGTAGCCCTAAGCAGTGACTGGCGAGATACACTGTCCTTGAAAGGGGTTGCCAAGCTTCCCAAAATTACGAATCTCCAGAAATCTCAGAAACTATTTTTTCACCCAAACTGGATGATACTTTCAGGTAATGATCAGTACACTAAGCCCACTTGGTTCCCCAAATTTCGTTCTTCTATGTTGAAGCGTTCGTTTCCAGTAACAGTTTGAATTTTGGCGTTTCACTCTGTTTCCTCCAATATTGATAGGTGTACGTGGAACTCTAAATCAAACACGGTTTGTGCTAGCTTTTTGAATCTTGACACGATAATGTAGATTCAAGTTCTCTCTCTAGGTTTTGTTTCCTCTTGATGTAGCCCTAAGCAGTGACTGGCGAGATCACACTGTCCTTGAAAGGGGTTGCCAAGCTTCCCAAAATTACGAATCTCCTGAAATCTCAGCAAGTAATTTTTCACCCAAACTGGATGATACTTTCAGGTAATGATCAGTACACTAAGCCCACTTGGTTCCCCAAATTTCGTTCTTCTATGTTGAAGCGTTCGTTTCCAGTAACAGTTTGAATTTTGGCGTTTCACTCTGTTTTCTCCTATATTGATAGATGTATGTGGAACTCTAAATCAAACACGGTTTGTGCTAGCTTTTTGAAACTTGACATGGTAATGTAGTTTCAAGTTCTCTCTCCAGGTTTTGTTTCCTCTTGATGTAGCCCTAAGCAGTGACTGGCGAGATACACTGTCCTTGAAAGGGGTTGCCAAGCTTCCCAAAATTACGAATCTCCAGAAATCTCAGCAACTATTTTTTCACCCAAACTGGATGATACTTTCAGGTAATGATCAGTACACTAAGCCCACTTGGTTCCCCAAATTTCGTTCTTCTATGTTGAACCGTTCGTTTCCAGTAACAGTTTGAATTTTGGCGTTTCACTCTGTTTTCTCCTATATTGATAGATGTATGTGGAACTCTAAATCAAACACGGTTTGTGCTAGCTTCTTGAAACTTGACACGATAATGTAGTTTCAAGTTCTATCTCTAAGTTTCGTTTCCTCTTGATGTAGCCCTAAGCAGTGACTGGCGAGATACACTGTCCTTGAAAGGGGTTGCCAAGCTACCCAAAATTACGAATCTCCAGAAATCTCAGCAACTATTTTTTCACCCAAACTGGATGATACTTTCAGGTAATGATCAGTACACTAAGCCCAGTTGGTTCCCCAAATTTCGTTCTTCTATGTTGAAGCGTTCGTTTCCAGTAACAGTTTGAATTTTGGCGTTTCACTCTGTTTTGTCCTATATTGATAGATGTATGTGGAACTCTAAATCAAACACGGTTTGTGCTAGCTTCTTGAAACTTGACACGATAATGTAGTTTCAAGTTCTATCTCTAAGTTTCGTTTCCTCTTGATGTCGCCCTAAGCAGTGACTGGCGAGATACACTGTCCTTGAAAGGGGTTGCCAAGCTCCCCAAAATTACGAATCTCCAGAAATCTCAGCAACTATTTTTTCACCCAAACTGGATGATACTTTCAGGTAATGATCAGTACACTAAGCCCACTTGGTTCCCCAAATTTCGTTCTTGTATTTTGAAGCGTTCGTTTCCAGTAACAGTTTGAATTTTGGCATTTCACTCTGTTTTCTCCTATATTGATAGATGTATGTGGAACTCTAAATCAAACACGGTTTGTGCTAGCTTTTTGAAACTTGACACGATAATGTAGTTTCAAGTTCTGTCTCTAGGTTTTGTTTCCTCTTGATGTAGCCCTAAGCAGTGACTGGCGAGATACACTGTCCTTGAAAGGGGTTGCCAAGCTACCCAAAATTACGAATCTCCAGTAATCTCAGCAACTTTTTTTCACCCAAACTGGATGATACTTTCAGGTAATGATCAGTACACTAAGCCCACTTGGTTCCCCAAATTTCGTTCTTCTATTTTGAAGCGTTCGTTTTTAGTAACAGTTTGAATTTTGGCGTTTCACTCTGTTTTCTCCTATATTGATAGATGTATGTGGAACTCTAACTCAAACACGGTTTGTGCCAGCTTCTTGAAACTTGACACGATAATGTAGTTTCAAGTTGTATCTCTAGGTTTTGTTTCCTCTTGATGTAGCCCTAAGCAGTGACTGGCGAGATACACTGTCCTTGAAAGGGGTTGCCAAGCTTCCCAAAATTACGAATCTCCAGAAATCTCAGAAACTATTTTTTCACCCAAACTGGATGATACTTTCAGGTAATGATCAGTACACTAAGCCCACTTGGTTCCCCAAATTTCGTTCTTCTATGTTGAAGCGTTCGTTTCCAGTAACAGTTTGAATTTTGGCGTTTCACTCTGTTTTCTCCTATATTGATAGATGTATGTGGAACTCTAAATCAAACACGGTTTGTGCTAGCTTCTTGAAACTTGACACGATAATGTAGTTTCAAGTTCTATCTCTAAGTTTCGTTTCCTCTTGATGTCGCCCTAAGCAGTGACTGGCGAGATACACTGTCCTTGAAAGGGGTTGCCAAGCTCCCCAAAATTACGAATCTCCAGAAATCTCAGCAACTATTTTTTCACCCAAACTGGATGATACTTTCAGGTAATGATCAGTACACTAAGCCCACTTGGTTCCCCAAATTTCGTTCTTCTATGTTGAAGCGTTCGTTTCCAGTAACAGTTTGAATTTTGGCATTTCACTCTGTTTTCTCCTATATTGATAGATGTATGTGGAACTCTAAATCAAACACGGTTTGTGCTAGCTTTTTGAAACTTGACACGATAATGTAGTTTCAAGTTCTGTCTCTAGGTTTTGTTTCCTCTTGATGTAGCCCTAAGCAGTGACTGGCGAGATACACTGTCCTTGAAAGGGGTTGCCAAACTACCCAAAATTACGAATCTCCAGAAATCTCAGCAAATTTTTTTCACCCAAACTGGATGATACTTTCAGGTAATGATCAGTACACTAAGCCCACTTGGTTCCCCAAATTTCGTTCTTCTATGTTGAAGCGTTCGTTTCCAGTAACAGTTTGAATTTTGGCGTTTCACTCTGTTTTCTCCTATATTGATAGATGTATGTGGAACTCTAAATCAAACACGGTTTGTGCTAGCTTCTTGAAACTTGACACGATAATGTAGTTTCAAGTTGTATCTCTAGGTTTTGTTTCCTCTTGATGTAGCCCTAAGCAGTGACTGGCGAGATACACTGTCCTTGAAAGGGGTTGCCAAGCTTCCCAAAATTACGAATCTCCAGAAATCTCAGCAACTATTTTTTCACCCAAACTGGATGATACTTTCAGGTAATGATCAGTACACTAAGCCCACTTGGTTCCCCAAATTTCGTTCTTCTATATTGAACCGTTCGTTTCCAGTAACAGTTTGAATTTTGGCGTTTCACTCTGTTTTCTCCTATATTGATAGATGTATGTGGAACTCTAAATCAAACACGGTTTGTGCTAGCTTCTTGAAACTTGACACGATAATGTAGTTTCAAGTTCTGTCTCTAGGTTTTGTTTCCTCTTGATGTAGCCCTAAGCAGTGACTGGCGAGATACACTGTCCTTGAAAGGGGTTGCCAAGCTACCCAAAATTACGAATCTCCAGAAATCTCAGCAACTATTTTTTCACCCAAACTGGATGATACTTTCAGGTAATGATCAGTACACTAAGCCCACTTGGTTCCCCAAATTTCGTTCTTCTATGTTGAAGCGTTCGTTTCCAGTAACAGTTTGAATGTTGGCGTTTCACTCTGTTTTCTCCTATATTGATAGATGTATGTGGAACTCTAAATCAAACACGGTTTGTGCTAGCTTCTTGAAACTTGACACGATAATGTAGTTTCAAGTTCTGTCTCTAGGTTTTGTTTCCTCTTGATGTAGCCCTAAGCAGTGACTGGCGAGATACACTGTCCTTGAAAGGGGTTGCCAAGCTACCCAAAATTACGAATCTCCAGAAATCTCAGCAACTATTTTTTCACCCAAACTGGATGATACTTTCAGGTAATGATCAGTACACTAAGCCCAGTTGGTTCCCCAAATTTCGTTCTTCTATGTTGAAGCGTTCGTTTCCAGTAACAGTTTGAATTTTGGCGTTTCACTCTGTTTTCTCCTATATTGATAGATGTATGTGGAACTCTAAATCAAACACGGTTTGTGCTAGCTTCTTGAAACTTGACACGATAATGTAGTTTCAAGTTGTATCTCTAGGTTTTGTTTCCTCTTGATGTAGCCCTAAGCAGTGACTGGCGAGATACACTGTCCTTGAAAGGGGTTGCCAAGCTTCCCAAAATTACGAATCTCCAGAAATCTCAGAAACTATTTTTTCACCCAAAATGGATGATACTTTCAGGTAATGATCAGTACACTAAGCCCACTTGGTTCCCCAAATTTCGTTCTTCTATGTTGAAGCGTTCGTTTCCAGTAACAGTTTGAATTTTGGCGTTTCACTCTGTTTTCTCCTATATTGATAGATGTATGTGGAACTCTAAATCAAACACGGTTTGTGCTAGCTTCTTGAAACTTGACACGATAATGTAGTTTCAAGTTCTATCTCTAGGTTTTGTTTCCTCTTGATGTAGCCCTAAGCAGTGACTGGCGAGATACACTGTCCTTGAAAGGGGTTGCCAAGCTACCCAAAATTACGAATCTCCAGAAATCTCAGCAACTATTTTTTCACCCAAACTGGATGATACTTTCAGGTAATGATCAGTACACTAAGCCCAGTTGGTTCCCCAAATTTCGTTCTTCTATGTTGAAGCGTTCGTTTCCAGTAACAGTTTGAATTTTGGCGTTTCACTCTGTTTTCTCCTATATTGAGAGATGTATGTGGAACTCTAAATCAAACACGGTTTGTGCTAGCTTCTTGAAACTTGACATGATAATGTAGTTTCAAGTTCTATCTCTAAGTTTCGTTTCCTCTTGATGTAGCCCTAAACAGTGACTGGCGAGATACACTGTCCTTGAAAGGGGTTGCCAAGCTTCCCAAAATTACGAATCTCCTGAAATCTCAGCAAATAATTTTTCACCCAAACTGGATGATACTTTCAGGTAATGATCAGTACACTAAGCCCACTTGGTTCCCCAAATTTCGTTCTTCTATGTTGAAGCGTTTGTTTCCAGTAACAGTTTGAATTTTGGCGTTTCACTCTGTTTTCTCCTATATTGATAGATGTATGTGGAACTCTAAATCAAACACGGTTTGTGCTAGCTTTTTGAAACTTGACACGGTAATGTAGTTTCAAGTTCTCTCTCCAGGTTTTGTTTCCTCTTGATGTAGCCCTAAGCAGTGACTGGCGAGATACACTGTCCTTGAAAGGGGTTGCCAAGCTTCCCAAAATTACGAATCTCCAGAAATCTCAGCAACTATTTTTTCACCCAAACTGGATGATACTTTCAGGTAATGATCAGTACACTAAGCCCAGTTGGTTCCCCAAATTTCGTTCTTCTATGTTGAAGCGTTCGTTTCCAGTAACAGTTTGAATTTTGGCGTTTCACTCTGTTTTCTCCTATATTGATAGATGTATGTGGAACTCTAAATCAAACACGGTTTGTGCTAGCTTCTTGAAACTTGACATGATAATGTAGTTTCAAGTTCTATCTCTAAGTTTCGTTTCCTCTTGATGTAGCCCTAAGCAGTGACTGGCGAGATACACTGTCCTTGAAAGGGGTTGCCAAGCTTCCCAAAATTACGAATCTCCAGAAATCTCAGAAACTATTTTTTCACCCAAACTGGATGATACTTTCAGGTAATGATCAGTACACTAAGCCCACTTGGTTCCCCAAATTTCGTTCTTCTATGTTGAAGCGTTCGTTTCCAGTAACAGTTTGAATTTTGGCGTTTCACTCTGTTTCCTCCAATATTGATAGGTGTACGTGGAACTCTAAATCAAACACGGTTTGTGCTAGCTTTTTGAATCTTGACACGATAATGTAGATTCAAGTTCTCTCTCTAGGTTTTGTTTCCTCTTGATGTAGCCCTAAGCAGTGACTGGCGAGATCACACTGTCCTTGAAAGGGGTTGCCAAGCTTCCCAAAATTACGAATCTCCTGAAATCTCAGCAAGTAATTTTTCACCCAAACTGGATGATACTTTCAGGTAATGATCAGTACACTAAGCCCACTTGGTTCCCCAAATTTCGTTCTTCTATGTTGAAGCGTTCGTTTCCAGTAACAGTTTGAATTTTGGCGTTTCACTCTGTTTTCTCCTATATTGATAGATGTATGTGGAACTCTAAATCAAACACGGTTTGTGCTAGCTTTTTGAAACTTGACATGGTAATGTAGTTTCAAGTTCTCTCTCCAGGTTTTGTTTCCTCTTGATGTAGCCCTAAGCAGTGACTGGCGAGATACACTGTCCTTGAAAGGGGTTGCCAAGCTTCCCAAAATTACGAATCTCCAGAAATCTCAGCAACTATTTTTTCACCCAAACTGGATGATACTTTCAGGTAATGATCAGTACACTAAGCCCACTTGGTTCCCCAAATTTCGTTCTTCTATGTTGAACCGTTCGTTTCCAGTAACAGTTTGAATTTTGGCGTTTCACTCTGTTTTCTCCTATATTGATAGATGTATGTGGAACTCTAAATCAAATACGGTTTGTGCTAGCTTCTTGAAACTTGACACGATAATGTAGTTTCAAGTTCTGTCTCTAGGTTTTGTTTCCTCTTGATGTAGCCCTAAGCAGTGACTGGCGAGATACACTGTCCTTGAAAGGGGTTGCCAAGCTTCCCAAAATTACGAATCTCCAGAAATCTCAGCAACTATTTTTTCACCCAAACTGGATGATACTTTCAGGTAATGATCAGTACACTAAGCCCACTTGGTTCCCCAAATTTCGTTCTTCTATGTTGAAGCGTTCGTTTCCAGTAACAGTTTGAATGTTGGCGTTTCACTCTGTTTTCTCCTATATTGATAGATGTATGTGGAACTCTAAATCAAACACGGTTTGTGCTAGCTTCTTGAAACTTGACACGATAATGTAGTTTCAAGTTCTGTCTCTAGGTTTTGTTTCCTCTTGATGTAGCCCTAAGCAGTGACTGGCGAGATACACTGTCCTTGAAAGGGGTTGCCAAGCTACCCAAAATTACGAATCTCCAGAAATCTCAGCAACTATTTTTTCACCCAAACTGGATGATACTTTCAGGTAATGATCAGTACACTAAGCCCACTTGGTTCCCCAAATTTCGTTCTTCTATGTTGAAGCGTTCGTTTCCAGTAACAGTTTGAATTTTGGCGTTTCACTCTGTTTTCTCCTATATTGATAGATGCATGTGGAACTCTAAATCAAACACGGTTTGTGCTAGCTTCTTGAAACTTGACACGATAATGTAGTTTCAAGTTCTATCTCTAAGTTTCGTTTCCTCTTGATGTAGCCCTAAGCCGTGACTGGCGAGATACACTGTCCTTGAAAGGGGTTGCCAAGCTACCCAAAATTACGAATCTCCAGAAATCTCAGCAACTATTTTTTCACCCAAACTGGATGATACTTTCAGGTAATGATCAGTACACTAAGCCCAGTTGGTTCCCCAAATTTCGTTCTTCTATGTTGAAGCGTTCGTTTCCAGTAACAGTTTGAATTTTGGCGTTTCACTCTGTTTTGTCCTATATTGATAGATGTATGTGGAACTCTAAATCAAACACGGTTTGTGCTAGCTTCTTGAAACTTGACACGATAATGTAGTTTCAAGTTCTATCTCTAAGTTTCGTTTCCTCTTGATGTCGCCCTAAGCAGTGACTGGCGAGATACACTGTCCTTGAAAGGGGTTGCCAAGCTCCCCAAAATTACGAATCTCCAGAAATCTCAGCAACTATTTTTTCACCCAAACTGGATGATACTTTCAGGTAATGATCAGTACACTAAGCCCACTTGGTTCCCCAAATTTCGTTCTTGTATGTTGAAGCGTTCGTTTCCAGTAACAGTTTGAATTTTGGCATTTCACTCTGTTTTCTCCTATATTGATAGATGTATGTGGAACTCTAAATCAAACACGGTTTGTGCTAGCTTTTTGAAACTTGACACGATAATGTAGTTTCAAGTTCTGTCTCTAGGTTTTGTTTCCTCTTGATGTAGCCCTAAGCAGTGACTGGCGAGATACACTGTCCTTGAAAGGGGTTGCCAAGCTACCCAAAATTACGAATCTCCAGAAATCTCAGCAACTTTTTTTCACCCAAACTGGATGATACTTTCAGGTAATGATCAGTACACTAAGCCCACTTGGTTCCCCAAATTTCGTTCTTCTATTTTGAAGCGTTCGTTTTTAGTAACAGTTTGAATTTTGGCGTTTCACTCTGTTTTCTCCTATATTGATAGATGTATGTGGAACTCTAACTCAAACACGGTTTGTGCCAGCTTCTTGAAACTTGACACGATAATGTAGTTTCAAGTTGTATCTCTAGGTTTTGTTTCCTCTTGATGTAGCCCTAAGCAGTGACTGGCGAGATACACTGTCCTTGAAAGGGGTTGCCAAGCTTCCCAAAATTACGAATCTCCAGAAATCTCAGAAACTATTTTTTCACCCAAACTGGATGATACTTTCAGGTAATGATCAGTACACTAAGCCCACTTGGTTCCCCAAATTTCGTTCTTCTATGTTGAAGCGTTCGTTTCCAGTAACAGTTTGAATTTTGGCGTTTCACTCTGTTTTCTCCTATATTGATAGATGTATGTGGAACTCTAAATCAAACACGGTTTGTGCTAGCTTCTTGAAACTTGACACGATAATGTAGTTTCAAGTTCTATCTCTAAGTTTCGTTTCCTCTTGATGTCGCCCTAAGCAGTGACTGGCGAGATACACTGTCCTTGAAAGGGGTTGCCAAGCTCCCCAAAATTACGAATCTCCAGAAATCTCAGCAACTATTTTTTCACCCAAACTGGATGATACTTTCAGGTAATGATCAGTACACTAAGCCCACTTGGTTCCCCAAATTTCGTTCTTCTATGTTGAAGCGTTCGTTTCCAGTAACAGTTTGAATTTTGGCATTTCACTCTGTTTTCTCCTATATTGATAGATGTATGTGGAACTCTAAATCAAACACGGTTTGTGCTAGCTTTTTGAAACTTGACACGATAATGTAGTTTCAAGTTCTGTCTCTAGGTTTTGTTTCCTCTTGATGTAGCCCTAAGCAGTGACTGGCGAGATACACTGTCCTTGAAAGGGGTTGCCAAACTAACCAAAATTACGAATCTCCAGAAATCTCAGCAAATTTTTTTCACCCAAACTGGATGATACTTTCAGGTAATGATCAGTACACTAAGCCCACTTGGTTCCCCAAATTTCGTTCTTCTATGTTGAAGCGTTCGTTTCCAGTAACAGTTTGAATTTTGGCGTTTCACTCTGTTTTCTCCTATATTGATAGATGTATGTGGAACTCTAAATCAAACACGGTTTGTGCTAGCTTCTTGAAACTTGACACGATAATGTAGTTTCAAGTTGTATCTCTAGGTTTTGTTTCCTCTTGATGTAGCCCTAAGCAGTGACTGGCGAGATACACTGTCCTTGAAAGGGGTTGCCAAGCTTCCCAAAATTACGAATCTCCAGAAATCTCAGCAACTATTTTTTCACCCAAACTGGATGATACTTTCAGGTAATGATCAGTACACTAAGCCCACTTGGTTCCCCAAATTTCGTTCTTCTATATTGAACCGTTCGTTTCCAGTAACAGTTTGAATTTTGGCGTTTCACTCTGTTTTCTCCTATATTGATAGATGTATGTGGAACTCTAAATCAAACACGGTTTGTGCTAGCTTCTTGAAACTTGACACGATAATGTAGTTTCAAGTTCTGTCTCTAGGTTTTGTTTCCTCTTGATGTAGCCCTAAGCAGTGACTGGCGAGATACACTGTCCTTGAAAGGGGTTGCCAAGCTACCCAAAATTACGAATCTCCAGAAATCTCAGCAACTATTTTTTCACCCAAACTGGATGATACTTTCAGGTAATGATCAGTACACTAAGCCCACTTGGTTCCCCAAATTTCGTTCTTCTATGTTGAAGCGTTCGTTTCCAGTAACAGTTTGAATGTTGGCGTTTCACTCTGTTTTCTCCTATATTGATAGATGTATGTGGAACTCTAAATCAAACACGGTTTGTGCTAGCTTCTTGAAACTTGACACGATAATGTAGTTTCAAGTTCTGTCTCTAGGTTTTGTTTCCTCTTGATGTAGCCCTAAGCAGTGACTGGCGAGATACACTGTCCTTGAAAGGGGTTGCCAAGCTACCCAAAATTACGAATCTCCAGAAATCTCAGCAACTATTTTTTCACCCAAACTGGATGATACTTTCAGGTAATGATCAGTACACTAAGCCCAGTTGGTTCCCCAAATTTCGTTCTTCTATGTTGAAGCGTTCGTTTCCAGTAACAGTTTGAATTTTGGCGTTTCACTCTGTTTTCTCCTATATTGATAGATGTATGTGGAACTCTAAATCAAACACGGTTTGTGCTAGCTTCTTGAAACTTGACACGATAATGTAGTTTCAAGTTCTATCTCTAGGTTTTGTTTCCTCTTGATGTAGCCCTAAGCAGTGACTGGCGAGATACACTGTCCTTGAAAGGGGTTGCCAAGCTTCCCAAAATTACGAATCTCCAGAAATCTCAGAAACTATTTTTTCACCCAAAATGGATGATACTTTCAGGTAATGATCAGTACACTAAGCCCACTTGGTTCCCCAAATTTCGTTCTTCTATGTTGAAGCGTTCGTTTCCAGTAACAGTTTGAATTTTGGCGTTTCACTCTGTTTTCTCCTATATTGATAGATGTATGTGGAACTCTAAATCAAACACGGTTTGTGCTAGCTTCTTGAAACTTGACACGATAATGTAGTTTCAAGTTCTATCTCTAGGTTTTGTTTCCTCTTGATGTAGCCCTAAGCAGTGACTGGCGAGATACACTGTCCTTGAAAGGGGTTGCCAAGCTACCCAAAATTACGAATCTCCAGAAATCTCAGCAACTATTTTTTCACCCAAAATGGATGATACTTTCAGGTAATGATCAGTACACTAAGCCCAGTTGGTTCCCCAAATTTCGTTCTTCTATGTTGAAGCGTTCGTTTCCAGTAACAGTTTGAATTTTGGCGTTTCACTCTGTTTTCTCCTATATTGAGAGATGTATGTGGAACTCTAAATCAAACACGGTTTGTGCTAGCTTCTTGAAACTTGACATGATAATGTAGTTTCAAGTTCTATCTCTAAGTTTCGTTTCCTCTTGATGTAGCCCTAAGCAGTGACTGGCGAGATACACTGTCCTTGAAAGGGGTTGCCAAGCTTCCCAAAATTACGAATCTCCTGAAATCTCAGCAAATAATTTTTCACGCAAACTGGATGATACTTTCAGGTAATGATCAGTACACTAAGCCCACTTGGTTCCCCAAATTTCGTTCTTCTATGTTGAAGCGTTTGTTTCCAGTAACAGTTTGAATTTTGGCGTTTCACTCTGTTTTCTCCTATATTGATAGATGTATGTGGAACTCTAAATCAAACACGGTTTGTGCTAGCTTTTTGAAACTTGACACGGTAATGTAGTTTCAAGTTCTCTCTCCAGGTTTTGTTTCCTCTTGATGTAGCCCTAAGCAGTGACTGGCGAGATACACTGTCCTTGAAAGGGGTTGCCAAGCTTCCCAAAATTACGAATCTCCAGAAATCTCAGCAACTATTTTTTCACCCAAACTGGATGATACTTTCAGGTAATGATCAGTACACTAACCCCACTTGGTTCCCCAAATTTCGTTCTTCTATGTTGAACCGTTCGTTTCCAGTAACAGTTTGAATTTTGGCGTTTCACTCTGTTTTCTCCTATATTGATTGATGTATGTGGAACTCTAAATCAAATACGGTTTGTGCTAGCTTCTTGAAACTTGACACGATAATGTAGTTTCAAGTTCTGTCTCTAGGTTTTGTTTCCTCTTGATGTAGCCCTAAGCAGTGACTGGCGAGATACACTGTCCTTGAAAGGGGTTGCCAAGCTTCCCAAAATTACGAATCTCCAGAAATCTCAGCAACTATTTTTTCACCCAAACTGGATGATACTTTCAGGTAATGATCAGTACACTAAGCCCACTTGGTTCCCCAAATTTCGTTCTTCTATGTTGAAGCGTTCGTTTCCAGTAACAGTTTGAATGTTGGCGTTTCACTCTGTTTTCTCCTATATTGATAGATGTATGTGGAACTCTAAATCAAACACGGTTTGTGCTAGCTTCTTGAAACTTGACACGATAATGTAGTTTCAAGTTCTGTCTCTAGGTTTTGTTTCCTCTTGATGTAGCCCTAAGCAGTGACTGGCGAGATACACTGTCCTTGAAAGGGGTTGCCAAGCTTCCCAAAATTACGAATCTCCAGAAATCTCAGCAACTATTTTTTCACCCAAACTGGATGATACTTTCAGGTAATGATCAGTACACTAAGCCCACTTGGTTCCCCAAATTTCGTTCTTCTATGTTGAAGCGTTCGTTTCCAGTAACAGTTTGAATGTTGGCGTTTCACTCTGTTTTCTCCTATATTGATAGATGTATGTGGAACTCTAAATCAAACACGGTTTGTGCTAGCTTCTTGAAACTTGACACGATAATGTAGTTTCAAGTTCTGTCTCTAGGTTTTGTTTCCTCTTGATGTAGCCCTAAGCAGTGACTGGCGAGATACACTGTCCTTGAAAGGGGTTGTCAAGCTACCCAAAATTACGGATCTCCAGAAATCTCAGCAACTATTTTTTCACCAAAACTGGATGATACTTTCAGGTAATGATCAGTACACTAAGCCCAGTTGGTTCCCCAAATTTCGTTCTTCTATGTTGAAGCGTTCGTTTCCAGTAACAGTTTGAATGTTGGCGTTTCACTCTGTTTTCTCCTATATTGATAGATGTATGTGGAACTATAAATCAAACACGGTTTGTGCTAGCTTCTTGAAACTTGACACGATAATGTAGTTTCAAGTTCTATCTCTAGGTTTTGTTTCCTCTTGATGTAGCCCTAAGCAGTGACTGGCGAGATACACTGTCCTTGAAAGGGGTTGCCAAGCTTCCCAAAATTACGAATCTCCAGAAATCTCAGCAACTATTTTTTCACCCAAACTGGATGATACTTTCAGGTAATGATCAGTACACTAAGCCCACTTGGTTCCCCAAATTTCGTTCTTCTATATTGAAGCGTTCGTTTCCAGTAACAGTTTGAATTTTGGCGTTTCACTCTGTTTTCTCCTATATTGATAGATGTATGTGGAACTCTAAATCAAACACGGTTTGTGCTAGCTTCTTGAAACTTGACACGATAATGTAGTTTCAAGTTCTATCTCTAGGTTTTGTTTCCTCTTGATGTAGCCCTAAGCAGTGACTGGCGAGATACACTGTCCTTGAAAGGGGTTGCCAAGCTTCCCAAAATTACGAATCTCCAGAAATCTCAGCAACTATTTTTTCACCCAAACTGGATGATACTTTCAGGTAATGATCAGTACACTAAGCCCACTTGGTTCCCCAAATTTCGTTCTTCTATGTTGAAGCGTTCGTTTCCAGTAACAGTTTGAATGTTGGCGTTTCACTCTGTTTTCTCCTATATTGATAGATGTATGTGGAACTCTAAATCAAACACGGTTTGTGCTAGCTTCTTGAAACTTGACACGATAATGTAGTTTCAAGTTCTATCTCTAAGTTTCGTTTCCTCTTGATGTAGCCCTAAGCCGTGACTGGCGAGATACACTGTCCTTGAAAGGGGTTGCCAAGCTTCCCAAAATTACGAATCTCCAGAAATCTCAGCAACTATTTTTTCACCCAAACTGGATGATACTTTCAGGTAATGATCAGTACACTAAGCCCACTTGGTTCCCCAAATTTCGTTCTTCTATGTTGAAGCGTTCGTTTCCAGTAACAGTTTGAATTTTGGCGTTTCACTCTGTTTCCTCCAATATTGATAGGTGTACGTGGAACTCTAAATCAAACACGGTTTGTGCTAGCTTTTTGAATCTTGACACGATAATGTAGATTCAAGTTCTCTCTCTAGGTTTTGTTTCCTCTTGATGTAGCCCTAAGCAGTGACTGGCGAGATACACTGTCCTTGAAAGGGGTTGCCAAGCTACCCAAAATTACGGATCTCCAGAAATCTCAGCAACTATTTTTTCACCCAAACTGGATGATACTTTCAGGTAATGATCAGTACACTAAGCCCAGTTGGTTCCCCAAATTTCGTTCTTCTATGTTGAAGCGTTCGTTTCCAGTAACAGTTTGAATGTTGGCGTTTCACTCTGTTTTCTCCTATATTGATAGATGTATGTGGAACTATAAATCAAACACGGTTTGTGCTAGCTTCTTGAAACTTGACACGATAATGTAGTTTCAAGTTCTATCTCTAGGTTTTGTTTCCTCTTGATGTAGCCCTAAGCAGTGACTGGCGAGATACACTGTCCTTGAAAGGGGTTGCCAAGCTTCCCAAAATTACGAATCTCCAGAAATCTCAGCAACTATTTTTTCACCCAAACTGGATGATACTTTCAGGTAATGATCAGTACACTAAGCCCACTTGGTTCCCCAAATTTCGTTCTTCTATATTGAAGCGTTCGTTTCCAGTAACAGTTTGAATTTTGGCGTTTCACTCTGTTTTCTCCTATATTGATAGATGTATGTGGAACTCTAAATCAAACACGGTTTGTGCTAGCTTCTTGAAACTTGACACGATAATGTAGTTTCAAGTTCTATCTCTAGGTTTTGTTTCCTCTTGATGTAGCCCTAAGCAGTGACTGGCGAGATACACTGTCCTTGAAAGGGGTTGCCAAGCTTCCCAAAATTACGAATCTCCAGAAATCTCAGCAACTATTTTTTCACCCAAACTGGATGATACTTTCAGGTAATGATCAGTACACTAAGCCCACTTGGTTCCCCAAATTTCGTTCTTCTATGTTGAAGCGTTCGTTTCCAGTAACAGTTTGAATTTTGGCGTTTCACTCTGTTTTCTCCTATATTGATAGATGTATGTGGAACTCTAAATCAAACACGGTTTGTGCTAGCTTCTTGAAACTTGACACGATAATGTAGTTTCAAGTTCTATCTCTAAGTTTCGTTTCCTCTTGATGTAGCCCTAAGCCGTGACTGGCGAGATACACTGTCCTTGAAAGGGGTTGCCAAGCTTCCCAAAATTACGAATCTCCAGAAATCTCAGCAACTATTTTTTCACCCAAACTGGATGATACTTTCAGGTAATGATCAGTACACTAAGCCCACTTGGTTCCCCAAATTTCGTTCTTCTATGTTGAAGCGTTCGTTTCCAGTAACAGTTTGAATTTTGGCGTTTCACTCTGTTTCCTCCAATATTGATAGGTGTACGTGGAACTCTAAATCAAACACAGTTTGTGCTAGCTTTTTGAATCTTGACACGATAATGTAGATTCAAGTTCTCTCTCTAGGTTTTGTTTCCTCTTGATGTAGCCCTAAGCAGTGACTGGCGAGATACACTGTCCTTGAAAGGGGTTGCCAAGCTTCCCAAAATTACGAATCTCCAGAAATCTCAGCAACTATTTTTTCACCCAAACTGGATGATACTTTCAGGTAATGATCAGTACACTAAGCCCACTTGGTTCCCCAAATTTCGTTCTTCTATGTTGAAGCGTTCGTTTCCAGTAACAGTTTGAATGTTGGCGTTTCACTCTGTTTTCTCCTATATTGATAGATGTATGTGGAACTCTAAATCAAACACGGTTTGTGCTAGCTTCTTGAAACTTGACACGATAATGTAGTTTCAAGTTCTGTCTCTAGGTTTTGTTTCCTCTTGATGTAGCCCTAAGCAGTGACTGGCGAGATACACTGTCCTTGAAAGGGGTTGCCAAGCTACCCAAAATTACGGATCTCCAGCAATCTCAGCAACTATTTTTTCACCCAAACTGGATGATACTTTCAGGTAATGATCAGTACACTAAGCCCAGTTGGTTCCCCAAATTTCGTTCTTCTATGTTGAAGCGTTCGTTTCCAGTAACAGTTTGAATGTTGGCGTTTCACTCTGTTTTCTCCTATATTGATAGATGTATGTGGAACTATAAATCAAACACGGTTTGTGCTAGCTTCTTGAAACTTGACACGATAATGTAGTTTCAAGTTCTATCTCTAGGTTTTGTTTCCTCTTGATGTAGCCCTAAGCAGTGACTGGCGAGATACACTGTCCTTGAAAGGGGTTGCCAAGCTTCCCAAAATTACGAATCTCCAGAAATCTCAGCAACTATTTTTTCACCCAAACTGGATGATACTTTCAGGTAATGATCAGTACACTAAGCCCACTTGGTTCCCCAAATTTCGTTCTTCTATATTGAAGCGTTCGTTTCCAGTAACAGTTTGAATTTTGGCGTTTCACTCTGTTTTCTCCTATATTGATAGATGTATGTGGAACTCTAAATCAAACACGGTTTGTGCTAGCTTCTTGAAACTTGACACGATAATGTAGTTTCAAGTTCTATCTCTAGGTTTTGTTTCCTCTTGATGTAGCCCTAAGCAGTGACTGGCGAGATACACTGTCCTTGAAAGGGGTTGCCAAGCTTCCCAAAATTACGAATCTCCAGAAATCTCAGCAACTATTTTTTCACCCAAACTGGATGATACTTTCAGGTAATGATCAGTACACTAAGCCCACTTGGTTCCCCAAATTTCGTTCTTCTATGTTGAAGCGTTCGTTTCCAGTAACAGTTTGAATTTTGGCGTTTCACTCTGTTTTCTCCTATATTGATAGATGTATGTGGAACTCTAAATCAAACACGGTTTGTGCTAGCTTCTTGAAACTTGACACGATAATGTAGTTTCAAGTTCTGTCTCTAAGTTTCATTTCCTCTTGATGTAGCCCTAAGCCGTGACTGGCGAGATACACTGTCCTTGAAAGGGGTTGCCAAGCTTCCCAAAATTACGAATCTCCAGAAATCTCAGCAACTATTTTTTCACCCAAACTGGATGATACTTTCAGGTAATGATCAGTACACTAAGCCCACTTGGTTCCCCAAATTTCGTTCTTCTATGTTGAAGCGTTCGTTTCCAGTAACAGTTTGAATTTTGGCGTTTCACTCTGTTTCCTCCAATATTGATAGGTGTACGTGGAACTCTAAATCAAACACGGTTTGTGCTAGCTTTTTGAATCTTGACACGATAATGTAGATTCAAGTTCTCTCTCTAGGTTTTGTTTCCTCTTGATGTAGCCCTAAGCAGTGACTGGCGAGATCACACTGTCCTTGAAAGGGGTTGCCAAGCTTCCCAAAATTACGAATCTCCTGAAATCTCAGCAAATAATTTTTCACCCAAACTGGATGATACTTTCAGGTAATGATCAGTACACTAAGCCCACTTGGTTCCCCAAATTTCGTTCTTCTATGTTGAAGCGTTCGTTTCCAGTAACAGTTTGAATTTTGGCGTTTCACTCTGTTTTCTCCTATATTGATAGATGTATGTGGAACTCTAAATCAAATACGGTTTGTGCTAGCTTCTTGAAACTTGACACGATAATGTAGTTTCAAGTTCTGTCTCTAGGTTTTGTTTCCTCTTGATGTAGCCCTAAGCAGTGACTGGCGAGATACACTGTCCTTGAAAGGGGTTGCCAAGCTTCCCAAAATTACGAATCTCCAGAAATCTCAGCAACTATTTTTTCACCCAAACTGGATGATACTTTCAGGTAATGATCAGTACACTAAGCCCACTTGGTTCCCCAAATTTCGTTCTTCTATGTTGAAGCGTTCGTTTCCAGTAACAGTTTGAATGTTGGCGTTTCACTCTGTTTTCTCCTATATTGATAGATGTATGTGGAACTCTAAATCAAACACGGTTTGTGCTAGCTTCTTGAAACTTGACACGATAATGTAGTTTCAAGTTCTGTCTCTAGGTTTTGTTTCCTCTTGATGTAGCCCTAAGCAGTGACTGGCGAGATACACTGTCCTTGAAAGGGGTTGCCAAGCTACCCAAAATTACGAATCTCCAGAAATCTCAGCAACTATTTTTTCACCCAAACTGGATGATACTTTCAGGTAATGATCAGTACACTAAGCCCAGTTGGTTCCCCAAATTTCGTTCTTCTATGTTGAAGCGTTCGTTTCCAGTAACAGTTTGAATTTTGGCGTTTCACTCTGTTTTCTCCTATATTGATAGATGTATGTGGAACTCTAAATCAAACACGGTTTGTGCTAGCTTCTTGAAACTTGACACGATAATGTAGTTTCAAGTTCTATCTCTAGGTTTTGTTTCCTCTTGATGTAGCCCTAAGCAGTGACTGGCGAGATACACTGTCCTTGAAAGGGGTTGCCAAGCTTCCCAAAATTACGAATCTCCAGAAATCTCAAAAACTATTTTTTCACCCAAACTGGATGATACTTTCAGGTAATGATCAGTACACTAAGCCCACTTGGTTCCCCAAATTTCGTTCTTCTATGTTGAAGCGTTCGTTTCCAGTAACAGTTTGAATTTTGGCGTTTCACTCTGTTTTCTCCTATATTGATAGATGTATGTGGAACTCTAAATCAAACACGGTTTGTGCTAGCTTCTTGAAACTTGACACGATAATGTAGTTTCAAGTTCTATCTCTAGGTTTTGTTTCCTCTTGATGTAGCCCTAAGCAGTGACTGGCGAGAATCACTGTCCTTGAAAGGGGTTGCCAAGCTTCCCAAAATTACGAATCTCCAGAAATCTCAGCAACTATTTTTTCACCCAAACTGGATGATACTTTCAGGTAATGATCAGTACACTAAGCCCACTTGGTTCCCTAAATTTCGTTCTTCTATGTTGAAGCGTTCGTTTCCAGTAACAGTTTGAATTTTGGCGTTTCACTCTGTTTTCTCCTATATTGATAGATGTATGTGGAACTCTAAATCAAACACGGTTTGTGCTAGCTTCTTGAAACTTGACACAATAATGTAGTTTTAAGTTCTATCTCTAAGTTTCGTTTCCTCTTGATGTAGCCCTAAGCCGTGACTGGCGAGATACACTGTCCTTGAAAGGGGTTGCCAAGCTTCCCAAAATTACGAATCTCCAGAAATCTCAGCAACTATTTTTTCACCCAAACTGGATGATACTTTCAGGTAATAATCAGTACACTAAGCCCACTTGGTTCCCCAAATTTCGTTCTTCTATGTTGAAGCGTTCGTTTCCAGTAACAGTTTGAATTTTGGCGTTTCACTCTGTTTTCTCCTATATTGATAGATGTATGTGGAACTCTAAATCAAACACGGTTTGTGCTAGCTTTTTGAAACTTGACACGGTAATGTAGTTTCAAGTTCTCTCTCCAGGTTTTGTTTCCTCTTGATGTAGCCCTAAGCAGTGACTGGCGAGATACACTGTCCTTGAAAGGGGTTGCCAAGCTTCCCAAAATTACGAATCTCCAGAAATCTCAGCAACTATTTTTTCACCCAAACTGGATGATACTTTCAGGTAATGATCAGTACACTAAGCCCACTTGGTTCCCCAAATTTCGTTCTTCTATGTTGAACCGTTCGTTTCCAGTAACAGTTTGAATTTTGGCGTTTCACTCTGTTTTCTCCTATATTGATAGATGTATGTGGAACTCCAAATCAAATACGGTTTGTGCTAGCTACTTGAAACTTGACACGATAATGTAGTTTCAAGTTCTGTCTCTAGGTTTTGTTTCCTCTTGATGTAGCCCTAAGCAGTGACTGACGAGATACACTGTCCTTGAAAGGGGTTGCCAAGCTTCCCAAAATTACGAATCTCCAGAAATCTCAGCAACTATTTTTTCACCCAAACTGGATGATACTTTCAGGTAATGATCAGCACACTAAGCCCACTTGGTTCCCCAAATTTCGTTCTTCTATGTTGAAGCGTTCGTTTCCAGTAACAGTTTGAATGTTGGCGTTTCACTCTGTTTTCTCCTATATTGATAGATGTATGTGGAACTCTAAATCAAACACGGTTTGTGCTAGCTTCTTGAAACTTGACACGATAATGTAGTTTCAAGTTCTGTCTCTAGGTTTTGTTTCCTCTTGATGTAGCCCTAAGCAGTGACTGGCGAGATACACTGTCCTTGAAAGGTGTTGCCAAGCTACCCAAAATTACGAATCTCCAGAAATCTCAGCAACTATTTTTTCACCCAAACTGGATGATACTTTCAGGTAATGATGAGTACACTAAGCCCAGTTGGTTCCCCAAATTTCGTTCTTCTATGTTGAAGCGTTCGTTTCCAGTAACAGTTTGAATTTTGGCGTTTCACTCTGTTTTCTCCTATATTGATAGATGTATGTGGAACTCTAAATCAAACACGGTTTGTGCTAGCTTCTTGAAACTTGACACGATAATGTAGTTTCAAGTTCTATCTCTAGGTTTTGTTTCCTCTTGATGTAGCCCTAAGCAGTGACTGGCGAGATACACTGTCCTTGAAAGGGGTTGCCAAGCTTCCCAAAATTACGAATCTCCAGAAATCTCAGCAACCTTTTTTTCACCCAAACTGGATGATACTTTCAGGTAATGATCAGTACACTAAGCCCACTTGGTTCCCCAAATTTCGTTCTTCTATGTTGAAGCGTTCGTTTCCAGTAACAGTTTGAATTTTGGCGTTTCACTCTGTTTTCTCCTATATTGATAGATGTATGTGGAACTCTAAATCAAACACGGTTTGTGCTAGCTTCTTGAAACTTGACACAATAATGTAGTTTCAAGTTCTATCTCTAAGTTTCGTTTCCTCTTGATGTAGCCCTAAGCAGTGACTGGCGAGATACACTGTCCTTGAAAGGGGTTGCCAAGCTACCCAAAATTACGAATCTCCAGAAATCTCAGCAACTATTTTTTCACCGAAACTGGATGATACTTTCATGTAATGATCAGTACACTAAGCCCAGTTGGTTCCCCAAATTTCGTTCTTCTATGTTGAAGCGTTCGTTTCCAGTAACAGTTTGAATTTTGGCGTTTCACTCTGTTTTCTCCTATATAGATAGATGTATGTGGAACTCTAAATCAAACACGGTTTGTGCTAGCTTCTTGAAACTTGACACGATAATGTAGTTTCAAGTTCTATCTCTAAGTTTCGTTTCCTCTTGATGTAGCCCTAAGCAGTGACTGGCGAGATACACTGTCCTTGAAAGGGGTTGCCAAGCTCCCCAAAATTACGAATCTCCAGAAATCTCAGCAACTATTTTTTCACCCAAACTGGATGAAACTTTCAGGTAATGATCAGTACACTAAGCCCAGTTGGTTCCTCAAATTTCGTTCTTCTATGTTGAAGCGTTCGTTTCCAGTAACAGTTTGAATTTTGGCGTTTCACTCTGTTTTCTCCTATATTGATAGATGTATGTGGAACTCTAAATCAAACACGGTTTGTGCTAGCTTCTTGAAACTTGACACGATAATGTAGTTTCAAGTTCTATCTCTAGGTTTTGTTTCCTCTTGATGTAGCCCTAAGCAGTGACTGGCGAGATACACTGTCCTTGAAAGGGGTTGCCAAGCTACCCAAAATTACGAATCTCCAGAAATCTCAGCAACTTTTTTTCACCCAAACTGGATGACACTTTCAGGTAATGATCAGTACACTAAGCCCACTTGGTTCCCCAAATTTCGTTCTTCTATGTTGAAGCGTTCGTTTCCAGTAACAGTTTGAATTTTGGCGTTTCACTCTGTTTTCTCCTATATTGATAGATGTATGTGGAACTCTAAATCAAACACGGTTTGTGCTAGCTTCTTGAAACTTGACACGATAATGTAGTTTCAAGTTCTATCTCTAGGTTTTGTTTCCTCTTGATGTAGCCCTAAGCAGTGACTGGCGAGAATCACTGTCCTTGAAAGGGGTTGCCAAGCTTCCCAAAATTACGAATCTCCAGAAATCTCAGCAACTATTTTTTCACCCAAACTGGATGATACTTTCAGGTAATGATCAGTACACTAAGCCCACTTGGTTCCCTAAATTTCGTTCTTCTATGTTGAAGCGTTCGTTTCCAGTAACAGTTTGAATTTTGGCGTTTCACTCTGTTTTCTCCTATATTGATAGATGTATGTGGAACTCTAAATCAAACACGGTTTGTGCTAGCTTCTTGAAACTTGACACAATAATGTAGTTTTAAGTTCTATCTCTAAGTTTCGTTTCCTCTTGATGTAGCCCTAAGCCGTGACTGGCGAGATACACTGTCCTTGAAAGGGGTTGCCAAGCTTCCCAAAATTACGAATCTCCAGAAATCTCAGCAACTATTTTTTCACCCAAACTGGATGATACTTTCAGGTAATAATCAGTACACTAAGCCCACTTGGTTCCCCAAATTTCGTTCTTCTATGTTGAAGCGTTCGTTTCCAGTAACAGTTTGAATTTTGGCGTTTCACTCTGTTTTCTCCTATATTGATAGATGTATGTGGAACTCTAAATCAAACACGGTTTGTGCTAGCTTTTTGAAACTTGACACGGTAATGTAGTTTCAAGTTCTCTCTCCAGGTTTTGTTTCCTCTTGATGTAGCCCTAAGCAGTGACTGGCGAGATACACTGTCCTTGAAAGGGGTTGCCAAGCTTCCCAAAATTACGAATCTCCAGAAATCTCAGCAACTATTTTTTCACCCAAACTGGATGATACTTTCAGGTAATGATCAGTACACTAAGCCCACTTGGTTCCCCAAATTTCGTTCTTCTATGTTGAACCGTTCGTTTCCAGTAACAGTTTGAATTTTGGCGTTTCACTCTGTTTTCTCCTATATTGATAGATGTATGTGGAACTCCAAATCAAATACGGTTTGTGCTAGCTACTTGAAACTTGACACGATAATGTAGTTTCAAGTTCTGTCTCTAGGTTTTGTTTCCTCTTGATGTAGCCCTAAGCAGTGACTGACGAGATACACTGTCCTTGAAAGGGGTTGCCAAGCTTCCCAAAATTACGAATCTCCAGAAATCTCAGCAACTATTTTTTCACCCAAACTGGATGATACTTTCAGGTAATGATCAGTACACTAAGCCCACTTGGTTCCCCAAATTTCGTTCTTCTATGTTGAAGCGTTCGTTTCCAGTAACAGTTTGAATGTTGGCGTTTCACTCTGTTTTCTCCTATATTGATAGATGTATGTGGAACTCTAAATCAAACACGGTTTGTGCTAGCTTCTTGAAACTTGACACGATAATGTAGTTTCAAGTTCTGTCTCTAGGTTTTGTTTCCTCTTGATGTAGCCCTAAGCAGTGACTGGCGAGATACACTGTCCTTGAAAGGTGTTGCCAAGCTACCCAAAATTACGAATCTCCAGAAATCTCAGCAACTATTTTTTCACCCAAACTGGATGATACTTTCAGGTAATGATGAGTACACTAAGCCCAGTTGGTTCCCCAAATTTCGTTCTTCTATGTTGAAGCGTTCGTTTCCAGTAACAGTTTGAATTTTGGCGTTTCACTCTGTTTTCTCCTATATTGATAGATGTATGTGGAACTCTAAATCAAACACGGTTTGTGCTAGCTTCTTGAAACTTGACACGATAATGTAGTTTCAAGTTCTATCTCTAGGTTTTGTTTCCTCTTGATGTAGCCCTAAGCAGTGACTGGCGAGATACACTGTCCTTGAAAGGGGTTGCCAAGCTTCCCAAAATTACGAATCTCCAGAAATCTCAGCAACCTTTTTTTCACCCAAACTGGATGATACTTTCAGGTAATGATCAGTACACTAAGCCCACTTGGTTCCCCAAATTTCGTTCTTCTATGTTGAAGCGTTCGTTTCCAGTAACAGTTTGAATTTTGGCGTTTCACTCTGTTTTCTCCTATATTGATAGATGTATGTGGAACTCTAAATCAAACACGGTTTGTGCTAGCTTCTTGAAACTTGACACAATAATGTAGTTTCAAGTTCTATCTCTAAGTTTCGTTTCCTCTTGATGTAGCCCTAAGCAGTGACTGGCGAGATACACTGTCCTTGAAAGGGGTTGCCAAGCTACCCAAAATTACGAATCTCCAGAAATCTCAGCAACTATTTTTTCACCGAAACTGGATGATACTTTCATGTAATGATCAGTACACTAAGCCCACTTGGTTCCCCAAATTTCGTTCTTCTATGTTGAAGCGTTCGTTTCCAGTAACAGTTTGAATTTTGGCGTTTCACTCTGTTTTCTCCTATATAGATAGATGTATGTGGAACTCTAAATCAAACACGGTTTGTGCTAGCTTCTTGAAACTTGACACGATAATGTAGTTTCAAGTTCTATCTCTAAGTTTCGTTTCCTCTTGATGTAGCCCTAAGCAGTGACTGGCGAGATACACTGTCCTTGAAAGGGGTTGCCAAGCTCCCCAAAATTACGAATCTCCAGAAATCTCAGCAACTATTTTTTCACCCAAACTGGATGAAACTTTCAGGTAATGATCAGTACACTAAGCCCAGTTGGTTCCTCAAATTTCGTTCTTCTATGTTGAAGCGTTCGTTTCCAGTAACAGTTTGAATTTTGGCGTTTCACTCTGTTTTCTCCTATATTGATAGATGTATGTGGAACTCTAAATCAAACACGGTTTGTGCTAGCTTCTTGAAACTTGACACGATAATGTAGTTTCAAGTTCTATCTCTAGGTTTTGTTTCCTCTTGATGTAGCCCTAAGCAGTGACTGGCGAGATACACTGTCCTTGAAAGGGGTTGCCAAGCTACCCAAAATTACGAATCTCCAGAAATCTCAGCAACTTTTTTTCACCCAAACTGGATGACACTTTCAGGTAATGATCAGTACACTAAGCCCACTTGGTTCCCCAAATTTCGTTCTTCTATTTTGAAGCGTTCGTTTCCAGTAACAGTTTGAATTTTGGCGTTTCACACTGTTTTCTCCTATATTGATAGATGTATGTGGAACTCTAAATCAAACACGGTTTGTGCTAGCTTCTTGAAACTTGACACGATAATGTAGTTTCAAGTTCTATCTCTAGGTTTTGTTTCCTCTTGATGTAGCCCTAAGCAGTGACTGGCGAGATACACTGTCCTTGAAAGGGGTTGCCAAGCTTCCCAAAATTACGAATCTCCAGAAATCTCAGCAACTATTTTTTCACCCAAACTGGATGATACTTTCAGGTAATGATCAGTACACTAAGCCCACTTGGTTCCCCAAATTTCGTTCTTCTATGTTGAAGCGTTCGTTTCCAGTAACAGTTTGAATTTTGGCGTTTCACTCTGTTTTCTCCTATATTGATAGATGTATGTGGAACTCTAAATCAAACACGGTTTGTGCTAGCTTTTTGAAACTTGACACGATAATGTAGTTTCAAGTTCTGTCTCTAGGTTTTGTTTCCTCTTGATGTAGCCCTAAGCAGTGACTGGCGAGATACACTGTCCTTGAAAGGGGTTGCCAAGCTACACAAAATTACGAATCTCCAGAAATCTCAGCAACTTTTTTTCACCCAAACTGGATGACACTTTCAGGTAATGATCAGTACACTAAGCCCACTTGGTTCCCCAAATTTCGTTCTTCTATTTTGAAGCGTTCGTTTCCAGTAACAGTTTGAATTTTGGCGTTTCACTCTGTTTTCTCCTATATTGATAGATGTATGTGGAACTCTAAATCAAACACGGTTTGTGCTAGCTTCTTGAAACTTGACACGATAATGTAGTTTCAAGTTCTATCTCTAGGTTTTGTTTCCTCTTGATGTAGCCCTAAGCAGTGACTGGCGAGATACACTGTCCTTGAAAGGGGTTGCCAAGCTTCCCAAAATTACGAATCTCCAGAAATCTCAGCAACCTTTTTTTCACCCAAACTGGATGATACTTTCAGGTAATGATCAGTACACTAAGCCCACTTGGTTCCCCAAATTTCGTTCTTCTATGTTGAAGCGTTCGTTTCCAGTAACAGTTTGAATTTTGGCGTTTCACTCTGTTTTCTCCTATATTGATAGATGTATGTGGAACTCTAAATCAAACACGGTTTGTGCTAGCTTCTTGAAACTTGACACAATAATGTAGTTTCAAGTTCTATCTCTAAGTTTCGTTTCCTCTTGATGTAGCCCTAAGCAGTGACTGGCGAGATACACTGTCCTTGAAAGGGGTTGCCAAGCTACCCAAAATTACGAATCTCCAGAAATCTCAGCAACTATTTTTTCACCGAAACTGGATGATACTTTCATGTAATGATCAGTACACTAAGCCCAGTTGGTTCCCCAAATTTCGTTCTTCTATGTTGAAGCGTTCGTTTCCAGTAACAGTTTGAATTTTGGCGTTTCACTCTGTTTTCTCCTATATAGATAGATGTATGTGGAACTCTAAATCAAACACGGTTTGTGCTAGCTTCTTGAAACTTGACACGATAATGTAGTTTCAAGTTCTATCTCTAAGTTTCGTTTCCTCTTGATGTAGCCCTAAGCAGTGACTGGCGAGATACACTGTCCTTGAAAGGGGTTGCCAAGCTCCCCAAAATTACGAATCTCCAGAAATCTCAGCAACTATTTTTTCACCCAAACTGGATGAAACTTTCAGGTAATGATCAGTACACTAAGCCCAGTTGGTTCCTCAAATTTCGTTCTTCTATGTTGAAGCGTTCGTTTCCAGTAACAGTTTGAATTTTGGCGTTTCACTCTGTTTTCTCCTATATTGATAGATGTATGTGGAACTCTAAATCAAACACGGTTTGTGCTAGCTTCTTGAAACTTGACACGATAATGTAGTTTCAAGTTCTATCTCTAGGTTTTGTTTCCTCTTGATGTAGCCCTAAGCAGTGACTGGCGAGATACACTGTCCTTGAAAGGGGTTGCCAAGCTACCCAAAATTACGAATCTCCAGAAATCTCAGCAACTTTTTTTCACCCAAACTGGATGACACTTTCAGGTAATGATCAGTACACTAAGCCCACTTGGTTCCCCAAATTTCGTTCTTCTATTTTGAAGCGTTCGTTTCCAGTAACAGTTTGAATTTTGGCGTTTCACACTGTTTTCTCCTATATTGATAGATGTATGTGGAACTCTAAATCAAACACGGTTTGTGCTAGCTTCTTGAAACTTGACACGATAATGTAGTTTCAAGTTCTATCTCTAGGTTTTGTTTCCTCTTGATGTAGCCCTAAGCAGTGACTGGCGAGATACACTGTCCTTGAAAGGGGTTGCCAAGCTTCCCAAAATTACGAATCTCCAGAAATCTCAGCAACTATTTTTTCACCCAAACTGGATGATACTTTCAGGTAATGATCAGTACACTAAGCCCACTTGGTTCCCCAAATTTCGTTCTTCTATGTTGAAGCGTTCGTTTCCAGTAACAGTTTGAATTTTGGCGTTTCACTCTGTTTTCTCCTATATTGATAGATGTATGTGGAACTCTAAATCAAACACGGTTTGTGCTAGCTTTTTGAAACTTGACACGATAATGTAGTTTCAAGTTCTGTCTCTAGGTTTTGTTTCCTCTTGATGTAGCCCTAAGCAGTGACTGGCGAGATACACTGTCCTTGAAAGGGGTTGCCAAGCTACACAAAATTACGAATCTCCAGAAATCTCAGCAACTTTTTTTCACCCAAACTGGATGACACTTTCAGGTAATGATCAGTACACTAAGCCCACTTGGTTCCCCAAATTTCGTTCTTCTATTTTGAAGCGTTCGTTTCCAGTAACAGTTTGAATTTTGGCGTTTCACTCTGTTTTCTCCTATATTGATAGATGTATGTGGAACTCTAAATCAAACACGGTTTGTGCTAGCTTCTTGAAACTTGACACGATAATGTAGTTTCAAGTTCTATCTCTAGGTTTTGTTTCCTCTTGATGTAGCCCTAAGCAGTGACTGGCGAGATACACTGTCCTTGAAAGGGGTTGCCAAGCTTCCCAAAATTACGAATCTCCAGAAATCTCAGCAACTATTTTTTCACCCAAACTGGATGATACTTTCAGGTAATGATCAGTACACTAAGCCCACTTGGTTCCCCAAATTTCGTTCTTCTATGTTGAAGCGTTCGTTTCCAGTAACAGTTTGAATTTTGGCGTTTCACTCTGTTTTCTCCTATATTGATAGATGTATGTGGAACTCTAAATCAAACACGGTTTGTGCTAGCTTTTTGAAACTTGACACGATAATGTAGTTTCAAGTTCTCTCTCTAGGTTTTGTTTCCTCTTGATGTAGCCCTAAGCAGTGACTGGCGAGATACACTGTCCTTGAAAGGGGTTGCCAAGCTTCCCAAAATTACGAATCTGCAGAAATCTCAGCAACTATTTTTTCACCCAAACTGGATGATACTTTCAGGTAATGATCAGTACACTAAGCCCACTTGGTTCCCCAAATTTCGTTCTTCTATGTTGATCCGTTCGTTTCCAGTAACAGTTTGAATTTTGGCGTTTCACTCTGTTTTCTCCTATATTGATAGATGTATGTGGAACTCTAAATCAAACACGGTTTGTGCTAGCTTCTTGAAACTTGACACGATAATGTAGTTTCAAGTTCTGTCTCTAGGTTTTGTTTCCTCTTGATGTAGCCCTAAGCAGTGACTGGCGAGATACACTGTCCTTGAAAGGGGTTGCCAAGCTTCCCAAAATTACGAATCTCCAGAAATCTCAGAAACTATTTTTTCACCCAAACTGGATGATACTTTCAGGTAATGATCAGTACACTAAGCCCACTTGGTTCCCCAAATTTCGTTCTTCTATGTTGAAGCGTTCGTTTCCAGTAACAGTTTGAATTTTGGCGTTTCACTCTGTTTTGTCCTATATTGATAGATGTATGTGGAACTCTAAATCAAACACGGTTTGTGCTAGCTTCTTGAAACTTGACACGATAATGTAGTTTCAAGTTCTATCTCTAGGTATTGTTTACTCTTGATGTAGCCCTAAGCAGTGACTGGCGAGATACACTGTCCTTGAAAGGGGTTGCCAAGCTTCCCAAAATTACGAATCCCCAGAAATCTCAGCAACCTTTTTTTCACCCAAATTGGATGATACTTTCAGGTAATGATCAGTACACTAAGCCCACTTGGTTCCCCAAATTTCGTTCTTCTATGTTGAAGCGTTCGTTTCCAGTAACAGTTTGAATTTTGGCGTTTCACTCTGTTTTCTCCTATATTGATAGATGTATGTGGAACTCTAAATCAAACACGGTTTGTGCTAGCTTCTTGAAACTTGACACGATAATGTAGTTTCAAGTTCTATCTCTAAGTTTCGTTTCCTCTTGATGTAGACCTAAGCAGTGACTGGCGAGATACACTGTCCTTGAAAGGGGTTGCCAAGCTCCCCAAAATTACGAATCTCCAGAAATCTCAGCAACTATTTTTTCACCCAAACTGGATGATACTTTCAGGTAATGATCAGTACACTAAGCCCACTTGGTTCCCCAAATTTCGTTCTTCTATGTTGAAGCGTTCGTTTCCAGTAACAGTTTGAATTTTGGCGTTTCACTCTGTTTTCTCCTATATTGATAGATGTATGTGGAACTCTAAATCAAACACGGTTTGTGCTAGCTTTTTGAAACTTGACACGATAATGTACTTTCAAGTTCTGTCTCTAGGTTTTGTTTCCTCTTGATGTAGCCCTAAGCAGTGACTGGCGAGATACACTGTCCTTGAAAGGGGTTGCCAAGCTACCCAAAATTACGAATCTCCAGAAATCTCAGCAACTTTTTTTCACCCAAACTGGATGATACTTTCAGGTAATGATCAGTACACTAAGCCCACTTGGTTCCCCAAATTTCGTTCTTCTATGTTGAAGCGTTCGTTTCCAGTAACAGTTTGAATTTTGGCGTTTCACTCTGTTTTCTCCTATATTGATAGATGTATGTGGAACTCTAAATCAAACACGGTTTGTGCTAGCTTTTTGAAACTTGACACGATAATGTAGTTTCAAGTTCTCTCTCTAGGTTTTGTTTCCTCTTGATGTAGCCCTAAGCAGTGACTGGCGAGATACACTGTCCTTGAAAGGGGTTGCCAAGCTTCCCAAAATTACGAATCTGCAGAAATCTCAGCAACTATTTTTTCACCCAAACTGGATGATACTTTCAGGTAATGATCAGTACACTAAGCCCACTTGGTTCCCCAAATTTCGTTCTTCTATGTTGATCCGTTCGTTTCCAGTAACAGTTTGAATTTTGGCGTTTCACTCTGTTTTCTCCTATATTGATAGATGTATGTGGAACTCTAAATCAAACACGGTTTGTGCTAGCTTCTTGAAACTTGACACGATAATGTAGTTTCAAGTTCTGTCTCTAGGTTTTGTTTCCTCTTGATGTAGCCCTAAGCAGTGACTGGCGAGATACACTGTCCTTGAAAGGGGTTGCCAAGCTTCCCAAAATTACGAATCTCCAGAAATCTCAGAAACTATTTTTTCACCCAAACTGGATGATACTTTCAGGTAATGATCAGTACACTAAGCCCACTTGGTTCCCCAAATTTCGTTCTTCTATGTTGAACCGTTCGTTTCCAGTAACAGTTTGAATTTTGGCGTTTCACTCTGTTTTCTCCTATATTGATAGATGTATGTGGAACTCTAAATCAAACACGGTTTGTGCTAGCGTCTTGAAACTTGACACGATAATGTAGTTTCAAGTTCTACCTCTAGGTTTTGTTTCCTCTTGATGTAGCCCTAAGCAGTGACTGGCGAGATACACTGTCCTTGAAAGGGGTTGCCAAGCTTCCCAAAATTACGAATCTCCAGAAATCTCAGCAACTATTTTTTCACCCAAACTGGATGATACTTTCAGGTAATGATCAGTACACTAAGCCCACTTGGTTCCCCAAATTTCGTTCTTCTATGTTGAAGCGTTCGTTTCCAGTAACAGTTTGAATTTTGGCGTTTCACTCTGTTTTCTCCTATATTGATAGATGTATGTGGAAATCTAAATCAAACACGGTTTGTGCTAGCTTTTTGAAACTTGACACGATAATGTACTTTCAAGTTCTGTCTCTAGGTTTTGTTTCCTCTTGATGTAGCCCTAAGCAGTGACTGGCGAGATACACTGTCCTTGAAAGGGGTTGCCAAGCTACCCAAAATTACGAATCTCCAGAAATCTCAGAAACTTTTTTTCACCCAAACTGGATGATACTTTCAGGTAATGATCAGTACACTAAGCCAACTTGGTTCCCCAAATTTCGTTCTTCTATGTTGAACCGTTCGTTTCCAGTAACAGTTTGAATGTTGGCGTTTCACTCTGTTTTCTCCTATATTGATAGATGTATGTGGAACTCTAAATCAAACACGGTTTGTGCTAGCTTCTTGAAACTTGACACGATAATGTAGTTTCAAGTTCTGTCTCTAGGTTTTGTTTCCTCTTGATGTAGCCCTAAGCAGTGACTGGCGAGATACACTGTCCTTGAAAGGGGTTGCCAAGCTTCCCAAAATTACGAATCTCCAGAAATCTCAGCAACTATTTTTTCACCCAAACTGGATGATACTTTCAGGTAATGATCAGTACACTAAGCCCACTTGGTTCCCCAAATTTCGTTCTTCTATGTTGAAGCGTTCGTTTCCAGTAACAGTTTGAATGTTGGCGTTTCACTCTGTTTTCTCCTATATTGATAGATGTATGTGGAACTCTAAATCAAACACGGTTTGTGCTAGCTTCTTGAAACTTGACATGATAATGTAGTTTCAAGTTCTATCCCTAAGTTTCGTTTCCTCTTGATGTAGCCCTAAGCAGTGACTGGCGAGATACACTGTCCTTGAAAGGGGTTGCCAAGCTTCCCAAAATTACGAATCTCCAGAAATCTCAGCAACTATTTTTTCACCCAAACTGGATGATACTTTCAGGTAATGATCAGTACACTAAGCCCACTTGGTTCCCCAAATTTCGTTCTTCTATGTTGAAGCGTTCGTTTCCAGTCACAGTTTGAATGTTGGCGTTTCACTCTGCTTTCTCCTATATTGATAGATGTATGTGGAACTTTAATCAAACACGGTTTGTGCTAGCTTCTTGAAACTTGACACGATAATGTAGTTTCAAGTTCTCTCTCTAGGTTTTGTTTCCTCTTGATGTAGCCCTAAGCAGTGACTGGCGAGATACACTGTCCTTGAAAGGGGTTGCCAAGCTTCCCAAAATTACGAATCTCCAGAAATCTCAGCAACTATTTTTTCACCCAAACTGGATGATACTTTCAGGTAATGATCAGTACACTAAGCCCACTTGGTTCCCCAAATTTCGTTCTTCTATGTTGAAGCGTTCGTTTCCAGTAACAGTTTGAATGTTGGCGTTTCACTCTGTTTTCTCCTATATTGATAGATGTATGTGGAACTCTAAATCAAACACGGTTTGTGCTAGCTTCTTGAAACTTGACACGATAATGTAGTTTCAAGTTCTATCTCTAAGTTTCGTTTCCTCTTGATGTAGCCCTAAGCAGTGACTGGCGAGATACACTGTCCTTGAAAGGGGTTGCCAAGCTACCCAAAATTACGAATCTCCAGAAATCTCAGCAACTATTTTTTCACCCAAACTGGATGATACTTTCAGGTAATGATCAGTACACTAAGCCCAGTTGGTTCCCCAAATTTCGTTCTTCTATGTTGAAGCGTTCGTTTCCAGTAACAGTTTGAATTTTGGCGTTTCACTCTGTTTTCTCCTATATTGAGAGATGTATGTGGAACTCTAAATCAAACACGGTTTTTGCTAGCTTCTTGAAACTTGACACGATAATGTAGTTTCAAGTTCTATCTCTAAGTTTCGTTTCCTCTTGATGTCGCCCTAAGCAGTGACTGGCGAGATACACTGTCCTTGAAAGGGGTTGCCAAGCTCCCCAAAATTACGAATCTCCAGAAATCTCAGCAACTATTTTTTCACCCAAACTGGATGATACTTTCAGGTAATGATCAGTACACTAAGCCCACTTGGTTCCCCAAATTTCGTTCTTCTATGTTGAAGCGTTCGTTTCCAGTAACAGTTTGAATTTTGGCGTTTCACTCTGTTTTCTCCTATATTGATAGATGTATGTGGAACTCTAAATCAAACACGGTTTGTGCTAGCTTCTTGAAACTTGACACGATAATGTAGTTTCAAGTTCTATCTCTAAGTTTCGTTTCCTCTTGATGTAGCCCTAAGCAGTGACTGGCGAGATACACTGTCCTTGAAAGGGGTTGCCAAGCTCCCCAAAATTACGAATCTCCAGAAATCTCAGCAACTATTTTTTCACCCAAACTGGATGATACTTTCAGGTAATGATCAGTACACTAAGCCCACTTGGTTCCCCAAATTTCGTTCTTCTATGTTGAAGCGTTCGTTTCCAGTAACAGTTTGAATTTTGGCGTTTCACTCTGTTTTCTCCTATATTGATAGATGTATGTGGAACTCTAAATCAAACACGGTTTGTGCTAGCTTTTTGAAACTTGACACGATAATGTACTTTCAAGTTCTGTCTCTAGGTTTTGTTTCCTCTTGATGTAGCCCTAAGCAGTGACTGGCGAGATACACTGTCCTTGAAAGGGGTTGCCAAGCTACCCAAAATTACGAATCTCCAGAAATCTCAGAAACTTTTTTTCACCCAAACTGGATGATACTTTCAGGTAATGATCAGTACACTAAGCCCACTTGGTTCCCCAAATTTTGTTCTTCTATTTTGAAGCGTTCGTTTCCAGTAACAGTTTGAATTTTGGCGTTTCACTCTGTTTTCTCCTATATTGATAGATGTATGTGGAACTCTAAATCAAACACGGTTTGTGCTAGCTTCTTGAAACTTGACACGATAATGTAGTTTCAAGTTCTATCTCTAGGTTTTGTTTCCTCTTGATGTAGCCCTAAGCAGTGACAGGCGAGATACACTGTCCTTGAAAGGGGTTGCCAAGCTTCCCAAAATTACGAATCTCCAGAAATCTCAGCAACTATTTTTTCACCCAAACTGGATGATACTTTCAGGTAATGATCAGTACACTAAGCCCACTTGGTTCCCCAAATTTCGTTCTTCTATGTTGAAGCGTTCGTTTCCAGTAACAGTTTGAATTTTGGCGTTTCACTCTATTTTCTCCTATATTGATAGATGTATGTGGAACTCTAAATCAAACACGGTTTGTGCTAGCTTTTTGAAACTTGACACGATAATGTAGTTTCAAGTTCTCTCTCTAGGTTTTGTTTCCTCTTGATGTAGCCCTAAGCAGTGACTGGCGAGATACACTGTCCTTGAAAGGGGTTGCCAAGCTTCACAAAATTACGAATCTCCAGAAATCTCAGAAACAATTTTTTCACCCAAACTGGATGATACTTTCAGGTAATGATCAGTACACTAAGCCCACTTGGTTCCCCAAATTTCGTTCTTCTATATTGAACCGTTCGTTTCCAGTAACAGTTTGAATTTTGGCGTTTCACTCTGTTTTCTCCTATATTGATAGATGTATGTGGAACTCTAAATCAAACACGGTTTGTGCTAGCTTCTTGAAACTTGACACGATAATGTAGTTTCAAGTTCTGTCTCTAGGTTTTGTTTCCTCTTGATGTAGCCCTTAGCAGTGACTGGCGAGATACACTGCCCTTGAAAGGGGTTGCCAAGCTTCCCAAAATTACGAATCTCCAGAAATCTCAGCAACTATTTTTTCACCCAAACTGGATGATACTTTCAGGTAATGATCAGTACACTAAGCCCACTTGGTTCCCCAAATTTCGTTCTTCTATGTTGAAGCGTTCGTTTCCAGTAACAGTTTGAATGTTGGCGTTTCACTCTGTTTTCTCCTATATTGATAGATGTATGTGGAACTCTAAATCAAACACGGTTTGTGCTAGCTTCTTGAAACTTGACACGATAATGTAGTTTCAAGTTCTGTCTCTAGGTTTTGTTTCCTCTTGATGTAGCCCTAAGCAGTGACTGGCGAGATACACTGTCCTTGAAAGGGGTTGCCAAGCTACCCAAAATTACGAATCTCCAGAAATCTCAGCAACTATTTTTTCACCCAAACTGGATGATACTTTCAGGTAATGATCAGTACACTAAGCCCAGTTGGTTCCCCAAATTTCGTTCTTCTATGTTAAAGCGTTCGTTTCCAGTAACAGTTTGAATTTTGGCGTTTCACTCTGTTTTCTCCTATATTGATAGATGTATGTGGAACTCTAAATCAAACACGGTTTGTGCTAGCTTCTTGAAACTTGACACGATAATGTAGTTTCAAGTTCTATCTCTAGGTTTTGTTTCCTCTTGATGTAGCCCTAAGCAGTGACTGGCGAGATACACTGTCCTTGAAAGGGGTTGCCAAGCTTCCCAAAATTACGAATCTCCAGAAATCTCAGCAACTATTTTTTCACCCAAACTGGATGATACTTTCAGGTAATGATCAGTACACTAAGCCCAGTTGGTTCCCCAAATTTCGTTCTTCTATGTTGAAGCGTTCGTTTCCAGTAACAGTTTGAATTTTGGCGTTTCACTCTGTTTTCTCCTATATTGATAGATGTATGTGGAACTCTAAATCAAACACGGTTTGTGCTAGCTTCTTGAAACTTGACATGATAATGTAGTTTCAAGTTCTATCTCTAAGTTTCGTTTCCTCTTGATGTAGCCCTAAGCAGTGACTGGCGAGATACACTGTCCTTGAAAGGGGTTGCCAATCTTCCCAAAATTACGAATCTCCAGAAATCTCAGAAACTATTTTTTCACCCAAACTGGATGATACTTTCAGGTAATGATCAGTACACTAAGCCCACTTGGTTCCCCAAATTTCGTTCTTCTATGTTGAAGCGTTCGTTTCCAGTAACAGTTTGAATTTTGGCGTTTCACTCTGTTTCCTCCAATATTGATAGGTGTACGTGGAACTCTAAATCAAACACGGTTTGTGCTAGCTTTTTGAATCTTGACACGATAATGTAGATTCAAGTTCTCTCTCTAGGTTTTGTTTCCTCTTGATGTAGCCCTAAGCAGTGACTGGCGAGATCACACTGTCCTTGAAAGGGGTTGCCAAGCTTCCCAAAATTACGAATCTCCTGAAATCTCAGCAAGTAATTTTTCACCCAAACTGGATGATACTTTCAGGTAATGATCAGTACACTAAGCCCACTTGGTTCCCCAAATTTCGTTCTTCTATGTTGAAGCGTTCGTTTCCAGTAACAGTTTGAATTTTGGCGTTTCACTCTGTTTTCTCCTATATTGATAGATGTATGTGGAACTCTAAATCAAACACGGTTTGTGCTAGCTTTTTGAAACTTGACATGGTAATGTAGTTTCAAGTTCTCTCTCCAGGTTTTGTTTCCTCTTGATGTAGCCCTAAGCAGTGACTGGCGAGATACACTGTCCTTGAAAGGGGTTGCCAAGCTTCCCAAAATTACGAATCTCCAGAAATCTCAGCAACTATTTTTTCACCCAAACTGGATGATACTTTCAGGTAATGATCAGTACACTAAGCCCACTTGGTTCCCCAAATTTCGTTCTTCTATGTTGAACCGTTCGTTTCCAGTAACAGTTTGAATTTTGGCGTTTCACTCTGTTTTCTCCTATATTGATAGATGTATGTGGAACTCTAAATCAAATACGGTTTGTGCTAGCTTCTTGAAACTTGACACGATAATGTAGTTTCAAGTTCTGTCTCTAGGTTTTGTTTCCTCTTGATGTAGCCCTAAGCAGTGACTGGCGAGATACACTGTCCTTGAAAGGGGTTGCCAAGCTTCCCAAAATTACGAATCTCCAGAAATCTCAGCAACTATTTTTTCACCCAAACTGGATGATACTTTCAGGTAATGATCAGTACACTAAGCCCACTTGGTTCCCCAAATTTCGTTCTTCTATGTTGAAGCGTTCGTTTCCAGTAACAGTTTGAATGTTGGCGTTTCACTCTGTTTTCTCCTATATTGATAGATGTATGTGGAACTCTAAATCAAACACGGTTTGTGCTAGCTTCTTGAAACTTGACACGATAATGTAGTTTCAAGTTCTGTCTCTAGGTTTTGTTTCCTCTTGATGTAGCCCTAAGCAGTGACTGGCGAGATACACTGTCCTTGAAAGGGGTTGCCAAGCTACCCAAAATTACGAATCTCCAGAAATCTCAGCAACTATTTTTTCACCCAAACTGGATGATACTTTCAGGTAATGATCAGTACACTAAGCCCACTTGGTTCCCCAAATTTCGTTCTTCTATGTTGAAGCGTTCGTTTCCAGTAACAGTTTGAATTTTGGCGTTTCACTCTGTTTTCTCCTATATTGATAGATGTATGTGGAACTCTAAATCAAACACGGTTTGTGCTAGCTTCTTGAAACTTGACACGATAATGTAGTTTCAAGTTCTATCTCTAAGTTTCGTTTCCTCTTGATGTAGCCCTAAGCAGTGACTGGCGAGATACACTGTCCTTGAAAGGGGTTGCCAAGCTACCCAAAATTACGAATCTCCAGAAATCTCAGCAACTATTTTTTCACCCAAACTGGATGATACTTTCAGGTAATGATCAGTACACTAAGCCCAGTTGGTTCCCCAAATTTCGTTCTTCTATGTTGAAGCGTTCGTTTCCAGTAACAGTTTGAATTTTGGCGTTTCACTCTGTTTTGTCCTATATTGATAGATGTATGTGGAACTCTAAATCAAACACGGTTTGTGCTAGCTTCTTGAAACTTGACACGATAATGTAGTTTCAAGTTCTATCTCTAAGTTTCGTTTCCTCTTGATGTCGCCCTAAGCAGTGACTGGCGAGATACACTGTCCTTGAAAGGGGTTGCCAAGCTCCCCAAAATTACGAATCTCCAGAAATCTCAGCAACTATTTTTTCACCCAAACTGGATGATACTTTCAGGTAATGATCAGTACACTAAGCCCACTTGGTTCCCCAAATTTCGTTCTTGTATGTTGAAGCGTTCGTTTCCAGTAACAGTTTGAATTTTGGCATTTCACTCTGTTTTCTCCTATATTGATAGATGTATGTGGAACTCTAAATCAAACACGGTTTGTGCTAGCTTTTTGAAACTTGACACGATAATGTAGTTTCAAGTTCTGTCTCTAGGTTTTGTTTCCTCTTGATGTAGCCCTAAGCAGTGACTGGCGAGATACACTGTCCTTGAAAGGGGTTGCCAAGCTACCCAAAATTACGAATCTCCAGAAATCTCAGCAACTTTTTTTCACCCAAACTGGATGATACTTTCAGGTAATGATCAGTACACTAAGCCCACTTGGTTCCCCAAATTTCGTTCTTCTATTTTGAAGCGTTCGTTTTTAGTAACAGTTTGAATTTTGGCGTTTCACTCTGTTTTCTCCTATATTGATAGATGTATGTGGAACTCTAAATCAAACACGGTTTGTGCTAGCTTCTTGAAACTTGACACGATAATGTAGTTTCAAGTTGTATCTCTAGGTTTTGTTTCCTCTTGATGTAGCCCTAAGCAGTGACTGGCGAGATACACTGTCCTTGAAAGGGGTTGCCAAGCTTCCCAAAATTACGAATCTCCAGAAATCTCAGAAACTATTTTTTCACCCAAACTGGATGATACTTTCAGGTAATGATCAGTACACTAAGCCCAGTTGGTTCCCCAAATTTCGTTCTTCTATGTTGAAGCGTTCGTTTCCAGTAACAGTTTGAATTTTGGCGTTTCACTCTGTTTTCTCCTATATTGATAGATGTATGTGGAACTCTAAATCAAACACGGTTTGTGCTAGCTTCTTGAAACTTGACACGATAATGTAGTTTCAAGTTCTATCTCTAAGTTTCGTTTCCTCTTGATGTCGCCCTAAGCAGTGACTGGCGAGATACACTGTCCTTGAAAGGGGTTGCCAAGCTCCCCAAAATTACGAATCTCCAGAAATCTCAGCAACTATTTTTTCACCCAAACTGGATGATACTTTCAGGTAATGATCAGTACACTAAGCCCACTTGGTTCCCCAAATTTCGTTCTTCTATGTTGAAGCGTTCGTTTCCAGTAACAGTTTGAATTTTGGCATTTCACTCTGTTTTCTCCTATATTGATAGATGTATGTGGAACTCTAAATCAAACACGGTTTGTGCTAGCTTTTTGAAACTTGACACGATAATGTAGTTTCAAGTTCTGTCTCTAGGTTTTGTTTCCTCTTGATGTAGCCCTAAGCAGTGACTGGCGAGATACACTGTCCTTGAAAGGGGTTGCCAAACTACCCAAAATTACGAATCTCCAGAAATCTCAGCAAATTTTTTTCACCCAAACTGGATGATACTTTCAGGTAATGATCAGTACACTAAGCCCACTTGGTTCCCCAAATTTCGTTCTTCTATGTTGAAGCGTTCGTTTCCAGTAACAGTTTGAATTTTGGCGTTTCACTCTGTTTTCTCCTATATTGATAGATGTATGTGGAACTCTAAATCAAACACGGTTTGTGCTAGCTTCTTGAAACTTGACACGATAATGTAGTTTCAAGTTGTATCTCTAGGTTTTGTTTCCTCTTGATGTAGCCCTAAGCAGTGACTGGCGAGATACACTGTCCTTGAAAGGGGTTGCCAAGCTTCCCAAAATTACGAATCTCCAGAAATCTCAGCAACTATTTTTTCACCCAAACTGGATGATACTTTCAGGTAATGATCAGTACACTAAGCCCACTTGGTTCCCCAAATTTCGTTCTTCTATATTGAACCGTTCGTTTCCAGTAACAGTTTGAATTTTGGCGTTTCACTCTGTTTTCTCCTATATTGATAGATGTATGTGGAACTCTAAATCAAACACGGTTTGTGCTAGCTTCTTGAAACTTGACACGATAATGTAGTTTCAAGTTCTGTCTCTAGGTTTTGTTTCCTCTTGATGTAGCCCTAAGCAGTGACTGGCGAGATACACTGTCCTTGAAAGGGGTTGCCAAGCTACCCAAAATTACGAATCTCCAGAAATCTCAGCAACTATTTTTTCACCCAAACTGGATGATACTTTCAGGTAATGATCAGTACACTAAGCCCACTTGGTTCCCCAAATTTCGTTCTTCTATGTTGAAGCGTTCGTTTCCAGTAACAGTTTGAATGTTGGCGTTTCACTCTGTTTTCTCCTATATTGATAGATGTATGTGGAACTCTAAATCAAACACGGTTTGTGCTAGCTTCTTGAAACTTGACATGATAATGTAGTTTCAAGTTCTATCTCTAAGTTTCGTTTCCTCTTGATGTAGCCCTAAGCAGTGACTGGCGAGATACACTGTCCTTGAAAGGGGTTGCCAAGCTTCCCAAAATTACGAATCTCCAGAAATCTCAGAAACTATTTTTTCACCCAAACTGAATGATACTTTCAGGTAATGATCAGTACACTAAGCCCACTTGGTTCCCCAAATTTCGTTCTTCTATGTTGAAGCGTTCGTTTCCAGTAACAGTTTGAATTTTGGCGTTTCACTCTGTTTCCTCCAATATTGATAGGTGTACGTGGAACTCTAAATCAAACACGGTTTGTGCTAGCTTTTTGAATCTTGACACGATAATGTAGATTCAAGTTCTCTCTCTAGGTTTTGTTTCCTCTTGATGTAGCCCTAAGCAGTGACTGGCGAGATCACACTGTCCTTGAAAGGGGTTGCCAAGCTTCCCAAAATTACGAATCTCCTGAAATCTCAGCAAATAATTTTTCACCCAAACTGGATGATACTTTCAGGTAATGATCAGTACACTAAGCCCACTTGGTTCCCCAAATTTCGTTCTTCTATGTTGAAGCGTTTGTTTCCAGTAACAGTTTGAATTTTGGCGTTTCACTCTGTTTTCTCCTATATTGATAGATGTATGTGGAACTCTAAATCAAACACGGTTTGTGCTAGCTTTTTGAAACTTGACACGGTAATGTAGTTTCAAGTTCTCTCTCCAGGTTTTGTTTCCTCTTGATGTAGCCCTAAGCAGTGACTGGCGAGATACACTGTCCTTGAAAGGGGTTGCCAAGCTTCCCAAAATTACGAATCTCCAGAAATCTCAGCAACTATTTTTTCACCCAAACTGGATGATACTTTCAGGTAATGATCAGTACACTAACCCCACTTGGTTCCCCAAATTTCGTTCTTCTATGTTGAACCGTTCGTTTCCAGTAACAGTTTGAATTTTGGCGTTTCACTCTGTTTTCTCCTATATTGATTGATGTATGTGGAACTCTAAATCAAATACGGTTTGTGCTAGCTTCTTGAAACTTGACACGATAATGTAGTTTCAAGTTCTGTCTCTAGGTTTTGTTTCCTCTTGATGTAGCCCTAAGCAGTGACTGGCGAGATACACTGTCCTTGAAAGGGGTTGCCAAGCTTCCCAAAATTACGAATCTCCAGAAATCTCAGCAACTATTTTTTCACCCAAACTGGATGATACTTTCAGGTAATGATCAGTACACTAAGCCCACTTGGTTCCCCAAATTTCGTTCTTCTATGTTGAAGCGTTCGTTTCCAGTAACAGTTTGAATGTTGGCGTTTCACTCTGTTTTCTCCTATATTGATAGATGTATGTGGAACTCTAAATCAAACACGGTTTGTGCTAGCTTCTTGAAACTTGACACGATAATGTAGTTTCAAGTTCTGTCTCTAGGTTTTGTTTCCTCTTGATGTAGCCCTAAGCAGTGACTGGCGAGATACACTGTCCTTGAAAGGGGTTGCCAAGCTTCCCAAAATTACGAATCTCCAGAAATCTCAGCAACTATTTTTTCACCCAAACTGGATGATACTTTCAGGTAATGATCAGTACACTAAGCCCACTTGGTTCCCCAAATTTCGTTCTTCTATGTTGAAGCGTTCGTTTCCAGTAACAGTTTGAATGTTGGCGTTTCACTCTGTTTTCTCCTATATTGATAGATGTATGTGGAACTCTAAATCAAACACGGTTTGTGCTAGCTTCTTGAAACTTGACACGATAATGTAGTTTCAAGTTCTGTCTCTAGGTTTTGTTTCCTCTTGATGTAGCCCTAAGCAGTGACTGGCGAGATACACTGTCCTTGAAAGGGGTTGCCAAGCTACCCAAAATTACGGATCTCCAGAAATCTCAGCAACTATTTTTTCACCAAAACTGGATGATACTTTCAGGTAATGATCAGTACACTAAGCCCAGTTGGTTCCCCAAATTTCGTTCTTCTATGTTGAAGCGTTCGTTTCCAGTAACAGTTTGAATGTTGGCGTTTCACTCTGTTTTCTCCTATATTGATAGATGTATGTGGAACTCTAAATCAAACACGGTTTGTGCTAGCTTCTTGAAACTTGACACGATAATGTAGTTTCAAGTTCTATCTCTAGGTTTTGTTTCCTCTTGATGTAGCCCTAAGCAGTGACTGGCGAGATACACTGTCCTTGAAAGGGGTTGCCAAGCTTCCCAAAATTACGAATCTCCAGAAATCTCAGCAACTATTTTTTCACCCAAACTGGATGATACTTTCAGGTAATGATCAGTACACTAAGCCCACTTGGTTCCCCAAATTTCGTTCTTCTATATTGAAGCGTTCGTTTCCAGTAACAGTTTGAATTTTGGCGTTTCACTCTGTTTTCTCCTATATTGATAGATGTATGTGGAACTCTAAATCAAACACGGTTTGTGCTAGCTTCTTGAAACTTGACACGATAATGTAGTTTCAAGTTCTATCTCTAGGTTTTGTTTCCTCTTGATGTAGCCCTAAGCAGTGACTGGCGAGATACACTGTCCTTGAAAGGGGTTGCCAAGCTTCCCAAAATTACGAATCTCCAGAAATCTCAGCAACTATTTTTTCACCCAAACTGGATGATACTTTCAGGTAATGATCAGTACACTAAGCCCACTTGGTTCCCCAAATTTCGTTCTTCTATGTTGAAGCGTTCGTTTCCAGTAACAGTTTGAATGTTGGCGTTTCACTCTGTTTTCTCCTATATTGATAGATGTATGTGGAACTCTAAATCAAACACGGTTTGTGCTAGCTTCTTGAAACTTGACACGATAATGTAGTTTCAAGTTCTATCTCTAAGTTTCGTTTCCTCTTGATGTAGCCCTAAGCCGTGACTGGCGAGATACACTGTCCTTGAAAGGGGTTGCCAAGCTTCCCAAAATTACGAATCTCCAGAAATCTCAGCAACTATTTTTTCACCCAAACTGGATGATACTTTCAGGTAATGATCAGTACACTAAGCCCACTTGGTTCCCCAAATTTCGTTCTTCTATGTTGAAGCGTTCGTTTCCAGTAACAGTTTGAATTTTGGCGTTTCACTCTGTTTCCTCCAATATTGATAGGTGTACGTGGAACTCTAAATCAAACACGGTTTGTGCTAGCTTTTTGAATCTTGACACGATAATGTAGATTCAAGTTCTCTCTCTAGGTTTTGTTTCCTCTTGATGTAGCCCTAAGCAGTGACTGGCGAGATACACTGTCCTTGAAAGGGGTTGCCAAGCTACCCAAAATTACGGATCTCCAGAAATCTCAGCAACTATTTTTTCACCCAAACTGGATGATACTTTCAGGTAATGATCAGTACACTAAGCCCAGTTGGTTCCCCAAATTTCGTTCTTCTATGTTGAAGCGTTCGTTTCCAGTAACAGTTTGAATTTTGGCGTTTCACTCTGTTTTCTCCTATATTGAGAGATGTATGTGGAACTCTAAATCAAACACGGTTTTTGCTAGCTTCTTGAAACTTGACACGATAATGTAGTTTCAAGTTCTATCTCTAAGTTTCGTTTCCTCTTGATGTCGCCCTAAGCAGTGACTGGCGAGATACACTGTCCTTGAAAGGGGTTGCCAAGCTCCCCAAAATTACGAATCTCCAGAAATCTCAGCAACTATTTTTTCACCCAAACTGGATGATACTTTCAGGTAATGATCAGTACACTAAGCCCACTTGGTTCCCCAAATTTCGTTCTTCTATGTTGAAGCGTTCGTTTCCAGTAACAGTTTGAATTTTGGCGTTTCACTCTGTTTTCTCCTATATTGATAGATGTATGTGGAACTCTAAATCAAACACGGTTTGTGCTAGCTTCTTGAAACTTGACACGATAATGTAGTTTCAAGTTCTATCTCTAAGTTTCGTTTCCTCTTGATGTAGCCCTAAGCAGTGACTGGCGAGATACACTGTCCTTGAAAGGGGTTGCCAAGCTCCCCAAAATTACGAATCTCCAGAAATCTCAGCAACTATTTTTTCACCCAAACTGGATGATACTTTCAGGTAATGATCAGTACACTAAGCCCACTTGGTTCCCCAAATTTCGTTCTTCTATGTTGAAGCGTTCGTTTCCAGTAACAGTTTGAATTTTGGCGTTTCACTCTGTTTTCTCCTATATTGATAGATGTATGTGGAACTCTAAATCAAACACGGTTTGTGCTAGCTTTTTGAAACTTGACACGATAATGTACTTTCAAGTTCTGTCTCTAGGTTTTGTTTCCTCTTGATGTAGCCCTAAGCAGTGACTGGCGAGATACACTGTCCTTGAAAGGGGTTGCCAAGCTACCCAAAATTACGAATCTCCAGAAATCTCAGAAACTTTTTTTCACCCAAACTGGATGATACTTTCAGGTAATGATCAGTACACTAAGCCCACTTGGTTCCCCAAATTTTGTTCTTCTATTTTGAAGCGTTCGTTTCCAGTAACAGTTTGAATTTTGGCGTTTCACTCTGTTTTCTCCTATATTGATAGATGTATGTGGAACTCTAAATCAAACACGGTTTGTGCTAGCTTCTTGAAACTTGACACGATAATGTAGTTTCAAGTTCTATCTCTAGGTTTTGTTTCCTCTTGATGTAGCCCTAAGCAGTGACAGGCGAGATACACTGTCCTTGAAAGGGGTTGCCAAGCTTCCCAAAATTACGAATCTCCAGAAATCTCAGCAACTATTTTTTCACCCAAACTGGATGATACTTTCAGGTAATGATCAGTACACTAAGCCCACTTGGTTCCCCAAATTTCGTTCTTCTATGTTGAAGCGTTCGTTTCCAGTAACAGTTTGAATTTTGGCGTTTCACTCTATTTTCTCCTATATTGATAGATGTATGTGGAACTCTAAATCAAACACGGTTTGTGCTAGCTTTTTGAAACTTGACACGATAATGTAGTTTCAAGTTCTCTCTCTAGGTTTTGTTTCCTCTTGATGTAGCCCTAAGCAGTGACTGGCGAGATACACTGTCCTTGAAAGGGGTTGCCAAGCTTCACAAAATTACGAATCTCCAGAAATCTCAGAAACAATTTTTTCACCCAAACTGGATGATACTTTCAGGTAATGATCAGTACACTAAGCCCACTTGGTTCCCCAAATTTCGTTCTTCTATATTGAACCGTTCGTTTCCAGTAACAGTTTGAATTTTGGCGTTTCACTCTGTTTTCTCCTATATTGATAGATGTATGTGGAACTCTAAATCAAACACGGTTTGTGCTAGCTTCTTGAAACTTGACACGATAATGTAGTTTCAAGTTCTGTCTCTAGGTTTTGTTTCCTCTTGATGTAGCCCTTAGCAGTGACTGGCGAGATACACTGCCCTTGAAAGGGGTTGCCAAGCTTCCCAAAATTACGAATCTCCAGAAATCTCAGCAACTATTTTTTCACCCAAACTGGATGATACTTTCAGGTAATGATCAGTACACTAAGCCCACTTGGTTCCCCAAATTTCGTTCTTCTATGTTGAAGCGTTCGTTTCCAGTAACAGTTTGAATGTTGGCGTTTCACTCTGTTTTCTCCTATATTGATAGATGTATGTGGAACTCTAAATCAAACACGGTTTGTGCTAGCTTCTTGAAACTTGACACGATAATGTAGTTTCAAGTTCTGTCTCTAGGTTTTGTTTCCTCTTGATGTAGCCCTAAGCAGTGACTGGCGAGATACACTGTCCTTGAAAGGGGTTGCCAAGCTACCCAAAATTACGAATCTCCAGAAATCTCAGCAACTATTTTTTCACCCAAACTGGATGATACTTTCAGGTAATGATCAGTACACTAAGCCCAGTTGGTTCCCCAAATTTCGTTCTTCTATGTTAAAGCGTTCGTTTCCAGTAACAGTTTGAATTTTGGCGTTTCACTCTGTTTTCTCCTATATTGATAGATGTATGTGGAACTCTAAATCAAACACGGTTTGTGCTAGCTTCTTGAAACTTGACACGATAATGTAGTTTCAAGTTCTATCTCTAGGTTTTGTTTCCTCTTGATGTAGCCCTAAGCAGTGACTGGCGAGATACACTGTCCTTGAAAGGGGTTGCCAAGCTTCCCAAAATTACGAATCTCCAGAAATCTCAGCAACTATTTTTTCACCCAAACTGGATGATACTTTCAGGTAATGATCAGTACACTAAGCCCAGTTGGTTCCCCAAATTTCGTTCTTCTATGTTGAAGCGTTCGTTTCCAGTAACAGTTTGAATTTTGGCGTTTCACTCTGTTTTCTCCTATATTGATAGATGTATGTGGAACTCTAAATCAAACACGGTTTGTGCTAGCTTCTTGAAACTTGACATGATAATGTAGTTTCAAGTTCTATCTCTAAGTTTCGTTTCCTCTTGATGTAGCCCTAAGCAGTGACTGGCGAGATACACTGTCCTTGAAAGGGGTTGCCAATCTTCCCAAAATTACGAATCTCCAGAAATCTCAGAAACTATTTTTTCACCCAAACTGGATGATACTTTCAGGTAATGATCAGTACACTAAGCCCACTTGGTTCCCCAAATTTCGTTCTTCTATGTTGAAGCGTTCGTTTCCAGTAACAGTTTGAATTTTGGCGTTTCACTCTGTTTCCTCCAATATTGATAGGTGTACGTGGAACTCTAAATCAAACACGGTTTGTGCTAGCTTTTTGAATCTTGACACGATAATGTAGATTCAAGTTCTCTCTCTAGGTTTTGTTTCCTCTTGATGTAGCCCTAAGCAGTGACTGGCGAGATCACACTGTCCTTGAAAGGGGTTGCCAAGCTTCCCAAAATTACGAATCTCCTGAAATCTCAGCAAGTAATTTTTCACCCAAACTGGATGATACTTTCAGGTAATGATCAGTACACTAAGCCCACTTGGTTCCCCAAATTTCGTTCTTCTATGTTGAAGCGTTCGTTTCCAGTAACAGTTTGAATTTTGGCGTTTCACTCTGTTTTCTCCTATATTGATAGATGTATGTGGAACTCTAAATCAAACACGGTTTGTGCTAGCTTTTTGAAACTTGACATGGTAATGTAGTTTCAAGTTCTCTCTCCAGGTTTTGTTTCCTCTTGATGTAGCCCTAAGCAGTGACTGGCGAGATACACTGTCCTTGAAAGGGGTTGCCAAGCTTCCCAAAATTACGAATCTCCAGAAATCTCAGCAACTATTTTTTCACCCAAACTGGATGATACTTTCAGGTAATGATCAGTACACTAAGCCCACTTGGTTCCCCAAATTTCGTTCTTCTATGTTGAACCGTTCGTTTCCAGTAACAGTTTGAATTTTGGCGTTTCACTCTGTTTTCTCCTATATTGATAGATGTATGTGGAACTCTAAATCAAATACGGTTTGTGCTAGCTTCTTGAAACTTGACACGATAATGTAGTTTCAAGTTCTGTCTCTAGGTTTTGTTTCCTCTTGATGTAGCCCTAAGCAGTGACTGGCGAGATACACTGTCCTTGAAAGGGGTTGCCAAGCTTCCCAAAATTACGAATCTCCAGAAATCTCAGCAACTATTTTTTCACCCAAACTGGATGATACTTTCAGGTAATGATCAGTACACTAAGCCCACTTGGTTCCCCAAATTTCGTTCTTCTATGTTGAAGCGTTCGTTTCCAGTAACAGTTTGAATGTTGGCGTTTCACTCTGTTTTCTCCTATATTGATAGATGTATGTGGAACTCTAAATCAAACACGGTTTGTGCTAGCTTCTTGAAACTTGACACGATAATGTAGTTTCAAGTTCTGTCTCTAGGTTTTGTTTCCTCTTGATGTAGCCCTAAGCAGTGACTGGCGAGATACACTGTCCTTGAAAGGGGTTGCCAAGCTACCCAAAATTACGAATCTCCAGAAATCTCAGCAACTATTTTTTCACCCAAACTGGATGATACTTTCAGGTAATGATCAGTACACTAAGCCCACTTGGTTCCCCAAATTTCGTTCTTCTATGTTGAAGCGTTCGTTTCCAGTAACAGTTTGAATTTTGGCGTTTCACTCTGTTTTCTCCTATATTGATAGATGTATGTGGAACTCTAAATCAAACACGGTTTGTGCTAGCTTCTTGAAACTTGACACGATAATGTAGTTTCAAGTTCTATCTCTAAGTTTCGTTTCCTCTTGATGTAGCCCTAAGCAGTGACTGGCGAGATACACTGTCCTTGAAAGGGGTTGCCAAGCTACCCAAAATTACGAATCTCCAGAAATCTCAGCAACTATTTTTTCACCCAAACTGGATGATACTTTCAGGTAATGATCAGTACACTAAGCCCAGTTGGTTCCCCAAATTTCGTTCTTCTATGTTGAAGCGTTCGTTTCCAGTAACAGTTTGAATTTTGGCGTTTCACTCTGTTTTGTCCTATATTGATAGATGTATGTGGAACTCTAAATCAAACACGGTTTGTGCTAGCTTCTTGAAACTTGACACGATAATGTAGTTTCAAGTTCTATCTCTAAGTTTCGTTTCCTCTTGATGTCGCCCTAAGCAGTGACTGGCGAGATACACTGTCCTTGAAAGGGGTTGCCAAGCTCCCCAAAATTACGAATCTCCAGAAATCTCAGCAACTATTTTTTCACCCAAACTGGATGATACTTTCAGGTAATGATCAGTACACTAAGCCCACTTGGTTCCCCAAATTTCGTTCTTGTATGTTGAAGCGTTCGTTTCCAGTAACAGTTTGAATTTTGGCATTTCACTCTGTTTTCTCCTATATTGATAGATGTATGTGGAACTCTAAATCAAACACGGTTTGTGCTAGCTTTTTGAAACTTGACACGATAATGTAGTTTCAAGTTCTGTCTCTAGGTTTTGTTTCCTCTTGATGTAGCCCTAAGCAGTGACTGGCGAGATACACTGTCCTTGAAAGGGGTTGCCAAGCTACCCAAAATTACGAATCTCCAGAAATCTCAGCAACTTTTTTTCACCCAAACTGGATGATACTTTCAGGTAATGATCAGTACACTAAGCCCACTTGGTTCCCCAAATTTCGTTCTTCTATTTTGAAGCGTTCGTTTTTAGTAACAGTTTGAATTTTGGCGTTTCACTCTGTTTTCTCCTATATTGATAGATGTATGTGGAACTCTAAATCAAACACGGTTTGTGCTAGCTTCTTGAAACTTGACACGATAATGTAGTTTCAAGTTGTATCTCTAGGTTTTGTTTCCTCTTGATGTAGCCCTAAGCAGTGACTGGCGAGATACACTGTCCTTGAAAGGGGTTGCCAAGCTTCCCAAAATTACGAATCTCCAGAAATCTCAGAAACTATTTTTTCACCCAAACTGGATGATACTTTCAGGTAATGATCAGTACACTAAGCCCAGTTGGTTCCCCAAATTTCGTTCTTCTATGTTGAAGCGTTCGTTTCCAGTAACAGTTTGAATTTTGGCGTTTCACTCTGTTTTCTCCTATATTGATAGATGTATGTGGAACTCTAAATCAAACACGGTTTGTGCTAGCTTCTTGAAACTTGACACGATAATGTAGTTTCAAGTTCTATCTCTAAGTTTCGTTTCCTCTTGATGTCGCCCTAAGCAGTGACTGGCGAGATACACTGTCCTTGAAAGGGGTTGCCAAGCTCCCCAAAATTACGAATCTCCAGAAATCTCAGCAACTATTTTTTCACCCAAACTGGATGATACTTTCAGGTAATGATCAGTACACTAAGCCCACTTGGTTCCCCAAATTTCGTTCTTCTATGTTGAAGCGTTCGTTTCCAGTAACAGTTTGAATTTTGGCATTTCACTCTGTTTTCTCCTATATTGATAGATGTATGTGGAACTCTAAATCAAACACGGTTTGTGCTAGCTTTTTGAAACTTGACACGATAATGTAGTTTCAAGTTCTGTCTCTAGGTTTTGTTTCCTCTTGATGTAGCCCTAAGCAGTGACTGGCGAGATACACTGTCCTTGAAAGGGGTTGCCAAACTACCCAAAATTACGAATCTCCAGAAATCTCAGCAAATTTTTTTCACCCAAACTGGATGATACTTTCAGGTAATGATCAGTACACTAAGCCCACTTGGTTCCCCAAATTTCGTTCTTCTATGTTGAAGCGTTCGTTTCCAGTAACAGTTTGAATTTTGGCGTTTCACTCTGTTTTCTCCTATATTGATAGATGTATGTGGAACTCTAAATCAAACACGGTTTGTGCTAGCTTCTTGAAACTTGACACGATAATGTAGTTTCAAGTTGTATCTCTAGGTTTTGTTTCCTCTTGATGTAGCCCTAAGCAGTGACTGGCGAGATACACTGTCCTTGAAAGGGGTTGCCAAGCTTCCCAAAATTACGAATCTCCAGAAATCTCAGCAACTATTTTTTCACCCAAACTGGATGATACTTTCAGGTAATGATCAGTACACTAAGCCCACTTGGTTCCCCAAATTTCGTTCTTCTATATTGAACCGTTCGTTTCCAGTAACAGTTTGAATTTTGGCGTTTCACTCTGTTTTCTCCTATATTGATAGATGTATGTGGAACTCTAAATCAAACACGGTTTGTGCTAGCTTCTTGAAACTTGACACGATAATGTAGTTTCAAGTTCTGTCTCTAGGTTTTGTTTCCTCTTGATGTAGCCCTAAGCAGTGACTGGCGAGATACACTGTCCTTGAAAGGGGTTGCCAAGCTACCCAAAATTACGAATCTCCAGAAATCTCAGCAACTATTTTTTCACCCAAACTGGATGATACTTTCAGGTAATGATCAGTACACTAAGCCCACTTGGTTCCCCAAATTTCGTTCTTCTATGTTGAAGCGTTCGTTTCCAGTAACAGTTTGAATGTTGGCGTTTCACTCTGTTTTCTCCTATATTGATAGATGTATGTGGAACTCTAAATCAAACACGGTTTGTGCTAGCTTCTTGAAACTTGACATGATAATGTAGTTTCAAGTTCTATCTCTAAGTTTCGTTTCCTCTTGATGTAGCCCTAAGCAGTGACTGGCGAGATACACTGTCCTTGAAAGGGGTTGCCAAGCTTCCCAAAATTACGAATCTCCAGAAATCTCAGAAACTATTTTTTCACCCAAACTGAATGATACTTTCAGGTAATGATCAGTACACTAAGCCCACTTGGTTCCCCAAATTTCGTTCTTCTATGTTGAAGCGTTCGTTTCCAGTAACAGTTTGAATTTTGGCGTTTCACTCTGTTTCCTCCAATATTGATAGGTGTACGTGGAACTCTAAATCAAACACGGTTTGTGCTAGCTTTTTGAATCTTGACACGATAATGTAGATTCAAGTTCTCTCTCTAGGTTTTGTTTCCTCTTGATGTAGCCCTAAGCAGTGACTGGCGAGATCACACTGTCCTTGAAAGGGGTTGCCAAGCTTCCCAAAATTACGAATCTCCTGAAATCTCAGCAAATAATTTTTCACCCAAACTGGATGATACTTTCAGGTAATGATCAGTACACTAAGCCCACTTGGTTCCCCAAATTTCGTTCTTCTATGTTGAAGCGTTTGTTTCCAGTAACAGTTTGAATTTTGGCGTTTCACTCTGTTTTCTCCTATATTGATAGATGTATGTGGAACTCTAAATCAAACACGGTTTGTGCTAGCTTTTTGAAACTTGACACGGTAATGTAGTTTCAAGTTCTCTCTCCAGGTTTTGTTTCCTCTTGATGTAGCCCTAAGCAGTGACTGGCGAGATACACTGTCCTTGAAAGGGGTTGCCAAGCTTCCCAAAATTACGAATCTCCAGAAATCTCAGCAACTATTTTTTCACCCAAACTGGATGATACTTTCAGGTAATGATCAGTACACTAACCCCACTTGGTTCCCCAAATTTCGTTCTTCTATGTTGAACCGTTCGTTTCCAGTAACAGTTTGAATTTTGGCGTTTCACTCTGTTTTCTCCTATATTGATTGATGTATGTGGAACTCTAAATCAAATACGGTTTGTGCTAGCTTCTTGAAACTTGACACGATAATGTAGTTTCAAGTTCTGTCTCTAGGTTTTGTTTCCTCTTGATGTAGCCCTAAGCAGTGACTGGCGAGATACACTGTCCTTGAAAGGGGTTGCCAAGCTTCCCAAAATTACGAATCTCCAGAAATCTCAGCAACTATTTTTTCACCCAAACTGGATGATACTTTCAGGTAATGATCAGTACACTAAGCCCACTTGGTTCCCCAAATTTCGTTCTTCTATGTTGAAGCGTTCGTTTCCAGTAACAGTTTGAATGTTGGCGTTTCACTCTGTTTTCTCCTATATTGATAGATGTATGTGGAACTCTAAATCAAACACGGTTTGTGCTAGCTTCTTGAAACTTGACACGATAATGTAGTTTCAAGTTCTGTCTCTAGGTTTTGTTTCCTCTTGATGTAGCCCTAAGCAGTGACTGGCGAGATACACTGTCCTTGAAAGGGGTTGCCAAGCTTCCCAAAATTACGAATCTCCAGAAATCTCAGCAACTATTTTTTCACCCAAACTGGATGATACTTTCAGGTAATGATCAGTACACTAAGCCCACTTGGTTCCCCAAATTTCGTTCTTCTATGTTGAAGCGTTCGTTTCCAGTAACAGTTTGAATGTTGGCGTTTCACTCTGTTTTCTCCTATATTGATAGATGTATGTGGAACTCTAAATCAAACACGGTTTGTGCTAGCTTCTTGAAACTTGACACGATAATGTAGTTTCAAGTTCTGTCTCTAGGTTTTGTTTCCTCTTGATGTAGCCCTAAGCAGTGACTGGCGAGATACACTGTCCTTGAAAGGGGTTGCCAAGCTACCCAAAATTACGGATCTCCAGAAATCTCAGCAACTATTTTTTCACCAAAACTGGATGATACTTTCAGGTAATGATCAGTACACTAAGCCCAGTTGGTTCCCCAAATTTCGTTCTTCTATGTTGAAGCGTTCGTTTCCAGTAACAGTTTGAATGTTGGCGTTTCACTCTGTTTTCTCCTATATTGATAGATGTATGTGGAACTCTAAATCAAACACGGTTTGTGCTAGCTTCTTGAAACTTGACACGATAATGTAGTTTCAAGTTCTATCTCTAGGTTTTGTTTCCTCTTGATGTAGCCCTAAGCAGTGACTGGCGAGATACACTGTCCTTGAAAGGGGTTGCCAAGCTTCCCAAAATTACGAATCTCCAGAAATCTCAGCAACTATTTTTTCACCCAAACTGGATGATACTTTCAGGTAATGATCAGTACACTAAGCCCACTTGGTTCCCCAAATTTCGTTCTTCTATATTGAAGCGTTCGTTTCCAGTAACAGTTTGAATTTTGGCGTTTCACTCTGTTTTCTCCTATATTGATAGATGTATGTGGAACTCTAAATCAAACACGGTTTGTGCTAGCTTCTTGAAACTTGACACGATAATGTAGTTTCAAGTTCTATCTCTAGGTTTTGTTTCCTCTTGATGTAGCCCTAAGCAGTGACTGGCGAGATACACTGTCCTTGAAAGGGGTTGCCAAGCTTCCCAAAATTACGAATCTCCAGAAATCTCAGCAACTATTTTTTCACCCAAACTGGATGATACTTTCAGGTAATGATCAGTACACTAAGCCCACTTGGTTCCCCAAATTTCGTTCTTCTATGTTGAAGCGTTCGTTTCCAGTAACAGTTTGAATGTTGGCGTTTCACTCTGTTTTCTCCTATATTGATAGATGTATGTGGAACTCTAAATCAAACACGGTTTGTGCTAGCTTCTTGAAACTTGACACGATAATGTAGTTTCAAGTTCTATCTCTAAGTTTCGTTTCCTCTTGATGTAGCCCTAAGCCGTGACTGGCGAGATACACTGTCCTTGAAAGGGGTTGCCAAGCTTCCCAAAATTACGAATCTCCAGAAATCTCAGCAACTATTTTTTCACCCAAACTGGATGATACTTTCAGGTAATGATCAGTACACTAAGCCCACTTGGTTCCCCAAATTTCGTTCTTCTATGTTGAAGCGTTCGTTTCCAGTAACAGTTTGAATTTTGGCGTTTCACTCTGTTTCCTCCAATATTGATAGGTGTACGTGGAACTCTAAATCAAACACGGTTTGTGCTAGCTTTTTGAATCTTGACACGATAATGTAGATTCAAGTTCTCTCTCTAGGTTTTGTTTCCTCTTGATGTAGCCCTAAGCAGTGACTGGCGAGATACACTGTCCTTGAAAGGGGTTGCCAAGCTACCCAAAATTACGGATCTCCAGAAATCTCAGCAACTATTTTTTCACCCAAACTGGATGATACTTTCAGGTAATGATCAGTACACTAAGCCCAGTTGGTTCCCCAAATTTCGTTCTTCTATGTTGAAGCGTTCGTTTCCAGTAACAGTTTGAATGTTGGCGTTTCACTCTGTTTTCTCCTATATTGATAGATGTATGTGGAACTATAAATCAAACACGGTTTGTGCTAGCTTCTTGAAACTTGACACGATAATGTAGTTTCAAGTTCTATCTCTAGGTTTTGTTTCCTCTTGATGTAGCCCTAAGCAGTGACTGGCGAGATACACTGTCCTTGAAAGGGGTTGCCAAGCTTCCCAAAATTACGAATCTCCAGAAATCTCAGCAACTATTTTTTCACCCAAACTGGATGATACTTTCAGGTAATGATCAGTACACTAAGCCCACTTGGTTCCCCAAATTTCGTTCTTCTATATTGAAGCGTTCGTTTCCAGTAACAGTTTGAATTTTGGCGTTTCACTCTGTTTTCTCCTATATTGATAGATGTATGTGGAACTCTAAATCAAACACGGTTTGTGCTAGCTTCTTGAAACTTGACACGATAATGTAGTTTCAAGTTCTATCTCTAGGTTTTGTTTCCTCTTGATGTAGCCCTAAGCAGTGACTGGCGAGATACACTGTCCTTGAAAGGGGTTGCCAAGCTTCCCAAAATTACGAATCTCCAGAAATCTCAGCAACTATTTTTTCACCCAAACTGGATGATACTTTCAGGTAATGATCAGTACACTAAGCCCACTTGGTTCCCCAAATTTCGTTCTTCTATGTTGAAGCGTTCGTTTCCAGTAACAGTTTGAATTTTGGCGTTTCACTCTGTTTTCTCCTATATTGATAGATGTATGTGGAACTCTAAATCAAACACGGTTTGTGCTAGCTTCTTGAAACTTGACACGATAATGTAGTTTCAAGTTCTATCTCTAAGTTTCGTTTCCTCTTGATGTAGCCCTAAGCCGTGACTGGCGAGATACACTGTCCTTGAAAGGGGTTGCCAAGCTTCCCAAAATTACGAATCTCCAGAAATCTCAGCAACTATTTTTTCACCCAAACTGGATGATACTTTCAGGTAATGATCAGTACACTAAGCCCACTTGGTTCCCCAAATTTCGTTCTTCTATGTTGAAGCGTTCGTTTCCAGTAACAGTTTGAATTTTGGCGTTTCACTCTGTTTCCTCCAATATTGATAGGTGTACGTGGAACTCTAAATCAAACACAGTTTGTGCTAGCTTTTTGAATCTTGACACGATAATGTAGATTCAAGTTCTCTCTCTAGGTTTTGTTTCCTCTTGATGTAGCCCTAAGCAGTGACTGGCGAGATACACTGTCCTTGAAAGGGGTTGCCAAGCTTCCCAAAATTACGAATCTCCAGAAATCTCAGCAACTATTTTTTCACCCAAACTGGATGATACTTTCAGGTAATGATCAGTACACTAAGCCCACTTGGTTCCCCAAATTTCGTTCTTCTATGTTGAAGCGTTCGTTTCCAGTAACAGTTTGAATGTTGGCGTTTCACTCTGTTTTCTCCTATATTGATAGATGTATGTGGAACTCTAAATCAAACACGGTTTGTGCTAGCTTCTTGAAACTTGACACGATAATGTAGTTTCAAGTTCTGTCTCTAGGTTTTGTTTCCTCTTGATGTAGCCCTAAGCAGTGACTGGCGAGATACACTGTCCTTGAAAGGGGTTGCCAAGCTACCCAAAATTACGGATCTCCAGCAATCTCAGCAACTATTTTTTCACCCAAACTGGATGATACTTTCAGGTAATGATCAGTACACTAAGCCCAGTTGGTTCCCCAAATTTCGTTCTTCTATGTTGAAGCGTTCGTTTCCAGTAACAGTTTGAATGTTGGCGTTTCACTCTGTTTTCTCCTATATTGATAGATGTATGTGGAACTATAAATCAAACACGGTTTGTGCTAGCTTCTTGAAACTTGACACGATAATGTAGTTTCAAGTTCTATCTCTAGGTTTTGTTTCCTCTTGATGTAGCCCTAAGCAGTGACTGGCGAGATACACTGTCCTTGAAAGGGGTTGCCAAGCTTCCCAAAATTACGAATCTCCAGAAATCTCAGCAACTATTTTTTCACCCAAACTGGATGATACTTTCAGGTAATGATCAGTACACTAAGCCCACTTGGTTCCCCAAATTTCGTTCTTCTATATTGAAGCGTTCGTTTCCAGTAACAGTTTGAATTTTGGCGTTTCACTCTGTTTTCTCCTATATTGATAGATGTATGTGGAACTCTAAATCAAACACGGTTTGTGCTAGCTTCTTGAAACTTGACACGATAATGTAGTTTCAAGTTCTATCTCTAGGTTTTGTTTCCTCTTGATGTAGCCCTAAGCAGTGACTGGCGAGATACACTGTCCTTGAAAGGGGTTGCCAAGCTTCCCAAAATTACGAATCTCCAGAAATCTCAGCAACTATTTTTTCACCCAAACTGGATGATACTTTCAGGTAATGATCAGTACACTAAGCCCACTTGGTTCCCCAAATTTCGTTCTTCTATGTTGAAGCGTTCGTTTCCAGTAACAGTTTGAATTTTGGCGTTTCACTCTGTTTCCTCCAATATTGATAGGTGTACGTGGAACTCTAAATCAAACACGGTTTGTGCTAGCTTTTTGAATCTTGACACGATAATGTAGATTCAAGTTCTCTCTCTAGGTTTTGTTTCCTCTTGATGTAGCCCTAAGCAGTGACTGGCGAGATCACACTGTCCTTGAAAGGGGTTGCCAAGCTTCCCAAAATTACGAATCTCCTGAAATCTCAGCAAATAATTTTTCACCCAAACTGGATGATACTTTCAGGTAATGATCAGTACACTAAGCCCACTTGGTTCCCCAAATTTCGTTCTTCTATGTTGAAGCGTTCGTTTCCAGTAACAGTTTGAATTTTGGCGTTTCACTCTGTTTTCTCCTATATTGATAGATGTATGTGGAACTCTAAATCAAATACGGTTTGTGCTAGCTTCTTGAAACTTGACACGATAATGTAGTTTCAAGTTCTGTCTCTAGGTTTTGTTTCCTCTTGATGTAGCCCTAAGCAGTGACTGGCGAGATACACTGTCCTTGAAAGGGGTTGCCAAGCTTCCCAAAATTACGAATCTCCAGAAATCTCAGCAACTATTTTTTCACCCAAACTGGATGATACTTTCAGGTAATGATCAGTACACTAAGCCCACTTGGTTCCCCAAATTTCGTTCTTCTATGTTGAAGCGTTCGTTTCCAGTAACAGTTTGAATGTTGGCGTTTCACTCTGTTTTCTCCTATATTGATAGATGTATGTGGAACTCTAAATCAAACACGGTTTGTGCTAGCTTCTTGAAACTTGACACGATAATGTAGTTTCAAGTTCTGTCTCTAGGTTTTGTTTCCTCTTGATGTAGCCCTAAGCAGTGACTGGCGAGATACACTGTCCTTGAAAGGGGTTGCCAAGCTACCCAAAATTACGAATCTCCAGAAATCTCAGCAACTATTTTTTCACCCAAACTGGATGATACTTTCAGGTAATGATCAGTACACTAAGCCCAGTTGGTTCCCCAAATTTCGTTCTTCTATGTTGAAGCGTTCGTTTCCAGTAACAGTTTGAATTTTGGCGTTTCACTCTGTTTTCTCCTATATTGATAGATGTATGTGGAACTCTAAATCAAACACGGTTTGTGCTAGCTTCTTGAAACTTGACACGATAATGTAGTTTCAAGTTCTATCTCTAGGTTTTGTTTCCTCTTGATGTAGCCCTAAGCAGTGACTGGCGAGATACACTGTCCTTGAAAGGGGTTGCCAAGCTTCCCAAAATTACGAATCTCCAGAAATCTCAAAAACTATTTTTTCACCCAAACTGGATGATACTTTCAGGTAATGATCAGTACACTAAGCCCACTTGGTTCCCCAAATTTCGTTCTTCTATGTTGAAGCGTTCGTTTCCAGTAACAGTTTGAATTTTGGCGTTTCACTCTGTTTTCTCCTATATTGATAGATGTATGTGGAACTCTAAATCAAACACGGTTTGTGCTAGCTTCTTGAAACTTGACACGATAATGTAGTTTCAAGTTCTATCTCTACGTTTTGTTTCCTCTTGATGTAGCCCTAAGCAGTGACTGGCGAGATACACTGTCCTTGAAAGGGGTTGCCAAGCTTCCCAAAATTACGAATCTCCAGAAATCTCAGAAACTATCTTTTCACCCAAACTGGATGATACTTTCAGGTAATGATCAGTACACTAAGCCCACTTGGTTCCCCAAATTTCGTTCTTCTATGTTGAAGCGTTCGTTTCCAGTAACAGTTTGAATTTTGGCGTTTCACTCTGTTTTCTCCTATATTGAGAGATGTATGTGGAACTCTAAATCAAACACGGTTTGTGCTAGCTTCTTGAAACTTGACACGATAATGTAGTTTCAAGTTCTGTCTCTAGGTTTTGTTTCCTCTTGATGTAGCCCTAAGCAGTGACTGGCGAGATACACTGTCCTTGAAAGGGGTTGCCAAGCTTCCCAAAATTACGAATCTCCAGAAATCTCAGCAACTATTTTTTCACCCAAACTGGATGATACTTTCAGGTAATGATCAGTACACTAAGCCCACTTGGTTCCCCAAATTTCGTTCTTCTATGTTGAAGCGTTCGTTTCCAGTAACAGTTTGAATTTTGGCGTTTCACTCTGTTTTCTCCTATATTGATAGATGTATGTGGAACTCTAAATCAAACACGGTTTGTGCTAGCTTCTTGAAACTTGACACGATAATATAGTTTCAAGTTCTATCTCTAGGTTTTGTTTCCTCTTGATGTAGCCCTAAGCAGTGACTGGCGAGATACACTGACCTTGAAAGGGGTTGCCAAGCTACCCAAAATTACGAATCTCCAGAAATCTCAGCAACTATTTTTTCACCCAAACTGGATGATACTTTCAGGTAATGATCAGTACACTAAGCCCAGTTGGTTCCCCAAATTTCGTTCTTCTATGTTGAAGCGTTCGTTTCCAGTAACAGTTTGAATTTTGGCGTTTCACTCTGTTTTCTCCTATATTGATAGATGTATGTGGAACTCTAAATCAAACACGGTTTGTGCTAGCTTCTTGAAACTTGACACGATAATGTAGTTTCAAGTTCTATCTCTAAGTTTCGTTTCCTCTTGATGTAGCCCTAAGCAGTGACTGGCGAGATACACTGTCCTTGAAAGGGGTTGCCAAGCTTCCCAAAATTACGAATCTCCAGAAATCTCAGCAACTATTTTTTCACCCAAACTGGATGATACTTTCAGGTAATGATCAGTACACTAAGCCCACTTGGTTCCCCAAATTTCGTTCTTCTATGTTGAACCGTTCGTTTCCAGTAACAGTTTGAATTTTGGCGTTTCACTCTGTTTTCTCCTATATTGATAGATGTATGTGGAACTCCAAATCAAATACGGTTTGTGCTAGCTACTTGAAACTTGACACGATAATGTAGTTTCAAGTTCTGTCTCTAGGTTTTGTTTCCTCTTGATGTAGCCCTAAGCAGTGACTGACGAGATACACTGTCCTTGAAAGGGGTTGCCAAGCTTCCCAAAATTACGAATCTCCAGAAATCTCAGCAACTATTTTTTCACCCAAACTGGATGATACTTTCAGGTAATGATCAGTACACTAAGCCCACTTGGTTCCCCAAATTTCGTTCTTCTATGTTGAAGCGTTCGTTTCCAGTAACAGTTTGAATGTTGGCGTTTCACTCTGTTTTCTCCTATATTGATAGATGTATGTGGAACTCTAAATCAAACACGGTTTCTGCTAGCTTCTTGAAACTTGACACGATAATGTAGTTTCAAGTTCTGTCTCTAGGTTTTGTTTCCTCTTGATGTAGCCCTAAGCAGTGACTGGCGAGATACACTGTCCTTGAAAGGTGTTGCCAAGCTACCCAAAATTACGAATCTCCAGAAATCTCAGCAACTATTTTTTCACCCAAACTGGATGATACTTACAGGTAATGATGAGTACACTAAGCCCAGTTGGTTCCCCAAATTTCGTTCTTCTATGTTGAAGCGTTCGTTTCCAGTAACAGTTTGAATTTTGGCGTTTCACTCTGTTTTCTCCTATATTGATAGATGTATGTGGAACTCTAAATCAAACACGGTTTGTGCTAGCTTCTTGAAACTTGACACGATAATGTAGTTTCAAGTTCTATCTCTAGGTTTTGTTTCCTCTTGATGTAGCCCTAAGCAGTGACTGGCGAGATACACTGTCCTTGAAAGGGGTTGCCAAGCTTCCCAAAATTACGAATCTCCAGAAATCTCAGCAACCTTTTTTTCACCCAAACTGGATGATACTTTCAGGTAATGATCAGTACACTAAGCCCACTTGGTTCCCCAAATTTCGTTCTTCTATGTTGAAGCGTTCGTTTCCAGTAACAGTTTGAATTTTGGCGTTTCACTCTGTTTTCTCCTATATTGATAGATGTATGTGGAACTCTAAATCAAACACGGTTTGTGCTAGCTTCTTGAAACTTGACACAATAATGTAGTTTCAAGTTCTATCTCTAAGTTTCGTTTCCTCTTGATGTAGCCCTAAGCAGTGACTGGCGAGATACACTGTCCTTGAAAGGGGTTGCCAAGCTACCCAAAATTACGAATCTCCAGAAATCTCAGCAACTATTTTTTCACCGAAACTGGATGATACTTTCATGTAATGATCAGTACACTAAGCCCAGTTGGTTCCCCAAATTTCGTTCTTCTATGTTGAAGCGTTCGTTTCCAGTAACAGTTTGAATTTTGGCGTTTCACTCTGTTTTCTCCTATATAGATAGATGTATGTGGAACTCTAAATCAAACACGGTTTGTGCTAGCTTCTTGAAACTTGACACGATAATGTAGTTTCAAGTTCTATCTCTAAGTTTCGTTTCCTCTTGATGTAGCCCTAAGCAGTGACTGTCGAGATACACTGTCCTTGAAAGGGGTTGCCAAGCTCCCCAAAATTACGAATCTCCAGAAATCTCAGCAACTATTTTTTCACCCAAACTGGATGAAACTTTCAGGTAATGATCAGTACACTAAGCCCAGTTGGTTCCTCAAATTTCGTTCTTCTATGTTGAAGCGTTCGTTTCCAGTAACAGTTTGAATTTTGGCGTTTCACTCTGTTTTCTCCTATATTGATAGATGTATGTGGAACTCTAAATCAAACACGGTTTGTGCTAGCTTCTTGAAACTTGACACGATAATGTAGTTTCAAGTTCTATCTCTAGGTTTTGTTTCCTCTTGATGTAGCCCTAAGCAGTGACTGGCGAGATACACTTTCCTTGAAAGGGGTTGCCAAGCTACCCAAAATTACGAATCTCCAGAAATCTCAGCAACTTTTTTTCACCCAAACTGGATGACACTTTCAGGTAATGATCAGTACACTAAGCCCACTTGGTTCCCCAAATTTCGTTCTTCTATTTTGAAGCGTTCGTTTCCAGTAACAGTTTGAATTTTGGCGTTTCACACTGTTTTCTCCTATATTGATAGATGTATGTGGAACTCTAAATCAAACACGGTTTGTGCTAGCTTCTTGAAACTTGACACGATAATGTAGTTTCAAGTTCTATCTCTAGGTTTTGTTTCCTCTTGATGTAGCCCTAAGCAGTGACTGGCGAGATACACTGTCCTTGAAAGGGGTTGCCAAGCTTCCCAAAATTACGAATCTCCAGAAATCTCAGCAACTATTTTTTCACCCAAACTGGATGATACTTTCAGGTAATGATCAGTACACTAAGCCCACTTGGTTCCCCAAATTTCGTTCTTCTATGTTGAAGCGTTCGTTTCCAGTAACAGTTTGAATTTTGGCGTTTCACTCTGTTTTCTCCTATATTGATAGATGTATGTGGAACTCTAAATCAAACACGGTTTGTGCTAGCTTTTTGAAACTTGACACGATAATGTAGTTTCAAGTTCTCTCTCTAGGTTTTGTTTCCTCTTGATGTAGCCCTAAGCAGTGACTGGCGAGATACACTGTCCTTGAAAGGGGTTGCCAAGCTACACAAAATTACGAATCTCCAGAAATCTCAGCAACTTTTTTTCACCCAAACTGGATGACACTTTCAGGTAATGATCAGTACACTAAGCCCACTTGGTTCCCCAAATTTCGTTCTTCTATTTTGAAGCGTTCGTTTCCAGTAACAGTTTGAATTTTGGCGTTTCACTCTGTTTTCTCCTATATTGATAGATGTATGTGGAACTCTAAATCAAACACGGTTTGTGCTAGCTTCTTGAAACTTGACACGATAATGTAGTTTCAAGTTCTATCTCTAGGTTTTGTTTCCTCTTGATGTAGCCCTAAGCAGTGACTGGCGAGATACACTGTCCTTGAAAGGGGTTGCCAAGCTTCCCAAAATTACGAATCTCCAGAAATCTCAGCAACTATTTTTTCACCCAAACTGGATGATACTTTCAGGTAATGATCAGTACACTAAGCCCACTTGGTTCCCCAAATTTCGTTCTTCTATGTTGAAGCGTTCGTTTCCAGTAACAGTTTGAATTTTGGCGTTTCACTCTGTTTTCTCCTATATTGATAGATGTATGTGGAACTCTAAATCAAACACGGTTTGTGCTAGCTTTTTGAAACTTGACACGATAATGTAGTTTCAAGTTCTCTCTCTAGGTTTTGTTTCCTCTTGATGTAGCCCTAAGCAGTGACTGGCGAGATACACTGTCCTTGAAAGGGGTTGCCAAGCTTCCCAAAATTACGAATCTGCAGAAATCTCAGCAACTATTTTTTCACCCAAACTGGATGATACTTTCAGGTAATGATCAGTACACTAAGCCCACTTGGTTCCCCAAATTTCGTTCTTCTATGTTGATCCGTTCGTTTCCAGTAACAGTTTGAATTTTGGCGTTTCACTCTGTTTTCTCCTATATTGATAGATGTATGTGGAACTCTAAATCAAACACGGTTTGTGCTAGCTTCTTGAAACTTGACACGATAATGTAGTTTCAAGTTCTGTCTCTAGGTTTTGTTTCCTCTTGATGTAGCCCTAAGCAGTGACTGGCGAGATACACTGTCCTTGAAAGGGGTTGCCAAGCTTCCCAAAATTACGAATCTCCAGAAATCTCAGCAACTATTTTTTCACCCAAACTGGATGATACTTTCAGGTAATGATCAGTACACTAAGCCCACTTGGTTCCCCAAATTTCGTTCTTCTATGTTGAAGCGTTCGTTTCCAGTAACAGTTTGAATGTTGGCGTTTCACTCTGTTTTCTCCTATATTGATAGATGTATGTGGAACTCTAAATCAAACACGGTTTGTGCTAGCTTCTTGAAACTTGACACGATAATGTAGTTTCAAGTTCTATCTCTAGGTATTGTTTACTCTTGATGTAGCCCTAAGCAGTGACTGGCGAGATACACTGTCCTTGAAAGGGGTTGCCAAGCTTCCCAAAATTACGAATCCCCAGAAATCTCAGCAACCTTTTTTTCACCCAAACTGGATGATACTTTCAGGTAATGATCAGTACACTAAGCCCACTTGGTTCCCCAAATTTCGTTCTTCTATGTTGAAGCGTTCGTTTCCAGTAACAGTTTGAATTTTGGCGTTTCACTCTGTTTTCTCCTATATTGATAGATGTATGTGGAACTCTAAATCAAACACGGTTTGTGCTAGCTTCTTGAAACTTGACACGATAATGTAGTTTCAAGTTCTATCTCTAAGTTTCGTTTCCTCTTGATGTAGACCTAAGCAGTGACTGGCGAGATACACTGTCCTTGAAAGGGGTTGCCAAGCTCCCCAAAATTACGAATCTCCAGAAATCTCAGCAACTATTTTTTCACCCAAACTGGATGATACTTTCAGGTAATGATCAGTACACTAAGCCCACTTGGTTCCCCAAATTTCGTTCTTCTATGTTGAAGCGTTCGTTTCCAGTAACAGTTTGAATTTTGGCGTTTCACTCTGTTTTCTCCTATATTGATAGATGTATGTGGAACTCTAAATCAAACACGGTTTGTGCTAGCTTTTTGAAACTTGACACGATAATGTACTTTCAAGTTCTGTCTCTAGGTTTTGTTTCCTCTTGATGTAGCCCTAAGCAGTGACTGGCGAGATACACTGTCCTTGAAAGGGGTTGCCAAGCTACCCAAAATTACGAATCTCCAGAAATCTCAGCAACTTTTTTTCACCCAAACTGGATGATACTTTCAGGTAATGATCAGTACACTAAGCCCACTTGGTTCCCCAAATTTCGTTCTTCTATGTTGAAGCGTTCGTTTCCAGTAACAGTTTGAATTTTGGCGTTTCACTCTGTTTTCTCCTATATTGATAGATGTATGTGGAACTCTAAATCAAACACGGTTTGTGCTAGCTTTTTGAAACTTGACACGATAATGTAGTTTCAAGTTCTCTCTCTAGGTTTTGTTTCCTCTTGATGTAGCCCTAAGCAGTGACTGGCGAGATACACTGTCCTTGAAAGGGGTTGCCAAGCTTCCCAAAATTACGAATCTGCAGAAATCTCAGCAACTATTTTTTCACCCAAACTGGATGATACTTTCAGGTAATGATCAGTACACTAAGCCCACTTGGTTCCCCAAATTTCGTTCTTCTATGTTGATCCGTTCGTTTCCAGTAACAGTTTGAATTTTGGCGTTTCACTCTGTTTTCTCCTATATTGATAGATGTATGTGGAACTCTAAATCAAACACGGTTTGTGCTAGCTTCTTGAAACTTGACACGATAATGTAGTTTCAAGTTCTGTCTCTAGGTTTTGTTTCCTCTTGATGTAGCCCTAAGCAGTGACTGGCGAGATACACTGTCCTTGAAAGGGGTTGCCAAGCTTCCCAAAATTACGAATCTGCAGAAATCTCAGCAACTATTTTTTCACCCAAACTGGATGATACTTTCAGGTAATGATCAGTACACTAAGCCCACTTGGTTCCCCAAATTTCGTTCTTCTATGTTGAAGCGTTCGTTTCCAGTAACAGTTTGAATGTTGGCGTTTCACTCTGTTTTCTCCTATATTGATAGATGTATGTGGAACTCTAAATCAAACACGGTTTGTGCTAGCTTCTTGAAACTTGACACGATAATGTAGTTTCAAGTTCTATCTCTAGGTATTGTTTACTCTTGATGTAGCCCTAAGCAGTGACTGGCGAGATACACTGTCCTTGAAAGGGGTTGCCAAGCTTCCCAAAATTACGAATCCCCAGAAATCTCAGCAACCTTTTTTTCACCCAAACTGGATGATACTTTCAGGTAATGATCAGTACACTAAGCCCACTTGGTTCCCCAAATTTCGTTCTTCTATGTTGAAGCGTTCGTTTCCAGTAACAGTTTGAATTTTGGCGTTTCACTCTGTTTTCTCCTATATTGATAGATGTATGTGGAACTCTAAATCAAACACGGTTTGTGCTAGCTTCTTGAAACTTGACACGATAATGTAGTTTCAAGTTCTATCTCTAAGTTTCGTTTCCTCTTGATGTAGACCTAAGCAGTGACTGGCGAGATACACTGTCCTTGAAAGGGGTTGCCAAGCTCCCCAAAATTACGAATCTCCAGAAATCTCAGCAACTATTTTTTCACCCAAACTGGATGATACTTTCAGGTAATGATCAGTACACTAAGCCCACTTGGTTCCCCAAATTTCGTTCTTCTATGTTGAAGCGTTCGTTTCCAGTAACAGTTTGAATTTTGGCGTTTCACTCTGTTTTCTCCTATATTGATAGATGTATGTGGAACTCTAAATCAAACACGGTTTGTGCTAGCTTTTTGAAACTTGACACGATAATGTACTTTCAAGTTCTGTCTCTAGGTTTTGTTTCCTCTTGATGTAGCCCTAAGCAGTGACTGGCGAGATACACTGTCCTTGAAAGGGGTTGCCAAGCTACCCAAAATTACGAATCTCCAGAAATCTCAGCAACTTTTTTTCACCCAAACTGGATGATACTTTCAGGTAATGATCAGTACACTAAGCCCACTTGGTTCCCCAAATTTCGTTCTTCTATTTTGAAGCGTTGGTTTCCAGTAACAGTTTGAATTTTGGCGTTTCACTCTGTTTTCTCCTATATTGATAGATGTATGTGGAACTCTAAATCAAACACGGTTTGTGCTAGCTTCTTGAAACTTGACACGATAATGTAGTTTCAAGTTTTGTCTCTAGGTTTTGTTTCCTCTTGATGTAGCCCTAAGCAGTGACTGGCGAGATACACTGTCCTTGAAAGGGGTTGCCAAGCTTCCCAAAATTACGAATCTCCAGAAATCTCAGCAACTATTTTTTCACCCAAACTGGATGATACTTTCAGGTAATGATCAGTACACTAAGCCCACTTGGTTCCCCAAATTTCGTTCTTCTATGTTGAAGCGTTCGTTTCCAGTAACAGTTTGAATTTTGGCGTTTCACTCTGTTTTCTCCTATATTGATAGATGTATGTGGAACTCTAAATCAAACACGGTTTGTGCTAGCTTTTTGAAACTTGACACGATAATGTAGTTTCAAGTTCTCTCTCTAGGTTTTGTTTCCTCTTGATGTAGCCCTAAGCAGTGACTGGCGAGATACACTGTCCTTGAAAGGGGTTGCCAAGCTTCCCAAAATTACGAATCTCCAGAAATCTCAGCAACTATTTTTTCACCCAAACTGGATGATACTTTCAGGTAATGATGAGTACACTAAGCCCAGTTGGTTCCCCAAATTTCGTTCTTCTATGTTGAAGCGTTCGTTTCCAGTAACAGTTTGAATTTTGGCGTTTCACTCTGTTTTCTCCTATATTGATAGATGTATGTGGAACTCTAAATCAAACACGGTTTGTGCTAGCTTCTTGAAACTTGACACGATAATGTAGTTTCAAGTTCTATCTCTAGGTTTTGTTTCCTCTTGATGTAGCCCTAAGCAGTGACTGGCGAGATACACTGTCCTTGAAAGGGGTTGCCAAGCTTCCCAAAATTACGAATCTCCAGAAATCTCAGCAACCTTTTTTTCACCCAAACTGGATGATACTTTCAGGTAACGATCAGTACACTAAGCCCACTTGGTTCCCCAAATTTCGTTCTTCTATGTTGAAGCGTTCGTTTCCAGTAACAGTTTGAATTTTGGCGTTTCACTCTGTTTTCTCCTATATTGATAGATGTATGTGGAACTCTAAATCAAACACGGTTTGTGCTAGCTTCTTGAAACTTGACACAATAATGTAGTTTCAAGTTCTATCTCTAAGTTTCGTTTCCTCTTGATGTAGCCCTAAGCAGTGACTGGCGAGATACACTGTCCTTGAAAGGGGTTGCCAAGCTACCCAAAATTACGAATCTCCAGAAATCTCAGCAACTATTTTTTCACCGAAACTGGATGATACTTTCATGTAATGATCAGTACACTAAGCCCAGTTGGTTCCCCAAATTTCGTTCTTCTATGTTGAAGCGTTCGTTTCCAGTAACAGTTTGAATTTTGGCGTTTCACTCTGTTTTCTCCTATATAGATAGATGTATGTGGAACTCTAAATCAAACACGGTTTGTGCTAGCTTCTTGAAACTTGACACGATAATGTAGTTTCAAGTTCTATCTCTAAGTTTCGTTTCCTCTTGATGTAGCCCTAAGCAGTGACTGTCGAGATACACTGTCCTTGAAAGGGGTTGCCAAGCTCCCCAAAATTACGAATCTCCAGAAATCTCAGCAACTATTTTTTCACCCAAACTGGATGAAACTTTCAGGTAATGATCAGTACACTAAGCCCAGTTGGTTCCTCAAATTTCGTTCTTCTATGTTGAAGCGTTCGTTTCCAGTAACAGTTTGAATTTTGGCGTTTCACTCTGTTTTCTCCTATATTGATAGATGTATGTGGAACTCTAAATCAAACACGGTTTGTGCTAGCTTCTTGAAACTTGACACGATAATGTAGTTTCAAGTTCTATCTCTAGGTTTTGTTTCCTCTTGATGTAGCCCTAAGCAGTGACTGGCGAGATACACTTTCCTTGAAAGGGGTTGCCAAGCTACCCAAAATTACGAATCTCCAGAAATCTCAGCAACTTTTTTTCACCCAAACTGGATGACACTTTCAGGTAATGATCAGTACACTAAGCCCACTTGGTTCCCCAAATTTCGTTCTTCTATTTTGAAGCGTTCGTTTCCAGTAACAGTTTGAATTTTGGCGTTTCACACTGTTTTCTCCTATATTGATAGATGTATGTGGAACTCTAAATCAAACACGGTTTGTGCTAGCTTCTTGAAACTTGACACGATAATGTAGTTTCAAGTTCTATCTCTAGGTTTTGTTTCCTCTTGATGTAGCCCTAAGCAGTGACTGGCGAGATACACTGTCCTTGAAAGGGGTTGCCAAGCTTCCCAAAATTACGAATCTCCAGAAATCTCAGCAACTATTTTTTCACCCAAACTGGATGATACTTTCAGGTAATGATCAGTACACTAAGCCCACTTGGTTCCCCAAATTTCGTTCTTCTATGTTGAAGCGTTCGTTTCCAGTAACAGTTTGAATTTTGGCGTTTCACTCTGTTTTCTCCTATATTGATAGATGTATGTGGAACTCTAAATCAAACACGGTTTGTGCTAGCTTTTTGAAACTTGACACGATAATGTAGTTTCAAGTTCTCTCTCTAGGTTTTGTTTCCTCTTGATGTAGCCCTAAGCAGTGACTGGCGAGATACACTGTCCTTGAAAGGGGTTGCCAAGCTACACAAAATTACGAATCTCCAGAAATCTCAGCAACTTTTTTTCACCCAAACTGGATGACACTTTCAGGTAATGATCAGTACACTAAGCCCACTTGGTTCCCCAAATTTCGTTCTTCTATTTTGAAGCGTTCGTTTCCAGTAACAGTTTGAATTTTGGCGTTTCACTCTGTTTTCTCCTATATTGATAGATGTATGTGGAACTCTAAATCAAACACGGTTTGTGCTAGCTTCTTGAAACTTGACACGATAATGTAGTTTCAAGTTCTATCTCTAGGTTTTGTTTCCTCTTGATGTAGCCCTAAGCAGTGACTGGCGAGATACACTGTCCTTGAAAGGGGTTGCCAAGCTTCCCAAAATTACGAATCTCCAGAAATCTCAGCAACTATTTTTTCACCCAAACTGGATGATACTTTCAGGTAATGATCAGTACACTAAGCCCACTTGGTTCCCCAAATTTCGTTCTTCTATGTTGAAGCGTTCGTTTCCAGTAACAGTTTGAATTTTGGCGTTTCACTCTGTTTTCTCCTATATTGATAGATGTATGTGGAACTCTAAATCAAACACGGTTTGTGCTAGCTTTTTGAAACTTGACACGATAATGTAGTTTCAAGTTCTCTCTCTAGGTTTTGTTTCCTCTTGATGTAGCCCTAAGCAGTGACTGGCGAGATACACTGTCCTTGAAAGGGGTTGCCAAGCTTCCCAAAATTACGAATCTGCAGAAATCTCAGCAACTATTTTTTCACCCAAACTGGATGATACTTTCAGGTAATGATCAGTACACTAAGCCCACTTGGTTCCCCAAATTTCGTTCTTCTATGTTGATCCGTTCGTTTCCAGTAACAGTTTGAATTTTGGCGTTTCACTCTGTTTTCTCCTATATTGATAGATGTATGTGGAACTCTAAATCAAACACGGTTTGTGCTAGCTTCTTGAAACTTGACACGATAATGTAGTTTCAAGTTCTGTCTCTAGGTTTTGTTTCCTCTTGATGTAGCCCTAAGCAGTGACTGGCGAGATACACTGTCCTTGAAAGGGGTTGCCAAGCTTCCCAAAATTACGAATCTCCAGAAATCTCAGCAACTATTTTTTCACCCAAACTGGATGATACTTTCAGGTAATGATCAGTACACTAAGCCCACTTGGTTCCCCAAATTTCGTTCTTCTATGTTGAAGCGTTCGTTTCCAGTAACAGTTTGAATGTTGGCGTTTCACTCTGTTTTCTCCTATATTGATAGATGTATGTGGAACTCTAAATCAAACACGGTTTGTGCTAGCTTCTTGAAACTTGACACGATAATGTAGTTTCAAGTTCTATCTCTAGGTATTGTTTACTCTTGATGTAGCCCTAAGCAGTGACTGGCGAGATACACTGTCCTTGAAAGGGGTTGCCAAGCTTCCCAAAATTACGAATCCCCAGAAATCTCAGCAACCTTTTTTTCACCCAAACTGGATGATACTTTCAGGTAATGATCAGTACACTAAGCCCACTTGGTTCCCCAAATTTCGTTCTTCTATGTTGAAGCGTTCGTTTCCAGTAACAGTTTGAATTTTGGCGTTTCACTCTGTTTTCTCCTATATTGATAGATGTATGTGGAACTCTAAATCAAACACGGTTTGTGCTAGCTTCTTGAAACTTGACACGATAATGTAGTTTCAAGTTCTATCTCTAAGTTTCGTTTCCTCTTGATGTAGACCTAAGCAGTGACTGGCGAGATACACTGTCCTTGAAAGGGGTTGCCAAGCTCCCCAAAATTACGAATCTCCAGAAATCTCAGCAACTATTTTTTCACCCAAACTGGATGATACTTTCAGGTAATGATCAGTACACTAAGCCCACTTGGTTCCCCAAATTTCGTTCTTCTATGTTGATCCGTTCGTTTCCAGTAACAGTTTGAATTTTGGCGTTTCACTCTGTTTTCTCCTATATTGATAGATGTATGTGGAACTCTAAATCAAACACGGTTTGTGCTAGCTTCTTGAAACTTGACACGATAATGTAGTTTCAAGTTCTGTCTCTAGGTTTTGTTTCCTCTTGATGTAGCCCTAAGCAGTGACTGGCGAGATACACTGTCCTTGAAAGGGGTTGCCAAGCTTCCCAAAATTACGAATCTGCAGAAATCTCAGCAACTATTTTTTCACCCAAACTGGATGATACTTTCAGGTAATGATCAGTACACTAAGCCCACTTGGTTCCCCAAATTTCGTTCTTCTATGTTGAAGCGTTCGTTTCCAGTAACAGTTTGAATGTTGGCGTTTCACTCTGTTTTCTCCTATATTGATAGATGTATGTGGAACTCTAAATCAAACACGGTTTGTGCTAGCTTCTTGAAACTTGACACGATAATGTAGTTTCAAGTTCTATCTCTAGGTATTGTTTACTCTTGATGTAGCCCTAAGCAGTGACTGGCGAGATACACTGTCCTTGAAAGGGGTTGCCAAGCTTCCCAAAATTACGAATCCCCAGAAATCTCAGCAACCTTTTTTTCACCCAAACTGGATGATACTTTCAGGTAATGATCAGTACACTAAGCCCACTTGGTTCCCCAAATTTCGTTCTTCTATGTTGAAGCGTTCGTTTCCAGTAACAGTTTGAATTTTGGCGTTTCACTCTGTTTTCTCCTATATTGATAGATGTATGTGGAACTCTAAATCAAACACGGTTTGTGCTAGCTTCTTGAAACTTGACACGATAATGTAGTTTCAAGTTCTATCTCTAAGTTTCGTTTCCTCTTGATGTAGACCTAAGCAGTGACTGGCGAGATACACTGTCCTTGAAAGGGGTTGCCAAGCTCCCCAAAATTACGAATCTCCAGAAATCTCAGCAACTATTTTTTCACCCAAACTGGATGATACTTTCAGGTAATGATCAGTACACTAAGCCCACTTGGTTCCCCAAATTTCGTTCTTCTATGTTGAAGCGTTCGTTTCCAGTAACAGTTTGAATTTTGGCGTTTCACTCTGTTTTCTCCTATATTGATAGATGTATGTGGAACTCTAAATCAAACACGGTTTGTGCTAGCTTTTTGAAACTTGACACGATAATGTACTTTCAAGTTCTGTCTCTAGGTTTTGTTTCCTCTTGATGTAGCCCTAAGCAGTGACTGGCGAGATACACTGTCCTTGAAAGGGGTTGCCAAGCTACCCAAAATTACGAATCTCCAGAAATCTCAGCAACTTTTTTTCACCCAAACTGGATGATACTTTCAGGTAATGATCAGTACACTAAGCCCACTTGGTTCCCCAAATTTCGTTCTTCTATTTTGAAGCGTTGGTTTCCAGTAACAGTTTGAATTTTGGCGTTTCACTCTGTTTTCTCCTATATTGATAGATGTATGTGGAACTCTAAATCAAACACGGTTTGTGCTAGCTTCTTGAAACTTGACACGATAATGTAGTTTCAAGTTTTGTCTCTAGGTTTTGTTTCCTCTTGATGTAGCCCTAAGCAGTGACTGGCGAGATACACTGTCCTTGAAAGGGGTTGCCAAGCTTCCCAAAATTACGAATCTCCAGAAATCTCAGCAACTATTTTTTCACCCAAACTGGATGATACTTTCAGGTAATGATCAGTACACTAAGCCCACTTGGTTCCCCAAATTTCGTTCTTCTATGTTGAAGCGTTCGTTTCCAGTAACAGTTTGAATTTTGGCGTTTCACTCTGTTTTCTCCTATATTGATAGATGTATGTGGAACTCTAAATCAAACACGGTTTGTGCTAGCTTTTTGAAACTTGACACGATAATGTAGTTTCAAGTTCTCTCTCTAGGTTTTGTTTCCTCTTGATGTAGCCCTAAGCAGTGACTGGCGAGATACACTGTCCTTGAAAGGGGTTGCCAAGCTACACAAAATTACGAATCTCCAGAAATCTCAGCAACTTTTTTTCACCCAAACTGGATGACACTTTCAGGTAATGATCAGTACACTAAGCCCACTTGGTTCCCCAAATTTCGTTCTTCTATTTTGAAGCGTTCGTTTCCAGTAACAGTTTGAATTTTGGCGTTTCACTCTGTTTTCTCCTATATTGATAGATGTATGTGGAACTCTAAATCAAACACGGTTTGTGCTAGCTTCTTGAAACTTGACACGATAATGTAGTTTCAAGTTCTATCTCTAGGTTTTGTTTCCTCTTGATGTAGCCCTAAGCAGTGACTGGCGAGATACACTGTCCTTGAAAGGGGTTGCCAAGCTTCCCAAAATTACGAATCTCCAGAAATCTCAGCAACTATTTTTTCACCCAAACTGGATGATACTTTCAGGTAATGATCAGTACACTAAGCCCACTTGGTTCCCCAAATTTCGTTCTTCTATGTTGAAGCGTTCGTTTCCAGTAACAGTTTGAATGTTGGCGTTTCACTCTGTTTTCTCCTATATTGATAGATGTATGTGGAACTCTAAATCAAACACGGTTTGTGCTAGCTTCTTGAAACTTGACACGATAATGTAGTTTCAAGTTCTGTCTCTAGGTTTTGTTTCCTCTTGATGTAGCCCTAAGCAGTGACTGGCGAGATACACTGTCCTTGAAAGGGGTTGCCAAGCTACCCAAAATTACGAATCTCCAGAAATCTCAGCAACTATTTTTTCACCCAAACTGGATGATACTTTCAGGTAATGATCAGTACACTAAGCCCAGTTGGTTCCCCAAATTTCGTTCTTCTATGTTGAAGCGTTCGTTTCCAGTAACAGTTTGAATTTTGGCGTTTCACTCTGTTTTCTCCTATATTGATAGATGTATGTGGAACTCTAAATCAAACACGGTTTGTGCTAGCTTCTTGAAACTTGACACGATAATGTAGTTTCAAGTTCTATCTCTAGGTTTTGTTTCCTCTTGATGTAGCCCTAAGCAGTGACTGGCGAGATACACTGTCCTTGAAAGGGGTTGCCAAGCTTCCCAAAATTACGAATCTCCAGAAATCTCAGAAACTATTTTTTCACCCAAACTGGATGATACTTTCAGGTAATGATCAGTACACTAAGCCCACTTGGTTCCCCAAATTTCGTTCTTCTATGTTGAAGCGTTCGTTTCCAGTAACAGTTTGAATTTTGGCGTTTCACTCTGTTTTCTCCTATATTGATAGATGTATGTGGAACTCTAAATCAAACACGGTTTGTGCTAGCTTCTTGAAACTTGACACGATAATGTAGTTTCAAGTTCTATCTCTAAGTTTCGTTTCCTCTTGATGTAGCCCTAAGCCGTGACTGGCGAGATACACTGTCCTTGAAAGGGGTTGCCAAGCTTCCCAAAATTACGAATCTCCCGAAATCTCAGCAACTATTTTTTCACCCAAACTGGATGATACTTTCAGGTAATGATCAGTACACTAAGCCCACTTGGTTCCCCAAATTTCGTTCTTCTATGTTGAAGCGTTCGTTTCCAGTAACAGTTTGAATTTTGGCGTTTCACTCTGTTTCCTCCAATATTGATAGGTGTACGTGGAACTCTAAATCAAATACGGTTTGTGCTAGCTTTTTGAATCTTGACACGATAATGTAGATTCAAGTTCTATCTCGATGTTTTGTTTCCTCTTGATGTAGCCCTAAGCAGTGACTGGCGAGATACACTGTCCTTGAAAGGGGTTGCCAAGCTACCCAAAATTACGAATCTCCAGAAATCTCAGCAACTTTTTTTCACCCAAACTGGATGATACTTTCAGGTAATGATCAGTACACTAAGCCCACTTGGTTCCCCAAATTTCGTCCTTCTATTTTGAAGCGTTCGTTTCCAGTAACAGTTTGAATTTTGGCGTTTCACTCTGTTTTCTCCTATATTGATAGATGTATGTGGAACTCTAAATCAAACACGGTTTGTGCTAGCTTCTTGAAACTTGACACGATAATGTAGTTTCAAGTTCTATCTCTAGGTTTTGTTTCCTCTTGATGTAGCCCTAAGCAGTGACTGGCGAGATACACTGTCCTTAAAAGTGGTTGCCAAGCTTCCCAAAATTACGAATCTCCAGAAATCTCAGCAACTATTTTTTCACCCAAACTGGATGATACTTTCAGGTAATGATCAGTACACTAAGCCCAGTTGGTTCCCCAAATTTCGTTCTTCTATGTTGAAGCGTTCGTTTCCAGTAACAGTTTGAATTTTGGCGTTTCACTCTGTTTTCTCCTATATTGATAGATGTATGTGGAACTCTAAATCAAACACGGTTTGTGCTAGCTTCTTGAAACTTGACACGATAATGTAGTTTCAAGTTCTGTCTCTAGGTTTTGTTTCCTCTTGATGTTGCCCTAAGCAGTGACTGGCGAGATACACTGTCCTTGAAAGGGGTTGCCAAGCTTCCCAAAATTACGAATCTCCAGAAATCTCAGCAACTATTTTTTCACCCAAACTGGATGATACTTTCAGGTAATGATCAGTACACTAAGCCCACTTGGTTCCCCAAATTTCGTTCTTCTATGTTGAAGCGTTCGTTTCCAGTAACAGTTTGAATTTTGGCGTTTCACTCTGTTTTCTCCTATATTGATAGATGTATGTGGAACTCTAAATCAAACACGGTTTGTGCTAGCTTCTTGAAACTTGACACGATAATGTAGTTTCAAGTTCTGTCTCTAGGTTTTGTTTCCTCTTGATGTAGCCCTAAGCAGTGACTGGCGAGATACACTGTCCTTGAAAGGGTTTGCCAAGCTACCCAAAATTACGAATCTCCAGAAATCTCAGCAACTATTTTTTCACCCAAACTGGATGATACTTTCAGGTAATGATCAGTACACTAAGCCCACTTGGTTCCCCAAATTTCGTTCTTCTATGTTGAAGCATTCGTTTCCAGTAACAGTTTGAATTTTGGCGTTTCACTCTGTTTTCTCCTATATTGATAGATGTATGTGGAACTCTAAATCAAACACGGTTTGTGCTAGCTTTTTGAAACTTGACACGATAATGTAGTTTCAAGTTCTGTCTCTAGGTTTTGTTTCCTCTTGATGTAGCCCTAAGCAGTGACTGGCGAGATACACTGTCCTTGAAAGGGGTTGCCAAGCTTCCCAAAATTACGAATCTCCAGAAATCTCAGAAACTATTTTTTCACCCAAACTTGATGATACTTTCAGGTAATGATCAGTACACTAAGCCCACTTGGTTCCCCAAATTTCGTTCTTCTATGTTGAAGCGTTCGTTTCCAGTAACAGTTTGAGTTTTGGCGTTTCACTCTGTTTTCTACTATATTGATAGATGTATGTGGAACTCTAAATTAAACACGGTTTGTGCTAGCTTCTTGAAACTTGACACGATAATGTAGTTTCAAGTTCTATCTCTAAGTTTCGTTTCCTCTTGATGTAGCCCTAAGCAGTGACTGGCGAGATACACTGTCCTTGAAAGGGGTTGCCAAGCTCCCCAAAATTACGAATCTCCAGAAATCTCAGCAACTATTTTTTCACCCAAACTGGATGATACTTTCAGGTAATGATCAGTACACTAAGCCCACTTGGTTCCCCAAATTTCGTTCTTCTATGTTGAAGCGTTCGTTTCCAGTAACAGTTTGAATTTTGGCGTTTCACTTTGTTTTCTCCTATATTGATAGATGTATGTGGAACTCTAAATCAAACACGGTTTGTGCTAGCTTTTTGAAACTTGACACGATAATGTAGTTTCAAGTTCTATCTCTAAGTTTCGTTTCCTCTTGATGTAGCCCTAAGCAGTGACTGGCGAGATACACTGTCCTTGAAAGGGGTTGCCAAGCTACCCAAAATTACGAATCTCCAGAAATCTCAGCAACTATTTTTTCACCCAAACTGGATGATACTTTCAGGTAATGATCAGTACACTAAGCCCAGTTGGTTCCCCAAATTTCGTTCTTCTATGTTGAAGCGTTCGTTTCCAGTAACAGTTTGAATTTTGGCGTTTCACTCTGTTTTCTCCTATATTGATAGATGTATGTGGAACTCTAAATCAAACACGGTTTGTGCTAGCTTCTTGAAACTTGACACGATAATGTAGTTTCAAGTTCTATCTCTAGGTTTTGTTTCCTCTTGATGTAGCCCTAAGCAGTGACTGGCGAGATACACTGTCCTTGAAAGGGGTTGCCAAGCTACCCAAAATTACGAATCTCCAGAAATCTCAGAAACTATTTTTTCACCCAAACTGGATGATACTTTCAGGTAATGATCAGTACACTAAGCCCAGTTGGTTCCCCAAATTTCGTTCTTCTATGTTGAAGCGTTCGTTTCCAGTAACAGTTTGAATTTTGGCGTTTCACTCTGTTTTCTCCTATATTGATAGATGTATGTGGAACTCTAAATCAAACACGGTTTGTGCTAGCTTCTTGAAACTTGACACGATAATGTAGTTTCAAGTTCTATCTCTAGGTTTTGTTTCCTCTTGATGTAGCCCTAAGCAGTGACTGGCGAGATACACTGTCCTTGAAAGGGGTTGCCAAGCTTCCCAAAATTACGAATCTCCAGAAATCTCAGAAACTATTTTTTCACCCAAACTGGATGATACTTTCAGGTAATGATCAGTACACTAAGCCCACTTGGTTCCCCAAATTTCGTTCTTCTATGTTGAAGCGTTCGTTTCCAGTAACAGTTTGAATTTTGGCGTTTCACTCTGTTTTCTCCTATATTGATAGATGTATGTGGAACTCTAAATCAAACACGGTTTGTGCTAGCTTCTTGAAACTTGACACGATAATGTAGTTTCAAGTTCTATCTCTAGGTTTCGTTTCCTCTTGATGTAGCCCTAAGCAGTGACTGGCGAGATACACTGTCCTTGAAAGGGGTTGCCAAGCTTCCCAAAATTACGAATCTCCAGAAATCTCAGAAACTATTTTTTCACCCAAACTGGATGATACTTTCAGGTAATGATCAGTACACTAAGCCCAGTTGGTTCCCCAAATTTCGTTCTTCTATGTTGAAGCGTTCGTTTCCAGTAACAGTTTGAATTTTGGCGTTTCACTCTGTTTTCTCCTATATTGATAGATGTATGTGGAACTCTAAATCAAACACGGTTTGTGCTAGCTTCTTGAAACTTGACACGATAATGTAGTTTCAAGTTCTATCTCTAGGTTTTGTTTCCTCTTGATGTAGCCCTAAGCAGTGACTGGCGAGATACACTGTCCTTGAAAGGGGTTGCCAAGCTTCCCAAAATTACGAATCTCCAGAAATCTCAGAAACTATTTTTTCACCCAAACTGGATGATACTTTCAGGTAATGATCAGTACACTAAGCCCACTTGGTTCCCCAAATTTCGTTCTTCTATGTTGAAGCGTTCGTTTCCAGTAACAGTTTGAATTTTGGCGTTTCACTCTGTTTTCTCCTATATTGATAGATGTATGTGGAACTCTAAATCAAACACGGTTTGTGCTAGCTTCTTGAAACTTGACACGATAATGTAGTTTCAAGTTCTATCTCTAGGTTTTGTTTCCTCTTTATGTAGCCCTAAGCAGTGACTGGCGAGATACACTGTCCTTGAAAGGGGTTGCCAAGCTTCCCAAAATTACGAATCTCCAGAAATCTCAGCAACTATTTTTTCACCCAAACTGGATGATACTTTCAGGTAATGATCAGTACACTAAGCCCACTTGGTTCCCCAAATTTCGTTCTTCTATGTTGAAGCGTTCGTTTCCAGTAACAGTTTGAGTTTTGGCGTTTCACTCTGTTTTCTACTATATTGATAGATGTATGTGGAACTCTAAATTAAACACGGTTTGTGCTAGCTTCTTGAAACTTGACACGATAATGTAGTTTCAAGTTCTATCTCTAAGTTTTGTTTCCTCTTGATGTAGCCCTAAGCAGTGACTGGCGAGATACACTGTCCTTGAAAGGGGTTGCCAAGCTCCCCAAAATTACGAATCTCCAGAAATCTCAGCAACTTTTTTTCACCCAAACTGGATGATACTTTCAGGTAATGATCAGTACACTAAGCCCACTTGGTTCCCCAAATTTCGTCCTTCTATTTTGAAGCGTTCGTTTCCAGTAACAGTTTGAATTTTGGCGTTTCACTCTGTTTTCTCCTATATTGATAGATGTATGTGGAACTCTAAATCAAACACGGTTTGTGCTAGCTTCTTGAAACTTGACACGATAATGTAGTTTCAAGTTCTATCTCTAGGTTTTGTTTCCTCTTGATGTAGCCCTAAGCAGTGACTGGCGAGATACACTGTCCTTGAAAGGGGTTGCCAAGCTTCCCAAAATTACGAATCTCCAGAAATCTCAGCAACTATTTTTTCACCCAAACTGGATGATACTTTCAGGTAATGATCAGTACACTAAGCCCACTTGGTTCCCCAAATTTCGTTCTTCTATGTTGAAGCGTTCGTTTCCAGTAACAGTTTGAATTTTGGCGTTTCACTCTGTTTTCTCCTATATTGATAGATGTATGTGGAACTCTAAATCAAACACGGTTTGTGCTAGCTTCTTGAAACTTGACACGATAATGTAGTTTCAAGTTCTGTCTCTAGGTTTTGTTTCCTCTTGATGTAGCCCTAAGCAGTGACTGGCGAGATACACTGTCCTTGAAAGGGGTTGCCAAGCTTCCCAAAATTACGAATCTCCAGAAATCTCAGCAACTATTTTTTCACCCAAACTGGATGATACTTTCAGGTAATGATCAGTACACTAAGCCCACTTGGTTCCCCAAATTTCGTTCTTCTATGTTGAAGCGTTCGTTTCCAGTAACAGTTTGAATGTTGGCGTTTCACTCTGTTTTCTCCTATATTGATAGATGTATGTGGAACTCTAAATCAAACACGGTTTGTGCTAGCTTCTTGAAACTTGACACGATAATGTAGTTTCAAGTTCTGTCTCTAGGTTTTGTTTCCTCTTGATGTAGCCCTAAGCAGTGACTGGCGAGATACACTGTCCTTGAAAGGGGTTGCCAAGCTCCCCAAAATTACGAATCTCCAGAAATCTCAGCAACTATTTTTTCACCCAAACTGGATGATACTTTCAGGTAATGATCAGTACACTAAGCCCACTTGGTTCCCCAAATTTCGTTCTTCTATGTTGAAGCGTTCGTTTCCAGTAACAGTTTGAATTTTGGCGTTTCACTCTGTTTTCTCCTATATTGATAGATGTATGTGGAACTCTAAATCAAACACGGTTTGTGCTAGCTTCTTGAAACTTGACACGATAATGTAGTTTCAAGTTCTATCTCTAGGTTTTGTTTCCTCTTGATGTAGCCCTAAGCAGTGACTGGCGAGATACACTGTCCTTGAAAGGGGTTGCCAAGCTACCCAAAATTACGAATCTCCAGAAATCTCAGAAACTATTTTTTCACCCAAACTGGATGATACTTTCAGGTAATGATCAGTACACTAAGCCCAGTTGGTTCCCCAAATTTCGTTCTTCTATGTTGAAGCGTTCGTTTCCAGTAACAGTTTGAATTTTGGCGTTTCACTCTGTTTTCTCCTATATTGATAGATGTATGTGGAACTCTAAATCAAACACGGTTTGTGCTAGCTTCTTGAAACTTGACACGATAATGTAGTTTCAAGTTCTATCTCTAGGTTTTGTTTCCTCTTGATGTAGCCCTAAGCAGTGACTGGCGAGATACACTGTCCTTGAAAGGGGTTGCCAAGCTTCCCAAAATTACGAATCTCCAGAAATCTCAGAAACTATTTTTTCACCCAAACTGGATGATACTTTCAGGTAATGATCAGTACACTAAGCCCACTTGGTTCCCCAAATTTCGTTCTTCTATGTTGAAGCGTTCGTTTCCAGTAACAGTTTGAATTTTGGCGTTTCACTCTGTTTTCTCCTATATTGATAGATGTATGTGGAACTCTAAATCAAACACGGTTTGTGCTAGCTTCTTGAAACTTGACACGATAATGTAGTTTCAAGTTCTATCTCTAGGTTTTGTTTCCTCTTGATGTAGCCCTAAGCAGTGACTGGCGAGATACACTGTCCTTGAAAGGGGTTGCCAAGCTTCCCAAAATTACGAATCTCCAGAAATCTCAGCAACTATTTTTTCACCCAAACTGGATGATACTTTCAGGTAATGATCAGTACACTAAGCCCACTTGGTTCCCCAAATTTCGTTCTTCTATGTTGAAGCGTTCGTTTCCAGTAACAGTTTGAATTTTGGCGTTTCACTCTGTTTTCTCCTATATTGATAGATGTATGTGGAACTCTAAATCAAACACGGTTTGTGCTAGCTTCTTGAAACTTGACACGATAATGTAGTTTCAAGTTCTATCTCTAGGTTTTGTTTCCTCTTGATGTAGCCCTAAGCAGTGACTGGCGAGATACACTGTCCTTGAAAGGGGTTGCCAAGCTACCCAAAATTACGAATCTCCAGAAATCTCAGAAACTATTTTTTCACCCAAACTGGATGATACTTTCAGGTAATGATCAGTACACTAAGCCCAGTTGGTTCCCCAAATTTCGTTCTTCTATGTTGAAGCGTTCGTTTCCAGTAACAGTTTGAATTTTGGCGTTTCACTCTGTTTTCTCCTATATTGATAGATGTATGTGGAACTCTAAATCAAACACGGTTTGTGCTAGCTTCTTGAAACTTGACACGATAATGTAGTTTCAAGTTCTATCTCTAGGTTTTGTTTCCTCTTGATGTAGCCCTAAGCAGTGACTGGCGAGATACACTGTCCTTGAAAGGGGTTGCCAAGCTTCCCAAAATTACGAATCTCCAGAAATCTCAGAAACTATTTTTTCACCCAAACTGGATGATACTTTCAGGTAATGATCAGTACACTAAGCCCACTTGGTTCCCCAAATTTCGTTCTTCTATGTTGAAGCGTTCGTTTCCAGTAACAGTTTGAATTTTGGCGTTTCACTCTGTTTTCTCCTATATTTATAGATGTATGTGGAACTCTAAATCAAACACGGTTTGTGCTAGCTTCTTGAAACTTGACACGATAATGTAGTTTCAAGTTCTATCTCTAGGTTTTGTTTCCTCTTGATGTAGCCCTAAGCAGTGACTGGCGAGATACACTGTCCTTGAAAGGGGTTGCCAAGCTTCCCAAAATTACGAATCTCCAGAAATCTCAGCAACTATTTTTTCACCCAAACTGGATGATACTTTCAGGTAATGATCAGTACACTAAGCCCACTTGGTTCCCCAAATTTCGTTCTTCTATGTTGAAGCGTTCGTTTCCAGTAACAGTTTGAGTTTTGGCGTTTCACTCTGTTTTCTACTATATTGATAGATGTATGTGGAACTCTAAATTAAACACGGTTTGTGCTAGCTTCTTGAAACTTGACACGATAATGTAGTTTCAAGTTCTATCTCTAAGTTTTGTTTCCTCTTGATGTAGCCCTAAGCAGTGACTGGCGAGATACACTGTCCTTGAAAGGGGTTGCCAAGCTACCCAAAATTACGAATCTCCAGAAATCTCAGCAACTTTTTTTCACCCAAACTGGATGATACTTTCAGGTAATGATCAGTACACTAAGCCCACTTGGTTCCCCAAATTTCGTTCTTCTATTTTGAAGCGTTCGTTTCCAGTAACAGTTTGAATTTTGGCGTTTCACTCTGTTTTCTCCTATATTGATAGATGTATGTGGAACTCTAAATCAAACACGGTTTGTGCTAGCTTCTTGAAACTTGACACGATAATGTAGTTTCAAGTTCTATCTCTAGGTTTTGTTTCCTCTTGATGTAGCCCTAAGCAGTGACTGGCGAGATACACTGTCCTTGAAAGGGGTTGCCAAGCTTCCCAAAATTACGAATCTCCAGAAATCTCAGCAACTATTTTTTCACCCAAACTGGATGATACTTTCAGGTAATGATCAGTACACTAAGCCCACTTGGTTCCCCAAATTTCGTTCTTCTATGTTGAAGCGTTCGTTTCCAGTAACAGTTTGAATTTTGGCGTTTCACTCTGTTTTCTCCTATATTGATAGATGTATGTGGAACTCTAAATCAAACACGGTTTGTGCTAGCTTTTTGAAACTTGACACGATAATGTAGTTTCAAGTTCTCTCTCTAGGTTTTGTTTCCTCTTGATGTAGCCCTAAGCAGTGACTGGCGAGATACACTGTCCTTGAAAGGGGTTGCCAAGCTTCCCAAAATTACGAATCTGCAGAAATCTCAGCAACTATTTTTTCACCCAAACTGGATGATACTTTCAGGTAATGATCAGTACACTAAGCCCACTTGGTTCCCCAAATTTCGTTCTTCTATGTTGATCCGTTCGTTTCCAGTAACAGTTTGAATTTTGGCGTTTCACTCTGTTTTCTCCTATATTGATAGATGTATGTGGAACTCTAAATCAAACACGGTTTGTGCTAGCTTCTTGAAACTTGACACGATAATGTAGTTTCAAGTTCTATCTCTAGGTATTGTTTACTCTTGATGTAGCCCTAAGCAGTGACTGGCGAGATACACTGTCCTTGAAAGGGGTTGCCAAGCTTCCCAAAATTACGAATCCCCAGAAATCTCAGCAACCTTTTTTTCACCCAAACTGGATGATACTTTCAGGTAATGATCAGTACACTAAGCCCACTTGGTTCCCCAAATTTCGTTCTTCTATGTTGAAGCGTTCGTTTCCAGTAACAGTTTGAATTTTGGCGTTTCACTCTGTTTTCTCCTATATTGATAGATGTATGTGGAACTCTAAATCAAACACGGTTTGTGCTAGCTTCTTGAAACTTGACACGATAATGTAGTTTCAAGTTCTATCTCTAAGTTTCGTTTCCTCTTGATGTAGACCTAAGCAGTGACTGGCGAGATACACTGTCCTTGAAAGGGGTTGCCAAGCTCCCCAAAATTACGAATCTCCAGAAATCTCAGCAACTATTTTTTCACCCAAACTGGATGATACTTTCAGGTAATGATCAGTACACTAAGCCCACTTGGTTCCCCAAATTTCGTTCTTCTATGTTGAAGCGTTCGTTTCCAGTAACAGTTTGAATTTTGGCGTTTCACTCTGTTTTCTCCTATATTGATAGATGTATGTGGAACTCTAAATCAAACACGGTTTGTGCTAGCTTTTTGAAACTTGACACGATAATGTACTTTCAAGTTCTGTCTCTAGGTTTTGTTTCCTCTTGATGTAGCCCTAAGCAGTGACTGGCGAGATACACTGTCCTTGAAAGGGGTTGCCAAGCTACCCAAAATTACGAATCTCCAGAAATCTCAGCAACTTTTTTTCACCCAAACTGGATGATACTTTCAGGTAATGATCAGTACACTAAGCCCACTTGGTTCCCCAAATTTCGTTCTTCTATGTTGAAGCGTTCGTTTCCAGTAACAGTTTGAATTTTGGCGTTTCACTCTGTTTTCTCCTATATTGATAGATGTATGTGGAACTCTAAATCAAACACGGTTTGTGCTAGCTTCTTGAAACTTGACACGATAATGTAGTTTCAAGTTCTATCTCTAGGTTTTGTTTCCTCTTGATGTAGCCCTAAGCAGTGACTGGCGAGATACACTGTCCTTGAAAGGGGTTGCCAAGCTTCCCAAAATTACGAATCTCCAGAAATCTCAGAAACTATTTTTTCACCCAAACTGGATGATACTTTCAGGTAATGATCAGTACACTAAGCCCACTTGGTTCCCCAAATTTCGTTCTTCTATGTTGAAGCGTTCGTTTCCAGTAACAGTTTGAATTTTGGCGTTTCACTCTGTTTTCTCCTATATTGATAGATGTATGTGGAACTCTAAATCAAACACGGTTTGTGCTAGCTTCTTGAAACTTGACACGATAATGTAGTTTCAAGTTCTATCTCTAGGTTTTGTTTCCTCTTGATGTAGCCCTAAGCAGTGACTGGCGAGATACACTGTCCTTGAAAGGGGTTGCCAAGCTTCCCAAAATTACGAATCTCCAGAAATCTCAGAAACTATTTTTTCACCCAAACTGGATGATACTTTCAGGTAATGATCAGTACACTAAGCCCAGTTGGTTCCCCAAATTTCGTTCTTCTATGTTGAAGCGTTCGTTTCCAGTAACAGTTTGAATTTTGGCGTTTCACTCTGTTTTCTCCTATATTGATAGATGTATGTGGAACTCTAAATCAAACACGGTTTGTGCTAGCTTCTTGAAACTTGACACGATAATGTAGTTTCAAGTTCTATCTCTAGGTTTTGTTTCCTCTTGATGTAGCCCTAAGCAGTGACTGGCGAGATACACTGTCCTTGAAAGGGGTTGCCAAGCTTCCCAAAATTACGAATCTCCAGAAATCTCAGAAACTATTTTTTCACCCAAACTGGATGATACTTTCAGGTAATGATCAGTACACTAAGCCCACTTGGTTCCCCAAATTTCGTTCTTCTATGTTGAAGCGTTCGTTTCCAGTAACAGTTTGAATTTTGGCGTTTCACTCTGTTTTCTCCTATATTGATAGATGTATGTGGAACTCTAAATCAAACACGGTTTGTGCTAGCTTCTTGAAACTTGACACGATAATGTAGTTTCAAGTTCTATCTCTAGGTTTTGTTTCCTCTTTATGTAGCCCTAAGCAGTGACTGGCGAGATACACTGTCCTTGAAAGGGGTTGCCAAGCTTCCCATAATTACGAATCTCCAGAAATCTCAGCAACTATTTTTTCACCCAAACTGGATGATACTTTCAGGTAATGATCAGTACACTAAGCCCACTTGGTTCCCCAAATTTCGTTCTTCTATGTTGAAGCGTTCGTTTCCAGTAACAGTTTGAGTTTTGGCGTTTCACTCTGTTTTCTACTATATTGATAGATGTATGTGGAACTCTAAATTAAACACGGTTTGTGCTAGCTTCTTGAAACTTGACACGATAATGTAGTTTCAAGTTCTATCTCTAAGTTTTGTTTCCTCTTGATGTAGCCCTAAGCAGTGACTGGCGAGATACACTGTCCTTGAAAGGGGTTGCCAAGCTCCCCAAAATTACGAATCTCCAGAAATCTCAGCAACTTTTTTTCACCCAAACTGGATGATACTTTCAGGTAATGATCAGTACACTAAGCCCACTTGGTTCCCCAAATTTCGTCCTTCTATTTTGAAGCGTTCGTTTCCAGTAACAGTTTGAATTTTGGCGTTTCACTCTGTTTTCTCCTATATTGATAGATGTATGTGGAACTCTAAATCAAACACGGTTTGTGCTAGCTTCTTGAAACTTGACACGATAATGTAGTTTCAAGTTCTATCTCTAGGTTTTGTTTCCTCTTGATGTAGCCCTAAGCAGTGACTGGCGAGATACACTGTCCTTGAAAGGGGTTGCCAAGCTTCCCAAAATTACGAATCTCCAGAAATCTCAGCAACTATTTTTTCACCCAAACTGGATGATACTTTCAGGTAATGATCAGTACACTAAGCCCACTTGGTTCCCCAAATTTCGTTCTTCTATGTTGAAGCGTTCGTTTCCAGTAACAGTTTGAATTTTGGCGTTTCACTCTGTTTTCTCCTATATTGATAGATGTATGTGGAACTCTAAATCAAACACGGTTTGTGCTAGCTTCTTGAAACTTGACACGATAATGTAGTTTCAAGTTCTGTCTCTAGGTTTTGTTTCCTCTTGATGTAGCCCTAAGCAGTGACTGGCGAGATACACTGTCCTTGAAAGGGGTTGCCAAGCTTCCCAAAATTACGAATCTCCAGAAATCTCAGCAACTATTTTTTCACCCAAACTGGATGATACTTTCAGGTAATGATCAGTACACTAAGCCCACTTGGTTCCCCAAATTTCGTTCTTCTATGTTGAAGCGTTCGTTTCCAGTAACAGTTTGAATGTTGGCGTTTCACTCTGTTTTCTCCTATATTGATAGATGTATGTGGAACTCTAAATCAAACACGGTTTGTGCTAGCTTCTTGAAACTTGACACGATAATGTAGTTTCAAGTTCTGTCTCTAGGTTTTGTTTCCTCTTGATGTAGCCCTAAGCAGTGACTGGCGAGATACACTGTCCTTGAAAGGGGTTGCCAAGCTCCCCAAAATTACGAATCTCCAGAAATCTCAGCAACTATTTTTTCACCCAAACTGGATGATACTTTCAGGTAATGATCAGTACACTAAGCCCAGTTGGTTCCCCAAATTTCGTTCTTCTATGTTGAAGCGTTCGTTTCCAGTAACAGTTTGAATTTTGGCGTTTCACTCTGTTTTCTCCTATATTGATAGATGTATGTGGAACTCTAAATCAAACACGGTTTGTGCTAGCTTCTTGAAACTTGACACGATAATGTAGTTTCAAGTTCTATCTCTAGGTTTTGTTTCCTCTTGATGTAGCCCTAAGCAGTGACTGGCGAGATACACTGTCCTTGAAAGGGGTTGCCAAGCTACCCAAAATTACGAATCTCCAGAAATCTCAGAAACTATTTTTTCACCCAAACTGGATGATACTTTCAGGTAATGATCAGTACACTAAGCCCAGTTGGTTCCCCAAATTTCGTTCTTCTATGTTGAAGCGTTCGTTTCCAGTAACAGTTTGAATTTTGGCGTTTCACTCTGTTTTCTCCTATATTGATAGATGTATGTGGAACTCTAAATCAAACACGGTTTGTGCTAGCTTCTTGAAACTTGACACGATAATGTAGTTTCAAGTTCTATCTCTAGGTTTTGTTTCCTCTTTATGTAGCCCTAAGCAGTGACTGGCGAGATACACTGTCCTTGAAAGGGGTTGCCAAGCTTCCCAAAATTACGAATCTCCAGAAATCTCAGAAACTATTTTTTCACCCAAACTGGATGATACTTTCAGGTAATGATCAGTACACTAAGCCCACTTGGTTCCCCAAATTTCGTTCTTCTATGTTGAAGCGTTCGTTTCCAGTAACAGTTTGAATTTTGGCGTTTCACTCTGTTTTCTCCTATATTGATAGATGTATGTGGAACTCTAAATCAAACACGGTTTGTGCTAGCTTCTTGAAACTTGACACGATAATGTAGTTTCAAGTTCTATCTCTAGGTTTTGTTTCCTCTTGATGTAGCCCTAAGCAGTGACTGGCGAGATACACTGTCCTTGAAAGGGGTTGCCAAGCTTCCCAAAATTACGAATCTCCAGAAATCTCAGCAACTATTTTTTCACCCAAACTGGATGATACTTTCAGGTAATGATCAGTACACTAAGCCCACTTGGTTCCCCAAATTTCGTTCTTCTATGTTGAAGCGTTCGTTTCCAGTAACAGTTTGAATTTTGGCGTTTCACTCTGTTTTCTCCTATATTGATAGATGTATGTGGAACTCTAAATCAAACACGGTTTGTGCTAGCTTCTTGAAACTTGACACGATAATGTAGTTTCAAGTTCTATCTCTAGGTTTTGTTTCCTCTTGATGTAGCCCTAAGCAGTGACTGGCGAGATACACTGTCCTTGAAAGGGGTTGCCAAGCTACCCAAAATTACGAATCTCCAGAAATCTCAGAAACTATTTTTTCACCCAAACTGGATGATACTTTCAGGTAATGATCAGTACACTAAGCCCAGTTGGTTCCCCAAATTTCGTTCTTCTATGTTGAAGCGTTCGTTTCCAGTAACAGTTTGAATTTTGGCGTTTCACTCTGTTTTCTCCTATATTGATAGATGTATGTGGAACTCTAAATCAAACACGGTTTGTGCTAGCTTCTTGAAACTTGACACGATAATGTAGTTTCAAGTTCTATCTCTAGGTTTTGTTTCCTCTTGATGTAGCCCTAAGCAGTGACTGGCGAGATACACTGTCCTTGAAAGGGGTTGCCAAGCTTCCCAAAATTACGAATCTCCAGAAATCTCAGAAACTATTTTTTCACCCAAACTGGATGATACTTTCAGGTAATGATCAGTACACTAAGCCCACTTGGTTCCCCAAATTTCGTTCTTCTATGTTGAAGCGTTCGTTTCCAGTAACAGTTTGAATTTTGGCGTTTAACTCTGTTTTCTCCTATATTGATAGATGTATGTGGAACTCTAAATCAAACACGGTTTGTGCTAGCTTCTTGAAACTTGACACGATAATGTAGTTTCAAGTTCTATCTCTAGGTTTTGTTTCCTCTTGATGTAGCCCTAAGCAGTGACTGGCGAGATACACTGTCCTTGAAAGGGGTTGCCAAGCTTCCCAAAATTACGAATCTCCAGAAATCTCAGCAACTATTTTTTCACCCAAACTGGATGATACTTTCAGGTAATGATCAGTACACTAAGCCCACTTGGTTCCCCAAATTTCGTTCTTCTATGTTGAAGCGTTCGTTTCCAGTAACAGTTTGAGTTTTGGCGTTTCACTCTGTTTTCTACTATATTGATAGATGTATGTGGAACTCTAAATTAAACACGGTTTGTGCTAGCTTCTTGAAACTTGACACGATAATGTAGTTTCAAGTTCTATCTCTAAGTTTTGTTTCCTCTTGATGTAGCCCTAAGCAGTGACTGGCGAGATACACTGTCCTTGAAAGGGGTTGCCAAGCTACCCAAAATTACGAATCTCCAGAAATCTCAGCAACTTTTTTTCACCCAAACTGGATGATACTTTCAGGTAATGATCAGTACACTAAGCCCACTTGGTTCCCCAAATTTCGTCCTTCTATTTTGAAGCGTTCGTTTCCAGTAACAGTTTGAATTTTGGCGTTTCACTCTGTTTTCTCCTATATTGATAGATGTATGTGGAACTCTAAATCAAACACGGTTTGTGCTAGCTTCTTGAAACTTGACACGATAATGTAGTTTCAAGTTCTATCTCTAGGTTTTGTTTCCTCTTGATGTAGCCCTAAGCAGTGACTGGCGAGATACACTGTCCTTGAAAGGGGTTGCCAAGCTTCCCAAAATTACGAATCTCCAGAAATCTCAGCAACTATTTTTTCACCCAAACTGGATGATACTTTCAGGTAATGATCAGTACACTAAGCCCACTTGGTTCCCCAAATTTCGTTCTTCTATGTTGAAGCGTTCGTTTCCAGTAACAGTTTGAATTTTGGCGTTTCACTCTGTTTTCTCCTATATTGATAGATGTATGTGGAACTCTAAATCAAACACGGTTTGTGCTAGCTTCTTGAAACTTGACACGATAATGTAGTTTCAAGTTCTGTCTCTAGGTTTTGTTTCCTCTTGATGTAGCCCTAAGCAGTGACTGGCGAGATACACTGTCCTTGAAAGGGGTTGCCAAGCTTCCCAAAATTACGAATCTCCAGAAATCTCAGCAACTATTTTTTCACCCAAACTGGATGATACTTTCAGGTAATGATCAGTACACTAAGCCCACTTGGTTCCCCAAATTTCGTTCTTCTATGTTGAAGCGTTCGTTTCCAGTAACAGTTTGAATGTTGGCGTTTCACTCTGTTTTCTCCTATATTGATAGATGTATGTGGAACTCTAAATCAAACACGGTTTGTGCTAGCTTCTTGAAACTTGACACGATAATGTAGTTTCAAGTTCTGTCTCTAGGTTTTGTTTCCTCTTGATGTAGCCGTAAGCAGTGACTGGCGAGATACACTGTCCTTGAAAGGGGTTGCCAAGCTACCCAAAATTACGAATCTCCAGAAATCTCAGCAAATATTTTTTCACCCAAACTGGATGATACTTTCAGGTAATGATCAGTACACTAAGCCCAGTTGGTTCCCCAAATTTCGTTCTTCTATGTTGAAGCGTTCGTTTCCAGTAACAGTTTGAATTTTGGCGTTTCACTCTGTTTTCTCCTATATTGATAGATGTATGTGGAACTCTAAATCAAACACGGTTTGTGCTAGCTTCTTGAAACTTGACACGATAATGTAGTTTCAAGTTCTATCTCTAGGTTTTGTTTCCTCTTGATGTAGCCCTAAGCAGTGACTGGCGAGATACACTGTCCTTGAAAGGGGTTGCCAAGCTTCCCAAAATTACGAATCTCCAGAAATCTCAGCAACTATTTTTTCACCCAAACTGGATGATACTTTCAGGTAATGATCAGTACACTAAGCCCACTTGGTTCCCCAAATTTCGTCCTTCTATTTTGAAGCGTTCGTTTCCAGTAACAGTTTGAATTTTGGCGTTTCACTCTGTTTTCTCCTATATTGATAGATGTATGTGGAACTCTAAATCAAACACGGTTTGTGCTAGCTTCTTGAAACTTGACACGATAATGTAGTTTCAAGTTCTATCTCTAGGTTTTGTTTCCTCTTGATGTAGCCCTAAGCAGTGACTGGCGAGATACACTGTCCTTAAAAGGGGTTGCCAAGCTTCCCAAAATTACGAATCTCCAGAAATCTCAGCAACTATTTTTTCACCCAAACTGGATGATACTTTCAGGTAATGATCAGTACACTAAGCCCAGTTGGTTCCCCAAATTTCGTTCTTCTATGTTGAAGCGTTCGTTTCCAGTAACAGTTTGAATTTTGGCGTTTCACTCTGTTTTCTCCTATATTGATAGATGTATGTGGAACTCTAAATCAAACACGGTTTGTGCTAGCTTCTTGAAACTTGACACGATAATGTAGTTTCAAGTTCTGTCTCTAGGTTTTGTTTCCTCTTGATGTAGCCCTAAGCAGTGACTGGCGAGATACACTGTCCTTGAAAGGGGTTGCCAAGCTTCCCAAAATTACGAATCTCCAGAAATCTCAGCAACTATTTTTTCACCCAAACTGGATGATACTTTCAGGTAATGATCAGTACACTAAGCCCACTTGGTTCCCCAAATTTCGTTCTTCTATGTTGAAGCGTTCGTTTCCAGTAACAGTTTGAATGTTGGCGTTTCACTCTGTTTTCTCCTATATTGATAGATGTATGTGGAACTCTAAATCAAACACGGTTTGTGCTAGCTTCTTGAAACTTGACACGATAATGTAGTTTCAAGTTCTGTCTCTAGGTTTTGTTTCCTCTTGATGTAGCCCTAAGCAATGACTGGCGAGATACACTGTCCTTGAAAGGGGTTGCCAAGCTACCCAAAATTACGAATCTCCAGAAATCTCAGCAACTATTTTTTCACCCAAACTGGATGATACTTTCAGGTAATGATCAGTACACTAAGCCCACTTGGTTCCCCAAATTTCGTTCTTCTATGTTGAAGCATTCGTTTCCAGTAACAGTTTGAATTTTGGCGTTTCACTCTGTTTTCTCCTATATTGATAGATGTATGTGGAACTCTAAATCAAACACGGTTTGTGCTAGCTTTTTGAAACTTGACACGATAATGTAGTTTCAAGTTCTCTCTCTAGGTTTTGTTTCCTCTTGATGTAGACCTAAGCAGTGACTGGCGAGATACACTGTCCTTGAAAGGGGTTGCCAAGCTTCCCAAAATTACGAATCTCCAGAAATCTCAGAAACTATTTTTTCACCCAAACTTGATGATACTTTCAGGTAATGATCAGTACACTAAGCCCACTTGGTTCCCCAAATTTCGTTCTTCTATGTTGAAGCGTTCGTTTCCAGTAACAGTTTGAGTTTTGGCGTTTCACTCTGTTTTCTACTATATTGATAGATGTATGTGGAACTCTAAATTAAACACGGTTTGTGCTAGCTTCTTGAAACTTGACACGATAATGTAGTTTCAAGTTCTATCTCTAAGTTTCGTTTCCTCTTGATGTAGCCCTAAGCAGTGACTGGCGAGATACACTGTCCTTGAAAGGGGTTGCCAAGCTCCCCAAAATTACGAATCTCCAGAAATCTCAGCAACTATTTTTTCACCCAAACTGGATGATACTTTCAGGTAATGATCAGTACACTAAGCCCACTTGGTTCCCCAAATTTCGTTCTTCTATGTTGAAGCGTTCGTTTCCAGTAACAGTTTGAATTTTGGCGTTTCACTTTGTTTTCTCCTATATTGATAGATGTATGTGGAACTCTAAATCAAACACGGTTTGTGCTAGCTTTTTGAAACTTGACACGATAATGTACTTTCAAGTTCTGTCTCTAGGTTTTGTTTCCTCTTGATGTAGCCCTAAGCAGTGACTGGCGAGATACACTGTCCTTGAAAGGGGTTGCCAAGCTACCCAAAATTACGAATCTCCAGAAATCTCAGCAACTTTTTTTCACCCAAACTGGATGACACTTTCAGGTAATGATCAGTACACTAAGCCCACTTGGTTCCCCAAATTTCGTTCTTCTATGTTGAAGCGTTCGTTTCCAGTAACAGTTTGAATTTTGGCGTTTCACTCTGTTTTCTCCTATATTGATAGATGTATGTGGAACTCTAAATCAAACACGGTTTGTGCTAGCTTCTTGAAACTTGACACGATAATGTAGTTTCAAGTTCTGTCTCTAGGTTTTGTTTCCTCTTGATGTAGCCCTAAGCAGTGACTGGCGAGATACACTGTCCTTGAAAGGGGTTGCCAAGCTTCCCAAAATTACGAATCTCCAGAAATCTCAGAAACTATTTTTTCACCCAAACTGGATGATACTTTCAGGTAATGATCAGTACACTAAGCCCACTTGGTTCCCCAAATTTCGTTCTTCTATGTTGAAGCGTTCGTTTCCAGTAACAGTTTGAATGTTGGCGTTTCACTCTGTTTTCTCCTATATTGATAGATGTATGTGGAACTCTAAATCAAACACGGTTTGTGCTAGCTTCTTGAAACTTGACACGATAATGTAGTTTCAAGTTCTGTCTCTAGGTTTTGTTTCCTCTTGATGTAGCCCTAAGCAGTGACTGGCGAGATACACTGTCCTTGAAAGGGGTTGCCAAGCTACCCAAAATTACGAATCTCCAGAAATCTCAGCAACTATTTTTTCACCCAAACTGGATGATACTTTCAGGTAATGATCAGTACACTAAGCCCAGTTGGTTCCCCAAATTTCGTTCTTCTATGTTGAAGCGTTCGTTTCCAGTAACAGTTTGAATTTTGGCGTTTCACTCTGTTTTCTCCTATATTCATAGATGTATGTGGAACTCTAAATCAAACACGGTTTGTGCTAGCTTCTTGAAACTTGACACGATAATGTAGTTTCAAGTTCTATCTCTAGGTTTTGTTTCCTCTTGATGTAGCCCTAAGCAGTGACTGGCGAGATACACTGTCCTTGAAAGGGGTTGCCAAGCTTCCCAAAATTACGAATCTCCAGAAATCTCAGAAACTATTTTTTCACCCAAACTGGATGATACTTTCAGGTAATGATCAGTACACTAAGCCCACTTGGTTCCCCAAATTTCGTTCTTCTATGTTGAAGCGTTCGTTTCCAGTAACAGTTTGAATTTTGGCGTTTCACTCTGTTTTCTCCTATATTGATAGATGTATGTGGAACTCTAAATCAAACACGGTTTGTGCTAGCTTCTTGAAACTTGACACGATAATGTAGTTTCAAGTTCTATCTATAAGTTTCGTTTCCTCTTGATGTAGCCCTAAGCCGTGACTGGCGAGATACACTGTCCTTGAAAGGGGTTGCCAAGCTTCCCAAAATTACGAATCTCCAGAAATCTCAGCAACTATTTTTTCACCCAAACTGGATGATACTTTCAGGTAATGATCAGTACACTAAGCCCACTTGGTTCCCCAAATTTCGTTCTTCTATGTTGAAGCGTTCGTTTCCAGTAACAGTTTGAATTTTGGCGTTTCACTCTGTTTCCTCCAATATTGATAGGTGTACGTGGAACTCTAAATCAAACACGGTTTGTGCTAGCTTTTTGAATCTTGACACTATAATGTAGATTCAAGTTCTATCTCGATTTTTTGTTTCCTCTTGATGTAGCCCTAAGCAGTGACTGGCGAGATCACACTGTCCTTGAAAGGGGTTGCCAAGCTTCCCAAAATTACGAATCTCCTGAAATCTCAGCAAATAATTTTTCACCCAAACTGGATGATACTTTCAGGTAATGATCAGTACACTAAGCCCACTTGGTTCCCCAAATTTCGTTCTTCTATGTTGAAGCGTTCGTTTCCAGTAACAGTTTGAGTTTTGGCGTTTCACTCTGTTTTCTACTATATTGATAGATGTATGTGGAACTCTAAATTAAACACGGTTTGTGCTAGCTTCTTGAAACTTGACACGATAATGTAGTTTCAAGTTCTATCTCTAAGTTTTGTTTCCTCTTGATGTAGCCCTAAGCAGTGACTGGCGAGATACACTGCCCTTGAAAGGGGTTGCCAAGCTACCCAAAATTACGAATCTCCAGAAATCTCAGCAACTTTTTTTCACCCAAACTGGATGATACTTTCAGGTAATGATCAGTACACTAAGCCCACTTGGTTCCCCAAATTTCGTCCTTCTATTTTGAAGCGTTCGTTTCCAGTAACAGTTTGAATTTTGGCGTTTCACTCTGTTTTCTCCTATATTGATAGATGTATGTGGAACTCTAAATCAAACACGGTTTGTGCTAGCTTCTTGAAACTTGACACGATAATGTAGTTTCAAGTTCTATCTCTAGGTTTTGTTTCCTCTTGATGTAGCCCTAAGCAGTGACTGGCGAGATACACTGTCCTTGAAAGGGGTTGCCAAGCTTCCCAAAATTACGAATCTCCAGAAATCTCAGCAACTATTTTTTCACCCAAACTGGATGATACTTTCAGGTAATGATCAGTACACTAAGCCCACTTGGTTCCCCAAATTTCGTTCTTCTATGTTGAAGCGTTCGTTTCCAGTAACAGTTTGAATTTTGGCGTTTCACTCTGTTTTCTCCTATATTGATAGATGTATGTGGAACTCTAAATCAAACACGGTTTGTGCTAGCTTCTTGAAACTTGACACGATAATGTAGTTTCAAGTTCTGTCTCTAGGTTTTGTTTCCTCTTGATGTAGCCCTAAGCAGTGACTGGCGAGATACACTGTCCTTGAAAGGGGTTGCCAAGCTTCCCAAAATTACGAATCTCCAGAAATCTCAGCAACTATTTTTTCACCCAAACTGGATGATACTTTCAGGTAATGATCAGTACACTAAGCCCACTTGGTTCCCCAAATTTCGTTCTTCTATGTTGAAGCGTTCGTTTCCAGTAACAGTTTGAATGTTGGCGTTTCACTCTGTTTTCTCCTATATTGATAGATGTATGTGGAACTCTAAATCAAACACGGTTTGTGCTAGCTTCTTGAAACTTGACACGATAATGTAGTTTCAAGTTCTGTCTCTAGGTTTTGTTTCCTCTTGATGTAGCCCTAAGCAGTGACTGGCGAGATACACTGTCCTTGAAAGGGGTTGCCAAGCTACCCAAAATTACGAATCTCCAGAAATCTCAGCAACTATTTTTTCACCCAAACTGGATGATACTTTCAGGTAATGATCAGTACACTAAGCCCACTTGGTTCCCCAAATTTCGTTCTTCTATGTTGAAGCGTTCGTTTCCAGTAACAGTTTGAATTTTGGCGTTTCACTCTGTTTTCTCCTATATTGATAGATGTATGTGGAACTCTAAATCCAACTCGGTTTGTGCTAGCTTCTTGAAACTTGACACGATAATGTAGTTTCAAGTTCTATCTCTAGGTTTTGTTTCCTCTTGATATAGCCCTAAGCAGTGACTGGCGAGATACACTGTCCTTGAAAGGGGTTGCCAAGCTTCCCAAAATTACGAATCTCCAGAAATCTCAGCAACTATTTTTTCACCCAAACTGGATGATTCTTTCAGGTAATGATCAGTACACTAAGCCCACTTGGTTCCCCAAATTTCGTTCTTCTATGTTGAAGCGTTCGTTTCCAGTAACAGTTTGAATTTTGGCGTTTCAGTCTGTTTTCTCCTATATTGATAGATGTATGTGGAACTCTAAATCAAACACAGTTTGTGCTAGCTTTTTGAAACTTGACACGATAATGTAGTTTCAAGTTCTATCTCTAGGTTTTGTTTCCTCTTGATGTAGCCCTAAGCAGTGACTGGCGAGATACACTGTCCTTGAAAGGTGTTGCCAAGCTTCCCAAAATTACGAATCTCCAGAAATCTCAGCAACTATTTTTTCACCCAAACTGGATGATACTTTCAGGTAATGATCAGTACACTAAGCCCACTTGGTTCCCCAAATTTCGTTCTTCTATGTTGAACCGTTCGTTTCCAGTAACAGTTTGAATTTTGGCGTTTCACTCTGTTTTCTCCTACATTGATAGATATATGTGGAACTCTAAATCAAACACGGTTTGTGCTAGCTTCTTGAAACTTGACACGATAATGTAGTTTCATGTTCTGTCTCTAGGTTTTGTTTCCTCTTGATGTAGCCCTAAGCAGTGACTGGCGAGATACACTGTCCTTGAAAGGGGTTGCCAAGCTTCCCAAAATTACGAATCTCCAGATATCTCAGAAACTATTTTTCACCCAAACTGGATGATACTTTCAGGTAATGATCAGTACACTAAGCCCACTTGGTTCCCCAAATTTCGTTCTTCTATGTTGAAGCGTTCGTTTCCAGTAACAGTTTGAATTTTGGCGTTTCACTCTGTTTTCTCCTATATTGATAGATGTATGTGGAACTCTAAATCAAACACGGTTTGTGCTAGCTTCTTGAAACTTGACACGATAATGTAGTTTCAAGTTCTTTCTCTAGGTTTTGTTTCCTCTTGATGTAGCCCTAAGCAGTGACTGGCGAGATACACTGTCCTTGAAAGGGGTTGCCAAGCTTCCCAAAATTACGAATCTCCAGAAATCTCAGCAACTATTTTTTCACCCAAACTGGATGATACTTTCAGGTAATGATCAGTACACTAAGCCCACTTGGTTCCCCAAATTTCGTTCTTCTATGTTGAAGCGTTCGTTTCCAGTAACAGTTTGAATTTTGGCGTTTCACTGCGTTTTCTCCTATATTGATAGATGTATGTGGAACTCTAAATCAAACACGGTTTGTGCTACCTTCTTGAAACTTGACACGATAATGTAGTTTCAAGTTCTATCTCTAAGTTTCGTTTCCTCTTGATGTAGCCCTAAGCAGTGACTGGCGAGATACACTGTCCTTGAAAGGGGTTGCCAAGCTTCCCAAAATTACGAATCTCCAGAAATCTCAGCAACTATTTTTTCACCCAAACTGGATGATACTTTCAGGTAATGATCAGTACACTAAGCCCACTTGGTTCCCCAAATTTCGTTCTTCTATGTTGAAGCGTTCGTTTCCAGTAACAGTTTGAATTTTGGCGTTTCACTCTGTTTCCTCCAATATTGATAGGTGTACGTGGAACTCTAAATCAAACACGGTTTGTGCTAGCTTTTTGAATCTTGACACGATAATGTAGATTCAAGTTCTATCTCGATGTTTTGTTTCCTCTTGATGTAGCCCTAAGCAGTGACTGGCGAGATCACACTGTCCTTGAAAGGGGTTGCCAAGCTTCCCAAAATTACGAATCTCCTGAAATCTCAGCAAATAATTTTTCACCCAAACTGGATGATACTTTCAGGTAATGATCAGTACACTAAGCCCACTTGGTTCCCCAAATTTCGTTCTTCTATGTTGAAGCGTTCGTTTCCAGTAACAGTTTGAATTTTGGCGTTTCACTCTGTTTTCTACTATATTGATAGATGTATGTGGAACTCTAAATCAAACACGGTTTGTGCTAGCTTCTTGAAACTTGACACGATAATGTAGTTTCAAGTTCTATCTCTAGGTTTTGTTTCCTCTTGATGTAGCCCTAAGCAGTGACTGGCGAGATACACTGTCCTTGAAAGGGGTTGCCAAGCTTCCCAAAATTACGAATCTCCAGAAATCTCAGAAACTATTTTTTCACCCAAACTGGATGATACTTTCAGGTAATGATCAGTACACTAAGCCCACTTGGTTCCCCAAATTTCGTTCTTCTATGTTGAAGCGTTCGTTTCCAGTAACAGTTTGAATTTTGGCGTTTCACTCTGTTTTCTCCTATATTGATAGATGTATGTGGAACTCTAAATCAAACACGGTTTGTGCTAGCTTCTTGAAACTTGACACGATAATATAGTTTCAAGTTCTGTCTCTAGGTTTTGTTTCCTCTTGATGTAGCCCTAAGCAGTGACTGGCGAGATACACTGTCCTTGAAAGGGGTTGCCAAGCTTCCCAAAATTACGAATCTCCAGAAATCTCAGCAACTATTTTTTTCACCCAAACTGGATGATACTTTCAGGTAATGATCAGTACACTAAGCCCACTTGGTTCCCCAAATTTCGTTCTTCTATGTTGAAGCGTTCGTTTCCAGTAACAGTTTGAATTTTGGCGTTTCACTCTGTTTTCTCCTATATTGATAGATGTATGTGGAACTCTAAATCAAACACGGTTTGTGCTAGCTTTTTGAAACTTGACACGATAATGTACTTTCAAGTTCTGTCTCTAGGTTTTGTTTCCTCTTGATGTAGCCCTAAGCAGTGACTGGCGAGATACACTGTCCTTGAAAGGGGTTGCCAAGCTACCCAAAATTACGAATCTCCAGAAATCTCAGCAACTATTTTTTCACCCAAACTGGATGATACTTTCAGGTAATGATCAGTACACTAAGCCCAGTTGGTTCCCCAAATTTCGTTCTTCTATGTTGAAGCGTTCGTTTCCAGTAACAGTTTGAATTTTGGCGTTTCACTCTGTTTTCTCCTATATTGATAGATGTATGTGGAACTCTAAATCAAACTCGGTTTGTGCTAGCTTCTTGAAACTTGACACGATAATGTAGTTTCAAGTTCTATCTCTAGGTTTTGTTTCCTCTTGATGTAGCCCTAAGCAGTGACTGGCGAGATACACTGTCCTTGAAAGGGGTTGCCAAGCTTCCCAAAATTACGAATCTCCAGAAATCTCAGAAACTACTTTTTCACCCAAACTGGATGATACTTTCAGGTAATGATCAGTACACTAAGCCCACTTGGTTCCCCAAATTTCGTTCTTCTATGTTGAAGCGTTCGTTTCCAGTAACAGTTTGAATTTTGGCGTTTCACTCTGTTTTCTCCTATATTGATAGATGTATGTGGAACTCTAAATCAAACACGGTTTGTGCTAGCTTTTTGAAACTTGACACGATAATGTAGTTTCAAGTTCTATCTCTAGGTTTTGTTTCCTCTTGATGTAGCCCTAAGCAGTGACTGGCGAGATACACTGTCCTTGAAAGGGGTTGCCAAGCTTCCCAAAATTACGAATCTCCAGAAATCTCAGAAACTATTTTTTCACCCAAACTGGATGATACTTTCAGGTAATGATCAGTACACTAAGCCCACTTGGTTCCCCAAATTTCGTTCTTCTATGTTGAACCGTTCGTTTCCAGTAACAGTTTGAATTTTGGCGTTTCACTCTGTTTTCTCCTACATTGATAGATATATGTGGAACTCTAAATCAAACACGGTTTGTGCTAGCTTCTTGAAACTTGACACGATAATGTAGTTTCATGTTCTGTCTCTAGGTTTTGTTTCCTCTTGATGTAGCCCTAAGCAGTGACTGGCGAGATACACTGTCCTTGAAAGGGGTTGCCAAGCTTCCCAAAATTACGAATCTCCAGATATCTCAGAAACTATTTTTCACCCAACCTGGATGATACTTTCAGGTAATGATCAGTACACTAAGTCCACTTGGTTCCCCAAATTTCGTTCTTCTATGTTGAAGCGTTCGTTTCCAGTAACAGTTTGAATTTTGGCGTTTCACTCTGTTTTCTCCTATATTGATAGATGTATGTGGAACTCTAAATCAAACACGGTTTGTGCTAGCTTCTTGAAACTTGACACGATAATGTAGTTTCAAGTTCTTTCTCTAGGTTTTGTTTCCTCTTGATGTAGCCCTAAGCAGTGACTGGCGAGATACACTGTCCTTGAAAGGGGTTGCCAAGCTTCCCAAAATTACGAATCTCCAGAAATCTCAGCAACTATTTTTTCACCCAAACTGGATGATACTTTCAGGTAATGATCAGTACACTAAGCCCACTTGGTTCCCCAAATTTCGTTCTTCTATGTTGAAGCGTTCGTTTCCAGTAACAGTTTGAATTTTGGCGTTTCACTGCGTTTTCTCCTATATTGATAGATGAATGTGGAACTCTAAATCAAACACGGTTTGTGCTACCTTCTTGAAACTTGACACGATAATGTAGTTTCAAGTTCTATCTCTAAGTTTCGTTTCCTCTTGATGTAGCCCTAAGCAGTGACTGGCGAGATACACTGTCCTGAAAGGGGTTGCCAAGCTTCCCAAAATTACGAATCTCCAGAAATCTCAGCAACTATTTTTTCACCCAAACTGGATGATACTTTCAGGTAATGATCAGTACACTAAGCCCACTTGGTTCCCCAAGTTTCGTTCTTCTATGTTGAAGCGTTCATTTCCAGTAACAGTTTGAATTTTGGCGTTTCACTCTGTTTCCTCCAATATTGATAGGTGTACGTGGAACTCTAAATCAAACACGGTTTGTGCTAGCTTTTTGAATCTTGACACGATAATGTAGATTCAAGTTCTATCTCGATGTTTTGTTTCCTCTTGATGTAGCCCTAAGCAGTGACTGGCGAGATCACACTGTCCTTGAAAGGGGTTGCCAAGCTTCCCAAAATTACGAATCTCCTGAAATCTCAGCAAATAATTTTTCACCCAAACTGGATGATACTTTCAGGTAATGATCAGTACACTAAGCCCACTTGGTTCCCCAAATTTCGTTCTTCTATGTTGAAGCGTTCGTTTCCAGTAACAGTTTGAATTTTGGCGTTTCACTCTGTTTTCTTCTATATTGATAGATGTATGTGGAACTCTAAATTAAACACGGTTTGTGCTAGCTTCTTGAAACTTGACACGATAATGTAGTTTCAAGTTCTATCTCTAGGTTTTGTTTCCTCTTGATGTAGCCCTAAGCAGTGACTGGCGAGATACACTGTCCTTGAAAGGGGTTGCCAGGCTTCCCAAAATTACGAATCTCCAGAAATCTGAGCAACTATTTTTTCACCCAAACTGGATGATACTTTCAGGTAATGATCAGTACACTAAGCCCACTTGGTTCCCCAAATTTCGTTCTTCTATGTTGAAGCGTTCGTTTCCAGTAACAGTTTGAATTTTGGCGTTTCACTCTGTTTTCTCCTATATTGAGAGATGTATGTGGAACTCTAAATCAAACACGGTTTGTGCTAGCTTCTTGAAACTTGACACGATAATGTAGTTTCAAGTTTTGTCTCTAGGTTTTGTTTCCTCTTGATGTAGCCCTAAGCAGTGACTGGCGAGATACACTGTCCTTGAAAGGGGTTGCCAAGCTTCCCAAAATTACGAATCTCCAGAAATCTCAGCAACTATTTTTTCACCCAAACTGGATGATACTTTCAGGTAATGATCAGTACACTAAGCCCACTTGGTTCCCCAAATTTCGTTCTTCTATGTTGAAGCGTTCGTTTCCAATAACAGTTTGAATTTTGGCGTTTCACTCTGTTTTCTCCTATATTGATAGATGTATGTGGAACTCTAAATCAAACACGGTTTGTGCTACCTTCTTGAAACTTGACACGATAATGTAGTTTCAAGTTCTATCTCTAAGTTTCGTTTCCTCTTGATGTAGCCCTAAGCAGTGACTGGCGAGATACACTGTCCTTGAAAGGGGTTGCCAAGCTTCCCAAAATTACGAATCTCCAGAAATCTCAGCAACTATTTTTTCACCCAAACTGGATGATACTTTCAGGTAATGATCAGTACACTAAGCCCACTTGGTTCCCCAAGTTTCGTTCTTCTATGTTGAAGCGTTCGTTTCCAGTAACAGTTTGAAGTTTGGCGTTTCACTCTGTTTCCTCCAATATTGATAGGTGTACGTGGAACTCTAAATCAAACACGGTTTGTGCTAGCTTTTTGAATCTTGACACGATAATGTAGATTCAAGTTCTATCTCGATGTTTTGTTTCCTCTTGATGTAGCCCTAAGCAGTGACTGGCGAGATCACACTGTCCTTGAAAGGGGTTGCCAAGCTTCCCAAAATTACGAATCTCCTGAAATCTCAGCAAATAATTTTTCACCCAAACTGGATGATACTTTCAGGTAATGATCAGTACACTAAGCCCACTTGGTTCCCCAAATTTCGTTCTTCTATGTTGAAGCGTTCGTTTCCAGTAACAGTTTGAATTTTGGCGTTTCACTCTGTTTTCTCCTATATTGATAGATGTATGTGGAACTCTAAATTAAACACGGTTTGTGCTAGCTTCTTGAAACTTGACACGATAATGTAGTTTCAAGTTCTATCTCTAGGTTTTGTTTCCTCTTGATGTAGCCCTAAGCAGTGACTGGCGAGATACACTGTCCTTGAAAGGGGTTGCCAGGCTTCCCAAAATTACGAATCTCCAGAAATCTGAGCAACTATTTTTTCACCCAAACTGGATGATACTTTCAGGTAATGATCAGCACACTAAGCCCACTTGTTTCCCCATATTTCGTTCTTCTATGTTGAAGCGTTCGTTTCCAGTAACAGTTTGAATTTTGGCGTTTCACTCTGTTTTCTCCTATATTGATAGATGTATGTGGAACTCTAAATCAAACACGGTTTGTGCTAGCTTCTTGAAACTTCACACGATAATGTAGTTTCAAGTTCTATCTCTAGTTTTTGTTTCCTCTTGATGTAGCCCTAAGCAGTGACTGGCGAGATACACTTTCCTTGAAAGGGGTTGCCAAGCTTCCCAAAATTACGAATCTCCAGAAATCTCAGCAACTATTTTTTCACCCAAACTGGATGATACTTTCAGGTAATGATCAGTACACTAAGCCCAGTTGGTTCCCCAAATTTCATTCTTCTATGTTGAAGCGTTCGTTTCCAGTAACAGTTTGAATTTTGGCGTTTCACTCTGTTTTCTCCTATATTGATAGATGTATGTGGAACTCTAAATCAAACACGGTTTGTGCTAGCTTTTTGAAACTTGACACGATAATGTACTTTCAAGTTCTGTCTCTAGGTTTTGTTTCCTCTTGATGTAGCCCTAAGCAGTGACTGGCGAGATACACTGTCCTTGAAAGGGGTTGCCAAGCTACCCAAAATTACGTATCTCCAGAAATCTCAGCAACTATTTCTTCACCCAAACTGGATGATACTTTCAGGTAATGATCAGTACACTAAGCCCAGTTGGTTCCCCAAATTTCGTTCTTCTATGTTGAAGCGTTCGTTTCCAGTAACAGTTTGAATTTTGGCGTTTCACTCTGTTTTCTCCTATATTGATAGATGTATGTGGAACTCTAAATCAAACACGGTTTGTGCTAGCTTATTGAAACTTGACACGATAATGTAGTTTCAAGTTCTGTCTCTAGGTTTTGTTTCCTCTTGATGTAGCCCTAAGCAGTGACTGGCGAGATACACTGTCCTTGAAAGGGGTTGCCAAGCTTCCCAAAATTACGAATCTCCAGAAATCTCAGCAACTATTTTTTCACCCAAACTGGATGATACTTTCAGGTAATGATCAGTACACTAAGCCCACTTGGTTCCCCAAATTTCGTTCTTCTATGTTGAAGCGTTCGTTTCCAGTAAGAGTTTGAATTTTGCTGTTTCACTCTGTTTTCTACTATATTGATAGATGTATGTGGAACTCTAAATTAAACACGGTTTGTGCTAGCTTCTTGAAACTTGACACGATAATGTAGTTTCAAGTTCTATCTCTAGGTTTTGTTTCCTCTTGATGTAGCCCTAAGCAGTGACTGGCGAGATACACTGTCCTTGAAAGGGGTTGCCAAGCTTCCCAAAATTACGAATCTCCAGAAATCTCAGCAACTATTTTTTCACCCAATCTGGATGATACTTTCAGGTAATGATCAGTACACTAAGCCCACTTGGTTCCCCAAATTTCGTTCTTCTATGTTGAAGCGTTCGTTTCCAGTAACAGTTTGAATTTTGGCGTTTCACTCTATTTTCTCCTATATTGATAGATGTATGTGGAACTCTAAATCAAACACGGTTTGTGCTAGCTTCTTGAAACTTGACACGATAATGTAGTTTCAAGTTCTGTCTCTAGGTTTTGTTTCCTCTTGATGTATCCCTAAGCAGTGACTGGCGAGATACACTGTCCTTGAAAGGGGTTGCCAAGCTTCCCAAAATTACGAATCTCCAGAAATCTCAGCAACTATTTTTTCACCCAAACTGGATGATACTTTCAGGTAATGATCAGTACACTAAGCCCACTTGGTTCCCCAAATTTCGTTCTTCTATGTTGAAGCGTTCGTTTCCAGTAACAGTTTGAATTTTGGCGTTTCACTCTGTTTTCTCCTATATTGATAGATGTATGTGGAACTCTAAATCAAACACGGTTTGTGCTAGCTTCTTGAAACTTGACAGGATAATGTACTTTCAAGTTCTGTCTCTAGGTTTTGTTTCCTCTTGATGTAGCCCTAAGCAGTGACTGGCGAGATACACTGTCCTTGAAAGGGGTTGCCAAGCTTCCCAAAATTACGAATCTCCAGAAATCTCAGCAACTATTTTTTCACCCAAACTGGATGATACTTTCAGGTAATGATCAGTACACTAAGCCCACTTGGTTCCCCAAATTTCGTTCTTCTATGTTGAAGCGTTCGTTTCCAGTAACAGTTTGAATTTTGGCGTTTCACTCTGTTTTCTCCTATATTGATAGATGTATGTGGAACTCTAAATCAAACACGGTTTGTGCTAGCTTCTTGAAACTTGACACGATAATGTAGTTTCAAGTTCTGTCTCTAGGTTTTGTTTCCTCTTGATGTAGCCCTAAGCAGTGACTGGCGAGATACACTGTCCTTGAAAGGGGTTGCCAAGCTTCCCAAAATTACGAATCTCCAGAAATCTCAGCAACTATTTTTTCACCCAAACTGGATGATACTTTCAGGTAATGATCAGTACACTAAGCCCACTTGGTTCCCCAAATTTCGTTCTTCTATGTTGAAGCGTTCGTTTCCAGTAACAGTTTGAATTTTGGCGTTTCACTCTGTTTCCTCCAATATTGATAGGTGTACGTGGAACTCTAAATCAAATACGGTTTGTGCTAGCTTTTTGAATCTTGACACGATAATGTAGATTCAAGTTCTATCTCGATGTTTTGTTTCCTCTTGATGTAGCCCTAAGCAGTGACTGGCGAGATACACTGTCCTTGAAAGGGGTTGCCAAGCTACCCAAAATTACGAATCTCCAGAAATCTCAGCAACTTTTTTTCACCCAAACTGGATGATACTTTCAGGTAATGATCAGTACACTAAGCCCACTTGGTTCCCCAAATTTCGTCCTTCTATTTTGAAGCGTTCGTTTCCAGTAACAGTTTGAATTTTGGCGTTTCACTCTGTTTTCTCCTATATTGATAGATGTATGTGGAACTCTAAATCAAACACGGTTTGTGCTAGCTTCTTGAAACTTGACACGATAATGTAGTTTCAAGTTCTATCTCTAGGTTTTGTTTCCTCTTGATGTAGCCCTAAGCAGTGACTGGCGAGATACACTGTCCTTAAAAGGGGTTGCCAAGCTTCCCAAAATTACGAATCTCCAGAAATCTCAGCAACTATTTTTTCACCCAAACTGGATGATACTTTCAGGTAATGATCAGTACACTAAGCCCAGTTGGTTCCCCAAATTTCGTTCTTCTATGTTGAAGCGTTCGTTTCCAGTAACAGTTTGAATTTTGGCGTTTCACTCTGTTTTCTCCTATATTGATAGATGTATGTGGAACTCTAAATCAAACACGGTTTGTGCTAGCTTCTTGAAACTTGACACGATAATGTAGTTTCAAGTTCTGTCTCTAGGTTTTGTTTCCTCTTGATGTAGCCCTAAGCAGTGACTGGCGAGATACACTGACCTTGAAAGGGGTTGCCAAGCTTCCCAAAATTACGAATCTCCAGAAATCTCAGCAACTATTTTTTCACCCAAACTGGATGATACTTTCAGGTAATGATCAGTACACTAAGCCCACTTGGTTCCCCAAATTTCGTTCTTCTATGTTGAAGCGTTCGTTTCCAGTAACAGTTTGAAAGTTGGCGTTTCACTCTGTTTTCTCCTATATTGATAGATGTATGTGGAACTCTAAATCAAACACGGTTTGTGCTAGCTTCTTGAAACTTGACACGATAATGTAGTTTCAAGTTCTGTCTCTAGGTTTTGTTTCCTCTTGATGTAGCCCTAAGCAATGACTGGCGAGATACACTGTCCTTGAAAGGGGTTGCCAAGCTACCCAAAATTACGAATCTCCAGAAATCTCAGCAACTATTTTTTCACCCAAACTGGATGATACTTTCAGGTAATGATCAGTACACTAAGCCCACTTGGTTCCCCAAATTTCGTTCTTCTATGTTGAAGCATTCGTTTCCAGTAACAGTTTGAATTTTGGCGTTTCACTCTGTTTTCTCCTATATTGATAGATGTATGTGGAACTCTAAATCAAACACGGTTTGTGCTAGCTTTTTGAAACTTGACACGATAATGTAGTTTCAAGTTCTCTCTCTAGGTTTTGTTTCCTCTTGATGTAGACCTAAGCAGTGACTGGCGAGATACACTGTCCTTGAAAGGGGTTGCCAAGCTTCCCAAAATTACGAATCTCCAGAAATCTCAGAAACTATTTTTTCACCCAAACTTGATGATACTTTCAGGTAATGATCAGTACACTAAGCCCACTTGGTTCCCCAAATTTCGTTCTTCTATGTTGAAGCGTTCGTTTCCAGTAACAGTTTGAGTTTTGGCGTTTCACTCTGTTTTCTACTATATTGATAGATGTATGTGGAACTCTAAATTAAACACGGTTTGTGCTAGCTTCTTGAAACTTGACACGATAATGTAGTTTCAAGTTCTATCTCTAAGTTTCGTTTCCTCTTGATGTAGCCCTAAGCAGTGACTGGCGAGATACACTGTCCTTGAAAGGGGTTGCCAAGCTCCCCAAAATTACGAATCTCCAGAAATCTCAGTAACTATTTTTTCACCCAAACTGGATGATACTTTCAGGTAATGATCAGTACACTAAGCCCACTTGGTTCCCCAAATTTCGTTCTTCTATGTTGAAGCGTTCGTTTCCAGTAACAGTTTGAATTTTGGCGTTTCACTTTGTTTTCTCCTATATTGATAGATGTATGTGGAACTCTAAATCAAACACGGTTTGTGCTAGCTTTTTGAAACTTGATACGATAATGTACTTTCAAGTTCTGTCTCTAGGTTTTGTTTCCTCTTGATGTAGCCCTAAGCAGTGACTGGCGAGATACACTGTCCTTGAAAGGGGTTGCCAAGCTACCCAAAATTACGAATCTCCAGAAATCTCAGCAACTTTTTTTCACCCAAACTGGATGACACTTTCAGGTAATGATCAGTACACTAAGCCCACTTGGTTCCCCAAATTTCGTTCTTCTATGTTGAAGCGTTCGTTTCCAGTAACAGTTTGAATTTTGGCGTTTCACTCTGTTTTCTCCTATATTGATAGATGTATGTGGAACTCTAAATCAAACACGGTTTGTGCTAGCTTCTTGAAACTTGACACGATAATGTAGTTTCAAGTTCTGTCTCTAGGTTTTGTTTCCTCTTGATGTAGCCCTAAGCAGTGACTGGCGAGATACACTGTCCTTGAAAGGGGTTGCCAAGCTTCCCAAAATTACGAATCTCCAGAAATCTCAGCAACTATTTTTTCACCCAAACTGGATGATACTTTCAGGTAATGATCAGTACACTAAGCCCACTTGGTTCCCCAAATTTCGTTCTTCTATGTTGAAGCGTTCGTTTCCAGTAACAGTTTGAATTTTGGCGTTTCACTCTGTTTCCTCCAATATTTATAGGTGTACGTGGAACTCTAAATCAAACACGGTTTGTGCTAGCTTTTTGAATCTTGACACTATAATGTAGATTCAAGTTCTATCTCGATTTTTTGTTTCCTCTTGATGTAGCCCTAAGCAGTGACTGGCGAGATCACACTGTCCTTGAATGGGGTTGCCAAGCTTCCCAAAATTACGAATCTCCTGAAATCTCAGCAAATAATTTTTCACCCAAACTGGATGATACTTTCAGGTAATGATCAGTACACTAAGCCCACTTGGTTCCCCAAATTTCGTTCTTCTATGTTGAAGCGTTCGTTTCCAGTAACAGTTTGAGTTTTGGCGTTTCACTCTGTTTTCTACTATATTGATAGATGTATGTGGAACTCTAAATTAAACACGGTTTGTGCTAGCTTCTTGAAACTTGACACGATAATGTAGTTTCAAGTTCTATCTCTAAGTTTTGTTTCCTCTTGATGTAGCCCTAAGCAGTGACTGGCGAGATACACTGTCCTTGAAAGGGGTTGCCAAGCTACCCAAAATTACGAATCTCCAGAAATCTCAGAAACTTTTTTTCACCCAAACTGGATGATACTTTCAGGTAATGATCAGTACACTAAGCCCACTTGGTTCCCCAAATTTCGTCCTTCTATTTTGAAGCGTTCGTTTCCAGTAACAGTTTGAATTTTGGCGTTTCACTCTGTTTTCTCCTATATTGATAGATGTATGTGGAACTCTAAATCAAACACGGTTTGTGCTAGCTTCTTGAAACTTGACACGATAATGTAGTTTCAAGTTCTATCTCTAGGTTTTGTTTCCTCTTGATGTAGCCCTAAGCAGTGACTGGCGAGATACACTGTCCTTGAAAGGGGTTGCCAAGCTTCCCAAAATTACGAATCTCCAGAAATCTCAGCAACTATTTTTTCACCCAAACTGGATGATACTTTCAGGTAATGATCAGTACACTAAGCCCACTTGGTTCCCCAAATTTCGTTCTTCTATGTTGAAGCGTTCGTTTCCAGTAACAGTTTGAATTTTGGCGTTTCACTCTGTTTTCTCCTATATTGATAGATGTATGTGGAACTCTAAATCAAACACGGTTTGTGCTAGCTTCTTGAAACTTGACACGATAATGTAGTTTCAAGTTCTGTCTCTAGGTTTTGTTTCCTCTTGATGTAGCCCTAAGCAGTGACTGGCGAGATACACTGTCCTTGAAAGGGGTTGCCAAGCTTCCCAAAATTACGAATCTCCAGAAATCTCAGCAACTATTTTTTCACCCAAACTGGATGATACTTTCAGGTAATGATCAGTACACTAAGCCCACTTGGTTCCCCAAATTTCGTTCTTCTATGTTGAAGCGTTCGTTTCCAGTAACAGTTTGAATGTTGGCGTTTCACTCTGTTTTCTCCTATATTGATAGATGTATGTGGAACTCTAAATCAAACACGGTTTGTGCTAGCTTCTTGAAACTTGACACGATAATGTAGTTTCAAGTTCTGTCTCTAGGTTTTGTTTCCTCTTGATGTAGCCCTAAGCAGTGACTGGCGAGATACACTGTCCTTGAAAGGGGTTGCCAAGCTACCCAAAATTACGAATCTCCAGAAATCTCAGCAACTATTTTTTCACCCAAACTGGATGATACTTTCAGGTAATGATCAGTACACTAAGCCCAGTTGGTTCCCCAAATTTCGTTCTTCTATGTTGAAGCGTTCGTTTCCAGTAACAGTTTGAATTTTGGCGTTTCACTCTGTTTTCTCCTATATTGATAGATGTATGTGGAACTCTAAATCCAACTCGGTTTGTGCTAGCTTCTTGAAACTTGACACGATAATGTAGTTTCAAGTTCTATCTCTAGGTTTTGTTTCCTCTTGATATAGCCCTAAGCAGTGACTGGCGAGATACACTGTCCTTGAAAGGGGTTGCCAAGCTTCCCAAAATTACGAATCTCCAGAAATCTCAGCAACTATTTTTTCACCCAAACTGGATGATTCTTTCAGGTAATGATCAGTACACTAAGCCCACTTGGTTCCCCAAATTTCGTTCTTCTATGTTGAAGCGTTCGTTTCCAGTAACAGTTTGAATTTTGGCGTTTCACTCTGTTTTCTCCTATATTGATAGATGTATGTGGAACTCTAAATCAAACACAGTTTGTGCTAGCTTTTTGAAACTTGACACGATAATGTAGTTTCAAGTTCTATCTCTAGGTTTTGTTTCCTCTTGATGTAGCCCTAAGCAGTGACTGGCGAGATACACTGTCCTTGAAAGGGGTTGCCAAGCTTCCCAAAATTACGAATCTCCAGAAATCTCAGAAACTATTTTTTCACCCAAACTGGATGATACTTTCAGGTAATGATCAGTACACTAAGCCCACTTGGTTCCCCAAATTTCGTTCTTCTATGTTGAACCGTTCGTTTCCAGTAACAGTTTGAATTTTGGCGTTTCACTCTGTTTTCTCCTACATTGATAGATATATGTGGAACTCTAAATCAAACACGGTTTGTGCTAGCTTCTTGAAACTTGACACGATAATGTAGTTTCATGTTCTGTCTCTAGGTTTTGTTTCCTCTTGATGTAGCCCTAAGCAGTGACTGGCGAGATACACTGTCCTTGAAAGGGGTTGCCAAGCTTCCCAAAATTACGAATCTCCAGATATCTCAGAAACTATTTTTCACCCAAACTGGATGATACTTTCAGGTAATGATCAGTACACTAAGCCCACTTGGTTCCCCAAATTTCGTTCTTCTATGTTGAAGCGTTCGTTTCCAGTAACAGTTTGAATTTTGGCGTTTCACTCTGTTTTCTCCTATATTGATAGATGTATGTGGAACTCTAAATCAAACACGGTTTTTGCTAGCTTCTTGAAACTTGACACGATAATGTAGTTTCAAGTTCTTTCTCTAGGTTTTGTTTCCTCTTGATGTAGCCCTAAGCAGTGACTGGCGAGATACACTGTCCTTGAAAGGGGTTGCCAAGCTTCCCAAAATTACGAATCTCCAGAAATCTCAGCAACTATTTTTTCACCCAAACTGGATGATACTTTCAGGTAATGATCAGTACACTAAGCCCACTTGGTTCCCCAAATTTCGTTCTTCTATGTTGAAGCGTTCGTTTCCAGTAACAGTTTGAATTTTGGCGTTTCACTGCGTTTTCTCCTATATTGATAGATGTATGTGGAACTCTAAATCAAACACGGTTTGTGCTACCTTCTTGAAACTTGACACGATAATGTAGTTTCAAGTTCTATCTCTAAGTTTCGTTTCCTCTTGATGTAGCCCTAAGCAGTGACTGGCGAGATACACTGTCCTTGAAAGGGGTTGCCAAGCTTCCCAAAATTACGAATCTCCAGAAATCTCAGCAACTATTTTTTCACCCAAACTGGATGATACTTTCAGGTAATGATCAGTACACTAAGCCCACTTGGTTCCCCAAATTTCGTTCTTCTATGTTGAAGCGTTCGTTTCCAGTAACAGTTTGAATTTTGGCGTTTCACTCTGTTTCCTCCAATATTGATAGGTGTACGTGGAACTCTAAATCAAACACGGTTTGTGCTAGCTTTTTGAATCTTGACACGATAATGTAGATTCAAGTTCTATCTCGATGTTTTGTTTCCTCTTGATGTAGCCCTAAGCAGTGACTGGCGAGATCACACTGTCCTTGAAAGGGGTTGCCAAGCTTCCCAAAATTACGAATCTCCTGAAATCTCAGCAAATAATTTTTCACCCAAACTGGATGATACTTTCAGGTAATGATCAGTACACTAAGCCCACTTGGTTCCCCAAATTTCGTTCTTCTATGTTGAAGCGTTCGTTTCCAGTAACAGTTTGAATTTTGGCGTTTCACTCTGTTTTCTCCTATATTGATAGATGTATGTGGAACTCTAAATCAAACACGGTTTGTGCTACCTTCTTGAAACTTGACACGATAATGTAGTTTCAAGTTCTATCTCTAAGTTTCGTTTCCTCTTGATGTAGCCCTAAGCAGTGACTGGCGAGATACACTGTCCTTGAAAGGGGTTGCCAAGCTTCCCAAAATTACGAATCTCCAGAAATCTCAGCAACTATTTTTTCACCCAAACTGGATGATACTTTCAGGTAATGATCAGTACACTAAGCCCACTTGGTTCCCCAAATTTCGTTCTTCTATGTTGAAGCGTTCGTTTCCAGTAACAGTTTGAATTTTGGCGTTTCACTCTGTTTCCTCCAATATTGATAGGTGTACGTGGAACTCTAAATCAAACACGGTTTGTGCTAGCTTTTTGAATCTTGACACGATAATGTAGATTCAAGTTCTATCTCGATGTTTTGTTTCCTCTTGATGTAGCCCTAAGCAGTGACTGGCGAGATCACACTGTCCTTGAAAGGGGTTGCCAAGCTTCCCAAAATTACGAATCTCCTGAAATCTCAGCAAATAATTTTTCACCCAAACTGGATGATACTTTCAGGTAATGATCAGTACACTAAGCCCACTTGGTTCCCCAAATTTCGTTCTTCTATGTTGAAGCGTTCGTTTCCAGTAACAGTTTGAATGTTGGCGTTTCACTCTGTTTTCTCCTATATTGATAGATGTATGTGGAACTCTAAATCAAACACGGTTTGTGCTAGCTTCTTGAAACTTGACACGATAATGTAGTTTCAAGTTCTGTCTCTAGGTTTTGTTTCCTCTTGATGTAGCCCTAAGCAGTGACTGGCGAGATACACTGTCCTTGAAAGGGGTTGCCAAGCTTCCCAAAATTACGAATCTCCAGAAATCTCAGCAACTATTTTTTTCACCCAAACTGGATGATACTTTCAGGTAATGATCAGTACACTAAGCCCACTTGGTTCCCCAAATTTCGTTCTTCTATGTTGAAGCGTTCGTTTCCAGTAACAGTTTGAATGTTGGCGTTTCACTCTGTTTTCTCCTATATTGATAGATGTATGTGGAACTCTAAATCAAACACGGTTTGTGCTAGCTTCTTGAAACTTGACACGATAATGTAGTTTCAAGTTCTGTCTCTAGGTTTTGTTTCCTCTTGATGTAGCCCTAAGCAGTGACTGGCGAGATACACTGTCCTTGAAAGGGGTTGCCAAGCTACCCAAAATTACGAATCTCCAGAAATCTCAGCAACTATTTTTTCACCCAAACTGGATGATACTTTCAGGTAATGATCAGTACACTAAGCCCAGTTGGTTCCCCAAATTTCGTTCTTCTATGTTGAAGCGTTCGTTTCCAGTAACAGTTTGAATTTTGGCGTTTCACTCTGTTTTCTCCTATATTGATAGATGTATGTGGAACTCTAAATCAAACTCGGTTTGTGCTAGCTTCTTGAAACTTGACACGATAATGTAGTTTCAAGTTCTATCTCTAGGTTTTGTTTCCTCTTGATGTAGCCCTAAGCAGTGACTGGCGAGATACACTGTCCTTGAAAGGGGTTGCCAAGCTTCCCAAAATTACGAATCTCCAGAAATCTCAGAAACTACTTTTTCACCCAAACTGGATGATACTTTCAGGTAATGATCAGTACACTAAGCCCACTTGGTTCCCCAAATTTCGTTCTTCTATGTTGAAGCGTTCGTTTCCAGTAACAGTTTGAATTTTGGCGTTTCACTCTGTTTTCTCCTATATTGATAGATGTATGTGGAACTCTAAATCAAACACGGTTTGTGCTAGCTTTTTGAAACTTGACACGATAATGTAGTTTCAAGTTCTGTCTCTAGGTTTTGTTTCCTCTTGATGTAGCCCTAAGCAGTGACTGGCGAGATACACTGTCCTTGAAAGGGGTTGCCAAGCTACCCAAAATTACGAATCTCCAGAAATCTCAGCAACTATTTTTTCACCCAAACTGGATGATACTTTCAGGTAATGATCAGTACACTAAGCCCAGTTGGTTCCCCAAATTTCGTTCTTCTATGTTGAAGCGTTCGTTTCCAGTAACAGTTTGAATTTTGGCGTTTCACTCTGTTTTCTCCTATATTGATAGATGTATGTGGAACTCTAAATCAAACTCGGTTTGTGCTAGCTTCTTGAAACTTGACACGATAATGTAGTTTCAAGTTCTATCTCTAGGTTTTGTTTCCTCTTGATGTAGCCCTAAGCAGTGACTGGCGAGATACACTGTCCTTGAAAGGGGTTGCCAAGCTTCCCAAAATTACGAATCTCCAGAAATCTCAGAAACTACTTTTTCACCCAAACTGGATGATACTTTCAGGTAATGATCAGTACACTAAGCCCACTTGGTTCCCCAAATTTCGTTCTTCTATGTTGAAGCGTTCGTTTCCAGTAACAGTTTGAATTTTGGCGTTTCACTCTGTTTTCTCCTATATTGATAGATGTATGTGGAACTCTAAATCAAACACGGTTTGTGCTAGCTTTTTGAAACTTGACACGATAATGTAGTTTCAAGTTCTATCTCTAGGTTTTGTTTCCTCTTGATGTAGCCCTAAGCAGTGACTGGCGAGATACACTGTCCTTGAAAGGGGTTGCCAAGCTTCCCAAAATTACGAATCTCCAGAAATCTCAGAAACTATTTTTTCACCCAAACTGGATGATACTTTCAGGTAATGATCAGTACACTAAGCCCACTTGGTTCCCCAAATTTCGTTCTTCTATGTTGAACCGTTCGTTTCCAGTAACAGTTTGAATTTTGGCGTTTCACTCTGTTTTCTCCTACATTGATAGATATATGTGGAACTCTAAATCAAACACGGTTTGTGCTAGCTTCTTGAAACTTGACACGATAATGTAGTTTCATGTTCTGTCTCTAGGTTTTGTTTCCTCTTGATGTAGCCCTAAGCAGTGACTGGCGAGATACACTGTCCTTGAAAGGGGTTGCCAAGCTTCCCAAAATTACGAATCTCCAGATATCTCAGAAACTATTTTTCACCCAAACTGGATGATACTTTCAGGTAATGATCAGTACACTAAGTCCACTTGGTTCCCCAAATTTCGTTCTTCTATGTTGAAGCGTTCTTTTGCAGTAACAGTTTGAATTTTGGCGTTTCACTCTGTTTTCTCCTATATTGATAGATGTATGTGGAACTCTAAATCAAACACGGTTTGTGCTAGCTTCTTGAAACTTGACACGATAATGTAGTTTCAAGTTCTTTCTCTAGGTTTTGTTTCCTCTTGATGTAGCCCTAAGCAGTGACTGGCGAGATACACTGTCCTTGAAAGGGGTTGCCAAGCTTCCCAAAATTACGAATCTCCAGAAATCTCAGCAACTATTTTTTCACCCAAACTGGATGATACTTTCAGGTAATGATCAGTACACTAAGCCCACTTGGTTCCCCAAATTTCGTTCTTCTATGTTGAAGCGTTCGTTTCCAGTAACAGTTTGAATTTTGGCGTTTCACTGCGTTTTCTCCTATATTGATAGATGAATGTGGAACTCTAAATCAAACACGGTTTGTGCTACCTTCTTGAAACTTGACACGATAATGTAGTTTCAAGTTCTATCTCTAAGTTTCGTTTCCTCTTGATGTAGCCCTAAGCAGTGACTGGCGAGATACACTGTCCTTGAAAGGGGTTGCCAAGCTTCCCAAAATTACGAATCTCCAGAAATCTCAGCAACTATTTTTTCACCCAAACTGGATGATACTTTCAGGTAATGATCAGTACACTAAGCCCACTTGGTTCCCCAAGTTTCGTTCTTCTTTGTTGAAGCGTTCATTTCAAGTAACAGTTTGAATTTTGGCGTTTCACTCTGTTTCCTCCAATATTGATAGGTGTACGTGGAACTCTAAATCAAACACGGTTTGTGCTAGCTTTTTGAATCTTGACACGATAATGTAGATTCAAGTTCTATCTCGATGTTTTGTTTCCTCTTGATGTAGCCCTAAGCAGTGACTGGCGAGATCACACTGTCCTTGAAAGGGGTTGCCAAGCTTCCCAAAATTACGAATCTCCTGAAATCTCAGCAAATAATTTTTCACCCAAACTGGATGATACTTTCAGGTAATGATCAGTACACTAAGCCCACTTGGTTCCCCAAATTTCGTTCTTCTATGTTGAAGCGTTCGTTTCCAGTAACAGTTTGAATTTTGGCGTTTCACTCTGTTTTCTTCTATATTGATAGATGTATGTGGAACTCTAAATTAAACACGGTTTGTGCTAGCTTCTTGAAACTTGACACGATAATGTAGTTTCAAGTTCTATCTCTAGGTTTTGTTTCCTCTTGATGTAGCCCTAAGCAGTGACTGGCGAGATACACTGTCCTTGAAAGGGGTTGCCAGGCTTCCCAAAATTACGAATCTCCAGAAATCTGAGCAACTATTTTTTCACCCAAACTCTATGATACTTTCAGGTAATGATCAGTACACTAAGCCCACTTGGTTCCCCAAATTTCGTTCTTCTATGTTGAAGCGTTCGTTTCCAGTAACAGTTTGAATTTTGGCGTTTCACTCTGTTTTCTCCTATATTGAGAGATGTATGTGGAACTCTAAATCAAACACGGTTTGTGCTAGCTTCTTGAAACTTGACACGATAATGTAGTTTCAAGTTTTGTCTCTAGGTTTTGTTTCCTCTTGATGTAGCCCTAAGCAGTGACTGGCGAGATACACTGTCCTTGAAAGGGGTTGCCAAGCTTCCCAAAATTACGAATCTCCAGAAATCTCAGCAACTATTTTTTCACCCAAACTGGATGATACTTTCAGGTAATGATCAGTACACTAAGCCCACTTGGTTCCCCAAATTTCTTTCTTCTATGTTGAAGCGTTCGTTTCCAATAACAGTTTGAATTTTGGCGTTTCACTCTGTTTTCTCCTATATTGATAGATGTATGTGGAACTCTAAATCAAACACGGTTTGTGCTACCTTCTTGAAACTTGACACGATAATGTAGTTTCAAGTTCTATCTCTAAGTTTCGTTTCCTCTTGATGTAGCCCTAAGCAGTGACTGGCGAGATACACTGTCCTTGAAAGGGGTTGCCAAGCTTCCCAAAATTACGAATCTCCAGAAATCTCAGCAACTATTTTTTCACCCAAACTGGATGATACTTTCAGGTAATGATCAGTACACTAAGCCCACTTGGTTCCCCAAGTTTCGTTCTTCTATGTTGAAGCGTTCGTTTCCAGTAACAGTTTGAAGTTTGGCGTTTCAATCTGTTTCCTCCAATATTGATAGGTGTACGTGGAACTCTAAATCAAACACGGTTTGTGCTAGCTTTTTGAATCTTGACACGATAATGTAGATTCAAGTTCTATCTCGATGTTTTGTTTCCTCTTGATGTAGCCCTAAGCAGTGACTGGCGAGATCACACTGTCCTTGAAAGGGGTTGCCAAGCTTCCCAAAATTACGAATCTCCTGAAATCTCAGCAAATAACTTTTCACCCAAACTGGATGATACTTTCAGGTAATGATCAGTACACTAAGCCCACTTGGTTCCCCAAATTTCGTTCTTCTATGTTGAAGCGTTCGTTTCCAGTAACAGTTTGAATTTTGGCGTTTCACTCTGTTTTCTCCTATATTGATAGATGTATGAGGAACTCTAAATTAAACACGGTTTGTGCTAGCTTCTTGAAACTTGACACGATAATGTAGTTTCAAGTTCTATCTCTAGGTTTTGTTTCCTCTTGATGTAGCCCTAAGCAGTGACTGGCGAGATACACTGTCCTTGAAAGGGGTTGCCAGGCTTCCCAAAATTACGAATCTCCAGAAATCTGAGCAACTATTTTTTCACCCAAACTGGATGATACTTTCAGGTAATGATCAGCACACTAAGCCCACTTGTTTCCCCATATTTCGTTCTTCTATGTTGAAGCGTTCGTTTCCAGTAACAGTTTGAATTTTGGCGTTTCACTCTGTTTTCTCCTATATTGATAGATGTATGTGGAACTCTAAATCAAACACGGTTTGTGCTAGCTTCTTGAAACTTCACACGATAATGTAGTTTCAAGTTCTATCTCTAGTTTTTGTTTCCTCTTGATGTAGCCCTAAGCAGTGACTGGCGAGATACACTTTCCTTGAAAGGGGTTGCCAAGCTTCCCAAAATTACGAATCTCCAGAAATCTCAGCAACTATTTTTTCACCCAAACTGGATGATACTTTCAGGTAATGATCAGTACACTAAGCCCAGTTGGTTCCCCAAATTTCATTATTCTATGTTGAAGCGTTCGTTTCCAGTAACAGTTTGAATTTTGGCGTTTCACTCTGTTTTCTCCTATATTGATAGATGTATGTGGAACTCTAAATCAAACACGGTTTGTGCTAGCTTTTTGAAACTTGACACGATAATGTACTTTCAAGTTCTGTCTCTAGGTTTTGTTTCCTCTTGATGTAGCCCTAAGCAGTGACTGGCGAGATACACTGTCCTTGAAAGGGGTTGCCAAGCTACCCAAAATTACGTATCTCCAGAAATCTCAGCAACTATTTTTTCACCCAAACTGGATGATACTTTCAGGTAATGATCAGTACACTAAGCCCAGTTGGTTCCCCAAATTTCGTTCTTCTATGTTGAAGCGTTCGTTTCCAGTAACAGTTTGAATATTGGCGTTTCACTCTGTTTTCTCCTATATTGATAGATGTATGTGGAACTCTAAATCAAACACGGTTTGTGCTAGCTTATTGAAACTTGACACGATAATGTAGTTTCAAGTTCTGTCTCTAGGTTTTGTTTCCTCTTGATGTAGCCCTAAGCAGTGACTGGCGAGATACACTGTCCTTGAAAGGGGTTGCCAAGCTTCCCAAAATTACGAATCTCCAGAAATCTCAGCAACTATTTTTTCACCCAAACTGGATGATACTTTCAGGTAATGATCAGTACACTAAGCCCACTTGGTTCCCCAAATTTCGTTCTTCTATGTTGAAGCGTTCGTTTCCAGTAAGAGTTTGAATTTTGCTGTTTCACTCTGTTTTCTACTATATTGATAGATGTATGTGGAACTCTAAATTAAACACGGTTTGTGCTAGCTTCTTGAAACTTGACACGATAATGTAGTTTCAAGTTCTATCTCTAGGTTTTGTTTCCTCTTGATGTAGCCCTAAGCAGTGACTGTCGAGATACACTGTCCTTGAAAGGGGTTGCCAAGCTTCCCAAAATTACGAATCTCCAGAAATCTCAGCAACTATTTTTTCACCCAATCTGGATGATACTTTCAGGTAATGATCAGTACACTAAGCCCACTTGGTTCCCCAAATTTCGTTCTTCTATGTTGAAGCGTTCGTTTCCAGTAACAGTTTGAATTTTGGCGTTTCACTCTGTTTTCTCCTATATTGATAGATGTATGTGGAACTCTAAATCAAACACGGTTTGTGCTAGCTTCTTGAAACTTGACACGATAATGTAGTTTCAAGTTCTGTCTCTAGGTTTTGTTTCCTCTTGATGTATCCCTAAGCAGTGACTGGCGAGATACACTGTCCTTGAAAGGGGTTGCCAAGCTTCCCAAAATTACGAATCTCCAGAAATCTCAGCAACTATTTTTTCACCCAAACTGGATGATACTTTCAGGTAATGATCAGTACACTAAGCCCACTTGGTTCCCCAAATTTCGTTCTTCTATGTTGAAGCGTTCGTTTCCAGTAACAGTTTGAATTTTGGCGTTTCACTCTGTTTTCTCCTATATTGATAGATGTATGTGGAACTCTAAATCAAACACGGTTTGTGCTAGCTTCTTGAAACTTGACAGGATAATGTACTTTCAAGTTCTGTCTCTAGGTTTTGTTTCCTCTTGATGTAGCCCTAAGCAGTGACTGGCGAGATACACTGTCCTTGAAAGGGGTTGCCAAGCTACCCAAAATTACGAATCTCCAGAAATCTCAGCAACTATTTTTTCACCCAAATTGGATGATACTTTCAGGTAATGATCAGTACACTAACCCCACTTGGTTCCCCAGATTTCGTTCTTCTATTTTGAAGCGTTCGTTTCCAGTAACAGTTTGAAATTTGGCGTTTCACTCTGTTTTCTCCTATATTGATAGATGTATGTGGAACTCTAAATCAAACACAGTTTGTGCTAGCTTCTTGAAACTTGACACGATAATGTAGTTTCAAGTTCTATCTCTAGGTTTCGTTTCCTCTTGATGTAGCCCTAAGCAGTGACTGGCGAGATACACTGTCCTTGAAAGGGGTTGCCAAGCTTCCCAAAATTACGAATCTCCAGAAATCTCAGCAACTATTTATTCACCCAAAATGGATGATACTTTCAGGTAATGATCAGTACACTAAGCCCACTTGGTTCCCCAAATTTCGTTCTTCTATGTTGAAGCGTTCGTTTCCAGTAACAGTTTGAATTTTGGCGTTTCACTCTGTTTTCTCCTATATTGAGAGATGTATGTGGAACTCTAAATCAAACACGGTTTGTGCTAGCTTCTTGAAACTTGACACGATAATGTAGTTTCAAGTTTTGTCTCTAGGTTTTGTTTCCTCTTGATGTAGCCCTAAGCAGTGACTGGCGAGATACACTGTCCTTGAAAGGGGTTGCCAAGCTACCCAAAATTACGAATCTCCAGAAATCTCAGCAACTATTTTTTCACCCAAACTGGATGATACTTTCAGGTAATGATCAGTACACTAAGCCCACTTGGTTCCCCAAATTTCGTTCTTCTATGTTGAAGCGTTCGTTTCCAATAACAGTTTGAATTTTGGCGTTTCACTCTGTTTTCTCCTATATTGATAGATGTATGTGGAACTCTAAATCAAACACGGTTTGTGCTAGCTTTTTGAAACTTGACACGATAATGTAGTTTCAAGTTCTGTCTCTAGGTTTTGTTTCCTCTTGATGTAGCCCTAAGCAGTGACTGGCGAGATACACTGTCCTTGAAAGGGGTTGCCAAGCTTCCCAAAATTACGAATCTCCAGAAATCTCAGCAACTATTTTTTCACCCAAACTGGATGATACTTTCAGGTAATGATCAGTACACTAAGCCCAGTTGGATCCCCAAATTTCGTTCTTCTATGTTGAAGCGTTCGTTTCCAGTAACAGTTTGAATTTTGGCGTTTCACTCTGTTTTCTCCTATATTGATAGATGTATGTGGAACTCTAAATCAAACACGGTTTGTGCTAGCTTTTTGAAACTTGACACGATAATGTAGTTTCAAGTTCTATCTCTAGGTTTAGTTTCCTCTTGATGTAGCCCTAAGCAGTGACTGGCGAGATACACTGTCCTTGAAAGGGGTTGCCAAGCTCCCCAAAATTACGAATCTCCAGAAATCTCAGCAACAATTTTTTCACCCAAACTGGATGATACTTTCAGGTAATGATCAGTACACTAAGCCCACTTGGTTCCCCAAATTTCGTTCTTCTATGTTGAACCGTTCGTTTCCAGTAACAGTTTGAATGTTGGCGTTTCACTCTCTTTTCTCCTATATTGATAGATGTATGTGGAACTCTAAATCAAACACGGTTTGTGCTAGCTTTTTGAAACTTGACACGATAATGTAGTTTCAAGTTCTATCTCTCGGTTTTGTTTCCTCTTGATGTAGCCCTAAGCAGTGACTGGCGAGATACACTGTCCTTGAAACGGGTTGCCAAGCTTCCCAAAATTACGAATCTCCAGAAATCTCAGAAACAATTTTTTCACCCAAACTGGATGATACTTTCAGGTAATGATCAGTACACTAATCCCACTTGGTTCCCCAAATTTCGTTCTTCTATGTTGAAGCGTTCGTTTCCAGTAACAGTTTGAATGTTGGCTTTTCACTCTGTTTTCTCCTATATTGATAGACGTATGTGGAACTCTAAATCAAACACGGTTTGTGCTAGCTTCTTGAAACTTGACACGATAATATAGTTTCAAGTTCTGTCTCTAGGTTTTGTTTCCTCTTGATGTTGCCCTAAGCAGTGACTGGCGAGATACACTGTCCTTGAAAAGGGTTGCCAAGCTTCCCAAAATTACGAATCTCCAGAAATCTCAGAAACTATTTTTTCACCCAAACTGGATGATACTTTCAGGTAATGATCAGTACACTAAGCCCACTTGGTTCCCCAAATTTCGTTCTTCTATGTTGAACCGTTCGTTTCCAGTAACAGTTTGAATCTTGGCGTTTCACTCTGTTTCCTCCAATATTGATAGGTGTACGTGGAACTCTAAATCAAACACGGTTTGTGCTAGCTTCTTCAAACTTGACACGATTATGTAGTTTCAAGTTCTGTCTCTAGGTTTTGTTTCCTCTTGATGTAGCCCTAAGCAGTGACTGGCGAGATACACTGTCCTTGAAAGGGGTTGCCAAGCTACCCAAAATTACGAATCTCCAGAAATCTCAGCAACTATTTTTTCACCCAAACTGGATGATACTTTCAGGTAATGATCAGTACACTAAGCCCACTTGGTTCCCCAAATTTCGTTCTTCTATGTTGAAGCGTTCGTTTCCAGCAACAGTTTGAATTTTGGCGTTTCACTCTGTTTTCTCCTATATTGATAGATGTATGTGGAACTCTAAATCAAACACGGTTTGTGCTAGCTTCTTGAAACTTGACACGATAATGTAGTTTCAAGTTCTATCTCTAGGTTTGTTTCCTCTTGATGTAGCCCTAAGCAGTGACTGGCGAGATACACTGTCCTTGAAAGGGGTTGCCAAGCTTCCCAAAATTACGAATCTCCAGAAATCTCAGAAACTATTTTTTCACCCAAACTGGATGATACTTTCAGGTAATGATCAGTACACTAAGCCCACTTGGTTCCCCAAATTTCGTTCTTCTATGTTGAACCGTTCGTTTCCAGTAACAGTTTGAATTTTGGCGTTTCACTCTGTTTTCTCCTATATTGATAGATGTATGTGGAACTCTAAATCAAACACGGTTTGTGCTAGCTTCTTGAAACTTGACACGATAATGTAGTTTCAAGTTGTGTCTCTAGGTTTGTTTCCTCTTGATGTAGCCCTAAGCAGTGACTGGCGAGATACACTGTCCTTGAAAGGGGTTGCCAAGCTTCCCAAAATTACGAATCTCCAGAAATCTCAGAAACTATTTTTTCACCCAAACTGGATGATACTTTCAGGTAATGATCAGTACACTAAGCCCACTTGGTTCCCCAAATTTCGTTCTTCTATGTTGAAGCGTTCGTTTCCAGTAACAGTTTGAATGTTGGCGTTTCACTCTGTTTTCTCCTATATTGATAGATGTATGTGGAACTCTAAATCAAACACGGTTTGTGCTAGCTTCTTGAAACTTGACACGATAATGTAGTTTCAAGTTCTATCTCTAAGTTTCGTTTCCTCTTGATGTAGCCCTAAGCAGTGACTGGCGAGATACACTGTCCTTGAAAGGGGTTGCCAAGCTTCCCAAAATTACGAATCTCCAGAAATCTCAGCAACTATTTTTTCACCCAAACTGGATGATACTTTCAGGTAATGATCAGTACACTAAGCCCACTTGGTTCCCCAAATTTCGTTCTTCTATGTTGAAGCGTTCGTTTCCAGTAACAGTTTGAATTTTGGCGTTTCACTCTGTTTCCTCCAATATTGATAGGTGTACGTGGCACTCTAAATCAAACACGGTTTGTGCTAGCTTCTTCAAACTTGACACGATAATGTAGTTTCAAGTTCTGTCTCTAGGTTTTGTTTCCTCTTGATGTAGCCCTAAGCAGTGACTGGCGAGATACACTGTCCTTGAAAGGGGTTGCCAAGCTTCCCAAATTTACGAATCTCCAGAAATCTCAGAAACTATTTTTTCACCCAAACTGGATGATACTTTCAGGTAATGATCAGTACACTAAGCCCACTTGGTTCCCCAAATTTCGTTCTTTTATATTGAAGCGTTCGTTTCCAGTAACAGTTTGAATTTTGGCGTTTCACTCTGTTTTCTCCTATATTGATAGATGTATGTGGAACTCTAAATCAAACACGGTTTGTGCTAGCTTCTTGAAACTTGACACGATAATGTAGTTTCAAGTTCTGTCTCTAGGTTTTGTTTCCTCTTGATGTAGCCCTAAGCAGTGACTGGCGAGATACACTGTCCTTGAAAGGGGTTGCCAAGCTTCCCAAAATTACGAATCTCCAGAAATCTCAGCAACTATTTTTTCACCCAAACTGGATGATACTTTCAGGTAATGATCAGTACACTAAGCCCACTTGGTTCCCCAAATTTCGTTCTTCTATGTTGAAGCGTTCGTTTCCAGTAACAGTTTGAATATTGGCGTTTCACTCTGTTTTCTCCTATATTGATAGATGTATGTGGAACTCTAAATCAAACACGGTTTGTGCTAGCTTTTTGAAACTTGACACGATAATGTAGTTTCAAGTTCTATCTCTAGGTTTTGTTTCCTCTTGATGTAGCCCTAAGCAGTGACTGGCGAGATACACTGTCCTTGAAAGGGGTTGCCAAGCTTCCCAAAATTACGAATCTCCAGAAATCTCAGAAACTATTTTTTCACCCAAACTGGATGATACTTTCAGGTAATGATCAGTACACTAAGCCCACTTGGTTCCCCAAATTTCGTTCTTCTATGTTGAACCGTTCGTTTCCAGTAACAGTTTGAATTTTGGCGTTTCACTCTGTTTTCTCCTATATTGATAGATGTATGTGGAACTCTAAATCAAACACGGTTTGTGCTAGCTTCTTGAAACTTGACACGATAATGTAGTTTCAAGTTGTGTCTCTAGGTTTGTTTCCTCTTGATGTAGCCCTAAGCAGTGACTGGCGAGATACACTGTCCTTGAAAGGGGTTGCCAAGCTTCCCAAAATTACGAATCTCCAGAAATCTCAGAAACTATTTTTTCACCCAAACTGGATGATACTTTCAGGTAATGATCAGTACACTAAGCCCACTTGGTTCCCCAAATTTCGTTCTTCTATGTTGAAGCGTTCGTTTCCAGTAACAGTTTGAATGTTGGCGTTTCACTCTGTTTTCTCCTATATTGATAGATGTATGTGGAACTCTAAATCAAACACGGTTTGTGCTAGCTTCTTGAAACTTGACACGATAATGTAGTTTCAAGTTCTATCTCTAAGTTTCGTTTCCTCTTGATGTAGCCCTAAGCAGTGACTGGCGAGATACACTGTCCTTGAAAGGGGTTGCCAAGCTTCCCAAAATTACGAATCTCCAGAAATCTCAGCAACTATTTTTTCACCCAAACTGGATGATACTTTCAGGTAATGATCAGTACAATAAGCCCACTTGGTTCCCCAAATTTCGTTCTTCTATGTTGAAGCGTTCGTTTCCAGTAACAGTTTGAATTTTGGCGTTTCACTCTGTTTTCTCCTATATTGAGAGATGTATGTGGAACTCTAAATCAAACACGGTTTGTGCTAGCTTCTTCAAACTTGACACGATAATGTAGTTTCAAGTTCTGTCTCTAGGTTTTGTTTCCTCTTGATGTAGCCCTAAGCAGTGACTGGCGAGATACACTGTCCTTGAAAGGGGTTGCCAAGCTTCCCAAATTTACGAATCTCCAGAAATCTCAGAAACTATTTTTTCACCCAAACTGGATGATACTTTCAGGTAATGATCAGTACACTAAGCCCACTTGGTTCCCCAAATTTCGTTCTTTTATATTGAAGCGTTCGTTTCCAGTAACAGTTTGAATTTTGGCGTTTCACTCTGTTTTCTCCTATATTGATAGATGTATGTGGTACTCTAAATCAAACACGGTTTGTGCTAGCTTCTTGAAACTTGACACGATAATGTAGTTTCAAGTTCTGTCTCTAGGTTTTGTTTCCTCTTGATGTAGCCCTAAGCAGTGACTGGCGAGATACACTGTCCTTGAAAGGGGTTGCCAAGCTTCCCAAAATTACGAATCTCCAGAAATCTCAGCAACTATTTTTTCACCCAAACTGGATGATACTTTCAGGTAATGATCAGTACACTAAGCCCACTTGGTTCCCCAAATTTCGTTCTTCTATGTTGAAGCGTTCGTTTCCAGTAACAGTTTGAATATTGGCGTTTCACTCTGTTTTCTCCTATATTGATAGATGTATGTGGAACTCTAAATCAAACACGGTTTGTGCTAGCTTTTTGAAACTTGACACGATAATGTAGTTTCAAGTTCTATCTCTAGGTTTTGTTTCCTCTTGATGTAGCCCTAAGCAGTGACTGGCGAGATACACTGTCCTTGAAAGGGGTTGCCAAGCTTCCCAAAATTACGAATCTCCAGAAATCTCAGAAACTATTTTTTCACCCAAACTGGATGATACTTTCAGGTAATGATCAGTACACTAAGCCCACTTGGTTCCCCAAATTTCGTTCTTCTATGTTGAACCGTTCGTTTCCAGTAACAGTTTGAATTTTGGCGTTTCACTCTGTTTTCTCCTATATTGATAGATGTATGTGGAACTCTAAATCAAACACGGTTTGTGCTAGCTTCTTGAAACTTGACACGATAATGTAGTTTCAAGTTCTGTCTCTAGGTTTTGTTTCCTCTTGATGTAGCCCTAAGCAGTGACTGGCGAGATACACTGTCCTTGAAAGGGGTTGCCAAGCTTCCCAAAATTACGAATCTCCAGAAATCTCAGCAACTATTTTTTCACCCAAACTGGATGATACTTTCAGGTAATGATCAGTACACTAAGCCCACTTGGTTCCCCAAATTTCGTTCTTCTATGTTGAAGCGTTCGTTTCCAGTAACAGTTTGAATATTGGCGTTTCACTCTGTTTTCTCCTATATTGATAGATGTATGTGGAACTCTAAATCAAACACGGTTTGTGCTAGCTTTTTGAAACTTGACACGATAATGTAGTTTCAAGTTCTATCTCTAGGTTTTGTTTCCTCTTGATGTAGCCCTAAGCAGTGACTGGCGAGATACACTGTCCTTGAAAGGGGTTGCCAAGCTTCCCAAAATTACGAATCTCCAGAAATCTCAGAAACTATTTTTTCACCCAAACTGGATGATACTTTCAGGTAATGATCAGTACACTAAGCCCACTTGGTTCCCCAAATTTCGTTCTTCTATGTTGAACCGTTCGTTTCCAGTAACAGTTTGAATTTTGGCGTTTCACTCTGTTTTCTCCTATATTGATAGATGTATGTGGAACTCTAAATCAAACACGGTTTGTGCTAGCTTCTTGAAACTTGACACGATAATGTAGTTTCAAGTTGTGTCTCTAGGTTTGTTTCCTCTTGATGTAGCCCTAAGCAGTGACTGGCGAGATACACTGTCCTTGAAAGGGGTTGCCAAGCTTCCCAAAATTACGAATCTCCAGAAATCTCAGAAACTATTTTTTCACCCAAACTGGATGATACTTTCAGGTAATGATCAGTACACTAAGCCCACTTGGTTCCCCAAATTTCGTTCTTCTATGTTGAAGCGTTCGTTTCCAGTAACAGTTTGAATGTTGGCGTTTCACTCTGTTTTCTCCTATATTGATAGACGTATGTGGAACTCTAAATCAAACACGGTTTGTGCTAAATTCTTGAAACTTGACACGATAATGTAGTTTCAAGTTCTGTCTCTAGGTTTTGTTTCCTCTTGATGTTGCCCTAAGCAGTGACTGGCGAGATACACTGTCCTTGAAAGGGGTTGCCAAGCTACCCAAAATTACGAATCTCCAGAAATCTCAGAAACTATTTTTTCACCCAAACTGGATGATACTTTCAGGTAATGATCAGTACACTAAGCCCACTTGGTTCCCCAAATTTCGTTCTTCTATGTTGAAGCGTTCGTTTCCAGTAACAGTTTGAATGTTGGCGTTTCACTCTTTTCTCCTATATTGATAGACGTATGTGGAACTCTAAAGCAAACACGGTTTGTGCTAGCTTCTTGAAACTTGACACGATAATGTAGTTTCAAGTTCTGTCTCTAGGTTTTGTTTCCTCTTGATGTTGCCCTAAGCAGTGACTGGCGAGATACACTGTCCTTGAAAGGGGTTGCCAAGCTTCCCAAAATTACGAATCTCCAGAAATCTCAGAAACTATTTTTTCACCCAAACTGGATGATACTTTCAGGTAATGATCAGTACACTAAGCCCACTTGGTTCCCCAAATTTCGTTCTTCTATATTGAAGCGTTCGTTTCCAGTAACAGTTTGAATTTTGGCGTTTCACTCTGTTTTCTCCTATATTGATAGATGTATGTGGAACTCTAAATCAAACACGGTTTGTGCTAGCTTCTTGAAACTTGACACGATAATGTAGTTTCAAGTTCTGTCTCTAGGTTTTGTTTCCTCTTGATGTAGCCCTAAGCAGTGACTGGCGAGATACACTGTCCTTGAAAGGGGTTGCCAAGCTTCCCAAAATTACGAATCTCCAGAAATCTCAGCAACTATTTTTTCACCCAAACTGGATGATACTTTCAGGTAATGATCAGTACACTAAGCCCACTTGGTTCCCCAAATTTCGTTCTTCTATGTTGAAGCGTTCGTTTCCAGTAACAGTTTGAATTTTGGCGTTTCACTCTGTTTCCTCCAATATTGATAGGTGTACGTGGCACTCTAAATCAAACACGGTTTGTGCTAGCTTCTTCAAACTTGACACGATAATGTAGTTTCAAGTTCTGTCTCTAGGTTTTGTTTCCTCTTGATGTAGCCCTAAGCAGTGACTGGCGAGATACACTGTCCTTGAAAGGGGTTGCCAAGCTTCCCAAAATTACGAATCTCCAGAAATCTCAGAAACTATTTTTTCACCCAAACTGGATGATACTTTCAGGTAATGATCAGTACACTAAGCCCACTTGGTTCCCCAAATTTCGTTCTTCTATATTGAAGCGTTCGTTTCCAGTAACAGTTTGAATTTTGGCGTTTCACTCTGTTTTCTCCTATATTGATAGATGTATGTGGAACTCTAAATCAAACACGGTTTGTGCTAGCTTCTTGAAACTTAACACGATAATGTAGTTTCAAGTTCTGTCTCTAGGTTTTGTTTCCTCTTGATGTAGCCCTAAGCAGTGACTGGCGAGATACACTGTCCTTGAAAGGGGTTGCCAAGCTTCCCAAAATTACGAATCTCCAGAAATCTCAGCAACTATTTTTTCACCCAAACTGGATGATACTTTCAGGTAATGATCAGTACACTAAGCCCACTTGGTTCCCCAAATTTCGTTCTTCTATGTTGAAGCGTTCGTTTCCAGTAACAGTTTGAATATTGGCGTTTCACTCTGTTTTCTCCTATATTGATAGATGTATGTGGAACTCTAAATCAAACACGGTTTGTGCTAGCTTTTTGAAACTTGACACGATAATGTAGTTTCAAGTTCTATCTCTAGGTTTTGTTTCCTCTTGATGTAGCCCTAAGCAGTGACTGGCGAGATACACTGTCCTTGAAAGGGGTTGCCAAGCTTCCCAAAATTACGAATCTCCAGAAATCTCAGAAACTATTTTTTCACCCAAACTGGATGATACTTTCAGGTAATGATCAGTACACTAAGCCCACTTGGTTCCCCAAATTTCGTTCTTCTATGTTGAACCGTTCGTTTCCAGTAACAGTTTGAATTTTGGCGTTTCACTCTGTTTTCTCCTATATTGATAGATGTATGTGGAACTCTAAATCAAACACGGTTTGTGCTAGCTTCTTGAAACTTGACACGATAATGTAGTTTCAAGTTCTGTCTCTAGGTTTGTTTCCTCTTGATGTAGCCCTAAGCAGTGACTGGCGAGATACACTGTCCTTGAAAGGGGTTGCCAAGCTTCCCAAAATTACGAATCTCCAGAAATTTCAGAAACTATTTTTTCACCCAAACTGGATGATACTTTCAGGTAATGATCAGTACACTAAGCCCACTTGGTTCCCCAAATTTCGTTCTTCTATGTTGAAGCGTTCGTTTCCAGTAACAGTTTGAATGTTGGCGTTTCACTCTGTTTTCTCCTATATTGATAGACGTATGTGGAACTCTAAATCAAACACGGTTTGTGCTAAATTCTTGAAACTTGACACGATAATGTAGTTTCAAGTTCTGTCTCTAGGTTTTGTTTCCTCTTGATGTTGCCCTAAGCAGTGACTGGCGAGATACACTGTCCTTGAAAGGGGTTGCCAAGCTACCCAAAATTACGAATCTCCAGAAATCTCAGCAACTATTTTTTCACCCAAATTGGATGATACTTTCAGGTAATGATCAGTACACTAAGCCCAGTTGGTTCCCCAAATTTCGTTCTTCTATGTTGAAGCGTTCGTTTCCAGTAACAGTTTGAATTTTGGCGTTTCACTCTGTTTTCTCCTATATTGATAGATGTATGTGGAACTCTAAATCAAACACGGTTTGTGCTAGCTTCTTGAAACTTGACACGATAATGTAGTTTCAAGTTCTATCTCTAAGTTTCGTTTCCTCTTGATGTAGCCCTAAGCAGTGACTGGCGAGATACACTGTCCTTGAAAGGGGTTGCCAAGCTTCCCAAAATTACGAATCTCCAGAAATCTCAGCAACTATTTTTTCACCCAAACTGGATGATACTTTCAGGTAATGATCAGTACACTAAGCCCACTTGGTTCCCCAAATTTCGTTCTTCTATGTTGAAGCGTTCGTTTCCAGTAACAGTTTGAATTTTGGCGTTTCACTCTGTTTCCTCCAATATTGATAGGTGTACGTGGAACTCTAAATCAAACACGGTTTGTGCTAGCTTCTTGAAACTTGACACGATAATGTAGTTTCAAGTTCTGTGTCTAGGTTTTGTTTCCTCTTGATGTAGCCCTAAGCAGTGACTGGCGAGATACACTGTCCTTGAAAGGGGTTGCCAAGCTACCCAAAATTACGAATCTCAAGAAATCTCAGCAACTATTTTTTCACCCAAACTGGATGATACTTTCAGGTAATGATCAGTACACTAAGCCCACTTGGTACCCCAAATTTCGTTCTTCTATGTTGAAGCGTTCGTTTCCAGTAACAGTTTGAATTTTGGCGTTTCACTCTGTTTTCTCCTATATTGATAGATGTATGTGGAACTCTAAATCAAACACGGTTTGTGCTAGCTTCTTGAAACTTGACACGATAATGTAGTTTCAAGTTCTATCTCTAGGTTTTGTTTCCTCTTGATGTAGCCCTAAGCAGTGACTGGCGAGATACACTGTCCTTGAAAGGGGTTGCCAAGCTTCCCAAAATTACGAATCTCCAGAAATCTCAGAAACTATTTTTTCACCCAAACTGGATGATACTTTCAGGTAATGATCAGTACACTAAGCCCACTTGGTTCCCCAAATTTCGTTCTTCTATGTTGAAGCGTTCGTTTCCAGTAACAGTTTGAATATTGGCGTTTCACTCTGTTTTCTCCTATATTGATAGATGTATGTGGAACTCTAAATCAAACACGGTTTGTGCTAGCTTTTTGAAACTTGACACGATAATGTAGTTTCAAGTTCTATCTCTAGGTTTTGTTTCCTCTTGATGTAGCCCTAAGCAGTGACTGGCGAGATACACTGTCCTTGAAAGGGGTTGCCAAGCTTCCCAAAATTATGAATCTCCAGAAATCTCAGAAACTATTTTTTCACCCAAACTGGATGATACTTTCAGGTAATGATCAGTACACTAAGCCCACTTGGTTCCCCAAATTTCGTTCTTCTATGTTGAACCGTTCGTTTCCAGTAACAGTTTGAATTTTGGCGTTTCACTCTGTTTTCTCCTATATTGATAGATGTATGTGGAACTCTAAATCAAACACGGTTTGTGCTAGCTTCTTGAAACTTGACACGATAATGTAGTTTCAAGTTCTGTCTCTAAGTTTCGTTTCCTCTTGATGTAGCCCTAAGCAGTGACTGACGAGAAACACTGTCCTTGAAAGGGGTTGCCAAGCTTCCCAAAATTACGAATCTCCAGAAATCTCAGAAACTATTTTTTCACCCAAACTGGATGATACTTTCAGGTAATGATCAGTACACTAAGCCCACTTGGTTCCCCAAATTTCGTTCTTCTATGTTGAAGCGTTCGTTTCCAGTAACAGTTTGAATGTTGGCGTTTCACTCTGTTTTCTCCTATATTGATACACGTATGTGGAACTCTAAATCAAACACGGTTTGTGCTAGCTTCTTGAAACTTGACACGATAATGTAGTTTCAAGTTCTGTCTCTAGGTTTTGTTTCCTCTTGATGTTGCCCTCAGCAGTGACTGGCGAGATACACTGTCCTTGAAAGGGGTTGCCAAGCTTCCCAAAATTATGAATCTCCAGAAATCTCAGAAACTATTTTTTCAACCAAACTGGATGATACTTTCAGGTAATCATCAGTACACTAAGCCCACTTGGTTCCCCAAATTTCGTTCTTCTATATTGAATCGTTCGTTTCCAGTAACAGTTTGAATTTTGGCGTTTCACTCTGTTTTCTCCTATATTGATAGATGTATGTGGAACTCTAAATCAAACACGGTTTGTGCTAGCTTCTTGAAACTTGACACGATAATGTAGTTTCAAGTTCTGTCTCTAGGTTTTGTTTCCTCTTGATGTAGCCCTAAGCAGTGACTGGCGAGATACACTGTCCTTGAAAGGGGTTGCCAAGCTTCCCAAAATTACGAATCTCCAGAAATCTCAGCAACTATTTTTTCACCCAAACTGGATGATACTTTCAGGTAATGATCAGTACACTAAGCCCACTTGGTTCCCCAAATTTCGTTCTTCTATGTTGAAGAGTTCGTTTCCAGTAACCGTTTGAATTTTGGCGTTTCACTCTGTTTCCTCCAATATTGATAGGTGTACGTGGAACTCTAAATCAAACACGGTTTGTGCTAGCTTCTTCAAACTTGACACGATAATGTAGTTTCAAGTTCTGTCTCTAGGTTTTGTTTCCTCTTGATGTAGCCCTAAGCAGTGACTGGCGAGATACACTGTCCTTGAAAGGGGTTGCCAAGCTTCCCAAAATTACGAATCTCCAGAAATCTCAGAAACTATTTTTTCACCCAAACTGGATGATACTTTCAGGTAATGATCAGTACACTAAGCCCACTTGGTTCCCCAAATTTCGTTCTTCTATATTGAAGCGTTCGTTTCCAGTAACAGTTTGAATTTTGGCGTTTCACTCTGTTTTCTCCTATATTGATAGATGTATGTGGAACTCTAAATCAAACACGGTTTGTGCTAGCTTCTTGAAACTTGACACAATAATGTAGTTTCAAGTTCTGTCTCTAGGTTTTGTTTCCTCATGATGTAGCCCTAAGCAGTGACTGGCGAGATACACTGTCCTTGAAAGGGGTTGCCAAGCTTCCCAAAATTACGAATCTCCAGAAATCTCAGCAACTATTTTTTCACCCAAACTGGATGATACTTTCAGGTAATGATCAGCACACTAAGCCCACTTGGTTCCCCAAATTTCGTTCTTCTATGTTGAAGCGTTCGTTTCCAGTAACAGTTTGAATATTGGCGTTTCACTCTGTTTTCTCCTATATTGATAGATGTATGTGGAACTCTAAATCAAACACGGTTTGTGCTAGCTTTTTGAAACTTGACACGATAATGTAGTTTCAAGTTCTATCTCTAGGTTTTGTTTCCTCTTGATGTAGCCCTAAGCAGTGACTGGCGAGATACACTGTCCTTGAAAGGGGTTGCCAAGCTTCCCAAAATTACGAATCTCCAGAAATCTCAGAAACTATTTTTTCACCCAAACTGGATGATACTTTCAGGTAATGATCAGTACACTAAGCCCACTTGGTTCCCCAAATTTCGTTCTTCTATGTTGAACCGTTCGTTTCCAGTAACAGTTTGAATTTTGGCGTTTCACTCTGTTTTCTCCTATATTGATAGATGTATGTGGAACTCTAAATCAAACACGGTTTGTGCTAGCTTCTTGAAACTTGACACGATAATGTAGTTTCAAGTTCTGTCTCTAGGTTTTGTTTCCTCTTGATGTAGCCCTAAGCAGTGACTGGCGGGATACACTGCCCTTGAAAGGGGTTGCCAAGCTTCCCAAAATTACGAATCTCCAGAAATCTCAGAAACTATTTTTCACCCAAACTGGATGATACTTTCAGGTAATGATCAGTACACTAAGCCCACTTGGTTCCCCAAATTTCGTTCTTCTATATTGAAGCGTTCATTTCCAGTAACAGTTTGAATTTTGGCGTTTCACTCTGTTTTCTCCTATATTGATAGATGTATGTGGAACTCTAAATCAAACACGGTTTGTGCTCGCTTCTTGAAACTTGACACGATAATGTAGTTTCAAGTTCTGTCTCTAGGTTTTGTTTCCTCTTGATGTAGCCCTAAGCAGTGACTGGCGAGATACACTGTCCTTGAAAGGGGTTGCCAAGCTTCCCAAAATTACGAATCTCCAGAAATCTCAGCAACTATTTTTTCACCCAAACTGGATGATACTTTCAGGTAATGATCAGTACACTAAGCCCACTTGGTTCCCCAAATTTCGTTCTTCTATGTTGAAGCGTTCGTTTCCAGTAACAGTTTGAATTTTGGCGTTTCACTCTGTTTCCTCCAATATTGATAGGTGTATGTGGAACTCTAAATCAAACACGGTTTGTGCTAACTTCTTCAAACTTGACACGATAATGTAGTTTCAAGTTCTGTCTCTAGGTTTTGTTTCCTCTTGATGTAGCCCTAAGCAGTGACTGGCGAGATACACTGTCCTTGAAAGGGGTTTCCAAGCTTCCCAAAATTACGAATCTCCAGAAATCTCAGCAACTATTTTTTCACCCAAACTGGATGATACTTTCAGGTAATGATCAGTACACTAAGCCCACTTGGTTCCCCAAATTTCGTTCTTCTATGTTGAAGCGTTCGTTTCCAGTAACAGTTTGAATCTTGGCGTTTCACTCTGTTTCCTCCAATATTGATAGGTGTACGTGGAACTCTAAATCAAACACGGTTTGTGCTAGCTTCTTCAAACTTGACACGATAATGTAGTTTCAAGTTCTGTCTCTAGGTTTTGTTTCCTCTTGATGTAGCCCTAAGCAGTGACTGGCGAGATACACTGTCCTTGAAAGGGGTTGCCAAGCTTCCCAAAATTACGAATCTCCAGAAATCTCAGCAACTATTTTTTCACCCAAACTGGATGATACTTTCAGGTAATGATCAGTACACTAAGCCCACTTGGTTCCCCAAATTTCGTTCTTCTATGTTGAAGCGTTCGTTTCCAGTAACAGTTTGAATTTTGGCGTTTCACTCTGTTTTCTCCTATATTGATAGATGTATGTGGAACTCTAAATCAAACACGGTTTGTGCTAGCTTTTTGAAACTTGACAAGATAATGTAGTTTCAAGTTCTGTCTCTAGGTTTTGTTTCCTCTTGATGTAGCCCTAAGCAGTGACTGGCGAGATACACTGTCCTTGAAAGGGGTTGCCAAGCTACCCAAAATTACGAATCTCCAGAAATCTCAGCAACTATTTTTTCACCCAAACTGGATGATACTTTCAGGTAATGATCAGTACACTAAGCCCACTTGGTTCCCCAAATTTCGTTCTTCTATGTTGAAGCGTTCGTTTCCAGTAACAGTTTGAATTTTGGCGTTTCACTCTGTTTTCTCCTATATTGATAGATGTATGTGGAACTCTAAATCAAACACGGTTTGTGCTAGCTTCTTGAAACTTGACACGATAATGTAGTTTCAAGTTCTGTCTCTAGGTTTTGTTTCCTCTTGATGTAGCCCTAAGCAGTGACTGGCGAGATACACTGTCCTTGAAAGGGGTTGCCAAGCTTCCCAAAATTACGAATCTCCAGAAATCTCAGCAACTATTTTTTCACCCAAACTGGATGATACTTTCAGGTAATGATCAGTACACTAAGCCCACTTGGTTCCCCAAATTTCGTTCTTCTATGTTGAAGCGTTCGTTTCCAGTAACAGTTTGAATTTTGGCGTTTCACTCTGTTTCCTCCAATATTGATAGGTGTACATGGAACTCTAAATCAAACACGGTTTGTGCTAGCTTCTTCAAACTTGACACGATAATGTAGTTTCAAGTTCTGTCTCTAGGTTTTGTTTCCTCTTGATGTAGCCCTAAGCAGTGACTGGCGAGATACACTGTCCTTGAAAGGGGTTGCCAACCTTCCCAAAATTACGAATCTCCAGAAATCTCAGCAACTATTTTTTCACCCAAACTGGATGATACTTTCAGGTAATGATCAGTACACTAAGCCCACTTGGTTCCCCAAATTTCGTTCTTCTATGTTGAAGCGTTCGTTTCCAGTAACAGTTTGAATCTTGGCGTTTCACTCTGTTTCCTCCAATATTGATAGGTGTACGTGGAACTCTAAATCAAACACGGTTTGTGCTAGCTTCTTCAAACTTGACACAATAATGTAGTTTCAAGTTCTGTCTCTAGGTTTTGTTTCCTCTTGATGTAGCCCTAAGCAGTGACTGGCGAGATACACTGTCCTTGAAAGGGGTTGCCAAGCTTCCCAAAATTACGAATCTCCAGAAATCTCAGCAACTATTTTTTCACCCAAACTGGATGATACTTTCAGGTAATGATCAGTACACTAAGCCCACTTGGTTCCCCAAATTTCGTTCTTCTATGTTGAAGCGTTCGTTTCCAGTAACAGTTTGAATTTTGGCGTTTCACTCTGTTTTCTCCTATATTGATAGATGTATGTGGAACTCTAAATCAAACACGGTTTGTGCTAGCTTTTTGAAACTTGACACGATAATGTAGTTTCAAGTTCTGTCTCTAGGTTTTGTTTCCTCTTGATGTAGCCCTAAGCAGTGACTGGCGAGATACCCTGTCCTTGAAAGGGGTTGCCAAGCTACCCAAAATTACGAATCTCCAGAAATCTCAGCAACTATTTTTTCACCCAAACTGGATGATACTTTCAGGTAATGATCAGTACACTAAGCCCACTTGGTTCCCCAAATTTCGTTCTTCTATGTTGAAGCGTTCGTTTCCAGTAACAGTTTGAATTTTGGCGTTTCACTCTGTTTTCTCCTATATTGATAGATGTATGTGGAACTCTAAATCAAACACGGTTTGTGCTAGCTTCTTGAAACTTGACACGATAATGTAGTTTCAAGTTCTATCTCTAGGTTTTGTTTCCTCTTGATGTAGCCCTAAGCAGTGACTGGCGAGATACACTGTCCTTGAAAGGGGTTGCCAAGCTACCCAAAATTACGAATCTCCAGAAATCTCAGAAACTATTTTTTCACCCAAACTGGATGATACTTTCAGGTAATGATCAGTACACTAAGCCCACTTGGTTCCCCAAATTTCGTTCTTCTATGTTGAAGCGTTCGTTTCCAGTAACAGTTTGAATGTTGGCGTTTCACTCTGTTTTCTCCTATATTGAGAGATGTATGTGGAACTCTAAATCAAACACGGTTTGTGCTAGCTTCTTGAAACTTGACACGATAATGTAGTTTCAAGTTCTGTCTCTAGGTTTTGTTTCCTCTTGATGTAGCCCTAAGCAGTGACTGGCGAGATACACTGTCCTTGAAAGGGGTTGCCAAGCTTCCCAAAATTACGAATCTCCAGAAATCTCAGCAACTATTTTTTCACCCAAACTGGATGATACTTTCAGGTACTGATCAGTACACTAAGCCCACTTGGTTCCAGAAATTTCGTTCTTCTATGTTGAACCGTTCGTTTCCAGTAACAGTTTGAATTTTGGCGTTTCACTCTGTTTTCTCCTATATTGATAGATGTATGTGGAACTCTAAATCAAACACGGTTTGTGCTAGCTTCTTGAAACTTGACACGATAATGTAGTTTCAAGTTCTGTCTCTAGGTTTGTTTCCTCTTGATGTAGCCCTAAGCAGAGACTGGCGAGATACACTGTCCTTGAAAGGGGTTGCCAAGCTTCCCAAAATTACGAATCTCCAGAAATCTCAGCAACTATTTTTTCACCCAAACTGGATGATACTTTCAGGTAATGATCAGTACACTAAGCCCACTTGGTTCCCCAAATTTCGTTCTTCTATGTTGAAGCGTTCGTTTCCAGTAACAGTTTGAATGTTGGCGTTTCACTCTGTTTTCTCCTATATTGATAGACGTATGTGGAACTCTAAATCAAACACGGTTTGTGCTAGCTTCTTGAAACTTGACACGATAATGTAGTTTCAAGTTCTGTCTCTAGGTTTTGTTTCCTCTTGATGTTGCCCTAAGCAGTGACTGGCGAGATACACTGTCCTTGAAAGGGGTTGCCAAGCTTCCCAAAATTACGAATCTCCAGAAATCTCAGCAACTATTTTTTCACCCAAACTGGATGATACTTTCAGGTAATGATCAGTACTCTAAGCCCAGTTGGTTCCCCAAATTTCGTTCTTCTATGTTGAAGCGTTCGTTTCCAGTAACAGTTTGAATTTTGGCGTTTCACTCTGTTTTCTCCTATATTGATAGATGTATGTGGAACTCTAAATCAAACACGGTTTGTGCTAGCTTCTTGAAACTTGACACGATAATATAGTTTCAAGTTCTATCTCTAGGTTTTGTTTCCTCTTGATGTAGCCCTAAGCAGTGACTGGCGAGATACCCTGTCCTTGAAAGTGGTTGCCAAGCTTCCCAAAATTACGAATCTCCAGAAATCTCAGCAACTATTTTTTCACCCAAACTGGATGATACTTTCAGGTAATGATCAGTACACTAAGCCCACTTGGTTCCCCAAATTTCGTTCTTCTATGTTGAAGCGTTCGTTTCCAGTAACAGTTTGAATTTTGGCGTTTCACTCTGTTTTCTCCTATATTGAGAGATGTATGTGGAACTCTAAATCAAACACGGTTTGTGCTAGCTTCTTGAAACTTGACACGATAATGTAGTTTCACGTTCTGTCTCTAGGTTTTGTTTCCTCTTGATGTAGCCCTAAGCAGTGACTGGCGAGATACACTGTCCTTGAAAGGGGTTGCCAAGCTTCCCAAAATTACGAATCTCCAGAAATCTCAGCAACTATTTTTTCACCCAAACTGGATGATACTTTCAGGTAATGATCAGTACACTAAGCCCACTTGGTTCCCCAAATTTCGTTCTTCTATGTTGAAGCGTTCGTTTCCAGTAACAGTTTGAATTTTGGCGTTTCACTCTGTTTTCTCCTATATTGATAGATGTATGTGGAACTCTAAATCAAACACGGTTTGTGCTAGCTTCTTGAAACGACACGATAATATAGTTTCAAGTTCTATCTCTAGGTTTTGTTTCCTCTTGATGTAGCCCTAAGCAGTGACTGGCGAGATACACTGTCCTTGAAAGGGGTTGCCAAGCTACCCAAAATTACGAATCTCCAGAAATCTCAGCAACTATTTTTTCACCCAAACTGGATGATACTTTCAGGTAATGATCAGTACACTAAGCCCAGTTGGTTCCCCAAATTTCGTTCTTCTATGTTGAAGCGTTCGTTTCCAGTAACAGTTTGAATTTTGGCGTTTCACTCTGTTTTCTCCTATATTGATAGATGTATGTGGAACTCTAAATCAAACACGGTTTGTGCTAGCTTCTTGAAACTTGACACGATAATGTAGTTTCAAGTTCTATCTCTAAGTTTCGTTTCCTCTTGATGTAGCCCTAAGCAGTGACTGGCGAGATACACTGTCCTTGAAAGGGGTTGCCAAGCTTCCCAAAATTACGAATCTCCAGAAATCTCAGCAACTATTTTTTCACCCAAACTGGATGATACTTTCAGGTAATGATCAGTACACTAAGCCCACTTGGTTCCCCAAATTTCGTTCTTCTATGTTGAAGCGTTCGTTTCCAGTCACAGTTTGAATTTTGGTGTTTCACTCTGTTTTCTCCTATATTGAGAGATGTATGTGGAACTCTAAATCAAACACGGTTTGTGCTAGCTTCTTGAAACTTGAAACGATAATGTAGTTTCAAGTTCTATCTCTAAGTTTCGTTTCCTCTTGATGTAGCCCTAAGCAGTGACTGACGAGATACACTGTCCTTGAAAGGGGTTGCCAAGCTTCCCAAAATTACGAATCTCCAGAAATCTCAGCAACTATTTTTTCACCCAAACTGGATGATACTTTCAGGTAATGATCAGTACACTAAGCCCACTTGGTTCCCCAAATTTCGTTCTTCTATGTTGAAGCGTTCGTTTCCAGTAACAGTTTGAATTTTGGCGTTTCACTCTGTTTTCTCCTATATTGAGAGATGTATGTGGAACTCTAAATCAAACACGGTTTGTGCTAGCTTCTTGAAACTTGACACGATAATGTAGTTTCAAGTTCTGTCTCTAGGTTTTGTTTCCTCTTGATGTAGCCCTAAGCAGTGACTGGCGAGATACACTGTCCTTGAAAGGGGTTGCCAAGCTTCCCAAAATTACGAATCTCCAGAAATCTCAGCAACTATTTTTTCACCCAAACTGGATGATACTTTCAGGTAATGATCAGTACACTAAGCCCACTTGGTTCCCCAAATTTCGTTCTTCTATGTTGAAGCGTTCGTTTCCAGTAACAGTTTGAATCTTGGCGTTTCACTCTTTTTCCTCCAATATTGATAGGTGTACGTGGAACTCTAAATCAAACACGGTTTGTGCTAGCTTCTTCAAACTTGACACGATAATGTAGTTTCAAGTTCTGTCTCTAGGTTTTGTTTCCTCTTGATGTAGCCCTAAGCAGTGACTGGCGAGATACACTGTCCTTGAAAGGGGTTGCCAAGCTTCCCAAAATTACGAATCTCCAGAAATCTCAGCAACTATTTTTTCACCCAAACTGGATGATACTTTCAGGTAATGATCAGTACACTAAGCCCACTTGGTTCCCCAAATTTCGTTCTTCTAAGTTGAAGCGTTCGTTTCCAGTAACAGTTTGAATTTTGGCGTTTCACTCTGTTTTCTCCTATATTGATAGATGTATGTGGAACTCTAAATCAAACACGGTTTGTGCTAGCTTTTTGAAACTTGACACGATAATGTAGTTTCAAGTTCTGTCTCTAGGTTTTGTTTCCTCTTGATGTTGCCCTAAGCAGTGACTGGCGAGATACACTGTCCTTGAAAGGGGTTGCCAAGCTTCCCAAAATTACGAATCTCCAGAAATCTCAGCAACTATTTTTTCATCCAAACTGGATGATACTTTCAGGTAATGATCAGTACACTAAGCCCACTTGGTTCCCCAAATTTCGTTCTTCTATGTTGAAGCGTTCGTTTCCAGTAACAGTTTGAATTTTGGCGTTTCACTCTGTTTCCTCCAATATTGATAGGTGTACGTGGAACTCTAAATCAAACACGGTTTGTGCTAGCTTCTTCAAACTTGACACGATAATGTAGTTTCAAGTTCTGTCTCTAGGTTTTGTTTCCTCTTGATGTAGCCCTAAGCAGTGACTGGCGAGATACACTGTCCTTGAAAGGGGTTGCCAAGCTTCCCAAAATTACGAATCTCCAGAAATCTCAGCAACTATTTTTTCACCCAAACTGGATGATACTTTCAGGTAATGATCAGTACACTAAGCCCACTTGGTTCCCCAAATTTCGTTCTTCTATGTTGAAGCGTTCGTTTCCAGTAACAGTTTGAATCTTGGCGTTTCACTCTGTTTCCTCCAATATTGATAGGTGTACGTGGAACTCTAAATCAAACACGGTTTGTGCTAGCTTCTTCAAACTTGACACAATAATGTAGTTTCAAGTTCTGTCTCTAGGTTTTGTTTCCTCTTGATGTAGCCCTAAGCAGTGACTGGCGAGATACACTGTCCTTGAAAGGGGTTGCCAAGCTTCCCAAAATTACGAATCTCCAGAAATCTCAGCAACTATTTTTTCACCCAAACTGGATGATACTTTCAGGTAATGATCAGTACACTAAGCCCACTTGGTTCCCCAAATTTCGTTCTTCTATGTTGAAGCGTTCGTTTCCAGTAACAGTTTGAATTTTGGCGTTTCACTCTGTTTTCTCCTATATTGATAGATGTATGTGGAACTCTAAATCAAACACGGTTTGTGCTAGCTTTTTGAAACTTGACACGATAATGTAGTTTCAAGTTCTGTCTCTAGGTTTTGTTTCCTCTTGATGTAGCCCTAAGCAGTGACTGGCGAGATACCCTGTCCTTGAAAGGGGTTGCCAAGCTACCCAAAATTACGAATCTCCAGAAATCTCAGCAACTATTTTTTCACCCAAACTGGATGATACATTCAGGTAATGATCAGTACACTAAGCCCACTTGGTTCCCCAAATTTCGTTCTTCTATGTTGAAGCGTTCGTTTCCAGTAACAGTTTGAATTTTGGCGTTTCACTCTGTTTTCTCCTATATTGATAGATGTATGTGGAACTCTAAATCAAACACGGTTTGTGCTAGCTTCTTGAAACTGGACACGATAATGTAGTTTCAAGTTCTATCTCTAGGTTTTGTTTCCTCTTGATGTAGCCCTAAGCAGTGACTGGCGAGATACACTGTCCTTGAAAGGGGTTGCCAAGCTTCCCAAAATTACGAATCTCCAGAAATCTCAGCAATTATTTTTTCACCCAAACTGGATGATACTTTCAGGTAATGATCAGTACACTAAGCCCACTTGGTTCCCCAAATTTCGTTCTTCTATGTTGAAGCGTTCGTTTGCAGTAACAGTTTGAATGTTGGCGTTTCACTCTGTTTTCTCCTATATTGATAGATGTATGTGGAACTCTAAATCAAACACGGTTTGTGCTAGCTTTTTGAAACTTGACACGATAATGTAGTTTCAAGTTCTATCTCTCGGTTTTGTTTCCTCTTGATGTAGCCCTAAGCAGTGACTGGCGAGATACACTGTCCTTGAAAGGGGTTGCCAAGCTTCCCAAAATTACGAATCTCCAGAAATCTCAGAAACTATTTTTTCACCCAAACTGGATGATACTTTCAGGTAATGATCAGTACACTAAGCCCACTTGGTTCCCCAAATTTCGTTCTTCTATGTTGAAGCGTTCGTTTCCAGTAACAGTTTGAATTTTGGCGTTTCACTCTGTTTTCTCCTATATTGATAGATGTATGTGGAACTCTAAATCAAACACGGTTTGTGCTAGCTTCTTGAAACTTGACACGATAATGTAGTTTCAAGTTCTGTCTCTAGGTTTGTTTCCTCTTGATGTAGCCCTAAGCAGTGACTGGCGAGATACACTGTCCTTGAAAGGGGTTGCCAAGCTACCCAAAATTACGAATCTCCAGAAATCTCAGAAACTATTTTTTCACCCAAACTGGATGATACTTTCAGGTAATGATCAGTACACTAAGCCCACTTGGTTCCCCAAATTTCGTTCTTCTATGTTGAAGCATTCGTTTCCAGTAACAGTTTGAATGTTGGCGTTTCACTCTGTTTTCTCCTATATTGAGAGATGTATGTGGAACTCTAAATCAAACACGGTTTGTGCTAGCTTCTTGAAACTTGACACGATAATGTAGTTTCAAGTTCTGTCTCTAGGTTTTGTTTCCTCTTGATGTAGCCCTAAGCAGTGACTGGCGAGATACACTGTCCTTGAAAGGGGTTGCCAAGCTTCCCAAAATTACGAATCTCCAGAAATCTCAGCAACTATTTTTTCACCCAAACTGGATGATACTTTCAGGTACTGATCAGTACACTAAGCCCACTTGGTTCCCCAAATTTCGTTCTTCTATGTTGAACCGTTCGTTTCCAGTAACAGTTTGAATTTTGGCGTTTCACTGTTTTCTCCTATATTGATAGATGTATGTGGAACTCTAAATCAAACACGGTTTGTGCTAGCTTCTTGAAACTTGACACGATAATGTAGTTTCAAGTTCTGTCTCTAGGTTTGTTTCCTCTTGATGTAGCCCTAAGCAGTGACTGGCGAGATACACTGTCCTTGAAAGGGGTTGCCAAGCTTCCCAAAATTACGAATCTCCAGAAATCTCAGAAACTATTTTTTCACCCAAACTGGATGATACTTTCAGGTAATGATCAGTACACTAAGCCCACTTGGTTCCCCAAATTTCGTTCTTCTATGTTGAAGCGTTCGTTTCCAGTAACAGTTTGAATGTTGGCGTTTCACTCTGTTTTCTCCTATATTGATAGACGTATGTGGAACTCTAAATCAAACACGGTTTGTGCTAGCTTCTTGAAACTTGACACGATAATGTAGTTTCAAGTTCTGTCTCTAGGTTTTGTTTCCTCTTGATGTTGCCCTAAGCAGTGACTGGCGAGATACACTGTCCTTGAAAGGGGTTGCCAAGCTTCCCAAAATTACGAATCTCCAGAAATCTCAGCAACTATTTTTTCACCCAAACTGGATGATACTTTCAGGTAATGATCAGTACTCTAAGCCCAGTTGGTTCCCCAAATTTCGTTCTTCTATGTTGAAGCGTTCGTTTCCAGTAACAGTTTGAATGTTGGCGTTTCACTCTGTTTTCTCCTATATTGATAGATGTATGTGGAACTCTAAATCAAACACGGTTTGTGCTAGCTTCTTGAAACTTGACACGATAATATAGTTTCAAGTTCTATCTCTAGGTTTTGTTTCCTCTTGATGTAGCCCTAAGCAGTGACTGGCGAGATACCCTGTCCTTGAAAGTGGTTGCCAAGCTTCCCAAAATTACGAATCTCCAGAAATCTCAGCAACTATTTTTTCACCCAAACTGGATGATACTTTCAGGTAATGATCAGTACACTAAGCCCACTTGGTTCCCCAAATTTCGTTCTTCTATGTTGAAGCGTTCGTTTCCAGTAACAGTTTGAATTTTGGCGTTTCACTCTGTTTTCTCCTATATTGAGAGATGTATGTGGAACTCTAAATCAAACACGGTTTGTGCTAGCTTCTTGAAACTTGACACGATAATGTAGTTTCACGTTCTGTCTCTAGGTTTTGTTTCCTCTTGATGTAGCCCTAAGCAGTGACTGGCGAGATACACTGTCCTTGAAAGGGGTTGCCAAGCTTCCCAAAATTACGAATCTCCAGAAATCTCAGCAACTATTTTTTCACCCAAACTGGATGATACTTTCAGGTAATGATCAGTACACTAAGCCCACTTGGTTCCCCAAATTTCGTTCTTCTATGTTGAAGCGTTCGTTTCCAGTAACAGTTTGAATTTTGGCGTTTCACTCTGTTTTCTCCTATATTGATAGATGTATGTGGAACTCTAAATCAAACACGGTTTGTGCTAGCTTCTTGAAACGACACGATAATATAGTTTCAAGTTCTATCTCTAGGTTTTGTTTCCTCTTGATGTAGCCCTAAGCAGTGACTGGCGAGATACACTGTCCTTGAAAGGGGTTGCCAAGCTACCCAAAATTACGAATCTCCAGAAATCTCAGCAACTATTTTTTCACCCAAACTGGATGATACTTTCAGGAAATGATCAGTACACTAAGCCCAGTTGGTTCCCCAAATTTCGTTCTTCTATGTTGAAGCGTTCGTTTCCAGTAACAGTTTGAATTTTGGCGTTTCACTCTGTTTTCTCCTATATTGATAGATGTATGTGGAACTCTAAATCAAACACGGTTTGTGCTAGCTTCTTGAAACTTGACACGATAATGTAGTTTCAAGTTCTATCTCTAAGTTTCGTTTCCTCTTGATGTAGCCCTAAGCAGTGACTGGCGAGATACACTGTCCTTGAAAGGGGTTGCCAAGCTTCCCAAAATTACGAATCTCCAGAAATCTCAGCAACTATTTTTTCACCCAAACTGGATGATACTTTCAGGTAATGATCAGTACACTAAGCCCACTTGGTTCCCCAAATTTCGTTCTTCTATGTTGAAGCGTTCGTTTCCAGTCACAGTTTGAATTTTGGTGTTTCACTCTGTTTTCTCCTATATTGAGAGATGTATGTGGAACTCTAAATCAAACACGGTTTGTGCTAGCTTCTTGAAACTTGAAACGATAATGTAGTTTCAAGTTCTATCTCTAAGTTTCATTTCCTCTTGATGTAGCCCTAAGCAGTGACTGACGAGATACACTGTCCTTGAAAGGGGTTGCCAAGCTTCCCAAAATTACGAATCTCCAGAAATCTCAGCAACTATTTTTTCACCCAAACTGGATGATACTTTCAGGTAATGATCAGTACACTAAGCCCACTTGGTTCCCCAAATTTCGTTCTTCTATGTTGAAGCGTTCGTTTCCAGTAACAGTTTGAATTTTGGCGTTTCACTCTGTTTTCTCCTATATTGAGAGATGTATGTGGAACTCTAAATCAAACACGGTTTGTGCTAGCTTCTTGAAACTTGACACGATAATGTAGTTTCAAGTTCTGTCTCTAGGTTTTGTTTCCTCTTGATGTAGCCCTAAGCAGTGACTGGCGAGATACACTGTCCTTGAAAGGGGTTGCCAAGCTTCCCAAAATTACGAATCTCCAGAAATCTCAGCAACTATTTTTTCACCCAAACTGGATGATACTTTCAGGTAATGATCAGTACACTAAGCCCACTTGGTTCCCCAAATTTCGTTCTTCTATGTTGAAGCGTTCGTTTCCAGTAACAGTTTGAATCTTGGCGTTTCACTCTGTTTCCTCCAATATTGATAGGTGTACGTGGAACTCTAAATCAAACACGGTTTGTGCTAGCTTCTTCAAACTTGACACGATAATGTAGTTTCAAGTTCTGTCTCTAGGTTTTGTTTCCTCTTGATGTAGCCCTAAGCAGTGACTGGCGAGATACACTGTCCTTGAAAGGGGTTGCCAAGCTTCCCAAAATTACGAATCTCCAGAAATCTCAGCAACTATTTTTTCACCCAAACTGGATGATACTTACAGGTAATGATCAGTACACTAAGCCCACTTGGTTCCCCAAATTTCGTTCTTCTATGTTGAAGCGTTCGTTTCCAGTAACAGTTTGAATTTTGGCGTTTCACTCTGTTTTCTCCTATATTGATAGATGTATGTGTAACTCTAAATCAAACACGGTTTGTGCTAGCTTTTTGAAACTTGACACGATAATGTAGTTTCAAGTTCTGTCTCTAGGTTTTGTTTCCTCTTGATGTTGCCCTAAGCAGTGACTGGCGAGATACACTGTCCTTGAAAGGGGTTGCCAAGCTTCCCAAAATTACGAATCTCCAGAAATCTCAGAAACTATTTTTTCACCCAAACTGGATGATACTTTCAGGTAATGATCAGTACACTAAGCCCACTTGGTTCCCCAAATTTCGTTCTTCTATATTGAAGCGTTCGTTTCCAGTAACAGTTTGAATTTTGGCGTTTCACTCTGTTTTCTCCTATATTGATAGATGTATGTGGAACTCTAAATCAAACACGGTTTGTGCTAGCTTCTTGAAACTTGACACGATAATGTAGTTTCAAGTTCTGTCTCTAGGTTTTGTTTCCTCTTGATGTAGCCCTAAGCAGTGACTGGCGAGATACACTGTCCTTGAAAGGGGTTGCCAAGCTTCCCAAAATTACGAATCTCCAGAAATCTCAGCAACTATTTTTTCACCCAAACTGGATGATACTTTCAGGTAATGATCAGTACACTAAGCCCACTTGGTTCCCCAAATTTCGTTCTTCTATGTTGAAGCGTTCGTTTCCAGTCACAGTTTGAATTTTGGTGTTTCACTCTGTTTTCTCCTATATTGAGAGATGTATGTGGAACTCTAAATCAAACACGGTTTGTGCTAGCTTCTTGAAACTTGAAACGATAATGTAGTTTCAAGTTCTATCTCTAAGTTTCATTTCCTCTTGATGTAGCCCTAAGCAGTGACTGACGAGATACACTGTCCTTGAAAGGGGTTGCCAAGCTTCCCAAAATTACGAATCTCCAGAAATCTCAGCAACTATTTTTTCACCCAAACTGGATGATACTTTCAGGTAATGATCAGTACACTAAGCCCACTTGGTTCCCCAAATTTCGTTCTTCTATGTTGAAGCGTTCGTTTCCAGTAACAGTTTGAATTTTGGCGTTTCACTCTGTTTTCTCCTATATTGAGAGATGTATGTGGAACTCTAAATCAAACACGGTTTGTGCTAGCTTCTTGAAACTTGACACGATAATGTAGTTTCAAGTTCTGTCTCTAGGTTTTGTTTCCTCTTGATGTAGCCCTAAGCAGTGACTGGCGAGATACACTGTCCTTGAAAGGGGTTGCCAAGCTTCCCAAAATTACGAATCTCCAGAAATCTCAGCAACTATTTTTTCACCCAAACTGGATGATACTTTCAGGTAATGATCAGTACACTAAGCCCACTTGGTTCCCCAAATTTCGTTCTTCTATGTTGAAGCGTTCGTTTCCAGTAACAGTTTGAATCTTGGCGTTTCACTCTGTTTCCTCCAATATTGATAGGTGTACGTGGAACTCTAAATCAAACACGGTTTGTGCTAGCTTCTTCAAACTTGACACGATAATGTAGTTTCAAGTTCTGTCTCTAGGTTTTGTTTCCTCTTGATGTAGCCCTAAGCAGTGACTGGCGAGATACACTGTCCTTGAAAGGGGTTGCCAAGCTTCCCAAAATTACGAATCTCCAGAAATCTCAGCAACTATTTTTTCACCCAAACTGGATGATACTTACAGGTAATGATCAGTACACTAAGCCCACTTGGTTCCCCAAATTTCGTTCTTCTATGTTGAAGCGTTCGTTTCCAGTAACAGTTTGAATTTTGGCGTTTCACTCTGTTTTCTCCTATATTGATAGATGTATGTGTAACTCTAAATCAAACACGGTTTGTGCTAGCTTTTTGAAACTTGACACGATAATGTAGTTTCAAGTTCTGTCTCTAGGTTTTGTTTCCTCTTGATGTTGCCCTAAGCAGTGACTGGCGAGATACACTGTCCTTGAAAGGGGTTGCCAAGCTTCCCAAAATTACGAATCTCCAGAAATCTCAGAAACTATTTTTTCACCCAAACTGGATGATACTTTCAGGTAATGATCAGTACACTAAGCCCACTTGGTTCCCCAAATTTCGTTCTTCTATATTGAAGCGTTCGTTTCCAGTAACAGTTTGAATTTTGGCGTTTCACTCTGTTTTCTCCTATATTGATAGATGTATGTGGAACTCTAAATCAAACACGGTTTGTGCTAGCTTCTTGAAACTTGACACGATAATGTAGTTTCAAGTTCTGTCTCTAGGTTTTGTTTCCTCTTGATGTAGCCCTAAGCAGTGACTGGCGAGATACACTGTCCTTGAAAGGGGTTGCCAAGCTTCCCAAAATTACGAATCTCCAGAAATCTCAGCAACTATTTTTTCACCCAAACTGGATGATACTTTCAGGTAATGATCAGTACACTAAGCCCACTTGGTTCCCCAAATTTCGTTCTTCTATGTTGAAGCGTTCGTTTCCAGTAACAGTTTGAATTTTGGCGTTTCACTCTGTTTCCTCCAATATTGATAGGTGTACGTGGAACTCTAAATCAAACACGGTTTGTGCTAGCTTCTTCAAACTTGACACGATAATGTAGTTTCAAGTTCTGTCTCTAGGTTTTGTTTCCTCTTGATGTAGCCCTAAGCAGTGACTGGCGAGATACACTGTCCTTGAAAGGGGTTGCCAAGCTTCCCAAAATTACGAATCTCCAAAAATCTCAGAAACTATTTTTTCACCCAAACTGGATGATACTTTCAGGTAATGATCAGTACACTAAGCCCACTTGGTTCCCCAAATTTCGTTCTTCTATATTGAAGCGTTCGTTTCCAGTAACAGTTTGAATTTTGGCGTTTCACTCTGTTTTCTCCTATATTGATAGATGTATGTGGAACTCTAAATCAAACACGGTTTGTGCTAGCTTCTTGAAACTTGACACGATAATGTAGTTTCAAGTTCTGTCTCTAGGTTTTGTTTCCTCTTGATGTAGCCCTAAGCAGTGACTGGCGAGATACACTGTCCTTGAAAGGGGTTGCCAAGCTTCCCAAAATTACGAATCTCCAGAAATCTCAGCAACTATTTTTTCACCCAAACTGGATGATACTTTCAGGTAATGATCAGTACACTAAGCCCACTTGGTTCCCCAAATTTCGTTCTTCTATGTTGAACCGTTCGTTTCCAGTAACAGTTTGAATATTGGCGTTTCACTCTGTTTTCTCCTATATTGATAGATGTATGTGGAACTCTAAATCAAACACGGTTTGTGCTAGCTTTTTGAAACTTGACACGATAATGTAGTTTCAAGTTCTATCTCTAGGTTTTGTTTCCTCTTAATGTAGCCCTAAGCAGTGACTGGCGAGATACACTGTCCTTGAAAGGGGTTGCCAAGCTTCCCAAAATTACGAATCTCCAGAAATCTCAGAAACTATTTTTTCACCCAAACTGGATGATACTTTCAGGTAATGATCAGTACACTAAGCCCACTTGGTTCCCCAAATTTCGTTCTTCTATGTTGAAGCGTTCGTTTCCAGTAACAGTTTGAATTTTGGCGTTTCACTCTGTTTTCTCCTATATTGATAGATGTATGTGGAACTCTAAATCAAACACGGTTTGTGCTAGCTTCTTGAAACGACACGATAATATAGTTTCAAGTTCTATCTCTTGGTTTTGTTTCCTCTTGATGTAGCCCTAAGCAGTGACTGGCGAGATACACTGTCCTTGAAAGGGGTTGCCAAGCTACCCAAAATTACGAATCTCCAGAAATCTCAGCAACTATTTTTTCACCCAAACTGGATGATACTTTCAGGAAATGATCAGTACACTAAGCCCAGTTGGTTCCCCAAATTTCGTTCTTCTATGTTGAAGCGTTCGTTTCCAGTAACAGTTTGAATTTTGGCGTTTCACTCTGTTTTCTCCTATATTGATAGATGTATGTGGAACTCTAAATCAAACACGGTTTGTGCTAGCTTCTTGAAACTTGACACGATAATGTAGTTTCAAGTTCTATCTCTAAGTTTTGTTTCCTCTTGATGTAGCCCTAAGCAGTGACTGGCGAGATACACTGTCCTTGAAAGGGGTTGCCAAGCTTCCCAAAATTACGAATCTCCAGAAATCTCAGAAACTATTTTTTCACCCAAACTGGATGATACTTTCAGGTAATGATCAGTACACTAAGCCCACTTGGTTCCCCAAATTTCGTTCTTCTATGTTGAAGCGTTCGTTTCCAGTCACAGTTTGAATTTTGGTGTTTCACTCTGTTTTCTCCTATATTGAGAGATGTATGTGGAACTCTAAATCAAACACGGTTTGTGCTAGCTTCTTGAAACTTGAAACGATAATGTAGTTTCAAGTTCTATCTCTAAGTTTCATTTCCTCTTGATGTAGCCCTAAGCAGTGACTGACGAGATACACTGTCCTTGAAAGGGGTTGCCAAGCTTCCCAAAATTACGAATCTCCAGAAATCTCAGCAACTATTTTTTCACCCAAACTGGATGATACTTTCAGGTAATGATCAGTACACTAAGCCCACTTGGTTCCCCAAATTTCGTTCTTCTATGTTGAAGCGTTCGTTTCCAGTAACAGTTTGAATTTTGGCGTTTCACTCTGTTTTCTCCTATATTGAGAGATGTATGTGGAACTCTAAATCAAACACGGTTTGTGCTAGCTTCTTGAAACTTGACACGATAATGTAGTTTCAAGTTCTGTCTCTAGGTTTTGTTTCCTCTTGATGTAGCCCTAAGCAGTGACTGGCGAGATACACTGTCCTTGAAAGGGGTTGCCAAGCTTCCCAAAATTACGAATCTCCAGAAATCTCAGCAACTATTTTTTCACCCAAACTGGATGATACTTTCAGGTAATGATCAGTACACTAAGCCCACTTGGTTCCCCAAATTTCGTTCTTCTATGTTGAAGCGTTCGTTTCCAGTAACAGTTTGAATCTTGGCGTTTCACTCTGTTTCCTCCAATATTGATAGGTGTACGTGGAACTCTAAATCAAACACGGTTTGTGCTAGCTTCTTCAAACTTGACACGATAATGTAGTTTCAAGTTCTGTCTCTAGGTTTTGTTTCCTCTTGATGTAGCCCTAAGCAGTGACTGGCGAGATACACTGTCCTTGAAAGGGGTTGCCAAGCTTCCCAAAATTACGAATCTCCAGAAATCTCAGAAACTATTTTTTCACCCAAACTGGATGATACTTACAGGTAATGATCAGTACACTAAGCCCACTTGGTTCCCCAAATTTCGTTCTTCTATGTTGAAGCGTTCGTTTCCAGTAACAGTTTGAATTTTGGCGTTTCACTCTGTTTTCTCCTATATTGATAGATGTATGTGTAACTCTAAATCAAACACGGTTTGTGCTAGCTTTTTGAAACTTGACACGATAATGTAGTTTCAAGTTCTGTCTCTAGGTTTTGTTTCCTCTTGATGTTGCCCTAAGCAGTGACTGGCGAGATACACTGTCCTTGAAAGGGGTTGCCAAGCTTCCCAAAATTACGAATCTCCAGAAATCTCAGAAACTATTTTTTCACCCAAACTGGATGATACTTTCAGGTAATGATCAGTACACTAAGCCCACTTGGTTCCCCAAATTTCGTTCTTCTATATTGAAGCGTTCGTTTCCAGTAACAGTTTGAATTTTGGCGTTTCACTCTGTTTTCTCCTATATTGATAGATGTATGTGGAACTCTAAATCAAACACGGTTTGTGCTAGCTTCTTGAAACTTGACACGATAATGTAGTTTCAAGTTCTGTCTCTAGGTTTTGTTTCCTCTTGATGTAGCCCTAAGCAGTGACTGGCGAGATACACTGTCCTTGAAAGGGGTTGCCAAGCTTCCCAAAATTACGAATCTCCAGAAATCTCAGCAACTATTTTTTCACCCAAACTGGATGATACTTTCAGGTAATGATCAGTACACTAAGCCCACTTGGTTCCCCAAATTTCGTTCTTCTATGTTGAAGCGTTCGTTTCCAGTAACAGTTTGAATTTTGGCGTTTCACTCTGTTTCCTCCAATATTGATAGGTGTACGTGGAACTCTAAATCAAACACGGTTTGTGCTAGCTTCTTCAAACTTGACACGATAATGTAGTTTCAAGTTCTGTCTCTAGGTTTTGTTTCCTCTTGATGTAGCCCTAAGCAGTGACTGGCGAGATACACTGTCCTTGAAAGGGGTTGCCAAGCTTCCCAAAATTACGAATCTCCAAAAATCTCAGAAACTATTTTTTCACCCAAACTGGATGATACTTTCAGGTAATGATCAGTACACTAAGCCCACTTGGTTCCCCAAATTTCGTTCTTCTATATTGAAGCGTTCGTTTCCAGTAACAGTTTGAATTTTGGCGTTTCACTCTGTTTTCTCCTATATTGATAGATGTATGTGGAACTCTAAATCAAACACGGTTTGTGCTAGCTTCTTGAAACTTGACACGATAATGTAGTTTCAAGTTCTGTCTCTAGGTTTTGTTTCCTCTTGATGTAGCCCTAAGCAGTGACTGGCGAGATACACTGTCCTTGAAAGGGGTTGCCAAGCTTCCCAAAATTACGAATCTCCAGAAATCTCAGCAACTATTTTTTCACCCAAACTGGATGATACTTTCAGGTAATGATCAGTACACTAAGCCCACTTGGTTCCCCAAATTTCGTTCTTCTATGTTGAACCGTTCGTTTCCAGTAACAGTTTGAATATTGGCGTTTCACTCTGTTTTCTCCTATATTGATAGATGTATGTGGAACTCTAAATCAAACACGGTTTGTGCTAGCTTTTTGAAACTTGACACGATAATGTAGTTTCAAGTTCTATCTCTAGGTTTTGTTTCCTCTTAATGTAGCCCTAAGCAGTGACTGGCGAGATACACTGTCCTTGAAAGGGGTTGCCAAGCTTCCCAAAATTACGAATCTCCAGAAATCTCAGAAACTATTTTTTCACCCAAACTGGATGATACTTTCAGGTAATGATCAGTACACTAAGCCCACTTGGTTCCCCAAATTTCGTTCTTCTATGTTGAAGCGTTCGTTTCCAGTAACAGTTTGAATTTTGGCGTTTCACTCTGTTTTCTCCTATATTGATAGATGTATGTGGAACTCTAAATCAAACACGGTTTGTGCTAGCTTCTTGAAACGACACGATAATATAGTTTCAAGTTCTATCTCTTGGTTTTGTTTCCTCTTGATGTAGCCCTAAGCAGTGACTGGCGAGATACACTGTCCTTGAAAGGGGTTGCCAAGCTACCCAAAATTACGAATCTCCAGAAATCTCAGCAACTATTTTTTCACCCAAACTGGATGATACTTTCAGGAAATGATCAGTACACTAAGCCCAGTTGGTTCCCCAAATTTCGTTCTTCTATGTTGAAGCGTTCGTTTCCAGTAACAGTTTGAATTTTGGCGTTTCACTCTGTTTTCTCCTATATTGATAGATGTATGTGGAACTCTAAATCAAACACGGTTTGTGCTAGCTTCTTGAAACTTGACACGATAATGTAGTTTCAAGTTCTATCTCTAAGTTTCATTTCCTCTTGATGTAGCCCTAAGCAGTGACTGACGAGATACACTGTCCTTGAAAGGGGTTGCCAAGCTTCCCAAAATTACGAATCTCCAGAAATCTCAGCAACTATTTTTTCACCCAAACTGGATGATACTTTCAGGTAATGATCAGTACACTAAGCCCACTTGGTTCCCCAAATTTCGTTCTTCTATGTTGAAGCGTTCGTTTCCAGTAACAGTTTGAATTTTGGCGTTTCACTCTGTTTTCTCCTATATTGAGAGATGTATGTGGAACTCTAAATCAAACACGGTTTGTGCTAGCTTCTTGAAACTTGACACGATAATGTAGTTTCAAGTTCTGTCTCTAGGTTTTGTTTCCTCTTGATGTAGCCCTAAGCAGTGACTGGCGAGATACACTGTCCTTGAAAGGGGTTGCCAAGCTTCCCAAAATTACGAATCTCCAGAAATCTCAGCAACTATTTTTTCACCCAAACTGGATGATACTTTCAGGTAATGATCAGTACACTAAGCCCACTTGGTTCCCCAAATTTCGTTCTTCTATGTTGAAGCGTTCGTTTCCAGTAACAGTTTGAATCTTGGCGTTTCACTCTGTTTCCTCCAATATTGATAGGTGTACGTGGAACTCTAAATCAAACACGGTTTGTGCTAGCTTCTTCAAACTTGACACGATAATGTAGTTTCAAGTTCTGTCTCTAGGTTTTGTTTCCTCTTGATGTAGCCCTAAGCAGTGACTGGCGAGATACACTGTCCTTGAAAGGGGTTGCCAAGCTTCCCAAAATTACGAATCTCCAGAAATCTCAGCAACTATTTTTTCACCCAAACTGGATGATACTTTCAGGTAATGATCAGTACACTAAGCCCACTTGGTTCCCCAAATTTCGTTCTTCTATGTTGAAGCGTTCGTTTCCAGTAACAGTTTGAATTTTGGCGTTTCACTCTGTTTTCTCCTATATTGATAGATGTATGTGTAACTCTAAATCAAACACGGTTTGTGCTAGCTTTTTGAAACTTGACACGATAATGTAGTTTCAAGTTCTGTCTCTAGGTTTTGTTTCCTCTTGATGTTGCCCTAAGCAGTGACTGGCGAGATACACTGTCCTTGAAAGGGGTTGCTAAGCTTCCCAAAATTACGAATCTCCAGAAATCTCAGAAACTATTTTTTCACCCAAACTGGATGATACTTTCAGGTAATGATCAGTACACTAAGCCCACTTGGTTCCCCAAATTTCGTTCTTCTATATTGAAGCGTTCGTTTCCAGTAACAGTTTGAATTTTGGCGTTTCACTCTGTTTTCTCCTATATTGATAGATGTATGTGGAACTCTAAATCAAACACGGTTTGTGCTAGCTTCTTGAAACTTGACACGACAATGTAGTTTCAAGTTCTGTCTCTAGGTTTTGTTTCCTCTTGATGTAGCCCTAAGCAGTGACTGGCGAGATACACTGTCCTTGAAAGGGGTTGCCAAGCTTCCCAAAATTACGAATCTCCAGAAATCTCAGCAACTATTTTTTCACCCAAACTGGATGATACTTTCAGGTAATGATCAGTACACTAAGCCCACTTGGTTCCCCAAATTTCGTTCTTCTATGTTGAAGCGTTCGTTTCCAGTAACAGTTTGAATTTTGGCGTTTCACTCTGTTTCCTCCAATATTGATAGGTGTACGTGGAACTCTAAATCAAACACGGTTTGTGCTAGCTTCTTCAAACTTGACACGATAATGTAGTTTCAAGTTCTGTCTCTAGGTTTTGTTTCCTCTTGATGTAGCCCTAAGCAGTGACTGGCGAGATACACTGTCCTTGAAAGGGGTTGCCAAGCTTCCCAAAATTACGAATCTCCAGAAATCTCAGAAACTATTTTTTCACCCAAACTGGATGATACTTTCAGGTAATGATCAGTACACTAAGCCCACTTGGTTCCCCAAATTTCGTTCTTCTATATTGAAGCGTTCGTTTCCAGTAACAGTTTGAATTTTGGCGTTTCACTCTGTTTTCTCCTATATTGATAGATGTATGTGGAACTCTAAATCAAACACGGTTTGTGCTAGCTTCTTGAAACTTGACACGATAATGTAGTTTCAAGTTCTGTCTCTAGGTTTTGTTTCCTCTTGATGTAGCCCTAAGCAGTGACTGGCGAGATACACTGTCCTTGAAAGGGGTTGCCAAGCTTCCCAAAATTACGAATCTCCAGAAATCTCAGCAACTATTTTTTCACCCAAACTGGATGATACTTTCAGGTAATGATCAGTACACTAAGCCCACTTGGTTCCCCAAATTTCGTTCTTCTATGTTGAACCGTTCGTTTCCAGTAACAGTTTGAATATTGGCGTTTCACTCTGTTTTCTCCTATATTGATAGATGTATGTGGAACTCTAAATCAAACACGGTTTGTGCTAGCTTTTTGAAACTTGACACGATAATGTAGTTTCAAGTTCTATCTCTAGGTTTTGTTTCCTCTTAATGTAGCCCTAAGCAGTGACTGGCGAGATACACTGTCCTTGAAAGGGGTTGCCAAGCTTCCCAAAATTACGAATCTCCAGAAATCTCAGAAACTATTTTTTCACCCAAACTGGATGATACTTTCAGGTAATGATCAGTACACTAAGCCCACTTGGTTCCCCAAATTTCGTTCTTCTGTGTTGAACCGTTCGTTTCCAGTAACAGTTTGAATTTTGGCGTTTCACTCTGTTTTCTCCTATATTGATAGATGTATGTGGAACTCTAAATCAAACACGGTTTGTGCTAGCTTCTTGAAACTTGACACGATAATGTAGTTTCAAGTTCTGTCTCTAGGTTTGTTTCCTCTTGATGTAGCCCTAAGCAGTGACTGGCGAGATACACTGTCCTTGAAAGGGGTTGCCAAGCTTCCCAAAATTACGAATCTCCAGAAATCTCAGAAACTATTTTTTCACCCAAACTGGATGATACTTTCAGGTAATGATCAGTACACTAAGCCCACTTGGTTCCCCTAATTTCGTTCTTCTATGTTGAAGCGTTCGTTTCCAGTAACAGTTTGAATGTTGGCGTTTCACTCTGTTTTCTCCTATATTGATAGACGTATGTGGAACTCTAAATCAAACACGGTTTGTGCTAAATTCTTGAAACTTGACACGATAATGTAGTTTCAAGTTCTGTCTCTAGGTTTTGTTTCCTCTTGATGTTGCCCTAAGCAGTGACTGGCGAGATACACTGTCCTTGAAAGGGGTTGCCAAGCTACCCAAAATTACGAATCTCCAGAAATCTCAGCAACTATTTTTTCACCCAAATTGGATGATACTTTCAGGTAATGATCAGTACACTAAGCCCAGTTGGTTCCCCAAATTTCGTTCTTCTATGTTGAAGCGTTCGTTTCCAGTAACAGTTTGAATTTTGGCGTTTCACTCTGTTTTCTCCTATATTGATAGATGTATGTGGAACTCTAAATCAAACACGGTTTGTGCTAGCTTCTTGAAACTTGACACGATAATGTAGTTTCAAGTTCTATCTCTAAGTTTCGTTTCCTCTTGATGTAGCCCTAAGCAGTGACTGGCGAGATACACTGTCCTTGAAAGGGGTTGCCAAGCTTCCCAAAATTACGAATCTCCAGAAATCTCAGAAAATATTTTTTCACCCAAACTGGATGATACTTTCAGGTAATGATCAGTACACTAAGCCCACTTGGTTCCCCAAATTTCGTTCTTCTATGTTGAAGCGTTCGTTTCCTGTAACAGTTTGAATTTTGGCGTTTCACTCTGTTTCCTCCAATATTGATAGGTGTCCGTGGAACTCTAAATCAAACACGGTTTGTGCTAGCTTCTTGAAACTTGACACGATAATGTAGTTTCAAGTTCTGTGTCTAGGTTTTGTTTCCTCTTGATGTAGCCCTAAGCAGTGACTGGCGAGATACACTGTCCTTGAAAGGGGTTGCCAAGCTACCCAAAATTACGAATCTCCAGAAATCTCAGCAACTATTTTTTCACCCAAACTGGATGATACTTTCAGGTAATGATCAGTACACTAAGCCCACTTGGTTCCCCAAATTTCGTTCTTCTATGTTGAAGCGTTCGTTTCCAGTAACAGTTTGAATTTTGGCGTTTCACTCTGTTTTCTCCTATATTGATAGATGTATGTGGAACTCTAAATCAAACACGGTTTGTGCTAGCTTCTTGAAACTTGACACGATAATGTAGTTTCAAGTTCTGTCTCTAGGTTTTGTTTCCTCTTGATGTAGCCCTAAGCAGTGACTGGCGAGATACACTGTCCTTGAAAGGGGTTGCCAAGCTTCCCAAAATTACGAATCTCCAGAAATCTCAGAAACTATTTTTTCACCCAAACTGGATGATACTTTCAGGTAATGATCAGTACACTAAGCCCACTTGGTTCCCCAAATTTCGTTCTTCTATGTTGAACCGTTCGTTTCCAGTAACAGTTTGAATTTTGGCGTTTCACTCTGTTTTCTCCTATATTGATAGATGTATGTGGAACTCTAAATCAAACACGGTTTGTGCTAGCTTCTTGAAACTTGACACGATAATGTAGTTTCAAGTTCTGTCTCTAGGTTTGTTTCCTCTTGATGTAGCCCTAAGCAGTGACTGGCGAGATACACTGTCCTTGAAAGGGGTTGCCAAGCTTCCCAAAATTACGAATCTCCAGAAATCTCAGAAACTATTTTTTCACCCAAACTGGATGATACTTTCAGGTAATGATCAGTACACTAAGCCCACTTGGTTCCCCTAATTTCGTTCTTCTATGTTGAAGCGTTCGTTTCCAGTAACAGTTTGAATGTTGGCGTTTCACTCTGTTTTCTCCTATATTGATAGACGTATGTGGAACTCTAAATCAAACACGGTTTGTGCTAAATTCTTGAAACTTGACACGATAATGTAGTTTCAAGTTCTGTCTCTAGGTTTTGCTTCCTCTTGATGTTGCCCTAAGCAGTGACTGGCGAGATACACTGTCCTTGAAAGGGGTTGCCAAGCTACCCAAAATTACGAATCTCCAGAAATCTCAGCAACTATTTTTTCACCCAAATTGGATGATACTTTCAGGTAATGATCAGTACACTAAGCCCAGTTGGTTCCCCAAATTTCGTTCTTCTATGTTGAAGCGTTCGTTTCCAGTAACAGTTTGAATTTTGGCGTTTCACTCTGTTTTCTCCTATATTGATAGATGTATGTGGAACTCTAAATCAAACACGGTTTGTGCTAGCTTCTTGAAACTTGACACGATAATGTAGTTTCAAGTTCTATCTCTAAGTTTCGTTTCCTCTTGATGTAGCCCTAAGCAGTGACTGGCGAGATACACTGTCCTTGAAAGGGGTTGCCAAGCTTCCCAAAATTACGAATCTCCAGAAATCTCAGCAACTATTTTTTCACCCAAACTGGATGATACTTTCAGGTAATGATCAGTACACTAAGCCCACTTGGTTCCCCAAATTTCGTTCTTCTATGTTGAAGCGTTCGTTTCCAGTAACAGTTTGAATTTTGGCGTTTCACTCTGTTTTCTCCTATATTGAGAGATGTATGTGGAACTCTAAATCAAACACGGTTTGTGCTAGCTTCTTGAAACTTGACACGATAATGTAGTTTCAAGTTCTGTCTCTAGGTTTTGTTTCCTCTTGATGTAGCCCTAAGCAGTGACTGGCGAGATACACTGTCCTTGAAAGGGGTTGCCAAGCTTCCCAAAATTACGAATCTCCAGAAATCTCAGCAACTATTTTTTCACCCAAACTGGATGATACTTTCAGGTAATGATCAGTACACTAAGCCCACTTGGTTCCCCAAATTTCGTTCTTCTATGTTGAAGCGTTCGTTTCCAGTAACAGTTTGAATTTTGGCGTTTCACTCTGTTTCCTCCAATATTGATAGGTGTCCGTGGAACTCTAAATCAAACACGGTTTGTGCTAGCTTCTTGAAACTTGACACGATAATGTAGTTTCAAGTTCTGTGTCTAGGTTTTGTTTCCTCTTGATGTAGCCCTAAGCAGTGACTGGCGAGATACACTGTCCTTGAAAGGGGTTGCCAAGCTACCCAAAATTACGAATCTCCAGAAATCTCAGCAACTATTTTTTCACCCAAACTGGATGATACTTTCAGGTAATGATCAGTACACTAAGCCCACTTGGTTCCCCAAATTTCGTTCTTCTATGTTGAAGCGTTCGTTTCCAGTAACAGTTTGAATTTTGGCGTTTCACTCTGTTTTTTCCTATATTGATAGATGTATGTGGAACTCTAAATCAAACACGGTTTGTGCTAGCTTCTTGAAACTTGACACGATAATGTAGTTTCAAGTTCTGTCTCTAGGTTTTGTTTCCTCTTGATGTAGCCCTAAGCAGTGACTGGCGAGATACACTGTCCTTGAAAGGGGTTGCCAAGCTTCCCAAAATTACGAATCTCCAGAAATCTCAGAAACTATTTTTTCACCCAAACTGGATGATACTTTCAGGTAATGATCAGTACACTAAGCCCACTTGGTTCCCCAAATTTCGTTCTTCTATGTTGAACCGTTCGTTTCCAGTAACAGTTTGAATTTTGGCGTTTCACTCTGTTTTCTCCTATATTGATAGATGTATGTGGAACTCTAAATCAAACACGGTTTGTGCTAGCTTCTTGAAACTTGACACGATAATGTAGTTTCAAGTTCTGTCTCTAGGTTTGTTTTCTCTTGATGTAGCCCTAAGCAGTGACTGGCGAGATACACTGTCCTTGAAAGGGGTTGCCAAGCTTCCCAAAATTACGAATCTCCAGAAATCTCAGAAACTATTTTTTCACCCAAACTGGATGATACTTTCAGGTAATGATCAGTACACTAAGCCCACTTGGTTCCCAAAATTTCGTTCTTCTATGTTGAAGCGTTCGTTTCCAGTAACAGTTTGAATTTTGGCGTTTCACTCTGTTTCCTCCAATATTGATAGGTGTACGTGGAACTCTAAATCAAACACGGTTTGTGCTAGCTTCTTGAAACTTGACACGATAATGTAGTTTCAAGTTCTGTGTCTAGGTTTTGTTTCCTCTTGATGTAGCCCTAAGCAGTGACTGGCGAGATACACTGTCCTTGAAAGGGGTTGCCAAGCTACCCAGAATTACGAATCTCCAGAAATCTCAGCAACTATTTTTTCACCCAAACTGGATGATACTTTCAGGTAATGATCAGTACACTAAGCCCACTTGGTTCCCCAAATTTCGTTCTTCTATGTTGAAGCGTTCGTTTCCAGTAACAGTTTGAATTTTGGCGTTTCACTCTGTTTTCTCCTATATTGAGAGATGTATGTGGAACTCTAAATCAAACACGGTTTGTGCTAGCTTCTTGAAACTTGACATGATAATGTAGTTTCAAGTTCTATCTCTAGGTTTTGTTTCCTCTTGATGTAGCCCTAAGCAGTGACTGGCGAGATACACTGTCCTTGAAAGGGGTTGCCAAGCTTCCCAAAATTACGAATCTCCAGAAATCTCAGCAACTATTTTTTCACCCAAACTGGATGATACTTTCAGGTAATGATCAGTACACTAAGCCCACTTGGTTCCCCAAATTTCGTTCTTCTATATTGAAGCGTTCGTTTCCAGTAACAGTTTGAATATTGGCGTTTCACTCTGTTTTCTCCTATATGGATAGATGTATGTGGAACTCTAAATCAAACACGGTTTGTGCTAGCTTTTTGAAACTTGACACGATAATGTAGTTTCAAGTTCTATCTCTAGGTTTTGTTTCCTCTTGATGTAGCCCTAAGCAGTGACTGGCGAGATACACTGTCCTTGAAAGGGGTAGCCAAGCTTCCCAAAATTACGAATCTCCAGAAATCTCAGAAACTATTTTTTCACCCAAACTGGATGATACTTTCAGGTAATGATCAGTACACTAAGCCCACTTGGTTCCCCAAATTTCGTTCTTCTATGTTGAACCGTTCGTTTCCAGTAACAGTTTGAATTTTGGCGTTTCACTCTGTTTTCTCCTATATTGATAGATGTATGTGGAACTCTAAATCAAACACGGTTTGTGCTAGCTTCTTGAAACTTGACACGATAATGTAGTTTCAAGTTCTGTCTCTAGTTTTGTTTACTCTTGATGTAGCCCTAAGCAGTGACTGGCGAGATACACTGTCCTTGAAAGGGGTTGCCAAGCTTCCCAAAATTACGAATCTCCAGAAATCTCAGAAACTATTTTTTCACCCAAACTGGATGATACTTTCAGGTAATGATCAGTACACTAAGCCCACTTGGTTCCCCAAATTTCGTTCTTCTATGTTGAAGCGTTCGTTTCCAGTAACAGTTTGAATTTTGGCGTTTCACTCTGTTTCCTCCAATATTGATAGGTGTACGTGGAACTCTAAATCAAACACGGTTTGTGCTAGCTTCTTGAAACTTGACACGATAATGTAGTTTCAAGTTCTGTCTCTAGGTTTTGTTTCCTCTTGATGTAGCCCTAAGCAGTGACTGGCGAGATACACTGTCTTTGAAAGGGGTTGCCAAGCTTCCCAAAATTACGAATCTCCAGAAATCTCAGCAACTATTTTTTCACCCAAACTGGATGATACTTTCAGGTAATGATCAGTACACTAAGCCCACTTGGTTCCCCAAATTTCGTTCTTCTATATTGAAGCGTTCGTTTCCAGTAACAGTTTGAATTTTGGCGTTTCACTCTGTTTTCTCCAATATTGATAGATGTATGTGGAACTCTAAATCAAACAAGGTTTGTCCTAGCTTCTTGAAACTTGACACGATAATGTAGTTTCAAGTTCTGTCTCTAGGTTTTGTTTCCTCTTGATGTAGCCCTAAGCAGTGACTGGCGAGATACACTGTCCTTGAAAGGGGTTGCCAAGCTTCCCAAAATTACGAATCTCCAGAAATCTCAGAAAATATTTTTTCACCCAAACTGGATGATACTTTCAGGTAATGATCAGTACACTAAGCCCACTTGGTTCCCCAAATTTCGTTCTTCTATGTTGAAGCGTTCGTTTCCAGTAACAGTTTGAATATTGGCGTTTCACTCTGTTTTCTCCTATATTGATAGATGTATGTGGAACTCTAAATCAAACACGGTTTGTGTTAGCTTCTTGAAACTTGACACGATAATGTAGTTTCAAGTTCTATCTCTAGGTTTTGTTTCCTCTTGATGTAGCCCTAAGCAGTGACTGGCGAGATACACTGTCCTTGAAAGGGGTTGCCAAGCTTCCCAAAATTACGAATCTCCAGAAATCTCAGAAACTATTTTTTCACCCAAACTGGATGATACTTTCAGGTAATGATCAGTACACTAAGCCCACTTGGTTCCCCAAATTTCGTTCTTCTATGTTGAAGCGTTCGTTTCCAGTAACAGTTTGAATGTTGGCGTTTCACTCTGTTTTCTCCTATATTGATAGACGTATGTGGAACTCTAAATCAAACACGGTTTGTGCTAGCTTCTTGAAACTTGACACGATAATGTAGTTTCAAGTTCTGTCTCTAGGTTTTGTTTCCTCTTGATGTTGCCCTAAGCAGTGACTGGCGAGATACACTGTCCTTGAAAGGGGTTGCCAAGCTTCCCAAAATTACGAATCTCCAGAAATCTCAGAAACTATTTTTTCACCCAAACTGGATGATACTTTCAGGTAATGATCAGTACACTAAGCCCACTTGGTTCCCCAAATTTCGTTCTTCTATATTGAAGCGTTCGTTTCCAGTAACAGTTTGATTTTTGGCGTTTCACTCTGTTTTCTCCTATATTGATAGATGTATGTGGAACTCTAAATCAAACACGGTTTGTGCTAGCTTCTTGAAACTTGACACGATAATGTAGTTTCAAGTTCTGTCTCTAGGTTTTGTTTCCTCTTGATGTAGCCCTAAGCAGTGACTGGCGACATACACTGTCCTTGAAAGGGATTGCCAAGCTACCCAAAATTACGAATCTCCAGAAATCTCAGCAACTATTTTTTCACCCAAACTGGATGATACTTTCAGGTAATGATCAGTACACTAAGCCCACTTGGTTCCCCAAATTTCGTTCTTCTATGTTGAAGCGTACGTTTCCAGTAACAGTTTGAATTTTGGCGTTTCACTCTGTTTTCTCCTATATTGATAGATGTATGTGGAACTCTAAATCAAACACGGTTTGTGCTAGCTTCTTGAAACTTGACATGATAATGTAGTTTCAAGTTCTATCTCTACGTTTTGTTTCCTCTTGATGTAGCCCTAAGCAGTGACTGGCGAGATACACTGTCCTTGAAAGGGGTTGCCAAGCTTCCCAAAATTACGAATCTCCAGAAATCTCAGAAACTATTTTTTCACCCAAACTGGATGATACTTTCAGGTAATGATCAGTACACTAAGCCCACTTGGTTCCCCAAATTTCATTCTTCTATGTTGAAGCGTTCCTTTCCAGTAACAGTTTGAATTTTGGCGTTTCACTCTGTTTTCTCCTTTATTGAGAGATGTATGTGGAACTCTAAATCAAACACGGTTTGTGCTAGCTTCTTGAAACTTGACACGATAATGTAGTTTCAAGTTCTGTCTCTAGGTTTTGTTTCCACTTGACGTAGCCCTAAGCAGTGACTGGCGAGATACACTGTCCTTGAAAGGGGTTGCCAAGCTTCCCAAAATTACGAATCTCCAGAAATCTCAGCAACTATTTTTTCACCCAAACTGGATGATACTTTCAGGTAATGATCAGTACACTAAGCCCACTTGGTTCCCCAAATTTCGTTCTTCTATGTTGAAGCGTTCGTTTCCAGTAACAGTTTGAATTTTGGCGTTTCACTCTGTTTTCTCCTATATTGATAGATGTATGTGGAACTCTAAATCAAACACGGTTTGTGCTAGCTTCTTGAAACTTGACACGATAATATAGTTTCAAGTTCTATCTCTAGGTTTTGTTTCCTCTTGATGTAGCCCTAAGCAGTGACTGGCGAGATACACTGTCCTTGAAAGGTGTTGCCAAGCTACCCAAAATTACGAATCTCCAGAAATCTCAGCAACTATTTTTTCACCCAAACTGGATGATACTTTCAGGTAATGATCAGTACACTAAGCCCAGTTGGTTCCCCAAATTTCGTTCTTCTATGTTGAAGCGTTCGTTTCCAGTAACAGTTTGAATGTTGGCGTTTCACTCTGTTTTCTCCTATATTGATAGATGTATGTGGAACTCTAAATCAAACACGGTTTGTGCTAGCTTCTTGAAACTTGACACGATAATGTAGTTTCAAGTTCTATCTCTAAGTTTCGTTTCCTCTTGATGTAGCCCTAAGCAGTGACTGGCGAGATACACTGTCCTTGAAAGGGGTTGCCAAGCTTCCCAAAATTACGAATCTCCAGAAATCTCAGCAACTATTTTTTCACCCAAACTGGATGATACTTTCAGGTAATGATCAGTACACTAAGCCCACTTGGTTCCCCAAATTTCGTTCTTCTATGTTGAAGCGTTCGTTTCCAGTAACAGTTTGAATCTTGGCGTTTCACTCTGTTTCCTCCAATATTGATAGGTGTACGTGGAACTCTAAATCAAACACGGTTTGTGCTAGCTTCTTCAAACTTGACACGATAATGTAGTTTCAAGTTCTGTTTCTAGGTTTTGTTTCCTCTTGATGTAGCCCTAAGCAGTGACTGGCGAGATACACTGTCCTTGAAAGGGGTTGCCAAGCTTCCCAAAATTACGAATCTCCAGAAATCTCAGCAACTATTTTTTCACCCAAACTGGATGATACTTTCAGGTAATGATCAGTACACTAAGCCCACTTGGTTCCCCAAATTTCGTTCTTCTATGTTGAAGCGTTCGTTTCCAGTAACAGTTTGAATTTTGGCGTTTCACTCTGTTTTCTCCTATATTGATAGATGTATGTGGAACTCTAAATCAAACACGGTTTGTGCTAGCTTTTTGAAACTTGACACGATAATGTAGTTTCAAGTTCTGTCTCTAGGTTTTGTTTCCTCTTGATGTAGCCCTAAGCAGTGACTGGCGAGATACACTGTCCTTGAAAGGGGTTGCCAAGCTACCCAAAATTACGAATCTCCAGAAATCTCAGCAACTATTTTTTCACCCAAACTGGATGATACTTTCAGGTAATGATCAGTACACTAAGCCCACTTGGTTCCCCAAATTTCGTTCTTCTATGTTGAAGCGTTCGTTTCCAGTAACAGTTTGAATTTTGGCGTTTCACTCTGTTTTCTCCTATATTGATAGACGTATGTGGAACTCTAAATCAAACACGGTTTGTGCTAGCTTCTTGAAACTTGACACGATAATGTAGTTTCAAGTTCTATCTCTAGGTTTTGTTTCCTCTTGATGTAGCCCTAAGCAGTGACTGGCGAGATACACTGTCCTTGAAAGGGGTTGCCAAGCTTCCCAAAATTACGAATCTCCAGAAATCTCAGCAATTATTTTTTCACCCAAACTGGATGATACTTTCAGGTAATGATCAGTACACTAAGCCCACTTGGTTCCCCAAATTTCGTTCTTCTATGTTGAACCGTTCGTTTCCAGTAACAGTTTGAATGTTGGCGTTTCACTCTGTTTTCTCCTATATTGATAGATGTATGTGGAACTGTAAATCAAACACGGTTTGTGCTAGCTTTTTGAAACTTGACACGATAATGTAGTTTCAAGTTCTATCTCTCGGTTTTGTTTCCTCTTGATGTAGCCCTAAGCAGTGACTGGCGAGATACACTGTCCTTGAAAGGGGTTGCCAAGCTTCCCAAAATTACGAATCTCCAGAAATCTCAGCAACTATTTTTTCACCCAAACTGGATGATACTTTCAGGTAATGATCAGTACACTAAGCCCACTTGGTTCCCCAAATTTCGTTCTTCTATGTTGAACCGTCCGTTTCCAGTAACAGTTTGAATTTTGGCGTTTCACTCTGTTTTCTCCTATATTGATAGATGTATGTGGAACTCTAAATCAAACACGGTTTGTGCTAGCTTCTTGAAACTTGACACGATAATGTAGTTTCAAGTTCTGTCTCTAGGTTTGTTTCCTCTTGATGTAGCCCTAAGCAGTGACTGGCGAGATACACTGTCCTTGAAAGGGGTTGCCAAGCTTCCCAAAATTACGAATCTCCAGAAATCTCAGAAACTATTTTTTCACCCAAACTGGATGATACTTTCAGGTAATGATCAGTACACTAAGCCCACTTGGTTCCCCAAATTTCGTTCTTCTATGTTGAAGCGTTCGTTTCCAGTAACAGTTTGAATGTTGGCGTTTCACTCTGTTTTCTCCTATATTGATAGACATATGTGGAACTCTAAATCAAACACGGTTTGTGCTAGCTTCTTGAACCTTGACACGATAATGTAGTTTCAAGTACTGTCTCTAGGTTTTGTTTCCTCTTGATGTAGCCCTAAGCAGTGACTGGCGAGATACACTGTCCTTGAAAGGGGTTGCCAAGCTTCCCAAAATTACGAATCTCCAGAAATCTCAGCAACTATTTTTTCACCCAAACTGGATGATACTTTCAGGTAATGATCAGTACACTAAGCCCACTTGGTTCCCCAAATTTCGTTCTTCTATGTTGAAGCGTTCGTTTCCAGTAACAGTTTGAATTTTGGCGTTTCACTCTGTTTTCTCCTATATTGATAGATGTATGTGGAACTCTAAATCAAACACGGTTTGTGCTAGCTTCTTGAAACTTGACACGATAATGTAGTTTCAAGTTCTGTCTCTAGTTTTGTTTCCTCTTGATGTAGCCCTAAGCAGTGACTGGCGAGATACACTGTCCTTGAAAGGGGTTGCCAAGCTTCCCAAAATTACGAATCTCCAGAAATCTCAGAAACTATTTTTTCACCCAAACTGGATGATACTTTCAGGTAATGATCAGTACACTAAGCCCACTTGGTTCCCCAAATTTCGTTCTTCTATGTTGAAGCGTTCGTTTCCAGTAACAGTTTGAATGTTGGCGTTTCACTCTGTTTTCTCCTATATTGATAGACGTATGTGGAACTCTAAATCAAACACGGTTTGTGCTAGCTTCTTGAAACTTGACACGATAATGTAGTTTCAAGTTCTGTCTCTAGGTTTTGTTTCCTCTTGATGTTGCCCTAAGCAGTGACTGGCGAGATACACTGTCCTTGAAAGGGGTTGCCAAGCTTCCCAAAATTACGAATCTCCAGAAATCTCAGAAACTATTTTTTCACCCAAACTGGATGATACTTTCAGGTAATGATCAGTACACTAAGCCCACTTGGTTCCCCAAATTTCGTTCTTCTATATTGAAGCGTTCGTTTCCAGTAACAGTTTGAATTTTGGCGTTTCACTCTGTTTTCTCCTATATTGATAGATGTATGTGGAACTCTAAATCAAACACGGTTTGTGCTAGCTTCTTGAAACTTGACACGATAATGTAGTTTCAAGTTCTGTCTCTAGGTTTTGTTTCCTCTTGATGTAGCCCTGAGCAGTGACTGGCGAGATACACTGTCCTTGAAAGGGGTTGCCAAGCTTCCCAAAATTACAAATCTCCAGAAATCTCAGCAACTATTTTTTCACCCAAACTGGATGAAACTTTCAGGTAATGATCAGTACACTAAGCCCACTTGGTTCCCCAAATTTCGTTCTTCTATGTTGAAGCGTTCGTTTCCAGTAACAGTTTGAATTTTGGCGTTTCACTCTGTTTCCTCCAATATTGATAGGTGTACGTGGAACTCTAAATCAAACACGGTTTGTGCTAGCTTCTTGAAACTTGACACGATAATGTAGTTTCAAGTTCTGTCTCTAGGTTTGTTTCCTCTTGATGTAGCCCTAAGCAGTGACTGGCGAGATACACTGTCTTTGAAAGGGGTTGCCAAGCTTCCCAAAATTACGAATCTCCAGAAATCTCAGAAACTATTTTTTCACCCAAACTGGATGATACTTTCAGGTAATGATCAGTACACTAAGCCCACTTGGTTCCCCAAATTTCGTTCTTCTATATTGAAGCGTTCGTTTCCAGTAACAGTTTGAATTTTGGCGTTTCACTCTGTTTTCTCCTATATTGATAGATGTATGTGGAACTCTAAATCAAACAAGGTTTGTGCTAGCTTCTTGAAACTTGACACGATAATGTAGTTTCAAGTTCTGTCTCTAGGTTTTGTTTCCTCTTGATGTAGCCCTAAGCAGTGACTGGCGAGATACACTGTCCTTGAAAGGGGTTGCCAAGCTTCCCAAAATTACGAATCTCCAGAAATCTCAGAAACTATTTTTTCACCCAAACTGGATGATACTTTCAGGTAATGATCAGTACACTAAGCCCACTTGGTTCCCCAAATTTCGTTCTTCTATGTTGAAGCGTTCGTTTCCAGTAACAGTTTGAATATTGGCGTTTCACTCTGTTTTCTCCTATATTGATAGATGTATGTGGAACTCTAAATCAAACACGGTTTGTGCTAGCTTCTTGAAACTTGACACGATAATGTAGTTTCAAGTTCTATCTCTAGGTTTTGTTTCCTCTTGATGTAGCCCTAAGCAGTGACTGGCGAGATACACTGTCCTTGAAAGGGGTTGCCAAGCTTCCCAAAATTACGAATCTCCAGAAATCTCAGAAACTATTTTTTCACCCAAACTGGATGATACTTTCAGGTAATGATCAGTACACTAAGCCCACTTGGTTCCCCAAATTTCGTTCTTCTATGTTGAACCGTTCGTTTCCAGTAACAGTTTGAATTTTGGCGTTTCACTCTGTTTTCTCCTATATTGATAGACGTATGTGGAACTCTAAATCAAACACGGTTTGTGCTAGCTTCTTGAAACTTGACACGATAATGTAGTTTCAAGTTCTATCTCTAGGTTTTGTTTCCTCTTGATGTAGCCCTAAGCAGTGACTGGCGAGATACACTGTCCTTGAAAGGGGTTGCCAAGCTTCCCAAAATTACGAATCTCCAGAAATCTCAGCAACTATTTTTTCACCCAAACTGGATGATACTTTCAGGTAATGATCAGTACACTAAGCCCACTTGGTTCCCCAAATTTCGTTCTTCTATGTTGAAGCGTTCGTTTCCAGTAACAGTTTCAATTTTGGCGTTTCACTCTGTTTCCTCCAATATTGATAGGTGTACGTGGAACTCTATATCAAACACGGTTTGTGCTAGCTTCTTGAAACTTGACACGATAATGTAGTTTCAAGTTCTGTCTCGAGGTTTTGTTTCCTCTTGATGTAGCCCTAAGCAGTGACTGGCGAGATACACTGTCCTTGAAAGGGGTTGCCAAGCTTCCCAAAATTACGAATCTCCAGAAATCTCAGCAACTATTTTTTCACCCAAACTGGATGATACTTTCAGGTAATGATCAGTACACTAGGCCACTCGGTTCCGAAAATTTCGTTCTTCTATGTTGAAGCGTTCGTTTCCAGTAACAGTTTGAATGTTGGCGTTTCACTCTGTTTTCTCCTATATTGATAGATGTATGTGGAACTCTAAATCAAACACGGTTTGTGCTAGCTTTTTGAAACTTGACACGATAATGTAGTTTCAAGTTCTATCTCGAGGTTTTGTTTCCTCTTGATGTAGCCCTAAGCAGTGACTGGCGAGATACACTGTCCTTGAAAGGGGTTGCCAAGCTTCCCAAAATTACGAATCTCCAGAAATCTCAGAAACTATTTTTTCACCCAAACTGGATGATACTTTCAGGTAATGATCAGTACACTAAGCCCACTTGGTTCCCCAAATTTCGTTCTTCTATGTTGAACCGTTCGTTTCCAGTAACAGTTTGAATTTTGGCGTTTCACTCTGTTTTCTCCTATATTGATAGATGTATGTGGAACTCTAAATCAAACACGGTTTGTGCTAGCTTCTTGAAACTTGACACGATAATGTAGTTTCAAGTTCTATCTCTAGGTTTTGTTTCCTCTTGATGTAGCCCTAAGCAGTGACTGGCGAGATACACTGTCCTTGAAAGGGGTTGCCAAGCTTCCCAAAATTACGAATCTCCAGAAATCTCAGCAACTATTTTTTCACCCAAACTGGATGATACTTTCAGGTAATGATCAGTACACTAAGCCCACTTGGTTCCCCAAATTTCGTTCTTCTATGTTGAAGCGTTCGTTTCCAGTAACAGTTTCAATTTTGGCGTTTCACTCTGTTTCCTCCAATATTGATAGGTGTACGTGGAACTCTATATCAAACACGGTTTGTGCTAGCTTCTTGAAACTTGACACGATAATGTAGTTTCAAGTTCTGTCTCGAGGTTTTGTTTCCTCTTGATGTAGCCCTAAGCAGTGACTGGCGAGATACACTGTCCTTGAAAGGGGTTGCCAAGCTTCCCAAAATTACGAATCTCCAGAAATCTCAGCAACTATTTTTTCACCCAAACTGGATGATACTTTCAGGTAATGATCAGTACACTAAGCCCACTTGGTTCCCCAAATTTCGTTCTTCTATGTTGAAGCGTTCGTTTCCAGTAACAGTTTGAATGTTGGCGTTTCACTCTGTTTTCTCCTATATTGATAGATGTATGTGGAACTCTAAATCAAACACGGTTTGTGCTAGCTTTTTGAAACTTGACACGATAATGTAGTTTCAAGTTCTATCTCGAGGTTTTGTTTCCTCTTGATGTAGCCCTAAGCAGTGACTGGCGAGATACACTGTCCTTGAAAGGGGTTGCCAAGCTTCCCAAAATTACGAATCTCCAGAAATCTCAGAAACTATTTTTTCACCCAAACTGGATGATACTTTCAGGTAATGATCAGTACACTAAGCCCACTTGGTTCCCCAAATTTCGTTCTTCTATGTTGAACCGTTCGTTTCCAGTAACAGTTTGAATTTTGGCGTTTCACTCTGTTTTCTCCTATATTGATAGATGTATGTGGAACTCTAAATCAAACACGGTTTGTGCTAGCTTCTTGAAACTTGACACGATAATGTAGTTTCAAGTTCTATCTCTAGGTTTTGTTTCCTCTTGATGTAGCCCTAAGCAGTGACTGGCGAGATACACTGTCCTTGAAAGGGGTTGCCAAGCTTCCCAAAATTACGAATCTCCAGAAATCTCAGCAACTATTTTTTCACCCAAACTGGATGATACTTTCAGGTAATGATCAGTACACTAAGCCCACTTGGTTCCCCAAATTTCGTTCTTCTATGTTGAAGCGTTCGTTTCCAGTAACAGTTTCAATTTTGGCGTTTCACTCTGTTTCCTCCAATATTGATAGGTGTACGTGGAACTCTATATCAAACACGGTTTGTGCTAGCTTCTTGAAACTTGACACGATAATGTAGTTTCAAGTTCTGTCTCGAGGTTTTGTTTCCTCTTGATGTAGCCCTAAGCAGTGACTGGCGAGATACACTGTCCTTGAAAGGGGTTGCCAAGCTTCCCAAAATTACGAATCTCCAGAAATCTCAGCAACTATTTTTTCACCCAAACTGGATGATACTTTCAGGTAATGATCAGTACACTAAGCCCACTTGGTTCCCCAAATTTCGTTCTTCTATGTTGAAGCGTTCGTTTCCAGTAACAGTTTGAATGTTGGCGTTTCACTCTGTTTTCTCCTATATTGATAGATGTATGTGGAACTCTAAATCAAACACGGTTTGTGCTAGCTTTTTGAAACTTGACACGATAATGTAGTTTCAAGTTCTATCTCGAGGTTTTGTTTCCTCTTGATGTAGCCCTAAGCAGTGACTGGCGAGATACACTGTCCTTGAAAGGGGTTGCCAAGCTTCCCAAAATTACGAATCTCCAGAAATCTCAGAAACTATTTTTTCACCCAAACTGGATGATACTTTCAGGTAATGATCAGTACACTAAGCCCACTTGGTTCCCCAAATTTCGTTCTTCTATGTTGAACCGTTCGTTTCCAGTAACAGTTTGAATTTTGGCGTTTCACTCTGTTTTCTCCTATATTGATAGATGTATGTGGAACTCTAAATCAAACACGGTTTGTGCTAGCTTCTTGAAACTTGACACGATAATGTAGTTTCAAGTTCTATCTCTAGGTTTTGTTTCCTCTTGATGTAGCCCTAAGCAGTGACTGGCGAGATACACTGTCCTTGAAAGGGGTTGCCAAGCTTCCCAAAATTACGAATCTCCAGAAATCTCAGCAACTATTTTTTCACCCAAACTGGATGATACTTTCAGGTAATGATCAGTACACTAAGCCCACTTGGTTCCCCAAATTTCGTTCTTCTATGTTGAAGCGTTCGTTTCCAGTAACAGTTTCAATTTTGGCGTTTCACTCTGTTTCCTCCAATATTGATAGGTGTACGTGGAACTCTATATCAAACACGGTTTGTGCTAGCTTCTTGAAACTTGACACGATAATGTAGTTTCAAGTTCTGTCTCGAGGTTTTGTTTCCTCTTGATGTAGCCCTAAGCAGTGACTGGCGAGATACACTGTCCTTGAAAGGGGTTGCCAAGCTTCCCAAAATTACGAATCTCCAGAAATCTCAGCAACTATTTTTTCACCCAAACTGGATGATACTTTCAGGTAATGATCAGTACACTAAGCCCACTTGGTTCCCCAAATTTCGTTCTTCTATGTTGAAGCGTTCGTTTCCAGTAACAGTTTGAATGTTGGCATTTCACTCTGTTTTCTCCTATATTGATAGATGTATGTGGAACTCTAAATCAAACACGGTTTGTGCTAGCTTTTTGAAACTTGACACGATAATGTAGTTTCAAGTTCTATCTCGAGGTTTTGTTTCCTCTTGATGTAGCCCTAAGCAGTGACTGGCGAGATACACTGTCCTTGAAAGGGGTTGCCAAGCTTCCCAAAATTACGAATCTCCAGAAATCTCAGAAACTATTTTTTCACCCAAACTGGATGATACTTTCAGGTAATGATCAGTACACTAAGCCCACTTGGTTCCCCAAATTTCGTTCTTCTATGTTGAAGCGTTCGTTTCCAGTAACAGTTTGAATGTTGGCGTTTCACTCTGTTTTCTCCTATATTGATAGATGTATGTGGAACTCTAAATCAAACACGGTTTGTGCTAGCTTCTTGAAACTTGACACGATAATGTAGTTTCAAGTTCTATCTCTAGGTTTTGTTTCCTCTTGATGTAGCCCTAAGCAGTGACTGGCGAGATACACTGTCCTTGAAAGGGGTTGCCAAGCTTCCCAAAATTACGAATCTCCAGAAATCTCAGCAACTATTTTTTCACCCAAACTGGATGATACTTTCAGGTAATGATCAGTACACTAAGCCCACTTGGTTCCCCAAATTTCGTTCTTCTATGTTGAAGCGTTCGTTTCCAGTAACAGTTTCAATTTTGGCGTTTCACTCTGTTTCCTCCAATATTGATAGGTGTACGTGGAACTCTATATCAAACACGGTTTGTGCTAGCTTCTTGAAACTTGACACGATAATGTAGTTTCAAGTTCTGTCTCGAGGTTTTGTTTCCTCTTGATGTAGCCCTAAGCAGTGACTGGCGAGATACACTGTCCTTGAAAGGGGTTGCCAAGCTTCCCAAAATTACGAATCTCCAGAAATCTCAGCAACTATTTTTTCACCCAAACTGGATGATACTTTCAGGTAATGATCAGTACACTAAGCCCACTTGGTTCCCCAAATTTCGTTCTTCTATGTTGAAGCGTTCGTTTCCAGTAACAGTTTGAATTTTGGCGTTTCACTCTGTTTTCTCCTATATTGATAGATGTATGTGGAACTCTAAATCAAACACGGTTTGTGCTAGCTTCTTGAAACTTGACACGATAATGTAGTTTCAAGTTCTATCTCGAGGTTTTGTTTCCTCTTGATGTAGCCCTAAGCAGTGACTGGCGAGATACACTGTCCTTGAAAGGGGTTGCCAAGCTTCCCAAAATTACGAATCTCCAGAAATCTCAGAAACTATTTTTTCACCCAAACTGGATGATACTTTCAGGTAATGATCAGTACACTAAGCCCACTTGGTTCCCCAAATTTCGTTCTTCTATGTTGAACCGTTCGTTTCCAGTAACAGTTTGAATTTTGGCGTTTCACTCTGTTTTCTCCTATATTGATAGATGTATGTGGAACTCTAAATCAAACACGGTTTGTGCTAGCTTCTTGAAACTTGACACGATAATGTAGTTTCAAGTTCTATCTCTAGGTTTTGTTTCCTCTTGATGTAGCCCTAAGCAGTGACTGGCGAGATACACTGTCCTTGAAAGGGGTTGCCAAGCTTCCCAAAATTACGAATCTCCAGAAATCTCAGCAACTATTTTTTCACCCAAACTGGATGATACTTTCAGGTAATGATCAGTACACTAAGCCCACTTGGTTCCCCAAATTTCGTTCTTCTATGTTGAAGCGTTCGTTTCCAGTAACAGTTTCAATTTTGGCGTTTCACTCTGTTTCCTCCAATATTGATAGGTGTACGTGGAACTCTATATCAAACACGGTTTGTGCTAGCTTCTTGAAACTTGACACGATAATGTAGTTTCAAGTTCTGTCTCGAGGTTTTGTTTCCTCTTGATGTAGCCCTAAGCAGTGACTGGCGAGATACACTGTCCTTGAAAGGGGTTGCCAAGCTTCCCAAAATTACGAATCTCCAGAAATCTCAGCAACTATTTTTTCACCCAAACTGGATGATACTTTCAGGTAATGATCAGTACACTAAGCCCACTTGGTTCCCCAAATTTCGTTCTTCTATGTTGAAGCGTTCGTTTCCAGTAACAGTTTGAGTGTTGGCGTTTCACTCTGTTTTCTCCTATATTGATAGATGTATGTGGAACTCTAAATCAAACACGGTTTGTGCTAGCTTCTTGAAACTTGACACGATAATGTAGTTTCAAGTTCTATCTCGAGGTTTTGTTTCCTCTTGATGTAGCCCTAAGCAGTGACTGGCGAGATACACTGTCCTTGAAAGGGGTTGCCAAGCTTCCCAAAATTACGAATCTCCAGAAATCTCAGAAACTATTTTTTCACCCAAACTGGATGATACTTTCAGGTAATGATCAGTACACTAAGCCCACTTGGTTCCCCAAATTTCGTTCTTCTATGTTGAAGCGTTCGTTTCCAGTAACAGTTTCAATTTTGGCGTTTCACTCTGTTTTCTCCTATATTGAGAGATGTATGTGGAACTCTAAATCAAACACGGTTTGTGCTAGCTTCTTGAAACTTGACACGATAATGTAGTTTCAAGTTCTGTCTCTAGGTTTTGTTTCCTCTTGATGTAGCCCTAAGCAGTGACTGGCGAGATACACTGTCCTTGAAAGGGGTTGCCAAGCTTCCCAAAATTACGAATCTCCAGAAATCTCAGAAACTATTTTTTCACCCAAACTGGATGATACTTTCAGGTAATGATCAGTACACTAAGCCCACTTGGTTCCCCAAATTTCGTTCTTCTATGTTGAAGCGTTCGTTTCCAGTAACAGTTTGAATTTTGGCGTTTCACTCTGTTTTCTCCTATATTGATAGATGTATGTGGAACTCTAAATCAAACACGATTTGTGCTAGCTTCTTGAAACTTGACACGATAATGTAGTTTCAAGTTCTGTCTCTAGGTTTTGTTTCCTCTTGATGTAGCCCTAAGCAGTGACTGGCGAGATACACTGTCCTTGAAAGGGGTTGCCAAGCTTCCCAAAATTACGAATCTCCAGAAATCTCAGCAACTATTTTTTCACCCAAACTGGATGATACTTTCAGGTAATGATCACTACACTAAGCCCACTTGGTTCCCCAAATTTCGTTCTTCTATGTTGAAGCGTTCGTTTCCAGTAACAGTTTGAATTTTGGCGTTTCACTCTGTTTTCTCCTATATTGATAGATGTATGTGGAACTCTAAATCAAACACGGTTTGTGCTAGCTTCTTGAAACTTGACACGATAATGTAGTTTCAAGTTCTATCTCTAGGTTTTGTTTCCTCTTGATGTAGCCCTAAGCAGTGACTGGCGAGATACACTGTCCTTGAAAGGGGTTGCCAAGCTTCCCAAAATTACGAATCTCCAGAAATCTCAGCAACTATTTTTTCACCCAAACTGGATGATACTTTCAGGTAATGATCAGTACACTAAGCCCACTTGGTTCCCCAAATTTCGTTCTTCTATGTTGAAGCGTTCGTTTCCAGTAACAGTTTCAATTTTGGCGTTTCACTCTGTTTCCTCCAATATTGATAGGTGTACGTGGAACTCTATATCAAACACGGTTTGTGCTAGCTTCTTGAAACTTGACACGATAATGTAGTTTCAAGTTCTGTCTCGAGGTTTTGTTTCCTCTTGATGTAGCCCTAAGCAGTGACTGGCGAGATACACTGTCCTTGAAAGGGGTTGCCAAGCTTCCCAAAATTACGAATCTCCAGAAATCTCAGCAACTATTTTTTCACCCAAACTGGATGATACTTTCAGGTAATGATCAGTACACTAAGCCCACTTGGTTCCCCAAATTTCGTTCTTCTACGTTGAACCGTTCGTTTCCAGTAACAGTTTGAATTTTGGCGTTTCACTCTGTTTTCTCCTATATTGATAGATGTATGTGGAACTCTAAATCAAACACGGTTTGTGCTAGCTTCTTGAAACTTGACACGATAATGTAGTTTCAAGTTCTATCTCTAGGTTTTGTTTCCTCTTGATGTAGCCCTAAGCAGTGACTGGCGAGATACACTGTCCTTGAAAGGGGTTGCCAAGCTTCCCAAAATTACGAATCTCCAGAAATCTCAGCAACTATTTTTTCACCCAAACTGGATGATACTTTCAGGTAATGATCAGTACACTAAGCCCACTTGGTTCCCCAAATTTCGTTCTTCTATGTTGAAGCGTTCGTTTCCAGTAACAGTTTCAATTTTGGCGTTTCACTCTGTTTCCTCCAATATTGATAGGTGTACGTGGAACTCTATATCAAACACGGTTTGTGCTAGCTTCTTGAAACTTGACACGATAATGTAGTTTCAAGTTCTGTCTCGAGGTTTTGTTTCCTCTTGATGTAGCCCTAAGCAGTGACTGGCGAGATACACTGTCCTTGAAAGGGGTTGCCAAGCTTCCCAAAATTACGAATCTCCAGAAATCTCAGCAACTATTTTTTCACCCAAACTGGATGATACTTTCAGGTAATGATCAGTACACTAAGCCCACTTGGTTCCCCAAATTTCGTTCTTCTATGTTGAAGCGTTCGTTTCCAGTAACAGTTTGAATGTTGGCGTTTCACTCTGTTTTCTCCTATATTGATAGATGTATGTGGAACTCTAAATCAAACACGGTTTGTGCTAGCTTTTTGAAACTTGACACGATAATGTAGTTTCAAGTTCTATCTCGAGGTTTTGTTTCCTCTTGATGTAGCCCTAAGCAGTGACTGGCGAGATACACTGTCCTTGAAAGGGGTTGCCAAGCTTCCCAAAATTACGAATCTCCAGAAATCTCAGAAACTATTTTTTCACCCAAACTGGATGATACTTTCAGGTAATGATCAGTACACTAAGCGCACTTGGTTCCCCAAATTTCGTTCTTCTATGTTGAAGCGTTCGTTTCCAGTAACAGTTTGAATGTTGGCGTTTCACTCTGTTTTCTCCTATATTGATAGATGTATGTGGAACTCTAAATCAAACACGGTTTGTGCTAGCTTCTTGAAACTTGACACGATAATGTAGTTTCAAGTTCTATCTCTAGGTTTTGTTTCCTCTTGATGTAGCCCTAAGCAGTGACTGGCGAGATACACTGTCCTTGAAAGGGGTTGCCAAGCTTCCCAAAATTACGAATCTCCAGAAATCTCAGCAACTATTTTTTCACCCAAACTGGATGATACTTTCAGGTAATGATCAGTACACTAAGCCCACTTGGTTCCCCAAATTTCGTTCTTCTATGTTGAAGCGTTCGTTTCCAGTAACAGTTTCAATTTTGGCGTTTCACTCTGTTTCCTCCAATATTGATAGGTGTACGTGGAACTCTATATCAAACACGGTTTGTGCTAGCTTCTTGAAACTTGACACGATAATGTAGTTTCAAGTTCTGTCTCGAGGTTTTGTTTCCTCTTGATGTAGCCCTAAGCAGTGACTGGCGAGATACACTGTCCTTGAAAGGGGTTGCCAAGCTTCCCAAAATTACGAATCTCCAGAAATCTCAGCAACTATTTTTTCACCCAAACTGGATGATACTTTCAGGTAATGATCAGTACACTAAGCCCACTTGGTTCCCCAAATTTCGTTCTTCTATGTTGAAGCGTTCGTTTCCAGTAACAGTTTGAATGTTGGCGTTTCACTCTGTTTTCTCCTATATTGATAGATGTATGTGGAACTCTAAATCAAACACGGTTTGTGCTAGCTTCTTGAAACTTGACACGATAATGTAGTTTCAAGTTCTATCTCGAGGTTTTGTTTCCTCTTGATGTAGCCCTAAGCAGTGACTGGCGAGATACACTGTCCTTGAAAGGGGTTGCCAAGCTTCCCAAAATTACGAATCTCCAGAAATCTCAGAAACTATTTTTTCACCCAAACTGGATGATACTTTCAGGTAATGATCAGTACACTAAGCCCACTTGGTTCCCCAAATTTCGTTCTTCTATGTTGAACCGTTCGTTTCCAGTAACAGTTTGAATTTTGGCGTTTCACTCTGTTTTCTCCTATATTGATAGATGTATGTGGAACTCTAAATCAAACACGGTTTGTGCTAGCTTCTTGAAACTTGACACGATAATGTAGTTTCAAGTTCTATCTCTAGGTTTTGTTTCCTCTTGATGTAGCCCTAAGCAGTGACTGGCGAGATACACTGTCCTTGAAAGGGGTTGCCAAGCTTCCCAAAATTACGAATCTCCAGAAATCTCAGCAACTATTTTTTCACCCAAACTGGATGATACTTTCAGGTAATGATCAGTACACTAAGCCCACTTGGTTCCCCAAATTTCGTTCTTCTATGTTGAAGCGTTCGTTTCCAGTAACAGTTTCAATTTTGGCGTTTCACTCTGTTTCCTCCAATATTGATAGGTGTACGTGGAACTCTATATCAAACACGGTTTGTGCTAGCTTCTTGAAACTTGACACGATAATGTAGTTTCAAGTTCTGTCTCGAGGTTTTGTTTCCTCTTGATGTAGCCCTAAGCAGTGACTGGCGAGATACACTGTCCTTGAAAGGGGTTGCCAAGCTTCCCAAAATTACGAATCTCCAGAAATCTCAGCAACTATTTTTTCACCCAAACTGGATGATACTTTCAGGTAATGATCAGTACACTAAGCCCACTTGGTTCCCCAAATTTCGTTCTTCTATGTTGAAGCGTTCGTTTCCAGTAACAGTTTGAGTGTTGGCGTTTCACTCTGTTTTCTCCTATATTGATAGATGTATGTGGAACTCTAAATCAAACACGGTTTGTGCTAGCTTCTTGAAACTTGACACGATAATGTAGTTTCAAGTTCTATCTCGAGGTTTTGTTTCCTCTTGATGTAGCCCTAAGCAGTGACTGGCGAGATACACTGTCCTTGAAAGGGGTTGCCAAGCTTCCCAAAATTACGAATCTCCAGAAATCTCAGAAACTATTTTTTCACCCAAACTGGATGATACTTTCAGGTAATGATCAGTACACTAAGCCCACTTGGTTCCCCAAATTTCGTTCTTCTATGTTGAAGCGTTCGTTTCCAGTAACAGTTTCAATTTTGGCGTTTCACTCTGTTTTCTCCTATATTGAGAGATGTATGTGGAACTCTAAATCAAACACGGTTTGTGCTAGCTTCTTGAAACTTGACACGATAATGTAGTTTCAAGTTCTGTCTCTAGGTTTTGTTTCCTCTTGATGTAGCCCTAAGCAGTGACTGGCGAGATACACTGTCCTTGAAAGGGGTTGCCAAGCTTCCCAAAATTACGAATCTCCAGAAATCTCAGCAACTATTTTTTCACCCAAACTGGATGATACTTTCAGGTAATGATCAGTACACTAAGCCCACTTGGTTCCCCAAATTTCGTTCTTCTATGTTGAAGCGTTCGTTTCCAGTAACAGTTTGAATATTGGCGTTTCACTCTGTTTTTTCCTATATTGATAGATGTATGTGGAACTCTAAATCAAACACGGTTTGTGCTAGCTTCTTGAAACTTGACACGATAATGTAGTTTCAAGTTCTGTCTCTAGGTTTTGTTTCCTCTTGATGTAGCCCTAAGCAGTGACTGGCGAGATACACTGTCCTTGAAAGGGGTTGCTAAGCTTCCCAAAATGACGAATCTCCAGTAATCTCAGCAACTATTTTTTCACCCAAACTGGATGATACTTTCAGGTAATGATCAGTACACTAAGCCCACTTGGTTCCCCAAATTTCGTTCTTCTATGTTGAAGCGTTCGTTTCCAGTAACAGTTTGAATTTTGGCGTTTCACTCTGTTTTCTCCTATATTGATAGATGTATGTGGAACTCTAAATCAAACACGGTTTGTGCTAGCTTCTTGAAACTTGACACGATAATGTAGTTTCAAGTTCTATCTCTAGGTTTTGTTTCCTCTTGATGTAGCCCTAAGCAGTGACTGGCGAGATACACTGTCCTTGAAAGGGGTTGCCAAGCTTCCCAAAATTACGAATCTCCAGAAATCTCAGCAACTATTTTTTCACCCAAACTGGATGATACTTTCAGGTAATGATCAGTACACTAAGCCCACTTGGTTCCCCAAATTTCGTTCTTCTATGTTGAAGCGTTCGTTTCCAGTAACAGTTTGAATTTTGGCGTTTCACTGTGTTTCCTCCAATATTGATAGGTGTACGTGGAACTCTATATCAAACACGGTTTGTGCTAGCTTCTTGAAACTTGACACGATAATGTAGTTTCAAGTTCTGTCTCGAGGTTTTGTTTCCTCTTGATGTAGCCCTAAGCAGTGACTGGCGAGATACACTGTCCTTGAAAGGGGTTGCCAAGCTTCCCAAAATTACGAATCTCCAGAAATCTCAGCAACTATTTTTTCACCCAAACTGGATGATACTTTCAGGTAATGATCAGTACACTAAGCCCACTTGGTTCCCCAAATTTCGTTCTTCTATGTTGAAGCGTTCGTTTCCAGTAACAGTTTGAATGTTGGCGTTTCACTCTGTTTTCTCCTATATTGATAGATGTATGTGGAACTCTAAATCAAACACGGTTTGTGCTAGCTTTTTGAAACTTGACACGATAATGTAGTTTCAAGTTCTATCTCGAGGTTTTGTTTCCTCTTGATGTAGCCCTAAGCAGTGACTGGCGAGATACACTGTCCTTGAAAGGGGTTGCCAAGCTTCCCAAAATTACGAATCTCCAGAAATCTCAGAAACTATTTTTTCACCCAAACTGGATGATACTTTCAGGTAATGATCAGTACACTAAGCCCACTTGGTTCCCCAAATTTCGTTCTTCTATGTTGAACCGTTCGTTTCCAGTAACAGTTTGAATTTTGGCGTTTCACTCTGTTTTCTCCTATATTGATAGATGTATGTGGAACTCTAAATCAAACACGGTTTGTGCTAGCTTTTTGAAACTTGACACGATAATGTAGTTTCAAGTTATATCTCGAGGTTTTGTTTCCTCTTGATGTAGCCCTAAGCAGTGACTGGCGAGATACACTGTCCTTGAAAGGGGTTGCCAAGCTTCCCAAAATTACGAATCTCCAGAAATCTCAGAAACTATTTTTTCACCCAAACTGGATGATACTTTCAGGTAATGATCAGTACACTAAGCCCACTTGGTTCCCCAAATTTCGTTCTTCTATGTTGAAGCGTTCGTTTCCAGTAACAGTTTGAATTTTGGCGTTTCACTCTGTTTCCTCCAATATTGATAGGTGTACGTGGAACTCTATATCAAACACGGTTTGTGCTAGCTTCTTGAAACTTGACACGATAATGTAGTTTCAAGTTCTGTCTCGAGGTTTTGTTTCCTCTTGATGTAGCCCTAAGCAGTGACTGGCGAGATACACTGTCCTTGAAAGGGGTTGCCAAGCTTCCCAAAATTACGAATCTCCAGAAATCTCAGCAACTATTTTTTCACCCAAACTGGATGATACTTTCAGGTAATGATCAGTACACTAAGCCCACTTGGTTCCCCAAATTTCGTTCTTCTATGTTGAAGCGTTCGTTTCCAGTAACAGTTTGAATGTTGGCGTTTCACTCTGTTTTCTCCTATATTGATAGATGTATGTGGAACTCTAAATCAAACACGGTTTGTGCTAGCTTTTTGAAACTTGACACAATAATGTAGTTTCAAGTTCTATCTCGAGGTTTTGTTTCCTCTTGATGTAGCCCTAAGCAGTGACTGGCGAGATACACTGTCCTTGAAAGGGGTTGCCAAGCTTCCCAAAATTACGAATCTCCAGAAATCTCAGAAACTATTTTTTCACCCAAACTGGATGATACTTTCAGGTAATGATCAGTACACTAAGCCCACTTGGTTCCCCAAATTTCGTTCTTCTATGTTGAACCGTTCGTTTCCAGTAACAGTTTGAATTTTGGCGTTTCACTCTGTTTTCTCCTATATTGATAGATGTATGTGGAACTCTAAATCAAACACGGTTTGTGCTAGCTTTTTGAAACTTGACACGATAATGTAGTTTCAAGTTCTATCTCGAGGTTTTGTTTCCTCTTGATGTAGCCCTAAGCAGTGACTGGCGAGATACACTGTCCTTGAAAGGGGTTGCCAAGCTTCCCAAAATTACGAATCTCCAGAAATCTCAGAAACTATTTTTTCACCCAAACTGGATGATACTTTCAGGTAATGATCAGTACACTAAGCCCACTTGGTTCCCCAAATTTCGTTCTTGTATGTTGAAGCGTTCGTTTCCAGTAACAGTTTGAATGTTGGCGTTTCACTCTGTTTTCTCCTATATTGATAGATGTATGTGGAACTCTAAATCAAACACGGTTTGTGCTAGCTTCTTGAAACTTGACAGGATAATATAGTTTCAAGTTCTATCTCTAGGTTTTGTTTCCTCTTGATGTAGCCCTAAGCAGTGACTGGCGAGATACACTGTCCTTGAAAGGGGTTGCCAAGCTTCCCAAAATTACGAATCTCCAGAAATCTCAGCAACTATTTTTTCACCCAAACTGGATGATACTTTCAGGTAATGATCAGTACACTAAGCCCACTTGGTTCCCCAAATTTCGTTCTTCTATGTTGAAGCGTTCGTTTCCAGTAACAGTTTGAATTTTGGCGTTTCACTCTGTTTCCTCCAATATTGATAGGTGTACATGGAACTCTATATCAAACACGGTTTGTGCTAGCTTCTTGAAACTTGACACGATAATGTAGTTTCAAGTTCTGCCTCTAGGTTTGTTTCCTCTTGATGTAGCCCTAAGCAGTGACTGGCGAGATACACTGTCCTTGAAAGGGGTTGCCAAGCTTCCCAAAATTACGAATCTCCAGAAATCTCAGAAACTATTTTTTCACCCAAACTGGATGATACTTTCAGGTAATGATCAGTACACTAAGCCCACTTGGTTCCCCAAATTTCGTTCTTCTATGTTGAAGCGTTCGTTTCCAGTAACAGTTTGAATTTTGGCGTTTCACTCTGTTTTCTCCTATATTGATAGATGTATGTGGAACTCTATATCAAACACGGTTTGTGCTATCTTCTTGAAACTTGACACGATAATGTAGTTTCAAGTTCTGTCTCGAGGTTTTGTTTCCTCTTGATGTAGCCCTAAGCAGTGACTGGCGAGATACACTGTCCTTGAAAGGGGTTGCCAAGCTTCCCAAAATTACGAATCTCCAGAAATCTCAGCAACAATTTTTTCACCCAAACTGGATGATACTTTCAGGTAATGATCAGTACACTAAGCCCACTTGGTTCCCCAAATTTCGTTCTTCTATGATGAAGCGTTCGTTTCCAGTAACAGTTTGAATGTTGGCGTTTCACTCTGTTTTCTCCTATATTGATAGATGTATGTGGAACTCTAAATCAAACACGGTTTGTGCTAGCTTTTTGAAACTTGACACGATAATGTAGTTTCAAGTTCTATCTCGAGGTTTTGTTTCCTCTTGATGTAGCCCTAAGCAGTGACTGGCGAGATACACTGTCCTTGAAAGGGGTTGCCAAGCTTCCCAAAATTACGAATCTCCAGAAATCTCAGAAACTATTTTTTCACCCAAACTGGATGATACTTTCAGGTAATGATCAGTACACTAAGCCCACTTGGTTCCCCAAATTTCGTTCTTCTATGTTGAACCGTTCGTTTCAAGTAACAGTTTGAATTTTGGCGTTTCACTCTGTTTTCTCCTATATTGATAGATGTATGTGGAACTCTAAATCAAACACGGTTTGTGCTAGCTTCTTGAAACTTGACACGATAATGTAGTTTCAAGTTCTATCTCTATGTTTTGTTTCCTCTTGATGTAGCCCTAAGCAGTGACTGGCGAGATACACTGTCCTTGAAAGGGGTTGCCAAGCTTCCCAAAATTACGAATCTCCAGAAATCTCAGCAACTATTTTTTCACCCAAACTGGATGATACTTTCAGGTAATGATCAGTACACTAAGCCCACTTGGTTCCCCAAATTTCGTTCTTCTATGTTGAAGCGTTCGTTTCCAGTAACAGTTTGAATTTTGGCGTTTCACTCTGTTTCCTCCAATATTGATAGGTGTACGTGGAACTCTATATCAAACACGGTTTGTGCTAGCTTCTTGAAACTTGACACAATAATGTAGTTTCAAGTTCTGTCTCGAGGTTTTGTTTCCTCTTGATGTAGCCCTCAGCAGTGACTGGCGAGATACACTGTCCTTGAAAGGGGTTGCCAAGCTTCCCAAAATTACGAATCTCCAGAAATCTCAGCAACTATTTTTTCACCCAAACTGGATGATACTTTCAGGTAATGATCAGTACACTAAGCCCACTTGGTTCCCCAAATTTCGTTCTTCTATGTTGAAGCGTTCGTTTCCAGTAACAGTTTGAATGTTGGCGTTTCACTCTGTTTTCTCCTATATTGATAGATGTATGTGGAACTCTAAATCAAACACGGTTTGTGCTAGCTTTTTGAAACTTGACACGATAATGTAGTTTCAAGTTCTTTCTCGAGGTTTTGTTTCCTCTTGATGTAGCCCTAAGCAGTGACTGGCGAGATACACTGTCCTTGAAAGGGGTTGCCAAGCTTCCCAAAATTACGAATCTCCAGAAATCTCAGAAACTATTTTTTCACCCAAACTGGATGATACTTTCAGGTAATGATCAGTACACTAAGCCCACTTGGTTCCCCAAATTTCGTTCTTCTATGTTGAACCGTTCGTTTCAAGTAACAGTTTGAATTTTGGCGTTTCACTCTGTTTTCTCCTATATTGATAGATGTATGTGGAACTCTAAATCAAACACGGTTTGTGCTAGCTTCTTGAAACTTGACACGATAATGTAGTTTCAAGTTCTATCTCTATGTTTTGTTTCCTCTTGATGTAGCCCTAAGCAGTGACTGGCGAGATACACTGTCCTTGAAAGGGGTTGCCAAGCTTCCCAAAATTACGAATCTCCAGAAATCTCAGCAACTATTTTTTCACCCAAACTGGATGATACTTTCAGGTAATGATCAGTACACTAAGCCCACTTGGTTCCCCAAATTTCGTTCTTCTATGTTGAAGCGTTCGTTTCCAGTAACAGTTTGAATGTTGGCGTTTCACTCTGTTTTCTCCTATATTGATAGACGTATGTGGAACTCTAAATCAAACACGGTTTGTGCTAGCTTCTTGAAACTTGACACGATAATGTAGTTTCAAGTTCTGTCTCTAGGTTTTGTTTCCTCTTGATGTAGCCCTAAGAAGTGACTGGCGAGATACACTGTCCTTGAAAGGGGTTGCCAAGCTTCCCAAAATTACGAATCTCCAGAAATCTCAGCAACTATTTTTTCACCCAAACTGGATGATACTTTCAGGTAATGATCAGTACACTAAGCCCACTTGGTTCCCCAAATTTCGTTCTTCTATGTTGAAGCGTTCGTTTCCAGTAACAGTTTGAATCTTGGCGTTTCACTCTGTTTCCTCCAATATTGATAGGTGTACGTGGAACTCTAAATCAAACACGGTTTGTGCTAGCTTCTTCAAACTTGACACGATAATGTAGTTTCAAGTTCTGTCTCTAGGTTTTGTTTCCTCTTGATGTAGCCCTAAGCAGTGACTGGCGAGATACACTGTCCTTGAAAGGGGTTGCCAAGCTACCCAAAATTACGAATCTCCAGAAATTTCAGCAACTATTTTTTCACCCAAACTGGATGATACTTTCAGGTAATGATCAGTACACTAAGCCCACTTGGTTCTCCAAATTTCGTTCTTCTATGTTGAAGCGTTCGTTTCCAGTAACAGTTTGAATTTTGGTGTTTCACTCTGTTTTCTCCTATATTGATAGATGTATGTGGAACTCTAAATCAAACACGGTTTGTGCTAGCTTCTTGAAATTTGACACGATAATGTAGTTTCAAGTTCTATCTCTAGGTTTTGTTTCCTCTTGATGTAGCCCTAAGCAGTGACTGGCGAGATACACTGTCCTTGAAAGGGGTTGCCAAGCTTCCCAAAATTACGAATCTCCAGAAATCTCAGCAACTATTTTTTCACCCAAACTGGATGATACTTTCAGGTAATGATCAGTACACTAAGCCCACTTGGTTCCCCAAATTTCGTTCTTCTATGTTGAAGCGTTCGTTTCTAGTAACAGTTTGAATGTTGGCGTTTCACTCTGTTTTCTCCTATATTGATAGATGTATGTGGAACTCTAAATCAAACACGGTTTGTGCTAGCTTCTTGAAACTTGACACGATAATATAGTTTCAAGTTCTATCTCTAGGTTTTGTTTCCTCTTGAAGTAGCCCTAAGAAGTGACTGGCGAGATACACTGTCCTTGAAAGGGGTTGCCAAGCTTCCCAAAATTACGAATCTCCAGAAATCTCAGCAACTATTTTTTCACCCAAACTGGATGATACTTTCAGGTAATGATCAGTACACTAAGCCCACTTGGTTCCCCAAATTTCGTTCTTCTATGTTGAAGCGTTCGTTTCCAGTAACAGTTTGAATTTTGGCGTTTCACTCTGTTTCCTCCAATATTGATAGGTGTACGTGGAACTCTATATCAAACACGGTTTGTGCTAGCTTCTTGAACCTTGACACGATAATGTAGTTTCAAGTTCTGTCTCGAGGTTTTGTTTCCTCTTGATGTAGCCCTAAGCAGTGACTGGCGAGATACACTGTCCTTGAAAGGGGTTGCCAAGCTTCCCAAAATTACGAATCTCCAGAAATCTCAGCAACTATTTTTTCACCCAAACTGGATGATACTTTCAGGTAATGATCAGTACACTAAGCCCACTTGGTTCCCCAAATTTCGTTCTTCTATGTTGAAGCGTTCGTTTCCAGTAACAGTTTGAATGTTGGCGTTTCACTCTGTTTTCTCCTATATTGATAGATGTATGTGGAACTCTAAATCAAACACGGTTTGTGCTAGCTTTTTGAAACTTGACACGATAATGTAGTTTCAAGTTCTATCTCAAGGTTTTGTTTCCTCTTGATGTAGCCCTAAGCAGTGACTGGCGAGATACACTGTCCTTGAAAGGGGTTGCCAAGATTCCCAAAATTACGAATCTCCAGAAATCTCAGAAACTATTTTTTCACCCAAACTGGATGATACTTTCAGGTAATGATCAGTACACTAAGCCCACTTGGTTCCCCAAATTTCGTTCTTCTATGTTGAACCGTTCGTTTCAAGTAACAGTTTGAATTTTGGCGTTTCACTCTGTTTTCTCCTATATTGATAGATGTATGTGGAACTCTAAATCAAACACGGTTTGTGCTAGCTTCTTGAAACTTGACACGATAATGTAGTTTCAAGTTCTATCTCTATGTTTTGTTTCCTCTTGATGTAGCCCTAAGCAGTGACTGGCGAGATACACTGTCCTTGAAAGGGGTTGCCAAGCTTCCCAAAATTACGAATCTCCAGAAATCTCAGCAACTATTTTTTCACCCAAACTGGATGATACTTTCAGGTAATGATCAGTACACTAAGCCCACTTGGTTCCCCAAATTTCGTTCTTCTATGTTGAAGCGTTCGTTTCCAGTAACAGTTTGAATTTTGGCGTTTCACTCTGTTTTCTCCTATATTGATAGATGTATGTGGAACTCTAAATCAAACACGGTTTGTGCTAGCTTTTTGAAACTTGACACGATAATGTAGTTTCAAGTTCTATCTCGAGGTTTTGTTTCCTCTTGATGTAGCCCTAAGCAGTGACTGGCGAGATACACTGTCCTTGAAAGGGGTTGCCAAGCTTCCCAAAATTATGAATCTCCAGAAATCTCAGAAACTATTTTTTCACCCAAACTGGATGATACTTTCAGGTAATGATCAGTACACTAAGCCCACTTGGTTCCCCAAATTTCGTTCTTCTCTGTTGAACCGTTCGTTTCAAGTAACAGTTTGAATTTTGGCGTTTCACTCTGTTTTCTCCTATATTGATAGATGTATGTGGAACTCTAAATCAAACACGGTTTGTGCTAGCTTCTTGAAACTTGACACGATAATGTAGTTTCAAGTTCTATCTCTATGTTTTGTTTCCTCTTGATGTAGCCCTAAGCAGTGACTGGCGAGATACACTGTCCTTGAAAGGGGTTGCCAAGCTTCCCAAAATTACGAATCTCCAGAAATCTCAGCAACTATTTTTTCACCCAAACTGGATGATACTTTCAGGTAATGATCAGTACACTAAGCCCACTTGGTTCCCCAAATTTCGTTCTTCTATGTTGAAGCGTTCGTTTCCAGTAACAGTTTGAATGTTGGCGTTTCACTCTGTTTTCTCCTATATTGAGAGATGTATGTGGAACTCTAAATCAAACACGGTTTGTGCTAGCTTCTTGAAACTTGACACGATAATGTAGTTTCAAGTTCTGTCTCTAGGTTTTGTTTCCTCTTGATGTAGCCCTAAGAAGTGACTGGCGAGATACACTGTCCTTGAAAGGGGTTGCCAAGCTTCCCAAAATTACGAATCTCCAGAAATCTCAGCAACTATTTTTTCACCCAAACTGGATGATACTTTCAGGTAATGATCAGTACACTAAGCCCACTTGGTTCCCCAAATTTCGTTCTTCTATGTTGAAGCGTTCGTTTCCAGTAACAGTTTGAATCTTGGCGTTTCACTCTGTTTCCTCCAATATTGATAGGTGTACGTGGAACTCTAAATCAAACACGGTTTGTGCTAGCTTCTTCAAACTTGACACGATAATGTAGTTTCAAGTTCTGTCTCTAGGTTTTGTTTCCTCTTGATGTAGCCCTAAGCAGTGACTGGCGAGATACACTGTCCTTGAAAGGGGTTGCCAAGCTACCCAAAATTACGAATCTCCAGAAATTTCAGCAACTATTTTTTCACCCAAACTGGATGATACTTTCAGGTAATGATCAGTACACTAAGCCCACTTGGTTCCCCAAATTTCGTTCTTCTATGTTGAAGCGTTCGTTTCCAGTAACAGTTTGAATTTTGGCGTTTCACTCTGTTTTCTCCCATATTGATAGATGTATGTGGAACTCTAAATCAAACACGGTTTGTGCTAGCTTCTTGAAACTTGACACGATAATGTAGTTTCAAGTTCTATCTCTAGGTTTTGTTTCCTCTTGATGTAGCCCTAAGCAGTGACTGGCGAGATACACTGTCCTTGAAAGGGGTTGCCAAGCTTCCCAAAATTACGAATCTCCAGAAATGTCAGCAACTATTTTTTCACCCAAACTGGATGATACTTTCAGGTAATGATCAGTACACTAAGCCCACTTGGTTCCCCAAATTTCGTTCTTCTATGTTGAAGCGTTCGTTTCCAGTAACAGTTTGAATGTTGGCGTTTCACTCTGTTTTCTCCTATATTGAGAGATGTATGTGGAACTCTAAATCAAACACGGTTTGTGCTAGCTTCTTGAAACTTGACACGATAATATAGTTTCAAGTTCTATCTCTAGGTTTTGTTTCCTCTTGATGTAGCCCTAAGCAGTGACTGGCGAGATACACTGTCCTTGAAAGGGGTTGCCAAGCTTCCCAAAATTACGAATCTCCAGAAATCTCAGCAACTATTTTTTCACCCAAACTGGATGATACTTTCAGGTAATGATCAGTACACTAAGCCCACTTGGTTCCCCAAATTTCGTTCTTCTATGTTGAAGCGTTCGTTTCCAGTAACAGTTTGAATTTTGGCGTTTCACTCTGTTTCCTCCAATATTGATAGGTGTACGTGGAACTCTATATCAAACACGGTTTGTGCTAGCTTCTTGAAACTTGACACGATAATGTAGTTTCAAGTTCTGCCTCTAGGTTTGTTTCCTCTTGATGTAGCCCTAAGCAGTGACTGGCGAGATACACTGTCCTTGAAAGGGGTTGCCAAGCTTCCCAAAATTACGAATCTCCAGAAATCTCAGCAACTATTTTTTCACCCAAACTGGATGATACTTTCAGGTAATGATCAGTACACTAAGCCCACTTGGTTCCCCAAATTTCGTTCTTCTATGTTGAAGCGTTCGTTTCCAGTAACAGTTTGAATTTTGGCGTTTCACTCTGTTTTCTCCTATATTGATAGATGTATGTGGAACTCTAAATCAAACACGGTTTGTGCTAGCTTCTTGAAACTTGACACGATAATGTAGTTTCAAGTTCTGTCTCGAGGTTTTGTTTCCTCTTGATGTAGCCCTAAGCAGTGACTGGCGAGATACACTGTCCTTGAAAGGGCTTGCCAAGCTTCCCAAAATTACGAATCTCCAGAAATCTCAGCAACTATTTTTTCACCCAAACTGGATGATACTTTCAGGTAATGATCAGTACACTAAGCCCACTTGGTTCCCCAAATTTCGTTCTTCTATGATGAACCGTTCGTTTCCAGTAACAGTTTGAATTTTGGCGTTTCACTCTGTTTTCTCCTATATTGATAGATGTATGTGGAACTCTAAATCAAACACGGTTTGTGCTAGCTTCTTGAAACTTGACACGATAATGTAGTTTCAAGTTCTATCTCTAGGTTTTGTTTCCTCTTGATGTAGCCCTAAGCAGTGACTGGCGAGATACACTGTCCTTGAAAGGGGTTGCCAAGCTTCCCAAAATTACGAATCTCCAGAAATCTCAGCAACTATTTTTTCACAAAAACTGGATCATACTTTCAGGTAATGATCAGTACACTAAGCCCACTTGGTTCCCCAAATTTCGTTCTTCTATGTTGAAGCGTTCGTTTCCAGTAACAGTTTGAATTTTGGCGTTTCACTCTGTTTTCTCCTATATTGAGAGATGTATGTGGAACTCTAAATCAAACACGGTTTGTGCTAGCTTCTTGAAACTTGACAGGATAATATAGTTTCAAGTTCTATCTCTAGGTTTTGTTTCCTCTTGATGTAGCCCTAAGCAGTGACTGGCGAGATACACTGTCCTTGAAAGGGGTTGCCAAGCTTCCCAAAATTACGAATCTCCAGAAATCTCAGCAACTATTTTTTCACCCAAACTGGATGATACTTTCAGGTAATGATCAGTACACTAAGCCAACTTGGTTCCCCAAATTTCGTTCTTCTATGTTGAAGCGTTCGTTTCCAGTAACAGTTTGAATTTTGGCGTTTCACTCTGTTTCCTCCAATATTGATAGGTGTACATGGAACTCTATATCAAACACGGTTTGTGCTAGCTTCTTGAAACTTGACACGATAATGTAGTTTCAAGTTCTGCCTCTAGGTTTGTTTCCTCTTGATGTAGCCCTAAGCAGTGACTGGCGAGATACACTGTCCTTGAAAGGGGTTGCCAAGCTTCCCAAAATTACGAATCTCCAGAAATCTCAGAAACTATTTTTTCACCCAAACTGGATGATACTTTCAGGTAATGATCAGTACACTAAGCCCACTTGGTTCCCCAAATTTCGTTCTTCTATGTTGAAGCGTTCGTTTCCAGTAACAGTTTGAATGTTGGCGTTTCACTCTGTTTTCTCCTATATTGATAGATGTATGTGGAACTCTAAATCAAACACGGTTTGTGCTAGCTTCTTGAAACTTGACACGATAATGTAGTTTCAAGTTCTGTCTCGAGGTTTTGTTTCCTCTTGATGTAGCCCTAAGCAGTGACTGGCGAGATACACTGTCCTTGAAAGGGGTTGCCAAGCTTCCCAAAATTACGAATCTCCAGAAATCTCAGCAACTATTTTTTCACCCAAACTGGATGATACTTTCAGGTAATGATCAGTACACTAAGCCCAGTTGGTTCCCCAAATTTCGTTCTTCTATGTTGAAGCGTTCGTTTCCAGTAACAGTTTGAATGTTGGCGTTTCACTCTGTTTTCTCCTATATTGATAGATGTATGTGGAACTCTAAATCAAACACGGTTGTGCTAGCTTCTTGAAACTTGACACGATAATATAGTTTCAAGTTCTATCTCTAGGTTTTGTTTCCTCTTGATGTAGCCCTAAGCAGTGACTGGCGAGATACACTGTCCTTGAAAGGGGTTGCCAAGCTACCCAAAATTACGAATCTCCAGAAATCTCAGCAACTATTTTTTCACCCAAACTGGATGATACTTTCAGGTAATGATCAGTACACTAAGCCCAGTTGGTTCCCCAAATTTCGTTCTTCTATGTTGAAGCGTTCGTTTCCAGTAACAGTTTGAATTTTGGCGTTTCACTCTGTTTTCTCCTATATTGAGAGATGTATGTGGAACTCTAAATCAAACACGGTTTGTGCTAGCTTCTTGAAACTTGACACGATAATGTAGTTTCAAGTTCTGTCTCTAGGTTTTGTTTCCTCTTGATGTAGCCCTAAGCAGTGACTGGCGAGATACACTGTCCTTGAAAGGGGTTGCCAAGCTTCCCAAAATTACGAATCTCCAGAAATCTCAGCAACTATTTTTTCACCCAAACTGGATGATACTTTCAGGTAATGATCAGTACACTAAGCCCACTTGGTTCCCCAAATTTCGTTCTTCTATGTTGAAGCGTTCGTTTCCAGTAACAGTTTGAATTTTGGCGTTTCACTCTGTTTTCTCCTATATTGATACATGTATGTGGAACTCTAAATCAAACACGGTTTGTGCTAGCTTCTTGAAACTTGACACGATAATGTAGTTTCAAGTTCTGTCTCTAGGTTTTGTTTCCTCTTGATGTAGCCCTAAGCAGTGACTGGCGAGATACACTGTCCTTGAAAGGGGTTGCCAAGCTTCCCAAAATTACGAATCTCCAGAAATCTCAGCAACTATTTTTTCACCCAAACTGGATGATACTTTCAGGTAATGATCAGTACACTAAGCCCACTTGGTTCCCCAAATTTCGTTCTTCTATGTTGAAGCGTTCGTTTCCAGTAACAGTTTGAATGTTGGCGTTTCACTCTGTTTTCTCCTATATTGATAGATGTATGTGGAACTCTAAATCAAACACGGTTTGTGCTAGCTTTTTGAAACTTGACACGATAATATAGTTTCAAGTTCTATCTCGAGGTTTTGTTTCCTCTTGATGTAGCCCTAAGCAGTGACTGGCGAGATACACTGTCCTTGAAAGGGGTTGCCAAGCTTCCCAAAATTACGAATCTCCAGAAATCTCAGAAACTATTTTTTCACCCAAACTGGATGATACTTTCAGGTAATGATCAGTACACTAAGCCCACTTGGTTCCCCAAATTTCGTTCTTCTATGTTGAACCGTTCGTTTCCAGTAACAGTTTGAATTTTGGCGTTTCACTCTGTTTTCTCCTATATTGATAGATGTATGTGGAACTCTAAATCAAACACGGTTTGTGCTAGCTTCTTGAAACTTGACACGATAATGTAGTTTCAAGTTCTGTCTCTAGGTTTGTTTCCTCTTGATGTAGCCCTAAGCAGTGACTGGCGAGATACACTGTCCTTGAAAGGGGTTGCCAAGCTTCCCAAAATTACGAATCTCCAGAAATCTCAGAAACTATTTTTTCACCCAAACTGGATGATACTTTCAGGTAATGATCAGTACACTAAGCCCACTTGGTTCCCCAAATTTCGTTCTTCTATGTTGAAGCGTTCGTTTCCAGTAACAGTTTGAATGTTGGCGTTTCACTCTGTTTTCTCCTATATTGATACATGTATGTGGAACTCTAAATCAAACACGGTTTGTGCTAGCTTCTTGAAACTTGACACGATAATGTAGTTTCAAGTTCTGTCTCTAGGTTTTGTTTCCTCTTGATGTAGCCCTAAGCAGTGACTGGCGAGATACACTGTCCTTGAAAGGGGTTGCCAAGCTTCCCAAAATTACGAATCTCCAGAAATCTCAGCAACTATTTTTTCACCCAAACTGGATGATACTTTCAGGTAATGATCAGTACACTAAGCCCACTTGGTTCCCCAAATTTCGTTCTTCTATGTTGAAGCGTTCGTTTCCAGTAACAGTTTGAATTTTGGCGTTTCACTCTGTTTTCTCCTATATTGATAGATGTATGTGGAACTCTAAATCAAACACGGTTTGTGCTAGCTTTTTGAAACTTGACACGATAATGTAGTTTCAAGTTCTATCTCTAGGTTTTGTTTCCTCTTGATGTAGCCCTAAGCAGTGACTGGCGAGATACACTGTCCTTGAAAGGGGTTGCCAAGCTTCCCAAAATTACGAATCTCCAGAAATCTCAGAAACTATTTTTTCACCCAAACTGGATGATACTTTCAGGTAATGATCAGTACACTAAGCCCACTTGGTTCCCCAAATTTCGTTCTTCTATGTTGAACCGTTCGTTTCCAGTAACAGTTTGAATTTTGGCATTTCACTCTGTTTTCTCCTATATTGATAGATGTATGTGGAACTCTAAATCAAACACGGTTTGTGCTAGCTTCTTGAAACTTGACAGGATAATATAGTTTCAAGTTCTATCTCTAGGTTTTGTTTCCTCTTGATGTAGCCCTAAGCAGTGACTGGCGAGATACACTGTCCTTGAAAGGGGTTGCCAAGCTTCCCAAAATTACGAATCTCCAGAAATCTCAGCAACTATTTTTTCACCCAAACTGGATGATACTTTCAGGTAATGATCAGTACACTAAGCCCACTTGGTTCCCCAAATTTCGTTCTTCTATGTTGAAGCGTTCGTTTCCAGTAACAGTTTGAATTTTGGCGTTTCACTCTGTTTCCTCCAATATTGATAGGTGTACATGGAACTCTATATCAAACAAGGTTTGTGCTAGCTTCTTGAAACTTGACACGATAATGTAGTTTCAAGTTCTGCCTCTAGGTTTGTTTCCTCTTGATGTAGCCCTAAGCAGTGACTGGCGAGATACACTGTCCTTGAAAGGGGTTGCCAAGCTTCCCAAAATTACGAATCTCCAGAAATCTCAGAAACTATTTTTTCACCCAAATTGGATGATACTTTCAGGTAATGATCAGTACACTAAGCCCACTTGGTTCCCCAAATTTCGTTCTTCTATGTGGAAGCGTTCGTTTCCAGTAACAGTTTGAATTTTGGCGTTTCACTCTGTTTTCTCCTATATTGATAGATGTATGTGGAACTCTAAATCAAACACGGTTTGTGCTAGCTTCTTGAAACTTGACACGATAATGTAGTTTCAAGTTCTGTCTCGAGGTTTTGTTTCCTCTTGATGTAGCCCTAAGCAGTGACTGGCGAGATACACTGTCCTTGAAAGGGGTTGCCAAGCTTCCCAAAATTACGAATCTCCAGAAATCTCAGAAACTATTTTTTCACCCAAACTGGATGATACTTTCAGGTAATGATCAGTACACTAAGCCCACTTGGTTCCCCAAATTTCGTTCTTCTATGTTGAAGCGTTCGTTTCCAGTAACAGTTTGAATTTTGGCGTTTCACTCTGTTTTCTCCTATATTGATAGATGTATGTGGAACTCTAAATCAAACACGGTTTGTGCTAGCTTCTTGAAACGTGACACGATAATGTAGTTTCAAGTTCTATCTCTAGGTTTTGTTTCCTCTTGATGTAGCCCTAAGCAGTGACTGGCGAGATACACTGTCCTTGAAAGGGGTTGCCAAGCTTCCCAAAATTACGAATCTCCAGAAATCTCAGCAACTATTTTTTCACCCAAACTGGATCATACTTTCAGGTAATGATCAGTACACTAAGCCCACTTGGTTCCCCAAATTTCGTTCTTCTATGTTGAAGCGTTCGTTTCCAGTAACAGTTTGAATTTTGGCGTTTCACTCTGTTTTCTCCTATATTGAGAGATGTATGTGGAACTCTAAATCAAACACGGTTTGTGCTAGCTTCTTGAAACTTGACAGGATAATATAGTTTCAAGTTCTATCTCTAGGTTTTGTTTCCTCTTGATGTAGCCCTAAGCAGTGACTGGCGAGATACACTGTCCTTGAAAGGGGTTGCCAAGCTTCCCAAAATTACGAATCTCCAGAAATCTCAGCAACTATTTTTTCACCCAAACTGGATGATACTTTCAGGTAATGATCAGTACACTAAGCCCACTTGGTTCCCCAAATTTCGTTCTTCTATGTTGAAGCGTTCGTTTCCAGTAACAGTTTGAATTTTGGCGTTTCACTCTGTTTCCTCCAATATTGATAGGTGTACATGGAACTCTATATCAAACACGGTTTGTGCTAGCTTCTTGAAACTTGACACGATAATGTAGTTTCAAGTTCTATCTCTAGGTTTTGTTTCCTCTTGATGTAGCCCTAAGCAGTGACTGGCGAGATACACTGTCCTTGAAAGGGGTTGCCAAGCTTCCCAAAATTACGAATCTCCAGAAATCTCAGCAACTATTTTTTCACCCAAACTGGATGATACTTTCAGGTAATGATCAGTACACTAAGCCCACTTGGTTCCCCAAATTTCGTTCTTCTATGTTGAAGCGTTCGTTTCCAGTAACAGTTTGAATTTTGGCGTTTCACTCTGTTTTCTCCTATATTGAGAGATGTATGTGGAACTCTAAATCAAACACGGTTTGTGCTAGCTTCTTGAAACTTGACAGGATAATATAGTTTCAAGTTCTATCTCTAGGTTTTGTTTCCTCTTGATGTAGCCCTAAGCAGTGACTGGCGAGATACACTGTCCTTGAAAGGGGTTGCCAAGCTTCCCAAAATTACGAATCTCCAGAAATCTCAGCAACTATTTTTTCACCCAAACTGGATGATACTTTCAGGTAATGATCAGTACACTAAGCCCTCTTGGTTCCCCAAATTTCGTTCTTCTATGTTGAAGCGTTCGTTTCCAGTAACAGTTTGAATTTTGGCGTTTCACTCTGTTTCCTCCAATATTGATAGGTGTACATGGAACTCTATATCAAACACGGTTTGTGCTAGCTTCTTGAAACTTGACACGATAATGTAGTTTCAAGTTCTGCCTCTAGGTTTGTTTCCTCTTGATGTAGCCCTAAGCAGTGACTGGCGAGATACACTGTCCTTGAAAGGGGTTGCCAAGCTTCCCAAAATTACGAATCTCCAGAAATCTCAGCAACTATTTTTTCACAAAAACTGGATCATACTTTCAGGTAATGATCAGTACACTAAGCCCACTTGGTTCCCCAAATTTCGTTCTTCTATGTTGAAGCGTTCGTTTCCAGTAACAGTTTGAATTTTGGCGTTTCACTCTGTTTTCTCCTATATTGAGAGATGTATGTGGAACTCTAAATCAAACACGGTTTGTGCTAGCTTCTTGAAACTTGACAGGATAATATAGTTTCAAGTTCTATCTCTAGGTTTTGTTTCCTCTTGATGTAGCCCTAAGCAGTGACTGGCGAGATACACTGTCCTTGAAAGGGGTTGCCAAGCTTCCCAAAATTACGAATCTCCAGAAATCTCAGCAACTATTTTTTCACCCAAACTGGATGATACTTTCAGGTAATGATCAGTACACTAAGCCAACTTGGTTCCCCAAATTTCGTTCTTCTATGTTGAAGCGTTCGTTTCCAGTAACAGTTTGAATTTTGGCGTTTCACTCTGTTTCCTCCAATATTGATAGGTGTACATGGAACTCTATATCAAACACGGTTTGTGCTAGCTTCTTGAAACTTGACACGATAATGTAGTTTCAAGTTCTGCCTCTAGGTTTGTTTCCTCTTGATGTAGCCCTAAGCAGTGACTGGCGAGATACACTGTCCTTGAAAGGGGTTGCCAAGCTTCCCAAAATTACGAATCTCCAGAAATCTCAGAAACTATTTTTTCACCCAAACTGGATGATACTTTCAGGTAATGATCAGTACACTAAGCCCACTTGGTTCCCCAAATTTCGTTCTTCTATGTTGAAGCGTTCGTTTCCAGTAACAGTTTGAATTTTGGCGTTTCACTCTGTTTTCTCCTATATTGATAGATGTATGTGGAACTCTAAATCAAACACGGTTTGTGCTAGCTTCTTGAAACTTGACACGATAATGTAGTTTCAAGTTCTGTCTCGAGGTTTTGTTTCCTCTTGATGTAGCCCTAAGCAGTGACTGGCGAGATACACTGTCCTTGAAAGGGGTTGCCAAGCTTCCCAAAATTACGAATCTCCAGAAATCTCAGCAACTATTTTTTCACCCAAACTGGATGATACTTTCAGGTAATGATCAGTACACTAAGCCCAGTTGGTTCCCCAAATTTCGTTCTTCTATGTTGAAGCGTTCGTTTCCAGTAACAGTTTGAATGTTGGCGTTTCACTCTGTTTTCTCCTATATTGATAGATGTATGTGGAACTCTAAATCAAACACGGTTGTGCTAGCTTCTTGAAACTTGACACGATAATATAGTTTAAAGTTCTATCTCTAGGTTTTGTTTCCTCTTGATGTAGCCCTAAGCAGTGACTGGCGAGATACACTGTCCTTGAAAGGGGTTGCCAAGCTACCCAAAATTACGAATCTCCAGAAATCTCAGCAACTATTTTTTCACCCAAACTGGATGATACTTTCAGGTAATGATCAGTACACTAAGCCCAGTTGGTTCCCCAAATTTCGTTCTTCTATGTTGAAGCGTTCGTTTCCAGTAACAGTTTGAATTTTGGCGTTTCACTCTGTTTTCTCCTATATTGAGAGATGTATGTGGAACTCTAAATCAAACACGGTTTGTGCTAGCTTCTTGAAACTTGACACGATAATGTAGTTTCAAGTTCTGTCTCTAGGTTTTGTTTCCTCTTGATGTAGCCCTAAGCAGTGACTGGCGAGATACACTGTCCTTGAAAGGGGTTGCCAAGCTTCCCAAAATTACGAATCTCCAGAAATCTCAGCAACTATTTTTTCACCCAAACTGGATGATACTTTCAGGTAATGATCAGTACACTAAGCCCACTTGGTTCCCCAAATTTCGTTCTTCTATGTTGAAGCGTTCGTTTCCAGTAACAGTTTGAATTTTGGCGTTTCACTCTGTTTTCTCCTATATTGATACATGTATGTGGAACTCTAAATCAAACACGGTTTGTGCTAGCTTCTTGAAACTTGACACGATAATGTAGTTTCAAGTTCTGTCTCTAGGTTTTGTTTCCTCTTGATGTAGCCCTAAGCAGTGACTGGCGAGATACACTGTCCTTGAAAGGGGTTGCCAAGCTTCCCAAAATTACGAATCTCCAGAAATCTCAGCAACTATTTTTTCACCCAAACTGGATGATACTTTCAGGTAATGATCAGTACACTAAGCCCACTTGGTTCCCCAAATTTCGTTCTTCTATGTTGAAGCGTTCGTTTCCAGTAACAGTTTGAATGTTGGCGTTTCACTCTGTTTTCTCCTATATTGATAGATGTATGTGGAACTCTAAATCAAACACGGTTTGTGCTAGCTTTTTGAAACTTGACACGATAATATAGTTTCAAGTTCTATCTCGAGGTTTTGTTTCCTCTTGATGTAGCCCTAAGCAGTGACTGGCGAGATACACTGTCCTTGAAAGGGGTTGCCAAGCTTCCCAAAATTACGAATCTCCAGAAATCTCAGAAACTATTTTTTCACCCAAACTGGATGATACTTTCAGGTAATGATCAGTACACTAAGCCCACTTGGTTCCCCAAATTTCGTTCTTCTATGTTGAACCGTTCGTTTCCAGTAACAGTTTGAATTTTGGCGTTTCACTCTGTTTTCTCCTATATTGATAGATGTATGTGGAACTCTAAATCAAACACGGTTTGTGCTAGCTTCTTGAAACTTGACACGATAATGTAGTTTCAAGTTCTGTCTCTAGGTTTGTTTCCTCTTGATGTAGCCCTAAGCAGTGACTGGCGAGATACACTGTCCTTGAAAGGGGTTGCCAAGCTTCCCAAAATTACGAATCTCCAGAAATCTCAGAAACTATTTTTTCACCCAAACTGGATGATACTTTCAGGTAATGATCAGTACACTAAGCCCACTTGGTTCCCCAAATTTCGTTCTTCTATGTTGAAGCGTTCGTTTCCAGTAACAGTTTGAATGTTGGCGTTTCACTCTGTTTTCTCCTATATTGATACATGTATGTGGAACTCTAAATCAAACACGGTTTGTGCTAGCTTCTTGAAACTTGACACGATAATGTAGTTTCAAGTTCTGTCTCTAGGTTTTGTTTCCTCTTGATGTAGCCCTAAGCAGTGACTGGCGAGATACACTGTCCTTGAAAGGGGTTGCCAAGCTTCCCAAAATTACGAATCTCCAGAAATCTCAGCAACTATTTTTTCACCCAAACTGGATGATACTTTCAGGTAATGATCAGTACACTAAGCCCACTTGGTTCCCCAAATTTCGTTCTTCTATGTTGAAGCGTTCGTTTCCAGTAACAGTTTGAATTTTGGCGTTTCACTCTGTTTTCTCCTATATTGATAGATGTATGTGGAACTCTAAATCAAACACGGTTTGTGCTAGCTTCTTGAAACTTGACACGATAATGTAGTTTCAAGTTCTGTCTCGAGGTTTTGTTTCCTCTTGATGTAGCCCTAAGCAGTGACTGGCGAGATACACTGTCCTTGAAAGGGGTTGCCAAGCTTCCCAAAATTACGAATCTCCAGAAATCTCAGAAACTATTTTTTCACCCAAACTGGATGATACTTTCAGGTAATGATCAGTACACTAAGCCCACTTGGTTCCCCAAATTTCGTTCTTCTATGTTGAAGCGTTCGTTTCCAGTAACAGTTTGAATGTTGGCGTTTCACTCTGTTTTCTCCTATATTGATAGATGTATGTGGAACTCTAAATCAAACACGGTTTGTGCTAGCTTCTTGAAACGTGACACGATAATGTAGTTTCAAGTTCTATCTCTAGGTTTTGTTTCCTCTTGATGTAGCCCTAAGCAGTGACTGGCGAGATACACTGTCCTTGAAAGGGGTTGCCAAGCTTCCCAAAATTACGAATCTCCAGAAATCTCAGCAACTATTTTTTCACCCAAACTGGATCATACTTTCAGGTAATGATCAGTACACTAAGCCCACTTGGTTCCCCAAATTTCGTTCTTCTATGTTGAAGCGTTCGTTTCCAGTAACAGTTTGAATTTTGGCGTTTCACTCTGTTTTCTCCTATATTGAGAGATGTATGTGGAACTCTAAATCAAACACGGTTTGTGCTAGCTTCTTGAAACTTGACAGGATAATATAGTTTCAAGTTCTATCTCTAGGTTTTGTTTCCTCTTGATGTAGCCCTAAGCAGTGACTGGCGAGATACACTGTCCTTGAAAGGGGTTGCCAAGCTTCCCAAAATTACGAATCTCCAGAAATCTCAGCAACTATTTTTTCACCCAAACTGGATGATACTTTCAGGTAATGATCAGTACACTAAGCCCACTTGGTTCCCCAAATTTCGTTCTTCTATGTTGAAGCGTTCGTTTCCAGTAACAGTTTGAATTTTGGCGTTTCACTCTGTTTCCTCCAATATTGATAGGTGTACATGGAACTCTATATCAAACACGGTTTGTGCTAGCTTCTTGAAACTTGACACGATAATGTAGTTTCAAGTTCTATCTCTAGGTTTTGTTTCCTCTTGATGTAGCCCTAAGCAGTGACTGGCGAGATACACTGTCCTTGAAAGGGGTTGCCAAGCTTCCCAAAATTACGAATCTCCAGAAATCTCAGCAACTATTTTTTCACCCAAACTGGATGATACTTTCAGGTAATGATCAGTACACTAAGCCCACTTGGTTCCCCAAATTTCGTTCTTCTATGTTGAAGCGTTCGTTTCCAGTAACAGTTTGAATTTTGGCGTTTCACTCTGTTTTCTCCTATATTGAGAGATGTATGTGGAACTCTAAATCAAACACGGTTTGTGCTAGCTTCTTGAAACTTGACAGGATAATATAGTTTCAAGTTCTATCTCTAGGTTTTGTTTCCTCTTGATGTAGCCCTAAGCAGTGACTGGCGAGATACACTGTCCTTGAAAGGGGTTGCCAAGCTTCCCAAAATTACGAATCTCCAGAAATCTCAGCAACTATTTTTTCACCCAAACTGGATGATACTTTCAGGTAATGATCAGTACACTAAGCCCTCTTGGTTCCCCAAATTTCGTTCTTCTATGTTGAAGCGTTCGTTTCCAGTAACAGTTTGAATTTTGGCGTTTCACTCTGTTTCCTCCAATATTGATAGGTGTACATGGAACTCTATATCAAACACGGTTTGTGCTAGCTTCTTGAAACTTGACACGATAATGTAGTTTCAAGTTCTGCCTCTAGGTTTGTTTCCTCTTGATGTAGCCCTAAGCAGTGCCTGGCGAGATACACTGTCCTTGAAAGGGGTTGCCAAGCTTCCCAAAATTACGAATCTCCAGAAATCTCAGAAACTATTTTTTCACCCAAACTGGATGATACTTTCAGGTAATGATCAGTACACTAAGCCCACTTGGTTCCCCAAATTTCGTTCTTCTATGTTGAAGCGTTCGTTTCCAGTAACAGTTTGAATGTTGGCGTTTCACTCTTTTCTCCTATATTGATAGATGTATGTGGAACTCTAAATCAAACACGGTTTGTGCTAGCTTCTTGAAACTTGACACGATAATGTAGTTTCAAGTTCTGTCTCTAGGTTTTGTTTCCTCTTGATGTAGCCCTAAGCAGTGACTGGCGAGATACACTGTCCTTGAAAGGGGTTGCCAAGCTTCCCAAAATTACGAATCTCCAGAAATCTCAGCAACTATTTTTTCACCCAAACTGGATGATACTTTCAGGTAATGATCAGTACACTAAGCCCACTTGGTTCCCCAAATTTCGTTCTTCTATGTTGAAGCGTTCGTTTCCAGTAACAGTTTGAATGTTGGCGTTTCACTCTGTTTTCTCCTATATTGATAGATGTATGTGGAACTCTAAATCAAACACGATTTGTGCTAGCTTCTTGAAACTTGACACGATAATGTAGTTTCAAGTTCTATCTCTAGGTTTTGTTTCCTCTTGATGTAGCCCTAAGCAGTGACTGGCGAGATACACTGTCCTTGAAAGGGGTTGCCAAGCTTCCCAAAATTACGAATCTCCAGAAATCTCAGAAACTATTTTTTCACCCAAACTGGATTATACTTTCAGGTAATGATCAGTACACTAAGCCCACTTGGTTCCCCAAATTTCGTTCTTCTATGTTGAACCGTTCGTTTCCAGTAACAGTTTGAATTTTGGCGTTTCACTCTGTTTTCTCCTATATTGATAGACGTATGTGGAACTCTAAATCAAACACGGTTTGTGCTAGCTTCTTGAAACTTGACACGATAATGTAGTTTCAAGTTCTGTCTCTAGGTTTTGTTTCCTCTTGATGTTGCCCTAAGCAGTGACTGGCGAGATACACTGTCCCTGAAAGGGGTTGCCAAGCTACCCAAAATTATGAATCTCCAGAAATCTCAGCAACTATTTTTTCACCCAAACTGGATGATACTTTCAGGTAATGATCAGTACACTAAGCCCAGTTGGTTCCCCAAATTTCGTTCTTCTATGTTGAAGCGTTCGTTTCCAGTAACAGTTTGAATGTTGGCGTTTCACTCTGTTTTCTCCTATATTGATAGATGTATGTGGAACTCTAAATCAAACACGGTTGTGCTAGCTTCTTGAAACTTGACACGATAATATAGTATCAAGTTCTATCTCTAGGTTTTGTTTCCTCTTGATGTAGCCCTAAGCAGTGACTGGCGAGATACACTGTCCTTGAAAGGGGTTGCCAAGCTACCCAAAATTACGAATCTCCAGAAATCTCAGCAACTATTTTTTCACCCAAACTGGATGATACTTTCAGGTAATGATCAGTACACTAAGCCCAGTTGGTTCCCCAAATTTCGTTCTTCTATGTTGAAGCATTCGTTTCCAGTAACAGTTTGAATTTTGGCGTTTCACTCTGTTTTCTCCTATATTGAGAGATGTATGTGGAACTCTAAATCAAACACGGTTTGTGCTAGCTTCTTGAAACTTGACACGATAATGTAGTTTCAAGTTCTGTCTCTAGGTTTTGTTTCCTCTTGACGTAGCCCTTAGCAGTGACTGGCGAGATACACTGTCCTTGAAAGGGGTTGCCAAGCTTCCCAAAATTACGAATCTCCAGAAATCTCAGCAACTATTTTTTCACCCAAACTGGATGATACTTTCAGGTAATGATCAGTACACTAAGCCCACTTGGTTCCCCAAATTTCGTTCTTCTATGTTGAAGCGTTCGTTTCCAGTAACAGTTTGAATTTTGGCGTTTCACTCTGTTTTCTCCTATATTGATACATGTATGTGGAACTCTAAATCAAACACGGTTTGTGCTAGCTTCTTGAAACTTGACACGATAATGTAGTTTCAAGTTCTGTCTCTAGGTTTTGTTTCCTCTTGATGTAGCCCTAAGCAGTGACTGGCGAGATACACTGTCCTTGAAAGGGGTTGCCAAGCTTCCCAAAATTACGAATCTCCAGAAATCTCAGCAACTATTTTTTCACCCAAACTGGATGATACTTTCAGGTAATGATCAGTACACTAAGCCCACTTGGTTCCCCAAATTTCGTTCTTCTATGTTGAAGCGTTCGTTTCCAGTAACAGTTTGAATGTTGGCGTTTCACTCTGTTTTCTCCTATATTGATAGATGTATGTGGAACTCTAAATCAAACACGGTTTGTGCTAGCTTTTTGAAACTTGACACGATAATATAGTTTCAAGTTCTATCTCGAGGTTTTGTTTCCTCTTGATGTAGCCCTAAGCAGTGACTGGCGAGATACACTGTCCTTGAAAGGGGTTGCCAAGCTTCCCAAAATTACGAATCTCCAGAAATCTCAGAAACTATTTTTTCACCCAAACTGGATGATACTTTCAGGTAATGATCAGTACACTAAGCCCACTTGGTTCCCCAAATTTCGTTCTTCTATGTTGAACCGTTCGTTTCCAGTAACAGTTTGAATTTTGGCGTTTCACTCTGTTTTCTCCTATATTGATAGATGTATGTGGAACTCTAAATCAAACACGGTTTGTGCTAGCTTCTTGAAACTTGACACGATAATGTAGTTTCAAGTTCTGTCTCTAGGTTTTGTTTCCTCTTGATGTAGCCCTAAGCAGTGACTGGCGAGATACACTGTCCTTGAAAGGGGTTGCCAAGCTTCCCAAAATTACGAATCTCCAGAAATATCAGCAACTATTTTTTCACCCAAACTGGATGATACTTTCAGGTAATGATTAGTACACTAAGCCCACTTGGTTCCCCAAATTTCGTTCTTCTATGTTGAAGCGTTCGTTTCCAGTAACAGTTTGAATTTTGGCGTTTCACTCTGTTTTCTCCTATATTGATAGATGTATGTGGAACTCTAAATCAAACACGGTTTGTGCTAGCTTTTTGAAACTTGACACGATAATGTAGTTTCAAGTTCTATCTCTAGGTTTTGTTTCCTCTTGATGTAGCCCTAAGCAGTGACTGGCGAGATACACTGTCCTTGAAAGGGGTTGCCAAGCTTCCCAAAATTACGAATCTCCAGAAATCTCAGCAACTATTTTTTCACCCAAACTGGATGATACTTTCAGGTAATGATCAGTACACTAAGCCCACTTGGTTCCCCAAATTTCGTTCTTCTATGTTGAACCGTTCGTTTCCAGTAACAGTTTGAATTTTAGCGTTTCACTCTGTTTTCTCCTATATTGATAGATGTATGTGGAACTCTAAATCAAACACGGTTTGTGCTAGCTTCTTGAAACTTGACAGGATAATATAGTTTCAAGTTCTATCTCTAGGTTTTGTTTCCTCTTGATGTAGCCCTAAGCAGTGACTGGCGAGATACACTGTCCTTGAAAGGGGTTGCCAAGCTTCCCAAAATTACGAATCTCCAGAAATCTCAGCAACTATTTTTTCACCCAAACTGGATGATACTTTCAGGTAATGATCAGTACACTAAGCCCACTTGGTTCCCCAAATTTCGTTCTTCTATGTTGAAGCGTTCGTTTCCAGTAATAGTTTGAATTTTGGCGTTTCACTCTGTTTCCTCCAATATTGATAGGTGTACATGGAACTCTATATCAAACAAGGTTTGTGCTAGCTTCTTGAAACTTGACACGATAATGTAGTTTCAAGTTCTGCCTCTAGGTTTGTTTCCTCTTGATGTAGCCCTAAGCAGTGACTGGCGAGATACACTGTCCTTGAAAGGGGTTGCCAAGCTTCCCAAAATTACGAATCTCCAGAAATCTCAGAAACTATTTTTTCACCCAAACTGGATGATACTTTCAGGTAATGATCAGTACACTAAGCCCACTTGGTTCCCCAAATTTCGTTCTTCTATGTTGAAGCGTTCGTTTCCAGTAACAGTTTGAATGTTGGCGTTTCACTCTGTTTTCTCCTATATTGATAGATGTATGTGGAACTCTAAATCAAACACGGTTTGTGCTAGCTTCTTGAAACTTGACACGATAATGTAGTTTCAAGTTCTGTCTCTAGGTTTTGTTTCCTCTTGATGTAGCCCTAAGCAGTGACTGGCGAGATACACTGTCCTTGAAAGGGGTTGCCAAGCTTCCCAAAATTACGAATCTCCAGAAATCTCAGAAACTATTTTTTCACCCAAACTGGATGATACTTTCAGGTAATGATCAGTACACTAAGCCCACTTGGTTCCCCAAATTTCGTTCTTCTATGTTGAAGCGTTCGTTTCCAGTAACAGTTTGAATGTTGGCGTTTCACTCTGTTTTCTCCTATATTGATAGACGTATGTGGAACTCTAAATCAAACACGGTTTGTGCTAGCTTCTTGAAACTTGACACAATAATGTAGTTTCAAGTTCTGTCTCTAGGTTTTGTTTCCTCTTGATGTTGCCCTAAGCAGTGACTGGCGAGATACACTGTCCTTGAAAGGGGTTGCCAAGCTACCCAAAATTACGAATCTCCAGAAATCTCAGCAACTATTTTTTCACCCAAACTGGATGATACTTTCAGGTAATGATCAGTACACTAAGCCCAGTTGGTTCCCCAAATTTCGTTCTTCTATGTTGAAGCGTTCGTTTCCAGTAACAGTTTGAATGTTGGCGTTTCACTCTGTTTTCTCCTATATTGATAGATGTATGTGGAACACTAAATCAAACACGGTTGTGCTAGCTTCTTGAAACTTGACACGATAATATAGTTTCAAGTTCTATCTCTAGGTTTTGTTTCCTCTTGATGTAGCCCTAAGCAGTGACTGGCGAGATACACTGTCCTTGAAAGGGGTTGCCAAGCTTCCCAAAATTACGAATCTCCAGAAATCTCAGCAACTATTTTTTCACCCAAACTGGATGATACTTTCAGGTAATGATCAGTACACTAAGCCCAGTTGGTTCCCCAAATTTCGTTCTTCTATGTTGAAGCGTTCGTTTCCAGTAACAGTTTGAATTTTGGCGTTTCACTCTGTTTTCTCCTATATTGAGAGATGTATGTGGAACTCTAAATCAAACACGGTTTGTGCTAGCTCCTTGAAACTTGACAAAATAATGTAGTTTCAAGTTCTGTCTCTAGGTTTTGTTTCCTCTTGATGTAGCCCTAAGCAGTGACTGGCGAGATACACTGTCCTTGAAAGGGGTTGCCAAGCTTCCCAAAATTACGAATCTCCAGAAATCTCAGCAACAATTTTTTTACCCAAACTGGATGATACTTTCAGGTAATGATCAGTACACTAAGCCCACTTGGTTCCCCAAATTTCGTTCTTCTATGTTGAAGCGTTCGTTTCCAGTAACAGTTTGAATTTTGGTGTTTCACTCTGTTTTCTCCTATATTGATAGATGTATGTGGAACTCTAAATCAAACACGGTTTGTGCTAGCTTCTTGAAACTTGACACGATAATGTAGTTTCAAGTTCTGTCTCTAGGTTTGTTTCCTCTTGATGTAGCCCTAAGCAGTGACTGGCGAGATACACTGTCCTTGAAAGGGGTTGCCAAGCTTCCCAAAATTACGAATCTCCAGAAATCTCAGAAACTATTTTTTCACCCAAACTGGATGATAATTTCAGGTAATGATCAGTACACTAAGCCCACTTGGTTCCCCAAATTTCGTTCTTCTATGTTGAAGCGTTCGTTTCCAGTAATAGTTTGAATTTTGGCGTTTCACTCTGTTTTCTCCTATATTGATAGATGTATGTGGAACTCTAAATCAAACACGGTTTGTGCTAGCTTCTTGAAACTTGACACGATAATGTAGTTTCAAGTTCTGTCTCTAGGTTTTGTTTCCTCTTGATGTAGCCCTAAGCAGTGACTGGCGAGATACACTGTCCTTGAAAGGGGTTGCCAAGCTTCCCAAAATTACGAATCTCCAGAAATCTCAGCAACTATTTTTTCACCCAAACTGGATGATACTTTCAGGTAATGATCAGTACACTAAGCCCACTTGGTTCCCCAAATTTCGTTCTTCTATGTTGAAGCGTTCGTTTCCAGTAACAGTTTGAATGTTGGCGTTTCACTCTGTTTTCTCCTATATTGATAGATGTATGTGGAACTCTAAATCAAACACGGTTTGTGCTAGCTTTTTGAAACTTGACACGATAATGTAGTTTCAAGTTCTATCTCTAGGTTTTGTTTCCTCTTGATGTAGCCCTAAGCAGTGACTGGCGAGATACACTGTCCTTGAAAGGGGTTGCCAAGCTTCCCAAAATTACGAATCTCCAGAAATCTCAGAAACTATTTTTTCACCCAAACTGGATGATACTTTCAGGTAATGATCAGTACACTAAGCCCACTTGGTTCCCCAAATTTCGTTCTTCTATGTTGAACCGTTCGTTTCCAGTAACAGTTTGAATTTTGGCGTTTCACTCTGTTTTCTCCTATATTGATCGACGTATGTGGAACTCTAAATCAAACACGGTTTGTGCTAGCTTCTTGAAACTTGACACGATAATGTAGTTTCAAGTTCTGTCTCGAGGTTTTGTTTCCTCTTGATGTAGCCCTAAGCAGTGACTGGCGAGATACACTGTCCTTGAAAGGGGTTGCCAAGCTTCCCAAAATTACGAATCTCCAGAAATCTCAGCAACTATTTTTTCACCCAAACTGGATGATACTTTCAGGTAATGATCAGTACACTAAGCCCAGTTGGTTCCCCAAATTTCGTTCTTCTATGTTGAAGCGTTCGTTTCCAGTAACAGTTTGAATGTTGGCATTTCACTATGTTTTCTCCTATATTGATAGATGTATGTGGAACTCTAAATCAAACACGGTTTGTGCTAGCTTCTTGAAACTTGACACGATAATGTAGTTTCAAGTTCTATCTCGAGGTTTTGTTTCCTCTTGATGTAGCCCTAAGCAGTGACTGGCGAGATACACTGTCCTTGAAAGGGGTTGCCAAGCTTCCCAAAATTACGAATCTCCAGAAATCTCAGAAACTATTTTTTCACCCAAACTGGATGATACTTTCAGGTAATGATCAGTACACTAAGCCCACTTGGTTCCCCAAATTTCGTTCTTCTATGTTGAACCGTTCGTTTCCAGTAACAGTTTGAATTTTGACGTTTCACTCTGTTTTCTCCTATATTGATAGATGTATGTGGAACTCTAAATCAAACACGGTTTGTGCTAGCTTCTTGAAACTTGACACGATAATGTAGTTTCAAGTTCTGCCTCTAGGTTTGTTTCCTCTTGATGTAGCCATAAGCAGTGACTGGCGAGATACACTGTCCTTGAAAGGGGTTGCCAAGCTTCCCAAAATTACGAATCTCCAGAAATCTCAGCAACTATTTTTTCACCCAAACTGGATGATACTTTCAGGTAATGATCAGTACACTAAGCCCACTAGGTACCCCAAATTTCGTTCTTCTATGTTGAAGCGTTCGTTTCCAGTAACAGTTTGAATTTTGGCGTTTCACTCTGTTTTCTCCTATATTGATAGATGTATGTGGAACTCTAAATCAAACACGGTTTGTGCTAGCTTCTTGAAACTTGACACGATAATGTAGTTTCAAGTTCTATCTCTAGGTTTTGTTTCCTCTTGATGTAGCCCTAAGCAGTGACTGGCGAGATACACTGTCCTTGAAAGGGGTTGCCAAGCTTCCCAAAATTACGAATCTCCAGAAATCTCAGCAACTATTTTTTCACCCAAACTGGATGATACTTTCAGGTAATGATCAGTACACTAAGCCCACTTGGTTCCCCAAATTTCGTTCTTCTATGTTGAAGCGTTCGTTTCCAGTAACAGTTTGAATGTTGGCGTTTCACTCTGTTTTCTCCTATATTGATAGATGTATGTGGAACTCTAAATCAAACACGGTTTGTGCTAGCTTCTTGAAACTTGACAGGATAATATAGTTTCAAGTTCTATCTCTAGGTTTTGTTTCCGCTTGATGTAGCCCTAAGCAGTGACTGGCGAGATACACTGTCCTTGAAAGGGGTTGCCAAGCTTCCCAAAATTAGGAATCTCCAGAAATCTCAGCAACTATTTTTTCACCCAAACTGGATGATACTTTCAGGTAATGATCAGTACACTAAGCCCACTTGGTTCCCCAAATTTCGTTCTTCTATGTTGAAGCGTTCGTTTCCAGTAACAGTTTGAATTTTGGCGTTTCACTCTGTTTCCTCCAATATTGATAGGTGTACATGGAACTCTATATCAAACACGGTTTGTGCTAGCTTCTTGAAACTTGACACGATAATGTAGTTTCAAGTTCTGCCTCTAGGTTTGTTTCCTCTTGATGTAGCCCTAAGCAGTGACTGGCGAGATACACTGTCCTTGAAAGGGGTTTCCAAGCTTCCCAAAATTACGAATCTCCAGAAATCTCAGAAACTATTTTTTCACCCAAACTGGATGATACTTTCAGGTAATGATCAGTACACTAAGCCCACTTGGTTCCCCAAATTTCGTTCTTCTATGTTGAAGCGTTCGTTTCCAGTAACAGTTTGAATTTTGGCGTTTCACTCTGTTTTCTCCTATATTGATAGATGTATGTGGAACTCTAAATCAAACACGGTTTGTGCTAGCTTCTTGAAACTTGACACGATAATGTAGTTTCAAGTTCTGTCTCTAGGTTTTGTTTCCTCTTGATGTAGCCCTAAGCAGTGACTGGCGAGATACACTGTCCTTGAAAGGGGTTGCCAAGCTTCCCAAAATTACGAATCTCCAGAAATCTCAGCAACTATTTTTTCACCCAAACTGGATGATACTTTCAGGTAATGATCAGTACACTAAGCCCACTTGGTTCCCCAAATTTCGTTCTTCTATGTTGAAGCGTTCGTTTCCAGTAACAGTTTGAATGTTGGCGTTTCACTCTGTTTTCTCCTATATTGATAGATGTATGTGGAACTCTAAATCAAACACGGTTTGTGCTAGCTTCTTGAAACTTGACACGATAATATAGTTTCAAGTTCTATCTTGAGGTTTTGTTTCCTCTTGATGTAGCCCTAAGCAGTGACTGGCGAGATACACTGTCCTTGAAAGGGGTTGCCAAGCTACCCAAAATTACGAATCTCCAGAAATCTCAGCAACTATTTTTTCACCCAAACTGGATGATACTTTCAGGTAATGATCAGTACACTAAGCCCAGTTGGTTCCCCAAATTTCGTTCTTCTATGTTGAAGCGTTCGTTTCCAGTAACAGTTTGAATTTTGGCGTTTCACTCTGTTTTCTCCTATATTGATAGACGTATGTGGAACTCTAAATCAAACACGGTTTGTGCTAGCTTTTTGAAACTTGACACGATAATATAGTTTCAAGTTCTATCTCGATGTTTTGTTTCCTCTTGGTGTAGCCCTAAGCAGTGACTGGCGAGATACACTGTCCTTGAAAGGGGTTGCCAAGCTTCCCAAAATTACGAATCTCCAGAAATCTCAGAAACTATTTTTTCACCCAAACTGGATGATACTTTCAGGTAATGATCAGTACACTAAGCCCACTTGGTTCCCCAAATTTCGTTCTTCTATGTTGAAGCGTTCGTTTCCAGTAACAGTTTGAATGTTGGCGTTTCACTCTGTTTTCTCCTATATTGATAGATGTATGTGGAACTCTAAATCAAACACGGTTTGTGCTAGCTTCTTGAAACTTGACACGATAATGTAGTTTCAAGTTCTATCTCTAGGTTTTGTTTCCTCTTGATGTAGCCCTAAGCAGTGACTGGCGAGATACACTGTCCTTGAAAGGGGTTGCCAAGCTTCCCAAAATTACGAATCTCCAGAAATCTCAGCAACTATTTTTTCACCCAAACTGGATGATACTTTCAGGTAATGATCAGTACACTAAGCCCACTTGGTTCCCCAAATTTCGTTCTTCTATGTTGAAGCGTTCGTTTCCAGTAACAGTTTGAATGTTGGCGTTTCACTCTGTTTTCTCCTATATTGATAGACGTATGTGGAACTCTAAATCAAACACGGTTTGTGCTAGCTTCTTGAAACTTGACACAATAATGTAGTTTCAAGTTCTGTCTCGAGGTTTTGTTTCCTCTTGATGTTGCACTAAGCAGTGACTGGCGAGATACACTGTCCTTGAAAGGGGTTGCCAAGCTACCCAAAATTACGAATCTCCAGAAATCTCAGCAACTATTTTTTCACCCAAACTGGATGATACTTTCAGGTAATGATCAGTACACTAAGCCCAGTTGGTTCCCCAAATTTCGTTCTTCTATGTTGAAGCGTTCGTTTCCAGTAACAGTTTGAATGTTGGCGTTTCACTCTGTTTTCTCCTATATTGATAGATGTATGTGGAACTCTAAATCAAACACGGTTGTGCTAGCTTCTTGAAACTTGACACGATAATATAGTTTCAAGTTCTATCTCTAGGTTTTGTTTCCTCTTGATGTAGCCCTAAGCAGTGACTGGCGAGATACACTGTCCTTGAAAGGGGTTGCCAAGCTACCCAAAATTACGAATCTCCAGAAATCTCAGCAACTATTTTTTCACCCAAACTGGATGATACTTTCAGGTAATGATCAGTACACTAAGCCCAGTTGGTTCCCCAAATTTCGTTCTTCTATGTTGAAGCGTTCGTTTCCAGTAACAGTTTGAATTTTGGCGTTTCACTCTGTTTTCTCCTATATTGAGAGATGTATGTGGAACTCTAAATCAAACACGGTTTGTGCTAGCTTCTTGAAACTTGACACGATAATGTAGTTTCAAGTTCTGTCTCTAGGTTTTGTTTCCTCTTGATGTAGCCCTAAGCAGTGACTGGCGAGATACACTGTCCTTGAAAGGGGTTGCCAAGCTTCCCAAAATTACGAATCTCCAGAAATCTCAGCAACAATTTTTTTACCCAAACTGGATGATACTTTCAGGTAATGATCAGTACACTAAGCCCACTTGGTTCCCCAAATTTCGTTCTTCTATGTTGAACCGTTCGTTTCCAGTAACAGTTTGAATTTTGGCGTTTCACTCTGTTTTCTCCTATATTGATAGATGTATGTGGAACTCTAAATCAAACACGGTTTGTGCTAGCTTCTTGAAACTTGACACGATAATGTAGTTTCATGTTCTCTCTCTAGGTTTGTTTCCTCTTGATGTAGCCCTAAGCAGTGACTGGCGAGATACACTGTCCTTGAAAGGGGTTGCCAAGCTTCCCAAAATTACGAATCTCCAGAAATCTCAGAAACTATTTTTTCACCCAAACTGGATGATACTTTCAGGTAATGATCAGTGCACTAAGCCCAGTTGGTTCCCCAAATTTCGTTCTTCTATGTTGAAGCGTTCGTTTCCAGTAACAGTTTGAATTTTGGCGTTTCACTCTGTTTTCTCCTATATTGATAGATGTATGTGGAACTCTAAATCAAACACGGTTTGTGCTAGCTTCTTGAAACTTGACACGATAATGTAGTTTCAAGTTCTGTCTCTAGGTTTTGTTTCCTCTTGATGTAGCCCTAAGCAGTGACTGGCGAGATACACTGTCCTTGAAAGGGGTTGCCAAGCTTCCCAAAATTACGAATCTCCAGAAATCTCAGCAACTATTTTTTCACCCAAACTGGATGATACTTTCAGGTAATGATCAGTACACTAAGCCCACTTGGTTCCCCAAATTTCGTTCTTCTATGTTGAAGCGTTCGTTTCCAGTAACAGTTTGAATGTTGGCGTTTCACTCTGTTTTCTCCTATATTGATAGATGTATGTGGAACTCTAAATCAAACACGGTTTGTGCTAGCTTTTTGAAACTTGACACGATAATGTAGTTTCAAGTTCTATCTCTAGGTTTTGTTTCCTCTTGATGTAGCCCTAAGCAGTGACTGGCGAGATACACTGTCCTTGAAAGGGGTTGCCAAGCTTCCCAAAATTACGAATCTCCAGAAATCTCAGAAACTATTTTTTTCACCCAAACTGGATGATACTTTCAGGTAATGATCAGTACACTAAGCCCACTTGGTTCCCCAAATTTCGTTCTTCTATGTTGAACCGTTCGTTTCCAGTAACAGTTTGAATTTTGGCGTTTCACTCTGTTTTCTCCTATATTGATAGACGTATGTGGAACTCTAAATCAAACACGGTTTGTGCTAGCTTCTTGAAACTTGACACGATAATGTAGTTTCAAGTTCTGTCTCGAGGTTTTGTTTCCTCTTGATGTAGCCCTAAGCAGTGACTGGCGAGATACACTGACCTTGAAAGGGGTTGCCAAGCTTCCCAAAATTACGAATCTCCAGAAATCTCAGCAACTATTTTTTCACCCAAACTGGATGATACTTTCAGGTAATGATCAGTACACTAAGCCCACATGGTTCCCCAAATTTCGTTCTTCTATGTTGAAGCGTTCGTTTCCAGTAACAGTTTGAATGTTGGCGTTTCACTCTGTTTTCTCCTATATTGATAGATGTATGTGGAACTCTAAATCAAACACGGTTTGTGCTAGCTTTTTGAAACTTGACACGATAATGTAGTTTCAAGTTCTATCTCGAGGTTTTGTTTCCTCTTGATGTAGCCCTAAGCAGTGACTGGCGAGATACACTGTCCTTGAAAGGGGTTGCCAAGCTTCCCAAAATTACGAATCTCCAGAAATCTCAGAAACTATTTTTTCACCCAAACTGGATGATACTTTCAGGTAATGATCAGTACACTAAGCCCACTTGGTTCCCCAAATTTCGTTCTTCTATGTTGAACCGTTCGTTTCCAGTAACAGTTTGAATTTTGGCGTTTCACTCTGTTTTCTCCTATATTGATAGATGTATGTGGAACTCTAAATCAAACACGGTTTGTGCTAGCTTCTTGAAACTTGACACGATAATGTAGTTTCAAGTTCTGCCTCTAGGTTTGTTTCCTCTTGATGTAGCCCTAAGCAGTGACTGGCGAGATACACTGTCCTTGAAAGGGGTTGCCAAGCTTCCCAAAATTACGAATTTCCAGAAATCTCAGAAACTATTTTTTCACCCAAACAGGATGATACTTTCAGGTAATGATCAGTACACTAAGCCCACTTGGTACCCCAAATTTCGTTCTTCTATGTTGAAGCGTTCGTTTCCAGTAACAGTTTGAATTTTGGCATTTCACTCTGTTTTCTCCTATATTGATAGATGTATGTGGAACTCTAAATCAAACACGGTTTGTGCTAGCTTTTTGAAACTTGACACGATAATGTAGTTTCAAGTTCTATCTCTAGGTTTTGTTTCCTCTTGATGTAGCCCTAAGCAGTGACTGGCGAGATACACTGTCCTTGAAAGGGGTTGCCAAGCTTCCCAAAATTACGAATCTCCAGAAATCTCAGCAACTATTTTTTCACCCAAACTGGATGATACTTTCAGGTAATGATCAGTACACTAAGCCCACTTGGTTCCCCAAATTTCGTTCTTCTATGTTGAAGCGTTCGTTTCCAGTAACAGTTTGAATGTTGGCGTTTCACTCTGTTTTCTCCTATATTGATAGATGTATGTGGAACTCTAAATCAAACACGGTTTGTGCTAGCTTCTTGAAACTTGACAGGATAATATAGTTTCAAGTTCTATCTCTAGGTTTTGTTTCCTCTTGATGTAGCCCTAAGCAGTGACTGGCGAGATACACTGTCCTTGAAAGGGGTTGCCAAGCTTCCCAAAATTACGAATCTCCAGAAATCTCAGCAACTATTTTTTCACCCAAACTGGATGATACTTTCAGGTAATGATCAGTACACTAAGCCCACTTGGTTCCCCAAATTTCGTTCTTCTATGTTGAAGCGTTCGTTTCCAGTAACAGTTTGAATTTTGGCGTTTCACTCTGTTTCCTCCAATATTGATAGGTGTACATGGAACTCTATATCAAACACGGTTTGTGCTAGCTTCTTGAAACTTGACACGATAATGTAGTTTCAAGTTCTGCCTCTAGGTTTGTTTCCTCTTGATGTAGCCCTAAGCAGTGACTGGCGAGATACACTGTCCTTGAAAGGGGTTGCCAAGCTTCCCAAAATTACGAATCTCCAGAAATCTCAGAAACTATTTTTTCACCCAAACTGGATGATACTTTCAGGTAATGATCAGTACACTAAGCCCACTTGGTTCCCCAAATTTCGTTCTTCTATGTTGAAGCGTTCGTTTCCAGTAACAGTTTGAATTTTGGCGTTTCACTCTGTTTTCTCCTATATTGATAGATGTATGTGGAACTCTAAATCAAACACGGTTTGTGCTAGCTTCTTGAAACTTGACACGATAATGTAGTTTCAAGTTCTGTCTCTAGGTTTTGTTTCCTCTTGATGTAGCCCTAAGCAGTGACTGGCGAGATACACTGTCCTTGAAAGGGGTTGCCAAGCTTCCCAAAATTACGAATCTCCAGAAATCTCAGCAACTATTTTTTCACCCAAACTGGATGATACTTTCAGGTAATGATCAGTACACTAAGCCCACTTGGTTCCCCAAATTTCGTTCTTCTATGTTGAAGCGTTCGTTTCCAGTAACAGTTTGAATGTTGGCGTTTCACTCTGTTTTCTCCTATATTGAGAGATGTATGTGGAACTCTAAATCAAACACGGTTTGTGCTAGCTTCTTGAAACTTGACACGATAATATAGTTTCAAGTTCTCTCTTGAGGTTTTGTTTCCTCTTGATGTAGCCCTAAGCAGTGACTGGCGAGATACACTGTCCTTGAAAGGGGTTGCCAAGCTACCCAAAATTACGAATCTCCAGAAATCTCAGCAACTATTTTTTCACCCAAACTGGATGATACTTTCAGGTAATGATCAGTACACTAAGCCCAGTTGGTTCCCCAAATTTCGTTCTTCTATGTTGAAGCGTTCGTTTCCAGTAACAGTTTGAATTTTGGCGTTTCACTCTGTTTTCTCCTATATTGATAGACGTATGTGGAACTCTAAATCAAACACGGTTTGTGCTAGCTTTTTGAAACTTGACACGATAATATAGTTTCAAGTTCTATCTCGAGGTTTTGTTTCCTCTTGGTGTAGCCCTAAGCAGTGACTGGCGAGATACACTGTCCTTGAAAGGGGTTGCCAAGCTTCCCAAAATTACGAATCTCCAGAAATCTCAGAAACTATTTTTTCACCCAAACTGGATGATACTTTCAGGTAATGATCAGTACACTAAGCCCACTTGGTTCCCCAAATTTCGTTCTTCTATGTTGAACCGTTCGTTTCCAGTAACAGTTTGAATTTTGGCGTTTCACTCTGTTTTCTCCTATATTGATTGATGTATGTGGAACTCTATATCAAACACGGTTTGTGCTAGCTTCTTGAAACTTGACACGATAATGTAGTTTCAAGTTCTGTCTCTAGGTTTTGTTTCCTCTTGATGTAGCCCTAAGCAGTGACTGGCGAGATACACTGTCCTTGAAAGGGGTTGCCAAGCTTCCCAAAATTACGAATCTCCAGAAATCTCAGAAACTATTTTTTCACCCAAACTGGATGATACTTTCAGGTAATGATCAGTACACTAAGCCCACTTGGTTCCCCAAATTTCGTTCTTCTATGTTGAACCGTTCGTTTCCAGTAACAGTTTGAATGTTGGCGTTTCACTCTGTTTTCTCCTATATTGATAGATGTATGTGGAACTCTAAATCAAACACGGTTTGTGCTAGCTTCTTGAAACTTGACACGATAATGTAGTTTCAAGTTCTATCTCGAGGTTTTGTTTCCTCTTGATGTAGCCCTAAGCAGTGACTGGCGAGATACACTGTCCTTGAAAGGGGTTGCCAAGCTTCCCAAAATTACGAATCTCCAGAAATCTCAGCAACTATTTTTTCACCCAAACTGGATGATACTTTCAGGTAATGATCAGTACACTAAGCCCACTTGGTTCCCCAAATTTCGTTCTTCTATGTTGAAGCGTTCGTTTCCAGTAACAGTTTGAAAGTTGGCGTTTCACTCTGTTTTCTCCTATATTGATAGATGTATGTGGAACTCTAAATCAAACACGGTTTGTGCTAGCTTTTTGAAACTTGACACGATAATGTAGTTTCAAGTTCTATCTCTAGGTTTTGTTTCCTCTTGATGTAGCCCTAAGCAGTGACTGGCGAGATACACTGTCCTTGAAAGGGGTTGCCAAGCTTCCCAAAATTACGAATCTCCAGAAATCTCAGAAACTATTTTTTCATCCAAACTGGATGATACTTTCAGGTAATGATCAGTACACTAAGCCCACTTGGTTCCCCAAATTTCGTTCTTCTATGTTGAACCGTTCGTTTCCAGTAACAGTTTGAATTTTGGCGTTTCACTCTGTTTTCTCCTATATTGATAGACGTATGTGGAACTCTAAATCAAACACGGTTTGTGCTAGCTTCTTGAAACTTGACACGATAATGTAGTTTCAAGTTCTGTCTCGAGGTTTTGTTTCCTCTTGATGTAGCCCTAAGCAGTGACTGGCGAGATACACTGTCCTTGAAAGGGGTTGCCAAGCTTCCCAAAATTACGAATCTCCAGAAATCTCAGCAACTATTTTTTCACCCAAACTGGATGATACTTTCAGGTAATGATCAGTACACTAAGCCCACATGGTTCCCCAAATTTCGTTCTTCTATGTTGAAGCGTTCGTTTCCAGTAACAGTTTGAATGTTGGCGTTTCACTCTGTTTTCTCCTATATTGATAGATGTATGTGGAACTCTAAATCAAACACGGTTTGTGCTAGCTTTTTGAAACTTGACACGATAATGTAGTTTCAAGTTCTATCTCGAGGTTTTGTTTCCTCTTGATGTAGCCCTAAGCAGTGACTGGCGAGATACACTGTCCTTGAAAGGGGTTGCCAAGCTTCCCAAAATTACGAATCTCCAGAAATCTCAGAAACTATTTTTTCACCCAAACTGGATGATACTTTCAGGTAATGATCAGTACACTAAGCCCACTTGGTTCCCCAAATTTCGTTCTTCTATGTTGAACCGTTCGTTTCCAGTAACAGTTTGAATTTTGGCGTTTCACTCTGTTTTCTCCTATATTGATAGATGTATGTGGAACTCTAAATCAAACACGGTTTGTGCTAGCTTCTTGAAACTTGACAGGATAATATAGTTTCAAGTTCTATCTCTAGGTTTTGTTTCCTCTTGATGTAGCCCTAAGCAGTGACTGGCGAGATACACTGTCCTTGAAAGTGGTTGCCAAGCTTCCCAAAATTACGAATCTCCAGAAATCTCAGCAACTATTTTTTCACCCAAACTGGATGATACTTTCAGGTAATGATCAGTACACTAAGCCCACTTGGTTCCCCAAATTTCGTTCTTCTATGTTGAAGCGTTCGTTTCCAGTAACAGTTTGAATTTTGGCGTTTCACTCTGTTTCCTCCAATATTGATAGGTGTACATGGAACTCTATATAAAACACGGTTTGTGCTAGCTTCTTGAAACTTGACACGATAATGTAGTTTCAAGTTCTGCCTCTAGGTTTGTTTCCTCTTGATGTAGCCCTAAGCAGTGACTGGCGAGATACACTGTCCTTGAAAGGGGTTGCCAAGCTTCCCAAAATTACGAATCTCCAGAAATCTCAGAAACTATTTTTTCACCCAAACTGGATGATACTTTCAGGTAATGATCAGTACACTAAGCCCACTTGGTTCCCCAAATTTCGTTCTTCTATGTTGAAGCGTTCGTTTCCAGTAACAGTTTGAATTTTGGCGTTTCACTCTGTTTTCTCCTATATTGATAGATGTATGTGGAACTCTAAATCAAACACGGTTTGTGCTAGCTTCTTGAAACTTGACACGATAATGTAGTTTCAAGTTCTGTCTCTAGGTTTTGTTTCCTCTTGATGTAGCCCTAAGCAGTGACTGGCGAGATACACTGTCCTTGAAAGGGGTTGCCAAGCTTCCCAAAATTACGAATCTCCAGAAATGTCAGCAACTATTTTTTCACCCAAACTGGATGATACTTTCAGGTAATGATCAGTACACTAAGCCCACTTGGTTCCCCAAATTTCGTTCTTCTATGTTGAAGCGTTCGTTTCCAGTAACAGTTTGAATGTTGGCGTTTCACTCTGTTTTCTCCTATATTGAGAGATGTATGTGGAACTCTAAATCAAACACGGTTTGTGCTAGCTTCTTGAAACTTGACACGATAATATAGTTTCAAGTTCTATCTTGAGGTTTTGTTTCCTCTTGATGTAGCCCTAAGCAGTGACTGGCGAGATACACTTTCCTTGAAAGGGGTTGCCAAGCTACCCAAAATTACGAATCTCCAGAAATCTCAGCAACTATTTTTTCACCCAAACTGGATGATACTTTCAGGTAATGATCAGTACACTAAGCCCACTTGGTTCCCCAAATTTCGTTCTTCTATGTTGAAGCGTTCGTTTCCAGTAACAGTTTGAATTTTGGCGTTTCACTCTGTTTTCTCCTATATTGATAGACGTATGTGGAACTCTAAATCAAACACGGTTTGTGCTAGCTTTTTGAAACTTGACACGATAATATAGTTTCAAGTTCTATCTCGAGGTTTTGTTTCCTCTTGGTGTAGCCCTAAGCAGTGACTGGCGAGATACACTGTCCTTGAAAGGGGTTGCCAAGCTTCCCAAAATTACGAATCTCCAGAAATCTCAGAAACTATTTTTTCACCCAAACTGGATGATACTTTCAGGTAATGATCAGTACACTAAGCCCACTTGGTTCCCCAAATTTCGTTCTTCTATGTTGAACCGTTCGTTTCCAGTAACAGTTTGAATTTTGGCGTTTCACTCTGTTTTCTCCTATATTGATTGATGTATGTGGAACTCTATATCAAACACGGTTTGTGCTAGCTTCTTGAAACTTGACACGATAATGTAGTTTCAAGTTCTGTCTCTAGGTTTTGTTTCCTCTTGATGTAGCCCTAAGCAGTGACTGGCGAGATACACTGTCCTTGAAAGGGGTTGCCAAGCTTCCCAAAATTACGAATCTCCAGAAATCTCAGAAACTATTTTTTCACCCAAACTGGATGATACTTTCAGGTAATGATCAGTACACTAAGCCCACTTGGTTCCCCAAATTTCGTTCTTCTATGTTGAAGCGTTCGTTTCCAGTAACAGTTTGAATGTTGGCGTTTCACTCGGTTTTCTCCTATATTGATAGATGTATGTGGAACTCTAAATCAAACACGGTTTGTGCTAGCTTCTTGATACTTGACACGACAATGTAGTTTCAAGTTCTGTCTCTAGGTTTTGTTTCCTCTTGATGTAGCCCTAAGCAGTGACTGGCGAGATACACTGTCCTTGAAAGGGGTTGCCAAGCTTCCCAAAATTACGAATCTCCAGAAATCTCAGCAACTATTTTTTCACCCAAACTGGATGATACTTTCAGGTAATGATCAGTACACTAAGCCCACTTGGTTCCCCAAATTTCGTTCTTCTATGTTGAACCGTTCGTTTCCAGTAACAGTTTGAATGTTGGCGTTTCACTCTGTTTTCTCCTATATTGAGAGATGTATGTGGAACTCTAAATCAAACACGGTTTGTGCTAGCTTCTTGAAACTTGACACGATAATATAGTTTCAAGTTCTATCTTGAGGTTTTGTTTCCTCTTGATGTAGCCCTAAGCAGTGACTGGCGAGATACACTGTCCTTGAAAGGGGTTGCCAAGCTACCCAAAATTACGAATCTCCAGAAATCTCAGCAACTATTTTTTCACCCAAACTGGATGATACTTTCAGGTAATGATCAGTACACTAAGCCCAGTTGGTTCCCCAAATTTCGTTCTTCTATGTTGAAGCGTTCGTTTCCAGTAACAGTTTGAATTTTGGCGTTTCACTCTGTTTTCTCCTATATTGATAGACGTATGTGGAACTCTAAATCAAACACGGTTTGTGCTAGCTTTTTGAAACTTGACACGATAATATAGTTTCAAGTTCTATCTCGAGGTTTTGTTTCCTCTTGGTGTAGCCCTAAGCAGTGACTGGCGAGATACACTGTCCTTGAAAGGGGTTGCCAAGCTTCCCAAAATTACGAATCTCCAGAAATCTCAGAAACTATTTTTTCACCCAAACTGGATGATACTTTCAGGTAATGATCAGTACACTAAGCCCACTTGGTTCCCCAAATTTCGTTCTTCTATGTTGAACCGTTCGTTTCCAGTAACAGTTTGAATTTTGGCGTTTCACTCTGTTTTCTCCTATATTGATTGATGTATGTGGAACTCTATATCAAACACGGTTTGTGCTAGCTTCTTGAAACTTGACACGATAATGTAGTTTCAAGTTCTGTCTCTAGGTTTTGTTTCCTCTTGATGTAGCCCTAAGCAGTGACTGGCGAGATACACTGTCCTTGAAAGGGGTTGCCAAGCTTCCCAAAATTACGAATCTCCAGAAATCTCAGAAACTATTTTTTCACCCAAACTGGATGATACTTTCAGGTAATGATCAGTACACTAAGCCCACTTGGTTCCCCAAATTTCGTTCTTCTATGTTGAAGCGTTCGTTTCCAGTAACAGTTTGAATGTTGGCGTTTCACTCGGTTTTCTCCTATATTGATAGATGTATGTGGAACTCTAAATCAAACACGGTTTGTGCTAGCTTCTTGATACTTGACACGACAATGTAGTTTCAAGTTCTGTCTCTAGGTTTTGTTTCCTCTTGATGTAGCCCTAAGCAGTGACTGGCGAGATACACTGTCCTTGAAAGGGGTTGCCAAGCTTCCCAAAATTACGAATCTCCAGAAATCTCAGCAACTATTTTTTCACCCAAACTGGATGATACTTTCAGGTAATGATCAGTACACTAAGCCCACTTGGTTCCCCAAATTTCGTTCTTCTATGTTGAACCGTTCGTTTCCAGTAACAGTTTGAATGTTGGCGTTTCACTCTGTTTTCTCCTATATTGATAGATGTATGTGGAACTCTAAATCAAACACGGTTTGTGCTAGCTTCTTGAAACTTCACACGATAATGTAGTTTCAAGTTCTATCTCGAGGTTTTGTTTCCTCTTGATGTAGCCCTAAGCAGTGACTGGCGAGATACACTGTCCTTGAAAGGGGTTGCCAAGCTTCCCAAAATTACGAATCTCCAGAAATCTCAGCAACTATTTTTTCACCCAAACTGGATGATACTTTCAGGTAATGATCAGTACACTAAGCCCACTTGGTTCCCCAAATTTCGTTCTTCTATGTTGAAGCGTTCGTTTCCAGTAACAGTTTGAATGTTGGCGTTTCACTCTGTTTTCTCCTATATTGATAGATGTATGTGGAACTCTAAATCAAACACGGTTTGTGCTAGCTTTTTGAAACTTGACACGATAATGTAGTTTCAAGTTCTATCTCGAGGTTTTGTTTCCTCTTGATGTAGCCCTAAGCAGTGACTGGCGAGATACACTGTCCTTGAAAGGGGTTGCCAAGCTTCCCAAAATTACGAATCTCCAGAAATCTCAGAAACTATTTTTTCACCCAAACTGGATGATACTTTCAGGTAATGATCAGTACACTAAGCCCACTTGGTTCCCCAAATTTCGTTCTTCTATGTTGAACCGTTCGTTTCCAGTAACAGTTTGAATTTTGGCGTTTCACTCTGTTTTCTCCTATATTGATAGACGTATGTGGAACTCTAAATCAAACACGGTTTGTGCTAGCTTCTTGAAACTTGACACGATAATGTAGTTTCAAGTTCTGTCTCGAGGTTTTGTTTCCTCTTGATGTAGCCCTAAGCAGTGACTGGCGAGATACACTGTCCTTGAAAGGGGTTGCCAAGCTTCCCAAAATTACGAATCTCCAGAAATCTCAGCAACTATTTTTTCACCCAAACTGGATGATACTTTCAGGTAATGATCAGTACACTAAGCCCACATGGTTCCCCAAATTTCGTTCTTCTATGTTGAAGCGTTCGTTTCCAGTAACAGTTTGAATGTTGGCGTTTCACTCTGTTTTCTCCTATATTGATAGATGTATGTGGAACTCTAAATCAAACACGGTTTGTGCTAGCTTTTTGAAACTTGACACGATAATGTAGTTTCAAGTTCTATCTCGAGGTTTTGTTTCCTCTTGATGTAGCCCTAAGCAGTGACTGGCGAGATACACTGTCCTTGAAAGGGGTTGCCAAGCTTCCCAAAATTACGAATCTCCAGAAATCTCAGAAACTATTTTTTCACCCAAACTGGATGATACTTTCAGGTAATGATCAGTACACTAAGCCCACTTGGTTCCCCAAATTTCGTTCTTCTATGTTGAAGCGTTCGTTTCCAGTAACAGTTTGAATTTTGGCGTTTCACTCTGTTTCCTCCAATATTGATAGGTGTACATGGAACTCTATATCAAACACGGTTTGTGCTAGCTTCTTGAAACTTGACACGATAATGTAGTTTCAAGTTCTGCCTCTAGGTTTGTTTCCTCTTGATGTAGCCCTAAGCAGTGACTGGCGAGATACACTGTCCTTGAAAGGGGTTGCCAAGCTTCCCAAAATTACGAATCTCCAGAAATCTCAGCAACTATTTTTTCACCCAAACTGGATGATACTTTCAGGTAATGATCAGTACACTAAGCCCACTTGGTTCCCCAAATTTCGTTCTTCTATGTTGAAGCGTTCGTTTCCAGTAACAGTTTGAATGTTGGCGTTTCACTCTGTTTTCTCCTATATTGATAGATGTATGTGGAACTCTAAATCAAACACGGTTTGTGCTAGCTTCTTGAAACTTGACACGATAATGTAGTTTCAAGTTCTGTCTCTAGGTTTTGTTTCCTCTTGATGTAGCCCTAAGCAGTGACTGGCGAGATACACTGTCCTTGAAAGGGGTTGCCAAGCTTCCCAAAATTACGAATCTCCAGAAATCTCAGCAACTATTTTTTCACCCAAACTGGATGATACTTTCAGGTAATGATCAGTACACTAAGCCCACTTGGTTCCCCAAATTTCGTTCTTCTATGTTGAAGCGTTCGTTTCCAGTAACAGTTTGAATGTTGGCGTTTCACTCTGTTTTCTCCTATATTGAGAGATGTATGTGGAACTCTAAATCAAACACGGTTTGTGCTAGCTTCTTGAAACTTGACACGATAATATAGTTTCAAGTTCTATCTTGAGGTTTTGTTTCCTCTTGATGTAGCCCTAAGCAGTGACTGGCGAGATACACTGTCCTTGAAAGGGGTTGCCAAGCTACCCAAAATTACGAATCTCCAGAAATCTCAGCAACTATTTTTTCACCCAAACTGGATGATACTTTCAGGTAATGATCAGTACACTAAGCCCAGTTGGTTCCCCAAATTTCGTTCTTCTATGTTGAAGCGTTCGTTTCCAGTAACAGTTTGAATTTTGGCGTTTCACTCTGCTTTCTCCTATATTGATAGACGTATGTGGAACTCTAAATCAAACACGGTTTGTGCTAGCTTTTTGAAACTTGACACGATAATATAGTTTCAAGTTCTATCTCGAGGTTTTGTTTCCTCTTGGTGTAGCCCTAAGCAGTGACTGGCGAGATACACTGTCCTTGAAAGGGGTTGCCAAGCTTCCCAAAATTACGAATCTCCAGAAATCTCAGAAACTATTTTTTCACCCAAACTGGATGATACTTTCAGGTAATGATCAGTACACTAAGCCCACTTGGTTCCCCAAATTTCGTTCTTCTATGTTGAACCGTTCGTTTCCAGTAACAGTTTCAATTTTGGCGTTTCACTCTGTTTTCTCCTATATTGATTGATGTATGTGGAACTCTATATCAAACACGGTTTGTGCTAGCTTCTTGAAACTTGACACGATAATGTAGTTTCAAGTTCTGTCTCTAGGTTTTGTTTCCTCTTGATGTAGCCCTAAGCAGTGACTGGCGAGATACACTGTCCTTGAAAGGGGTTGCCAAGCTTCCCAAAATTACGAATCTCCAGAAATCTCAGAAACTATTTTTTCACCCAAACTGGATGATACTTTCAGGTAATGATCAGTACACTAAGCCCACTTGGTTCCCCAAATTTCGTTCTTCTATGTTGAAGCGTTCGTTTCCAGTAACAGTTTGAATGTTGGCGTTTCACTCGGTTTTCTCCTATATTGATAGATGTATGTGGAACTCTAAATCAAACACGGTTTGTGCTAGCTTCTTGAAACTTGACACGATAATGTAGTTTCAAGTTCTGTCTCTAGGTTTTGTTTCCTCTTGATGTAGCCCTAAGCAGTGACTGGCGAGATACACTGTCCTTGAAAGGGGTTGCCAAGCTTCCCAAAATTACGAATCTCCAGAAATCTCAGCAACTATTTTTTCACCCAAACTGGATGATACTTTCAGGTAATGATCAGTACACTAAGCCCACTTGGTTCCCCAAATTTCGTTCTTCTATGTTGAACCGTTCGTTTCCAGTAACATTTTGAATGTTGGCGTTTCACTCTGTTTTCTCCTATATTGATAGATGTATGTGGAACTCTAAATCAAACACGGTTTGTGCTAGCTTCTTGAAACTTGACACGATAATGTAGTTTCAAGTTCTGTCTCTAGGTTTGTTTCCTCTTGATGTAGCCCTAAGCAGTGACTGGCGAGATACACTGTCCTTGAAAGGGGTTGCCAAGCTTCCCAAAATTACGAATCTCCAGAAATCTCAGAAACCATTTTTTCACCCAAACTGGATGATACTTTCAGGTAATGATCAGTACACTAAGCCCAGTTGGTTCCCCAAATTTCGTTCTTCTATGTTGAAGCGTTCGTTTCCAGTAACAGTTTGAATGTTGGCGTTTCACTCTGCTTTCTCCTATATTGATAGACGTATGTGGAACTCTAAATCAAACACGGTTTGTGCTAGCTTGTTGAAACTTGACACGATAATGTAGTTTCAAGTTCTGTCTCTAGGTTTTGTTTCCTCTTGTTGTTGCCCTAAGCAGTGACTGGCGAGATACACTGTCCTTGAAAGGGGTTGCCAAGCTTCCCAAAATTACGAATCTCCAGAAATCTCAGCAACTATTTTTTCACCCAAACTGGATGATACTTTCAGGTAATGATCAGTACACTAAGCCCAGTTGGTTCCCCAAATTTCGTTCTTCTATGTTGAAGCGTTCGTTTCCAGTAACAGTTTGAATTTTGGCGTTTCACTCTGTTTTCTCCTATATTGATAGATGTATGTGGAACTCTAAATCAAACACGGTTTGCGCTAGCTTTTTGAAACTTGACACGATAATATAGTTTCAAGTTCTATCTCGAGGTTTTGTTTCCTCTTGATGTAGCCCTAAGCAGTGACTGGCGAGATACACTGTCCTTGAAAGGGGTTGCCAAGCTTCCCAAAATTACGAATCTCCAGAAATCTCAGAAACTATTTTTTCACCCAAACTGGATGATACTTTCAGGTAATGATCAGTACACTAAGCCCACTTGGTTCCCCAAATTTCGTTCTTCTATGTTGAACCGTTCGTTTCCAGTAACAGTTTGAATTTTGGCGTTTCACTCTGTTTTCTCCTATATTGATAGATGTATGTGGAACTCTATATCAAACACGGTTTGTGCTAGCTTCTTGAAACTTGACACGATAATGTAGTTTCAAGTTCTGTCTCTAGGTTTGTTTCCTCTTGATGTAGCCCTAAGCAGTGACTGGCGAGATACACTGTCCTTGAAAGGGGTTGCCAAGCTTCCCAAAATTACGAATCTCCAGAAATCTCAGAAACTATTTTTTCACCCAAACTGGATGATACTTTCAGGTAATGATCAGTACACTAAGCCCACTTGGTTCCCCAAATTTCGTTCTTCTATGTTGAAGCGTTCGTTTCCAGTAACAGTTTGAATGTTGGCGTTTCACTCTGTTTTCTCCTATATTGATAGATGTATGTGGAACTCTAAATCAAACACGGTTTGTGCTAGCTTCTTGAAACTTGACACGATAATGTAGTTTCAAGTTCTGTCTCTAGGTTTGTTTCCTCTTGATGTAGCCCTAAGCAGTGAATGGCGAGATACACTGTCCTTGAAAGGGGTTGCCAAGCTTCCCAAAATTACGAATCTCCAGAAATCTCAGAAACCATTTTTTCACCCAAACTGGATGATACTTTCAGGTAATGATCAGTACACTAAGCCCAGTTGGTTCCCCAAATTTCGTTCTTCTATGTTGAAGCGTTCGTTTCCAGTAACAGTTTGAATGTTGGCGTTTCACTCTGCTTTCTCCTATATTGATAGACGTATGTGGAACTCTAAATCAAACACGGTTTGTGCTAGCTTGTTGAAACTTGACACGATAATGTAGTTTCAAGTTCTGTCTCTAGGTTTTGTTTCCTCTTGATGTTGCCCTAAGCAGTGACTGGCGAGATACACTGTCCTTGAAAGGGGTTGCCAAGCTTCCCAAAATTACGAATCTCCAGAAATCTCAGAAACTATTTTTTCACCCAAACTGGATGATACTTTCAGGTAATGATCAGTACACTAAGCCCAGTTGGTTCCCCAAATTTCGTTCTTCTATGTTGAAGCGTTCGTTTCCAGTAACAGTTTGAATTTTGGCGTTTCACTCTGTTTTCTCCTATATTGATAGATGTATGTGGAACTCTAAATCAAACACGGTTTGTGCTAGCTTTTTGAAACTTGACACGATAATGTAGTTTCAAGTTCTGTCTCTAGGTTTGTTTCCTCTTGATGTAGCCCTAAGCAGTGACTGGCGAGATACACTGTCCTTGAAAGGGGTTGCCAAGCTTCCCAAAATTACGAATCTCCAGAAATCTCAGCAACTATTTTTTCACCCAAACTGGATGATACTTTCAGGTAATGATCAGTACACTAAGCCCAGTTGGTTCCCCAAATTTCGTTCTTCTATGTTGAAGCGTTCGTTTCCAGTAACAGTTTGAATTTTGGCGTTTCACTCTGTTTTCTCCTATATTGATAGATGTATGTGGAACTCTAAATCAAACACGGTTTGTGCTAGCTTTTTGAAACTTGACACGATAATATAGTTTCAAGTTCTATCTCGAGGTTTTGTTTCCTCTTGATGTAGCCCTAAGCAGTGACTGGCGAGATACACTGTCCTTGAAAGGGGTTGCCAAGCTTCCCAAAATTACGAATCTCCAGAAATCTCAGAAACTATTTTTTCACCCAAACTGGATGATACTTTCAGGTAATGATCAGTACACTAAGCCCACTTGGTTCCCCAAATTTCGTTCTTCTATGTTGAAGTGTTCGTTTCCAGTAACAGTTTGAATTTTGGCGTTTCACTCTGTTTTCTCCTATATTGAGAGATGTATGTGGAACTCTAAATCAAACACGGTTTGTGCTAGCTTCTTGAAACTTGACACGATAATGTAGTTTCAAGTTCTGTCTCTAGGTTTGTTTCCTCTTGATGTAGCCCTAAGCAGTGACTGGCGAGATACACTGTCCTTGAAAGGGGTTGCCAAGCTTCCCAAAATTACGAATCTCCAGAAATCTCAGCAACTATTTTTTCACCCAAACTGGATGATACTTTCAGGTAATGATCAGTACACTAAGCCCACTTGGTTCCCCAAATTTCTTTCTTCTATGTGGAAGCGTTCGTTTCCAGTAACAGTTTGAATGTTGGCGTTTCACTCTGCTTTCTCCTATATTGATAGACGTATGTGGAACTCTAAATCAAACACGGTTTGTGCTAGCTTCTTGAAACTTGACACGATAATGTAGTTTCAAGTTCTGTCTCTAGGTTTTGTTTCCTCTTGATGTTGCCCTAAGCAGTGACTGGCGAGATACACTGTCCTTGAAAGGGGTTGCCAAGCTACCCAAAATTACGAATCTCCAGAAATCTCAGCAACTATTTTTTCACCCAAACTGGATGATACTTTCAGGTAATGATCAGTACACTAAGCCCAGTTGGTTCCCCAAATTTTGTTCTTCTATGTTGAAGCGTTCGTTTCCAGTAACAGTTTGAATTTTGGCGTTTCACTCTGTTTTCTCCTATATTTATAGATGTATGTGGAACTCTAAATCAAACACGGTTGTGCTAGCTTCTTGAAACTTGACACGATAATATAGTTTCAAGTTCTATCTCTAGGTTTTGTTTCCTCTTGATGTAGCCCTAAGCAGTGACTGGCGAGATACACTGTCCTTGAAAGGGGTTGCCAAGGTACCCAAAATTACGAATCTCCAGAAATCTCAGCAACTATTTTTTCACCCAAACTGGATGATACTTTCAGGTAATGATCAGTACACTAAGCCCAGTTGGTTCCCCAAATTTTGTTCTTCTATGTTGAAGCGTTCGTTTCCAGTAACAGTTTGAATTTTGGCGTTTCACTCTGTTTTCTCCTATATTGATAGATGTATGTGGAACTCTAAATCAAACACGGTTGTGCTAGCTTCTTGAAACTTGACACGATAATATAGTTTCAAGTTCTATCTCTAGGTTTTGTTTCCTCTTGATGTAGCCCTAAGCAGTGACTGGCGAGATACACTGTCCTTGAAAGGGGTTGCCAAGGTACCCAAAATTACGAATCTCCAGAAATCTCAGCAACTATTTTTTCACCCAAACTGGATGATACTTTCAGGTAATGATCAGTACACTAAGCCCACTTGGTTCCCCAAATTTCGTTCTTCTATGTTGAAGCGTTCGTTTCCAGTAACAGTTTGAATTTTGGCGTTTCACTCTGTTTTCTCCTATATTGAGAGATGTATGTGGAACTCTAAATCAAACACGGTTTGTGCTAGCTTCTTGAAACTTGACACGATCATGTAGTTTCAAGTTCTGTCTCTAGGTTTTGTTTCCTCTTGATGTAGCCCTAAGCAGTGACTGGCGAGATACACTGTCCTTGAAAGGGGTTGCCAAGCTTCCCAAAATTACGAATCTCCAGAAATCTCAGCAACTATTTTTTCACCCAAACTGGATGATACTTTCAGGTAATGATCAGTACACTAAGCCCACTTGGTTCCCCAAATTTCGTTCTTCTATGTTGAAGCGTTCGTTTCCAGTAACAGTTTGAATCTTGGCGTTTCACTTTGTTTCCTCCAATATTGATAGGTGTACGTGGAACTCTAAATCAAACACGGTTTGTGCTAGCTTCTTCAAACTTGACACGATAATGTAGTTTCAAGTTCTGTCTCTAGGTTTTGTTTCCTCTTGATGTAGCCCTAAGCAGTGACTGGCGAGATACACTGTCCTTGAAAGGGGTTGCCAAGCTTCCCAAAATTACGCATCTCCAGAAATCTCAGCAGCTATTTTTTCACCCAAACTGGATGATACTTTCAGGTAATGATCAGTACACTAAGCCCACTTGGTTCCCCAAATTTCGTTCTTCTATGTTGAAGCGTTCGTTTCCAGTAACAGTTTGAATGTTGGCGTTTCCCTCTGTTTTCTCCTATATTGATAGATGTATGTGGAACTCTAAATCAAACACGGTTTGTGCTAGCTTTTTGAAACTTGACACGATAATATAGTTTCAAGTTCTATCTCGAGGTTTTGCTTCCTCTTGATGTAGCCCTAAGCAGTGACTGGCGAGATACACTGTCCTTGAAAGGGGTTGCCAAGCTTCCCAAAATTACGAATCTCCAGAAATCTCAGAAACTATTTTTTCACCCAAACTGGATGATACTTTCAGGTAATGATCAGTACACTAAGCCCACTTGTATCCCCAAATTTCGTTCTTCTATGTTGAACCGTTCGTTTCCAGTAACAGTTTGAATTTTGGCGTTTCACTCTGTTTTCTCCTATATTGATAGATGTATGTGGAACTCTAAATCAAACACGGTTTGAGCTAGCTTCTTGAAACTTGACACGATAATGTAGTTTCAAGTTCTGTCTCTAGGTTTGTTTCCTCTTGATGTCGCCCTAAGCAGGGACTGGCGAGATACACTGTCCTTGAAAGGGGTTGCCAAGCTTCCCAAAATTACGAATCTCCAGAAATCTCAGAAACCATTTTTTCACCCAAACTGGATGATACTTTCAGGTAATGATCAGTACACTAAGCCCACTTGGTTCCCCAAATTTCGTTCTTCTATGTTGAAGCGTTCGTTTCCAGTAACAGTTTGAATGTTGGCGTTTCACTCTGCTTTCTCCTATATTGATAGACGTATGTGGAACTCTAAATCAAACACGGTTTGTGCTAGCTTCTTGAAACTTGACACGATAATGTAGTTTCAAGTTCTGTCTCTAGGTTTTGTTTCCTCTTGATGTTGCCCTAAGCAGTGACTGGCGAGATACACTGTCCTTGAAAGGGGTTGCCAAGCTTCCCAAAATTACGAATCTCCAGAAATCTCAGCAACTATTTTTTCACCCAAACTGGATGATACTTTCAGGTAATGATCAGTACACTAAGCCCAGTTGGTTCCCCAAATTTCGTTCTTCTATGTTGAAGCGTTCGTTTCCAGTAACAGTTTGAATTTTGGCGTTTCACTCTGTTTTCTCCTATATTGAGAGATGTATGTGGAACTCTAAATCAAACACGGTTTGTGCTAGCTTCTTGAAACTTGACACAATAATGTAGTTTCAAGTTCTGTCTCTAGGTTTTGTTTCTTCTTGATGTAGCCCTAAGCAGTGACTGGCGAGATACACTGTCCTTGAAAGGGGTTGCCAAGCTTCCCAAAATTACGAATCTCCAGAAATCTCAGCAACTATTTTTTCACCCAAACTGGATGATACTTTCAGGTAATGATCAGTACACTAAGCCCACTTGGTTCCCCAAATTTCGTTCTTCTATGTTGAAGCGTTCGTTTCCAGTAACAGTTTGAATTTTGGCGTTTCACTCTGTTTTCTCCTATATTGATAGATGTATGTGGAACTCTAAATCAAACACGGTTTGTGCTAGCTTCTTGAAACTTGACACGATAATGTAGTTTCAAGTTCTGTCTCTAGGTTTTGTTTCCTCTTGATGTAGCCCTAAGCAGTGACTGGCGAGATACACTGTCCTTGAAAGGGGTTGCCAAGCTTCCCAAAATTACGCATCTCCAGAAATCTCAGCAGCTATTTTTTCACCCAAACTGGATGATACTTTCAGGTAATGATCAGTACACTAAGCCCACTTGGTTCCCCAAATTTCGTTCTTCTATGTTGAAGCGTTCGTTTCCAGTAACAGTTTGAATGTTGGCGTTTCCCTCTGTTTTCTCCTATATTGAGAGATGTATGTGGAACTCTAAATCAAACACGGTTTGTGCTAGCTTCTTGAAACTTGACACGATAATGTAGTTTCAAGTTCTGTCTCTAGGTTTTGTTTCCACTTGACGTAGCCCTAAGCAGTGACTGGCGAGATACACTGTCCTTGAAAGGGGTTGCCAAGCTTCCCAAAATTACGAATCTCCAGAAATCTCAGCAACTATTTTTTCACCCAAACTGGATGATACTTTCAGGTAATGATCAGTACACTAAGCCCACTTGGTTCCCCAAATTTCGTTCTTCTATGTTGAAGCGTTCGTTTCCAGTAACAGTTTGAATTTTGGCGTTTCACTCTGTTTTCTCCTATATTGATAGATGTATGTGGAACTCTAAATCAAACACGGTTTGTGCTAGCTTCTTGAAACTTGACACGATAATGTAGTTTCAAGTTCTATCTCTACGTTTTGTTTCCTCTTGATGTAGCCCTAAGCAGTGACTGGCGAGATACACTGTCCTTGAAAGGGGTTGCCAAGCTTCCCAAAATTACGAATCTCCAGAAATCTCAGAAACTATTTTTTCACCCAAACTGGATGATACTTTCAGGTAATGATCAGTACACTAAGCCCACTTGGTTCCCCAAATTTCATTCTTCTATGTTGAAGCGTTCCTTTCCAGTAACAGTTTGAATTTTGGCGTTTCACTCTGTTTTCTCCTATATTGAGAGATGTATGTGGAACTCTAAATCAAACACGGTTTGTGCTAGCTTCTTGAAACTTGACACGATAATGTAGTTTCAAGTTCTGTCTCTAGGTTTTGTTTCCACTTGACGTAGCCCTAAGCAGTGACTGGCGAGATACACTGTCCTTGAAAGGGGTTGCCAAGCTTCCCAAAATTACGAATCTCCAGAAATCTCAGCAACTATTTTTTCACCCAAACTGGATGATACTTTCAGGTAATGATCAGTACACTAAGCCCACTTGGTTCCCCAAATTTCGTTCTTCTATGTTGAAGCGTTCGTTTCCAGTAACAGTTTGAATTTTGGCGTTTCACTCTGTTTTCTCCTATATTGATAGATGTATGTGGAACTCTAAATCAAACACGGTTTGTGCTAGCTTCTTGAAACTTGACACGATAATATAGTTTCAAGTTCTATCTCTAGGTTTTGTTTCCTCTTGATGTAGCCCTAAGCAGTGACTGGCGAGATACACTGTCCTTGAAAGGTGTTGCCAAGCTACCCAAAATTACGAATCTCCAGAAATCTCAGCAACTATTTTTTCACCCAAACTGGATGATACTTTCAGGTAATGATCAGTACACTAAGCCCAGTTGGTTCCCCAAATTTCGTTCTTCTATGTTGAAGCGTTCGTTTCCAGTAACAGTTTGAATTTTGGCGTTTCACTCTGTTTTCTCCTATATTGATAGATGTATGTGGAACTCTAAATCAAACACGGTTTGTGCTAGCTTCTTGAAACTTGACACGATAATGTAGTTTCAAGTTCTATCTCTAAGTTTCGTTTCCTCTTGATGTAGCCCTAAGCAGTGACTGGCGAGATACACTGTCCTTGAAAGGGGTTGCCAAGCTTCCCAAAATTACGAATCTCCAGAAATCTCAGCAACTATTTTTTCACCCAAACTGGATGATACTTTCAGGTAATGATCAGTACACTAAGCCCACTTGGTTCCCCAAATTTCGTTCTTCTATGTTGAAGCGTTCGTTTCCAGTAACAGTTTGAATCTTGGCGTTTCACTCTGTTTCCTCCAATATTGATAGGTGTACGTGGAACTCTAAATCAAACACGGTTTGTGCTAGCTTCTTCAAACTTGACACGATAATGTAGTTTCAAGTTCTGTTTCTAGGTTTTGTTTCCTCTTGATGTAGCCCTAAGCAGTGACTGGCGAGATACACTGTCCTTGAAAGGGGTTGCCAAGCTTCCCAAAATTACGAATCTCCAGAAATCTCAGCAACTATTTTTTCACCCAAACTGGATGATACTTTCAGGTAATGATCAGTACACTAAGCCCACTTGGTTCCCCAAATTTCGTTCTTCTATGTTGAAGCGTTCGTTTCCAGTAACAGTTTGAATTTTGGCGTTTCACTCTGTTTTCTCCTATATTGATAGATGTATGTGGAACTCTAAATCAAACACGGTTTGTGCTAGCTTTTTGAAACTTGACACGATAATGTAGTTTCAAGTTCTGTCTCTAGGTTTTGTTTCCTCTTGATGTAGCCCTAAGCAGTGACTGGCGAGATACACTGTCCTTGAAAGGGGTTGCCAAGCTACCCAAAATTACGAATCTCCAGAAATCTCAGCAACTATTTTTTCACCCAAACTGGATGATACTTTCAGGTAATGATCAGTACACTAAGCCCACTTGGTTCCCCAAATTTCGTTCTTCTATGTTGAAGCGTTCGTTTCCAGTAACAGTTTGAATTTTGGCGTTTCACTCTGTTTTCTCCTATATTGATAGATGTATGTGGAACTCTAAATCAAACACGGTTTGTGCTAGCTTTTTGAAACTTGACACGATAATGTAGTTTCAAGTTCTGTCTCTAGGTTTTGTTTCCTCTTGATGTAGCCCTAAGCAGTGACTGGCGAGATACACTGTCCTTGAAAGGGGTTGCCAAGCTACCCAAAATTACGAATCTCCAGAAATCTCAGCAACTATTTTTTCACCCAAACTGGATGATACTTTCAGGTAATGATCAGTACACTAAGCCCACTTGGTTCCCCAAATTTCGTTCTTCTATGTTGAAGCGTTCGTTTCCAGTAACAGTTTGAATTTTGGCGTTTCACTCTGTTTTCTCCTATATTGATAGATGTATGTGGAACTCTAAATCAAACACGGTTTGTGCTAGCTTCTTGAAACTTGACACGATAATGTAGTTTCAAGTTCTATCTCTACGTTTTGTTTCCTCTTGATGTAGCCCTAAGCAGTGACTGGCGAGATACACTGTCCTTGAAAGGGGTTGCCAAGCTTCCCAAAATTACTAATCTCCAGAAATCTCAGAAACTATTTTTTCACCCAAACTGGATGATACTTTCAGGTAATGATCAGTACACTAAGCCCAGTTGGTTCCCCAAATTTCGTTCTTCTATGTTGAAGCGTTCGTTTCCAGTAACAGTTTGAATTTTGGCGTTTCACTCTGTTTTCTCCTATATTGATAGATGTATGTGGAACTCTAAATCAAACACGGTTTGTGCTAGCTTCTTGAAACTTGACACGATAATGTAGTTTCAAGTTCTATCTCTAAGTTTCGTTTCCTCTTGATGTAGCCCTAAGCAGTGACTGGCGAGATACACTGTCCTTGAAAGGGGTTGCCAAGCTTCCCAAAATTACGAATCTCCAGAAATCTCAGCAACTATTTTTTCACCCAAACTGGATGATACTTTCAGGTAATGATCAGTACACTAAGCCCACTTGGTTCCCCAAATTTCGTTCTTCTATGTTGAAGCGTTCGTTTCCAGTAACAGTTTGAATCTTGGCGTTTCACTCTGTTTCCTCCAATATTGATAGGTGTACGTGGAACTCTAAATCAAACACGGTTTGTGCTAGCTTCTTCAAACTTGACACGATAATGTAGTTTCAAGTTCTGTTTCTAGGTTTTGTTTCCTCTTGATGTAGCCCTAAGCAGTGACTGGCGAGATACACTGTCCTTGAAAGGGGTTGCCAAGCTTCCCAAAATTACGAATCTCCAGAAATCTCAGCAACTATTTTTTCACCCAAACTGGATGATACTTTCAGGTAATGATCAGTACACTAAGCCCACTTGGTTCCCCAAATTTCGTTCTTCTATGTTGAAGCGTTCGTTTCCAGTAACAGTTTGAATTTTGGCGTTTCACTCTGTTTTCTCCTATATTGATAGATGTATGTGGAACTCTAAATCAAACACGGTTTGTGCTAGCTTTTTGAAACTTGACACGATAATGTAGTTTCAAGTTCTGTCTCTAGGTTTTGTTTCCTCTTGATGTAGCCCTAAGCAGTGACTGGCGAGATACACTGTCCTTGAAAGGGGTTGCCAAGCTACCCAAAATTACGAATCTCCAGAAATCTCAGCAACTATTTTTTCACCCAAACTGGATGATACTTTCAGGTAATGATCAGTACACTAAGCCCACTTGGTTCCCCAAATTTCGTTCTTCTATGTTGAAGCGTTCGTTTCCAGTAACAGTTTGAATTTTGGCGTTTCACTCTGTTTTCTCCTATATTGATAGATGTATGTGGAACTCTAAATCAAACACGGTTTGTGCTAGCTTCTTGAAACTTGACACGATAATGTAGTTTCAAGTTCTATCTCTAGGTTTTGTTTCCTCTTGATGTAGCCCTAAGCAGTGACTGGCGAGATACACTGTCCTTGAAAGGGGTTGCCAAGCTTCCCAAAATTACGAATCTCCAGAAATCTCAGCAATTATTTTTTCACCCAAACTGGATGATACTTTCAGGTAATGATCAGTACACTAAGCCCACTTGGTTCCCCAAATTTCGTTCTTCTATGTTGAACCGTTCGTTTCCAGTAACAGTTTGAATGTTGGCGTTTCACTCTGTTTTCTCCTATATTGATAGATGTATGTGGAACTGTAAATCAAACACGGTTTGTGCTAGCTTTTTGAAACTTGACACGATAATGTAGTTTCAAGTTCTATCTCTCGGTTTTGTTTCCTCTTGATGTAGCCCTAAGCAGTGACTGGCGAGATACACTGTCCTTGAAAGGGGTTGCCAAGCTTCCCAAAATTACGAATCTCCAGAAATCTCAGAAACTATTTTTTCACCCAAACGGGATGATACTTTCAGGTAATGATCAGTACACTAAGCCCACTTGGTTCCCCAAATTTCGTTCTTCTATGTTGAACCGTCCGTTTCCAGTAACAGTTTGAATTTTGGCGTTTCACTCTGTTTTCTCCTATATTGATAGATGTATGTGGAACTCTAAATCAAACACGGTTTGTGCTACCTTCTTGAAACTTGACACGATAATGTAGTTTCAAGTTCTGTCTCTAGGTTTGTTTCCTCTTGATGTAGCCCTAAGCAGTGACTGGCGAGATACACTGTCCTTGAAAGGGGTTGCCAAGCTTCCCAAAATTACGAATCTCCAGAAATCTCAGAAACTATTTTTTCACCCAAACTGGATGATACTTTCAGGTAATGATCAGTACACTAAGCCCACTTGGTTCCCCAAATTTCGTTCTTCTATGTTGAAGCGTTCGTTTCCAGTAACAGTTTGAATGTTGGCGTTTCACTCTGTTTCCTCCAATATTGATAGGTGTACGTGGAACTCTAAATCAAACACGGTTTGTGCTAGCTTCTTCAAACTTGACACGATAATGTAGTTTCAAGTTCTGTCTCTAGGTTTTGTTTCCTCTTGATGTAGCCCTAAGCAGTGACTGGCGAGATACACTGTCCTTGAAAGGGGTTGCCAAGCTTCCCAAAATTACGAATCTCCAGAAATCTCAGCAACTATTTTTTCACCCAAACTGGATGATACTTTCAGGTAATGATCAGTACACTAAGCCCACTTGGTTCCCCAAATTTCGTTCTTCTATGTTGAAGCGTTCGTTTCCAGTAACAGTTTGAATTTTGGCGTTTCACTCTGTTTTCTCCTATATTGATAGATGTATGTGGAACTCTAAATCAAACACGGTTTGTGCTAGCTTTTTGAAACTTGACACGATAATGTAGTTTCAAGTTCTGTCTCTAGGTTTTGTTTCCTCTTGATGTAGCCCTAAGCAGTGACTGGCGAGATACACTGTCCTTGAAAGGGGTTGCAAAGCTACCCAAAATTACGAATCTCCAGAAATCTCAGCAACTATTTTTTCACCCAAACTGGATGATACTTTCAGGTAATGATCAGTACACTAAGCCCACTTGGTTCCCCAAATTTCGTTCTTCTATGTTGAAGCGTTCGTTTCCAGTAACAGTTTGAATGTTGGCGTTTCACTCTGTTTTCTCCTATATTGATAGATGTATGTGGAACTCTAAATCAAACACGGTTGTGCTAGCTTCTTGAAACTTGACACGATAATATAGTTTCAAGTTCTATCTCTAGGTTTTGTTTCCTCTTGATGTAGCCCTAAGCAGTGACTGGCGAGATACACTGTCCTTGAAAGGGGTTGCCAAGCTACCCAAAATTACGAATCTCCAGAAATCTCAGCAACTATTTTTTCACCCAAACTGGATGATACTTTCAGGTAATGATCAGTACACTAAGCCCAGTTGGTTCCCCAAATTTCGTTCTTCTATGTTGAAGCGTTCGTTTCCAGTAACAGTTTGAATTTTGGCGTTTCACTCTGTTTTCTCCTATATTGAGAGATGTACGTGGAACTCTAAATCAAACACGGTTTGTGCTAGCTTCTTGAAACTTGACACGATAATGTAGTTTCAAGTTCTGTCTCTAGGTTTTGTTTCCTCTTGATGTAGCCCTAAGCAGTGACTGGCGAGATACACTGTCCTTGAAAGGGGTTGCCAAGCTTCCCAAAATTACGAATCTCCAGAAATCTCAGCAACTATTTTTTCACCCAAACTGGATGATACTTTCAGGTAATGATCAGTACACTAAGCCCACTTGGTTCCCCAAATTTCGTTCTTCTATGTTGAAGCGTTCGTTTCCAATAACAGTTTGAATTTTGGCGTTTCACTCTGTTTTCTCCTATATTGATAGATGTATGTGGAACTCTAAATCAAACACGGTTTGTGCTAGCTTTTTGAAACTTGACACGATAATGTAGTTTCAAGTTCTGTCTCTAGGTTTTGTTTCCTCTTGATGTAGCCCTAAGCAGCGACTGGCGAGATACACTGTCCTTGAAAGGGGTTGCTAAGCTTCCCAAAATTACGAATCTCCAGAAATCTCAGAAACTATTTTTTCACCCAAACTGGATGATACTTTCAGGTAATGATCAGTACACTAAGCCCACTTGGTTCCCCAAATTTCGTTCTTCTATGTTGAACCGTTCGTTTCCAGTAACAGTTTGAATGTTGGCGTTTCACTCTGTTTTCTCCTATATTGATAGATGTATGTGGAACTCTAAATCAAACACGGTTTGTGCTAGCTTCTTGAAACTTGACACGATAATGTAGTTTCAAGTTCTGTCTCTAGGTTTTGTTTCCTCTTGATGTAGCCCTAAGCAGTGACTGGCGAGATACACTGTCCTTGAAAGGGGTTGCCAAGCTTCCCAAAATTACGAATCTCCAGAAATCTCAGCAACTATTTTTTCACCCAAACTGGATGATACTTTCAGGTAATGATCAGTACACTAAGCCCACTTGGTTCCCCAAATTTCGTTCTTCTATGTTGAAGTGTTCGTTTCCAGTAACAGTTTGAATTTTGGCGTTTCACTCTGTTTTCTCCTATATTGAGAGATGTATGTGGAACTGTAAATCAAACACGGTTTGTGCTAGCTTCTTGAAACTTGACACGATAATGTAGTTTCAAGTTCTGTCTCTAGGTTTGTTTCCTCTTGATGTAGCCCTAAGCAGTGACTGGCGAGATACACTGTCCTTGAAAGGGGTTGCCAAGCTTCCCAAAATTACGAATCTCCAGAAATCTCAGCAACTATTTTTTCACCCAAACTGGATGATACTTTCAGGTAATGATCAGTACACTAAGCCCACTTGGTTCCCCAAATTTCTTTCTTCTATGTGGAAGCGTTCGTTTCCAGTAACAGTTTGAATGTTGGCGTTTCACTCTGCTTTCTCCTATATTGATAGACGTATGTGGAACTCTAAATCAAACACGGTTTGTGCTAGCTTCTTGAAACTTGACACGATAATGTAGTTTCAAGTTCTGTCTCTAGGTTTTGTTTCCTCTTGATGTTGCCCTAAGCAGTGACTGGCGAGATACACTGTCCTTGAAAGGGGTTGCCAAGCTACCCAAAATTACGAATCTCCAGAAATCTCAGCAACTATTTTTTCACCCAAACTGGATGATACTTTCAGGTAATGATCAGTACACTAAGCCCAGTTGGTTCCCCAAATTTCGTTCTTCTATGTTGAAGCGTTCGTTTCCAGTAACAGTTTGAATTTTGGCGTTTCACTCTGTTTTCTCCTATATTGATAGATGTATGTGGAACTCTAAATCAAACACGGTTGTGCTAGCTTCTTGAAACTTGACACGATAATATAGTTTCAAGTTCTATCTCTAGGTTTTGTTTCCTCTTGATGTAGCCCTAAGCAGTGACTGGCGAGATACACTGTCCTTGAAAGGGGTTGCCAAGGTACCCAAAATTACGAATCTCCAGAAATCTCAGCAACTATTTTTTCACCCAAACTGGATGATACTTTCAGGTAATGATCAGTACACTAAGCCCACTTGGTTCCCCAAATTTCGTTCTTCTATGTTGAAGCGTTCGTTTCCAGTAACAGTTTGAATTTTGGCGTTTCACTCTGTTTTCTCCTATATTGAGAGATGTATGTGGAACTCTAAATCAAACACGGTTTGTGCTAGCTTCTTGAAACTTGACACGATCATGTAGTTTCAAGTTCTGTCTCTAGGTTTTGTTTCCTCTTGATGTAGCCCTAAGCAGTGACTGGCGAGATACACTGTCCTTGAAAGGGGTTGCCAAGCTTCCCAAAATTACGAATCTCCAGAAATCTCAGCAACTATTTTTTCACCCAAACTGGATGATACTTTCAGGTAATGATCAGTACACTAAGCCCACTTGGTTCCCCAAATTTCGTTCTTCTATGTTGAAGCGTTCGTTTCCAGTAACAGTTTGAATCTTGGCGTTTCACTTTGTTTCCTCCAATATTGATAGGTGTACGTGGAACTCTAAATCAAACACGGTTTGTGCTAGCTTCTTCAAACTTGACACGATAATGTAGTTTCAAGTTCTGTCTCTAGGTTTTGTTTCCTCTTGATGTAGCCCTAAGCAGTGACTGGCGAGATACACTGTCCTTGAAAGGGGTTGCCAAGCTTCCCAAAATTACGCATCTCCAGAAATCTCAGCAGCTATTTTTTCACCCAAACTGGATGATACTTTCAGGTAATGATCAGTACACTAAGCCCACTTGGTTCCCCAAATTTCGTTCTTCTATGTTGAAGCGTTCGTTTCCAGTAACAGTTTGAATGTTGGCGTTTCCCTCTGTTTTCTCCTATATTGATAGATGTATGTGGAACTCTAAATCAAACACGGTTTGTGCTAGCTTTTTGAAACTTGACACGATAATATAGTTTCAAGTTCTATCTCGAGGTTTTGCTTCCTCTTGATGTAGCCCTAAGCAGTGACTGGCGAGATACACTGTCCTTGAAAGGGGTTGCCAAGCTTCCCAAAATTACGAATCTCCAGAAATCTCAGAAACTATTTTTTCACCCAAACTGGATGATACTTTCAGGTAATGATCAGTACACTAAGCCCACTTGGTTCCCCAAATTTCGTTCTTCTATGTTGAACCGTTCGTTTCCAGTAACAGTTTGAATTTTGGCGTTTCACTCTGTTTTCTCCTATATTGATAGATGTATGTGGAACTCTAAATCAAACACGGTTTGAGCTAGCTTCTTGAAACTTGACACGATAATGTAGTTTCAAGTTCTGTCTCTAGGTTTGTTTCCTCTTGATGTCGCCCTAAGCAGGGACTGGCGAGATACACTGTCCTTGAAAGGGGTTGCCAAGCTTCCCAAAATTACGAATCTCCAGAAATCTCAGAAACCATTTTTTCACCCAAACTGGATGATACTTTCAGGTAATGATCAGTACACTAAGCCCACTTGGTTCCCCAAATTTCGTTCTTCTATGTTGAAGCGTTCGTTTCCAGTAACAGTTTGAATGTTGGCGTTTCACTCTGCTTTCTCCTATATTGATAGACGTATGTGGAACTCTAAATCAAACACGGTTTGTGCTAGCTTCTTGAAACTTGACACGATAATGTAGTTTCAAGTTCTGTCTCTAGGTTTTGTTTCCTCTTGATGTTGCCCTAAGCAGTGACTGGCGAGATACACTGTCCTTGAAAGGGGTTGCCAAGCTTCCCAAAATTACGAATCTCCAGAAATCTCAGCAACTATTTTTTCACCCAAACTGGATGATACTTTCAGGTAATGATCAGTACACTAAGCCCAGTTGGTTCCCCAAATTTCGTTCTTCTATGTTGAAGCGTTCGTTTCCAGTAACAGTTTGAATTTTGGCGTTTCACTCTGTTTTCTCCTATATTGAGAGATGTATGTGGAACTCTAAATCAAACACGGTTTGTGCTAGCTTCTTGAAACTTGACACAATAATGTAGTTTCAAGTTCTGTCTCTAGGTTTTGTTTCTTCTTGATGTAGCCCTAAGCAGTGACTGGCGAGATACACTGTCCTTGAAAGGGGTTGCCAAGCTTCCCAAAATTACGAATCTCCAGAAATCTCAGCAACTATTTTTTCACCCAAACTGGATGATACTTTCAGGTAATGATCAGTACACTAAGCCCACTTGGTTCCCCAAATTTCGTTCTTCTATGTTGAAGCGTTCGTTTCCAGTAACAGTTTGAATTTTGGCGTTTCACTCTGTTTTCTCCTATATTGATAGATGTATGTGGAACTCTAAATCAAACACGGTTTGTGCTAGCTTCTTGAAACTTGACACGATAATGTAGTTTCAAGTTCTGTCTCTAGGTTTTGTTTCCTCTTGATGTAGCCCTAAGCAGTGACTGGCGAGATACACTGTCCTTGAAAGGGGTTGCCAAGCTTCCCAAAATTACGCATCTCCAGAAATCTCAGCAGCTATTTTTTCACCCAAACTGGATGATACTTTCAGGTAATGATCAGTACACTAAGCCCACTTGGTTCCCCAAATTTCGTTCTTCTATGTTGAAGCGTTCGTTTCCAGTAACAGTTTGAATGTTGGCGTTTCCCTCTGTTTTCTCCTATATTGATAGATGTATGTGGAACTCTAAATCAAACACGGTTTGTGCTAGCTTTTCGAAACTTGACACGATAATATAGTTTCAAGTTCTATCTCGAGGTTTTGCTTCCTCTTGATGTAGCCCTAAGCAGTGACTGGCGAGATACACTGTCCTTGAAAGGGGTTGCCAGGCTTCCCAAAATTACGAATCTAAAGAAATCTCAGAAACTATTTTTTCACCCAAACTGGATGATACTTTCAGGTAATGATCAGTACACTAAGCCCACTTGGTTCCCCAAATTTCGTTCTTCTATGTTGAACCGTTCGTTTCCAGTAACAGTTTGAATTTTGGCGTTTCACTCTGTTTTCTCCTATATTGATAGATGTATGTGGAACTCTATATCAAACACGGTTTGTGCTAGCTTCTTGAAACTTGACACGATAATGTAGTTTCAAGTTCTGTCTCTAGGTTTGTTTCCTCTTGATGTAGCCCTAAGCAGTGACTGGCGAGATACACTGTCCTTGAAAGGGGTTGCCAAGCTTCCCAAAATTACGAATCTCCAGAAATCTCAGAAACTATTTTTTCACCCAAACTGGATGATACTTTCAGGTAATGATCAGTACACTAAGCCCACTTGGTTCCCCAAATTTCGTTCTTCTATGTTGAAGCGTTCGTTTCCAGTAACAGTTTGAATGTTGGCGTTTCACTCTGCTTTCTCCTATATTGATAGACGTATGTGGAACTCTAAATCAAACACGGTTTGTGCTAGCTTCTTGAAACTTGACACGATAATGTAGTTTCAAGTTCTGTCTCTAGGTTTTGTTTCCTCTTGATGTTGCCCTAAGCAGTGACTGGCGAGATACACTGTCCTTGAAAGGGGTTGCCAAGCTACCCAAAATTACGAATCTCCAGAAATCTCAGCAACTATTTTTTTCACCCAAACTGGATGATACTTTCAGGTAATGATCAGTACACTAAGCCCAGTTGGTTCCCCAAATTTCGTTCTTCTATGTTGAAGCGTTCGTTTCCAGTAACAGTTTGAATTTTGGCGTTTCACTCTGTTTTCTCCTATATTGATAGATGTATGTGGAACTCTAAATCAAACACGGTTGTGCTAGCTTCTTGAAACTTGACACGATAATATAGTTTCAAGTTCTATCTCTAGGTTTTGTTTCCTCTTGATGTAGCCCTAAGCAGTGACTGGCGAGATACACTGTCCTTGAAAGGGTTTGCCAAGCTACCCAAAATTACGAATCTCCAGAAATCTCAGCAACTATTTTTTCACCCAAACTGGATGATACTTTCAGGTAATGATCAGTACACTAAGCCCACTTGGTTCCCCAAATTTCGTTCTTCTATGTTGAAGCGTTCGTTTCCAGTAACAGTTTGAATTTTGGCGTTTCACTCTGTTTTCTCCTATATTGAGAGATGTATGTGGAACTCTAAATCAAACACGGTTTGTGCTAGCTTCTTGAAACTTGACACGATAATGTAGTTTCAAGTTCTGTCTCTAGGTTTTGTTTCCTCTTGATGTAGCCCTAAGCAGTGACTGGCGAGATACACTGTCCTTGAAAGGGGTTGCCAAGCTTCCCAAAATTACGAATCTCCAGAAATCTCAGAAACTATTTTTTCACCCAAACTGGATGATACTTTCAGGTAATGATCAGTACACTAAGCCCACTTGGTTCCCCAAATTTCGTTCTTCTATGTTGAACCGTTCGTTTCCAGGAACAGTTTGAATGTTGGCGTTTCACTCTGTTTTCTCCTATATTGATAGATGTATGTGGAACTCTAAATCAAACACGGTTTGTGCTAGCTTCTTGAAACTTGACACGATAATGTAGTTTCAAGTTCTGTCTCTAGGTTTGTTTCCTCTTGATGTAGCCCTAAGCAGTGAATGGCGAGATACACTGTCCTTGAAAGGGGTTGCCAAGCTTCCCAAAATTACGCATCTCCAGAAATCTCAGAAACCATTTTTTCACCCAAATTGGATGATACTTTCAGGTAATGATCAGTACACTAAGCCCAGTTGGTTCCCCAAATTTCGTTCTTCTATGTTGAAGCGTTCGTTTCCAGTAACAGTTTGAATGTTGGCGTTTCACTCTGCTTTCTCCTATATTGATAGACGTATGTGGAACTCTAAATCAAACACGGTTTGTGCTAGCTTGTTGAAACTTGACACGATAATGTAGTTTCAAGTTCTGTCTCTAGGTTTTGTTTCCTCTTGATGTTGCCCTAAGCAGTGACTGGCGAGATACACTGTCCTTGAAAGGGGTTGCCAAGCTTCCCAAAATTACGAATCTCCAGAAATCTCAGCAACTATTTTTTCACCCAAACTGGATGATACTTTCAGGTAATGATCAGTACACTAAGCCCACTTGGTTCCCCAAATTTCGTTCTTCTATGTTGAAGCGTTCGTTTCCAGTAACAGTTTGAATTTTGGCGTTTCACTCTGTTTTCTCCTATATTGATAGATGTATGTGGAACTCTAAATCAAACACGGTTTGTGCTAGCTTCTTGAAACTTGACACGATAATGTAGTTTCAAGTTCTGTCTCTAGGTTTGTTTCCTCTTGATGTAGCCCTAAGCAGTGACTGGCGAGATACACTGTCCTTGAAAGGGGTTGCCAAGCTTCCCAAAATTACGAATCTCCAGAAATCTCAGAAACCATTTTTTCACCCAAACTGGATGATACTTTCAGGTAATGATCAGTACACTAAGCCCAGTTGGTTCCCCAAATTTCGTTCTTCTATGTTGAAGCGTTCGTTTCCAGTAACAGTTTGAATGTTGGCGTTTCACTCTGCTTTCTCCTATATTGATAGACGTATGTGGAACTCTAAATCAAACACGGTTTGTGCTAGCTTGTTGAAACTTGACACGATAATGTAGTTTCAAGTTCTGTCTCTAGGTTTTGTTTCCTCTTGATGTTGCCCTAAGCAGTGACTGGCGAGATACACTGTCCTTGAAAGGGGTTGCCAAGCTTCCCAAAATTACGAATCTCCAGAAATCTCAGCAACTATTTTTTCACCCAAACTGGATGATACTTTCAGGTAATGATCAGTACACTAAGCCCAGTTGGTTCCCCAAATTTCGTTCTTCTATGTTGAAGCATTCGTTTCCAGTAACAGTTTGAATTTTGGCGTTTCACTCTGTTTCTCCTATATTGATAGATGTATGTGGAACTCTAAATCAAACACGGTTTGTGCTAGCTTTTTGAAACTTGACACGATAATATAGTTTCAAGTTCTATCTCGAGGTTTTTTTTCCTCTTGATGTAGCCCTAAGCAGTGACTGGCGAGATACACTGTCCTTGAAAGGGGTTGCCAAGCTTCCCAAAATTACGAATCTCCAGAAATCTCAGAAACTATTTTTTCACCCAAACTGGATGATACTTTCAGGTAATGATCAGTACACTAAGCCCAGTTGGTTCCCCAAATTTCGTTCTTCTATGTTGAAGCGTTCGTTTCCAGTAACAGTTTGAATTTTGGCGTTTCACTCTGTTTTCTCCTATATTGAGAGATGTACGTGGAACTCTAAATCAAACACGGTTTGTGCTAGCTTCTTGAAACTTGACACGATAATGTAGTTTCAAGTTCTGTCTCTAGGTTTTGTTTCCTCTTGATGTAGCCCTAAGCAGTGACTGGCGAGATACACTGTCCTTGAAAGGGGTTGCCAAGCTTCCCAAAATTACGAATCTCCAGAAATCTCAGCAACTATTTTTTCACCCAAACTGGATGATACTTTCAGGTAATGATCAGTACACTAAGCCCACTTGGTTCCCCAAATTTCGTTCTTCTATGTTGAAGCGTTCGTTTCCAGTAACAGTTTGAATTTTGGCGTTTCACTCTGTTTTCTCCTATATTGATAGATGTATGTGGAACTCTAAATCAAACACGGTTTGTGCTAGCTTTTTGAAACTTGACACGATAATGTAGTTTCAAGTTCTGTCTCTAGGTTTTGTTTCCTCTTGATGTAGCCCTAAGCAGCGACTGGCGAGATACACTGTCCTTGAAAGGGGTTGCCAAGCTTCCCAAAATTACGAATCTCCAGAAATCTCAGAAACTATTTTTTCACCCAAACTGGATGATACTTTCAGGTAATGATCAGTACACTAAGCCCACTTGGTTCCCCAAATTTCGTTCTTCTATGTTGAACCGTTCGTTTCCAGTAACAGTTTGAATGTTGGCGTTTCACTCTGTTTTCTCCTATATTGATAGATGTATGTGGAACTCTAAATCAAACACGGTTTGTGCTAGCTTTTTGAAACTTGACACGATAATATAGTTTCAAGTTCTATCTCGAGGTTTTGTTTCCTCTTGATGTAGCCCTAAGCAGTGACTGGCGAGATACACTGTCCTTGAAAGGGGTTGCCAAGCTTCCCAAAATTACGAATCTCCAGAAATCTCAGAAACTATTTTTTCACCCAAACTGGATGATACTTTCAGGTAATGATCAGTACACTAAGCCCACTTGGTTCCCCAAATTTCGTTCTTCTATGTTGAACCGTTCGTTTCCAGTAACAGTTTGAATTTTGGCGTTTCACTCTGTTTTCTCCTATATTGATAGATGTATGTGGAACTCTATATCAAACACGGTTTGTGCTAGCTTCTTGAAACTTGACACGATAATGTAGTTTCAAGTTCTGTCTCTAGGTTTTGTTTCCTCTTGATGTAGCCCTAAGCAGTGACTGGCGAGATACACTGTCCTTGAAAGGGGTTGCCAAGCTTCCCAAAATTACGAATCTCCAGAAATCTCAGAAACTATTTTTTCACCCAAACTGGATGATACTTTCAGGTAATGATCAGTACACTATGCCCACTTGGTTCCCCAAATTTCGTTCTTCTATGTTGAAGCGTTCGTTTCCAGTAAAAGTTTGAATGTTGGCGTTTCACTCTGTTTTCTCCTATATTGATAGATGTATGTGGAACTCTAAATCAAACACGGTTTGTGCTAGCTTCTTGAAACTTGACACGATAATGTAGTTTCAAGTTCTATCTCGAGGTTTTGTTTCCTCTTGATGTAGCCCTAAGCAGTGACTGGCGAGATACACTGTCCTTGAAAGGGGTTGCCAAGCTTCCCAAAATTACGAATCTCCAGAAATCTCAGAAACTATTTTTTCACCCAAACTGGATGATACTTTCAGGTCATGATCAGTACACTAAGCCCACTTGGTTCCCCAAATTTCGTTCTTCTATGTTGAACCGTTCGTTTCCAGTAACAGTTTGAATTTTGGCGTTTCACTCTGTTTTCTCCTATATTGATAGATGTATGTGGAACTCTAAATCAAACACGGTTTGTGCTAGCTTTTTGAAACTTGACACGATAATATAGTTTCAAGTTCTATCTCGAGGTTTTGTTTCCTCTTGATGTAGCCCTAAGCAGTGACTGGCGAGATACACTGTCCTTGAAAGGGGTTGCCAAGCTTCCAAAAATTACGAATCTCCAGAAATCTCAGAAACTATTTTTTCACCCAAACTGGATGATACTTTAAGGTAATGATCAGTACACTAAGCCCACTTGGTTCCCCAAATTTCGTTCTTCTATGTTGAACCGTTCGTTTCCAGTAACAGTTTGAATTTTGGCGTTTCACTCTGTTATCTCCTATATTGATAGATGTATGTGGAACTCTATATCAAACACGGTTTGTGCTAGCTTCTTGAAACTTGACACGATAATGTAGTTTCAAGTTCTGTCTCTAGGTTTGTTTCCTCTTGATGTAGCCCTAAGCAGTGACTGGCGAGATACACTGTCCTTGAAAGGGGTTGCCAAGCTTCCCAAAATTACGAATCTCCAGAAATCTCAGCAACTATTTTTTCACCCAAACTGGATGATACTTTCAGGTAATGATCAGTACACTAAGCACACTTGGTTCCCCAAATTTCGTACTTCTATGTTGAACCGTTCGTTTCCAGTAACAGTTTGAATTTTGGCGTTTCACTCTGTTTTCTCCTATATTGATAGATGTATGTGGAACTCTAAATCAAACACGGTTTGAGCTAGCTTCTTGAAACTTGACACGATAATGTAGTTTCAAGTTCTGTCTCTAGGTTTGTTTCCTCTTGATGTCGCCCTAAGCAGGGACTGGCGAGATACACTGTCCTTGAAAGGGGTTGCCAAGCTTCCCAAAATTACGAATCTCCAGAAATCTCAGAAACCATTTTTTAACCCAAACTGGATGATACTTTCAGGTAATGATCAGTACACTAAGCCCACTTGGTTCCCCAAATTTCGTTCTTCTATGTTGAAGCGTTCGTTTCCAGTAACAGTTTGAATGTTGGCGTTTCACTCTGCTTTCTCCTATATTGATAGACGTATGTGGAACTCTAAATCAAACACGGTTTGTGCTAGCTTCTTGAAACTTGACACGATAATGTAGTTTCAAGTTCTGTCTCTAGGTTTTGTTTCCTCTTGATGTTGCCCTAAGCAGTGACTGGCGAGATACACTGTCCTTGAAAGGGGTTGCCAAGCTTCCCAAAATTACGAATCTCCAGAAATCTCAGCAACTATTTTTTCACCCAAACTGGATGATACTTTCAGGTAATGATCAGTACACTAAGCCCAGTTGGTTCCCCAAATTTCGTTCTTCTATGTTGAAGCGTTCGTTTCCAGTAACAGTTTGAATGTTGGCGTTTCACTCTGTTTTCTCCTATATTGAGAGATGTATGTGGAACTCTAAATCAAACACGGTTTGTGCTAGCTTCTTGAAACTTGACACAATAATGTAGTTTCAAGTTCTGTCTCTAGGTTTTGTTTCCTCTTGATGTAGCCCTAAGCAGTGACTGGCGAGATACACTGTCCTTGAAAGGGGTTGCCAAGCTTCCCAAAATTACGAATCTCCAGAAATCTCAGCAACTATTTTTTCACCCAAACTGGATGATACTTTCAGGTAATGATCAGTACACTAAGCCCACTTGGTTCCCCAAATTTCGTTCTTCTATGTTGAAGCGTTCGTTTCCAGTAACAGTTTGAATTTTGGCGTTTCACTGTTTTCTCCTATATTGATAGATGTATGTGGAACTCTAAATCAAACACGGTTTGTGCTAGCTTCTTGAAACTTGACACGATAATGTAGTTTCAAGTTCTGTCTCTAGGTTTTGTTTCCTCTTGATGTAGCCCTAAGCAGTGACTGGCGAGATACACTGTCCTTGAAAGGGGTTGCCAAGCTTCCCAAAATTACGCATCTCCAGAAATCTCAGCAGCTATTTTTTCACCCAAACTGGATGATACTTTCAGGTAATGATCAGTACACTAAGCCCACTTGGATCCCCAAATTTCGTTCTTCTATGTTGAAGCGTTCGTTTCCAGTAACAGTTTGAATGTTGGCGTTTCCCTCTGTTTTCTCCTATATTGATAGATGTATGTGGAACTCTAAATCAAACACGGTTTGTGCTAGCTTTTTGAAACTTGACACGATAATATAGTTTCAAGTTCTATCTCGAGGTTTTGCTTCCTCTTGATGTAGCCCTAAGCAGTGACTGGCGAGATACACTGTCCTTGAAAGGGGTTGCCAAGCTTCCCAAAATTACGAATCTCCAGAAATCTCAGAAACTATTTTTTCACCCAAACTGGATGATACTTTCAGGTAATGATCAGTACACTAAGCCCACTTGGTTCCCCAAATTTCGTTCTTCTATGTTGAACCATTCGTTTCCAGTAACAGTTTGAATTTTGGCGTTTCACTCTGTTTTCTCCTATATTGATAGATGTATGTGGAACTCTATATCAAACACGGTTTGTGCTAGCTTCTTGAAACTTGACACGATAATGTAGTTTCAAGTTCTGTCTCTAGGTTTGTTTCCTCTTGATGTAGCCCTAAGCAGTGACTGGCGAGATACACTGTCCTTGAAAGGGGTTGCCAAGCTTCCCAAAATTACGAATCTCCAGAAATCTCAGAAACTATTTTTTCACCCAAACTGGATGATACTTTCAGGTAATGATCAGTACACTAAGCCCAGTTGGTTCCCCAAATTTCGTTCTTCTATGTTGAAGCGTTCGTTTCCAGTAACAGTTTGAATGTTGGCGTTTCACTCTGCTTTCTCCTATATTGATAGACGTATGTGGAACTCTAAATCAAACACGGTTTGTGCTAGCTTCTTGAAACTTGACACGATAATGTAGTTTCAAGTTCTGTCTCTAGTTCTTGTTTCCTCTTGATGTTGCCCTAAGCAGTGACTGGCGAGATACACTGTCCTTGAAAGGGGTTGCCAAGCTACCCAAAATTACGAATCTCCAGAAATCTCAGCAACTATTTTTTCACCCAAACTGGATGATACTTTCAGGTAATGATCAGTACACTAAGCCCAGTTGGTTCCCCAAATTTCGTTCTTCTATTTGAAGCGTTCGTTTCCAGTAACAGTTTGAATTTTGGCGTTTCACTCTGTTTTCTCCTATATTGATAGATGTATGTGGAACTCTAAATCAAACACGGTTGTGCTAGCTTCTTGAAACTTGACACGATAATATAGTTTCAAGTTCTATCTCTAGGTTTTGTTTCCTCTTGATGTAGCCCTAAGCAGTGACTGGCGAGATACACTGTCCTTGAAAGGGTTTGCCAAGCTACCCAAAATTACGAATCTCCAGAAATCTCAGCAACTATTTTTTCACCCAAACTGGATGATACTTTCAGGTAATGATCAGTACACTAAGCCCAGTTGGTTCCCCAAATTTCGTTCTTCTATGTTGAACCGTTCGTTTCCAGTAACAGTTTGAATTTTGGCGTTTCACTCTGTTTTCTCCTATATTGAGAGATGTATGTGGAACTCTAAATCAAACACGGTTTGTGCTAGCTTCTTGAAACTTGACACGATAATGTAGTTTCAAGTTCTGTCTCTAGGTTTGTTTCCTCTTGATGTAGCCCTAAGCAGTGACTGGCGAGATACACTGTCCTTGAAAGGGGTTGCCAAGCTTCCCAAAATTACGAATCTCCAGAAATCTCAGAAACCATTTTTTCACCCAAACTGGATGATACTTTCAGGTAATGATCAGTACACTAAGCCCACTTGGTTCCCCAAATTTCGTTCTTCTATGTTGAAGCGTTCGTTTCCAGTAACAGTTTGAATGTTGGCGTTTCACTCTGCTTTCTCCTATATTGATAGACGTATGTGGAACTCTAAATCAAACACGGTTTGTGCTAGCTTGTTGAAACTTGACACGATAATGTAGTTTCAAGTTCTGTCTCTAGGTTTTGTTTCCTCTTGATGTTGCCCTAAGCAGTGACTGGCGAGATACACTGTCCTTGAAAGGGGTTGCCAAGCTACCCAAAATTACGAATCTCCAGAAATCTCAGCAACTATTTTTTCACCCAAACTGGATGATACTTTCAGGTAATGATCAGTACACTAAGCCCAGTTGGTTCCCCAAATTTCGTTCTTCTATGTTGAAGCGTTCGTTTCCAGTAACAGTTTGAATTTTCGTGTTTCACTCTGTTTTCTCCTATATTGATAGATGTATGTGGAACTCTAAATCAAACACGGTTGTGCTAGCTTCTTGAAACTTGACACGATAATATAGTTTCAAGTTCTATCTCTAGGTTTTGTTTCCTCTTGATGTAGCCCTAAGCAGTGACTGGCGAGATACACTGTCCTTGAAAGTGGTTGCCAAGCTACCCAAAATTACGAATCTCCAGAAATCTCAGCAACTATTTTTTCACCCAAACTGGAGGATACTTTCAGGTAATGATCAGTACACTAAGCCCACTTGGTTCCCCAAATTTCGTTCTTCTATGTTGAAGCGTTCGTTTCCAGTAACAGTTTGAATTTTGGCGTTTCACTCTGTTTTCTCCTATATTGAGAGATGTATGTGGAACTCTAAATCAAACACGGTTTGTGCTAGCTTCTTCAAACTTGACTCGATAATGTAGTTTCAAGTTCTGTCTCTAGGTTTTGTTTCCTCTTGATGTTGCCCTAAGCAGTGACTGGCGAGATACACTGTCCTTGAAAGGGGTTGCCAAGCTACCCAAAATTACGAATCTCCAGAAATCTAGCAACTATTTTTTCACCCAAACTGGATGATACTTTCAGGTAATGATCAGTACACTAAGCCCAGTTGGTTCCCCAAATTTCGTTCTTCTATGTTGAAGCGTTCGTTTCCAGTAACAGTTTGAATTTTGGCGTTTCACTCTGTTTTCTCCTATATTGATAGATGTATGTGGAACTCTAAATCAAACACGGTTGTGCTAGCTTCTTGAAACTTGACACGATAATATAGTTTCAAGTTCTGTCTCTAGGTTTTGTTTCCTCTTGATGTAGCCCTAAGCAGTGACTGGCGAGATACACTGTCCTTGAAAGGGGTTGCCAAGCTTCCCAAAATTACGAATCTCCAGAAATCTCAGCAACTATTTTTTCACCCAAACTGGATGATACTTTCAGGTAATGATCAGTACACTAAGCCCACTTGGTTCCCCAAATTTCGTTCTTCTATGTTGAAGCGTTCGTTTCCAGTAACAGTTTGAATCTTGGCGTTTCACTCTGTTTCCTCCAATATTGATAGGTGTACGTGGAACTCTAAATCAAACACGGTTTGTGCTAGCTTCTTGAAACTTGACACGATAATGTAGTTTCAAGTTCTGTCTCTAGGTTTTGTTTCCTCTTGATGTAGCCCTAAGCAGTGACTGGCGAGATACACTGTCCTTGAAAGGGGTTGCCAAGCTTCCCAAAATTACGAATCTCCAGAAATCTCAGAAACTATTTTTTCACCCAAACTGGATGATACTTTCAGGTAATGATCAGTACACTAAGCCCACTTGGTTCCCCAAATTTCGTTCTTCTATGTTGAAGCGTTCGTTTCCAGTAACAGTTTGAATGTTGGCGTTTCACTCTGTTTTCTCCTATATTGATAGATGTATGTGGAACTCTAAATCAAACACGGTTTGTGCTAGCTTCTTGAAACTTGACACGATAATGTAGTTTCAAGTTCTATCTCTAGGTTTTGTTTCCTCTTGATGTAGCCCTAAGCAGTGACTGGCGAGATACACTGTCCTTGAAAGGCGTTGCCAAGCTTCCCAAAATTACGAATCTCCAGAAATCTCAGCAACTATTTTTTCACCCAAACTGGATGATACTTTCAGGTAATGATCAGTACACTAAGCCCACTTGGTTCCCCAAATTTCGTTCTTCTATGTTGAACCGTTCGTTTCCAGTAACAGTTTGAATTTTGGCGTTTCACTCTGTTTTCTCCTATATTGAGAGATGTATGTGGAACTCTAAATCAAACACGGTTTGTGCTAGCTTCTTCAAACTTGACACGATAATGTAGTTTCAAGTTCTGTCTCTAGGTTTGTTTCCTCTTGATGTAGCCCTAAGCAGTGACTGGCGAGATACACTGTCCTTGAAAGGGGTTGCCAAGCTTCCCAAAATTACGAATCTCCAGAAATCTCAGCAACTATTTTTTCACCCAAACTGGATGATACTTTCAGGTAATGATCAGTACACTAAGCCCACTTGGTTCCCCAAATTTCGTTCTTCTATGTTGAAGCGTTCGTTTCCAGTAACAGTTTGAATGTTGGCGTTTCACTCTGCTTTCTCCTATATTGATAGACATATGTGGAACTCTAAATCAAACACGGTTTGTGCTAGCTTCTTGAAACTTGACACGATAATGTAGTTTCAAGTTCTGTCTCTAGGTTTTGTTTCCTCTTGATGTTGCCCTAAGCAGTGACTGGCGAGATACACTGTCCTTGAAAGGGGTTGCCAAGCTACCCAAAATTACGAATCTCCAGAAATCTCAGCAACTATTTTTTCACCCAAACTGGATGATACTTTCAGGTAATGATCAGTACACTAAGCCCAGTTGGTTCCCCAAATTTCGTTCTTCTATGTTGAAGCGTTCGTTTCCAGTAACAGTTTGAATTTGGCGTTTCACTCTGTTTTCTCCTATATTGATAGATGTATGTGGAACTCTAAATCAAACACGGTTGTGCTAGCTTCTTGAAACTTGACACGATAATATAGTTTCAAGTTCTATCTCTAGGTTTTGTTTCCTCTTGATGTAGCCCTAAGCAGTGACTGGCGAGATACACTGTCCTTGAAAGGGGTTGCCAAGCTACCCAAAATTACGAATCTCCAGAAATCTCAGAAACTATTTTTTCACCCAAACTGGATGATACTTTCAGGTAATGATCAGTACACTAAGCCCAGTTGGTTCCCCAAATTTCGTTCTTCTATGTTGAAGCGTTCGTTTCCAGTAACAGTTTGAATTTTGGCGTTTCACTCTGTTTTCTCCTATATTGAGAGATGTAAGTGGAACTCTAAATCAAACACGGTTTGTGCTAGCTTCTTGAAACTTGATACGATAATGTAGTTTCAAGTTCTGTCTCTAGGTTTTGTTTCCTCTTGATGTAGCGCTAAGCAGTGACTGGCGAGATACACTGTCCTTGAAAGGGGTTGCCAAGCTTCCCAAAATTACGAATCTCCAGAAATCTCAGCAACAATTTTTTCACCCAAACTGGATGATACTTTCAGGTAATGATCAGTACACTAAGCCCACTTGGTTCCCCAAATTTCGTTCTTCTATGTTGAAGCGTTCGTTTCCAGTAACAGTTTGAATCTTGGCGTTTCACTCTGTTTCCTCCAATATTGATAGGTGTACGTGGAACTCTAAATCAAACACGGTTTGTGCTAGCTTCTTCAAACTTGACACGATAATGTAGTTTCAAGTTCTGTCTCTAGGTTTTGTTTCCTCTTGATGTAGCCCTAAGCAGTGACTGGCGAGATACACTGTCCTTGAAAGGGGTTGCCAAGCTTCCCAAAATTACGAATCTCCAGAAATCTCAGCAACTATTTTTTCACCCAAACTGGATGATACTTTCAGGTAATGATCAGTACACTAAGCCCACTTGGTTCCCCAAATTTCGTTCTTCTATGTTGAAGCGTTCGTTTCCAGTAACAGTTTGAATCTTGGCGTTTCACTCTGTTTCCTCCAATATTGATAGGTGTACGTGGAACTCTAAATCAAACACGGTTTGTGCTAGCTTCTTCAAACTTGACACGATAATGTAGTTTCAAGTTCTGTCTCTAGGTTTTGTTTCCTCTTGATGTAGCCCTAAGCAGTGACTGGCGAGATACACTGTCCTTGAAAGGGGTTGTCAAGCTACCCAAAATTACGAATCTCCAGAAATCTCAGCAACTATTTTTTCACCCAAACTGGATGATACTTTCAGGTAATGATCAGTACACTAAGCCCAGTTGGTTCCCCAAATTTCGTTCTTCTATGTTGAACCGTTCGTTTCCAGTAACAGTTTGAATTTTGGCGTTTCACTCTGTTTTCTCCTATATTGATAGATGTATGTGGAACTCTATATCAAACACGGTTTGTGCTAGCTTCTTGAAACTTGACACGATAATGTAGTTTCAAGTTCTGTCTCTAGGTTTGTTTCCTCTTGATGTAGCCCTAAGCAGTGACTGGCGAGATACACTGTCCTTGAAAGGGGTTGCCAAGCTTCCCAAAATTACGAATCTCCAGAAATCTCAGCAACTATTTTTTCACCCAAACTGGATGATACTTTCAGGTAATGATCAGTTACTAAGCCCACTTGGTTCCCCAAATTTCGTTCTTCTATGTTGAAGCGTTCGTTTCCAGTAACAGTTTGAATTTTGGCGTTTCACTCTGTTTTCTCCTATATTGAGAGATGTATGTGGAACTCTAAATCAAACACGGTTTGTGCTAGCTTCTTGAAACTTGACACGATAATGTAGTTTCAAGTTCTGTCTCTAGGTTTGTTTCCTCTTGATGTAGCCCTAAGCAGTGACTGGCGAGATACACTGTCCTTGAAAGGGGTTGCCAAGCTTCCCAAAATTACGAATCTCCAGAAATCTCAGCAACTATTTTTTCACCCAAACTGGATAATACTTTCAGGTAATGATCAGTACACTAAGCCCAGTTGGTTCCCCAAATTTCGTTCTTCTATGTTGAAGCGTTCGTTTCCAGTAACAGTTTGAATTTTGGCGTTTCACTCTGTTTTCTCCTATATTGATAGATGTATGTGGAACTCTAAATCAAACACGGTTGTGCTAGCTTCTTGAAACTTGACACGATAATATAGTTTCAAGTTCTATCTCTAGGTTTTGTTTCCTCTTGATGTAGCCCTAAGCAGTGACTGGCGAGATACACTGTCCTTGAAAGGGGTTGCCAAGCTACCCAAAATTACGAATCTCCAGAAATCTCAGCAACTATTTTTTCACCCAAACTGGATGATACTTTCAGGTAATGATCAGTACACTAAGCCCAGTTGGTTCCCCAAATTTCGTTCTTCTATGTTGAAGCGTTCGTTTCCAGTAACAGTTTGAATTTTGGCGTTTCACTCTGTTTTCTCCTATATTGAGAGATGTATGTGGAACTCTAAATCAAACACGGTTTGTGCTAGCTTCTTGAAACTTGACACGATAATGTAGTTTCAAGTTCTGTCTCTAGGATTTGTTTCCTCTTGATGTAGCCCTAAGCAGTGACTGGCGAGATACACTGTCCTTGAAAGGGGTTGCCAGGTTCCCAAAATTACGAATCTCCAGAAATCTCAGCAACTATTTTTTCACCCAAACTGGATGATACTTTCAGGTAATGATCAGTACACTAAGCCCACTTGGTTCCCCAAATTTCGTTCTTCTATGTTGAAGCGTTCGTTTCCAGTAACAGTTTTAATCTTGGCGTTTCACTCTGTTTCCTCCAATATTGATAGGTGTACGTGGAACTCTAAATCAAACACGGTTTGTGCTAGCTTCTTCAAACTTGACACGATAATGTAGTTTCAAGTTCTGTCTCTAGGTTTTGTTTCCTCTTGATGTAGCCCTAAGCAGTGACTGGCGAGATACACTGTCCTTGAAAGGGGTTGCCAAGCTACCCAAAATTACGAATCTCCAGAAATCTCAGCAACTATTTTTTCACCCAAACTGGATGATACTTTCAGGTAATGATCAGTACACTAAGCCCAGTTGGTACCGCAAATTTCGTTCTTCTATGTTGAAGCGTTCGTTTCCAGTAACAGTTTGAATTTTGGCGTTTCACTCTGTTTTCTCCTATATTGATAGATGTATGTGGAACTCTAAATCAAACACGGTTTGTGCTAGCTTCTTGAAACTTGACACGATAATGTAGTTTCAAGTTCTATCTCTAGGTTTTGTTTCCTCTTGATGTAGCCCTAAGCAGTGACTGGCGAGATACACTGTCCTTGAAAGGGGTTGCCAAGCTTCCCAAAATTAAGAATCTCCAGAAATCTCAGCAACTATTTTTTCACCCAAACTGCATGATACTTTCAGGTAATGATCAGTACACTAAGCCCACTTGGTTCCCCAAATTTCGTTCTTCTATGTTGAAGCGTTCGTTTCCAGTAACAGTTTGAATGTTGGCGTTTCACTCTGTTTTCTCCTATATTGATAGATGTATGTGGAACTCTAAATCAAACACGGTTTGTGCTAGCTTTTTGAAACTTGACACGATAATGTAGTTTCAAGTCCTCTCTCGAGGTTTTGTTTCCTCTTGATGTAGCCCTAAGCAGTGACTGGCGAGATACACTGTCCTTGAAAGGGGTTGCCAAGCTTCCCAAAATTACGAATCTCCAGAAATCTCAGCAACTATTTTTTCACCCAAACTGGATGATACTTTCAGGTAATGATCAGTACACTAAGCCCACTTGGTTCCCCAAATTTCGTTCTTCTATGTTGAACCGTTCGTTTCCAGTAACAGTTTGAATTTTGGCGTTTCACTCTGTTTTCTCCTATATTGATAGATGTATGTGGAACTCTAAATCAAACACGGTTTGTGCTAGCTTTTTGAAACTTGACACGATAATATAGTTTCAAGTTCTATCTCGAGGTTTTGCTTCCTCTTGATGTAGCCCTAAGCAGTGACTGGCGAGATACACTGTCCTTGAAAGGGGTTGCCAAGCTTCCCAAAATTACGAATCTCCAGAAATCTCAGAAACTATTTTTTCACCCAAACTGGATGATACTTTCAGGTAATGATCAGTACACTAAGCCCACTTGGTTCCCCAAATTTCGTTCTTCTATGTTGAACCGTTCGTTTCCAGTAACAGTTTGAATTTTGGCGTTTCACTCTGTTTTCTCCTATATTGATAGATGTATGTGGAACTCTATATCAAATACGGTTTGTGCTAGCTTCTTGAAACTTGACACGATAATGTAGTTTCAAGTTCTGTCTCTAGGTTTGTTTCCTCTTGATGTAGCCCTAAGCAGTGACTGGCGAGATACACTGTCCTTGAAAGGGGTTGCCAAGCTTCCCAAAATTACGAATCTCCAGAAATCTCAGCAACTATTTTTTCACCCAAACTGGATGATACTTTCAGGTAATGATCAGTACACTAAGCCCACTTGGTTCCCCAAATTTCGTTCTTCTATGTTGAAGCATTCGTTTCCAGTAACAGTTTGAATTTTGGCGTTTCACTGTTTTCTCCTATATTGATAGATGTATGTGGAACTCTAAATCAAACACGGTTTGTGCTAGCTTCTTGAAACTTGACACGATAATGTAGTTTCAAGTTCTGTCTCTAGGTTTGTTTCCTCTTGATGTAGCCCTAAGCAGTGACTGGCGAGATACACTGTCCTTGAAAGGGGTTGCCAAGCTTCCCAAAATTACGAATCTCCAGAAATCTCAGAAACTACATTTTCACCCAAACTGGATGATACTTTCAGGTAATGATCAGTACACTAAGCCCACTTGGTTCCCCAAATTTCGTTCTTCTATGTTGAAGCGTTCGTTTCCAGTAACAGTTTGAATGTTGGCGTTTCACTCTGCTTTCTCCTATATTGATAGACGTATGTGGAACTCTAAATCAAACACGGTTTGTGCTAGCTTCTTGAAACTTGACACAATAATGTAGTTTCAAGTTCTGTCTCTAGGTTTTGTTTCCTCTTGATGTTGCCCTAAGCAGTGACTGGCGAGATACACTGTCCTTGAAAGGGGTTGCCAAGCTACCCAAAATTACGAATCTCCAGAAATCTAGCAACTATTTTTTCACCCAAACTGGATGATAGTTTCAGGTAATGATCAGTACACTAAGCCCAGTTGGTTCCCCAAATTTCGTTCTTCTATGTTGAAGCGTTCGTTTCCAGTAACAGTTTGAATTTTGGCGTTTCACTCTGTTTTCTCCTATATTGATAGATGTATGTGGAACTCTAAATCAAACACGGTTGTGCTAGCTTCTTGAAACTTGACACGATAATATAGTTTCAAGTTCTGTCTCTAGGTTTTGTTTCCTCTTGATGTAGCCCTAAGCAGTGACTGGCGAGATACACTGTCCTTGAAAGGGGTTGCCAAGCTTCCCAAAATTACGAATCTCCAGAAATCTCAGCAACTATTTTTTCACCCAAACTGGATGATACTTTCAGGTAATGATCAGTACACTAAGCCCACTTGGTTCCCCAAATTTCGTTCTTCTATGTTGAAGCGTTCGTTTCCAGTAACAGTTTGAATCTTGGCGTTTCACTCTGTTTCCTCCAATATTGATAGGTGTACGTGGAACTCTAAATCAAACACGGTTTGTGCTAGCTTCTTCAAACTTGACACGATAATGTAGTTTCAAGTTCTGTCTCTAGGTTTTGTTTCCTCTTGATGTAGCCCTAAGCAGTGACTGGCGAGATACACTGTCCTTGAAAGGGGTTGCCAAGCTACCCAAAATTAAGAATCTCCAGAAATCTCAGCAACTATTTTTTCACCCAAACTGGATGATACTTTCAGGTAATGATCAGTACACTAAGCCCACTTGGTTCCCCAAATTTCGTTCTTCTATGTTGAAGCGTTCGTTTCCAGTAACAGTTTGAATGTTGGCGTTTCACTCTGCTTTCTCCTATATTGATAGACGTATGTGGAACTCTAAATCAAACACGGTTTGTGCTAGCTTCTTGAAACTTGACACGATAATGTAGTTTCAAGTTCTGTCTCTAGGTTTTGTTTCCTCTTGATGTTGCCCTAAGCAGTGACTGGCGAGATACACTGTCCTTGAAAGGGGTTGCCAAGCTACCCAAAATTACGAATCTCCAGAAATCTAGCAACTATTTTTTCACCCAAACTGGATGATACTTTCAGGTAATGATCAGTACACTAAGCCCAGTTGGTTCCCCAAATTTCGTTCTTCTATGTTGAAGCGTTCGTTTCCAGTAACAGTTTGAATTTTGGCGTTTCACTCTGTTTTCTCCTATATTGATAGATGTATGTGGAACTCTAAATCAAACACGGTTGTGCTAGCTTCTTGAAACTTGACACGATAATATAGTTTCAAGTTCTGTCTCTAGGTTTTGTTTCCTCTTGATGTAGCCCTAAGCAGTGACTGGCGAGATACACTGTCCTTGAAAGGGGTTGCCAAGCTTCCCAAAATTACGAATCTCCAGAAATCTCAGCAACTATTTTTTCACCCAAACTGGATGATACTTTCAGGTAATGATCAGTACACTAAGCCCACTTGGTTCCCCAAATTTCGTTCTTCTATGTTGAAGCGTTCGTTTCCAGTAACAGTTTGAATCTTGGCGTTTCACTCTGTTTCCTCCAATATTGATAGGTGTACGTGGAACTCTAAATCAAACACGTTTTGTGCTAGCTTCTTGAAACTTGACACGATAATGTAGTTTCATGTTCTGTCTCTAGGTTTGTTTCCTCTTGATGTAGCCCTAAGCAGTGACTGGCGAGATACACTGTCCTTGAAAGGGGTTGCCAAGCTTCCCAAAATTACGAATCTCCAGAAATCTCAGAAACTATTTTTTCACCCAAACTGGATGATACTTTCAGGTAATGATCAGTACACTAAGCCCACTTGGTTCCCCAAATTTCGTTCTTCTATGTTGAAGCGTTCGTTTCCAGTAACAGTTTGAATGTTGGCGTTTCACTCTGCTTTCTCCTATATTGATAGACGTATGTGGAACTCTAAATCAAACACGGTTTGTGCTAGCTTCTTGAAACTTGACACGATAATGTAGTTTCAAGTTCTGTCTCTAGGTTTTGTTTCCTCTTGATGTTGCCCTAAGCAGTGACTGGCGAGATACACTGTCCTTCAAAGGGGTTGCCAAGCTACCCAAAATTACGAATCTCCAGAAATCTAGCAACTATTTTTTCACCCAAACTGGATGATACTTTCAGGTAATGATCAGTACACTAAGCCCAGTTGGTTCCCCAAATTTCGTTCTTCTATGTTGAAGCGTTCGTTTCCAGTAACAGTTTGAATCTTGGCGTTTCACTCTGTTTCCTCCAATATTGATAGGTGTACGTGGAACTCTAAATCAAACACGGTTTGTGCTAGCTTCTTCAAACTTGACACGATAATGTAGTTTCAAGTTCTGTCTCTAGGTTTTGTTTCCTCTTGATGTAGCCCTAAGCAGTGACTGGCGAGATACACTGTCCTTGAAAGGGGTTTCCAAGCTTCCCAAAATTACGAATCTCCAGAAATCTCAGCAACTATTTTTTCACCCAAACTGGATGATACTTTCAGGTAATGATCAGTACACTAAGCCCACTTGGTTCCCCAAATTTCGTTCTTCTATGTTGAAGCGTTCGTTTCCAGTAACAGTTTGAATCTTGGCGTTTCACTCTGTTTCCTCCAATATTGATAGGTGTACGTGGAACTCTAAATCAAACACGGTTTGTGCTAGCTTCTTCAAACTTGAAACGATAATGTAGTTTCAAGTTCTGTCTCTAGGTTTTGTTTCCTCTTGATGTAGCCCTAAGCAGTGACTGGCGAGATACACTGTCCTTGAAAGGGGTTGCCAAGCTACCCAAAATTACGAATCTCCAGAAATCTCAGCAACTATTTTTTCACCCAAACTGGATGATACTTTCAGGTAATGATCAGTACACTAAGCCCAGTTGGTTCCCCAAATTTCGTTCTTCTATGTTGAATCGTTCGTTTCCAGTAACAGTTTGAATTTTGGCGTTTCACTCTGTTTTCTCCTATATTGATAGATGTATGTGGAACTCTAAATCAAACACGGTTTGTGCTAGCTTCTTGAAACTTGACACGATAATGTAGTTTCAAGTTCTACCTCTAGGTTTTGTTTCCTCTTGATGTAGCCCTAAGCAGTGACTGGCGAGATACACTGTCCTTGAAAGGGGTTGCCAAGCTTCCCAAAATTACGAATCTCCAGAAATCTCAGCAACTATTTTTTCACCCAAACTGGATGATACTTTCAGGTAATGATCAGTACACTAAGCCCACTTGGTTCCCCAAATTTCGTTCTTCTATGTTGAAGCGTTCGTTTCCAGTAACAGTTTGAATGTTGGCGTTTCACTCTGTTTTCTCCTATATTGAAAGATGTATGTGGAACTCTAAATCAAACACGGTTTGTGCTAGCTTTTTGAAACTTGACACGATAATGTAGTTTCAAGTTCTATCTCGAGGTTATGTTTCCTCTTGATGTAGCCCTAAGCAGTGACTGGCGAGATACACTGTCCTTGAAAGGGGTTGCCAAGCTTCCCAAAATTACGAATCTCCAGAAATCTCAGAAACTATTTTTTCACCCAAACTGGATGATACTTTCAGGTAATGATCAGTACACTAAGCCCACTTGGTTCCCCAAATTTCGTTCTTCTATGTTGAACCGTTCGTTTCCAGTAACAGTTTGAATTTTGGCGTTTCACTCTGTTTTCTCCTATATTGATAGATGTATGTGGAACTCTAAATCAAACACGGTTTGTGCTAGCTTTTTGAAACTTGACACGATAATATAGTTTCAATTTCTATCTCGAGGTTTTGTTTCCTCTTGATGTAGCCCTAAGCAGTGACTGGCGAGATACACTGTCCTTGAAAGGGGTTGCCAAGATTCCCAAAATTACGAATCTCCAGAAATCTCAGAAACTATTTTTTCACCCAAACTGGATGATACTTTCAGGTAATGATAAGTACACTAAGCCCACTTGGTTCCCCAAATTTCGTTCTTCTATGTTGAACCGTTCGTTTCCAGTAACAGTTTGAATTTTGGCGTTTCACTCTGTTTTCTCCTATATTGATAGATGTATGTGGAACTCTATATCAAACACGGTTTGTGCTAGCTTCTTGAAACTTGACACGATAATGTAGTTTCAAGTTCTGTCTCTAGGTTTGTTTCCTCTTGATGTAGCCCTAAGCAGTGACTGGCGAGATACACTGTCCTTGAAAGGGGTTGCCAAGCTTCCCAAAATTACGAATCTCCAGAAATCTCAGCAACTATTTTTTCACCCAAACTGGATGATACTTTCAGGTAATGATCAGTACACTAAGCCCACTTGGTTCCCCAAATTTCGTTCTTCTATGTTGAAGCGTTCGTTTCCAGTAACAGTTTGAATTTTGGTGTTTCACTGTTTTCTCCTATATTGATAGATGTATGTGGAACTCTAAATCAAACACGGTTTGTGCTAGCTTCTTGAAACTTGACACGATAATGTAGTTTCAAGTTCTGTCTCTAGGTTTGTTTCCTCTTTATGTAGCCCTAAGCAGTGACTGGCGAGATACACTGTCCTTGAAAGTGGTTGCCAAGCTTCCCAAAATTACGAATCTCCAGAAATCTCAGAAACTATTTTTTCACCCAAACTGGATGATACTTTCAGGTAATGATCAGTACACTAAGCCCACTTGGTTCCCCAAATTTCGTTCTTCTATGTTGAAGCGTTCGTTTCCAGTAACAGTTTGAATGTTGGCGTTTCACTCTGCTTTCTCCTATATTGATAGACGTATGTGGAACTCTAAATCAAACACGGTTTGTGCTAGCTTCTTCAAACTTGACACGATAATGTAGTTTCAAGTTCTGTCTCTAGGTTTTGTTTCCTCTTGATGTTGCCCTAAGCAGTGACTGGCGAGATACACTGTCCTTGAAAGGGGTTGCCAAGCTACCCAAAATTACGAATCTCCAGAAATCTAGCAACTATTTTTTCACCCAAACTGGATGATACTTTCAGGTAATGATCAGTACACTAAGCCCAGTTGGTTCCCCAAATTTCGTTCTTCTATGTTGAAGCGTTCGTTTCCAGTAACAGTTTGAATTTTGGCGTTTCACTCTGTTTTCTCCTATATTGATAGATGTATGTGGAACTCTAAATCAAACACGGTTGTGCTAGCTTCTTGAAACTTGACACGATAATATAGTTTCAAGTTCTGTCTCTAGGTTTTGTTTCCTCTTGATGTAGCCCTAAGCAGTGACTGGCGAGATACACTGTCCTTGAAAGGGGTTGCCAAGCTTCCCAAAATTACGAATCTCCAGAAATCTCAGCAACTATTTTTTCACCCAAACTGGATGATACTTTCAGGTAATGATCAGTACACTAAGCCCACTTGGTTCCCCAAATTTCGTTCTTCTATGTTGAAGCGTTCGTTTCCAGTAACAGTTTGAATCTTGGCGTTTCACTCTGTTTCCTCCAATATTGATAGGTGTACGTGGAACTCTAAATCAAACACGGTTTGTGCTAGCTTCTTCAAACTTGACACGATAATGTAGTTTCAAGTTCTGTCTCTAGGTTTTGTTTCCTCTTGATGTAGCCCTAAGCAGTGACTGGCGAGATACACTGTCCTTGAAAGGGGTTGCCAAGCTTCCCAAAATTACGAATCTCCAGAAATCTCAGCAACTATTTTTTCACCCAAACTGGATGATACTTTCAGGTAATGATCAGTACACTAAGCCCACTTGGTTCCCCAAATTTCGTTCTTGTATGTTGAAGCGTTCGTTTCCAGTAACAGTTTGAATCTTGGCGTTTCACTCTGTTTCCTCCAATATTGATAGGTGTACGTGGAACTCTAAATCAAACACGGTTTGTGCTAGCTTCTTCAAACTTGACACGATAATGTAGTTTCAAGTTCTGTCTCTAGGTTTTGTTTCCTCTTGATGTAGCCCTAAGCAGTGACTGGCGAGATACACTGTCCTTGAAAGGGGTTGCCAAGCTACCCAAAATTACGAATCTCCAGAAATCTCAGCAACTATTTTTTCACCCAAACTGGATGATACTTTCAGGTAATGATCAGTACACTAAGCCCAGTTGATTCCCCAAATTTCGTTCTTCTATGTTGAAGCGTTCGTTTCCAGTAACAGTTTGAATTTTGGCGTTTCACTCTGTTTTCTCCTATATTGATAGATGTATGTGGAACTCTAAATCAAACACGGTTTGTGCTAGCTTCTTGAAACTTCACACGATAACGTAGTTTCAAGTTCTATCTCTAGGTTTTGTTTCCTCTTGATGTAGCCCTAAGCAGTGACTGGCGAGATACACTGTCCTTGAAAGGGGTTGCCAAGCTTCCCAAAATTACGAATCTCCAGAAATCTCAGCAACTATTTTTTCACCCAAACTGGATGATACTTTCAGGTAATGATCAGTACACTAAGCCCACTTGGTTCCCCAAATTTCGTTCTTCTATGTTGAAGCGTTCGTTTCCAGTAACAGTTTGAATGTTGGCGTTTCACTCTGTTTTCTCCTATATTGATAGACGTATATGGAACTCTAAATCAAACACGGTTTGTGCTAGCTTCGTGAAACTTGACACGATAATGTAGTTTCAAGTTCTCTCTCTAGGTTTTGTTTCCTCTTCATGTTGCCCTAAGCAGTGACTGGCGAGATACACTGTCCTTGAAAGGGGTTGCCAAGCTTCCCAAAATTACGAATCTCCAGAAATCTCAGAAACTATTTTTTCACCCAAACTGGATGATACTTTCAGGTAATGATCAGTACACTAAGCCCACTTGGTTCCCCAAATTTCGTTCTTCTATGTTGAATCGTTCGTTTCCAGTAACAGTTTGAATTTTGGCGTTTCACTCTGTTTCCTCCAATATTGATAGGTGTACGTGGAACTCTAAATCAAACACGGTTTGTGCTAGCTTCTTCAAACTTGACACGATAATGTAGTTTCAAGTTCTGTCTCTAGGTTTTGTTTCCTCTTGATGTAGCCCTAAGCAGTGACTGGCGAGATACACTGTCCTTGAAAGGGGTTGCCAAGCTACCCAAAATTACGAATCTCCAGAAATCTCAGCAACTATTTTTACACCCAAACTGGATGATACTTTCAGGTAATGATCAGTACATTAAGCCCACTTGGTTCCCCAAATTTCGTTCTTCTATGTTGAAGCGTTCGTTTCCAGTAACAGTTTGAATTTTGGCGTTTCACTCTGTTTTCTCCTATATTGATAGATGTATGTGGAACTCTAAATCAAACACGGTTTGTGCTAGCTTCTTGAAACTTGACACGATAATGTACTTTCAAGTTCTATCTCTAGGTTTTGTTTCCTCTTGATGTAGCCCTAAGCAGTGACTGGCGAGATACACTGTCCTTGAAAGGGGTTGCCAAGCTTCCCAAAATTACGAATCTCCAGAAATCTCAGCAACTATTTTTTCACCCAAACTGGATGATACTTTCAGGTAATGATCAGTACACTAAGCCCAGTTGGTTCCCCAAATTTCATTCTTCTATGTTGAAGCGTTCGTTTCCAGTAACAGTTTGAATGTTGGCGTTTCACTCTGTTTTCTCCTATATTGATAGATGTATGTGGAACTCTAAATCAAACACGGTTTGTGCTAGCTTTTTGAAACTTGACACGATAATGTAGTTTCACGTTCTATCTCGAGGTTTTGTTTCCTCTTGATGTAGCCCTAAGCAGTGACTGGCGAGATACACTGTCCTTGAAAGGGGTTGCCAAGCTTCCCAAAATTACGAATCTCCAGAAATCTCAGAAACTATTTTTTCACCCAAACTGGATGATACTTTCAGGTAATGATCAGTACACTAAGCCCACTTGGTTCCCCAAATTTCGTTCTTCTATGTTGAAGCGTTCGTTTCCAGTAACAGTTTGAATTTTGGCGTTTCACTCTGTTTTCTCCTATATTGATAGATGTATGTGGAACTCTAAATCAAACACGGTTTGTGCTAGCTTCTTGAAACTTGACACGATAATGTAGTTTCAAGTTCTGTCTCTAGGTTTTGTTTCCTCTTGATGTAGCCCTAAGCAGTGACTGGCGAGATACACTGTCCTTGAAAGTGTTTGCCAAGCTTCCCAAAATTACGAATCTCCAGAAATCTCAGAAACTATTTTTTCACCCAAACTGGATGATACTTTCAGGTAATGATCAGTACACTAAGCCCACTTGGTTCCCCAAATTTCGTTCTTCTATTTTGAAGCGTTCGTTTCCAGTAACAGTTTGAATTTTGGCGTTTCACTCTGTTTCCTCCTATATTGATAGATGTATGTGGAACTCTAAATCAAACACGGTTGTGCTAGCTTCTTGAAACTTGACACGATAATATAGTTTCAAGTTCTATCTCTAGGTTTTGTTTCCTCTTGATGTAGCCCTAAGCAGTGACTGGCGAGATACACTGTCCTTGAAAGGGGTTGCCAAGCTTCCCAAAATTACGAATCTCCAGAAATCTCAGCAACTATTTTTTCACCCAAACTGGATGATACTTTCAGGTAATGATCAGTACACTAAGCCCAGTTGGTTCCCCAAATATCGTTCTTCTATGTTGAAGCGTTCGTTTCCAGTAACAGTTTGAATTTTGGCGTTTCACTCTGTTTTCTCCTATATTGAGAGATGTATGTGGAACTCTAAATCAAACACGGTTTGTGCTAGCTTCTTCAAACTTGACACGATAATGTAGTTTCAAGTTCTGTCTCGAGGTTTTGTTACCTCTTGATGTAGCCCTAAGCAGTGACTGGCGAGATACACTGTCCTTGAAAGGGGTTGCCAAGCTTCCCAAAATTACGAATCTCCAGAAATCTCAGCAACTATTTTTTCACCCAAACTGGATGATACTTTCAGGTAATGATCAGTACACTAAGCCCACTTGGTTCCCCAAATTTCGTTCTTCTATGTTGAAGCGTTCGTTTCCAGTAACAGTTTGAATCTTGGCGTTTCACTCTGTTTCCTCCAATATTGATAGGTGTACGTGGAACTCTAAATCAAACACGGTTTGTGCTAGCTTCTTCAAACTTGACACGATAATGTAGTTTCAAGTTCTGTCTCTAGGTTTTGTTTCCTCTTGATGTAGCCCTAAGCAGTGACTGGCGAGATACACTGTCCTTGAAAGGGGTTGCCAAGCTTCCCAAAATTACAAATCTCCGGAAATCTCAGCAACTATTTTTTCACCCAAACTGGATGATACTTTCAGGTAATGATCAGTACACTAAGCCCAGTTGGTTCCCCAAATTTCGTTCTTCTATGTTGAAGCGTTCGTTTCCAGTAACAGTTTGAATTTTGGCGTTTCACTCTGTTTTCTCCTATATTGATAGATGTATGTGGAACTCTAAATCAAACAAGGTTTGTGCTAGCTTCTTGAAACTTGACACGATAATGTAGTTTCAAGTTCTATCTCTAGGTTTTGTTTCCTCTTGATGTAGCCCTAAGCAGTGACTGGTGAGATACACTGTCCTTGAAAGGGGTTGCCAAGCTTCCCAAAATTACGAATCTCCAGAAATCTCAGCAACTATTTTTTCACCCAAACTGGATGATACTTTCAGGTAATGATCAGTACACTAAGCCCACTTGGTTCCCCAAATTTCGTTCTTCTATGTTGAAGCGTTCGTTTCCAGTAACAGTTTGAATGTTGGCGTTTCACTCTGTTTTCTCCTATATTGATAGATGTATGTGGAACTCTAAATCAAACACGGTTTGTGCTAGCTTCTTGAAACTTGACACGATAATGTAGTTTCAAGTTCTATCTCGAGGTTTTGTTTCCTCTTGATGTAGCCCTAAGCAGTGACTGGCGAGATACACTGTCCTTGAAAGGGGTTGCCAAGCTTCCCAAAATTACGAATCTCCAGAAATCTCAGAAACTATTTTTTCACCCAAACTGGATGATACTTTCAGGTAATGATCAGTACACTAAGCCCACTTGGTTCCCCAAATTTCGTTCTTCTATGTTGAAGCGTTCGTTTCCAGTAACAGTTTGAATTTTGGCGTTTCACTCTGTTTTCTCCTATATTGATAGATGTATGTGGAACTCTAAATCAAACACGGTTGTGCTAGCTTCTTGAAACTTGACACGATAATATAGTTTCAAGTTCTATCTCTAGGTTTTGTTTCCTCTTGATGTAGCCCTAAGCAGTGACTGGCGAGATACACTGTCCTTGAAAGGGGTTGCCAAGCTTCCCAAAATTACGAATCTCCAGAAATCTCAGCAACTATTTTTTCACCCAAACTGGATGATACTTTCAGGTAATGATCAGTACACTAAGCCCAGTTGGTTCCCCAAATTTCGTTCTTCTATGTTGAAGCGTTCGTTTCCAGTAACAGTTTGAATTTTGGCGTTTCACTCTGTTTTCTCCTATATTGAGAGATGTATGTGGAACTCTAAATCAATCACGGTTTGTGCTAGCTTCTTGAAACTTGACACGATAATGTAGTTTCAAGTTCTGTCTCGAGGTTTTGTTACCTCTTGATGTAGCCCTAAGCAGTGACTGGCGAGATACACTGTCCTTGAAAGGGGTTGCCAAGCTTCCCAAAATTACGAATCTCCAGAAATCTCAGCAACTATTTTTTCACCCAAACTGGATGATACTTTCAGGTAATGATCAGTACACTAAGCCCACTTGGTTCCCCAAATTTCGTTCTTCTATGTTGAAGCGTTCGTTTCCAGTAACAGTTTGAATCTTGGCGTTTCACTCTGTTTCCTCCAATATTGATAGGTGTACGTGGAACTCTAAATCAAACACGGTTTGTGCTAGCTTCTTCAAACTTGACACGATAATGTAGTTTCAAGTTCTGTCTCTAGGTTTTGTTTCCTCTTGATGTAGCCCTAAGCAGTGACTGGCGAGATACACTGTCCTTGAAAGGGGTTGCCAAGCTTCCCAAAATTACAAATCTCCAGAAATCTCAGCAACTATTTTTTCACCCAAACTGGATGATACTTTCAGGTAATGATCAGTACACTAAGCCCAGTTGGTTCCCCAAATTTCGTTCTTCTATGTTGAAGCGTTCGTTTCCAGTAACAGTTTGAATTTTGGCGTTTCACTCTGTTTTCTCCTATATTGATAGATGTATGTGGAACTCTAAATCAAACACGGTTTGTGCTAGCTTCTTGAAACTTGACACGATAATGTAGTTTCAAGTTCTATCTCTAGGTTTTGTTTCCTCTTGATGTAGCCCTAAGCAGTGACTGGCGAGATACACTGTCCTTGAAAAAGGTTGCCAAGCTTCCCAAAATTACGAATCTCCAGAAATCTCAGCAACTATTTTTTCACCCAAACTGGATGATACTTTCAGGTAATGATCAGTACACTAAGCCCACTTGGTTCCCCAAATTTCGTTCTTCTATGTTGAAGCGTTCGTTTCCAGTAACAGTTTGAATTTTGGCGTTTCACTCTATTTCCTCCAATATTGATAGGTGTACATGGAACTCTATATCAAACACGGTTTGTGCTAGCTTCTTGAAACTTGACACGATAATGTAGTTTCAAGTTCTGCCTCTAGGTTTGTTTCCTCTTGATGTAGCCCTAAGCAGTGACTGGCGAGATACACTGTCCTTGAAAGGGGTTGCCAAGCTTCCCAAAATTACGAATCTCCAGAAATCTCAGAAACAATTTTTTCACCCAAACTGGATGATACTTTCAGGTAATGATCAGTACACTAAGCCCAGTTGGTTCCCCAAATTTCGTTCTTCTATGTTGAACCGTTCGTTTCCAGTAACAGTTTGAATTTTGGCGTTTCACTCTGTTTTCTCCTATATTGAGAGATGTATGTGGAACTCTAAATCAAACACGGTTTGAGCTAGCTTCTTGAAACTTGACACGATAATGTAGTTTCAAGTTCTGTCTCGAGGTTTTGTTACCTCTTGATGTAGCCCTAAGCAGTGACTGGCGAGATACACTGTCCTTGAAAGGGGTTGCCAAGCTTCCCAAAATTACGAATCTCCAGAAATCTCAGCAACTATTTTTTCACCCAAACTGGATGATACTTTCAGGTAATGATCAGTACACTAAGCCCACTTGGTTCCCCAAATTTCGTTCTTCTATGTTGAAGCGTTCGTTTCCAGTAACAGTTTGAATCTTGGCGTTTCACTCTGTTTCCTCCAATATTGATAGGTGTACGTGGAACTCTAAATCAAACACGGTTTGTGCTAGCTTCTTCAAACTTGACACGATAATGTAGTTTCAAGTTCTGTCTCTAGGTTTTGTTTCCTCTTGATGTAGCCCTAAGCAGTGACTGGCGAGATACACTGTCCTTGAAAGGGGTTGCCAAGCTTCCCAAAATTACAAATCTCCAGAAATCTCAGCAACTATTTTTTCACCCAAACTGGATGATACTTTCAGGTAATGATCAGTACACTAAGCCCACTTGGTTCCCCAAATTTCGTTCTTCTATGTTGAAGCGTTCGTTTCCAGTAACAGTTTGAATGTTGGCGTTTCACTCTGTTTTCTCCTATATTGATAGATGTATGTGGAACTCTAAATCAAACACGGTTTGTGCTAGCTTTTTGAAACTTGACACGATAATGTAGTTTCAAGTTCTATCTCGAGGTTTTGTTTCCTCTTGATGTAGCCCTAAGCAGTGACTGGCGAGATACACTGTCCTTGAAAGGGGTTGCCAAGCTTCCCAAAATTACGAATCTCCAGAAATCTCAGAAACAATTTTTTCACCCAAACTGGATGATACTTTCAGGTAATGATCAGTACACTAAGCCCACTTGGTTCCCCAAATTTCGTTCTTCTATGTTGAACCATTCGTTTCCAGTAACAGTTTGAATTTTGGCGTTTCACTCTGTTTTCTCCTATATTGATAGATGTATGTGGAACTCTAAATCAAACACGGTTTGTGCTAGCTTTTTGAAACTTGACACGATAATATAGTTTCAAGTTCTATCTCGTGGTTTTGTTTCCTCTTGATGTAGCCCTAAGCAGTGACTGGCGAGATACACTGTCCTTGAAAGGGGTTGCCAAGCTTCCCAAAATTACGAATCTCCAGAAATCTCAGAAACTATTTTTTCACCCAAACTGGATGATACTTTCAGGTAATGATCAGTACACTAAGCCCACTTGGTTCCCCAAATTTCGTTCTTCTATGTTGAACCGTTCGTTTCCAGTAACAGTTTGAATTTTGGCGTTTCACTCTGTTTTCTCCTATATTGATAGATGTATGTGGAACTCTAAATCAAACACGGTTTGTGCTAGCTTTTTGAAACTTGACACGATAATATAGTTTCAAGTTCTATCTCGAGGTTTTGTTTCCTCTTGATGTAGCCCTAAGCAGTGACTGGCGAGATACACTGTCCTTGAAAGGGGTTGCCAAGCTTCCCAAAATTACGAATCTCCAGAAATCTCAGAAACTATTTTTTCACCCAAACTGGATGATACTTTCAGGTAATGATCAGTACACTAAGCCCACTTGGTTCCTCAAATTTCGTTCTTCTATGTTGAACCGTTCGTTTCCAGTAACAGTTTGAATTTTGGCGTTTCACTCTGTTTTCTCCTATATTGATAGATGTATGTGGAACTCTATATCAAACACGGTTTGTGCTAGCTTCTTGAAACTTGACACGATAATGTAGTTTCAAGTTCTGTCTCTAGGTTTGTTTCCTCTTGATCTAGCCCTAAGCAGTGACTGGCGAGATACACTGTCCTTGAAAGGGGTTGCCAAGCTTCCCAAAATTACGAATCTCCAGAAATCTCAGCAACTATTTTTTCACCCAAACTGGATGATACTTTCAGGTAATGATCAGTACACTAAGCCCACTTGGTTCCCCAAATTTCGTTCTTCTATGTTGAGGCGTTCGTTTCCAGTAACAGTTTGAATTTTGGCGTTTCACTCTGTTTTCTCCTATATTGAGAGATGTATGTGGAACTCTAAATCAAACACGGTTTGTGCTAGCTTCTTGAAACTTGACACGATAATGTAGTTTCAAGTTCTGTCTCTAGGTTTGTTTCCTCTTGATGTAGCCCTAAGCAGTGACTGGCGAGATACACTGTCCTTGAAAGGGGTTGCCAAGCTTCCCAAAATTACGAATCTCCAGAAATCTCAGCAACTATTTTTTCACCCAAACTGGATGATACTTTCAGGTAATGATCAGTACACTAAGCCCAGTTGGTTCCCCAAATTTCGTTCTTCTATGTTGAAGCGTTCGTTTCCAGTAACAGTTTGAATTTTGGCGTTTCACTCTGTTTTCTCCTATATTGATAGATGTATGTGGAACTCTAAATCAAACACGGTTGTGCTAGCTTCTTGAAACTTGACACGATAATATAGTTTCAAGTTATATCTCTAGGTTTTGTTTCCTCTTGATGTAGCCCTAAGCAGTGACTGGCGAGATACACTGTCCTTGAAAGGGGTTGCCAAGCTACCCAAAATTACGAATCTCCAGAAATCTCAGCAACTATTTTTTCACCCAAACTGGATGATACTTTCAGGTAATGATCAGTACACTAAGCCCAGTTGGTTCCCCAAATTTCGTTCTTCTATGTTGAAGCGTTCGTTTCCAGTAACAGTTTGAATTTTGGCGTTTCACTCTGTTTTCTCCTATATTGAGAGATGTATGTGGAACTCTAAATCAAACACGGTTTGTGCTAGCTTCTTGAAACTTGACACGATAATGTAGTTTCAAGTTCTATCTCTAGGTTTTGTTTCCTCTTGATGTAGCCCTAAGCAGTGACTGGCGAGATACACTGTCCTTGAAAGGGGTTGCCAAGCTTCCCAAAATTACGAATCTCCAGAAATCTCAGCAACTATTTTTTCACCCAAACTGGATGATACTTTCAGGTAATGATCAGTACACTAAGCCCACTTGGTTCCCCAAATTTCGTTCTTCTATGTTGAAGCGTTCGTTTCCAGTAACAGTTTGAATCTTGGCGTTTCACTCTGTTTCCTCCAATATTGATAGGTGTACGTGGAACTCTAAATCAAACACGGTTTGTGCTAGCTTCTTCAAACTTGACACGATAATGTAGTTTCAAGTTCTGTCTCTAGGTTTTGTTTCCTCTTGATGTAGCCCTAAGCAGTGACTGGCGAGATACACTGTCCTTGAAAGGGGTTGCCAAGCTTCCCAAAATTACGAATCTCCAGAAATCTCAGCAACTATTTTTTCACCCAAACTGGATGATACTTTCAGGTAATGATCAGTACACTAAGCCCACTTGGTTCCCCAAATTTCGTTCTTCTATGTTGAAGCGTTCGGTCCAGTAACAGTTTGAATCTTGGCATTTCACTCTGTTTTTTCCAATATTGATAGGTGTACGTGGAACTCTAAATCAAACACGGTTTGTGCTAGCTTCTTCAAACTTGACACGATAATGTAGTTTCAAGTTCTGTCTCTAGGTTTTGTTTCCTCTTGATGTAGCCCTAAGCAGTGACTGGCGAGATACACTGTCCTTGAAAGGGGTTGCCAAGCTACCCAAAATTACGAATCTCCAGAAATCTCAGCAACTATTTTTTCACCCAAACTGGATGATACTTTCAGGTAATGATCAGTACACTAAGCCCACTTGGTTCCCCAAATTTCGTTCTTCTATGTTGAAGCGTTCGTTTCCAGTAACAGTTTGAATTTTGGCGTTTCACTCTGTTTTCTCCTATATTGATAGATGTATGTGGAACTCTAAATCAAACACGGTTTGTGCTAGCTTCTTGAAACTTGACACGATAATGTAGTTTCAAGTTCTATCTCTAGGTTTTGTTTCCTCTTGATGTAGCCCTAAGCAGTGACTGGCGAGATACACTGTCCTTGAAAGGGGTTGCCAAGCTTCCCAAAATTACGAATCTCCAGAAATCTCAGCAACTATTTTTTCACCCAAACTGGATGATACTTTCAGGTAATGATCAGTACACTAAGCCCACTTGGTTCCCCAAATTTCGTTCTTCTATGTTGAAGCGTTCGTTTCCAGTAACAGTTTGAATGTTGGCGTTTCACTCTGTTTTCTCCTATATTGATAGATGTATGTGGAACTCTAAATCAAACACGGTTTGTGCTAGCTTTTTGAAACTTGACACGATAATGTAGTTTCCAGTTCTATCTCGAGGTTTTGTTTCCTCTTGATGTAGCCCTAAGCAGTGACTGGCGAGATACACTGTCCTTGAAAGGGGTTGCCAAGCTTCCCAAAATTACGAATCTCCAGAAATCTCAGAAACTATTTTTTCACCCAAACTGGATGATACTTTCAGGTAATGATCAGTACACTAAGCCCACTTGGTTCCCCAAATTTCGTTCTTCTATGTTGAACCGTTCGTTTCCAGTAACAGTTTGAATTTTGGCGTTTCACTCTGTTTTCTCCTATATTGATAGATGTATGTGGAACTGTAAATCAAACACGGTTTGTGCTAGCTTTTTGAAACTTGACACGATAATATAGTTTCAAGTTCTATCTCGAGGTTTTGTTTCCTCTTGATGTAGCCCTAAGCAGTGACTGGCGAGATACACTGTCCTTGAAAGGGGTTGCCAAGCTTCCCAAAATTACGAATCTCCAGAAATCTCAGCAACTATTTTTTCACCCAAACTGGATGATACTTTCAGGTAATGATCAGTACACTAAGCCCAGTTGGTTCCCCAAATTTCGTTCTTCTATGTTGAACCGTTCGTTTCCAGTAACAGTTTGAATTTTGGCGTTTCACTCTGTTTTCTCCTATATTGATAGATGTATGTGGAACTCTATATCAAACAGGGTTTGTGCTAGCTTCTTGAAACTTGACACGATAATGTAGTTTCAAGTTCTGTCTCTAGGTTTGTTTCCTCTTGATGTAGCCCTAAGCAGTGACTGGCGAGATACACTGTCCTTGAAAGGGGTTGCCAAGCTTCCCAAAATTACGAATCTCCAGAAATCTCAGCAACTATTTTTTCACCCAAACTGGATGATACTTTCAGGTAATGATCAGTACACTAAGCCCACTTGGTTCCCCAAATTTCGTTCTTCTATGTTGAAGCGTTCGTTTCCAGTAACAGTTTGAATTTTGGCGTTTCACTCTGTTTTCTCCTATATTGAGAGATGTATGTGGAACTCTAAATCAAACACGGTTTGTGCTAGCTTCTTCAAACTTGACACGATAATGTAGTTTCAAGTTCTCTCTCTAGGTTTGTTTCCTCTTGATGTAGCCCTAAGCAGTGACTGGCGAGATACACTGTCCTTGAAAGGGGTAGCCAAGCTTCCCAAAATTACGAATCTCCAGAAATCTCAGCAACTATTTTTTCACCCAAACTGGATGATACTTTCAGGTAATGATCAGTACACTAAGCCCAGTTGGTTCCCCAAATTTCGTTCTTCTATGTTGAAGCGTTCGTTTCCAGTAACAGTTTGAATTTTGGCGTTTCACTCTGTTTTCTCCTATATTGATAGATGTATGTGGAACTCTAAATCAAACACGGTTTGTGCTAGCTTCTTCAAACTTGACACGATAATGTAGTTTCAAGTTCTGTCTCTAGGTTTTGTTTCCTTTGATGTAGCCCTAAGCAGTGACTGGCGAGATACACTGTCCTTGAAAGGGGTTGCCAAGCTTCCCAAAATTACGAATCTCCAGAAATCTCAGCAACTATTTTTTCACCCAAACTGGATGATACTTTCAGGTAATGATCAGTACACTAAGCCCAGTTGGTTCCCCAAATTTCGTTCTTCTATGTTGAAGCGTTCGTTTCCAGTAACAGTTTGAATTTTGGTGTTTCACTCTGTTTTCTCCTATATTGATAGATGTATGTGGAACTCTAAATCAAACACGGTTTGTGCTAGCTTTTTGAAACTTGACACGATAATATAGTTTCAAGTTCTATCTCGAGGTTTTGTTTCCTCTTGATGTAGCCCTAAGCAGTGACTGGCGAGATACACTGTCCTTGAAAGGGGTTGCCAAGCTTCCCAAAATTACGAATCTCCAGAAATCTCAGAAACTATTTTTTCACCCAAACTGGATGATACTTTCAGGTAATGATCAGTACACTAAGCCCACTTGGTTCCCCAAATTTCGTTCTTCTATGTTGAACCGTTCGTTTCCAGTAACAGTTTGAATTTTGGCGTTTCACTCTGTTTTCTCCTATATTGATAGATGTATGTGGAACTCTATATCAAACACGGTTTGTGCTAGCTTCTTGAAACTTGACACGATAATGTAGTTTCAAGTTCTGTCTCTAGGTTTGTTTCCTCTTGATGTAGCCCTAAGCAGTGACTGGCGAGATACACTGTCCTTGAAAGGGGTTGCCAAGCTTCCCAAAATTACGAATCTCCAGAAATCTCAGAAACTATTTTTTCACCCAAACTGGATGATACTTTCAGGTAATGATCAGTACACTAAGCCCACTTGGTTCCCCAAATTTCGTTCTTCTATGTTGAAGCGTTCGTTTCCAGTAACAGTTTGAATGTTGGCGTTTCACTCTGCTTTCTCCTATATTGATAGACGTATGTGGAACTCTAAATCAAACACGGTTTGTGCTAGCTTCTTGAATCTTGACACGATAATGTAGTTTCAAGTTCTGTCTCTAGGTTTTGTTTCCTCTTGATGTTGCCCTAAGCAGTGACTGGCGAGATACACTGTCCTTGAAAGGGGTTGCCAAGCTACCCAAAATTACGAATCTCCAGAAATCTAGCAACTATTTTTTCACCCAAACTGGATGATACTTTCAGGTAATGATCAGTACACTAAGCCCAGTTGGTTCCCCAAATTTCGTTCTTCTATGTTGAAGCGTTCGTTTCCAGTAACAGTTTGAATCTTGGCGTTTCACTCTGTTTCCTCCAATATTGATAGGTGTACGTGGAACTCTAAATCAAACACGGTTTGTGCTAGCTTCTTCAAACTTGACACGATAATGTAGTTTCAAGTTCTGTCTCTAGGTTTTGTTTCCTCTTGATGTAGCCCTAAGCAGTGACTGGCGAGATACACTGTCCTTGAAAGGGGTTGCCAAGCTTCCCAAAATTACGAATCTCCAGAAATCTCAGCAACTATTTTTTCACCCAAACTGGATGATACTTTCAGGTAATGATCAGTACACTAAGCCCAGTTGGTTCCCCAAATTTCGTTCTTCTATGTTGAAGCGTTCGTTTCCAGTAACAGTTTGAATCTTGGCGTTTCACTCTGTTTCCTCCAATATTGATAGGTGTACGTGGAACTCTAAATCAAACACGGTTTGTGCTAGCTTCTTCAAACTTGACACGATAATGTAGTTTCAAGTTCTGTCTCTAGGTTTTGTTTCCTCTTGATGTAGCCCTAAGCAGTGACTGGCGAGATACACTGTCCTTGAAAGGGGTTGCCAAGCTTCCCAAAATTACGAATCTCCAGAAATCTCAGCAACTATTTTTTCACCCAAACTGGATGATACTTTCAGGTAATGATCAGTACACTAAGCCCACTTGGTTCCCCAAATTTCGTTCTTCTATGTTGAAGCGTTCGTTTCCAGTAACAGTTTGAATCTTGGCGTTTCACTCTGTTTCCTCCAATATTGATAGGTGTACGTGGAACTCTAAATCAAACACGGTTTGTGCTAGCTTCTTCAAACTTGACACGATAATGTAGTTTCAAGTTCTGTCTCTAGGTTTTGTTTCCTCTTGATGTAGCCCTAAGCAGTGACTGGCGAGATACACTGTCCTTGAAAGGGGTTGCCAAGCTACCCAAAATTACGAATCTCCAGAAATCTCAGCAACTATTTTTTCACCCAAACTGGATGATACTTTCAGGTAATGATCAGTACACTAAGCCCAGTTGGTTCCCCAAATTTCGTTCTTCTATGTTGAAGCGTTCGTTTCCAGTAACAGTTTGAATTTTGGCGTTTCACTCTGTTTTCTCCTATATTGATAGATGTATGTGGAACTCTAAATCAAACACGGTTTGTGCTAGCTTCTTGAAACTTGACACGATAATGTAGTTTCAAGTTCTATCTCGAGGTTTTGTTTCCTCTTGATGTAGCCCTAAGCAGTGACTGGCGAGATACACTGTCCTTGAAAGGGGTTGCCAAGCTTCCCAAAATTACGAATCTCCAGAAATCTCAGCAACTATTTTTTCACCCAAACTGGATGATACTTTCAGGTAATGATCAGTACACTAAGCACACTTGGTTCCCCAAATTTCGTTCTTCTATGTTGAAGCGTTCGTTTCCAGTAACAGTTTGAATGTTGGCGTTTCACTCTGTTTTCTCCTATATTGATAGATGTATGTGGAACTCTAAATCAAACACGGTTTGTGCTAGCTTTTGAAACTTGACACGATATTGTAGTTTCAAGTTCTACTCGAGGTTTTGTTTCCTCTTGATGTAGCCCTAAGCAGTGACTGGCGAGATACACTGTCCTTGAAAGGGGTTGCCAAGCTTCCCAAAATTACGAATCTCCAGAAATCTCAGAAACTATTTTTTCACCCAAACTGGATGATACTTTCAGGTAATGATCAGTACACTAAGCCCACTTGGTTCCCCAAATTTCGTTCTTCTATGTTGAACCGTTCGTTTCCAGTAACAGTTTGAATTTTGGCGTTTCACTCTGTTTTCTCCTATATTGATAGATGTATGTGGAACTCTATATCAAACACGGTTTGTGCTAGCTTCTTGAAACTTGACACGATAATGTAGTTTCAAGTTCTGTCTCTAGGTTTGTTTCCTCTTGATGTAGCCCTAAGCAGTGACTGGCGAGATACACTGTCCTTGAAAGGGGTTGCCAAGCTTCCCAAAATTACGAATCTCCAGAAATCTCAGAAACTATTTTTTCACCCAAACTGGATGATACTTTCAGGTAATGATCAGTACACTAAGCCCACTTGGTTCCCCAAATTTCGTTCTTCTATGTTGAAGCGTTCGTTTCCAGTAACAGTTTGAATGTTGGCGTTTCACTCTGCTTTCTCCTATATTGATAGACGTATGTGGAACTCTAAATCAAACACGGTTTGTGCTAGCTTCTGGAAACTTGACACGATAATGTAGTTTCAAGTTCTGTCTCTAGGTTTTGTTTCCTCTTGATGTTGCCCTAAGCAGTGACTGGCGAGATACACTGTCCTTGAAAGGGGTTGCCAAGCTACCCAAAATTACGAATCTCCAGAAATCTAGCAACTATTTTTTCACCCAAACTGGATGATACTTTCAGGTAATGATCAGTACACTAAGCCCAGTTGGTTCCCCAAATTTCGTTCTTCTATGTTGAAGCGTTCGTTTCCAGTAACAGTTTGAATTTTGGCGTTTCACTCTGTTTTCTCCTATATTGATAGATGTATGTGGAACTCTAAATCAAACACGGTTGTGCTAGCTTCTTGAAACTTGACACGATAATATAGTTTCAAGTTCTGTCTCTAGGTTTTGTTTCCTCTTGATGTAGCCCTAAGCAGTGACTGGCGAGATACACTGTCCTTGAAAGGGGTTGCCAAGCTTCCCAAAATTACGAATCTCCAGAAATCTCAGCAACTATTTTTTCACCCAAACTGGATGATACTTTCAGGTAATGATCAGTACACTAAGCCCACTTGGTTCCCCAAATTTCGTTCTTCTATGTTGAAGCGTTCGTTTCCAGTAACAGTTTGAATCTTGGCGTTTCACTCTGTTTCCTCCAATATTGATAGGTGTACGTGGAACTCTAAATCAAACACGGTTTGTGCTAGCTTCTTCAAACTTGACACGATAATGTAGTTTCAAGTTCTGTCTCTAGGTTTTGTTTCCTCTTGATGTAGCCCTAAGCAGTGACTGGCGAGATACACTGTCCTTGAAAGGGGTTGCCAAGCTTCCCAAAATTACGAATCTCCAGAAATCTCAGCAACTATTTTTTCACCCAAACTGGATGATACTTTCAGGTAATGATCAGTACACTAAGCCCACTTGGTTCCCCAAATTTCGTTCTTCTATGTTGAAGCGTTCGTTTCCAGTAACAGTTTGAATCTTGGCGTTTCACTCTGTTTCCTCCAATATTGATAGGTGTACGTGGAACTCTAAATCAAACACGGTTTGTGCTAGCTTCTTCAAACTTGACACGATAATGTAGTTTCAAGTTCTGTCTCTAGGTTTTGTTTCCTCTTGATGTAGCCCTAAGCAGTGACTGGCGAGATACACTGTCCTTGAAAGGGGTTGCCAAGCTACCCAAAATTACGAATCTCCAGAAATCTCAGCAACTATTTTTTCACCCAAACTGGATGATACTTTCAGGTAATGATCAGGACACTAAGCCCAGTTGGTTCCCCAAATTTCGTTCTTCTATGTTGAAGCGTTCGTTTCCAGTAACAGTTTGAATTTTGGCGTTTCACTCTGTTTTCTCCTATATTGATAGATGTATGTGGAACTCTAAATCAAACACGGTTTGTGCTAGCTTCTTGAAACTTGACACGATAATGTAGTTTCAAGTTCTATCTCGAGGTTTTGTTTCCTCTTGATGTAGCCCTAAGCAGTGACTGGCGAGATACACTGTCCTTGAAAGGGGTTGCCAAGCTTCCCAAAATTACGAATCTCCAGAAATCTCAGCAACTATTTTTTCACCCAAACTGGATGATACTTTCAGGTAATGATCAGTACACTAAGCACACTTGGTTCCCCAAATTTCGTTCTTCTATGTTGAAGCGTTCGTTTCCAGTAACAGTTTGAATGTTGGCGTTTCACTCTGTTTTCTCCTATATTGATAGATGTATGTGGAACTCTAAATCAAACACGGTTTGTGCTAGCTTTTGAAACTTGACACGATATTGTAGTTTCAAGTTCTACTCGAGGTTTTGTTTCCTCTTGATGTAGCCCTAAGCAGTGACTGGCGAGATACACTGTCCTTGAAAGGGGTTGCCAAGCTTCCCAAAATTACGAATCTCCAGAAATCTCAGAAACTATTTTTTCACCCAAACTGGATGATACTTTCAGGTAATGATCAGTACACTAAGCCCACTTGGTTCCCCAAATTTCGTTCTTGTATGTTGAACCGTTCGTTTCCAGTAACAGTTTGAATGTTGGCGTTTCACTCTGTTTTCTCCTATATTGATAGATGTATGTGGAACTCTAAATCAAACACGGTTTGTGCTAGCTTTTTGAAACTTGACACGATAATATAGTTTCAAGTTCTATCTCGAGGTTTTGTTTCCTCTTGATGTAGCCCTAAGCAGTGACTGGCGAGATACACTGTCCTTGAAAGGGGTTGCCAAGCTTCCCAAAATTACGAATCTCCAGAAATCTCAGAAACTATTTTTTCACCCAAACTGGATGATACTTTCAGGTAATGATCAGTACACTAAGCCCAGTTGGTTCCCCAAATTTCGTTCTTCTATGTTGAAGCGTTCGTTTCCAGTAACAGTTTGAATTTTGGCGTTTCACTCTGTTTTCTCCTATATTGATAGATGTATGTGGAACTCTATATCAAACACGGTTTGTGCTAGCTTCTTGAAACTTGACACGATAATGTAGTTTCAAGTTCTGTCTCTAGGTTTGTTTCCTCTTGATGTAGCCCTAAGCAGTGACTGGCGAGATACACTGTCCTTGAAAGGGGTTGCCAAGATTCCCAAAATTACGAATCTCCAGAAATCTCAGAAACTATTTTTTCACCCAAACTGGATGATACTTTCAGGTAATGATCAGTACACTAAGCCCACTTGGTTCCCCAAATTTCGTTCTTCTATGTTGAAGCGTTCGTTTCCAGTAACAGTTTGAATGTTGGCGTTTCACTCTGCTTTCTCCTATATTGATAGACGTATGTGGAACTCTAAATCAAACACGGTTTGTGCTAGCTTCTTGAAACTTGACACGATAATGTAGTTTCAAGTTCTGTCTCTAGGTTTTGTTTCCACTTGATGTTGCCCTAAGCAGTGACTGGCGAGATACACTGTCTTTGAAAGGGGTTGCCAAGCTACCCAAAATTACGAATCTCCAGAAATCTAGCAACTATTTTTTCACCCAAACTGGATGATACTTTCAGGTAATGATCAGTACACTAAGCCCAGTTGGTTCCCCAAATTTCGTTCTTCTATGTTGAAGCGTTCGTTTCCAGCAACAGTTTGAATTTTGGCGTTTCACTCTGTTTTCTCCTATATTGATAGATGTATGTGGAACTCTAAATCAAACACGGTTGTGCTAGCTTCTTGAAACTTGACACGATAATATAGTTTCAAGTTCTGTCTCTAGGTTTTGTTTCCTCTTGATGTAGCCCTAAGCAGTGACTGGCGAGATACACTGTCCTTGAAAGGGGTTGCCAAGCTTCCCAAAATTACGAATCTCCAGAAATCTCAGAAACTATTTTTTCACCCAAACTGGATGATACTTTCAGGTAATGATCAGTACACTAAGCCCACTTGGTTCCCCAAATTTCGTTCTTCTATGTTGAAGCGTTCGTTTCCAGTAACAGTTTGAATCTTGGCGTTTCACTCTGTTTCCTCCAATATTGATAGGTGTACGTGGAACTCTAAATCAAACACGGTTTGTGCTAGCTTCTTCAAACTTGACACGATAATGTAGTTTCAAGTTCTGTCTCTAGGTTTTGTTTCCTCTTGATGTAGCCCTAAGCAGTGACTGGCGAGATACACTGTCCTTGAAAGGGGTTGCCAAGCTTCCCAAAATTACGAATCTCCAGAAATCTCAGCAACTATTTTTTCACCCAAACTGGATGATACTTTCAGGTAATGATCAGTACACTAAGCCCACTTGGTTCCCCAAATTTCGTTCTTCTATGTTGAAGCGTTCGTTTCCAGTAACAGTTTGAATCTTGGCGTTTCACTCTGTTTCCTCCAATATTGATAGGTGTACGTGGAACTCTAAATCAAACACGGTTTGTGCTAGCTTCTTCAAACTTGACACGATAATGTAGTTTCAAGTTCTGTCTCTAGGTTTTGTTTCCTCTTGATGTAGCCCTAAGCAGTGACTGGCGAGATACACTGTCCTTGAAAGGGGTTGCCAAGCTTCCCAAAATTACGAATCTCCAGAAATCTCAGCAACTATTTTTTCACCCAAACTGGATGATACTTTCAGGTAATGATCAGTACACTAAGCCCACTTGGTTCCCCAAATTTCGTTCTTCTATTTTGAAGCGTTCGTTTCCAGTAACAGTTTGAATGTTGGTGTTTCACTCTGTTTTCTCCTATATTGATAGATGTATGTGGAACTCTAAATCAAACACGGTTGTGCTAGCTTCTTGAAACTTGACACGATAATATAGTTTCAAGTTCTATCTCTAGGTTTTGTTTCCTCTTGATGTAGCCCTAAGCAGTGACTGGCGAGATACACTGTCCTTGAAAGGGGTTGCCAAGCTTCCCAAAATTACGAATCTCCAGAAATCTCAGCAACTATTTTTTCACCCAAACTGGATGATACTTTCAGGTAATGATCAGTACACTAAGCCCAGTTGGTTCCCCAAATTTCGTTCTTCTATGTTGAAGCGTTCGTTTCCAGTAACAGTTTGAATTTTGGCGTTTCACTCTGTTTTCTCCTATATTGAGAGATGTATGTGGAACTCTAAATCAAACACGGTTTGTGCTAGCTTCTTGAAACTTGACACGATAATGTAGTTTCAAGTTCTGTCTCTAGGTTTTGTTTCCTCTTGATGTAGCCCTAAGCAGTGACTGGCGAGATACACTGTCCTTGAAAGGGGTTGCCAAGCTTCCCAAAATTACGAATCTCCAGAAATCTCAGAAACTATTTTTTCACCCAAACTGGATGATACTTTCAGGTAATGATCAGTACACTAAGCCCACTTGGTTCCCCAAATTTCGTTCTTCTATGTTGAAGCGTTCGTTTCCAGTAACAGTTTGAATCTTGGCGTTTCACTCTGTTTCCTCCAATATTGATAGGTGTACGTGGAACTCTAAATCAAACACGGTTTGTGCTAGCTTCTTCAAACTTGACACGATAATGTAGTTTCAAGTTCTGTCTCTAGGTTTTGTTTCCTCTTGATGTAGCCCTAAGCAGTGACTGGCGAGATACACTGTCCTTGAAAGGGGTTGCCAAGCTTCCCAAAATTACGAATCTCCAGAAATCTCAGCAACTATTTTTTCACCCAAACTGGATGATACTTTCAGGTAATGATCAGTACACTAAGCCCACTTGGTTCCCCAAATTTCGTTCTTCTATGTTGAAGCGTTCGTTTCCAGTAACAGTTTGAATCTTGGCGTTTCACTCTGTTTCCTCCAATATTGATAGGTGTACGTGGAACTCTAAATCAAACACGGTTTGTGCTAGCTTCTTCAAACTTGACACGATAATGTAGTTTCAAGTTCTGTCTCTAGGTTTTGTTTCCTCTTGATGTAGCCCTAAGCAGTGACTGGCGAGATACACTGTCCTTGAAAGGGGTTGCCAAGCTTCCCAAAATTACGAATCTCCAGAAATCTCAGCAACTATTTTTTCACCCAAACTGGATGATACTTTCAGGTAATGATCAGTACACTAAGCCCACTTGGTTCCCCAAATTTCGTTCTTCTATTTTGAAGCGTTCGTTTCCAGTAACAGTTTGAATGTTGGCGTTTCACTCTGTTTTCTCCTATATTGATAGATGTATGTGGAACTCTAAATCAAACACGGTTGTGCTAGCTTCTTGAAACTTGACACGATAATATAGTTTCAAGTTCTATCTCTAGGTTTTGTTTCCTCTTGATGTAGCCCTAAGCAGTGACTGGCGAGATACACTGTCCTTGAAAGGGGTTGCCAAGCTTCCCAAAATTACGAATCTCCAGAAATCTCAGCAACTATTTTTTCACCCAAACTGGATGATACTTTCAGGTAATGATCAGTACACTAAGCCCAGTTGGTTCCCCAAATTTCGTTCTTCTATGTTGAAGCGTTCGTTTCCAGTAACAGTTTGAATTTTGGCGTTTCACTCTGTTTTCTCCTATATTGAGAGATGTATGTGGAACTCTAAATCAAACACGGTTTGTGCTAGCTTCTTGAAACTTGACACGATAATGTAGTTTCAAGTTCTGTCTCTAGGTTTTGTTTCCTCTTGATGTAGCCCTAAGCAGTGACTGGCGAGATACACTGTCCTTGAAAGGGGTTGCCAAGCTTCCCAAAATTACGAATCTCCAGAAATCTCAGCAACTATTTTTTCTCCCAAACTGGATGATACTTTCAGGTAATGATCAGTACACTAAGCCCACTTGGTTCCCCAAATTTCGTTCTTCTATGTTGAAGCGTTCGTTTCCAGTAACAGTTTGAATCTTGGCGTTTCACTCTGTTTCCTCCAATATTGATAGGTGTACGTGGAACTCTAAATCAAACACGGTTTGTGCTAGCTTCTTCAAACTTGACACGATAATGTAGTTTCAAGTTCTGTCTCTAGGTTTTGTTTCCTCTTGATGTAGCCCTAAGCAGTGACTGGCGAGATACACTGTCCTTGAAAGGGGTTGCCAAGCTTCCCAAAATTACGAATCTCCAGAAATCTCAGCAACTATTTTTTCACCCAAACTGGATGATACTTTCAGGTAATGATCAGTACACTAAGCCCACTTGGTTCCCCAAATTTCGTTCTTCTATGTTGAAGCGTTCGTTTCCAGTAACAGTTTGAATCTTGGCGTTTCACTCTGTTTCCTCCAATATTGATAGGTGTACGTGGAACTCTAAATCAAACACGGTTTGTGCTAGCTTCTTCAAACTTGACACGATAATGTAGTTTCAAGTTCTGTCTCTAGGTTTTGTTTCCTCTTGATGTAGCCCTAAGCAGTGACTGGCGAGATACACTGTCCTTGAAAGGGGTTGCCAAGCTTCCCAAAATTACGAATCTCCAGAAATCTCAGCAACTATTTTTTCACCCAAACTGGATGATACTTTCAGGTAATGATCAGTACACTAAGCCCACTTGGTTCCCCAAATTTCGTTCTTCTATTTTGAAGCGTTCGTTTCCAGTAACAGTTTGAATGTTGGTGTTTCACTCTGTTTTCTCCTATATTGATAGATGTATGTGGAACTCTAAATCAAACACGGTTGTGCTAGCTTCTTGAAACTTGACACGATAATATAGTTTCAAGTTCTATCTCTAGGTTTTGTTTCCTCTTGATGTAGCCCTAAGCAGTGACTGGCGAGATACAGTGTCCTTGAAAGGGGTTGCCAAGCTTCCCAAAATTACGAATCTCCAGAAATCTCAGCAACTATTTTTTCACCCAAACTGGATGATACTTTCAGGTAATGATCAGTACACTAAGCCCAGTTGGTTCCCCAAATTTCGTTCTTCTATGTTGAAGCGTTCGTTTCCAGTAACAGTTTGAATTTTGGCGTTTCACTCTGTTTTCTCCTATATTGAGAGATGTATGTGGAACTCTAAATCAAACACGGTTTGTGCTAGCTTCTTGAAACTTGACACGATAATGTAGTTTCAAGTTCTGTCTCTAGGTTTTGTTTCCTCTTGATGTAGCCCTAAGCAGTGACTGGCGAGATACACTGTCCTTGAAAGGGGTTGCCAAGCTTCCCAAAATTACGAATCTCCAGAAATCTCAGCAACTATTTTTTCACCCAAACTGGATGATACTTTCAGGTAATGATCAGTACACTAAGCCCACTTGGTTCCCCAAATTTCGTTCTTCTATGTTGAAGCGTTCGTTTCCAGTAACAGTTTGAATCTTGGCGTTTCACTCTGTTTCCTCCAATATTGATAGGTGTACGTGGAACTCTAAATCAAACACGGTTTGTGCTAGCTTCTTCAAACTTGACACGATAATGTAGTTTCAAGTTCTGTCTCTAGGTTTTGTTTCCTCTTGATGTAGCCCTAAGCAGTGACTGGCGAGATACACTGTCCTTGAAAGGGGTTGCCAAGCTTCCCAAAATTACGAATCTCCAGAAATCTCAGCAACTATTTTTTCACCCAAACTGGATGATACTTTCAGGTAATGATCAGTACACTAAGCCCACTTGGTTCCCCAAATTTCGTTCTTCTATGTTGAAGCGTTCGTTTCCAGTAACAGTTTGAATCTTGGCGTTTCACTCTGTTTCCTCCAATATTGATAGGTGTACGTGGAACTCTAAATCAAACACGGTTTGTGCTAGCTTCTTCAAACTTGACACGATAATGTAGTTTCAAGTTCTGTCTCTAGGTTTTGTTTCCTCTTGATGTAGCCCTAAGCAGTGACTGGCGAGATACACTGTCCTTGAAAGGGGTTGCCAAGCTTCCCAAAATTACGAATCTCCAGAAATCTCAGCAACTATTTTTTCACCCAAACTGGATGATACTTTCAGGTAATGATCAGTACACTAAGCCCACTTGGTTCCCCAAATTTCGTTCTTCTATTTTGAAGCGTTCGTTTCCAGTAACAGTTTGAATGTTGGCGTTTCACTCTGTTTTCTCCTATATTGATAGATGTATGTGGAACTCTAAATCAAACACGGTTGTGCTAGCTTCTTGAAACTTGACACGATAATATAGTTTCAAGTTCTATCTCTAGGTTTTGTTTCCTCTTGATGTAGCCCTAAGCAGTGACTGGCGAGATACACTGTCCTTGAAAGGGGTTGCCAAGCTTCCCAAAATTACGAATCTCCAGAAATCTCAGCAACTATTTTTTCACCCAAACTGGATGATACTTTCAGGTAATGATCAGTACACTAAGCCCAGTTGGTTCCCCAAATTTCGTTCTTCTATGTTGAAGCGTTCGTTTCCAGTAACAGTTTGAATTTTGGCGTTTCACTCTGTTTTCTCCTATATTGAGAGATGTATGTGGAACTCTAAATCAAACACGGTTTGTGCTAGCTTCTTGAAACTTGACACGATAATGTAGTTTCAAGTTCTGTCTCTAGGTTTTGTTTCCTCTTGATGTAGCCCTAAGCAGTGACTGGCGAGATACACTGTCCTTGAAAGGGGTTGCCAAGCTTCCCAAAATTACGAATCTCCAGAAATCTCAGCAACTATTTTTTCACCCAAACTGGATGATACTTTCAGGTAATGATCAGTACACTAAGCCCACTTGGTTCCCCAAATTTCGTTCTTCTATGTTGAAGCGTTCGTTTCCAGTAACAGTTTGAATCTTGGCGTTTCACTCTGTTTCCTCCAATATTGATAGGTGTACGTGGAACTCTAAATCAAACACGGTTTGTGCTAGCTTCTTCAAACTTGACACGATAATGTAGTTTCAAGTTCTGTCTCTAGGTTTTGTTTCCTCTTGATGTAGCCCTAAGCAGTGACTGGCGAGATACACTGTCCTTGAAAGGGGTTGCCAAGCTTCCCAAAATTACGAATCTCCAGAAATCTCAGCAACTATTTTTTCACCCAAACTGGATGATACTTTCAGGTAATGATCAGTACACTAAGCCCACTTGGTTCCCCAAATTTCGTTCTTCTATGTTGAAGCGTTCGTTTCCAGTAACAGTTTGAATCTTGGCGTTTCACTCTGTTTCCTCCAATATTGATAGGTGTACGTGGAACTCTAAATCAAACACGGTTTGTGCTAGCTTCTTCAAACTTGACACGATAATGTAGTTTCAAGTTCTGTCTCTAGGTTTTGTTTCCTCTTGATGTAGCCCTAAGCAGTGACTGGCGAGATACACTGTCCTTGAAAGGGGTTGCCAAGCTACCCAAAATTACGAATCTCCAGAAATCTCAGCAACTATTTTTTCACGCAAACTGGATGATACTTTCAGGTAATGATCAGTACACTAAGCCCACTTGGTTCCCCAAATTTCGTTCTTCTATGTTGAAGCGTTCGTTTCCAGTAACAGTTTGAATTTTGGCGTTTCACTCTGTTTTCTCCTATATTGATAGATGTATGTGGAACTCTAAATCAAACACGGTTTGTGCTAGCTTCTTGAAACTTGACATGATAATGTAGTTTCAAGTTCTATCTCTAGGTTTTGTTTCCTCTTGATGTAGCCCTAAGCAGTGACTGGCGAGATACACTGTCCTTGAAAGGGGTTGCCAAGCTTCCCAAAATTACGAATCTCCAGAAATCTCAGCAACTATTTTTTCACCCAAACTGGATGATACTTTCAGGTAATGATCAGTACACTAAGCCCACTTGGTTCCCCAAATTTCGTTCTTCTATTTTGAAGCGTTCGTTTCCAGTAACAGTTTGAATTTTGGCGTTTCACTCTGTTTTCTCCTATATTGATAGATGTATGTGGAACTCTAAATCAAACACGGTTGTGCTAGCTTCTTGAAACTTGACACGATAATATAGTTTCAAGTTCTATCTCTAGGTTTTGTTTCCTCTTGATGTAGCCCTAAGCAGTGACTGGCGAGATACACTGTCCTTGAAAGGGGTTGCCAAGCTTCCCAAAATTACGAATCTCCAGAAATCTCAGAAACTATTTTTTCACCCAAACTGGATGATACTTTCAGGTAATGATCAGTACACTAAGCCCAGTTGGTTCCCCAAATTTCGTTCTTCTATGTTGAAGCGTTCGTTTCCAGTAACAGTTTGAATTTTGGCGTTTCACTCTGTTTTCTCCTATATTGAGAGATGTATGTGGAACTCTAAATCAAACACGGTTTGTGCTAGCTTCTTGAAACTTGACACGATAATGTAGTTTCAAGTTCTGTCTCTAGGTTTTGTTTCCTCTTGATGTAGCCCTAAGCAGTGACTGGCGAGATACACTGTCCTTGAAAGGGGTTGCCAAGCTTCCCAAAATTACGAATCTCCAGAAATCTCAGCAACTATTTTTTCACCCAAACTGGATGATACTTTCAGGTAATGATCAGTACACTAAGCCCACTTGGTTCCCCAAATTTCGTTCTTCTATGTTGAAGCGTTCGTTTCCAGTAACAGTTTGAATGTTGGCGTTTCACTCTGTTTTCTCCTATATTGATAGATGTATGTGGAACTCTAAATCAAACACGGTTTGTGCTAGCTTTTGAAACTTGACACGATATTGTAGTTTCAAGTTCTACTCGAGGTTTTGTTTCCTCTTGATGTAGCCCTAAGCAGTGACTGGCGAGATACACTGTCCTTGAAAGGGGTTGCCAAGCTTCCCAAAATTACGAATCTCCAGAAATCTCAGAAACTATTTTTTCACCCAAACTGGATGATACTTTCAGGTAATGATCAGTACACTAAGCCCACTTGGTTCCCCAAATTTCGTTCTTCTATGTTGAACCGTTCGTTTCCAGTAACAGTTTGAATTTTGGCGTTTCACTCTGCTTTCTCCTATATTGATAGATGTATGTGGAACTCTAAATCAAACACGGTTTGTGCTAGCTTTTTGAAACTTGACACGATAATATAGTTTCAAGTTCTATCTCGAGGTTTTGTTTCCTCTTGATGTAGCCCTAAGCAGTGACTGGCGAGATACACTGTCCTTGAAAGGGGTTGCCAAGCTTCCCAAAATTACGAATCTCCAGAAATCTCAGAAACTATTTTTTCACCCAAACTGGATGATACTTTCAGGTAGTGATCAGTACACTAAGCCCAGTTGGTTCCCCAAATTTCGTTCTTCTATATTGAACCGTTCGTTTCCAGTAACAGTTTGAATTTTGGCGTTTCACTCTGTTTTCTCCTATATTGAAAGATGTATGTGGAACTCTATATCAAACACGGTTTGTGCTAGCTTCTTGAAACTTGACACGATAATGTAGTTTCAAGTTCTGTCTCTAGGTTTGTTTCCTCTTGATGTAGCCCTAAGCAGTGACTGGCGAGATACACTGTCCTTGAAAGGGGTTGCCAAGATTCCCAAAATTACGAATCTCCAGAAATCTCAGCAACTATTTTTTCACCCAAACTGGATGATACTTTCAGGTAATGATCAGTACACTAAGCCCACTTGGTTCCCCAAATTTCGTTCTTCTATGTTGAAGCGTTCGTTTCCAGTAACAGTTTGAATTTTGGCGTTTCACTGTTTTCTCCTATATTGATAGATGTATGTGGAACACTAAATCAAACACGGTTTGTGCTAGCTTCTTGAAACTTGACACGATAATGTAGTTTCAAGTTCTGTCTCTAGGTTTTGTTTCCTCTTGATGTTGCCCTAAGCAGTGACTGGCGAGATACACTGTCCTTGAAAGGGGTTGCCAAGCTACCCAAAATTACGAATCTCCAGAAATCTAGCATCTATTTTTTCACCCAAACTGGATGATACTTTCAGGTAATGATCAGTACACTAAGCCCAGTTGGTTCCCCAAATTTCGTTCTTCTATGTTGAAGCGTTCGTTTCCAGTAACAGTTTGAATTTTGGCGTTTCACTCTGTTTTCTCCTATATTGATAGATGTATGTGGAACTCTAAATCAAACACGGTTGTGCTAGCTTCTTGAAACTTGACACGATAATATAGTTTCAAGTTCTGTCTCTAGGTTTTGTTTCCTCTTGATGTAGCCCTAAGCAGTGACTGGCGAGATACACTGTCCTTGAAAGGGGTTGCCAAGCTTCCCAAAATTACGAATCTCCAGAAATCTCAGCAACTATTTTTTCACCCAAACTGGATGATACTTTCAGGTAATGATCAGTACACTAAGCCCACTTGGTTCCCCAAATTTCGTTCTTCTATGTTGAAGCGTTCGTTTCCAGTAACAGTTTGAATCTTGGCGTTTCACTCTGTTTCCTCCAATATTGATAGGTGTACGTGGAACTCTAAATCAAACACGGTTTGTGCTAGCTTCTTCAAACTTGACACGATAATGTAGTTTCAAGTTCTGTCTCTAGGTTTTGTTTCCTCTTGATGTAGCCCTAAGCAGTGACTGGCGAGATACACTGTCCTTGAAAGGGGTTGCCAAGCTTCCCAAAATTACGAATCTCCAGAAATCTCAACAACTATTTTTTCACCCAAACTGGATGATACTTTCAGGTAATGATCAGTACACTAAGCCCACTTGGTTCCCCAAATTTCGTTCTTCTATGTTGAAGCGTTCGTTTCCAGTAACAGTTTGAATGTTGGCGTTTCACTCTGTTTTCTCCTATATTGATAGATGTATGTGGAACTCTAAATCAAACACGGTTTGTGCTAGCTTTTGAAACTTGACACGATATTGTAGTTTCAAGTTCTACTCGAGGTTTTGTTTCCTCTTGATGTAGCCCTAAGCAGTGACTGGCGAGATACACTGTCCTTGAAAGGGGTTGCCAAGCTTCCCAAAATTACGAATCTCCAGAAATCTCAGAAACTATTTTTTCACCCAAACTGGATGATACTTTCAGGTAATGATCAGTACACTAAGCCCACTTGGTTCCCCAAATTTCGTTCTTCTATGTTGAACCGTTCGTTTCCAGTAACAGTTTGAATTTTGGCGTTTCACTCTGTTTTCTCCTATATTGATAGATGTATGTGGAACTCTAAATCAAACACGGTTTGTGCTAGCTTTTTGAAACTTGACACGATAATATAGTTTCAAGTTCTATCTCGAGGTTTTGTTTCCTCTTGATGTAGCCCTAAGCAGTGACTGGCGAGATACACTGTCCTTGAAAGGGGTTGCCAAGCTTCCCAAAATTACGAATCTCCAGAAATCTCAGAAACTATTTTTTCACCCAAACTGGATGATACTTTCAGGTAATGATCAGTACACTAAGCCCAGTTGGTTCCCCAAATTTCGTTCTTCTATGTTGAACCGTTCGTTTCCAGTAACAGTTTGAATTTTGGCGTTTCACTCTGTTTTCTCCTATATTGATAGATGTATGTGGAACTCTATATCAAACACGGTTTGTGCTAGCTTCTTGAAACTTGACACGATAATGTAGTTTCAAGTTCTGTCTCTAGGTTTGTTTCCTCTTGATGTAGCCCTAAGCAGTGACTGGCGAGATACACTGTCCTTGAAAGGGGTTGCCAAGATTCCCAAAATTACGAATCTCCAGAAATCTCAGCAACTATTTTTTCACCCAAACTGGATGATACTTTCAGGTAATGATCAGTACACTAAGCCCACTTGGTTCCCCAAATTTCGTTCTTCTATGTTGAAGCGTTCGTTTCCAGTAACAGTTTGAATTTTGGCGTTTCACTGTTTTCTCCTATATTGATAGATGTATGTGGAACACTAAATCAAACACGGTTTGTGCTAGCTTCTTGAAACTTGACAGGATAATGTAGTTTCAAGTTCTGTCTCTAGGTTTGTTTCCTCTTGATGTAGCCCTAAGCAGTGACTGGCGAGATACACTGTCCTTGAAAGGGGTTGCCAAGCTTCCCAAAATTACGAATCTCCAGAAATCTCAGCAACTATTTTTTCACCCAAACTGGATGATACTTTCAGGTAATGATCAGTACACTAAGCCCACTTGGTTCCCCAAATTTCGTTCTTCTATGTTGAAGCGTTCGTTTCCAGTAACAGTTTGAATGTTGGCGTTTCACTCTGCTTTCTCCTATATTGATAGACGTATGTGGAACTCTAAATCAAACACGGTTTGTGCTAGCTTCTTGAAACTTGACACGATAATGTAGTTTCAAGTTCTGTCTCTAGGTTTTGTTTCCTCTTGATGTTGCCGTAAGCAGTGACTGGCGAGATACACTGTCTTTGAAAGGGGTTGCCAAGCTACCCAAAATTACGAATCTCCAGAAATCTAGCAACTATTTTTTCACCCAAACTGGATGATACTTTCAGGTAATGATCAGTACACTAAGCCCAGTTGGTTCCCCAAATTTCGTTCTTCTATGTTGAAGCGTTCGTTTCCAGTAACAGTTTGAATTTTGGCGTTTCACTCTGTTTTCTCCTATATTGATAGATGTATGTGGAACTCTAAATCAAACACGGTTGTGCTAGCTTCTTGAAACTTGACACGATAATATAGTTTCAAGTTCTGTCTCTAGGTTTTGTTTCCTCTTGATGTAGCCCTAAGCAGTGACTGGCGAGATACACTGTCCTTGAAAGGGGTTGCCAAGCTTCCCAAAATTACGAATCTCCAGAAATCTCAGAAACTATTTTTTCACCCAAACTGGATGATACTTTCAGGTAATGATCAGTACACTAAGCCCAGTTGGTTCCCCAAATTTCGTTCTTCTATGTTGAAGCGTTCGTTTCCAGTAACAGTTTGAATCTTGGCGTTTCACTCTGTTTCCTCCAATATTGATAGGTGTACGTGGAACTCTAAATCAAACACGGTTTGTGCTAGCTTCTTCAAACTTGACACGATAATGTAGTTTCAAGTTCTGTCTCTAGGTTTTGTTTCCTCTTGATGTAGCCCTAAGCAGTGACTGGCGAGATACACTGTCCTTGAAAGGGGTTGCCAAGCTTCCCAAAATTACGAATCTCCAGAAATCTCAGCAACTATTTTTTCACCCAAACTGGATGATACTTTCAGGTAATGATCAGTACACTAAGCCCACTTGGTTCCCCAAATTTCGTTCTTCTATGTTGAAGCGTTCGTTTCCAGTAACAGTTTGAATCTTGGCGTTTCACTCTGTTTCCTCCAATATTGATAGGTGTACGTGGAACTCTAAATCAAACACGGTTTGTGCTAGCTTCTTCAAACTTGACACGATAATGTAGTTTCAAGTTCTGTCTCTAGGTTTTGTTTCCTCTTGATGTAGCCCTAAGCAGTGACTGGCGAGATACACTGTCCTTGAAAGGGGTTGCCAAGCTTCCCAAAATTACGAATCTCCAGAAATCTCAGCAACTATTTTTTCACCCAAACTGGATGATACTTTCAGGTAATGATCAGTACACTAAGCCCACTTGGTTCCCCAAATTTCGTTCTTCTATTTTGAAGCGTTCGTTTCCAGTAACAGTTTGAATGTTGGCGTTTCACTCTGTTTTCTCCTATATTGATAGATGTATGTGGAACTCTAAATCAAACACGGTTGTGCTAGCTTCTTGAAACTTGACACGATAATATAGTTTCAAGTTCTATCTCTAGGTTTTGTTTCCTCTTGATGTAGCCCTAAGCAGTGACTGGCGAGATACACTGTCCTTGAAAGGGGTTGCCAAGCTTCCCAAAATTACGAATCTCCAGAAATCTCAGCAACTATTTTTTCACCCAAACTGGATGATACTTTCAGGTAATGATCAGTACACTAAGCCCAGTTGGTTCCCCAAATTTCGTTCTTCTATGTTGAAGCGTTCGTTTCCAGTAACAGTTTGAATTTTGGCGTTTCACTCTGTTTTCTCCTATATTGAGAGATGTATGTGGAACTCTAAATCAAACACGGTTTGTGCTAGCTTCTTGAAACTTGACAGGATAATGTAGTTTCAAGTTCTGTCTCTAGGTTTTGTTTCCTCTTGATGTAGCCCTAAGCAGTGACTGGCGAGATACACTGTCCTTGAAAGGGGTTGCCAAGCTTCCCAAAATTACGAATCTCCAGAAATCTCAGCAACTATTTTTTCACCCAAACTGGATGATACTTTCAGGTAATGATCAGTACACTAAGCCCAGTTGGTTCCCCAAATTTCGTTCTTCTATGTTGAAGCGTTCGTTTCCAGTAACAGTTTGAATTTTGGCGTTTCACTCTGTTTTCTCCTATATTGAGAGATGTATGTGGAACTCTAAATCAAACACGGTTTGTGCTAGCTTCTTGAAACTTGACACGATAATGTAGTTTCAAGTTCTGTCTCTAGGTTTTGTTTCCTCTTGATGTAGCCCTAAGCAGTGACTGGCGAGATACACTGTCCTTGAAAGGGGTTGCCAAGCTTCCCAAAATTACGAATCTCCAGAAATCTCAGCAACTATTTTTTCACCCAAACTGGATGATACTTTCAGGTAATGATCAGTACACTAAGCCCACTTGGTTCCCCAAATTTCGTTCTTCTATGTTGAAGCGTTCGTTTCCAGTAACAGTTTGAATGTTGGCGTTTCACTCTGTTTTCTCCTATATTGATAGATGTATGTGGAACTCTAAATCAAATACGGTTTGTGCTAGCTTTTTGAAACTTGACACGATAATGTAGTTTCACGTTCTATCTCGAGGTTTTGTTTCCTCTTGATGTAGCCCTAAGCAGTGACTGGCGAGATACACTCTCCTTGAAAGGGGTTGCCAAGCTTCCCAAAATTACGAATCTCCAGAAATCTCAGAAACTATTTTTTCACCCAAACTGGATGATACTTTCAGGTAATGATCAGTACACTAAGCCCACTTGGTTCCCCAAATTTCGTTCTTCTATGTTGAAGCGTTCGTTTCCAGTAACAGTTTGAATTTTGGCGTTTCACTCTGTTTTCTCCTATATTGATAGATGTATGTGGAACTCTAAATCAAACACGGTTTGTGCTAGCTTCTTGAAACTTGACACGATAATGTAGTTTCAAGTTCTATCTCTAGGTTTTGTTTCCTCTTGATGTAGCCCTAAGCAGTGACTGGCGAGATACACTGTCCTTGAAAGGGGTTGCCAAGCTTCCCAAAATTACGAATCTCCAGAAATCTCAGCAACTATATTTTCACCCAAACTGGATGATACTTTCAGGTAATGATCAGTACACTAAGCCCACTTGGTTCCCCAAATTTCGTTCTTCTATTTTGAAGCGTTCGTTTCCAGTAACAGTTTGAATTTTGGCGTTTCACTCTGTTTTCTCCTATATTGATAGATGTATGTGGAACTCTAAATCAAACACGGTTGTGCTAGCTTCTTGAAACTTGACACGATAATATAGTTTCAAGTTCTATCTCTAGGTTTTGTTTCCTCTTGATGTAGCCCTAAGCAGTGACTGGCGAGATACACTGTCCTTGAAAGGGGTTGCCAAGCTTCCCAAAATTACGAATCTCCAGAAATCTCAGCAACTATTTTTTCACCCAAACTGGATGATACTTTCAGGTAATGATCAGTACACTAAGCCCAGTTGGTTCCCCAAATTTCGTTCTTCTATGTTGAAGCGTTCGTTTCCAGTAACAGTTTGAATTTTGGCGTTTCACTCTGTTTTCTCCTATATTGATAGATGTATGTGGAACTCTAAATCAAACACGGTTTGTGCTAGCTTCTTGAAACTTGACACGATAATGTAGTTTCAAGTTCTATCTCTAGGTTTTGTTTCCTCTTGATGTAGCCCTAAGCAGTGACTGGCGAGATACACTGTCCTTGAAAGGGGTTGCCAAGCTTCCCAAAATTACGAATCTCCAGAAATCTCAGCAACTATTTTTTCACCCAAACTGGATGATACTTTCAGGTAATGATCAGTACACTAAGCCCACTTGGTTCCCCAAATTTCGTTCTTCTATGTTGAAGCGTTCGTTTCCAGTAACAGTTTGAATCTTGGCGTTTCACTCTGTTTCCTCCGATATTGATAGGTGTACATGGAACTCTAAATCAAACACAGTTTGTGCTAGCTTCTTCAAACTTGACACGATAATGTAGTTTCAAGTTCTGTCTCTAGGTTTTGTTTCCTCTTGATGTAGCCCTAAGCAGTGACTGGCGAGATACACTGTCCTTGAAAGGGGTTGCCAAGCTTCCCAAAATTACGAATCTCCAGAAATCTCAGCAACTATTTTTTCACCCAAACTGGATGATACTTTCAGGTAATGATCAGTACACTAAGCCCACTTGGTTCCCCAAATTTCGTTCTTCTATGTTGAAGCGTTCGTTTCCAGTAACAGTTTGAATCTTGGCGTTTCACTCTGTTTCCTCCAATATTGATAGGTGTACGTGGAACTCTAAATCAAACACGGTTTGTGCTAGCTTCTTCAAACTTGACACGATAATGTAGTTTCAAGTTCTGTCTCTAGGTTTTGTTTCCTCTTGATGTAGCCCTAAGCAGTGACTGGCGAGATACACTGTCCTTGAAAGGGGTTGCCAAGCTACCCAAAATTACGAATCTCCAGAAATCTCAGCAACTATTTTTTCACCCAAACTGGATGATACTTTCAGGTAATGATCAGTACACTAAGCCCAGTTGGTTCCCCAAATTTCGTTCTTCTATGTTGAAGCGTTCGTTTCCAGTAACAGTTTGAATTTTGGCGTTTCACTCTGTTTTCTCCTATATTGATAGATGTATGTGGAACTCTAAATCAAACAAGGTTTGTGCTAGCTTCTTGAAACTTGACACGATAATGTAGTTTCAAGTTCTATCTCTAGGTTTTGTTTCCTCTTGATGTAGCCCTAAGCAGTGACTGGCGAGATACACTGTCCTTGAAAGGGGTTGCCAAGCTTCCCAAAATTACGAATCTCCAGAAATCTCAGAAACTATTTTTTCACCCAAACTGGATGATACTTTCAGGTAATGATCAGTACACTAAGCCCAGTTGGTTCCCCAAATTTCGTTCTTCTATGTTGAACCGTTCGTTTCCAGTAACAGTTTGAATTTTGGCGTTTCACTCTGTTTTCTCCTATATTGATAGATGTATGTGGAACTCTATATCAAACACGGTTTGTGCTAGCTTCTTGAAACTTGACACGATAATGTAGTTTCAAGTTCTGTCTCTAGGTTTGTTTCCTCTTGATGTAGCCCTAAGCAGTGACTGGCGAGATACACTGTCCTTGAAAGGGGTTGCCAAGCTTCCCAAAATTACGAATCTCCAGAAATCTCAGAAACTATTTTTTCACCCAAACTGGATGATACTTTCAGGTAATGATCAGTACACTAAGCCCACTTGGTTCCCCAAATTTCGTTCTTCTATGTTGAAGCGTTCGTTTCCAGTAACAGTTTGAATGTTGGCGTTTCACTCTGCTTTCTCCTATATTGATAGACGTATGTGGAACTCTAAATCAAACACGGTTTGTGCTAGCTTCTTGAAACTTGACACGATAATGTAGTTTCAAGTTCTGTCTCTAGGTTTTGTTTCCTCTTGATGTTGCCCTAAGCAGTGACTGGCGAGATACACTGTCTTTGAAAGGGGTTGCCAAGCTACCCAAAATTACGAATCTCCAGAAATCTAGCAACTATTTTTTCACCCAAACTGGATGATACTTTCAGGTAATGATCAGTACACTAAGCCCAGTTGGTTCCCCAAATTTCGTTCTTCTATGTTGAAGCGTTCGTTTCCAGTAACAGTTTGAATTTTGGCGTTTCACTCTGTTTTCTCCTATATTGATAGATGTATGTGGAACTCTAAATCAAACAAGGTTTGTGCTAGCTTCTTGAAACTTGACACGATAATGTAGTTTCAAGTTCTATCTCTAGGTTTTGTTTCCTCTTGATGTAGCCCTAAGCAGTGACTGGCGAGATACACTGTCCTTGAAAGGGGTTGCCAAGCTTCCCAAAATTACGAATCTCCAGAAATCTCAGCAACTATTTTTTCACCCAAACTGGATGATACTTTCAGGTAATGATCAGTACACTAAGCCCACTTGGTTCCCCAAATTTCGTTCTTCTATGTTGAAGCGTTCGTTTCCAGTAACAGTTTGAATCTTGGCGTTTCACTCTGTTTCCTCCAATATTGATAGGTGTACGTGGAACTCTAAATCAAACACGGTTTGTGCTAGCTTCTTCAAACTTGACACGATAATGTAGTTTCAAGTTCTGTCTCTAGGTTTTGTTTCCTCTTGATGTAGCCCTAAGCAGTGACTGGCGAGATACACTGTCCTTGAAAGGGGTTGCCAAGCTACCCAAAATTACGAATCTCCAGAAATCTCAGCAACTATTTTTTCACCCAAACTGGATGATACTTTCAGGTAATGATCAGTACACTAAGCCCAGTTGGTTCCCCAAATTTCGTTCTTCTATGTTGAAGCGTTCGTTTCCAGTAACAGTTTGAATTTTGGCGTTTCACTCTGTTTTCTCCTATATTGATAGATGTATGTGGAACTCTAAATCAAACAAGGTTTGTGCTAGCTTCTTGAAACTTGACACGATAATGTAGTTTCAAGTTCTATCTCTAGGTTTTGTTTCCTCTTGATGTAGCCCTAAGCAGTGACTGGCGAGATACACTGTCCTTGAAAGGGGTTGCCAAGCTTCCCAAAATTACGAATCTCCAGAAATCTCAGCAACTATTTTTTCACCCAAACTGGATGATACTTTCAGGTAATGATCAGTACACTAAGCCCACTTGGTTCCCCAAATTTCGTTCTTCTATGTTGAAGCGTTCGTTTCCAGTAACAGTTTGAATGTTGGCGTTTCACTCTGTTTTCTCCTATATTGATAGATGTATGTGGAACTCTAAATCAAACACGGTTTGTGCTAGCTTTTGAAACTTGACACGATATTGTAGTTTCAAGTTCTACTCGAGGTTTTGTTTCCTCTTGATGTAGCCCTAAGCAGTGACTGGCGAGATACACTGTCCTTGAAAGGGGTTGCCAAGCTTCCCAAAATTACGAATCTCCAGAAATCTCAGAAACTATTTTTTCACCCAAACTGGATGATACTTTCAGGTAATGATCAGTACACTAAGCCCACTTGGTTCCCCAAATTTCGTTCTTCTATGTTGAACCGTTCGTTTCCAGTAACAGTTTGAATTTTGGCGTTTCACTCTGTTTTCTCCTATATTGATAGACGTATGTGGAACTCTAAATCAAACACGGTTTGTGCCAGCTTCTTGAAACTTGACACGATAATGTAGTTTCAAGTTCTGTCTCTAGGTTTTGTTTCCTCTTGATGTTGCCCTAAGCAGTGACTGGCGAGATACACTGTCTTTGAAAGGGGTTGCCAAGCTACCCAAAATTACGAATCTCCAGAAATCTAGCAACTATTTTTTCACCCAAACTGGATGATACTTTCAGGTAATGATCAGTACACTAAGCCCACTTGGTTCCCCAAATTTCGTTCTTCTATGTTGAAGCGTTCGTTTCCAGTAACAGTTTGAATTTTGGCGTTTCACTCTGTTTTCTCCTATATTGATAGATGTATGTGGAACTCTAAATCAAACACGGTTGTGCTAGCTTCTTGAAACTTGACACGATAATATAGTTTCAAGTTCTGTCTCTAGGTTTTGTTTCCTCTTGATGTAGCCCTAAGCAGTGACTGGCGAGATACACTGTCCTTGAAAGGGGTTGCCAAGCTTCCCAAAATTACGAATCTCCAGAAATCTCAGAAACTATTTTTTCACCCAAACTGGATGATACTTTCAGGTAATGATCAGTACACTAAGCCCACTTGGTTCCCCAAATTTCGTTCTTCTATGTTGAAGCGTTCGTTTCCAGTAACAGTTTGAATTTTGGCGTTTCACTCTGTTTCCTCCAATATTGATAGGTGTACGTGGAACTCTAAATCAAACACGGTTTGTGCTAGCTTCTTCAAACTTGACACGATAATGTAGTTTCAAGTTCTGTCTCTAGGTTTTGTTTCCTCTTGATGTAGCCCTAAGCAGTGACTGGCGAGATACACTGTCCTTGAAAGGGGTTGCCAAGCTTCCCAAAATTACGAATCTCCAGAAATCTCAGCAACTATTTTTTCACCCAAACTGGATGATACTTTCAGGTAATGATCAGTACACTAAGCCCACTTGGTTCCCCAAATTTCGTTCTTCTATGTTGAAGCGTTCGTTTCCAGTAACAGTTTGAATCTTGGCGTTTCACTCTGTTTCCTCCAATATTGATAGGTGTACGTGGAACTCTAAATCAAACACGGTTTGTGCTAGCTTCTTCAAACTTGACACGATAATGTAGTTTCAAGTTCTGTCTCTAGGTTTTGTTTCCTCTTGATGTAGCCCTAAGCAGTGACTGGCGAGATACACTGTCCTTGAAAGGGGTTGCCAAGCTTCCCAAAATTACGAATCTCCAGAAATCTCAGCAACTATTTTTTCACCCAAACTGGATGATACTTTCAGGTAATGATCAGTACACTAAGCCCACTTGGTTCCCCAAATTTCGTTCTTCTATTTTGAAGCGTTCATTTCCAGTAACAGTTTGAATGTTGGCGTTTCACTCTGTTTTCTCCTATATTGATAGATGTATGTGGAACTCTAAATCAAACACGGTTGTGCTAGCTTCTTGAAACTTGACACGATAATATAGTTTCAAGTTCTATCTCTAGGTTTTGTTTCCTCTTGATGTAGCCCTAAGCAGTGACTGGCGAGATACACTGTCCTTGAAAGGGGTTGCCAAGCTTCCCAAAATTACGAATCTCCAGAAATCTCAGCAACTATTTTTTCACCCAAACTGGATGATACTTTCAGGTAATGATCAGTACACTAAGCCCAGTTGGTTCCCCAAATTTCGTTCTTCTATGTTGAAGCGTTCGTTTCCAGTAACAGTTTGAATTTTGGCGTTTCACTCTGTTTTCTCCTATATTGAGAGATGTATGTGGAACTCTAAATCAAACACGGTTTGTGCTAGCTTCTTGAAACTTGACACGATAATGTAGTTTCAAGTTCTGTCTCTAGGTTTTGTTTCCTCTTGATGTAGCCCTAAGCAGTGACTGGCGAGATACACTGTCCTTGAAAGGGGTTGCCAAGCTTCCCAAAATTACGAATCTCCAGAAATCTCAGCAACTATTTTTTCACCCAAACTGGATGATACTTTCAGGTAATGATCAGTACACTAAGCCCACTTGGTTCCCCAAATTTCGTTCTTCTATGTTGAAGCGTTCGTTTCCAGTAACAGTTTGAATCTTGGCGTTTCACTCTGTTTCCTCCAATATTGATAGGTGTACGTGGAACTCTAAATCAAACACGGTTTGTGCTAGCTTCTTCAAACTTGACACGATAATGTAGTTTCAAGTTCTGTCTCTAGGTTTTGTTTCCTCTTGATGTAGCCCTAAGCAGTGACTGGCGAGATACACTGTCCTTGAAAGGGGTTGCCAAGCTTCCCAAAATTACGAATCTCCAGAAATCTCAGCAACTATTTTTTCACCCAAACTGGATGATACTTTCAGGTAATGATCAGTACACTAAGCCCACTTGGTTCCCCAAATTTCGTTCTTCTATGTTGAAGCGTTCGTTTCCAGTAACAGTTTGAATCTTGGCGTTTCACTCTGTTTCCTCCAATATTGATAGGTGTACGTGGAACTCTAAATCAAACACGGTTTGTGCTAGCTTCTTCAAACTTGACACGATAATGTAGTTTCAAGTTCTGTCTCTAGGTTTTGTTTCCTCTTGATGTAGCCCTAAGCAGTGACTGGCGAGATACACTGTCCTTGAAAGGGGTTGCCAAGCTACCCAAAATTACGAATCTCCAGAAATCTCAGCAACTATTTTTTCACCCAAACTGGATGATACTTTCAGGTAATGATCAGTACACTAAGCCCACTTGGTTCCCCAAATTTCGTTCTTCTATGTTGAAGCGTTCGTTTCCAGTAACAGTTTGAATTTTGGCGTTTCACTCTGTTTTCTCCTATATTGATAGATGTATGTGGAACTCTAAATCAAACACGGTTTGTGCTAGCTTCTTGAAACTTGACATGATAATGTAGTTTCAAGTTCTATCTCTAGGTTTTGTTTCCTCTTGATGTAGCCCTAAGCAGTGACTGGCGAGATACACTGTCCTTGAAAGGGGTTGCCAAGCTTCCCAAAATTACGAATCTCCAGAAATCTCAGCAACTATTTTTTCACCCAAACTGGATGATACTTTCAGGTAATGATCAGTACACTAAGCCCACTTGGTTCCCCAAATTTCGTTCTTCTATTTTGAAGCGTTCGTTTCCAGTAACAGTTTGAATTTTGGCGTTTCACTCTGTTTTCTCCTATATTGATAGATGTATGTGGAACTCTAAATCAAACACGGTTGTGCTAGCTTCTTGAAACTTGACACGATAATATAGTTTCAAGTTCTGTCTCTAGGTTTTGTTTCCTCTTGATGTAGCCCTAAGCAGTGACTGGCGAGATACACTGTCCTTGAAAGGGGTTGCCAAGCTTCCCAAAATTACGAATCTCCAGAAATCTCAGAAACTATTTTTTCACCCAAACTGGATGATACTTTCAGGTAATGATCAGTACACTAAGCCCAGTTGGTTCCCCAAATTTCGTTCTTCTATGTTGAAGCGTTCGTTTCCAGTAACAGTTTGAATTTGGCGTTTCACTCTGTTTTCTCCTATATTGAGAGATGTATGTGGAACTCTAAATCAAACACGGTTTGTGCTAGCTTCTTGAAACTTGACACGATAATGTAGTTTCAAGTTCTGTCTCTAGGTTTTGTTTCCTCTTGATGTAGCCCTAAACAGTGACTGGCGAGATACACTGTCCTTGAAAGGGGTTGCCAAGCTTCCCAAAATTACGAATCTCCAGAAATCTCAGCAACTATTTTTTCACCCAAACTGGATGATACTTTCAGGTAATGATCAGTACACTAAGCCCACTTGGTTCCCCAAATTTCGTTCTTCTATGTTGAAGCGTTCGTTTCCAGTAACAGTTTGAATGTTGGCGTTTCACTCTGTTTTCTCCTATATTGATAGATGTATGTGGAACTCTAAATCAAATACGGTTTGTGCTAGCTTTTTGAAACTTGACACGATAATGTAGTTTCACGTTCTATCTCGAGGTTTTGTTTCCTCTTGATGTAGCCCTAAGCAGTGACTGGCGAGATACACTCTCCTTGAAAGGGGTTGCCAAGCTTCCCAAAATTACGAATCTCCAGAAATCTCAGAAACTATTTTTTCACCCAAACTGGATGATACTTTCAGGTAATGATCAGTACACTAAGCCCACTTGGTTCCCCAAATTTCGTTCTTCTATGTTGAAGCGTTCGTTTCCAGTAACAGTTTGAATTTTGGCGTTTCACTCTGTTTTCTCCTATATTGATAGATGTATGTGGAACTCTAAATCAAACACGGTTTGTGCTAGCTTCTTGAAACTTGACACGATAATGTAGTTTCAAGTTCTATCTCTAGGTTTTGTTTCCTCTTGATGTAGCCCTAAGCAGTGACTGGCGAGATACACTGTCCTTGAAAGGGGTTGCCAAGCTTCCCAAAATTACGAATCTCCAGAAATCTCAGCAACTATATTTTCACCCAAACTGGATGATACTTTCAGGTAATGATCAGTACACTAAGCCCACTTGGTTCCCCAAATTTCGTTCTTCTATTTTGAAGCGTTCGTTTCCAGTAACAGTTTGAATTTTGGCGTTTCACTCTGTTTTCTCCTATATTGATAGATGTATGTGGAACTCTAAATCAAACACGGTTGTGCTAGCTTCTTGAAACTTGACACGATAATATAGTTTCAAGTTCTATCTCTAGGTTTTGTTTCCTCTTGATGTAGCCCTAAGCAGTGACTGGCGAGATACACTGTCCTTGAAAGGGGTTGCCAAGCTTCCCAAAATTACGAATCTCCAGAAATCTCAGCAACTATTTTTTCACCCAAACTGGATGATACTTTCAGGTAATGATCAGTACACTAAGCCCAGTTGGTTCCCCAAATTTCGTTTTCTATGTTGAAGCGTTCGTTTCCAGTAACAGTTTGAATTTTGGCGTTTCACTCTGTTTTCTCCTATATTGATAGATGTATGTGGAACTCTAAATCAAACACGGTTTGTGCTAGCTTCTTGAAACTTGACACGATAATGTAGTTTCAAGTTCTATCTCTAGGTTTTGTTTCCTCTTGATGTAGCCCTAAGCAGTGACTGGCGAGATACACTGTCCTTGAAAGGGGTTGCCAAGCTTCCCAAAATTACGAATCTCCAGAAATCTCAGCAACTATTTTTTCACCCAAACTGGATGATACTTTCAGGTAATGATCAGTACACTAAGCCCACTTGGTTCCCCAAATTTCGTTCTTCTATGTTGAAGCGTTCGTTTCCAGTAACAGTTTGAATCTTGGCGTTTCACTCTGTTTCCTCCAATATTGATAGGTGTACATGGAACTCTAAATCAAACACGGTTTGTGCTAGCTTCTTCAAACTTGACACGATAATGTAGTTTCAAGTTCTGTCTCTAGGTTTTGTTTCCTCTTGATGTAGCCCTAAGCAGTGACTGGCGAGATACACTGTCCTTGAAAGGGGTTGCCAAGCTTCCCAAAATTACGAATCTCCAGAAATCTCAGCAACTATTTTTTCACCCAAACTGGATGATACTTTCAGGTAATGATCAGTACACTAAGCCCACTTGGTTCCCCAAATTTCGTTCTTCTATGTTGAAGCGTTCGTTTCCAGTAACAGTTTGAATCTTGGCGTTTCACTCTGTTTCCTCCAATATTGATAGGTGTACGTGGAACTCTAAATCAAACACGGTTTGTGCTAGCTTCTTCAAACTTGACATGATAATGTAGTTTCAAGTTCTGTCTCTAGGTTTTGTTTCCTCTTGATGTAGCCCTAAGCAGTGACTGGCGAGATACACTGTCCTTGAAAGGGGTTGCCAAGCTACCCAAAATTACGAATCTCCAGAAATCTCAGCAACTATTTTTTCACCCAAACTGGATGATACTTTCAGGTAATGATCAGTACACTAAGCCCAGTTGGTTCCCCAAATTTCGTTCTTCTATGTTGAAGCGTTCGTTTCCAGTAACAGTTTGAATTTTGGCGTTTCACTCTGTTTTCTCCTATATTGATAGATGTATGTGGAACTCTAAATCAAACAAGGTTTGTGCTAGCTTCTTGAAACTTGACACGATAATGTAGTTTCAAGTTCTATCTCTAGGTTTTGTTTCCTCTTGATGTAGCCCTAAGCAGTGACTGGCGAGATACACTGTCCTTGAAAGGGGTTGCCAAGCTTCCCAAAATTACGAATCTCCAGAAATCTCAGCAACTATTTTTTCACCCAAACTGGATGATACTTTCAGGTAATGATCAGTACACTAAGCCCACTTGGTTCCCCAAATTTCGTTCTTCTATGTTGAAGCGTTCGTTTCCAGTAACAGTTTGAATGTTGGCGTTTCACTCTGTTTTCTCCTATATTGATAGATGTATGTGGAACTCTAAATCAAACACGGTTTGAGCTAGCTTCTTGAAACTTGACACGATAATGTAGTTTCAAGTTCTGTCTCTAGGTTTGTTTCCTCTTGATGTAGCCCTAAGCAGGGACTGGCGAGATACACTGTCCTTGAAAGGGGTTGCCAAGCTTCCCAAAATTACGAATCTCCAGAAATCTCAGAAACCATTTTTTCACCCAAACTGGATGATACTTTCAGGTAATGATCAGTACACTAAGCCCACTTGGTTCCCCAAATTTCGTTCTTCTATGTTGAAGCGTTCGTTTCCAGTAACAGTTTGAATGTTGGCGTTTCACTCTGCTTTCTCCTATATTGATAGACGTATGTGGAACTCTAAATCAAACACGGTTTGTGCTAGCTTCTTGAAACTTGACACGATAATGTAGTTTCAAGTTCTGTCTCTAGGTTTTGTTTCCTCTTGATGTTGCCCTAAGCAGTGACTGGCGAGATACACTGTCCTTGAAAGGGGTTGCCAAGCTACCCAAAATTACGAATCTCCAGAAATCTCAGCAACTATTTTTTCACCCAAACTGGATGATACTTTCAGGTAATGATCAGTACACTAAGCCCAGTTGGTTCCCCAAATTTCGTTCTTCTATGTTGAAGCGTTCGTTTCCAGTAACAGTTTGAATTTTGGCGTTTCACTCTGTTTTCTCCTATATTGAGAGATGTATGTGGAACTCTAAATCAAACACGGTTTGTGCTAGCTTCTTGAAACTTGACACGATAATGTAGTTTCAAGTTCTGTCTCTAGGTTTTGTTTCCTCTTGATGTGGCCCTAAGCAGTGACTGGCGAGATACACTGTCCTTGAAAGGGGTTGCCAAGCTTCCCAAAATTACGAATCTCCAGAAATCTCAGCAACTATTTTTTCACCCAAACTGGATGATACTTTCAGGTAATGATCAGTACACTAAGCCCAGTTGGTTCCCCAAATTTCGTTCTTCTATGTTGAAGCGTTCGTTTCCAGTAACAGTTTGAATTTTGGCGTTTCACTCTGTTTTCTCCTATATTGAGAGATGTATGTGGAACTCTAAATCAAACACGGTTTGTGCTAGCTTTTTGAAACTTGACACGATAATATAGTTTCAAGTTCTATCTCGAGGTTTTGTTTCCTCTTGATGTAGCCCTAAGCAGTGACTGGCGAGATACACTGTCCTTGAAAGGGGTTGCCAAGCTTCCCAAAATTACGAATCTCCAGAAATCTCAGCAACTATTTTTTCACCCAAACTGGATGATACTTTCAGTTCTGATCAGTACACTAAGCCCACTTGGTTCCCCAAATTTCGTTCTTCTATGTTGAACCGTTCGTTTCCAGTAACAGTTTGAATTTTGGCGTTTCACTCTGTTTTCTCCTATATTGATAGATGTATGTGGAACTCTATATCAAACACGGTTTGTGCTAGCTTCTTGAAACTTGACACGATAATGTAGTTTCAAGTTCTGTCTCTAGGTTTGTTTCCTCTTGATGTAGCCCTAAGCAGTGACTGGCGAGATACACTGTCCTTGAAAGGGGTTGCCAAGCTACCCAAAATTACGAATCTCCAGAAATCTCAGAAACTATTTTTTCACCCAAACTGGATGATACTTTCAGGTAATGATCAGTACACTAAGCCCACTTGGTTCCCCAAATTTCGTTCTTCTATGTTGAAGCGTTCGTTTCCAGTAACAGTTTGAATGTTGGCGTTTCACTCTGCTTTCTCCTATATTGATAGACGTATGTGGAACTCTAAATCAAACACGGTTTGTGCTAGCTTCTTGAAACTTGACACGATAATGTAGTTTCAAGTTCTGTCTCTAGGTTTTGTTTCCTCTTGATGTTGCCCTAAGCAGTGACTGGCGAGATACACTGTCCTTGAAAGGGGTTGCCAAGCTACCCAAAATTACGAATCTTCAGAAATCTAGCAACTATTTTTTCACCCAAACTGGATGATACTTTCAGGTAATGATCAGTACACTAAGCCCAGTTGGTTCCCCAAATTTCGTTCTTCTATGTTGAAGCGTTCGTTTCCAGTAACAGTTTGAATTTTGGCGTTTCACTCTGTTTTCTCCTATATTGATAGATGTATGTGGAACTCTAAATCAAACACGGTTGTGCTAGCTTCTTGAAACTTGACACGATAATATAGTTTCAAGTTCTGTCTCTAGGTTTTGTTTCCTCTTGATGTAGCCCTAAGCAGTGACTGGCGAGATACACTGTCCTTGAAAGGGGTTGCCAAGCTTCCCAAAATTACGAATCTCCAGAAATCTCAGCAACTATTTTTTCACCCAAACTGGATGATACTTTCAGGTAATGATCAGTACACTAAGCCCACTTGGTTCCCCAAATTTCGTTCTTCTATGTTGAAGCGTTCGTTTCCAGTAACAGTTTGAATCTTGGCGTTTCACTCTGTTTCCTCCAATATTGATAGGTGTACGTGGAACTCTAAATCAAACACGGTTTGTGCTAGCTTCTTCAAACTTGACACGATAATGTAGTTTCAAGTTCTGTCTCTAGGTTTTGTTTCCTCTTGATGTAGCCCTAAGCAGTGACTGGCGAGATACACTGTCCTTGAAAGGGGTTGCCAAGCTTCCCAAAATTACGAATCTCCAGAAATCTCAGCAACTATTTTTTCACCCAAACTGGATGATACTTTCAGGTAATGATCAGTACACTAAGCCCACTTGGTTCCCCAAATTTCGTTCTTCTATGTTGAAGCGTTCGTTTCCAGTAACAGTTTGAATTTTGGCGTTTCACTCTGTTTCCTCCAATATTGATAGGTGTACGTGGAACTCTAAATCAAACACGGTTTGTGCTAGCTTCTTCAAACTTGACACGATAATGTAGTTTCAAGTTCTGTCTCTAGGTTTTTTTTCCTCTTGATGTAGCCCTAAGCAGTGACTGGCGAGATACACTGTCCTTGAAAGGGGTTGCCAAGCTACCCAAAATTACGAATCTCCAGAAATCTCAGCAACTATTTTTTCACCCAAACTGGATGATACTTTCAGGTAATGATCAGTACACTAAGCCCAGTTGGTTCCCCAAATTTCGTTCTTCTATGTTGAAGCGTTCGTTTCCAGTAACAGTTTGAATTTTGGCGTTTCACTCTGTTTTCTCCTATATTGATAGATGTATGTGGAACTCTAAATCAAACACGGTTTGTGCTAGCTTCTTGAAACTTGACACGATAATGTAGTTTCAAGTTCTATCTCGAGGTTTTGTTTCCTCTTGATGTAGCCCTAAGCAGTGACTGGCGAGATACACTGTCCTTGAAAGGGGTTGCCAAGCTTCCCAAAATTACGAATCTCCAGAAATCTCAGCAACTATTTTTTCACCCAAACTGGATGATACTTTCAGGTAATGATCAGTACACTAAGCACACTTGGTTCCCCAAATTTCGTTCTTCTATGTTGAAGCGTTCGTTTCCAGTAACAGTTTGAATGTTGGCGTTTCACTCTGTTTTCTCCTATATTGATAGATGTATGTGGAACTCTAAATCAAACACGGTTTGTGCTAGCTTTTGAAACTTGACACGATATTGTAGTTTCAAGTTCTACTCGAGGTTTTGTTTCCTCTTGATGTAGCCCTAAGCAGTGACTGGCGAGATACACTGTCCTTGAAAGGGGTTGCCAAGCTTCCCAAAATTACGAATCTCCAGAAATCTCAGAAACTATTTTTTCACCCAAACTGGATGATACTTTCAGGTAATGATCAGTACACTAAGCCCACTTGGTTCCCCAAATTTCGTTCTTCTATGTTGAACCGTTCGTTTCCAGTAACAGTTTGAATTTTGGCGTTTCACTCTGTTTTCTCCTATATTGATAGATGTATGTGGAACTCTAAATCAAACACGGTTTGTGCTAGCTTTTTGAAACTTGACACGATAATATAGTTTCAAGTTCTATCTCGAGGTTTTGTTTCCTCTTGATGTAGCCCTAAGCAGTGACTGGCGAGATACACTGTCCTTGAAAGGGGTTGCCAAGCTTCCCAAAATTACGAATCTCCAGAAATCTCAGAAACTATTTTTTCACCCAAACTGGATGATACTTTCAGGTAATGATCAGTACACTAAGCCCAGTTGGTTCCCCAAATTTCGTTCTTCTATGTTGAACCGTTCGTTTCCAGTAACAGTTTGAATTTTGGCGTTTCACTCTGTTTTCTCCTATATTGATAGATGTATGTGGAACTCTATATCAAACACGGTTTGTGCTAGCTTCTTGAAACTTGACACGATAATGTAGTTTCAAGTTCTGTCTCTAGGTTTGTTTCCTCTTGATGTAGCCCTAAGCAGTGACTGGCGAGATACACTGTCCTTGAAAGGGGTTGCCAAGATTCCCAAAATTACGAATCTCCAGAAATCTCAGCAACTATTTTTTCACCCAAACTGGATGATACTTTCAGGTAATGATCAGTACACTAAGCCCACTTGGTTCCCCAAATTTCGTTCTTCTATGTTGAAGCGTTCGTTTCCAGTAACAGTTTGAATTTTGGCGTTTCACTGTTTTCTCCTATATTGATAGATGTATGTGGAACACTAAATCAAACACGGTTTGTGCTAGCTTCTTGAAACTTGACAGGATAATGTAGTTTCAAGTTCTGTCTCTAGGTTTGTTTCCTCTTGATGTAGCCCTAAGCAGTGACTGGCGAGATACACTGTCCTTGAAAGGGGTTGCCAAGCTTCCCAAAATTACGAATCTCCAGAAATCTCAGAAACTATTTTTTCACCCAAACTGGATGATACTTTCAGGTAATGATCAGTACACTAAGCCCACTTGGTTCCCCAAATTTCGTTCTTCTATGTTGAAGCGTTCGTTTCCAGTAACAGTTTGAATGTTGGCGTTTCACTCTGCTTTCTCCTATATTGATAGACGTATGTGGAACTCTAAATCAAACACGGTTTGTGCTAGCTTCTTGAAACTTGACACGATAATGTAGTTTCAAGTTCTGTCTCTAGGTTTTGTTTCCTCTTGATGTTGCCCTAAGCAGTGACTGGCGAGATACACTGTCTTTGAAAGGGGTTGCCAAGCTACCCCAAATTACGAATCTCCAGAAATCTAGCAACTATTTTTTCACCCAAACTGGATGATACTTTCAGGTAATGATCAGTACACTAAGCCCAGTTGGTTCCCCAAATTTCGTTCTTCTATGTTGAAGCGTTCGTTTCCAGTAACAGTTTGAATTTTGGCGTTTCACTCTGTTTTCTCCTATATTGATAGATGTATGTGGAACTCTAAATCAAACACGGTTGTGCTAGCTTCTTGAAACTTGACACGATAATATAGTTTCAAGTTCTGTCTCTAGGTTTTGTTTCCTCTTGATGTAGCCCTAAGCAGTGACTGGCGAGATACACTGTCCTTGAAAGGGGTTGCCAAGCTTCCCAAAATTACGAATCTCCAGAAATCCAGAAACTATTTTTTCACCCAAACTGGATGATACTTTCAGGTAATGATCAGTACACTAAGCCCACTTGGTTCCCCAAATTTTGTTCTTCTATGTTGAAGCGTTCGTTTCCAGTAACAGTTTGAATCTTGGCGTTTCACTCTGTTTCCTCCAATATTGATAGGTGTACGTGGAACTCTAAATCAAACACGGTTTGTGCTAGCTTCTTCAAACTTGACACGATAATGTAGTTTCAAGTTCTGTCTCTAGGTTTTGTTTCCTCTTGATGTAGCCCTAAGCAGTGACTGGCGAGATACACTGTCCTTGAAAGGGGTTGCCAAGCTTCCCAAAATTACGAATCTCCAGAAATCTCAGCAACTATTTTTTCACCCAACCTGGATGATACTTTCAGGTAATGATCAGTACACTAAGCCCACTTGGTTCCCCAAATTTCGTTCTTCTATGTTGAAGCGTTCGTTTCCAGTAACAGTTTGAATCTTGGCGTTTCACTCTGTTTCCTCCAATATTGATAGGTGTACGTGGAACTCTAAATCAAACACGGTTTGTGCTAGCTTCTTCAAACTTGACACGATAATGTAGTTTCAAGTTCTGTCTCTAGGTTTTGTTTCCTCTTGATGTAGCCCTAAGCAGTGACTGGCGAGATACACTGTCCTTGAAAGGGGTTGCCAAGCTTCCCAAAATTACGAATCTCCAGAAATCTCAGCAACTATTTTTTCACCCAAACTGGATGATACTTTCAGGTAATGATCAGTACACTAAGCCCACTTGGTTCCCCAAATTTCGTTCTTCTATTTTGAAGCGTTCGTTTCCAGTAACAGTTTGAATTTTGGCGTTTCACTCTGTTTTCTCCTATATTGATAGATGTATGTGGAACTCTAAATCAAACACGGTTGTGCTAGCTTCTTGAAACTTGACACGATAATATAGTTTCAAGTTCTATCTCTAGGTTTTGTTTCCTCTTGATGTAGCCCTAAGCAGTGACTGGCGAGATACACTGTCCTTGAAAGGGGTTGCCAAGCTTCCCAAAATTACGAATCTCCAGAAATCTCAGAAACTATTTTTTCACCCAAACTGGATGATACTTTCAGGTAATGATCAGTACACTAAGCCCAGTTGGTTCCCCAAATTTCGTTCTTCTATGTTGAAGCGTTCGTTTCCAGTAACAGTTTGAATTTTGGCGTTTCACTCTGTTTTCTCCTATATTGAGAGATGTATGTGGAACTCTAAATCAAACACGGTTTGTGCTAGCTTCTTGAAACTTGACACGATAATGTAGTTTCAAGTTCTGTCTCTAGGTTTTGTTTCCTCTTGATGTAGCCCTAAGCAGTGACTGGCGAGATACACTGTCCTTGAAAGGGGTTGCCAAGCTTCCCAAAATTACGAATCTCCAGAAATCTCAGCAACTATTTTTTCACCCAAACTGAATGATACTTTCAGGTAATGATCAGTACACTAAGCCCACTTGGTTCCCCAAATTTCGTTCTTCTATGTTGAAGCGTTCGTTTCCAGTAACAGTTTGAATGTTGGCGTTTCACTCTGTTTTCTCCTATATTGATAGATGTATGTGGAACTCTAAATCAAATACGGTTTGTGCTAGCTTTTTGAAACTTGACACGATAATGTAGTTTCACGTTCTATCTCGAGGTTTTGTTTCCTCTTGATGTAGCCCTAAGCAGTGACTGGCGAGATACACTCTCCTTGAAAGGGGTTGCCAAGCTTCCCAAAATTACGAATCTCCAGAAATCTCAGAAACTATTTTTTCACCCAAACTGGATGATACTTTCAGGTAATGATCAGTACACTAAGCCCACTTGGTTCCCCAAATTTCGTTCTTCTATGTTGAAGCGTTCGTTTCCAGTAACAGTTTGAATTTTGGCGTTTCACTCTGTTTTCTCCTATATTGATAGATGTATGTGGAACTCTAAATCAAACACGGTTTGTGCTAGCTTCTTGAAACTTGACACGATAATGTAGTTTCAAGTTGTATCTGTAGGTTTTGTTTCCTCTTGATGTAGCCCTAAGCAGTGACTGGCGAGATACACTGTCCTTGAAAGGGGTTGCCAAGCTTCCCAAAATTACGAATCTCCAGAAATCTCAGCAACTATATTTTCACCCAAACTGGATGATACTTTCAGGTAATGATCAGTACACTAAGCCCACTTGGTTCCCCAAATTTCGTTCTTCTATTTTGAAGCGTTCGTTTCCAGTAACAGTTTGAATTTTGGCGTTTCACTCTGTTTTCTCCTATATTGATAGATGTATGTGGAACTCTAAATCAAACACGGTTGTGCTAGCTTCTTGAAACTTGACACGATAATATAGTTTCAAGTTCTATCTCTAGGTTTTGTTTCCTCTTGATGTAGCCCTAAGCAGTGACTGGCGAGATACACTGTCCTTGAAAGGGGTTGCCAAGCTTCCCAAAATTACGAATCTCCAGAAATCTCAGCAACTATTTTTTCACCCAAACTGGATGATACTTTCAGGTAATGATCAGTACACTAAGCCCACTTGGTTCCCCAAATTTCGTTCTTCTATGTTGAAGCGTTCGTTTCCAGTAACAGTTTGAATCTTGGCGTTTCACTCTGTTTCCTCCAATATTGATAGGTGTACGTGGAACTCTAAATCAAACACGGTTTGTGCTAGCTTCTTCAAACTTGACACGATAATGTAGTTTCAAGTTCTGTCTCTAGGTTTTGTTTCCTCTTGATGTAGCCCTAAGCAGTGACTGGCGAGATACACTGTCCTTGAAAGGGGTTGCCAAGCTTCCCAAAATTACGAATCTCCAGAAATCTCAGCAACTATTTTTTCACCCAAACTGGATGATACTTTCAGGTAATGATCAGTACACTAAGCCCACTTGGTTCCCCAAATTTCGTTCTTCTATTTTGAAGCGTTCGTTTCCAGTAACAGTTTGAATTTTGGCGTTTCACTCTATTTTCTCCTATATTGATAGATGTATGTGGAACTCTAAATCAAACACGGTTTGTGCTAGCTTCTTGAAACTTGACACGATAATGTAGTTTCAAGTTCTATCTCTAGGTTTTGTTTCCTCTTGATGTAGCCCTAAGCAGTGACTGGCGAGATACACTGTCCTTGAAAGGGGTTGCCAAGCTTCCCAAAATTACGAATCTCCAGAAATCTCAGCAACTATTTTTTCACCCAAACTGGATGATACTTTCAGGTAATGATCAGTACACTAAGCCCACTTGGTTCCCCAAATTTCGTTCTTCTATGTTGAAGCGTTCGTTTCCAGTAACAGTTTGAATCTTGGCGTTTCACTCTGTTTCCTCCAATATTGATAGGTGTACATGGAACTCTAAATCAAACACGGTTTGTGCTAGCTTCTTCAAACTTGACACGATAATGTAGTTTCAAGTTCTGTCTCTAGGTTTTGTTACCTCTTGATGTAGCCCTAAGCAGTGACTGGCGAGATACACTGTCCTTGAAAGGGGTTGCCAAGCTTCCCAAAATTACGAATCTCCAGAAATCTCAGCAACTATTTTTTCACCCAAACTGGATGATACTTTCAGGTAATGATCAGTACACTAAGCCCACTTGGTTCCCCAAATTTCGTTCTTCTATGTTGAAGCGTTCGTTTCCAGTAACAGTTTGAATCTTGGCGTTTCACTCTGTTTCCTCCAATATTGATAGGTGTACGTGGAACTCTAAATCAAACACGGTTTGTGCTAGCTTCTTCAAACTTGACACGATAATGTAGTTTCAAGTTCTGTCTCTAGGTTTTGTTTCCTCTTGATGTAGCCCTAAGCAGTGACTGGCGAGATACACTGTCCTTGAAAGGGGTTGCCAAGCTACCCAAAATTACGAATCTCCAGAAATCTCAGCAACTATTTTTTCACCCAAACTGGATGATACTTTCAGGTAATGATCAGTACACTAAGCCCAGTTGGTTCCCCAAATTTCGTTCTTCTATGTTGAAGCGTTCGTTTCCAGTAACAGTTTGAATTTTGGCGTTTCACTCTGTTTTCTCCTATATTGATAGATGTATGTGGAACTCTAAATCAAACAAGGTTTGTGCTAGCTTCTTGAAACTTGACACGATAATGTAGTGTCAAGTTCTATCTCTAGGTTTTGTTTCCTCTTGATGTAGCCCTAAGCAGTGACTGGCGAGATACACTGTCCTTGAAAGGGGTTGCCAAGCTTCCCAAAATTACGAATCTCCAGAAATCTCAGCAACTATTTTTTCACCCAAACTGGATGATACTTTCAGGTAATGATCAGTACACTAAGCCCACTTGGTTCCCCAAATTTCGTTCTTCTATGTTGAAGCGTTCGTTTCCAGTAACAGTTTGAATGTTGGCGTTTCACTCTGTTTTCTCCTATATTGATAGATGTATGTGGAACTCTAAATCAAACACGGTTTGAGCTAGCTTCTTGAAACTTGACACGATAATGTAGTTTCAAGTTCTGTCTCTAGGTTTGTTTCCTCTTGATGTAGCCCTAAGCAGGGACTGGCGAGATACACTGTCCTTGAAAGGGGTTGCCAAGCTTCCCAAAATTACGAATCTCCAGAAATCACAGAAACCATTTTTTCACCCAAACTGGATGATACTTTCAGGTAATGATCAGTACACTAAGCCCACTTGGTTCCCCAAATTTCGTTCTTCTATGTTGAAGCGTTCGTTTCCAGTAACAGTTTGAATTTTGGCGTTTCACTCTGTTTTCTCCTATATTGAGAGATGTATGTGGAACTCTAAATCAAACACGGTTTGTGCTAGCTTCTTGAAACTTGACACGATAATGTAGTTTCAAGTTCTGTCTCTAGGTTTTGTTTCCTCTTGATGTGGCCCTAAGCAGTGACTGGCGAGATACACTGTCCTTGAAAGGGGTTGCCAAGCTTCCCAAAATTACGAATCTCCAGAAATCTCAGCAACTATTTTTTCACCCAAACTGGATGATACTTTCAGGTAATGATCAGTACACTAAGCCCACTTGGTTCCCCAAATTTCGTTCTTCTATGTTGAAGCGTTCGTTTCCAGTAACAGTTTGAATTTTGGCGTTTCACTCTGTTTTCTCCTATATTGAGAGATGTATGTGGAACTCTAAATCAAACACGGTTTGTGCTAGCTTCTTGAAACTTGACACAATAATGTAGTTTCAAGTTCTGTCTCTAGGTTTGTTTCCTCTTGATGTAGCCCTAAGCAGTGACTGGCGAGATACACTGTCCATGAAAGGGGTTGCCAAGCTTCCCAAAATTACGAATCTCCAGAAATCTCAGCAACTATTTTTTCACCCAAACTGGATGATACTTTCAGGTAATGATCAGTACACTAAGCCCAGTTGGTTCCCCAAATTTCGTTCTTCTATGTTGAAGCGTTCGTTTCCAGTAACAGTTTGAATTTTGGCGTTTCACTCTGTTTTCTCCTATATTGATAGATGTATGTGGAACTCTAAATCAAACACGGTTGTGCTAGCTTCTTGAAACTTGACACGATAATATAGTTTCAAGTTCTATCTCTAGGTTTTGTTTTCTCTTGATGTAGCCCTAAGCAGTGACTGGCGAGATACACTGTCCTTGAAAGGGATTGCCAAGCTACCCAAAATTACGAATCTCCAGAAATCTCAGCAACTATTTTTTCACCCAAACTGGATGATACTTTCAGGTAATGATCAGTACACTAAGCCCAGTTGGTTCCCCAAATTTCGTTCTTCTATGTTGAAGCGTTCGTTTCCAGTAACAGTTTGAATTTTGGCGTTTCACTCTGTTTTCTCCTATATTGAGAGATGTATGTGGAACTCTAAATCAAACACGGTTTGTGCTAGCTTCTTGAAACTTGACACGATAATGTAGTTTCAAGTTCTGTCTCTAGGTTTTGTTTCCTCTTGATGTAGCCCTAAGCAGTGACTGGCGAGATACACTGTCCTTGAAAGGGTCTGCCAAGCTTCCCAAAATTACGAAATTCCAGAAATCTCAGCAACTATTTTTTCACCCAAACTGGATGATACTTTCAGGTAATGATCAGTACACTAAGCCCACTTGGTTCCCCAAATTTCGTTCTTCTATGTTGAAGCGTTCGTTTCCAGTAACAGTTTGAATCTTGGCGTTTCACTCTGTTTCCTCCAATATTGATAGGTGTACGTGGAACTCTAAATCAAACACGGTTTGTGCTAGCTTCTTCAAACTTGACACGATAATGTAGTTTCAAGTTCTGTCTCTAGGTTTTGTTTCCTCTTGATGTAGCCCTAAGCAGTGACTGGCGAGATACACTGTCCTTGAAAGGGGTTGCCAAGCTTCCCAAAATTACGAATCTCCAGAAATCTCAGCAACTATTTTTTCACCCAAACTGGATGATACTTTCAGGTAATGATCAGTACACTAAGCCCACTTGGTTCCCCAAATTTCGTTCTTCTATGTTGAAGCGTTCGTTTCCAGTAACAGTTTGAATTTTGGCGTTTCACTCTGTTTTCTCCTATATTGATAGATGTATGTGGAACTCTAAATCAAACACGGTTGTGCTAGCTTCTTGAAACTTGACACGATAATATAGTTTCAAGTTCTGTCTCTAGGTTTTGTTTCCTCTTGATGTAGCCCTAAGCAGTGACTGGCGAGATACACTGTCCATGAAAGGGGTTGCCAAGCTTCCCAAAATTACGAATCTCCAGAAATCTCAGAAACTATTTTTTCACCCAAACTGGATGATACTTTCAGGTAATGATCAGTACACTAAGCCCACTTGGTTCCCCAAATTTCGTTCTTCTATGTTGAACCGTTCGTTTCCAGTAACAGTTTGAATCTTGGCGTTTCACTCTGTTTCCTCCAATATTGATAGGTGTACGTGGAACTCTAAATCAAACACGGTTTGTGCTAGCTTCTTCAAACTTGACACGATAATGTAGTTTCAAGTTCTGTCTCTAGGTTTTGTTTCCTCTTGATGTAGCCCTAAGCAGTGACTGGCGAGATACACTGTCCTTGAAAGGGGTTGCCAAGCTTCCCAAAATTACGAATCTCCAGAAATCTCAGCAACTATTTTTCACCCAAACTGGATGATACTTTCAGGTAATGATCAGTACACTAAGCCCACTTGGTTCCCCAAATTTCGTTCTTCTATGTTGAAGCGTTCGTTTCCAGTAACAGTTTGAATCTTGGCGTTTCACTCTGTTTCCTCCAATATTGATAGGTGTACGTGGAACTCTAAATCAAACACGGTTTGTGCTAGCTTCTTCAAACTTGACACGAGAATGTAGTTTCAAGTTCTGTCTCTAGGTTTTGTTTCCTCTTGATGTAGCCCTAAGCAGTGACTGGCAAGATACACTGTCCTTGAAAGGGGTTGCCAAGCTACCCAAAATTACGAATCTCCAGAAATCTCAGCAACTATTTTTTCACCCAAACTGGATGATACTTTCAGGTAATGATCAGTACACTAAGCCCAGTTGGTTCCCCAAATTTCGTTCTTCTATGTTGAAGCGTTCGTTTCCAGTAGCAGTTTGAATTTTGGCGTTTCACTCTGTTTTCTCCTATATTGATAGATGTATGTGGAACTCTAAATCAAACACGGTTTGTGCTAGCTTCTTGAAACTTGACACGATAATGTAGTTTCAAGTTCTATCTCTAGGTTTTGTTTCCTCTTGATGTAGCCCTAAGCAGTCACTGGCGAGATACACTGTCGTTGAAAGGGGTTGCCAAGCTTCCCAAAATTACGAATCTCCAGAAAACTCAGCAACTATTTTTTCACCCAAACTGGATGATACTTTCAGGTAATGATCAGTACACTAAGCCCAGTTGGTTCCCCAAATTTCGTTCTTCTATGTTGAAGCGTTCGTTTCCAGTAACAGTTTGAATGTTGGCGTTTCACTCTGTTTTCTCCTATATTGATAGATGTATGTGGAACTCTAAATCAAACACGGTTTGTGCTAGCTTTTTGAAACTTGACACGATAATGTAGTTTCAAGTTCTATCTCGAGGTTTTGTTTCCTCTTGATGTAGCCCTAAGCAGTGACTGGCGAGATACACTGTCCTTGAAAGGGGTTGCCAAGCTTCCCAAAATTACGAATCTCCAGAAATCTCAGAAACTATTTTTTCACCCAAACTGGATGATACTTTCAGGTAATGATCAGTACACTAAGCCCACTTGGTTCCCCAAATTTCGTTCTTCTATGTTGAACCGTTCGTTTCCAGTAACAGTTTGAATTTTGGCGTTTCACTCTGTTTTCTCCTATATTGATAGATGTATGTGGAACTCTAAATCAAACACGGTTTGTGCTAGCTTTTTGAAACTTGACACGATAATATAGTTTCAAGTTCTATCTCGAGGTTTTGTTTCCTCTTGATGTAGCCCTAAGCAGTGACTGGCGAGATACACTGTCCTTGAAAGGGGTTGCCAAGCTTCCCAAAATTACGAATCTCCAGAAATCTCAGAAACTATTTTTTCACCCAAACTGGATGATACTTTCAGGTAATGATCAGTACACTAAGCCCACTTGGTTCCCCAAATTTCGTTCTTCTATGTTGAACCGTTCGTTTCCAGTAACAGTTTGAATTTTGGCGTTTCACTCTGTTTTCTCCTATATTGATAGATGTATGTGGAACTCTATATCAAACACGGTTTGTGCTAGCTTCTTGAAACTTGACACGATAATGTAGTTTCAAGTTCTTTCTCTAGGTTTGTTTCCTCTTGATGTAGCCCTAAGCAGTGACTGGCGAGATACACTGTCCTTGAAAGGGGTTGCCAAGCTTCCCAAAATTACGAATCTCCAGAAATCTCAGCAACTATTTTTTCACCCAAACTGGATGATACTTTCAGGTAATGATCAGTACACTAAGCACACTTGGTTCCCCAAATTTCGTTCTTCTATGTTGAAGCGTTCGTTTCCAGTAACAGTTTGAATTTTGGCGTTTCACTGTTTTCTCCTATATTGATAGATGTATGTGGAACTCTAAATCAAACACGGTTTGTGCTAGCTTCTTGAAACTTGACACGATAATGTAGTTTCAAGTTCTGTCTCTAGGTTTGTTTCCTCTTGATGTAGCCCTAAGCAGTGACTGGCGAGATACACTGTCCTTGAAAGGGGTTGCCAAGCTACCCAAAATTACGAATCTCCAGAAATCTAGCAACTATTTTTTCACCCAAACTGGATGATACTTTCAGGTAATGATCAGTACACTAAGCCCAGTTGGTTCCCCAAATTTCGTTCTTCTATGTTGAAGCGTTCGTTTCCAGTAACAGTTTGAATTTTGGCGTTTCACTCTGTTTTCTCCTATATTGATAGATGTATGTGGAACTCTAAATCAAACACGGTTGTGCTAGCTTCTTGAAACTTGACACGATAATATAGTTTCAAGTTCTGTCTCTAGGTTTTGTTTCCTCTTGATGTAGCCCTAAGCAGTGACTGGCGAGATACACTGTCCTTGAAAGGGGTTGCCAAGCTTCCCAAAATTACGAATCTCCAGAAATCTCAGCAACTATTTTTTCACCCAAACTGGATGATACTTTCAGGTAATGATCAGTACACTAAGCCCACTTGGTTCCCCAAATTTCGTTCTTCTATGTTGAAGCGTTCGTTTCCAGTAACAGTTTGAATCTTGGCGTTTCACTATGTTTCCTCCAATATTGATAGGTGTACGTGGAACTCTAAATCAAACACGGTTTGTGCTAGCTTCTTCAAACTTGACACGATAATGTAGTTTCAAGTTCTGTCTCTAGGTTTTGTTTCCTCTTGATGTAGCCCTAAGCAGTGACTGGCGAGATACACTGTCCTTGAAAGGGGTTGCCAAGCTTCCCAAAATTACGAATCTCCAGAAATCTCAGCAACTATTTTTTCACCCAAACTGGATGATACTTTCAGGTAATGATCAGTACACTAAGCCCACTTGGTTCCCCAAATTTCGTTCTTCTATGTTGAAGCGTTCGTTTCCAGTAACAGTTTGAATCTTGGCGTTTCACTCTGTTTCCTCCAATATTGATAGGTGTACGTGGAACTCTAAATCAAACACGGTTTGTGCTAGCTTCTTCAAACTTGACACGATAATGTAGTTTCAAGTTCTGTCTCTAGGTTTTGTTTCCTCTTGATGTAGCCCTAAGCAGTGACTGGCGAGATACACTCTCCTTGAAAGGGGTTGCCAAGCTACCCAAAATTACGAATCTCCAGAAATCTCAGCAACTATTTTTTCACCCAAACTGGATGATACTTTCAGGTAATGATCAGTACACTAAGCCCAGTTGATTCCCCAAATTTCGTTCTTCTATGTTGAAGCGTTCGTTTCCAGTAACAGTTTGAATTTTGGCGTTTCACTCTGTTTTCTCCTATATTGATAGATGTATGTGGAACTCTAAATCAAACACGGTTTGTGCTAGCTTCTTGAAACTTCACACGATAATGTAGTTTCAAGTTCTATCTCTAGGTTTTGTTTCCTCTTGATGTAGCCCTAAGCAGTCACTGGCGAGATACACTGTCCTTGAAAGGGGTTGCCAAGCTTCCCAAAATTACGAATCTCCAGAAATCTCAGCAACTATTTTTTCACCCAAACTGGATGATACTTTCAGGTAATGATCAGTACACTAAGCCCACTTGGTTCCCCAAATTTCGTTCTTCTATGTTGAAGCGTTCGTTTCCAGTAACAGTTTGAATGTTGGCGTTTCACTCTGTTTTCTCCTATATTGATAGATGTATGTGGAACTCTAAATCAAACACGGTTTGTGCTAGCTTTTTGAAACTTGACACGATAATGTAGTTTCAAGTTCTATCTCGAGGTTTTGTTTCCTCTTGATGTAGCCCTAAGCAGTGACTGGCGAGATACACTGTCCTTGAAAGGGGTTGCCAAGCTTCCCAAAATTACGAATCTCCAGAAATCTCAGAAACTATTTTTTCACCCAAACTGGATGATACTTTCAGGTAATGATCAGTACACTAAGCCCACTTGGTTCCCCAAATTTCGTTCTTCTATGTTGAACCGTTCGTTTCCAGTAACAGTTTGAATTTTGGCATTTCACTCTGTTTTCTCCTATATTGATAGATGTATGTGGAACTCTATACCAAACACGGTTTGTGCTAGCTTCTTGAAACTTGACACGATAATGTAGTTTCAAGTTCTGACTCTAGGTTTGTTTCCTCTTGATGTAGCCCTAAGCAGTGACTGGCGAGATACACTGTCCTTGAAAGGGGTTGCCAAGCTTCCCAAAATTACGAATCTCCAGAAATCTCAGAAACTATTTTTTCACCCAAACTGGATGATACTTTCAGGTAATGATCAGTACACTAAGCCCACTTGGTTCCCCAAATTTCGTTCTTCTATGTTGAAGCGTTCGTTTCCAGTAACAGTTTGAATGTTGGCGTTTCACTCTGTTTTCTCCTATATTGATAGACGTATGTGGAACTCTAAATCAAACACGGTTTGTGCTAGCTTCGTGAAACTTGACACGATAATGTAGTTTCAAGTTCTGTCTCTAGGTTTTGTTTCCTCTTGATGTTGCCCTAAGCAGTGACTGGCGAGATACACTGTCCTTGAAAGGGGTTGCCAAGCTACCCAAAATTACGAATCTCCAGAAATCTCAGCAACTATTTTTTCACCCAAACTGGATGATACTTTCAGGTAATGATCAGTACACTAAGCCCACTTGGTTCCCCAAATTTCGTTCTTCTATGTTGAAGCGTTCGTTTCCAGTAACAGTTTGAATTTTGGCGTTTCACTCTGTTTTCTCCTATATTGATAGATGTATGTGGAACTGTAAATCAAACACGGTTGTGCTAGCTTCTTGAAACTTGACACGATAATATAGTTTCAAGTTCTGTCTCTAGGTTTTGTTTCCTCTTGATGTAGCCCTAAGCAGTGACTGGCGAGATACACTGTCCTTGAAAGGGGTTGCCAAGCTTCCCAAAATTACGAATCTCCAGAAATCTCAGCAACTATTTTTTCACCCAAACTGGATGATACTTTCAGGTAATGATCAGTACACTAAGCCCACTTGGTTCCCCAAATTTCGTTCTTCTATGTTGAAGCGTTCGTTTCCAGTAACAGTTTGAATCTTGGCGTTTCACTATGTTTCCTCCAATATTGATAGGTGTACGTGGAACTCTAAATCAAACACGGTTTGTGCTAGCTTCTTCAAACTTGACACGATAATGTAGTTTCAAGTTCTGTCTCTAGGTTTTGTTTCCTCTTGATGTAGCCCTAAGCAGTGACTGGCGAGATACACTGTCCTTGAAAGGGGTTGCCAAGCTTCCCAAAATTACGAATCTCCAGAAATCTCAGCAACTATTTTTTCACCCAAACTGGATGATACTTTCAGGTAATGATCAGTACACTAAGCCCACTTGGTTCCCCAAATTTCGTTCTTCTATGTTGAAGCGTTCGTTTCCAGTAACAGTTTGAATCTTGGCGTTTCACTCTGTTTCCTCCAATATTGATAGGTGTACGTGGAACTCTAAATCAAACACGGTTTGTGCTAGCTTCTTCAAACTTGACACGATAATGTAGTTTCAAGTTCTGTCTCTAGGTTTTGTTTCCTCTTGATGTAGCCCTAAGCAGTGACTGGCGAGATACACTGTCCTTGAAAGGGGTTGCCAAGCTACCCAAAATTACGAATCTCCAGAAATCTCAGCAACTATTTTTTCACCCAAACTGGATGATACTTTCAGGTAATGATCAGTACACTAAGCCCAGTTGATTCCCCAAATTTCGTTCTTCTATGTTGAAGCGTTCGTTTCCAGTAACAGTTTGAATTTTGGCGTTTCACTCTGTTTTCTCCTATATTGATAGATGTATGTGGAACTCTAAATCAAACACGGTTTGTGCTAGCTTCTTGAAACTTCACACGATAATGTAGTTTCAAGTTCTATCTCTAGGTTTTGTTTCCTCTTGATGTAGCCCTAAGCAGTCACTGGCGAGATACACTGTCCTTGAAAGGGGTTGCCAAGCTTCCCAAAATTACGAATCTCCAGAAATCTCAGCAACTATTTTTTCACCCAAACTGGATGATACTTTCAGGTAATGATCAGTACACTAAGCCCACTTGGTTCCCCAAATTTCGTTCTTCTATGTTGAAGCGTTCGTTTCCAGTAACAGTTTGAATGTTGGCGTTTCACTCTGTTTTCTCCTATATTGATAGATGTATGTGGAACTCTAAATCAAACACGGTTTGTGCTAGCTTTTTGAAACTTGACACGATAATGTAGTTTCAAGTTCTATCTCGAGGTTTTGTTTCCTCTTGATGTAGCCCTAAGCAGTGACTGGCGAGATACACTGTCCTTGAAAGGGGTTGCCAAGCTTCCCAAAATTACGAATCTCCAGAAATCTCAGAAACTATTTTTTCACCCAAACTGGATGATACTTTCAGGTAATGATCAGTACACTAAGCCCACTTGGTTCCCCAAATTTCGTTCTTCTATGTTGAACCGTTCGTTTCCAGTAACAGTTTGAATTTTGGCATTTCACTCTGTTTTCTCCTATATTGATAGATGTATGTGGAACTCTATATCAAACACGGTTTGTGCTAGCTTCTTGAAACTTGACACGATAATGTAGTTTCAAGTTCTGACTCTAGGTTTGTTTCCTCTTGATGTAGCCCTAAGCAGTGACTGGCGAGATACACTGTCCTTGAAAGGGGTTGCCAAGCTTCCCAAAATTACGAATCTCCAGAAATCTCAGAAACTATTTTTTCACCCAAACTGGATGATACTTTCAGGTAATGATCAGTACACTAAGCCCACTTGGTTCCCCAAATTTCGTTCTTCTATGTTGAAGCGTTCGTTTCCAGTAACAGTTTGAATGTTGGCGTTTCACTCTGTTTTCTCCTATATTGATAGACGTATGTGGAACTCTAAATCAAACACGGTTTGTGCTAGCTTCGTGAAACTTGACACGATAATGTAGTTTCAAGTTCTGTCTCTAGGTTTTGTTTCCTCTTGATGTTGCCCTAAGCAGTGACTGGCGAGATACACTGTCCTTGAAAGGGGTTGCCAAGCTACCCAAAATTACGAATCTCCAGAAATCTCAGCAACTATTTTTTCACCCAAACTGGATGATACTTTCAGGTAATGATCAGTACACTAAGCCCAGTTGGTTCCCCAAATTTCGTTCTTCTATGTTGAAGCGTTCGTTTCCAGTAACAGTTTGAATTTTGGCGTTTCACTCTGTTTTCTCCTATATTGAGAGATGTATGTGGAACTCTAAATCAAACACGGTTTGTGCTAGCTTCTTGAAACTTGACACGATAATATAGTTTCAAGTTCTATCTCTAGGTTTTGTTTCCTCTTGATGTAGCCCTAAGCAGTGACTGGCGAGATACACTGTCCTTGAAAGGGGTTGCCAAGCTTCCCAAAATTACGAATCTCCAGAAATCTCAGCAACTATTTTTTCACCCAAACTGGATGATACTTTCAGGTAATGATCAGGACACTAAGCCCACTTGGTTCCCCAAATTTCGTTCTTCTATGTTGAAGCGTTCGTTTCCAGTAAGAGTTTGAATTTTGGCGTTTCACTCTGTTTCCTCCAATATTGATAGGTGTACGTGGAACTCTAAATCAAACACGGTTTGTGCTAGCTTCGTGAAACTTGACACGATAATGTAGTTTCAAGTTCTGTCTCTAGGTTTTGTTTCCTCTTGATGTAGCCCTAAGCAGTGACTGGCGAGATACACTGTCCTTGAAAGGGGTTGCCAAGCTACCCAAAATTAAGAATCTCCAGAAATCTCAGCAACTATTTTTACACCCAAACTGGATGATACTTTCAGGTAATGATGAGTACACTAAGCCCACTTGGTTCCCCAAATTTCGTTCTTCTATGTTGAAGCGTTCGTTTCCAGTAACAGTTTGAATTTTGGCGTTTCACTCTGTTTTCTCCTATATTGATAGATGTATGTGGAACTCTAAATCAAACACGGTTTGTGCTAGCTTCTTGAAACTTGACACGATAATGTAGTTTCAAGTTCTATCTCTAGGTTTTGTTTCCTCTTGATGTAGCCCTAAGCAGTGACTGGCGAGATACACTGTCCTTGAAAGGGGTTGCCAAGCTTCCCAAAATTACGAATCTCCAGAAATCTCAGCAACTATTTTTTCACCCAAACTGGATGATACTTTCAGGTAATGATCAGTACACTAAGCCCAGTTGTTTCCCCAAATTTCGTTCTTCTATGTTGAAGCGTTCGTTTCCAGTAACAGTTTGAATGTTGGCGTTTCACTCTGTTTTCTCCTATATTGATAGATGTATGTGGAACTCTAAATCAAACACGGTTTGTGCTAGCTTTTTGAAACTTGACACGATAATGTAGTTTCACGTTCTATCTCGAGGTTTTGTTTCCTCTTGCTGTAGCCCTAAGCAGTGACTGGCGAGATACACTGTCCTTGAAAGGGGTTGCCAAGCTTCCCAAAATTACGAATCTCCAGAAATCTCAGAAACTATTTTTTCACCCAAACTGGATGATACTTTCAGGTAATGATCAGTACACTAAGCCCACTTGGTTCCCCAAATTTCGTTCTTCTATGTTGAAGCGTTCGTTTCCAGTAACAGTTTGAATTTTGGCGTTTCACTCTGTTTTCTCCTATATTGATAGATGTATGTGGAACTCTAAATCAAACACGGTTTGTGCTAGCTTCTTGAAACTTGACACGATAATGTAGTTTCAAGTTCTATCTCTAGGTTTTGTTTCCTCTTGATGTAGCCCTAAGCAGTGACTGGCGAGATACACTGTCCTTGAAAGGGGTTGCCAAGCTTCCCAAAATTACGAATCTCCAGAAATCTCAGCAACTATTTTTTCACCCAAACTGGATGATACTTTCAGGTAATGATCAGTACACTAAGCCCACTTGGTTCCCCAAATTTCGTTCTTCTATTTTGAAGCGTTCGTTTCCAGTAACAGTTTGAATTTTGGCGTTTCACTCTGTTTTCTCCTATATTGATAGATGTATGTGGAACTCTAAATCAAACACGGTTGTGCTAGCTTCTTGAAACTTGACACGATAATATAGTTTCAAGTTCTATCTCTAGGTTTTGTTTCCTCTTGATGTAGCCCTAAGCAGTGACTGGCGAGATACACTGTCCTTGAAAGGGGTTGCCAAGCTTCCCAAAATTACGAATCTCCAGAAATCTCAGAAACTATTTTTTCACCCAAACTGGATGATACTTTCAGGTAATGATCAGTACACTAAGCCCACTTGGTTCCCCAAATTTCGTTCTTCTATGTTGAAGCGTTCGTTTCCAGTAACAGTTTGAATTTTGGCGTTTCACTCTGTTTTCTCCTATATTGAGAGATGTATGTGGAACTCTAAATCAAACACGGTTTGTGCTAGCTTCTTGAAACTTGACACGATAATGTAGTTTCAAGTTCTGTCTCGAGGTTTTGTTTCCTCTTGATGTAGCCCTAAGCAGTGACTGGCGAGATACACTGTCCTTGAAAGGGGTTGCCAAGCTTCCCAAAATTACGAATCTCCAGAAATCTCAGCAACTATTTTTTCACCCAAACTGGATGATACTTTCAGGTAATGATCAGTACACTAAGCCCACTTGGTTCCCCAAATTTCGTTCTTCTATGTTGAAGCGTTCGTTTCCAGTAACAGTTTGAATCTGGGCGTTTCACTCTGTTTCCTCCAATATTGATAGGTGTACGTGGAACTCTAAATCAAACACGGTTTGTGCTAGCTTCTTCAAACTTGACACGATTATGTAGTTTCAACTTCTGTCTCTAGGTTTTGTTTCCTCTTGATGTAGCCCTAAGCAGTGACTGGCGAGATACACTGTCCTTGAACGGGGTTGCCAAGCTTCCCAAAATTACGAATCTCCAGAAATCTCAGCAACTATTTTTTCACCCAAACTGGATGATACTTTCAGGTAATGATCAGTACACTAAGCCCACTTGGTTCCCCAAATTTCGTTCTTCTATGTTGAAGCGTTCGTTTCCAGTAACAGTTTGAATCTTGGCGTTTCACTCTGTTTCCTCCAATATTGATAGGTGTACGTGGAACTCTAAATCAAACACGGTTTGTGCTAGCTTCTTCAAACTTGACACGATAATGTAGTTTCAAGTTCTGTCTCTAGGTTTTGTTTCCTCTTGATGTAGCCCTAAGCAGTGACTGGCGAGATACACTGTCCTTGAAAGGGGTTGTCAAGCTACCCAAAATTACGAATCTCCAGAAATCTCAGCAACTATTTTTTCACCCAAACTGGATGATACTTTCAGGTAATGATCAGTACACTAAGCCCAGTTGGTTCCCCAAATTTCGTTCTTCTATGTTGAAGCGTTCGTTTCCAGTAACAGTTTGAATTTTGGCGTTTCACTCTGTTTTCTCCTATATTGATAGATGTATGTGGAACTCTAAATCAAACAAGGTTTGTGCTAGCTTCTTGAAACTTGACACGATAATGTAGTTTCAAGTTCTATCTCTAGGTTTTGTTTCCTCTTGATGTAGCCCTAAGCAGTGACTGGCGAGATACACTGTCCTTGAAAGGGGTTGCCAAGCTTCCCAAAATTACGAATCTCCAGAAATCTCAGCAACTATTTTTTCACCCAAACTGGATGATACTTTCAGGTAATGATCAGTACACTAAGCCCACTTGGTTCCCCAAATTTCGTTCTTCTATGTTGAAGCGTTCGTTTCCAGTAACAGTTTGAATGTTGGCGTTTCACTCTGTTTTCTCCTATATTGATAGATGTATGTGGAACTCTAAATCAAACACGGTTTGTGCTAGCTTTTTGAAACTTGACACGATAATGTAGTTTCAAGTTCTATCTCGAGGTTTTGTTTCCTCTTGATGTAGCCCTAAGCAGTGACTGGCGAGATACACTGTCCTTGAAAGGGGTTGCCAAGCTTCCCAAAATTACGAATCTCCAGAAATCTCAGAAACTATTTTTTCACCCAAACTGGATGATACTTTCAGGTAATGATCAGTACACTAAGCCCACTTGGTTCCCCAAATTTCGTTCTTCTATGTTGAACCGTTCGTTTCCAGTAACAGTTTGAATTTTGGCGTTTCACTCTGTTTTCTCCTATATTGATAGATGTATGTGGAACTCTAAATCAAACACGGTTTGTGCTAGCTTTTTGAAACTTGACACGATAATATAGTTTCAAGTTCTATCTCGAGGTTTTGTTTCCTCTTGATGTAGCCCTAAGCAGTGACTGGCGAGATACACTGTCCTTGAAAGGGGTTGCCAAGCTTCCCAAAATTACGAATCTCCAGAAATCTCAGAAACTATTTTTTCACCCAAACTGGATGATACTTTCAGGTAATGATCAGTACACTAAGCCCACTTGGTTCCCCAAATTTCGTTCTTCTATGTTGAACCGTTCGTTTCCAGTAACAGTTTGAATTTTGGCGTTTCACTCTGTTTTCTCCTATATTGATAGATGTATGTGGAACTCTATATCAAACACGGTTTGTGCTAGCTTCTTGAAACTTGACACGATAATGTAGTTTCAAGTTCTGTCTCTAGGTTTGTTTCCTCTTGATGTAGCCCTAAGCAGTGACTGGCGAGATACACTGTCCTTGAAAGGGGTTGCCAACCTTCCCAAAATTACGAATCTCCAGAAATCTCAGCAACTATTTTTTCACCCAAACTGGATGATACTTTCAGGTAATTATCAGTACACTAAGCCCACTTGGTTCCCCAAATTTCGGTCTTCTATGTTGAAGCGTTCGTTTCCAGTAACAGTTTGAATGTTGGCGTTTCACTCTGTTTTCTCCTATATTGAGAGATGTATGTGGAACTCTAAATCAAACACGGTTGTGCTAGCTTCTTGAAACTTGACACGATAATATAGTTTCAAGTTCTATCTCTAGGTTTTGTTTCCTCTTGATGTAGCCCTAAGCAGTGACTGGCGAGATACACTGTCCTTGAAAGGGGTTGCCAAGCTACCCAAAATTACGAATCTCCAGAAATCTCAGCAACTATTTTTTCACCCAAACTGGATGATACTTTCAGGTAATGATCAGTACACTAAGCCCAGTTGGTTCCCCAAATTTCGTTCTTCTATGTTGAAGCGTTCGTTTCCAGTAACAGTTTGAATGTTGGCGTTTCACTCTGTTTTCTCCTATATTGAGAGATGTATGTGGAACTCTAAATCAAACACGGTTTGTGCTAGCTTCTTGAAACTTGACACGATAATGTAGTTTCAAGTTCTGTCTCTAGGTTTTGTTTCCTCTTGATGTAGCCCTAAGCAGTGACTGGCGAGATACACTGTCCTTGAAAGGGGTTGCCAAGCTTCCCAAAATTACGAATCTCCAGAAATCTCAGCAACTATTTTTTCACCCAAACTGGATGATACTTTCAGGTAATGATCAGTACACTAAGCCCACTTGGTTCCCCAAATTTCGTTCTTCTATGTTGAAGCGTTCGTTTCCAGTAACAGTTTGAATCTTGGCGTTTCACTCTGTTTCCTCCAATATTGATAGATGTACGTGGAACTCTAAATCAAACACGGTTTGTGCTAGCTTCTTCAAACTTGACACGATAATGTAGTTTCAAGTTCTGTCTCTAGGTTTTGTTTCCTCTTGATGTAGCCCTAAGCAGTGACTGGCGAGATACACTGTCCTTGAAAGGGGTTGCCAAGCTTCCCAAAATTACGAATCTCCAGAAATCTCAGCAACTATTTTTTCACCCAAACTGGATGATACTTTCAGGTAATGATCAGTACACTAAGCCCACTTGGTTCCCCAAATTTCGTTCTTCTATGTTGAAGCGTTCGTTTCCAGTAACAGTTTGAATCTTGGCGTTTCACTCTGTTTCCTCCAATATTGATAGGTGTACGTGGAACTCTAAATCAAACACGGTTTGTGCTAGCTTCTTCAAACTTGACACGATAATGTAGTTTCAAGTTCTGTCTCTAGGTTTTGTTTCCTCTTGATGTGGCCCTAAGCAGTGACTGGCGAGATACACTGTCCTTGAAAGGGGTTGCCAAGCTACCCAAAATTACGAATCTCCAGAAATCTCAGCAACTATTTTTTCACCCAAACTGGATGATACTTTCAGGTAATGATCAGTACACTAAGCCCACTTGGTTCCCCAAATTTCGTTCTTCTATGTTGAAGCGTTCGTTTCCAGTAACAGTTTGAATCTTGGCGTTTCACTCTGTTTCCTCATATATTGATAGATGTACGTGGAACTCTAAATCAAACACGGTTTGTGCTAGCTTCTTGAAACTTGACACGATAATGTAGTTTCAAGTTCTATCTCTAGGTTTTGTTTCCTCTTGATGTAGCCCTAAGCAGTGACTGGCGAGATACACTGTCCTTGAAAGGGGTTGCCAAGCTTCCCAAAATTACGAATCTCCAGAAATCTCAGCAACTATTTTTTCACCCAAACTGGATGATACTTTCAGGTAATGATCAGTACACTAAGCCCACTTGGTTCCCCAAATTTCGTTCTTCTATGTTGAAGCGTTCGTTTCCAGTAACAGTTTGAATGTTGGCGTTTCACTCTGTTTTCTCCTATATTGATAGATGTATGTGGAACTCTAAATCAAACACGGTTTGTGCTAGCTTTTTGAAACTTGACACGATAATGTAGTTTCAAGTTCTATCTCGAGGTTTTGTTTCCTCTTGATGTAGCCCTAAGCAGTGACTGGCGAGATACACTGTCCTTGAAAGGGGTTGCCAAGCTTCCCAAAATTACGAATCTCCAGAAATCTCAGAAACTATTTTTTCACCCAAACTGGATGATACTTTCAGGTAATGATCAGTACACTAAGCCCACTTGGTTCCCCAAATTTCGTTCTTCTATGTTGAAGCGTTCGTTTCCAGTAACAGTTTGAATTTTGGCGTTTCACTCTGTTTTCTCCTATATTGATAGATGTATGTGGAACTCTAAATCAAACACGGTTTGTACTAGCTTTTTGAAACTTGACACGATAATATAGTTTCAAGTTCTATCTCGAGGTTTTGTTTCCTCTTGATGTAGCCCTAAGCAGTGACTGGCGAGATACACTGTCCTTGAAAGGGGTTGCCAAGCTTCCCAAAATTACGAATCTCCAGAAATCTCAGAAACTATTTTTTCACCCAAACTGGATGATACTTTCAGGTAATGATCAGTACACTAAGCCCACTTGGTTCCCCAAATTTCGTTCTTCTATGTTGAACCGTTCGTTTCCAGTAACAGTTTGAATTTTGGCGTTTCACTCTGTTTTCTCCTATATTGATAGATGTATGTGGAACTCTATATCAAACACGGTTTGTGCTAGCTTCTTGAAACTTGACACGATAATGTAGTTTCAAGTTCTGTCTCTAGGTTTGTTTCCTCTTGATGTAGCCCTAAGCAGTGACTGGCGAGATACACTGTCCTTGAAAGGGGTTGCCAAGCTTCCCAAAATTACGAATCTCCAGAAATCTCAGCAACTATTTTTTCACCCAAACTGGATGATACTTTCAGGTAATGATCAGTACACTAAGCCCACTTGGTTCCCCAAATTTCGTTCTTCTATGTTGAAGCATTCGTTTCCAGTAACAGTTTGAATTTTGGCGTTTCACTGTTTTCTCCTATATTGATAGATGTATGTGGAACTCTAAATCAAACACGGTTTGTGCTAGCTTCTTGAAACTTGACACGATAATGTAGTTTCAAGTTCTGTCTCTAGGTTTGTTTCCTCTTGATGTAGCCCTAAGCAGTGACTGGCGAGATACACTGTCCTTGAAAGGGGTTGCCAAGCTTCCCAAAATTACGAATCTCCAGAAATCTCAGAAACTATTTTTTCACCCAAACTGGATGATACTTTCAGGTAATGATCAGTACACTAAGCCCACTTGGTTCCCCAAATTTCGTTCTTCTATGTTGAAGCGTTCGTTTCCAGTAACAGTTTGAATGTTGGCGTTTCACTCTGCTTTCTCCTATATTGATAGACGTATGTGGAACTCTAAATCAAACACGGTTTGTGCTAGCTTCTTGAAACTTGACACGATAATGTAGTTTCAAGTTCTGTCTCTAGGTTTTGTTTCCTCTTGATGTTGCCCTAAGCAGTGACTGGCGAGATACACTGTCCTTGAAAGGGGTTGCCAAGCTACCCAAAATTACGAATCTCCAGAAATCTAGCAACTATTTTTTCACCCAAACTGGATGATACTTTCAGGTAATGATCAGTACACTAAGCCCAGTTGGTTCCCCAAATTTCGTTCTTCTATGTTGAAGCGTTCGTTTCCAGTAACAGTTTGAATTTTGGCATTTCACTCTGTTTTCTCCTATATTGATAGATGTATGTGGAACTCTAAATCAAACACGGTTGTGCTAGCTCCTTGAAACTTGACACGATAATATAGTTTCAAGTTCTGTCTCTAGGTTTTGTTTCCTCTTGATGTAGCCCTAAGCAGTGACTGGCGAGATACACTGTCCTTGAAAGGGGTTGCCAAGCTTCCCAAAATTACGAATCTCCAGAAATCTCAGCAACTATTTTTTCACCCAAACTGGATGATACTTTCAGGTAATGATCAGTACACTAAGCCCACTTGGTTCCCCAAATTTCGTTCTTCTATGTTGAAGCGTTCGTTTCCAGTAACAGTTTGAATCTTGGCGTTTCACTCTGTTTCCTCCAATATTGATAGGTGTACGTGGAACTCTAAATCAAACACGGTTTGTGCTAGCTTCTTCAAACTTGACACGATAATGTAGTTTCAAGTTCTGTCTCTAGGTTTTGTTTCCTCTTGATGTAGCCCTAAGCAGTGACTGGCGAGATACACTGTCCTTGAAAGGGGTTGCCAAGCTTCCCAAAATTACGAATCTCCAGAAATCTCAGCAACTATTTTTTCACCCAAACTGGATGATACTTTCAGGTAATGATCAGTACACTAAGCCCACTTGGTTCCCCAAATTTCGTTCTTCTATGTTGAAGCGTTCGTTTCCAGTAACAGTTTGAATCTTGGCGTTTCACTCTGTTTCCTCCAATATTGATAGGTGTACGTGGAACTCTAAATCAAACACGGTTTGTGCTAGCTTCTTCAAACTTGACACGATAATGTAGTTTCAAGTTCTGTCTCTAGGTTTTGTTTCCTCTTGATGTAGCCCTAAGCAGTGACTGGCGAGATACACTGTCCTTGAAAGGGGTTGCCAAGCTTCCCAAAATTACGAATCTCCAGAAATCTCAGAAACTATTTTTTCACCCAAACTGGATGATACTTTCAGGTAATGATCAGTACACTAAGCCCACTTGGTTCCCCAAATTTCGTTCTTCTATGTTGAAGCGTTCGTTTCCAGTAACAGTTTGAATTTTGGCGTTTCACTCTGTTTTCTCCTATATTGATAGATGTATGTGGAACTCTAAATCAAACACGGTTTGTGCTAGCTTTTTGAAACTTGACACGATAATATAGTTTCAAGTTCGATCTCCAGGTTTTGTTTCCTCTTGATGTAGCCCTAAGCAGTGACTGGCGAGATACACTGTCCTTGAAAGGGGTTGCCAAGCTTCCCAAAATTACGAATCTCCAGAAATCTCAGAAACTATTTTTTCACCCAAACTGGATGATACTTTCAGGTAATGATCAGTACACTAAGCCCACTTGGTTCCCCAAATTTCGTTCTTCTATGTTGAACCGTTCGTTTCCAGTAACAGTTTGAATTTTGGCGTTTCACTCTGTTTTCTCCTATATTGATAGATGTATGTGGAACTCTATATCAAACACGGTTTGTGCTAGCTTTTTGAAACTTGACACGATAATGTAGTTTCAAGTTCTGTCTCTAGGTTTGTTTCCTCTTGATGTAGCCCTAAGCAGTGACTGGCGAGATACACTGTCCTTGAAAGGGGTTGCCAGGCTTCCCAAAATTACGAATCTCCAGAAATCTCAGCAACTATTTTTTCACCCAAACTGGATGATACTTTCAGGTAATGATCAGTACACTAAGCCCACTTGGTTCCCCAAATTTCGTTCTTCTATGTTGAAGCGTTCGTTTCCAGTAACAGTTTGAATTTTGGCGTTTCACTGTTTTCTCCTATATTGATAGATGTATGTGGAACTCTATATCAAACACGGTTTGTGCTAGCTTTTTGAAACTTGACACGATAATGTAGTTTCAAGTTCTGTCTCTAGGTTTGTTTCCTCTTGATGTAGCCCTAAGCAGTGACTGGCGAGATACACTGTCCTTGAAAGGGGTTGCCAGGCTTCCCAAAATTACGAATCTCCAGAAATCTCAGCAACTATTTTTTCACCCAAACTGGATGATACTTTCAGGTAATGATCAGTACACTAAGCCCACTTGGTTCCCCAAATTTCGTTCTTCTATGTTGAAGCGTTCGTTTCCAGTAACAGTTTGAATGTTGGCGTTTCACTCTGTTTTCTCCTATATTGATAGATGTATGTGGAACTCTAAATCAAACACGGTTTGTGCTAGCTTTTTGAAACTTGACACGATAATGTAGTTTCAAGTTCTATCTCGAGGTTTTGTTTCCTCTTGATGTAGCCCTAAGCAGTGACTGGCGAGATACACTGTCCTTGAAAGGGGTTGCCAAGCTTCCCAAAATTACGAATCTCCAGAAATCTCAGAAACTATTTTTTCACCCAAACTGGATGATACTTTCAGGTAATGATCAGTACACTAAGCCCACTTGGTTCCCCAAATTTCGTTCTTCTATGTTGAACCGTTCGTTTCCAGTAACAGTTTGAATTTTGGCGTTTCACTCTGTTTTCTCCTATATTGATAGATGTATGTGGAACTCTAAATCAAACACGGTTTGTGCTAGCTTTTTGAAACTTGACACGATAATATAGTTTCAAGTTCTATCTCAAGGTTTTGTTTCCTCTTGATGTAGCCCTAAGCAGTGACTGGCGAGATACACTGTCCTTGAAAGGGGTTGCCAAGCTTCCCAAAATTACGAATCTCCAGAAATCTCAGAAACTATTTTTTCACCCAAACTGGATGATACTTTCAGGTAATTATCAGTACACTAAGCCCACTTGGTTCCCCAAATTTCGTTCTTCTATGTTGAAGCGTTCGTTTCCAGTAACAGTTTGAATGTTGGCGTTTCACTCTGTTTTCTCCTATATTGAGAGATGTATGTGGAACTCTAAATCAAACACGGTTGTGCTAGCTTCTTGAAACTTGACACGATAATATAGTTTCAAGTTCTATCTCTAGGTTTTGTTTCCTCTTGATGTAGCCCTAAGCAGTGACTGGCGAGATACACTGTCCTTGAAAGGGGTTGCCAAGCTACCCAAAATTACGAATCTCCAGAAATCTCAGCAACTATTTTTTCACCCAAACTGGATGATACTTTCAGGTAATGATCAGTACACTAAGCCCAGTTGGTTCCCCAAATTTCGTTCTTCTATGTTGAAGCGTTCGTTTCCAGTAACAGTTTGAATGTTGGCGTTTCACTCTGTTTTCTCCTATATTGAGAGATGTATGTGGAACTCTAAATCAAACACGGTTTGTGCTAGCTTCTTGAAACTTGACACGATAATGTAGTTTCAAGTTCTGTCTCTAGGTTTTGTTTCCTCTTGATGTAGCCCTAAGCAGTGACTGGCGAGATACACTGTCCTTGAAAGGGGTTGCCAAGCTTCCCAAAATTACGAATCTCCAGAAATCTCAGCAACTATTTTTTCACCCAAACTGGATGATACTTTCAGGTAATGATCAGTACACTAAGCCCACTTGGTTCCCCAAATTTCGTTCTTCTATGTTGAAGCGTTCGTTTCCAGTAACAGTTTGAATCTTGGCGTTTCACTCTGTTTCCTCCAATATTGATAGATGTACGTGGAACTCTAAATCAAACACGGTTTGTGCTAGCTTCTTCAAACTTGACACGATAATGTAGTTTCAAGTTCTGTCTCTAGGTTTTGTTTCCTCTTGATGTAGCCCTAAGCAGTGACTGGCGAGATACACTGTCCTTGAAAGGGGTTGCCAAGCTTCCCAAAATTACGAATCTCCAGAAATCTCAGCAACTATTTTTTCACCCAAACTGGATGATACTTTCAGGTAATGATCAGTACACTAAGCCCACTTGGTTCCCCAAATTTCGTTCTTCTATGTTGAAGCGTTCGTTTCCAGTAACAGTTTGAATCTTGGCGTTTCACTCTGTTTCCTCCAATATTGATAGGTGTACGTGGAACTCTAAATCAAACACGGTTTGTGCTAGCTTCTTCAAACTTGACACGATAATGTAGTTTCAAGTTCTGTCTCTAGGTTTTGTTTCCTCTTGATGTGGCCCTAAGCAGTGACTGGCGAGATACACTGTCCTTGAAAGGGGTTGCCAAGCTACCCAAAATTACGAATCTCCAGAAATCTCAGCAACTATTTTTTCACCCAAACTGGATGATACTTTCAGGTAATGATCAGTACACTAAGCCCACTTGGTTCCCCAAATTTCGTTCTTCTATGTTGAAGCGTTCGTTTCCAGTAACAGTTTGAATCTTGGCGTTTCACTCTGTTTCCTCCTATATTGATAGATGTACGTGGAACTCTAAATCAAACACGGTTTGTGCTAGCTTCTTGAAACTTGACACGATAATGTAGTTTCAAGTTCTATCTCTAGGTTTTGTTTCCTCTTGATGTAGCCCTAAGCAGTGACTGGCGAGATACACTGTCCTTGAAAGGGGTTGCCAAGCTTCCCAAAATTACGAATCTCCAGAAATCTCAGCAACTATTTTTTCACCCAAACTGGATGATACTTTCAGGTAATGATCAGTACACTAAGCCCACTTGGTTCCCCAAATTTCGTTCTTCTATGTTGAAGCGTTCGTTTCCAGTAACAGTTTGAATGTTGGCGTTTCACTCTGTTTTCTCCTATATTGATAGATGTATGTGGAACTCTAAATCAAACACGGTTTGTGCTAGCTTTTTGAAACTTGACACGATAATGTAGTTTCAAGTTCTATCTCGAGGTTTTGTTTCCTCTTGATGTAGCCCTAAGCAGTGACTGGCGAGATACACTGTCCTTGAAAGGGGTTGCCAAGCTTCCCAAAATTACGAATCTCCAGAAATCTCAGAAACTATTTTTTCACCCAAACTGGATGATACTTTCAGGTAATGATCAGTACACTAAGCCCACTTGGTTCCCCAAATTTCGTTCTTCTATGTTGAAGCGTTCGTTTCCAGTAACAGTTTGAATTTTGGCGTTTCACTCTGTTTTCTCCTATATTGATAGATGTATGTGGAACTCTAAATCAAACACGGTTTGTACTAGCTTTTTGAAACTTGACACGATAATATAGTTTCAAGTTCTATCTCGAGGTTTTGTTTCCTCTTGATGTAGCCCTAAGCAGTGACTGGCGAGATACACTGTCCTTGAAAGGGGTTGCCAAGCTTCCCAAAATTACGAATCTCCAGAAATCTCAGAAACTATTTTTTCACCCAAACTGGATGATACTTTCAGGTAATGATCAGTACACTAAGCCCACTTGGTTCCCCAAATTTCGTTCTTCTATGTTGAACCGTTCGTTTCCAGTAACAGTTTGAATTTTGGCGTTTCACTCTGTTTTCTCCTATATTGATAGATGTATGTGGAACTCTATATCAAACACGGTTTGTGCTAGCTTCTTGAAACTTGACACGATAATGTAGTTTCAAGTTCTGTCTCTAGGTTTGTTTCCTCTTGATGTAGCCCTAAGCAGTGACTGGCGAGATACACTGTCCTTGAAAGGGGTTGCCAAGCTTCCCAAAATTACGAATCTCCAGAAATCTCAGCAACTATTTTTTCACCCAAACTGGATGATACTTTCAGGTAATGATCAGTACACTAAGCCCACTTGGTTCCCCAAATTTCGTTCTTCTATGTTGAAGCATTCGTTTCCAGTAACAGTTTGAATTTTGGCGTTTCACTGTTTTCTCCTATATTGATAGATGTATGTGGAACTCTAAATCAAACACGGTTTGTGCTAGCTTCTTGAAACTTGACACGATAATGTAGTTTCAAGTTCTGTCTCTAGGTTTGTTTCCTCTTGATGTAGCCCTAAGCAGTGACTGGCGAGATACACTGTCCTTGAAAGGGGTTGCCAAGCTTCCCAAAATTACGAATCTCCAGAAATCTCAGAAACTATTTTTTCACCCAAACTGGATGATACTTTCAGGTAATGATCAGTACACTAAGCCCACTTGGTTCCCCAAATTTCGTTCTTCTATGTTGAAGCGTTCGTTTCCAGTAACAGTTTGAATGTTGGCGTTTCACTCTGCTTTCTCCTATATTGATAGACGTATGTGGAACTCTAAATCAAACACGGTTTGTGCTAGCTTCTTGAAACTTGACACGATAATGTAGTTTCAAGTTCTGTCTCTAGGTTTTGTTTCCTCTTGATGTTGCCCTAAGCAGTGACTGGCGAGATACACTGTCCTTGAAAGGGGTTGCCAAGCTACCCAAAATTACGAATCTCCAGAAATCTAGCAACTATTTTTTCACCCAAACTGGATGATACTTTCAGGTAATGATCAGTACACTAAGCCCAGTTGGTTCCCCAAATTTCGTTCTTCTATGTTGAAGCGTTCGTTTCCAGTAACAGTTTGAATTTTGGCGTTTCACTCTGTTTTCTCCTATATTGATAGATGTATGTGGAACTCTAAATCAAACACGGTTGTGCTAGCTCCTTGAAACTTGACACGATAATATAGTTTCAAGTTCTGTCTCTAGGTTTTGTTTCCTCTTGATGTAGCCCTAAGCAGTGACTGGCGAGATACACTGTCCTTGAAAGGGGTTGCCAAGCTTCCCAAAATTACGAATCTCCAGAAATCTCAGCAACTATTTTTTCACCCAAACTGGATGATACTTTCAGGTAATGATCAGTACACTAAGCCCACTTGGTTCCCCAAATTTCGTTCTTCTATGTTGAAGCGTTCGTTTCCAGTAACAGTTTGAATCTTGGCGTTTCACTCTGTTTCCTCCAATATTGATAGGTGTACGTGGAACTCTAAATCAAACACGGTTTGTGCTAGCTTCTTCAAACTTGACACGATAATGTAGTTTCAAGTTCTGTCTCTAGGTTTTGTTTCCTCTTGATGTAGCCCTAAGCAGTGACTGGCGAGATACACTGTCCTTGAAAGGGGTTGCCAAGCTTCCCAAAATTACGAATCTCCAGAAATCTCAGCAACTATTTTTTCACCCAAACTGGATGATACTTTCAGGTAATGATCAGTACACTAAGCCCACTTGGTTCCCCAAATTTCGTTCTTCTATGTTGAAGCGTTCGTTTCCAGTAACAGTTTGAATCTTGGCGTTTCACTCTGTTTCCTCCAATATTGATAGGTGTACGTGGAACTCTAAATCAAACACGGTTTGTGCTAGCTTCTTCAAACTTGACACGATAATGTAGTTTCAAGTTCTGTCTCTAGGTTTTGTTTCCTCTTGATGTAGCCCTAAGCAGTGACTGGCGAGATACACTGTCCTTGAAAGGGGTTGCCAAGCTTCCCAAAATTACGAATCTCCAGAAATCTCAGAAACTATTTTTTCACCCAAACTGGATGATACTTTCAGGTAATGATCAGTACACTAAGCCCACTTGGTTCCCCAAATTTCGTTCTTCTATGTTGAAGCGTTCGTTTCCAGTAACAGTTTGAATTTTGGCGTTTCACTCTGTTTTCTCCTATATTGATAGATGTATGTGGAACTCTAAATCAAACACGGTTTGTGCTAGCTTTTTGAAACTTGACACGATAATATAGTTTCAAGTTCGATCTCCAGGTTTTGTTTCCTCTTGATGTAGCCCTAAGCAGTGACTGGCGAGATACACTGTCCTTGAAAGGGGTTGCCAAGCTTCCCAAAATTACGAATCTCCAGAAATCTCAGAAACTATTTTTTCACCCAAACTGGATGATACTTTCAGGTAATGATCAGTACACTAAGCCCACTTGGTTCCCCAAATTTCGTTCTTCTATGTTGAACCGTTCGTTTCCAGTAACAGTTTGAATTTTGGCGTTTCACTCTGTTTTCTCCTATATTGATAGATGTATGTGGAACTCTATATCAAACACGGTTTGTGCTAGCTTTTTGAAACTTGACACGATAATGTAGTTTCAAGTTCTGTCTCTAGGTTTGTTTCCTCTTGATGTAGCCCTAAGCAGTGACTGGCGAGATACACTGTCCTTGAAAGGGGTTGCCAGGCTTCCCAAAATTACGAATCTCCAGAAATCTCAGCAACTATTTTTTCACCCAAACTGGATGATACTTTCAGGTAATGATCAGTACACTAAGCCCACTTGGTTCCCCAAATTTCGTTCTTCTATGTTGAAGCGTTCGTTTCCAGTAACAGTTTGAATTTTGGCGTTTCACTGTTTTCTCCTATATTGATAGATGTATGTGGAACTCTAAATCAAACACGGTTTGTGCTAGCTTCTTGAAACTTGACACGATAATGTAGTTTCAAGTTCTGTCTCTAGGTTTGTTTCCTCTTGATGTAGCCCTAAGCATTGACTGGCGAGATACACTGTCCTTGAAAGGGGTTGCCAAGCTTCCCAAAATTACGAATCTCCAGAAATCTCAGCAACTATTTTTTCACCCAAACTGGATGATACTTTCAGGTAATGATCAGTACACTAAGCCCACTTGGTTCCCCAAATTTCGTTCTTCTATGTAGAAGCGTTCGTTTCCAGTAACAGTTTGAATGTTGGCGTTTCACTCTGCTTTCTCCTATATTGATAGACGTATGTGGAACTCTAAATCAAACACGGTTTGTGCTAGCTTCTTGAAACTTGACACGATAATGTAGTTTCAAGTTCTGTCTCTAGGTTTGTTTCCTCTTGATGTAGCCCTAAGCAGTGACTGGCGAGATACACTGTCCTTGAAAGGGGTTGCCAGGCTTCCCAAAATTACGAATCTCCAGAAATCTCAGCAACTATTTTTTCACCCAAACTGGATGATACTTTCAGGTAATGATCAGTACACTAAGCCCACTTGGTTCCCCAAATTTCGTTCTTCTATGTTGAAGCGTTCGTTTCCAGTAACAGTTTGAATTTTGGCGTTTCACTGTTTTCTCCTATATTGATAGATGTATGTGGAACTCTATATCAAACACGGTTTGTGCTAGCTTTTTGAAACTTGACACGATAATGTAGTTTCAAGTTCTGTCTCTAGGTTTGTTTCCTCTTGATGTAGCCCTAAGCAGTGACTGGCGAGATACACTGTCCTTGAAAGGGGTTGCCAGGCTTCCCAAAATTACGAATCTCCAGAAATCTCAGCAACTATTTTTTCACCCAAACTGGATGATACTTTCAGGTAATGATCAGTACACTAAGCCCACTTGGTTCCCCAAATTTCGTTCTTCTATGTTGAAGCGTTCGTTTCCAGTAACAGTTTGAATGTTGGCGTTTCACTCTGTTTTCTCCTATATTGATAGATGTATGTGGAACTCTAAATCAAACACGGTTTGTGCTAGCTTTTTGAAACTTGACACGATAATGTAGTTTCAAGTTCTATCTCGAGGTTTTGTTTCCTCTTGATGTAGCCCTAAGCAGTGACTGGCGAGATACACTGTCCTTGAAAGGGGTTGCCAAGCTTCCCAAAATTACGAATCTCCAGAAATCTCAGAAACTATTTTTTCACCCAAACTGGATGATACTTTCAGGTAATGATCAGTACACTAAGCCCACTTGGTTCCCCAAATTTCGTTCTTCTATGTTGAACCGTTCGTTTCCAGTAACAGTTTGAATTTTGGCGTTTCACTCTGTTTTCTCCTATATTGATAGATGTATGTGGAACTCTAAATCAAACACGGTTTGTGCTAGCTTTTTGAAACTTGACACGATAATATAGTTTCAAGTTCTATCTCAAGGTTTTGTTTCCTCTTGATGTAGCCCTAAGCAGTGACTGGCGAGATACACTGTCCTTGAAAGGGGTTGCCAAGCTTCCCAAAATTACGAATCTCCAGAAATCTCAGAAACTATTTTTTCACCCAAACTGGATGATACTTTCAGGTAATGATCAGTACACTAAGCCCACTTGGTTCCCCAAATTTCGTTCTTCTATGTTGAACCGTTCGTTTCCAGTAACAGTTTGAATTTTGGCGTTTCACTCTGTTTTCTCCTATATTGATAGATGTATGTGGAACTCTATATCAAACACGGTTTGTGCTAGCTTCTTGAAACTTGACACGATAATGTAGTTTCAAGTTCTGTCTCTAGGTTTGTTTCCTCTTGATGTAGCCCTAAGCAGTGACTGGCGAGATACACTGTCCTTGAAAGGGGTTGCCAACCTTCCCAAAATTACGAATCTCCAGAAATCTCAGCAACTATTTTTTCACCCAAACTGGATGATACTTTCAGGTAATTATCAGTACACTAAGCCCACTTGGTTCCCCAAATTTCGTTCTTCTATGTTGAAGCGTTCGTTTCCAGTAACAGTTTGAATGTTGGCGTTTCACTCTGTTTTCTCCTATATTGAGAGATGTATGTGGAACTCTAAATCAAACACGGTTGTGCTAGCTTCTTGAAACTTGACACGATAATATAGTTTCAAGTTCTATCTCTAGGTTTTGTTTCCTCTTGATGTAGCCCTAAGCAGTGACTGGCGAGATACACTGTCCTTGAAAGGGGTTGCCAAGCTACCCAAAATTACGAATCTCCAGAAATCTCAGCAACTATTTTTTCACCCAAACTGGATGATACTTTCAGGTAATGATCAGTACACTAAGCCCAGTTGGTTCCCCAAATTTCGTTCTTCTATGTTGAAGCGTTCGTTTCCAGTAACAGTTTGAATGTTGGCGTTTCACTCTGTTTTCTCCTATATTGAGAGATGTATGTGGAACTCTAAATCAAACACGGTTTGTGCTAGCTTCTTGAAACTTGACACGATAATGTAGTTTCAAGTTCTGTCTCTAGGTTTTGTTTCCTCTTGATGTAGCCCTAAGCAGTGACTGGCGAGATACACTGTCCTTGAAAGGGGTTGCCAAGCTTCCCAAAATTACGAATCTCCAGAAATCTCAGCAACTATTTTTTCACCCAAACTGGATGATACTTTCAGGTAATGATCAGTACACTAAGCCCACTTGGTTCCCCAAATTTCGTTCTTCTATGTTGAAGCGTTCGTTTCCAGTAACAGTTTGAATCTTGGCGTTTCACTCTGTTTCCTCCAATATTGATAGATGTACGTGGAACTCTAAATCAAACACGGTTTGTGCTAGCTTCTTCAAACTTGACACGATAATGTAGTTTCAAGTTCTGTCTCTAGGTTTTGTTTCCTCTTGATGTAGCCCTAAGCAGTGACTGGCGAGATACACTGTCCTTGAAAGGGGTTGCCAAGCTTCCCAAAATTACGAATCTCCAGAAATCTCAGCAACTATTTTTTCACCCAAACTGGATGATACTTTCAGGTAATGATCAGTACACTAAGCCCACTTGGTTCCCAAAATTTCGTTCTTCTATGTTGAAGCGTTCGTTTCCAGTAACAGTTTGAATCTTGGCGTTTCACTCTGTTTCCTCCAATATTGATAGGTGTACGTGGAACTCTAAATCAAACACGGTTTGTGCTAGCTTCTTCAAACTTGACACGATAATGTAGTTTCAAGTTCTGTCTCTAGGTTTTGTTTCCTCTTGATGTGGCCCTAAGCAGTGACTGGCGAGATACACTGTCCTTGAAAGGGGTTGCCAAGCTACCCAAAATTACGAATCTCCAGAAATCTCAGCAACTATTTTTTCACCCAAACTGGATGATACTTTCAGGTAATGATCAGTACACTAAGCCCACTTGGTTCCCCAAATTTCGTTCTTCTATGTTGAAGCGTTCGTTTCCAGTAACAGTTTGAATCTTGGCGTTTCACTCTGTTTCCTCCTATATTGATAGATGTACGTGGAACTCTAAATCAAACACGGTTTGTGCTAGCTTCTTGAAACTTGACACGATAATGTAGTTTCAAGTTCTATCTCTAGGTTTTGTTTCCTCTTGATGTAGCCCTAAGCAGTGACTGGCGAGATACACTGTCCTTGAAAGGGGTTGCCAAGCTTCCCAAAATTACGAATCTCCAGAAATCTCAGCAACTATTTTTTCACCCAAACTGGATGATACTTTCAGGTAATGATCAGTACACTAAGCCCACTTGGTTCCCCAAATTTCGTTCTTCTATGTTGAAGCGTTCGTTTCCAGTAACAGTTTGAATGTTGGCGTTTCACTCTGTTTTCTCCTATATTGATAGATGTATGTGGAACTCTAAATCAAACACGGTTTGTGCTAGCTTTTTGAAACTTGACACGATAATGTAGTTTCAAGTTCTATCTCGAGGTTTTGTTTCCTCTTGATGTAGCCCTAAGCAGTGACTGGCGAGATACACTGTCCTTGAAAGGGGTTGCCAAGCTTCCCAAAATTACGAATCTCCAGAAATCTCAGAAACTATTTTTTCACCCAAACTGGATGATACTTTCAGGTAATGATCAGTACACTAAGCCCACTTGGTTCCCCAAATTTCGTTCTTCTATGTTGAAGCGTTCGTTTCCAGTAACAGTTTGAATTTTGGCGTTTCACTCTGTTTTCTCCTATATTGATAGATGTATGTGGAACTCTAAATCAAACACGGTTTGTACTAGCTTTTTGAAACTTGACACGATAATATAGTTTCAAGTTCTATCTCGAGGTTTTGTTTCCTCTTGATGTAGCCCTAAGCAGTGACTGGCGAGATACACTGTCCTTGAAAGGGGTTGCCAAGCTTCCCAAAATTACGAATCTCCAGAAATCTCAGAAACTATTTTTTCACCCAAACTGGATGATACTTTCAGGTAATGATCAGTACACTAAGCCCACTTGGTTCCCCAAATTTCGTTCTTCTATGTTGAACCGTTCGTTTCCAGTAACAGTTTGAATTTTGGCGTTTCACTCTGTTTTCTCCTATATTGATAGATGTATGTGGAACTCTATATCAAACACGGTTTGTGCTAGCTTCTTGAAACTTGACACGATAATGTAGTTTCAAGTTCTGTCTCTAGGTTTGTTTCCTCTTGATGTAGCCCTAAGCAGTGACTGGCGAGATACACTGTCCTTGAAAGGGGTTGCCAAGCTTCCCAAAATTACGAATCTCCAGAAATCTCAGCAACTATTTTTTCACCCAAACTGGATGATACTTTCAGGTAATGATCAGTACACTAAGCCCACGTGGTTCCCCAAATTTCGTTCTTCTATGTTGAAGCATTCGTTTCCAGTAACAGTTTGAATTTTGGCGTTTCACTGTTTTCTCCTATATTGATAGATGTATGTGGAACTCTAAATCAAACACGGTTTGTGCTAGCTTCTTGAAACTTGACACGATAATGTAGTTTCAAGTTCTGTCTCTAGGTTTGTTTCCTCTTGATGTAGCCCTAAGCAGTGACTGGCGAGATACACTGTCCTTGAAAGGGGTTGCCAAGCTTCCCAAAATTACGAATCTCCAGAAATCTCAGAAACTATTTTTTCACCCAAACTGGATGATACTTTCAGGTAATGATCAGTACACTAAGCCCACTTGGTTCCCCAAATTTCGTTCTTCTATGTTGAAGCGTTCGTTTCCAGTAACAGTTTGAATGTTGGCGTTTCACTCTGCTTTCTCCTATATTGATAGACGTATGTGGAACTCTAAATCAAACACGGTTTGTGCTAGCTTCTTGAAACTTGACACGATAATGTAGTTTCAAGTTCTGTCTCTAGGTTTTGTTTCCTCTTGATGTTGCCCTAAGCAGTGACTGGCGAGATACACTGTCCTTGAAAGGGGTTGCCAAGCTACCCAAAATTACGAATCTCCAGAAATCTAGCAACTATTTTTTCACCCAAACTGGATGATACTTTCAGGTAATGATCAGTACACTAAGCCCAGTTGGTTCCCCAAATTTCGTTCTTCTATGTTGAAGCGTTCGTTTCCAGTAACAGTTTGAATTTTGGCGTTTCACTCTGTTTTCTCCTATATTGATAGATGTATGTGGAACTCTAAATCAAACACGGTTGTGCTAGCTCCTTGAAACTTGACACGATAATATAGTTTCAAGTTCTGTCTCTAGGTTTTGTTTCCTCTTGATGTAGCCCTAAGCAGTGACTGGCGAGATACACTGTCCTTGAAAGGGGTTGCCAAGCTTCCCAAAATTACGAATCTCCAGAAATCTCAGCAACTATTTTTTCACCCAAACTGGATGATACTTTCAGGTAATGATCAGTACACTAAGCCCACTTGGTTCCCCAAATTTCGTTCTTCTATGTTGAAGCGTTCGTTTCCAGTAACAGTTTGAATCTTGGCGTTTCACTCTGTTTCCTCCAATATTGATAGGTGTACGTGGAACTCTAAATCAAACACGGTTTGTGCTAGCTTCTTCAAACTTGACACGATAATGTAGTTTCAAGTTCTGTCTCTAGGTTTTGTTTCCTCTTGATGTAGCCCTAAGCAGTGACTGGCGAGATACACTGTCCTTGAAAGGGGTTGCCAAGCTTCCCAAAATTACGAATCTCCAGAAATCTCAGCAACTATTTTTTCACCCAAACTGGATGATACTTTCAGGTAATGATCAGTACACTAAGCCCACTTGGTTCCCCAAATTTCGTTCTTCTATGTTGAAGCGTTCGTTTCCAGTAACAGTTTGAATCTTGGCGTTTCACTCTGTTTCCTCCAATATTGATAGGTGTACGTGGAACTCTAAATCAAACACGGTTTGTGCTAGCTTCTTCAAACTTGACACGATAATGTAGTTTCAAGTTCTGTCTCTAGGTTTTGTTTCCTCTTGATGTAGCCCTAAGCAGTGACTGGCGAGATACACTGTCCTTGAAAGGGGTTGCCAAGCTTCCCAAAATTACGAATCTCCAGAAATCTCAGAAACTATTTTTTCACCCAAACTGGATGATACTTTCAGGTAATGATCAGTACACTAAGCCCACTTGGTTCCCCAAATTTCGTTCTTCTATGTTGAAGCGTTCGTTTCCAGTAACAGTTTGAATTTTGGCGTTTCACTCTGTTTTCTCCTATATTGATAGATGTATGTGGAACTCTAAATCAAACACGGTTTGTGCTAGCTTTTTGAAACTTGACACGATAATATAGTTTCAAGTTCGATCTCCAGGTTTTGTTTCCTCTTGATGTAGCCCTAAGCAGTGACTGGCGAGATACACTGTCCTTGAAAGGGGTTGCCAAGCTTCCCAAAATTACGAATCTCCAGAAATCTCAGAAACTATTTTTTCACCCAAACTGGATGATACTTTCAGGTAATGATCAGTACACTAAGCCCACTTGGTTCCCCAAATTTCGTTCTTCTATGTTGAACCGTTCGTTTCCAGTAACAGTTTGAATTTTGGCGTTTCACTCTGTTTTCTCCTATATTGATAGATGTATGTGGAACTCTATATCAAACACGGTTTGTGCTAGCTTTTTGAAACTTGACACGATAATGTAGTTTCAAGTTCTGTCTCTAGGTTTGTTTCCTCTTGATGTAGCCCTAAGCAGTGACTGGCGAGATACACTGTCCTTGAAAGGGGTTGCCAGGCTTCCCAAAATTACGAATCTCCAGAAATCTCAGCAACTATTTTTTCACCCAAACTGGATGATACTTTCAGGTAATGATCAGTACACTAAGCCCACTTGGTTCCCCAAATTTCGTTCTTCTATGTTGAAGCGTTCGTTTCCAGTAACAGTTTGAATTTTGGCGTTTCACTGTTTTCTCCTATATTGATAGATGTATGTGGAACTCTAAATCAAACACGGTTTGTGCTAGCTTCTTGAAACTTGACACGATAATGTAGTTTCAAGTTCTGTCTCTAGGTTTGTTTCCTCTTGATGTAGCCCTAAGCAGTGACTGGCGAGATACACTGTCCTTGAAAGGGGTTGCCAAGCTTCCCAAAATTACGAATCTCCAGAAATCTCAGCAACTATTTTTTCACCCAAACTGGATGATACTTTCAGGTAATGATCAGTACACTAAGCCCACTTGGTTCCCCAAATTTCGTTCTTCTATGTAGAAGCGTTCGTTTCCAGTAACAGTTTGAATGTTGGCGTTTCACTCTGCTTTCTCATATATTGATAGACGTATGTGGAACTCTAAATCAAACACGGTTTGTGCTAGCTTCTTGAAACTTGACACGATAATGTAGTTTCAAGTTCTGTCTCTAGGTTTTGTTTCCTCTTGATGTTGCTCTATGCAGTGACTGGCGAGATACACTGTCCTTGAAAGGGGTTGCCAAGCTACCCAAAATTACGAATCTCCAGAAATCTAGCAACTATTTTTTCACCCAAACTGGATGATACTTTCAGGTAATGATCAGTACACTAAGCCCAGTTGGTTCCCCAAATTTCGTTCTTCTATGTTGAAGCGTTCGTTTCCAGTAACAGTTTGAATTTTGGCGTTTCACTCTGTTTTCTCCTATATTGATAGATGTATGTGGAACTCTAAATCAAACACGGTTGTGCTAGCTTCTTGAAACTTGACACGATAATATAGTTTCAAGTTCTCTCTCTAGGTTTTGTTTCCTCTTGATGTAGCCCTAAGCAGTGACTGGCGAGATACACTGTCCTTGAAAGGGGTTGCCAAGCTTCCCAAAATTACGAATCTCCAGAAATCTCAGCAACTATTTTTTCACCCAAACTGGATGATACTTTCAGGTAATGATCAGTACACTAAGCCCACTTGGTTCCCCAAATTTCGTTCTTCTATGTTGAAGCGTTCGTTTCCAGTAACAGTTTGAATCTTGGCGTTTCACTCTGTTTCCTCCAATATTGATAGGTGTACGTGGAACTCTAAATCAAACACGGTTTGTGCTAGCTTCTTCAAACTTGACACGATAATGTAGTTTCAAGTTCTGTCTCTAGGTTTTGTTTCCTCTTGATGTAGCCCTAAGCAGTGACTGGCGAGATACACTGTCCTTGAAAGGGGTTGCCAAGCTTCCCAAAATTACGAATCTCCAGAAATCTCAGCAACTATTTTTTCACCCAAACTGGATGATACTTTCAGGTAATGATCAGTACACTAAGCCCACTTGGCTCCCCAAATTTCGTTCTTCTATGTTGAAGCGTTCGTTTCCAGTATCAGTTTGAATCTTGGCGTTTCACTCTGTTTCCTCCAATATTGATAGGTGTACGTGGAACTCTAAATCAAACACGGTTTGTGCTAGCTTCTTCAAACTTGACACGATAATGTAGTTTCAAGTTCTGTCTCTAGGTTTTGTTTCCTCTTGATGTAGCCCTAAGCAGTGACTGGCGAGATACACTGTCCTTGAAAGGGGTTGCCAAGCTTCCCAAAATTACGAATCTCCAGAAATCTCAGCAACTATTTTTTCACCCAAACTGGATGATACTTTCAGGTAATGATCAGTACACTAAGCCCACTTGGTTCCCCAAATTTCGTTCTTCTATGTTGAAGCGTTCGTTTCCAGTAACAGTTTGAATTTTGGCGTTTCAATCTGTTTCCTCCAATATTGATAGGTGTATGTGGAACTCTAAATCAAACACGGTTTGTGCTAGCTTCTTCAAACTTGACACGATAATGTAGTTTCAAGTTCTGTCTCTAGGTTTTGTTTCCTCTTGATGTAGCCCTAAGCAGTGACTGGCGAGATACACTGTCCTTGAAAGGGGTTGCCAAGCTACCCAAAATTACGAATCTCCAGAAATCTCAGCAACTATTTTTTCACCCAAACTGGATGATACTTTCAGGTAATGATCAGTACACTAAGCCCACTTGGTTCCCCAAATTTAGTTCTTCTATGTTGAAGCGTTCGTTTCCAGTAACAGTTTGAATTTTGGCGTTTCACTCTGTTTTCTCCTATATTGATAGATGTATGTGGAACTCTATATCAAACACGGTTTGTGCTAGCTTCTTGAAACTTGACACGATAATGTAGTTTCAAGTTCTGTCTCTAGGTTTGTTTCCTCTTGATGTAGCCCTAAGCAGTGACTGGCGAGATACACTGTCCTTGAAAGGGGTTGCCAGGCTTCCCAAAATTACGAATCTCCAGAAATCTCAGCAACTATTTTTTCACCCAAACTGGATGATACTTTCAGGTAATGATCAGTACACTAAGCCCACTTGGTTCCCCAAATTTCGTTCTTCTATGTTGAACCGTTCGTTTCCAGTAACAGTTTGAATTTTGGCGTTTCACTCTGTTTTCTCCTATATTGATAGATGTATGTGGAACTCTATATCAAACACGGTTTGTGCTAGCTTCTTGAAACTTGACACGATAATGTAGTTTCAAGTTCTGTCTCTAGGTTTGTTTCCTCTTGATGTAGCCCTAAGCAGTGACTGGCGAGATACACAGTCCTTGAAAGGGGTTGCCAAGCTTCCCAAAATTACGAATCTCCAGAAATCTCAGCAACTATTTTTTCACCCAAACTGGATGATACTTTCAGGTAATGATCAGTACACTAAGCCCACTTGGTTCCCCAAATTTCGTTCTTCTATGTTGAAGCATTCGTTTCCAGTAACAGTTTGAATTTTGGCGTTTCACTGTTTTCTCCTATATTGATAGATGTATGTGGAACTCTAAATCAAACACGGTTTGTGCTAGCTTCTTGAAACTTGACACGATAATGTAGTTTCAAGTTCTGTCTCTAGGTTTGTTTCCTCTTGATGTAGCCCTAAGCAGTGACTGGCGAGATACACTGTCCTTGAAAGGGGTTGCCAAGCTTCCCAAAATTACGAATCTCCAGAAATCTCAGAAACTATTTTTTCACCCAAACTGGATGATACTTTCAGGTAATGATCAGTACACTAAGCCCACTTGGTTCCCCAAATTTCGTTCTTCTATGTTGAAGCGTTCGTTTCCAGTAACAGTTTGAATGTTGGCGTTTCACTCTGCTTTCTCCTATATTGATAGACGTATGTGGAACTCTAAATCAAACACGGTTTGTGCTAGCTTCTTGAAACTTGACACGATAATGTAGTTTCAAGTTCTGTCTCTAGGTTTTGTTTCCTCTTGATGTTGCCCTAAGCAGTGACTGGCGAGATACACTGTCCTTGAAAGGGGTTGCCAAGCTACCCAAAATTACGAATCTCCAGAAATCTAGCAACTATTTTTTCACCCAAACTGGATGATACTTTCAGGTAATGATCAGTACACTAAGCCCACTTGGTTCCCCAAATTTCGTTCTTCTATGTTGAAGCGTTCGTTTCCAGTAACAGTTTGAATTTTGGCGTTTCACTCTGTTTTCTCCTATATTGATAGATGTATGTGGAACTCTAAATCAAACACGGTTGTGCTAGCTTCTTGAAACTTGACACGATAATATAGTTTCAAGTTCTGTCTCTAGGTTTTGTTTCCTCTTGATGTAGCCCTAAGCAGTGACTGGCGAGATACACTGTCCTTGAAAGGGGTTGCCAAGCTTCCCAAAATTACGAATCTCCAGAAATCTCAGCAACTATTTTTTCACCCAAACTGGATGATACTTTCAGGTAATGATCAGTACACTAAGCCCACTTGGTTCCCCAAATTTCGTTCTTCTATGTTGAAGCGTTCGTTTCCAGTAACAGTTTGAATCTTGGCGTTTCACTCTGTTTCCTCCAATATTGATAGGTGTACGTGGAACTCTAAATCAAACACGGTTTGTGCTAGCTTCTTCAAACTTGACACGATAATGTAGTTTCAAGTTCTGTCTCTAGGTTTTGTTTCCTCTTGATGTAGCCCTAAGCAGTGACTGGCGAGATACACTGTCCTTGAAAGGGGTTGCCAAGCTTCCCAAAATTACGAATCTCCAGAAATCTCAGCAACTATTTTTTCACCCAAACTGGATGATACTTTCAGGTAATGATCAGTACACTAAGCCCACTTGGTTCCCCAAATTTCGTTCTTCTATGTTGAAGCGTTCGTTTCCAGTAACAGTTTGAAGCTTGGCGTTTCACTCTGTTTCCTCCAATATTGATAGGTGTACGTGGAACTCTAAATCAAACACGGTTTGTGCTAGCTTCTTCAAACTTGACACGATAATGTAGTTTCAAGTTCTGTCTCTAGGTTTTGTTTCCTCTTGATGTAGCCCTAAGCAGTGACTGGCGAGATACACTGACCTTGAAAGGGGTTGCCAAGCTACCCAAAATTACGAATCTCCAGAAATCTCAGCAACTATTTTTTCACCCAAACTGGATGATACTTTCAGGTAATGATCAGTACACTAAGCCCAGTTGGTTCCCCAAATTTCGTTCTTCTATGTTGAAGCGTTCGTTTCCAGTAACAGTTTGAATTTTGGCGTTTCACTCTGTTTTCTCCTATATTGATAGATGTATGTGGAACTCTAAATCAAACACGGTTTGTGCTAGCTTCTTGAAACTTGACACGATAATGTAGTTTCAAGTTCTATCTCTAGGTTTTGTTTCCTCTTGATGTAGCCCTAAGCAGTGACTGGCGAGATACACTGTCCTTGAAAGGGGTTGCCAAGCTTCCCAAAATTACGAATCTCCAGAAATCTCAGCAACTATTTTTTCACCCAAACTGGATGATACTTTCAGGTAATGATCAGTACACTAAGCCCACTTGGTTCCCCAAATTTCGTTCTTCTATGTTGAAGCGTTCGTTTCCAGTAACAGTTTGAATTTTGGCGTTTCACTCTGTTTTCTCCTATATTGATAGATGTATGTGGAACTCTAAATCAAACACGGTTTGTGCTAGCTTTTTGAAACTTGACACGATAATGTAGTTTCAAGTTCTATCTCGAGGTTTTGTTTCCTCTTGATGTAGCCCTAAGCAGTGACTGGCGAGATACACTGTCCTTGAAAGGGGTTGCCAAGCTTCCCAAAATTACGAATCTCCAGAAATCTCAGAAACTATTTTTTCACCCAAACTGGATGATACTTTCAGGTAATGATCAGTACACTAAGCCCACTTGGTTCCCCAAATTTCGTTCTTCTATGTTGAACCGTTCGTTTCCAGTAACAGTTTGAATTTTGGCGTTTCACTCTGTTTTCTCCTATATTGATAGATGTATGTGGAACTCTAAATCAAACACGGTTTGTGCTAGCTTTTTGAAACTTGACACGATAATATAGTTTCAAGTTCGATCTCCAGGTTTTGTTTCCTCTTGATGTAGCCCTAAGCAGTGACTGGCGAGATACACTGTCCTTGAAAGGGGTTGCCAAGCTTCCCAAAATTACGAATCTCCAGAAATCTCAGAAACTATTTTTTCACCCAAACTGGATGATACTTTCAGGTAATGATCAGTACACTAAGCCCAGTTGGTTCCCCAAATTTCGTTCTTCTATGTTGAACCGTTCGTTTCCAGTAACAGTTTGAATTTTGGCGTTTCACTCTGTTTTCTCCTATATTGATAGATGTATGTGGAACTCTATATCAAACACGGTTTGTGCTAGCTTTTTGAAACTTGACACGATAATGTAGTTTCAAGTTCTGTCTCTAGGTTTGTTTCCTCTTGATGTAGCCCTAAGCAGTGACTGGCGAGATACACTGTCCTTGAAAGGGGTTGCCAGGCTTCCCAAAATTACGAATCTCCAGAAATCTCAGCAACTATTTTTTCACCCAAACTGGATGATACTTTCAGGTAATGATCAGTACACTAAGCCCACTTGGTTCCCCAAATTTCGTTCTTCTATGTTGAAGCGTTCGTTTCCAGTAACAGTTTGAATTTTGGCGTTTCACTGTTTTCTCCTATATTGATAGATGTATGTGGAACTCTAAATCAAACACGGTTTGTGCTAGCTTCTTGAAACTTGACACGATAATGTAGTTTCAAGTTCTGTCTCTAGGTTTGTTTCCTCTTGATGTAGCCCTAAGCAGTGACTGGCGAGATACACTGTCCTTGAAAGGGGTTGCCAAGCTTCCCAAAATTACGAATCTCCAGAAATCTCAGCAACTATTTTTTCACCCAAACTGGATGATACTTTCAGGTAATGATCAGTACACTAAGCCCACTTGGTTCCCCAAATTTCGTTCTTCTATGTAGAAGCGTTCGTTTCCAGTAACAGTTTGAATGTTGGCGTTTCACTCTGCTTTCTCCTATATTGATAGACGTATGTGGAACTCTAAATCAAACACGGTTTGTGCTAGCTTCTTGAAACTTGACACGATAATGTAGTTTCAAGTTCTGTCTCTAGGTTTTGTTTCCTCTTGATGTTGCCCTATGCAGTGACTGGCGAGATACACTGTCCTTGAAAGGGGTTGCCAAGCTACCCAAAATTACGAATCTCCAGAAATCTAGCAACTATTTTTTCACCCAAACTGGATGATACTTTCAGGTAATGATCAGTACACTAAGCCCAGTTGGTTCCCCAAATTTCGTTCTTCTATGTTGAAGCGTTCGTTTCCAGTAACAGTTTGAATTTTGGCGTTTCACTCTGTTTTCTCCTATATTGATAGATGTATGTGGAACTCTAAATCAAACACGGTTGTGCTAGCTTCTTGAAACTTGACACGATAATATAGTTTCAAGTTCTGTCTCTAGGTTTTGTTTCCTCTTGATGTAGCCCTAAGCAGTGACTGGCGAGATACACTGTCCTTGAAAGGGGTTGCCAAGCTTCCCAAAATTACGAATCTCCAGAAATCTCAGAAACTATTTTTTCACCCAAACTGGATGATACTTTCAGGTAATGATCAGTACACTAAGCCCACTTGGTTCCCCAAATTTCGTTCTTCTATGTTGAAGCGTTCGTTTCCAGTAACAGTTTGAATGTTGGCGTTTCACTCTGTTTCCTCCAATATTGATAGGTGTACGTGGAACTCTAAATCAAACACGGTTTGTGCTAGCTTCTTCAAACTTGACACGATAATGTAGTTTCAAGTTCTGTCTCTAGGTTTTGTTTCCTCTTGATGTAGCCCTAAGCAGTGACTGGCGAGATACACTGTCCTTGAAAGGGGTTGCCAAGCTTCCCAAAATTACGAATCTCCAGAAATCTCAGCAACTATTTTTTCACCCAAACTGGATGATACTTTCAGGTAATGATCAGTACACTAAGCCCACTTGGCTCCCCAAATTTCGTTCTTCTATGTTGAAGCGTTCGTTTCCAGTAACAGTTTGAATTTTGGCGTTTCAATCTGTTTTCTCCTATATTGAGAGATGTATGTGGAACTCTATATCAAACACGGTTTGTGCTAGCTTCTTGAAACTTGACACGATAATGTAGTTTCAAGTTCTGTCTCTAGGTTTGTTTCCTCTTGATGTAGCCCTAAGCAGTGACTGGCGAGATACACTGTCCTTGAAAGGGGTTGCCAGGCTTCCCAAAATTACGAATCTCCAGAAATCTCAGCAACTATTTTTTCACCCAAACTGGATGATACTTTCAGGTAATGATCAGTACACTAAGCCCACTTGGTTCCCCAAATTTCGTTCTTCTATGTTGAAGCGTTCGTTTCCAGTAACAGTTTGAATCTTGGCGTTTCACTCTGTTTCCTCCAATATTGATAGGTGTACGTGGAACTCTAAATCAAACACGGTTTGTGCTAGCTTCTTCAAACTTGACAAGATAATGTAGTTTCAAGTTCTGTCTCTAGGTTTTGTTTCCTCTTGATGTAGCCCTAAGCAGTGACTGGCGAGATACACTGTCCTTGAAAGGGGTTGCCAAGCTTCCCAAAATTACGAATCTCCAGAAATCTCAGCAACTATTTTTTCACCCAAACTGGATGATACTTTCAGGTAATGATCAGTACACTAAGCCCACTTGGTTCCCCAAATTTCGTTCTTCTATGTTGAAGCGTTCGTTTCCAGTAACAGTTTGAATCTTGGCGTTTCACTCTGTTTCCTCCAATATTGATAGGTGTACGTGGAACTCTAAATCAAACACGGTTTGTGCTAGCTTCTTCAAACTTGACACGATAATGTAGTTTCAAGTTCTGTCTCTAGGTTTTGTTTCCTCTTGATGTAGCCCTAAGCAGTGACTGGCGAGATACACTGTCCTTGAAAGGGGTTGCCAAGCTTCCCAAAATTACGAATCTCCAGAAATCTCAGCAACTATTTTTTCACCCAAACTGGATGATACTTTCAGGTAATGATCAGTACACTAAGCCCACTTGGCTCCCCAAATTTCGTTCTTCTATGTTGAAGCGTTCATTTCCAGTATCAGTTGGAATCTTGGCGTTTCACTCTGTTTCCTCCAATATTGATAGGTGTACGTGGAACTCTAAATCAAACACGGTTTGTGCTAGCTTCTTCAAACTTGACACGATAATGTAGTTTCAAGTTCTGTCTCTAGGTTTTGTTTCCTCTTGATGTAGCCCTAAGCAGTGACTGGCGAGATACACTGTCCTTGAAAGGGGTTGCCAAGCTACCCAAAATTACGAATCTCCAGAAATCTCAGCAACTATTTTTTCACCCAAACTGGATGATACTTTCAGGTAATGATCAGTACACTAAGCCCACTTGGTTCCCCAAATTTCGTTCTTCTATGTTGAAGCGTTCGTTTCCAGTAACAGTTTGAATTTTGGCGTTTCACTCTGTTTTCTCCTGTATTGATAGATGTATGTGGAACTCTAAATCAAACACGGTTTGTGCTAGCTTCTTGAAACTTGACACGATAATGTAGTTTCAAGTTCTATCTCTAGGTTTTGTTTCCTCTTGATGTAGCCCTAAGCAGTGACTGGCGAGATACACTGTCCTTGAAAGGGGTTGCCAAGCTTCCCAAAATTACGAATCTCCAGAAATCTCAGAAACTATTTTTTCACCCAAACTGGATGATACTTTCAGGTAATGATCAGTACACTAAGCCCACTTGGTTCCCCAAATTTCGTTCTTCTGTGTTGAAGCGTTCGTTTCCAGTAACAGTTTGAATGTTGGCGTTTCACTCTGTTTTCTCCTATATTGATAGATGTATGTGGAACTCTAAATCAAACACGGTTTGTGCTAGCTTTTTGAAACTTGACACGATAATGTAGTTTCACGTTCTATCTCGAGGTTTTGTTTCCTCTTGATGTAGCCCTAAGCAGTGACTGGCGAGATACACTGTCCTTGAAAGGGGTTGCCAAGCTTCCCAAAATTACGAATCTCCAGAAATCTCAGAAACTATTTTTTCACCCAAACTGGATGATACTTTCAGGTAATGATCAGTACACTAAGCCCACTTGGTTCCCCAAATTTCGTTCTTCTATGTTGAAGCGTTCGTTTCCAGTAACAGTTTGAATTTTGGCGTTTCACTCTGTTTTCTCCTATATTGATAGATGTATGTGGAACTCTAAATCAAACACGGTTTGTGCTAGCTTCTTGAAACTTGACACGATAATGTAGTTTCAAGTTCTATCTCTAGGTTTTGTTTCCTCTTGATGTAGCCCTAAGCAGTGACTGGCGAGATACACTGTCCTTGAAAGGGGTTGCCAAGCTTCCCAAAATTACGAATCTCCAGAAATCTCAGCAACTATTTTTTCACCCAAACTGGATGATACTTTCAGGTAATGATCAGTACACTAAGCCCACTTGGTTCCCCAAATTTCGTTCTTCTATTTTGAAGCGTTCGTTTCCAGTAACAGTTTGAATTTTGGCGTTTCACTCTGTTTTCTCCTATATTGATAGATGTATGTGGAACTCTAAATCAAACACGGTTGTGCTAGCTTCTTGAAACTTGACACGATAATATAGTTTCAAGTTCTATCTCTAGGTTTTGTTTCCTCTTGATGTAGCCCTAAGCAGTGACTGGCGAGATACACTGTCCTTGAAAGGGGTTGCCAAGCTTCCCAAAATTACGAATCTCCAGAAATCTCAGCAACTATTTTTTCACCCAAACTGGATGATACTTTCAGGTAATGATCAGTACACTAAGCCCAGTTGGTTCCCCAAATTTCGTTCTTCTATGTTGAAGCGTTCGTTTCCAGTAACAGTTTGAATTTTGGCGTTTCACTCTGTTTTCTCCTATATTGAGAGATGTATGTGGAACTCTAAATCAAACACGGTTTGTGCTAGCTTCTTGAAACTTGACACGATAATGTAGTTTCAAGTTCTGTCTCTAGGTTTTGTTTCCTCTTGATGTAGCCCTAAGCAGTGACTGGCGAGATACACTGTCCTTGAAAGGGGTTGCCAAGCTTCCCAAAATTACGAATCTCCAGAAATCTCAGCAACTATTTTTTCACCCAAACTGGATGATACTTTCAGGTAATGATCAGTACACTAAGCCCACTTGGTTCCCCAAATTTCGTTCTTCTATGTTGAAGCGTTCGTTTCCAGTAACAGTTTGAATGTTGGCGTTTCACTCTGTTTCCTCCAATATTGATAGGTGTACGTGGAACTCTAAATCAAACACGGTTTGTGCTAGCTTCTTCAAACTTGACACGATAATGTAGTTTCAAGTTCTGTCTCTAGGTTTTGTTTCCTCTTGATGTAGCCCTAAGCAGTGACTGGCGAGATACACTGTCCTTGAAAGGGGTTGCCAAGCTTCCCAAAATTACGAATCTCCAGAAATCTCAGCAACTATTTTTTCACCCAAACTGGATGATACTTTCAGGTAATGATCAGTACACTAAGCCCACTTGGTTCCCCAAATTTCGTTCTTCTATGTTGAAGCGTTCGTTTCCAGTAACAGTTTGAATGTTGGCGTTTCACTCTGTTTTCTCCTATATTGATAGATGTATGTGGAACTCTAAATCAAACACGGTTTGTGCTAGCTTTTTGAAACTTGACACGATAATGTAGTTTCAAGTTCTATCTCGAGGTTTTGTTTCCTCTTGATGTAGCCCTAAGCAGTGACTGGCGAGATACACTGTCCTTGAAAGGGGTTGCCAAGCTTCCCAAAATTACGAATCTCCAGAAATCTCAGAAACTATTTTTTCACCCAAACTGGATGATACTTTCAGGTAATGATCAGTACACTAAGCCCACTTGGTTCCCCAAATTTCGTTCTTCTATGTTGAACCGTTCGTTTCCAGTAACAGTTTGAATTTTGGCGTTTCACTCTGTTTTCTCCTATATTGATAGATGTATGTGGAACTCTATATCAAACACGGTTTGTGCTAGCTTCTTGAAACTTGACACGATAATGTAGTTTCAAGTTCTGTCTCTAGGTTTGTTTCCTCTTGATGTAGCCCTAAGCAGTGACTGGCGAGATACACTGTCCTTGAAAGGGGTTGCCAAGCTTCCCAAAATTACGAATCTCCAGAAATCTCAGAAACTATTTTTTCACCCAAACTGGATGATACTTTCAGGTAATGATCAGTACACTAAGCCCACTTGGTTCCCCAAATTTCGTTCTTCTATGTTGAAGCGTTCGTTTCCAGTAACAGTTTGAATGTTGGCGTTTCACTCTGTTTTCTCCTATATTGATAGACGTATGTGGAACTCTAAATCAAACACGGTTTGTGCTAGCTTCGTGAAACTTGACACGATAATGTAGTTTCAAGTTCTGTCTCTAGGTTTTGTTTCCTCTTGATGTTGCCCTAAGCAGTGACTGGCGAGATACACTGTCCTTGAAAGGGGTTGCCAAGCTTCCCAAAATTACGAATCTCCAGAAATCTCAGCAACTATTTTTTCACCCAAACTGGATGATACTTTCAGGTAATGATCAGTACACTAAGCCCAGTTGGTTCCCCAAATTTCGTTCTTCTATGTTGAAGCGTTCGTTTCCAGAAACAGTTTGAATTTTGGCGTTTCACTCTGTTTTCTCCTATATTGATAGATGTATGTGGAACTCTAAATCAAACACGGTTTGTGCTAGCTTCTTGAAACTTGACACGATAATATAGTTTCAAGTTCTATCTCTAGGTTTTGTTTCCTCTTGATGTAGCCCTAAGCAGTGACTGGCGAGATACACTGTCCTTGAAAGGGGTTGCCAAGCTTCCCAAAATTACGAATCTCCAGAAATCTCAGCAACTATTTTTTCACCCAAACTGGATGATACTTTCAGGTAATGATCAGTACACTAAGCCCACTTGGTTCCCCAAATTTCGTTCTTCTATGTTGAAGCGTTCGTTTCCAGTAACAGTTTGAATTTTGGCGTTTCACTCTGTTTCCTCCAATATTGATAGGTGTACGTGGAACTATAAATCAAACACGGTTTGTGCTAGCTTCTTCAAACTTGACACGATAATGTAGTTTCAAGTTCTGTCTCTAGGTTTTGTTTCCTCTTGATGTAGCCCTAAGCAGTGACTGGCGAGATACACTGTCCTTGAAAGGGGTTGCCAAGCTACCCAAAATTACGAATCTCCAGAAATCTCAGCAACTATTTTTTCACCCAAACTGGATGATACTTTCAGGTAATGATCAGTACACTAAGCCCACTTGGTTCCCCAAATTTCGTTCTTCTATGTTGAAGCGTTCGTTTCCAGTAACAGTTTGAATTTTGGCGTTTCACTCTGTTTTCTCCTATATTGATAGATGTATGTGGAACTCTAAATCAAACACGGTTTGTGCTAGCTTTTTGAAACTTGACACGATAATGTAGTTTCAAGTTCTATCTCTAGGTTTTGTTTCCTCTTGATGTAGCCCTAAGCAGTGACTGGCGAGATACACTGTCCTTGAAAGGGGTTGCCAAGCTTCCCAAAATTACGAATCTCCAGAAATCTCAGCAACTATTTTTTCACCCAAACTGGATGATACTTTCAGGTAATGATCAGTACACTAAGCCCACTTGGTTCCCCAAATTTCGTTCTTCTATGTTGAAGCGTTCGTTTCCAGTAACAGTTTGAATGTTGGCGTTTCACTCTGTTTTCTCCTATATTGATAGATGTATGTGGAACTCTAAATCAAACACGGTTTGTGCTAGCTTTTTGAAACTTGACATGATAATGTAGTTTCAAGTTCTATCTCGAGGTTTTGTTTCCTCTTGATGTAGCCCTAAGCAGTGACTGGCGAGATACACTGTCCTTGAAAGGGGTTGCCAAGCTTCCCAAAATTACGAATCTCCAGAAATCTCAGAAACTATTTTTTCACCCAAACTGGATGATACTTTCAGGTAATGATCAGTACACTAAGCCCACTTGGTTCCCCAAATTTCGTTCTTCTGTGTTGAAGCGTTCGTTTCCAGTAACAGTTTGAATGTTGGCGTTTCACTCTGTTTTCTCCTATATTGATAGATGTATGTGGAACTCTAAATCAAACACGGTTTGTGCTAGCTTTTTGAAACTTGACACGATAATGTAGTTTCAAGTTCTATCTCTAGGTTTTGTTTCCTCTTGATGTAGCCCTAAGCAGTGACTGGCGAGATACACTGTCCTTGAAAGGGGTTGCCAAGCTTCCCAAAATTACGAATCTCCAGAAATCTCAGAAACTATTTTTTCACCCAAACTGGATGATACTTTCAGGTAATGATCAGTACACTAAACCCACTTGGTTCCCCAAATTTCGTTCTTCTATGTTGAAGCGTTCGTTTCCAGTAACAGTTTGAATTTTGGCGTTTCACTCTGTTTTCTCCTATATTGATAGATGTATGTGGAACTCTAAATCAAACACGGTTGTGCTAGCTTCTTGAAACTTGACACGATAATATAGTTTCAAGTTCTGTCTCTAGGTTTTGTTTCCTCTTGATGTAGCCCTAAGCAGTGACTGGCGAGATACACTGTCCTTGAAAGGGGTTGCCAAGCTTCCCAAAATTACGAATCTCCAGAAATCTCAGCAACTATTTTTTCACCCAAACTGGATGATACTTTCAGGTAATGATCAGTACACTAAGCCCACTTGGTTCCCCAAATTTCGTTCTTCTATGTTGAAGCGTTCGTTTCCAGTAACAGTTTGAATGTTGGCGTTTCACTCTGTTTCCTCCAATATTGATAGGTGTACGTGGAACTCTAAATCAAACACGGTTTGTGCTAGCTTCTTCAAACTTGACACGATAATGTAGTTTCAAGTTCTGTCTCTAGGTTTTGTTTCCTCTTGATGTAGCCCTAAGCAGTGACTGGCGAGATACACTGTCCTTGAAAGGGGTTGCCAAGCTTCCCAAAATTACGAATCTCCAGAAATCTCAGCAACTATTTTTTCACCCAAACTGGATGATACTTTCAGGTAATGATCAGTACACTAAGCCCACTTGGCTCCCCAAATTTCGTTCTTCTATGTTGAAGCGTTCGTTTCCAGTAACAGTTTGAATTTTGGCGTTTCAATCTGTTTTCTCCTATATTGAGAGATGTATGTGGAACTCTATATCAAACACGGTTTGTGCTAGCTTCTTGAAACTTGACACGATAATGTAGTTTCAAGTTCTGTCTCTAGGTTTGTTTCCTCTTGATGTAGCCCTAAGCAGTGACTGGCGAGATACACTGTCCTTGAAAGGGGTTGCCAGGCTTCCCAAAATTACGAATCTCCAGAAATCTCAGCAACTATTTTTTCACCCAAACTGGATGATACTTTCAGGTAATGATCAGTACACTAAGCCCACTTGGTTCCCCAAATTTCGTTCTTCTATGTTGAAGCGTTCGTTTCCAGTAACAGTTTCAATCTTGGCGTTTCACTCTGTTTCCTCCAATATTGATAGGTGTACGTGGAACTCTAAATCAAACACGGTTTGTGCTAGCTTCTTCAAACTTGACAAGATAATGTAGTTTCAAGTTCTGTCTCTAGGTTTTGTTTCCTCTTGATGTAGCCCTAAGCAGTGACTGGCGAGATACACTGTCCTTGAAAGGGGTTGCCAAGCTTCCCAAAATTACGAATCTCCAGAAATCTCAGAAACTATTTTTTCACCCAAACTGGATGATACTTTCAGGTAATGATCAGTACACTAAGCCCACTTGGTTCCCCAAATTTCGTTCTTCTATGTTGAACCGTTCGTTTCCAGTAACAGTTTGAATTTTGGCGTTTCACTCTGTTTTCTCCTATATTGATAGATGTATGTGGAACTCTATATCAAACACGGTTTGTGCTAGCTTCTTGAAACTTGACACGATAATGTAGTTTCAAGTTCTGTCTCTAGGTTTGTTTCCTCTTGATGTAGCCCTAAGCAGTGACTGGCGAGATACACTGTCCTTGAAAGGGGTTGCCAAGCTTCCCAAAATTACGAATCTCCAGAAATCTCAGAAACTATTTTTTCACCCAAACTGGATGATACTTTCAGGTAATGATCAGTACACTAAGCCCACTTGGTTCCCCAAATTTCGTTCTTCTATGTTGAAGCGTTCGTTTCCAGTAACAGTTTGAATGTTGGCGTTTCACTCTGTTTTCTCCTATATTGATAGACGTATGTGGAACTCTAAATCAAACACGGTTTGTGCTAGCTTCGTGAAACTTGACACGATAATGTAGTTTCAAGTTCTGTCTCTAGGTTTTGTTTCCTCTTGATGTTGCCCTAAGCAGTGACTGGCGAGATACACTGTCCTTGAAAGGGGTTGCCAAGCTTCCCAAAATTACGAATCTCCAGAAATCTCAGCAACTATTTTTTCACCCAAACTGGATGATACTTTCAGGTAATGATCAGTACACTAAGCCCAGTTGGTTCCCCAAATTTCGTTCTTCTATGTTGAAGCGTTCGTTTCCAGAAACAGTTTGAATTTTGGCGTTTCACTCTGTTTTCTCCTATATTGATAGATGTATGTGGAACTCTAAATCAAACACGGTTTGTGCTAGCTTCTTGAAACTTGACACGATAATATAGTTTCAAGTTCTATCTCTAGGTTTTGTTTCCTCTTGATGTAGCCCTAAGCAGTGACTGGCGAGATACACTGTCCTTGAAAGGGGTTGCCAAGCTTCCCAAAATTACGAATCTCCAGAAATCTCAGCAACTATTTTTTCACCCAAACTGGATGATACTTTCAGGTAATGATCAGTACACTAAGCCCACTTGGTTCCCCAAATTTCGTTCTTCTATGTTGAAGCGTTCGTTTCCAGTAACAGTTTGAATTTTGGCGTTTCACTCTGTTTCCTCCAATATTGATAGGTGTACGTGGAACTATAAATCAAACACGGTTTGTGCTAGCTTCTTCAAACTTGACACGATAATGTAGTTTCAAGTTCTGTCTCTAGGTTTTGTTTCCTCTTGATGTAGCCCTAAGCAGTGACTGGCGAGATACACTGTCCTTGAAAGGGGTTGCCAAGCTACCCAAAATTACGAATCTCCAGAAATCTCAGCAACTATTTTTTCACCCAAACTGGATGATACTTTCAGGTAATGATCAGTACACTAAGCCCACTTGGTTCCCCAAATTTCGTTCTTCTATGTTGAAGCGTTCGTTTCCAGTAACAGTTTGAATTTTGGCGTTTCACTCTGTTTTCTCCTATATTGATAGATGTATGTGGAACTCTAAATCAAACACGGTTTGTGCTAGCTTCTTGAAACTTGACACGATAATGTAGTTTCAAGTTCTATCTCTAGGTTTTGTTTCCTCTTGATGTAGCCCTAAGCAGTGACTGGCGAGATACACTGTCCTTGAAAGGGGTTGCCAAGCTTCCCAAAATTACGAATCTCCAGAAATCTCAGCAACTATTTTTTCACCCAAACTGGATGATACTTTCAGGTAATGATCAGTACACTAAGCCCACTTGGTTCCCCAAATTTCGTTCTTCTATGTTGAAGCGTTCGTTTCCAGTAACAGTTTGAATGTTGGCGTTTCACTCTGTTTTCTCCTATATTGATAGATGTATGTGGAACTCTAAATCAAACACGGTTTGTGCTAGCTTTTTGAAACTTGACATGATAATGTAGTTTCAAGTTCTATCTCGAGGTTTTGTTTCCTCTTGATGTAGCCCTAAGCAGTGACTGGCGAGATACACTGTCCTTGAAAGGGGTTGCCAAGCTTCCCAAAATTACGAATCTCCAGAAATCTCAGAAACTATTTTTTCACCCAAACTGGATGATACTTTCAGGTAATGATCAGTACACTAAGCCCACTTGGTTCCCCAAATTTCGTTCTTCTGTGTTGAAGCGTTCGTTTCCAGTAACAGTTTGAATGTTGGCGTTTCACTCTGTTTTCTCCTATATTGATAGATGTATGTGGAACTCTAAATCAAACACGGTTTGTGCTAGCTTTTTGAAACTTGACACGATAATGTAGTTTCAAGTTCTATCTCTAGGTTTTGTTTCCTCTTGATGTAGCCCTAAGCAGTGACTGGCGAGATACACTGTCCTTGAAAGGGGTTGCCAAGCTTCCCAAAATTACGAATCTCCAGAAATCTCAGAAACTATTTTTTCACCCAAACTGGATGATACTTTCAGGTAATGATCAGTACACTAAACCCACTTGGTTCCCCAAATTTCGTTCTTCTATGTTGAAGCGTTCGTTTCCAGTAACAGTTTGAATTTTGGCGTTTCACTCTGTTTTCTCCTATATTGATAGATGTATGTGGAACTCTAAATCAAACACGGTTGTGCTAGCTTCTTGAAACTTGACACGATAATATAGTTTCAAGTTCTGTCTCTAGGTTTTGTTTCCTCTTGATGTAGCCCTAAGCAGTGACTGGCGAGATACACTGTCCTTGAAAGGGGTTGCCAAGCTTCCCAAAATTACGAATCTCCAGAAATCTCAGCAACTATTTTTTCACCCAAACTGGATGATACTTTCAGGTAATGATCAGTACACTAAGCCCACTTGGTTCCCCAAATTTCGTTCTTCTATGTTGAAGCGTTCGTTTCCAGTAACAGTTTGAATGTTGGCGTTTCACTCTGTTTCCTCCAATATTGATAGGTGTACGTGGAACTCTAAATCAAACACGGTTTGTGCTAGCTTCTTCAAACTTGACACGATAATGTAGTTTCAAGTTCTGTCTCTAGGTTTTGTTTCCTCTTGATGTAGCCCTAAGCAGTGACTGGCGAGATACACTGTCCTTGAAAGGGGTTGCCAAGCTTCCCAAAATTACGAATCTCCAGAAATCTCAGCAACTATTTTTTCACCCAAACTGGATGATACTTTCAGGTAATGATCAGTACACTAAGCCCACTTGGCTCCCCAAATTTCGTTCTTCTATGTTGAAGCGTTCGTTTCCAGTAACAGTTTGAATTTTGGCGTTTCAATCTGTTTTCTCCTATATTGAGAGATGTATGTGGAACTCTATATCAAACACGGTTTGTGCTAGCTTCTTGAAACTTGACACGATAATGTAGTTTCAAGTTCTGTCTCTAGGTTTGTTTCCTCTTCATGTAGCCCTAAGCAGTGACTGGCGAGATACACTGTCCTTGAAAGGGGTTGCCAGGCTTCCCAAAATTACGAATCTCCAGAAATCTCAGCAACTATTTTTTCACCCAAACTGGATGATACTTTCAGGTAATGATCAGTACACTAAGCCCACTTGGTTCCCCAAATTTCGTTCTTCTATGTTGAAGCGTTCGTTTCCAGTAACAGTTTCAATCTTGGCGTTTCACTCTGTTTCCTCCAATATTGATAGGTGTACGTGGAACTCTAAATCAAACACGGTTTGTGCTAGCTTCTTCAAACTTGACAAGATAATGTAGTTTCAAGTTCTGTCTCTAGGTTTTGTTTCCTCTTGATGTAGCCCTAAGCAGTGACTGGCGAGATACACTGTCCTTGAAAGGGGTTGCCAAGCTTCCCAAAATTACGAATCTCCAGAAATCTCAGCAACTATTTTTTCACCCAAACTGGATGATACTTTCAGGTAATGATCAGTACACTAAGCCCACTTGGTTCCCCAAATTTCGTTCTTCTATGTTGAAGCGTTCGTTTCCAGTAACAGTTTGAATCTTGGCGTTTCACTCTGTTTCCTCCAATATTGATAGGTGTACGTGGAACTCTAAATCAAACACGGTTTGTGCTAGCTTCTTCAAACTTGACAAGATAATGTAGTTTCAAGTTCTGTCTCTAGGTTTTGTTTCCTCTTGATGTAGCCCTAAGCAGTGACTGGCGAGATACACTGTCCTTGAAAGGGGTTGCCAAGCTTCCCAAAATTACGAATCTCCAGAAATCTCAGCAACTATTTTTTCACCCAAACTGGATGATACTTTCAGGTAATGATCAGTACACTAAGCCCACTTGGCTCCCCAAATTTCGTTCTTCTATGTTGAAGCGTTCATTTCCAGTATCAGTTGGAATCTTGGCGTTTCACTCTGTTTCCTCCAATATTGATAGGTGTACGTGGAACTCTAAATCAAACACGGTTTGTGCTAGCTTCTTCAAACTTGACACGATAATGTAGTTTCAAGTTCTGTCTCTAGGTTTTGTTTCCTCTTGATGTAGCCCTAAGCAGTGACTGGCGAGATACACTGTCCTTGAAAGGGGTTGCCAAGCTTCCCAAAATTACGAATCTCCAGAAATCTCAGAAACTATTTTTTCACCCAAACTGGATGATACTTTCAGGTAATGATTAGTACACTAAGCCCACTTGGTTCCCCAAATTTCGTTCTTCTATGTTGAACCGTTCGTTTCCAGTAACAGTTTGAATTTTGGCGTTTCACTCTGTTTTCTCCTATATTGATAGATGTATGTGGAACTCTATATCAAACACGGTTTGTGCTAGCTTCTTGAAACTTGACACGATAATGTAGTTTCAAGTTGTGACTCTAGGTTTGTTTCCTCTTGATGTAGCCCTAAGCAGTGACTGGCGAGATACACTGTCCTTGAAAGGGGTTGCCAAGCTTCCCAAAATTACGAATCTCCAGAAATCTCAGAAACTATTTTTTCACACAAACTGGATGATACTTTCAGGTAATGATCAGTACACTAAGCCCACTTGGTTCCCCAAATTTCGTTCTTCTATGTTGAAGCGTTCGTTTCCAGTAACAGTTTGATTGTTGGCGTTTCACTATGTTTTCTCCTATATTGATAGATGTATGTGGAACTCTGAATCAAACACGGTTTGTGCTAGCTTCGTGAAACTTGACACGATAATGTAGTTTCAAGTTCTGTCTCTAGGTTTTGTTTCCTCTTGATGTTGCCCTAAGCAGTGACTGGCGAGATACACTGTCCTTGAAAGGGGTTGCCAAGCTACCCAAAATTACGAATCTCCAGAAATCTCAGCAACTATTTTTTCACCCAAACTGGATGATACTTTCAGGTAATGATCAGTACACTAAGCCCAGTTGGTTCCCCAAATTTCGTTCTTCTATGTTGAAGCGTTCGTTTCCAGTAACAGTTTGAATTTTGGCGTTTCACTCTGTTTTCTCCTATATTGATAGATGTATGTGGAACTCTAAATCAAACACGGTTTGTGCTAGCTTCTTGAAACTTGACACGATAATATAGTTTCAAGTTCTATCTCTAGGTTTTGTTTCCTCTTGATGTAGCCCTAAGCAGTGACTGGCGAGATACACTGTCCTTGAAAGGGGTTGCCAAGCTTCCCAAAATTACGAATCTCCAGAAATCTCAACAACTATTTTTTCACCCAAACTGGATGATACTTTCAGGTAATGATCAGTACACTAAGCCCACTTGGTTCCCCAAATTTCGTTCTTCTATGTTGAAGTGTTCATTTCCAGTAACAGTTTGAATTTTGGCGTTTCACTCTGTTTTCTCCTATATTGAGAGATGTATGTGGAACTCTAAATCAAACACGGTTTGTGCTAGCTTCTTGAAACTTGACACGATAATGTAGTTTCAAGTTCTGTCTCTAGGTTTTGTTTCCTCTTGATGTAGCCCTAAGCAGTGACTGGCGAGATACACTGTCCTTGAAAGGGGTTGCCAAGCTTCCCAAAATTACGAATCTCCAGAAATCTCAGCAACTATTTTTTCACCCAAACTGGATGATACTTTCAGGTAATGATCAGTACACTAAGCCCACTTGGTTCCCCAAATTTCGTTCTTCTATGTTGAAGCGTTCGTTTCCAGTAACAGTTTGAATGTTGGCGTTTCACTCTGTTTCCTCCAATATTGATAGGTGTACGTGGAACTCTAAATCAAACACGGTTTGTGCTAGCTTCTTCAAACTTGACACGATAATGTAGTTTCAAGTTCTGTCTCTAGGTTTTGTTTCCTCTTGATGTAGCCCTAAGCAGTGACTGGCGAGATACACTGTCCTTGAAAGGGGTTGCCAAGCTTCCCAAAATTACGAATCTCCAGAAATCTCAGCAACTATTTTTTCACCCAAACTGGATGATACTTTCAGGTAATGATCAGTACACTAAGCCCATTTGGTTCCCCAAATTTCGTTCTTCTATGTTGAAGCGTTCGTTTCCAGTAACAGTTTGAATGTTGGCGTTTCACTCTGTTTTCTCCTATATTGATAGATGTATGTGGAACTCTAAATCAAACACGGTTTGTGCTAGCTTTTTGAAACTTGACACGATAATGTAGTTTCACGTTCTATCTCGAGGTTTTGTTTCCTCTTGATGTAGCCCTAAGCAGTGACTGGCGAGATACACTGTCCTTGAAAGGGGTTGCCAAGCTTCCCAAAATTACGAATCTCCAGAAATCTCAGAAACTATTTTTTCACCCAAACTGGATGATACTTTCAGGTAATGATCAGTACACTAAGCCCACTTGGTTCCCCAAATTTCGTTCTTCTATGTTGAAGCGTTCGTTTCCAGTAACAGTTTGAATTTTGGCGTTTCACTCTGTTTTCTCCTATATTGATAGATGTATGTGGAACTCTAAATCAAACACGGTTTGTGCTAGCTTCTTGAAACTTGACACGATAATGTAGTTTCAAGTTCTATCTCTAGGTTTTGTTTCCTCTTGATGTAGCCCTAAGCAGTGACTGGCGAGATACACTGTCCTTGAAAGGGGTTGCCAAGCTTCCCAAAATTACGAATCTCCAGAAATCTCAGCAACTATTTTTTCACCCAAACTGGATGATACTTTCAGGTAATGATCAGTACACTAAGCCCACTTGGTTCCCCAAATTTCGTTCTTCTATTTTGAAGCGTTCGTTTCCAGTAACAGTTTGAATTTTGGCGTTTCACTCTGTTTTCTCCTATATTGATAGATGTATGTGGAACTCTAAATCAAACACGGTTGTGCTAGCTTCTTGAAACTTGACACGATAATATAGTTTCAAGTTCTATCTCTAGGTTTTGTTTCCTCTTGATGTAGCCCTAAGCAGTGACTGGCGAGATACACTGTCCTTGAAAGGGGTTGCCAAGCTTCCCAAAATTACGAATCTCCAGAAATCTCAGCAACTATTTTTTCACCCAAACTGGATGATACTTTCAGGTAATGATCAGTACACTAAGCCCAGTTGGTTCCCCAAATTTCGTTCTTCTATGTTGAAGCGTTCGTTTCCAGTAACAGTTTGAATTTTGGCGTTTCACTCTGTTTTCTCCTATATTGAGAGATGTATGTGGAACTCTAAATCAAACACGGTTTGTGCTAGCTTCTTGAAACTTGACACGATAATGTAGTTTCAAGTTCTGTCTCTAGGTTTTGTTTCCTCTTGATGTAGCCCTAAGCAGTGACTGGCGAGATACACTGTCCTTGAAAGGGGTTGCCAAGCTTCCCAAAATTACGAATCTCCAGAAATCTCAGCAACTATTTTTTCACCCAAACTGGATGATACTTTCAGGTAATGATCAGTACACTAAGCCCACTTGGTTCCCCAAATTTCGTTCTTCTATGTTGAAGCGATCGTTTCCAGTAACAGTTTGAATGTTGGCGTTTCACTCTGTTTCCTCCAATATTGATAGGTGTACGTGGAACTCTAAATCAAACACGGTTTGTGCTAGCTTCTTCAAACTTGACACGATAATGTAGTTTCAAGTTCTGTCTCTAGGTTTTGTTTCCTCTTGATGTAGCCCTAAGCAGTGACTGGCGAGATACACTGTCCTTGAAAGGGGTTGCCAAGCTTCCCAAAATTACGAATCTCCAGAAATCTCAGCAACTATTTTTTCACCCAAACTGGATGATACTTTCAGGTAATGATCAGTACACTAAGCCCACTTGGTTCCCCAAATTTCGTTCTTCTATGTTGAAGCGTTCGTTTCCAGTAACAGTTTGAATGTTGGCGTTTCACTCTGTTTTCTCCTATATTGATAGATGTATGTGGAACTCTAAATCAAACACGGTTTGTGCTAGCTTTTTGAAACTTGACACGATAATGTAGTTTCAAGTTCTATCTCGAGGTTTTGTTTCCTCTTGATGTAGCCCTAAGCAGTGACTGGCGAGATACACTGTCCTTGAAAGGGGTTGCCAAGCTTCCCAAAATTACGAATCTCCAGAAATCTCAGAAACTATTTTTTCACCCAAACTGGATGATACTTTCAGGTAATGATCAGTACACTAAGCCCACTTGGTTCCCCAAATTTCGTTCTTCTATGTTGAACCGTTCGTTTCCAGTAACAGTTTGAATTTTGGCGTTTCACTCTGTTTTCTCCTATATTGATAGATGTATGTGGAACTCTATATCAAACACGGTTTGTGCTAGCTTCTTGAAACTTGACACGATAATGTAGTTTCAAGTTCTGTCTCTAGGTTTGTTTCCTCTTGATGTAGCCCTAAGCAGTGACTGGCGAGATACACTGTCCTTGAAAGGGGTTGCCAAGCTTCCCAAAATTACGAATCTCCAGAAATCTCAGAAACTATTTTTTCACCCAAACTGGATGATACTTTCAGGTAATGATCAGTACACTAAGCCCACTTGGTTCCCCAAATTTCGTTCTTCTATGTTGAAGCGTTCGTTTCCAGTAACAGTTTGAATGTTGGCGTTTCACTCTGTTTTCTCCTATATTGATAGACGTATGTGGAACTCTAAATCAAACACGGTTTGTGCTAGCTTCGTGAAACTTGACACGATAATGTAGTTTCAAGTTCTGTCTCTAGGTTTTGTTTCCTCTTGATGTTGCCCTAAGCAGTGACTGGCGAGATACACTGTCCTTGAAAGGGGTTGCCAAGCTTCCCAAAATTACGAATCTCCAGAAATCTCAGCAACTATTTTTTCACCCAAACTGGATGATACTTTCAGGTAATGATCAGTACACTAAGCCCAGTTGGTTCCCCAAATTTCGTTCTTCTATGTTGAAGCGTTCGTTTCCAGAAACAGTTTGAATTTTGGCGTTTCACTCTGTTTTCTCCTATATTGATAGATGTATGTGGAACTCTAAATCAAACACGGTTTGTGCTAGCTTCTTGAAACTTGACACGATAATATAGTTTCAAGTTCTATCTCTAGGTTTTGTTTCCTCTTGATGTAGCCCTAAGCAGTGACTGGCGAGATACACTGTCCTTGAAAGGGGTTGCCAAGCTTCCCAAAATTACGAATCTCCAGAAATCTCAGCAACTATTTTTTCACCCAAACTGGATGATACTTTCAGGTAATGATCAGTACACTAAGCCCACTTGGTTCCCCAAATTTCGTTCTTCTATGTTGAAGCGTTCGTTTCCAGTAACAGTTTGAATTTTGGCGTTTCACTCTGTTTCCTCCAATATTGATAGGTGTACGTGGAACTATAAATCAAACACGGTTTGTGCTAGCTTCTTCAAACTTGACACGATAATGTAGTTTCAAGTTCTGTCTCTAGGTTTTGTTTCCTCTTGATGTAGCCCTAAGCAGTGACTGGCGAGATACACTGTCCTTGAAAGGGGTTGCCAAGCTACCCAAAATTACGAATCTCCAGAAATCTCAGCAACTATTTTTTCACCCAAACTGGATGATACTTTCAGGTAATGATCAGTACACTAAGCCCACTTGGTTCCCCAAATTTCGTTCTTCTATGTTGAAGCGTTCGTTTCCAGTAACAGTTTGAATTTTGGCGTTTCACTCTGTTTTCTCCTATATTGATAGATGTATGTGGAACTCTAAATCAAACACGGTTTGTGCTAGCTTCTTGAAACTTGACACGATAATGTAGTTTCAAGTTCTATCTCTAGGTTTTGTTTCCTCTTGATGTAGCCCTAAGCAGTGACTGGCGAGATACACTGTCCTTGAAAGGGGTTGCCAAGCTTCCCAAAATTACGAATCTCCAGAAATCTCAGCAACTATTTTTTCACCCAAACTGGATGATACTTTCAGGTAATGATCAGTACACTAAGCCCACTTGGTTCCCCAAATTTCGTTCTTCTATGTTGAAGCGTTCGTTTCCAGTAACAGTTTGAATTTTGGCGTTTCACTCTGTTTCCTCCAATATTGATAGGTGTACGTGGAACTATAAATCAAACACGGTTTGTGCTAGCTTCTTCAAACTTGACACGATAATGTAGTTTCAAGTTCTGTCTCTAGGTTTTGTTTCCTCTTGATGTAGCCCTAAGCAGTGACTGGCGAGATACACTGTCCTTGAAAGGGGTTGCCAAGCTACCCAAAATTACGAATCTCCAGAAATCTCAGCAACTATTTTTTCACCCAAACTGGATGATACTTTCAGGTAATGATCAGTACACTAAGCCCACTTGGTTCCCCAAATTTCGTTCTTCTATGTTGAAGCGTTCGTTTCCAGTAACAGTTTGAATTTTGGCGTTTCACTCTGTTTTCTCCTATATTGATAGATGTATGTGGAACTCTAAATCAAACACGGTTTGTGCTAGCTTCTTGAAACTTGACACGATAATGTAGTTTCAAGTTCTATCTCTAGGTTTTGTTTCCTCTTGATGTAGCCCTAAGCAGTGACTGGCGAGATACACTGTCCTTGAAAGGGGTTGCCAAGCTTCCCAAAATTACGAATCTCCAGAAATCTCAGCAACTATTTTTTCACCCAAACTGGATGATACTTTCAGGTAATGATCAGTACACTAAGCCCACTTGGTTCCCCAAATTTCGTTCTTCTATGTTGAAGCGTTCGTTTCCAGTAACAGTTTGAATGTTGGCGTTTCACTCTGTTTTCTCCTATATTGATAGATGTATGTGGAACTCTAAATCAAACACGGTTTGTGCTAGCTTTTTGAAACTTGACATGATAATGTAGTTTCAAGTTCTATCTCGAGGTTTTGTTTCCTCTTGATGTAGCCCTAAGCAGTGACTGGCGAGATACACTGTCCTTGAAAGGGGTTGCCAAGCTTCCCAAAATTACGAATCTCCAGAAATCTCAGAAACTATTTTTTCACCCAAACTGGATGATACTTTCAGGTAATGATCAGTACACTAAGCCCACTTGGTTCCCCAAATTTCGTTCTTCTGTGTTGAAGCGTTCGTTTCCAGTAACAGTTTGAATGTTGGCGTTTCACTCTGTTTTCTCCTATATTGATAGATGTATGTGGAACTCTAAATCAAACACGGTTTGTGCTAGCTTTTTGAAACTTGACACGATAATGTAGTTTCAAGTTCTATCTCTAGGTTTTGTTTCCTCTTGATGTAGCCCTAAGCAGTGACTGGCGAGATACACTGTCCTTGAAAGGGGTTGCCAAGCTTCCCAAAATTACGAATCTCCAGAAATCTCAGAAACTATTTTTTCACCCAAACTGGATGATACTTTCAGGTAATGATCAGTACACTAAACCCACTTGGTTCCCCAAATTTCGTTCTTCTATGTTGAAGCGTTCGTTTCCAGTAACAGTTTGAATTTTGGCGTTTCACTCTGTTTTCTCCTATATTGATAGATGTATGTGGAACTCTAAATCAAACACGGTTTGTGCTAGCTTCTTGAAACTTGACACGATAATGTAGTTTCAAGTTCTATCTCTAGGTTTTGTTTCCTCTTGATGTAGCCCTAAGCAGTGACTGGCGAGATACACTGTCCTTGAAAGGGGTTGCCAAGCTTCCCAAAATTACGAATCTCCAGAAATCTCAGCAACTATTTTTTCACCCAAACTGGATTATACTTTCAGGTAATGATCAGTACACTAAGCCCACTTGGTTCCCCAAATTTCGTTCTCCTATGTTGAAGCGTTTGTTTCCAGTAACAGTTTGAATTTTGGCGTTTCACTCTGTTTTCTCCTATATTGATAGATGTATGTGGAACTCTAAATCAAACACGGTTGTGCTAGCTTCTTGAAACTTGACACGATAATATAGTTTCAAGTTCTATCTCTAGGTTTTGTTTCCTCTTGATGTAGCCCTAAGCAGTGACTGGCGAGATACACTGTCCTTGAAAGGGGTTGCCAAGCTTCCCAAAATTACGAATCTCCAGAAATCTCAGCAACTATTTTTTCACCCAAACTGGATGATACTTTCAGGTAATGATCAGTACACTAAGCCCAGTTGGTTCCCCAAATTTCGTTCTTCTATGTTGAAGCGTTCGTTTCCAGTAACAGTTTGAATGTTGGCGTTTCACTCTGTTTTCTCCTATATTGAGAGATGTATGTGGAACTCTAAATCAAACACGGTTTGTGCTAGCTTCTTGAAACTTGACACGATAATGTAGTTTCAAGTTCTGTCTCTAGGTTTTGTTTCCTCTTGATGTAGCCCTAAGCAGTGACTGGCGAGATACACTGTCCTTGAAAGGGGTTGCCAAGCTTCCCAAAATTACGAATCTCCAGAAATCTCAGCAACTATTTTTTCACCCAAACTGGATGATACTTTCAGGTAATGATCAGTACACTAAGCCCACTTGGTTCCCCAAATTTCGTTCTTCTATGTTGAAGCGTTCGTTTCCAGTAACAGTTTGAATTTTGGCGTTTCACTCTGTTTTCTCCTATATTGATAGATGTATGTGGAACTCTAAATCAAACACGGTTTGTGCTATCTTCTTGAAACTTGACACGATAATGTAGTTTCAAGTTCTATCTCTAGGTTTTGTTTCCTCTTGATGTAGCCCTAAGCAGTGACTGGCGAGATACACTGTCCTTGAAAGGGGTTGCCAAGCTTCCCAAAATTATGAATCTCCAGAAATCTCAGCAACTATTTTTTCACCCAAACTGGATGATACTTTCAGGTAATGATCAGTACACTAAGCCCACTTGGTTCCCCAAATTTCGTTCTTCTATGTTGAAGCGTTCGTTTCCAGTAACAGTTTGAATGTTGGCGTTTCACTCTGTTTCCTCCAATATTGATAGGTGTACGTGGAACTCTAAATCAAACACGGTTTGTGCTAGCTTCTTCAAACTTGACACGATAATGTAGTTTCAAGTTCTGTCTCTAGGTTTTGTTTCCTCTTGATGTAGCCCTAAGCAGTGACTGGCGAGATACACTGTCCTTGAAAGGGGTTGCCAAGCTACCCAAAATTACGAATCTCCAGAAATCTCAGCAACTATTTTTTCACCCAAACTGGATGATACTTTCAGGTAATGATCAGTACACTAAGCCCAGTTGGTTCCCCAAATTTCGTTCTTCTATGTTGAAGCGTTCGTTTCCAGTAACAGTTTGAATTTTGGCGTTTCACTCTGTTTTCTCCTATATTGATAGATGTATGTGGAACTCTAAATCAAACACGGTTTGTGCTAGCTTCTTGAAACTTGACACGATAATGTAGTTTCAAGTTCTATCTCTAGGTTTTGTTTCCTCTTGATGTAGCCCTAAGCAGTGACTGGCGAGATACACTGTCCTTGAAAGGGGTTGCCAAGCTTCCCAAAATTACGAATCTCCAGAAATCTCAGCAACTATTTTTTCACCCAAACTGGATGATACTTTCAGGTAATGATCAGTACACTAAGCCCACTTGGTTCCCCAAATTTCGTTCTTCTATGTTGAACCGTTCGTTTCCAGTAACAGTTTGAATTTTGGCGTTTCACTCTGTTTTCTCCTTTATTGATAGATGTTTGTGGAACTCTATATCAAACACGGTTTGTGCTAGCTTCTTGAAACTTGACACGATAATGTAGTTTCAAGTTCTGTCTCTAGGTTTGTTTCCTCTTGATGTAGCCCTAAGCAGTGACTGGCGAGATACACTGTCCTTGAAAGGGGTTGCCAAGCTTCCCAAAATTACGAATCTCCAGAAATCTCAGAAACTATTTTTTCACCCAAACTGGATGATACTTTCAGGTAATGATCAGTACACTAAGCCCACTTGGTTCCCCAAATTTCGTTCTTCTATGTTGAAGCGTTTGTTTCCAGTAACAGTTTGAATTTTGGCGTTTCACTCTGTTTCCTCCAATATTGATAGGTGTACGTGGAACTCTAAATCAAACACGGTTTGTGCTAGCTTCTTCAAACTTGACACGATAATGTAGTTTCAAGTTCTGTCTCTAGGTTTTGTTTCCTCTTGATGTAGCCCTAAGCAGTGACTGGCGAGATACACTGTCCTTGAAAGGGGTTGCCAAGCTTCCCAAAATTACGAATCTCCAGAAATCTCAGCAACTATTTTTTCACCCAAACTGGATGATACTTTCAGGTAATGATCAGTACACTAAGCCCACTTGGTTCCCCAAATTTCGTTCTTCTATGTTGAAGCGTTCGTTTCCAGTAACAGTTTGAATGTTGGCGTTTCACTCTGTTTCCTCCAATATTGATAGGTGTACGTGGAACTCTAAATCAAACACGGTTTGTGCTAGCTTCTTCAAACTTGACACGATAATGTAGTTTCAAGTTCTATCTCTAGGTTTTGTTTCCTCTTGATGTAGCCCTAAGCAGTGACTGGCGAGATACACTGTCCTTGAAAGGGGTTGCCAAGCTTCCCAAAATTACGAATCTCCAGAAATCTCAGCAACTATTTTTTCACCCAAACTGGATGATACTTTCAGGTAATGATCAGTACACTAAGCCCACTTGGTTCCCCAAATTTCGTTCTTCTATGTTGAAGCGTTCGTTTCCAGTAACAGTTTGAATGTTGGCGTTTCACTCTGTTTTCTCCTATATTGATAGATGTATGTGGAACTCTAAATCAAACACGGTTTGTGCTAGCTTTTTGAAACTTGACACGATAATGTAGTTTCAAGTTCTATCTCGAGGTTTTGTTTCCTCTTGATGTAGCCCTAAGCAGTGACTGGCGAGATACACTGTCCTTGAAAGGGGTTGCCAAGCTTCCCAAAATTACGAATCTCCAGAAATCTCAGCAACTATTTTTTCACCCAAACTGGATGATACTTTCAGGTAATGATCAGTACACTAAGCCCACTTGGTTCCCCAAATTTCGTTCTTCTATGTTGAAGCGTTCGTTTCCAGTAACAGTTTGAATTTTGGCGTTTCACTCTGTTTTCTCCTATATTGATAGATGTATGTGGAACTCTATATCAAACACGGTTTGTGCTAGCTTCTTGAAACTTGACACGATAATGTAGTTTCAAGTTCTGTCTCTAGGTTTGTTTCCTCTTGATGTAGCCCTAAGCAGTGACTGGCGAGATACACTGTCCTTGAAAGGGGTTGCCAAGCTTCCCAAAATTACGAATCTCCAGAAATCTCAGAAACTATTTTTTCACCCAAACTGGATGATACTTTCAGGTAATGATCAGTACACTAAGCCCACTTGGTTCCCCAAATTTCGTTCTTCTATGTTGAAGCGTTCGTTTCCAGTAACAGTTTGAATGTTGGCGTTTCACTCTGTTTTCTCCTATATTGATAGACGTATGTGGAACTCTAAATCAAACACGGTTTGTGCTAGCTTCGTGAAACTTGACACGATAATGTAGTTTCAAGTTCTGTCTCTAGGTTTTGTTTCCTCTTGATGTTGCCCTAAGCAGTGACTGGCGAGATACACTGTCCTTGAAAGGGGTTGCCAAGCTACCCAAAATTACGAATCTCCAGAAATCTCAGCAACTATTTTTTCACCCAAACTGGATGATACTTTCAGGTAATGATCAGTACACTAAGCCCAGTTGGTTCCCAAAATTTCGTTCTTCTATGTTGAAGCGTTCGTTTCCAGTAACAGTTTGAATGTTGGCGTTTCACTCTGTTTTCTCCTATATTGATAGATGTATGTGGAACTCTAAATCAAACACGGTTTGTGCTAGCTTCTTGAAACTTGACACGATAATATAGTTTCAAGTTCTATCTCTAGGTTTTGTTTCCTCTTGATGTAGCCCTAAGCAGTGACTGGCGAGATACACTGTCCTTGAAAGGGGTTGCCAAGCTTCCCAAAATTATGAATCTCCAGAAATCTCAGCGACTATTTTTTCACCCAAACTGGATGATACTTTCAGGTAATGATCAGTACACTAAGCCCACTTGGTTCCCCAAATTTCGTTCTTCTATGTTGAACCGTTCATTTCCAGTAACAGTTTGAATTTTGGCGTTTCATTCTGTTTCCTCCAATATTGATAGGTGTACGTGGAACTCTAAATCAAACACGGTTTGTGCTAGCTTCTTCAAACTTGACACGATAATGTAGTTTCAAGTTCTGTCTCTAGGTTTTGTTTCCTCTTGATGTAGCCCTAAGCAGTGACTGGCGAGATACACTGTCCTTGAAAGGGGTTGCCAAGCTACCCAAAATTACGAATCTCCAGAAATCTCAGCAACTATTTTTTCACCCAAACTGGATGATACTTTCAGGTAATGATCAGTACACTAAGCCCACTTGGTTCCCCAAATTTCGTTCTTCTATGTTGAAGCGTTCGTTTCCAGTAACAGTTTGAATTTTGGCGTTTCACTCTGTTTTCTCCTATATTGATAGATGTATGTGGAACTCTAAATCAAACACGGTTTGTGCTAGCTTCTTGAAACTTGACACGATAATGTAGTTTCAAGTTCTATCTCTAGGTTTTCTTTCCTCTTGATGTAACCCTAAGCAGTGACTGGCGAGATACACTGTCCTTGAAAGGGGTTGCCAAGCTTCCCAAAATTACGAATCTCCAGAAATCTCAGCAACTATTTTTTCACCCAAACTGGATGATACTTTCAGGTAATGATCAGTACACTAAGCCCACTTGGTTCCCCAAATTTCGTTCTTCTATGTTGAACCGTTCGTTTCCAAGTAACAGTTTGAATTTTGGCGTTTCACTCTGTTTTCTCCTTTATTGATAGATGTTTGTGGAACTCTATATCAAACACGGTTTGTGCTAGCTTCTTGAAACTTGACACGATAATGTAGTTTCAAGTTCTGTCTCTAGGTTTGTTTCCTCTTGATGTAGCCCTAAGCAGTGACTGGCGAGATACACTGTCCTTGAAAGGGGTTGCCAAGCTTCCCAAAATTACGAATCTCCAGAAATCTCAGAAACTATTTTTTCACCCAAACTGGATGATACTTTCAGGTAATGATCAGTACACTAAGCCCACTTGGTTCCCCAAATTTCGTTCTTCTATGTTGAAGCGTTTGTTTCCAGTAACAGTTTGAATTTTGGCGTTTCACTCTGTTTCCTCCAATATTGATAGGTGTACGTGGAACTCTAAATCAAACACGGTTTGTGCTAGCTTCTTCAAACTTGACACGATAATGTAGTTTCAAGTTCTGTCTCTAGGTTTTGTTTCCTCTTGATGTAGCCCTAAGCAGTGACTGGCGAGATACACTGTCCTTGAAAGGGGTTGCCAAGCTTCCCAAAATTACGAATCTCCAGAAATCTCAGCAACTATTTTTTCACCCAAACTGGATGATACTTTCAGGTAATGATCAGTACACTAAGCCCACTTGGTTCCCCAAATTTCGTTCTTCTATGTTGAAGCGTTCGTTTCCAGTAACAGTTTGAATGTTGGCGTTTCACTCTGTTTCCTCCAATATTGATAGGTGTACGTGGAACTCTAAATCAAACACGGTTTGTGCTAGCTTCTTCAAACTTGACACGATAATGTAGTTTCAATTTCTGTCTCTAGGTTTTGTTTCCTCTTGATGTAGCCCTAAGCAGTGACTGGCGAGATACACTGTCCTTGAAAGGGGTTGCCAAGCTTCCCAAAATTACGAATCTCCAGAAATCTCAGCAACTATTTTTTCACCCAAACTGGATGATACTTTCAGGTAATGATCAGTACACTAAGCCCACTTGGTTCCCCAAATTTCGTTCTTCTATGTTGAAGCGTTCGTTTCCAGTAACAGTTTGAATGTTGGCGTTTCACTCTGTTTTCTCCTATATTGATAGATGTATGTGGAACTCTAAATCAAACACGGTTTGTGCTAGCTTTTTGAAACTTGACACGATAATGTAGTTTCAAGTTCTATCTCGAGGTTTTGTTTCCTCTTGATGTAGCCCTAAGCAGTGACTGGCGAGATACACTGTCCTTGAAAGGGGTTGCCAAGCTTCCCAAAATTACGAATCTCCAGAAATCTCAGAAACTATTTTTTCACCCAAACTGGATGATACTTTCAGGTAATGATCAGTACACTAAGCCCACTTGGTTCCCCAAATTTCGTTCTTCTATGTTGAAGCGTTTGTTTCCAGTAACAGTTTGAATTTTGGCGTTTCACTCTGTTTCCTCCAATATTGATAGGTGTACGTGGAACTCTAAATCAAACACGGTTTGTGCTAGCTTCTTCAAACTTGACACGATAATGTAGTTTCAAGTTCTGTCTCTAGGTTTTGTTTCCTCTTGATGTAGCCCTAAGCAGTGACTGGCGAGATACACTGTCCTTGAAAGGGGTTGCCAAGCTTCCCAAAATTACGAATCTCCAGAAATCTCAGCAACTATTTTTTCACCCAAACTGGATGATACTTTCAGGTAATGATCAGTACACTAAGCCCACTTGGTTCCCCAAATTTCGTTCTTCTATGTTGAAGCGTTCGTTTCCAGTAACAGTTTGAATGTTGGCGTTTCACTCTGTTTCCTCCAATATTGATAGGTGTACGTGGAACTCTAAATCAAACACGGTTTGTGCTAGCTTCTTCAAACTTGACACGATAATGTAGTTTCAATTTCTGTCTCTAGGTTTTGTTTCCTCTTGATGTAGCCCTAAGCAGTGACTGGCGAGATACACTGTCCTTGAAAGGGGTTGCCAAGCTTCCCAAAATTACGAATCTCCAGAAATCTCAGCAACTATTTTTTCACCCAAACTGGATGATACTTTCAGGTAATGATCAGTACACTAAGCCCACTTGGTTCCCCAAATTTCGTTCTTCTATGTTGAAGCGTTCGTTTCCAGTAACAGTTTGAATGTTGGCGTTTCACTCTGTTTTCTCCTATATTGATAGATGTATGTGGAACTCTAAATCAAACACGGTTTGTGCTAGCTTTTTGAAACTTGACACGATAATGTAGTTTCAAGTTCTATCTCGAGGTTTTGTTTCCTCTTGATGTAGCCCTAAGCAGTGACTGGCGAGATACACTGTCCTTGAAAGGGGTTGCCAAGCTTCCCAAAATTACGAATCTCCAGAAATCTCAGCAACTATTTTTTCACCCAAACTGGATGATACTTTCAGGTAATGATCAGTACACTAAGCCCACTTGGTTCCCCAAATTTCGTTCTTCTATGTTGAAGCGTTCGTTTCCAGTAACAGTTTGAATTTTGGCGTTTCACTCTGTTTTCTCCTATATTGATAGATGTATGTGGAACTCTATATCAAACACGGTTTGTGCTAGCTTCTTGAAACTTGACACGATAATGTAGTTTCAAGTTCTGTCTCTAGGTTTGTTTCCTCTTGATGTAGCCCTAAGCAGTGACTGGCGAGATACACTGTCCTTGAAAGGGGTTGCCAAGCTTCCCAAAATTACGAATCTCCAGAAATCTCAGAAACTATTTTTTCACCCAAACTGGATGATACTTTCAGGTAATGATCAGTACACTAAGCCCACTTGGTTCCCCAAATTTCGTTCTTCTATGTTGAAGCGTTCGTTTCCAGTAACAGTTTGAATGTTGGCGTTTCACTCTGTTTTCTCCTATATTGATAGACGTATGTGGAACTCTAAATCAAACACGGTTTGTGCTAGCTTCGTGAAACTTGACACGATAATGTAGTTTCAAGTTCTGTCTCTAGGTTTTGTTTCCTCTTGATGTTGCCCTAAGCAGTGACTGGCGAGATACACTGTCCTTGAAAGGGGTTGCCAAGCTACCCAAAATTACGAATCTCCAGAAATCTCAGCAACTATTTTTTCACCCAAACTGGATGATACTTTCAGGTAATGATCAGTACACTAAGCCCAGTTGGTTCCCCAAATTTCGTTCTTCTATGTTGAAGCGTTCGTTTCCAGTAACAGTTTGAGTGTTGGCGTTTCACTCTGTTTTCTCCTATATTGATAGATGTATGTGGAACTCTAAATCAAACACGGTTTGTGCTAGCTTCTTGAAACTTGACACGATAATATAGTTTCAAGTTCTATCTCTAGGTTTTGTTTCCTCTTGATGTAGCCCTAAGCAGTGACTGGCGAGATACACTGTCCTTGAAAGGGGTTGCCAAGCTTCCCAAAATTATGAATCTCCAGAAATCTCAGCAACTATTTTTTCACCCAAACTGGATGATACTTTCAGGTAATGATCAGTACACTAAGCCCACTTGGTTCCCCAAATTTCGTTCTTCTATGTTGAACCGTTCATTTCCAGTAACAGTTTGAATTTTGGCGTTTCATTCTGTTTCCTCCAATATTGATAGGTGTACGTGGAACTCTAAATCAAACACGGTTTGTGCTAGCTTCTTCAAACTTGACACGATAATGTAGTTTCAAGTTCTGTCTCTAGGTTTTGTTTCCTCTTGATGTAGCCCTAAGCAGTGACTGGCGAGATACACTGTCCTTGAAAGGGGTTGCCAAGCTACCCAAAATTACGAATCTCCAGAAATCTCAGCAACTATTTTTTCACCCAAACTGGATGATACTTTCAGGTAATGATCAGTACACTAAGCCCACTTGGTTCCCCAAATTTCGTTCTTCTATGTTGAAGCGTTCGTTTCCAGTAACAGTTTGAATTTTGGCGTTTCACTCTGTTTTCTCCTATATTGATAGATGTATGTGGAACTCTAAATCAAACACGGTTTGTGCTAGCTTCTTGAAACTTGACACGATAATGTAGTTTCAAGTTCTATCTCTAGGTTTTCTTTCCTCTTGATGTAGCCCTAAGCAGTGACTGGCGAGATACACTGTCCTTGAAAGGGGTTGCCAAGCTTCCCAAAATTACGAATCTCCAGAAATCTCAGCAACTATTTTTTCACCCAAACTGGATGATACTTTCAGGTAATGATCAGTACACTAAGCCCACTTGGTTCCCCAAATTTCGTTCTTCTATGTTGAAGCGTTCGTTTCCAGTAACAGTTTGAATGTTGGCGTTTCACTCTGTTTTCTCCTATATTGATAGATGTATGTGGAACTCTAAATCAAACACGGTTTGTGCTAGCTTTTTGAAACTTGACACGATAATGTAGTTTCAAGTTCTATCTCGAGGTTTTGTTTCCTCTTGATGTAGCCCTAAGCAGTGACTGGCGAGATACACTGTCCTTGAAAGGGGTTGCCAAGCTTCCCAAAATTACGAATCTCCAGAAATCTCAGAAAATATTTTTTCACCCAAACTGGATGATACTTTCAGGTAATGATCAGTACACTAAGCCCACTTGGTTCCCCAAATTTCGTTCTTCTGTGTTGAAGCGTTCGTTTCCAGTAACAGTTTGAATGTTGGCGTTTCACTCTGTTTTCTCCTATATTGATAGATGTATGTGGAACTCTAAATCAAACACGGTTTGTGCTAGCTTTTTGAAACTTGACACGATAATGTAGTTTCAAGTTCTATCTCTAGGTTTTGTTTCCTCTTGATGTAGCCCTAAGCAGTGACTGGCGAGATACACTGTCCTTGAAAGGGGTTGCCAAGCTTCCCAAAATTACGAATCTCCAGAAATCTCAGAAACTATTTTTTCACCCAAACTGGATGATACTTTCAGGTAATGATCAGTACACTAAACCCACTTGGTTCCCCAAATTTCGTTCTTCTATGTTGAAGCGTTCGTTTCCAGTAACAGTTTGAATTTTGGCGTTTCACTCTGTTTTCTCCTATATTGATAGATGTATGTGGAACTCTAAATCAAACACGGTTTGTGCTAGCTTCTTGAAACTTGACACGATAATGTAGTTTCAAGTTCTATCTCTAGGTTTTGTTTCCTCTTGATGTAGCCCTAAGCAGTGACTGGCGAGATACACTGTCCTTGAAAGGGGTTGCCAAGCTTCCCAAAATTACGAATCTCCAGAAATCTCAGCAACTATTTTTTCACCCAAACTGGATGATACTTTCAGGTAATGATCAGTACACTAAGCCCACTTGGTTCCCCAAATTTCGTTCTTCTATGTTGAAGCGTTCGTTTCCAGTAACAGTTTGAAATTTGGCGTTTCACTCTGTTTTCTCCTATATTGATAGATGTATGTGGAACTCTAAATCAAACACGGTTGTGCTAGCTTCTTGAAACTTGACACGATAATATAGTTTCAAGTTCTATCTCTAGGTTTTGTTTCCTCTTGATGTAGCCCTAAGCAGTGACTGGCGAGATACACTGTCCTTGAAAGGGGTTGCCAAGCTTCCCAAAATTACGAATCTCCAGAAATCTCAGCAACTATTTTTTCACCCAAACTGGATGATACTTTCAGGTAATGATCAGTACACTAAGCCCACTTGGTTCCCCAAATTTCGTTCTTCTATGTTGAAGCGTTCGTTTCCAGTAACAGTTTGAATGTTGGCGTTTCACTCTTTTTTCTCCTATATTGATAGATGTATGTGGAACTCTAAATCAAACACGGTTTGTGCTAGCTTTTTGAAACTTGACACGATAATGTAGTTTCAAGTTCTATCTCGAGGTTTTGTTTCCTCTTGATGTAGCCCTAAGCAGTGACTGGCGAGATACACTGTCCTTGAAAGGGGTTGCCAAGCATCCCAAAATTACGAATCTCCAGAAATCTCAGAAACTATTTTTTCACCCAAACTGGATGATACTTTCAGGTAATGATCAGTACACTAAGCCCACTTGGTTCCCCAAATTTCGTTCTTCTATGTTGAACCGTTCGTTTCCAGTAACAGTTTGAATTTTGGCGTTTCACTCTGTTTTCTCCTATATTGATAGATGTATGTGGAACTCTATATCAAACACGGTTTGTGCTAGCTTCTTGAAACTTGACACGATAATGTAGTTTCAAGTTCTGTCTCTAGGTTTGTTTCCTCTTGATGTAGCCCTAAGCAGTGACTGGCGAGATACACTGTCCTTGAAAGGGGTTGCCAAGCTACCCAAAATTACGAATCTCCAGAAATCTCAGAAACTATTTTTTCACCCAAACTGGATGATACTTTCAGGTAATGATCAGTACACTAAGCCCACTTGGTTCCCCAAATTTCGTTCTTCTATGTTGAAGCGTTTGTTTCCAGTAACAGTTTGAATCTTGGCGTTTCACTCTGTTTCCTCCAATATTGATAGGTGTACGTGGAACTCTAAATCAAACACGGTTTGTGCTAGCTTCTTCAAACTTGACACGATAATGTAGTATCAAGTTCTGTCTCTAGGTTTTGTTTCCTCTTGATGTAGCCCTAAGCAGTGACTGGCGAGATACACTGTCCTTGAAAGGGGTTGCCAAGCTTCCCAAAATTACGAATCTCCAGAAATCTCAGCAACTACTTTTTCACCCAAACTGGATGATACTTTCAGGTAATGATCAGTACACTAAGCCCACTTGGTTCCCCAAATTTCGTTCTTCTATGTTGAAGCGTTCGTTTCCAGTAACAGTTTGAATTTTGGCGTTTCACTCTGTTTTCTCCTATATTGATAGATGTATGTGGAACTCTAAATCAAACACGGTTTGTGCTAGCTTCTTGAAACTTGACACGATAATGTAGTTTCAAGTTCTATCTCTAGGTTTTGTTTCCTCTTGATGTAGCCCTAAGCAGTGACTGGCGAGATACACTGTCCTTGAAAGGGGTTGCCAAGCTTCCCAAAATTACGAATCTCCAGAAATCTCAGCAACTATTTTTTCACCCAAACTGGATGATACTTTCAGGTAATGATCAGTACACTAAGCCCACTTGGTTCCCCAAATTTCGTTCTTCTATGTTGAAGCGTTCGTTTCCAGTAACAGTTTGAATTTTGGCGTTTCACTCTGTTTTCTCCTATATTGATAGATGTATGTGGAACTCTAAATCAAACACGGTTGTGCTAGCTTCTTGAAACTTGACACGATAATGTAGTTTCAAGTTCTATCTCTAGGTTTTGTTTCCTCTTGATGTAGCCCTAAGCAGTGACTGGCGAGATACACTGTCCTTGAAAGGGGTTGCCAAGCTTCCCAAAATTACGAATCTCCAGAAATCTCAGCAACTATTTTTTCACCCAAACTGGATGATACTTTCAGGTAATGATCAGTACACTAAGCCCAGTTGGTTCCCCAAATTTCGTTCTTCTATGTTGAAGCGTTCGTTTCCAGTAACAGTTTGAATTTTGGCGTTTCACTCTGTTTTCTCCTATATTGAGAGATGTATGTGGAACTCTAAATCAAACACGGTTTGTGCTAGCTTCTTGAAACTTGACACGATAATGTAGTTTCAAGTTCTGTCTCTAGGTTTTGATTCCTCTTGATGTAGCCCTAAGCAGTGACTGGCGAGATACACTGTCCTTGAAAGGGGTTGCCAAGCTTCCCAAAATTACGAATCTCCAGAAATCTCAGCAACTATTTTTTCACCCAAACTGGATGATACTTTCAGGTAATGATCAGTACACTAAGCCCACTTGGTTCCCCAAATTTCGTTCTTCTATGTTGAAGCGTTCGTTTCCAGTAACAGTTTGAATGTTGGCGTTTCACTCTGTTTCCTCCAATATTGATAGGTGTACGTGGAACTCTAAATCAAACACGGTTTGTGCTAGCTTCTTCAAACTTGACACGATAATGTAGTTTCAAGTTCTGTCTCTAGGTTTTGTTTCCTCTTGATGTAGCCCTAAGCAGTGACTGGCGAGATACACTGTCCTTGAAAGGGGTTGCCAAGCTTCCCAAAATTACGAATCTCCAGAAATCTCAGCAACTATTTTTTCACCCAAACTGGATGATACTTTCAGGTAATGATCAGTACACTAAGCCCACTTGGTTCCCCAAATTTCGTTCTTCTATGTTGAAGCGTTCGTTTCCAGTAACAGTTTGAATCTTGGCGTTTCACTCTGTTTCCTCCAATATTGATAGGTGTACGTGGAACTCTAAATCAAACACGGTTTGTGCTAGCTTCTTCAAACTTGACACGATAATGTAGTTTCAAGTTCTGTCTCTAGGTTTTGTTTCCTCTTGATGTAGCCCTAAGCAGTGACTGGCGAGATACACTGTCCTTGAAAGGGGTTGCCAAGCTACCCAAAATTACGAATCTCCAGAAATCTCAGCAACTATTTTTTCACCCAAACTGGATGATACTTTCAGGTAATGATCAGTACACTAAGCCCAGTTGGTTCCCCAAATTTCGTTCTTCTATGTTGAAGCGTTCGTTTCCAGTAACAGTTTGAATTTTGGCGTTTCACTCTGTTTTCTCCTATATTGATAGATGTATGTGGAACTCTAAATCAAACACGGTTTGTGCTAGCTTCTTGAAACTTGACACGATAATGTAGTTTCAAGTTCTATCTCTAGGTTTTGTTTCCTCTTGATGTAGCCCTAAGCAGTGACTGGCGAGATACACTGTCCTTGAAAGGGGTTGCCAAGCTTCCCAAAATTACGAATCTCCAGAAATCTTAGCAACTATTTTTTCACCCAAACTGGATGATACTTTCAGGTAATGATCAGTACACTAAGCCCACTTGGTTCCCCAAATTTCGTTCTTCTATGTTGAAGCGTTCGTTTCCAGTAACAGTTTGAATGTTGGCGTTTCACTCTGTTTTCTCCTATATTGATAGATGTATGTGGAACTCTAAATCAAACACGGTTTGTGCTAGCTTTTTGAAACTTGACACGATAATGTAGTTTCAAGTTCTATCTCAAGGTTTTGTTTCCTCTTGATGTAGCCCTAAGCAGTGACTGGCGAGATACACTGTCCTTGAAATGGGTTGCCAAGCTTCCCAAAATTACGAATCTCCAGAAATCTCAGCAACTATTTTTTCACCCAAACTGGATGATACTTTCAGGTAATGATCAGTACACTAAGCCCACTTGGTTCCCCAAATTTCGTTCTTCTATGTTGAACCGTTCGTTTCCAGTAACAGATTGAATTTTGGCGTTTCACTCTGTTTTCTCCTATATTGATAGATGTATGTGGAACTCTATATCAAACACGGTTTGTGCTAGCTTCTTGAAACTTGACACGATAATGTAGTTTCAAGTTCTGTCTCTAGGTTTGTTTCCTCTTGATGTAGCCCTAAGCAGTGACTGGCGAGATACACTGTCCTTGAAAGGGGTTGCCAAGCTTCCCAAAATTACGAATCTCCAGAAATCTCAGAAACTATTTTTTCACCCAAACTGGATGATACTTTCAGGTAATGATCAGTACACTAAGCCCACTTGGTTCCCCAAATATCGTTCTTCTATGTTGAAGCGTTCGTTTCCAGTAACAGTTTGAATGTTGGCGTTTCACTCTGTTTTCTCCTATATTGATAGACGTATGTGGAACGCTAAATCAAACACGGTTTGTGCTAGCTTCTTGAAACTTGACACGATAATATAGTTTCAAGTTCTATCTCTAGCTTTTGTTTCCTCTTGATGTAGCCCTAAGCAGTGACTGGCGAGATACACTGTCCTTGAAAGGGGTTGCCAAGCTACCCAAAATTACGAATCTCCAGAAATCTCAGCAACTATTTTTTCACCCAAACTGGATGATACTTTCAGGTAATGATCAGTACACTAAGCCCACTTGGTTCCCCAAATTTCGTTCTTCTATGTTGAAGCGTTCGTTTCCAGTAACAGTTTGAATTTTGGCGTTTCACTCTGTTTCCTCCAATATTGATAGGTGTACGTGGAACTCTAAATCAAACACGGTTTGTGCTAGCTTCTTCAAACTTGACACGATAATGTAGTTTCAAGTTCTGTCTCTAGGTTTTGTTTCCTCTTGATGTAGCCCTAAGCAGTGACTGGCGAGATACACTGTCCTTGAAAGGGGTTGCCAAGCTACCCAAAATTACGAATCTCCAGAAATCTCAGCAACTATTTTTTCACCCAAACTGGATGATACTTTCAGGTAATGATCAGTACACTAAGCCCACTTGGTTCCCCAAATTTCGTTCTTCTATGTTGAAGCGTTCGTTTCCAGTAACAGTTTGAATTTTGGCGTTTCACTCTGTTTTCTCCTATATTGATAGATGTATGTGGAACTCTAAATCAAACACGGTTTGTGCTAGCTTCTTGAAACTTGACACGATAATGTAGTTTCAAGTTCTATCTCTAGGTTTTGTTTCCTCTTGATGTAGCCCTAAGCAGTGACTGGCGAGATACACTGTCCTTGAAAGGGGTTGCCAAGCTACCCAAAATTACGAATCTCCAGAAATCTCAGCAACTATTTTTTCACCCAAACTGGATGATACTTTCAGGTAATGATCAGTACACTAAGCCCAGTTGGTTCCCCAAATTTCGTTCTTCTATGTTGAAGCGTTCGTTTCCAGTAACAGTTTGAATTTTGGCGTTTCACTCTGTTTTCTCCTATATTGAGAGATGTATGTGGAACTCTAAATCAAACACGGTTTGTGCTAGCTTCTTGAAACTTGACACGATAATGTAGTTTCAAGTTCTGTCTCTAGGTTTTGTTTCCTCTTGATGTAGCCCTAAGCAGTGACTGGCGAGATACACTGTCCTTGAAAGGGGTTGCCAAGCTTCCCAAAATTACGAATCTCCAGAAATCTCAGCAACTATTTTTTCACCCAAACTGGATGATACTTTCAGGTAATGATCAGTACACTAAGCCCACTTGGTTCCCCAAATTTCGTTCTTCTATGTTGAAGCGTTCGTTTCCAGTAACAGTTTGAATTTTGGCGTTTCACTCTGTTTTCTCCTATATTGATAGATGTATGTGGAACTCTAAATCAAACACGGTTTGTGCTAGCTTCTTGAAACTTGACACGATAATGTAGTTTCAAGTTCTATCTCGAGGTTTTGTTTCCTCTTGATGTAGCCCTAAGCAGTGACTGGCGAGATACACTGTCCTTGAAAGGGGTTGCCAAGCTTCCAAAAATTACAAATCTCCAGAATTCTCAGAAACTATTTTTTCACCCAAACTGGATGATACTTTCAGGTAATGATCAGTACACTAAGCCCACTTGGTTCCCCAAATTTCGTTCTTCTATGTTGAAGCGTTCGTTTCCAGTAACAGTTTGAATCTTGGCGTTTCACTCTGTTTCCTCCAATATTGATAGGTGTACGTGGAACTCTAAATCAAACACGGTTTGCGCTAGCTTCTTCAAACTTGACACGATAATGTAGTTTCAAGTTCTGTCTCTAGGTTTTGTTTCCTCTTGATGTAGCCCTAAGCAGTGACTGGCGAGATACACTGTCCTTGAAAGGGGTTGCCAAGCTTCCCAAAATTACGAATCTCCAGAAATCTCAGCAACTATTTTTTCACCCAAACTGGATGATACTTTCAGGTAATGATCAGTACACTAAGCCCAGTTGGTTCCCCAAATTTCGTTCTTCTATGTTGAAGCGTTCGTTTCCAGTAACAGTTTGAATTTTGGCGTTTCACTCTGTTTTCTCCTATATTGATAGATGTATGTGGAACTCTAAATCAAACACGGTTTGTGCTAGCTTCTTGAAACTTGACACGATAATGTAGTTTCAAGTTCTATCTCTAGGTTTTGTTTCCTCTTGATGTAGCCCTAAGCAGTGACTGGCGAGATACACTGGCCTTGAAAGGGGTTGCCAAGCTTCCCAAAATTACGAATCTCCAGAAATCTCAGCAACTATTTTTTCACCCAAACTGGATGATACTTTCAGGTAATGATCAGTACACTAAGCCCACTTGGTTCCCCAAATTTCGTTCTTCTATGTTGAAGCGTTCGTTTCCAGTAACAGTTTGAATGTTGGCGTTTCACTCTGTTTTCTCCTATATTGATAGATGTATGTGGAACTCTAAATCAAACACGGTTTGTGCTAGCTTTTTGAAACTTGACACGATAATGTAGTTTCAAGTTCTATCTCGAGGTTTTGTTTCCTCTTGATGTAGCCCTAAGCAGTGACTGGCGAGATACACTGTCCTTGAAAGGGGTTGCCAAGCTTCCCAAAATTACGAATCTCCAGAAATCTCAGCAACTATTTTTTCACCCAAACTGGATGATACTTTCAGGTAATGATCAGTACACTAAGCCCACTTGGTTCCCCAAATTTCGTTCTTCTATGTTGAACCGTTCGTTTCCAGTAACAGTTTGAATTTTGGCGTTTCACTCTGTTTTCTCCTATATTGATAGATGTATGTGGAACTCTATATCAAACACGGTTTGTGCTAGCTTCTTGAAACTTGACACGATAATGTAGTTTCAAGTTCTGTCTCTAGGTTTGTTTCCTCTTGATGTAGCCCTAAGCAGTGACTGGCGAGATACACTGTCCTTGAAAGGGGTTGCCAAGCTTCCCAAAATTACGAATCTCCAGAAATCTCAGAAACTATTTTTTCACCCAAACTGGATGATACTTTCAGGTAATGATCAGTACACTAAGCCCACTTGGTTCCCCAAATTTCGTTCTTCTATGTTGAAGCGTTCGTTTCCAGTAACAGTTTGAATGTTGGCGTTTCACTCTGTTTTCTCCTATATTGATAGAAGTATGTGGAACGCTAAATCAAACACGGTTTGTGCTAGCTTCTTGAAACTTGACACGATAATATAGTTTCAAGTTCTATCTCTAGGTTTTGTTTCCTCTTGATGTAGCCTTAAGCAGTGACTGGCGAGATACACTGTCCTTGAAAGGGGTTGCCAAGCTTCCCAAAATTACGAATCTCCAGAAATCTCAGCAACTATTTTTTCACCCAAACTGGATGATACTTTCAGGTAATGATCAGTACACTAAGCCCACTTGGTTCCCCAAATTTCGTTCTTCTATGTTGAAGCGTTCGTTTCCAGTAACAGTTTGAATTTTGGCGTTTCACTCTGTTTCCTCCAATATTGATAGGTGTACGTGGAACTCTAAATCAAACACGGTTTGTGCTAGCTTCTTCAAACTTGACACGATAATGTAGTTTCAAGTTCTGTCTCTAGGTTTTGTTTCCTCTTGATGTAGCCCTAAGCAGTGACTGGCGAGATACACTGTCCTTGAAAGGGGTTGCCAAGCTACCCAAAATTACGAATCTCCAGAAATCTCAGCAACTATTTTTTCACCCAAACTGGATGATACTTTCAGGTAATGATCAGTACACTAAGCCCAGTTGGTTCCCCAAATTTCGTTCTTCTATGTTGAAGCGTTCGTTTCCAGTAACAGTTTGAATTTTGGCGTTTCACTCTGTTTTCTCCTATATTGAGAGATGTATGTGGAACTCTAAATCAAACACGGTTTGTGCTAGCTTCTTGAAACTTGACACGATAATGTAGTTTCAAGTTCTATCTCTAGGTTTTGTTTCCTCTTGATGTAGCCCTAAGCAGTGACTGGCGAGATACACTGTCCTTGAAAGGGGTTGCCAAGCTACCCAAAATTACGAATCTCCAGAAATCTCAGCAACTATTTTTTCACCCAAACTGGATGATACTTTCAGGTAATGATCAGTACACTAAGCCCAGTTGGTTCCCCAAATTTCGTTCTTCTATGTTGAAGCGTTCGTTTCCAGTAACAGTTTGAATTTTGGCGTTTCACTCTGTTTTCTCCTATATTGAGAGATGTATGTGGAACTCTAAATCAAACACGGTTTGTGCTAGCTTCTTGAAACTTGACACGATAATGTAGTTTCAAGTTCTGTCTCTAGGTTTTGTTTCCTCTTGATGTAGCCCTAAGCAGTGACTGGCGAGATACACTGTCCTTGAAAGGGGTTGCCAAGCTTCCCAAAATTACGAATCTCCAGAAATCTCAGCAACTATTTTTTCACCCAAACTGGATGATACTTTCAGGTAATGATCAGTACACTAAGCCCACTTGGTTCCCCAAATTTCGTTCTTCTATGTTGAAGCGTTCGTTTCCAGTAACAGTTTGAATCTTGGCGTTTCACTCTGTTTCCTCCAATATTGATAGGTGTACGTGGAACTCTAAATCAAACACGGTTTGTGCTAGCTTCTTCAAACTTGACACGATAATGTAGTTTCAAGTTCTGTCTCTAGGTTTTGTTTCCTCTTGATGTAGCCCTAAGCAGTGACTGGCGAGATACACTGTCCTTGAAAGGGGTTGCCAAGCTTCCCAAAATTACGAATCTCCAGAAATCTCAGCAACTATTTTTTCACCCAAACTGGATGATACTTTCAGGTAATGATCAGTACACTAAGCCCACTTGGTTCCCCAAATTTCGTTCTTCTATGTTAAAGCGTTCGTTTCCAGTAACAGTTTGAATCTTGGCGTTTCACTCTGTTTCCTCCAATATTGATAGGTGTACGTGGAACTCTAAATCAAACACGGTTTGTGCTAGCTTCTTCAAACTTGACACGATAATGTAGTTTCAAGTTCTGACTCTAGGTTTTGTTTCCACTTGATGTAGCCCTAAGCAGTGACTGGCGAGATACACTGTCCTTGAAAGGGGTTGCCAAGCTACCCAAAATTACGAATCTCCAGAAATCTCAGCAACTATTTTTTCACCCAAACTGGATGATACTTTCAGGTAATGATCAGTACACTAAGCCCAGTTGGTTCCCCAAATTTCGTTCTTCTATGTTGAAGCGTTCGTTTCCAGTAACAGTTTGAATTTTGGCGTTTCACTCTGTTTTCTCCTATATTGAGAGATGTATGTGGAACTCTAAATCAAACACGGTTTGTGCTAGCTTCTTGAAACTTGACACGATAATGTAGTTTCAAGTTCTATCTCTAGGTTTTGTTTCCTCTTGATGTAGCCCTAAGCAGTGACTGGCGAGATACACTGTCCTTGAAAGGGGTTGCCAAGCTACCCAAAATTACGAATCTCCAGAAATCTCAGCAACTATTTTTTCACCCAAACTGGATGATACTTTCAGGTAATGATCAGTACACTAAGCCCAGTTGGTTCCCCAAATTTCGTTCTTCTATGTTGAAGCGTTCGTTTCCAGTAACAGTTTGAATTTTGGCGTTTCACTCTGTTTTCTCCTATATTGAGAGATGTATGTGGAACTCTAAATCAAACACGGTTTGTGCTAGCTTCTTGAAACTTGACACGATAATGTAGTTTCAAGTTCTGTCTCTAGGTTTTGTTTCCTCTTGATGTAGCCCTAAGCAGTGACTGGCGAGATACACTGTCCTTGAAAGGGGTTGCCAAGCTTCCCAAAATTACGAATCTCCAGAAATCTCAGCAACTATTTTTTCACCCAAACTGGATGATACTTTCAGGTAATGATCAGTACACTAAGCCCACTTGGTTCCCCAAATTTCGTTCTTCTATGTTGAAGCGTTCGTTTCCAGTAACAGTTTGAATCTTGGCGTTTCACTCTGTTTCCTCCAATATTGATAGGTGTACGTGGAACTCTAAATCAAACACGGTTTGTGCTAGCTTCTTCAAACTTGACACGATAATGTAGTTTCAAGTTCTGTCTCTAGGTTTTGTTTCCTCTTGATGTAGCCCTAAGCAGTGACTGGCGAGATACACTGTCCTTGAAAGGGGTTGCCAAGCTTCCCAAAATTACGAATCTCCAGAAATCTCAGCAACTATTTTTTCACCCAAACTGGATGATACTTTCAGGTAATGATCAGTACACTAAGCCCACTTGGTTCCCCAAATTTCGTTCTTCTATGTTAAAGCGTTCGTTTCCAGTAACAGTTTGAATCTTGGCGTTTCACTCTGTTTCCTCCAATATTGATAGGTGTACGTGGAACTCTAAATCAAACACGGTTTGTGCTAGCTTCTTCAAACTTGACACGATAATGTAGTTTCAAGTTCTGACTCTAGGTTTTGTTTCCACTTGATGTAGCCCTAAGCAGTGACTGGCGAGATACACTGTCCTTGAAAGGGGTTGCCAAGCTACCCAAAATTACGAATCTCCAGAAATCTCAGCAACTATTTTTTCACCCAAACTGGATGATACTTTCAGGTAATGATCAGTACACTAAGCCCAGTTGGTTCCCCAAATTTCGTTCTTCTATGTTGAAGCGTTCGTTTCCAGTAACAGTTTGAATTTTGGCGTTTCACTCTGTTTTCTCCTATATTGATAGATGTATGTGGAACTCTAAATCAAACACGGTTTGTGCTAGCTTCTTGAAACTTGACACGATAATGTAGTTTCAAGTTCTATCTCGAGGTTTTGTTTCCTCTTGATGTAGCCCTAAGCAGTGACTGGCGAGATACACTGTCCTTGAAAGGGGTTGCCAAGCTTCCCAAAATTACGAATCTCCAGAAATCTCAGCAACTATTTTTTCACCCAAACTGGATGATACTTTCAGGTAATGATCAGTACACTAAGCCCACTTGGTTCCCCAAATTTCGTTCTTCTATGTTGAACCGTTCGTTTCCAGTAACAGTTTGAATTTTGGTGTTTCACTCTGTTTTCTCCTATATTGATAGATGTATGTGGAACTCTATATCAAACACGGTTTGTGCTAGCTTCTTGAAACTTGACACGATAATGTAGTTTCAAGTTCTGTCTCTAGGTTTGTTTCCTCTTGATGTAGCCCTAAGCAGTGACTGGCGAGATACACTGTCCTTGAAAGGGGTTGCCAAGCTTCCCAAAATTACGAATCTCCAGAAATCTCAGAAACTATTTTTTCACCCAAACTGGATGATACTTTCAGGTAATGATCAGTACACTAAGCCCACTTGGTTCCCCAAATTTCGTTCTTCTATGTTGAAGCGTTCGTTTCCAGTAACAGTTTGAATGTTGGCGTTTCACTCTGTTTTCTCCTATATTGATAGACGTATGTGGAACGCTAAATCAAACACGGTTTGTGCTAGCTTCTTGAAACTTGACACGATAATATAGTTTCAAGATCTATCTCTAGGTTTTGTTTCCTCTTGATGTAGCCCTAAGCAGTGACTGGCGAGATACACTGTCCTTGAAAGGGGTTGCCAAGCTTCCCAAAATTACGAATCTCCAGAAATCTCAGAAACTATTTTTTCACCCAAACTGGATGATACTTTCAGGTAATGATCAGTACACTAAGCCCACTTGGTTCCCCAAATTTCGTTCTTCTATGTTGAAGCGTTCGTTTCCAGTAACAGTTTGAATGTTGGCGTTTCACTCTGTTTTCTCCTATATTGATAGACGTATGTGGAACTCTAAATCAAACACGGTTTGTGCTAGCGTCGTGAAACTTGACACGATAATGTAGTTTCAAGTTCTGTCTCTAGGTTTTGTTTCCTCTTGATGTTGCCCTAAGCAGTGACTGGCGAGATACACTGTCCTTGAAAGGGGTTGCCAAGCTACCCAAAATTACGAATCTCCAGAAATCTCAGCAACTATTTTTTCACCCAAACTGGATGATACTTTCAGGTAATGATCAGTACACTAAGCCCACTTGGTTCCCCAAATTTCGTTCTTCTATGTTGAAGCGTTCGTTTCCGGTAACAGTTTGAATTTTGGCGTTTCACTCTGTTTTCTCCTATATTGATAGATGTATGTGGAACTCTAAATCAAACACGGTTTGTGCTAGCTTCTTGAAACTTGACACGATAATGTAGTTTCAAGTTCTGTCTCTAGGTTTTGTTTCCTCTTGATGTAGCCCTAAGCAGTGACTGGCGAGATACACTGTCCTTGAAAGGGGTTGCCAAGCTTCCCAAAATTACGAATCTCCAGAAATCTCAGCAACTATTTTTTCACCCAAACTGGATGATACTTTCAGGTAATGATCAGTACACTAAGCCCACTTGGTTCCCCAAATTTCGTTCTTCTATGTTGAAGCGTTCGTTTCCAGTAACAGTTTGAATTTTGGCGTTTCACTCTGTTTTCTCCTATATTGATAGATGTATGTGGAACTCTAAATCAAACACGGTTGTGCTAGCTTCTTGAAACTTGACACGATAATGTAGTTTCAAGTTCTATCTCGAGGTTTTGTTTCCTCTTGATGTAGCCCTAAGCAGTGACTGGCGAGATACACTGTCCTTGAAAGGGGTTGCCAAGCTTCCAAAAATTACAAATCTCCAGAATTCTCAGAAACTATTTTTTCACCCAAACTGGATGATACTTTCAGGTAATGATCAGTACACTAAGCCCACTTGGTTCCCCAAATTTCGTTCTTCTATGTTGAAGCGTTCGTTTCCAGTAACAGTTTGAATCTTGGCGTTTCACTCTGTTTCCTCCAATATTGATAGGTGTACGTGGAACTCTAAATCAAACACGGTTTGTGCTAGCTTCTTCAAACTTGACACGATAATGTAGTTTCAAGTTCTGTCTCTAGGTTTTGTTTCCTCTTGATGTAGCCCTAAGCAGTGACTGGCGAGATACACTGTCCTTGAAAGGGGTTGCCAAGCTTCCCAAAATTACGAATCTCCAGAAATCTCAGCAACTATTTTTTCACCCAAACTGGATGATACTTTCAGGTAATGATCAGTACACTAAGCCCACTTGGTTCCCCAAATTTCGTTCTTCTATGTTGAAGCGTTCGTTTCCAGTAACAGTTTGAATTTTGGCGTTTCACTCTGTTTTCTCCTATATTGAGAGATGTATGTGGAACTCTAAATCAAACACGGTTTGTGCTAGCTTCTTGAAACTTGACACGATAATGTAGTTTCAAGTTCTATCTCTAGGTTTTGTTTCCTCTTGATGTAGCCCTAAGCAGTGACTGGCGAGATACACTGTCCTTGAAAGGGGTTGCCAAGCTTCCCAAAATTACGAATCTCCAGAAATCTCAGCAACTATTTTTTCACCCAAACTGGATGATACTTTCAGGTAATGATCAGTACACTAAGCCCAGTTGGTTCCCCAAATTTCGTTCTTCTATGTTGAAGCGTTCGTTTCCAGTAACAGTTTGAATTTTGGCGTTTCACTCTGTTTTCTCCTATATTGAGAGATGTATGTGGAACTCTAAATCAAACACGGTTTGTGCTAGCTTCTTGAAACTTGACACGATAATGTAGTTTCAAGTTCTGTCTCTAGGTTTTGTTTCCTCTTGATGTAGCCCTAAGCAGTGACTGGCGAGATACACTGTCCTTGAAAGGGGTTGCCAAGCTTCCCAAAATTACGAATCTCCAGAAATCTCAGCAACTATTTTTTCACCCAAACTGGATGATACTTTCAGGTAATGATCAGTACACTAAGCCCACTTGGTTCCCCAAATTTCGTTCTTCTATGTTGAAGCGTTCGTTTCCAGTAACAGTTTGAATCTTGGCGTTTCACTCTGTTTCCTCCAATATTGATAGGTGTACGTGGAACTCTAAATCAAACACGGTTTGTGCTAGCTTCTTCAAACTTGACACGATAATGTAGTTTCAAGTTCTGTCTCTAGGTTTTGTTTCCTCTTGATGTAGCCCTAAGCAGTGACTGGCGAGATACACTGTCCTTGAAAGGGGTTGCCAAGCTTCCCAAAATTACGAATCTCCAGAAATCTCAGCAACTATTTTTTCACCCAAACTGGATGATACTTTCAGGTAATGATCAGTACACTAAGCCCACTTGGTTCCCCAAATTTCGTTCTTCTATGTTAAAGCGTTCGTTTCCAGTAACAGTTTGAATCTTGGCGTTTCACTCTGTTTCCTCCAATATTGATAGGTGTACGTGGAACTCTAAATCAAACACGGTTTGTGCTAGCTTCTTCAAACTTGACACGATAATGTAGTTTCAAGTTCTGACTCTAGGTTTTGTTTCCACTTGATGTAGCCCTAAGCAGTGACTGGCGAGATACACTGTCCTTGAAAGGGGTTGCCAAGCTACCCAAAATTACGAATCTCCAGAAATCTCAGCAACTATTTTTTCACCCAAACTGGATGATACTTTCAGGTAATGATCAGTACACTAAGCCCAGTTGGTTCCCCAAATTTCGTTCTTCTATGTTGAAGCGTTCGTTTCCAGTAACAGTTTGAATTTTGGCGTTTCACTCTGTTTTCTCCTATATTGATAGATGTATGTGGAACTCTAAATCAAACACGGTTTGTGCTAGCTTCTTGAAACTTGACACGATAATGTAGTTTCAAGTTCTATCTCGAGGTTTTGTTTCCTCTTGATGTAGCCCTAAGCAGTGACTGGCGAGATACACTGTCCTTGAAAGGGGTTGCCAAGCTTCCCAAAATTACGAATCTCCAGAAATCTCAGCAACTATTTTTTCACCCAAACTGGATGATACTTTCAGGTAATGATCAGTACACTAAGCCCACTTGGTTCCCCAAATTTCGTTCTTCTATGTTGAAGCGTTCGTTTCCAGTAACAGTTTGAATTTTGGTGTTTCACTCTGTTTTCTCCTATATTGATAGATGTATGTGGAACTCTATATCAAACACGGTTTGTGCTAGCTTCTTGAAACTTGACACGATAATGTAGTTTCAAGTTCTGTCTCTAGGTTTGTTTCCTCTTGATGTAGCCCTAAGCAGTGACTGGCGAGATACACTGTCCTTGAAAGGGGTTGCCAAGCTTCCCAAAATTACGAATCTCCAGAAATCTCAGAAACTATTTTTTCACCCAAACTGGATGATACTTTCAGGTAATGATCAGTACACTAAGCCCACTTGGTTCCCCAAATTTCGTTCTTCTATGTTGAAGCGTTCGTTTCCAGTAACAGTTTGAATGTTGGCGTTTCACTCTGTTTTCTCCTATATTGATAGACGTATGTGGAACGCTAAATCAAACACGGTTTGTGCTAGCTTCTTGAAACTTGACACGATAATATAGTTTCAAGATCTATCTCTAGGTTTTGTTTCCTCTTGATGTAGCCCTAAGCAGTGACTGGCGAGATACACTGTCCTTGAAAGGGGTTGCCAAGCTTCCCAAAATTACGAATCTCCAGAAATCTCAGAAACTATTTTTTCACCCAAACTGGATGATACTTTCAGGTAATGATCAGTACACTAAGCCCACTTGGTTCCCCAAATTTCGTTCTTCTATGTTGAAGCGTTCGTTTCCAGTAACAGTTTGAATGTTGGCGTTTCACTCTGTTTTCTCCTATATTGATAGACGTATGTGGAACTCTAAATCAAACACGGTTTGTGCTAGCGTCGTGAAACTTGACACGATAATGTAGTTTCAAGTTCTGTCTCTAGGTTTTGTTTCCTCTTGATGTTGCCCTAAGCAGTGACTGGCGAGATACACTGTCCTTGAAAGGGGTTGCCAAGCTACCCAAAATTACGAATCTCCAGAAATCTCAGCAACTATTTTTTCACCCAAACTGGATGATACTTTCAGGTAATGATCAGTACACTAAGCCCACTTGGTTCCCCAAATTTCGTTCTTCTATGTTGAAGCGTTCGTTTCCGGTAACAGTTTGAATTTTGGCGTTTCACTCTGTTTTCTCCTATATTGATAGATGTATGTGGAACTCTAAATCAAACACGGTTTGTGCTAGCTTCTTGAAACTTGACACGATAATGTAGTTTCAAGTTCTGTCTCTAGGTTTTGTTTCCTCTTGATGTAGCCCTAAGCAGTGACTGGCGAGATACACTGTCCTTGAAAGGGGTTGCCAAGCTTCCCAAAATTACGAATCTCCAGAAATCTCAGCAACTATTTTTTCACCCAAACTGGATGATACTTTCAGGTAATGATCAGTACACTAAGCCCACTTGGTTCCCCAAATTTCGTTCTTCTATGTTGAAGCGTTCGTTTCCAGTAACAGTTTGAATTTTGGCGTTTCACTCTGTTTTCTCCTATATTGATAGATGTATGTGGAACTCTAAATCAAACACGGTTGTGCTAGCTTCTTGAAACTTGACACGATAATGTAGTTTCAAGTTCTATCTCGAGGTTTTGTTTCCTCTTGATGTAGCCCTAAGCAGTGACTGGCGAGATACACTGTCCTTGAAAGGGGTTGCCAAGCTTCCAAAAATTACAAATCTCCAGAATTCTCAGAAACTATTTTTTCACCCAAACTGGATGATACTTTCAGGTAATGATCAGTACACTAAGCCCACTTGGTTCCCCAAATTTCGTTCTTCTATGTTGAAGCGTTCGATTCCAGTAACAGTTTGAATCTTGGCGTTTCACTCTGTTTCCTCCAATATTGATAGGTGTACGTGGAACTCTAAATCAAACACGGTTTGTGCTAGCTTCTTCAAACTTGACACGATAATGTAGTTTCAAGTTCTGTCTCTAGGTTTTGTTTCCTCTTGATGTAGCCCTAAGCAGTGACTGGCGAGATACACTGTCCTTGAAAGGGGTTGCCAAGCTTCCCAAAATTACGAATCTCCAGAAATCTCAGCAACTATTTTTTCACCCAAACTGGATGATACTTTCAGGTAATGATCAGTACACTAAGCCCACTTGGTTCCCCAAATTTCGTTCTTCTATGTTGAAGCGTTCGTTTCCAGTAACAGTTTGAATTTTGGCGTTTCACTCTGTTTTCTCCTATATTGAGAGATGTATGTGGAACTCTAAATCAAACACGGTTTGTGCTAGCTTCTTGAAACTTGACACGATAATGTAGTTTCAAGTTCTATCTCTAGGTTTTGTTTCCTCTTGATGTAGCCCTAAGCAGTGACTGGCGAGATACACTGTCCTTGAAAGGGGTTGCCAAGCTTCCCAAAATTACGAATCTCCAGAAATCTCAGCAACTATTTTTTCACCCAAACTGGATGATACTTTCAGGTAATGATCAGTACACTAAGCCCACTTGGTTCCCCAAATTTCGTTCTTCTATGTTGAAGCGTTCGTTTCCAGTAACAGTTTGAATGTTGGCGTTTCACTCTGTTTTCTCCTATATTGATAGATGTATGTGGAACTCTAAATCAAACACGGTTTGTGCTAGCTTTTTGAAACTTGACACGATAATGTAGTTTCAAGTTCTATCTCGAGGTTTTGTTTCCTCTTGATGTAGCCCTAAGCAGTGACTGGCGAGATACACTGTCCTTGAAAGGGGTTGCCAAGCTTCCCAAAATTACGAATCTCCAGAAATCTCAGCAACTATTTTTTCACCCAAACTGGATGATACTTTCAGGTAATGATCAGTACACTAAGCCCACTTGGTTCCCCAAATTTCGTTCTTCTATGTTGAACCGTTCGTTTCCAGTAACAGTTTGAATTTTGGCGTTTCACTCTGTTTTCTCCTATATTGATAGATGTATGTGGAACTCTATATCAAACACGGTTTGTGCTAGCTTCTTGAAACTTGACACGATAATGTAGTTTCAAGTTCTGTCTCTAGGTTTGTTTCCTCTTGATGTAGCCCTAAGCAGTGACTGGCGAGATACACTGTCCTTGAAAGGGGTTGCCAAGCTTCCCAAAATTACGAATCTCCAGAAATCTCAGAAACTATTTTTTCACCCAAACTGGATGATACTTTCAGGTAATGATCAGTACACTAAGCCCACTTGGTTCCCCAAATTTCGTTCTTCTATGTTGAAGCGTTCGTTTCCAGTAACAGTTTGAATGTTGGCGTTTCACTCTGTTTTCTCCTATATTGATAGACGTATGTGGAACGCTAAATCAAACACGGTTTGTGCTAGCTTCTTGAAACTTGACACGATAATATAGTTTCAAGTTCTATCTCTAGGTTTTGTTTCCTCTTGATGTAGCCCTAAGCAGTGACTGGCGAGATACACTGTCCTTGAAAGGGGTTGCCAAGCTTCCCAAAATTACGAATCTCCAGAAATCTCAGCAACTATTTTTTCACCCAAACTGGATGATACTTTCAGGTAATGATCAGTACACTAAGCCCACTTGGTTCCCCAAATTTCGTTCTTCTATGTTGAAGCGTTCGTTTCCAGTAACAGTTTGAATTTTGGCGTTTCACTCTGTATCCTCCAATATTGATAGGTGTACGTGGAACTCTAAATCAAACACGGTTTGTGCTAGCTTCTTCAAACTTGACACGATAATGTAGTTTCAAGTTCTGTCTCTAGGTTTTGTTTCCTCTTGATGTAGCCCTAAGCAGTGACTGGCGAGATACACTGTCCTTGAAAGGGGTTGCCAAGCTACCCAAAATTACGAATCTCCAGAAATCTCAGCAACTATTTTTTCACCCAAACTGGATGATACTTTCAGGTAATGATCAGTACACTAAGCCCAGTTGGTTCCCCAAATTTCGTTCTTCTATGTTGAAGCGTTCGTTTCCAGTAACAGTTTGAATTTTGGCGTTTCACTCTGTTTTCTCCTATATTGATAGATGTATGTGGAACTCTAAATCAAACACGGTTTGTGCTAGCTTCTTGAAACTTGACACGATAATGTAGTTTCAAGTTCTATCTCTAGGTTTTGTTTCCTCTTGATGTAGCCCTAAGCAGTGACTGGCGAGATACACTGTCCTTGAAAGGGGTTGCCAAGCTACCCAAAATTACGAATCTCCAGAAATCTCAGCAACTATTTTTTCACCCAAACTGGATGATACTTTCAGGTAATGATCAGTACACTAAGCCCAGTTGGTTCCCCAAATTTCGTTCTTCTATGTTGAAGCGTTCGTTTCCAGTAACAGTTTGAATTTTGGCGTTTCACTCTGTTTTCTCCTATATTGAGAGATGTATGTGGAACTCTAAATCAAACACGGTTTGTGCTAGCTTCTTGAAACTTGACACGATAATGTAGTTTCAAGTTCTGTCTCTAGGTTTTGTTTCCTCTTGATGTAGCCCTAAGCAGTGACTGGCGAGATACACTGTCCTTGAAAGGGGTTGCCAAGCTTCCCAAAATTACGAATCTCCAGAAATCTCAGCAACTATTTTTTCACCCAAACTGGATGATACTTTCAGGTAATGATCAGTACACTAAGCCCACTTGGTTCCCCAAATTTCGTTCTTCTATGTTGAAGCGTTCGTTTCCAGTAACAGTTTGAATGTTGGCGTTTCACTCTGTTTCCTCCAATATTGATAGGTGTACGTGGAACTCTAAATCAAACACGGTTTGTGCTAGCTTCTTCAAACTTGACACGATAATGTAGTTTCAAGTTCTGTCTCTAGGTTTTGTTTCCTCTTGATGTAGCCCTAAGCAGTGACTGGCGAGATACACTGTCCTTGAAAGGGGTTGCCAAGCTTCCCAAAATTACGAATCTCCAGAAATCTCAGCAACTATTTTTTCACCCAAACTGGATGATACTTTCAGGTAATGATCAGTACACTAAGCCCACTTGGTTCCCCAAATTTCGTTCTTCTATGTTTAAGCGTTCGTTTCCAGTAACAGTTTGAATCTTGGCGTTTCACTCTGTTTCCTCCAATATTGATAGGTGTACGTGGAACTCTAAATCAAACACGGTTTGTGCTAGCTTCTTCAAACTTGACACGATAATGTAGTTTAAAGTTCTGACTCAAGGTTTTGTTTCCTCTTGATGTAGCCCTAAGCAGTGACTGGCGAGATACACTGTCCTTGAAAGGGGTTGCCAAGCTACCCAAAATTACGAATCTCCAGAAATCTCAGCAACTATTTTTTCACCCAAACTGGATGATACTTTCAGGTAATGATCAGTACACTAAGCCCAGTTGGTTCCCCAAATTTCGTTCTTCTATGTTGAAGCGTTCGTTTCCAGTAACAGTTTGAATTTTGGCGTTTCACTCTGTTTTCTCCTATATTGATAGATGTATGTGGAACTCTAAATCAAACACGGTTTGTGCTAGCTTCTTGAAACTTGACACGATAATGTAGTTTCAAGTTCTATCTCGAGGTTTTGTTTCCTCTTGATGTAGCCCTAAGCAGTGACTGGCGAGATACACTGTCCTTGAAAGGGGTTGCCAAGCTTCCCAAAATTACGAATCTCCAGAAATCTCAGCAACTATTTTTTCACCCAAACTGGATGATACTTTCAGGTAATGATCAGTACACTAAGCCCACTTGGTTCCCCAAATTTCGTTCTTCTATGTTGAACCGTTCGTTTCCAGTAACAGTTTGAATTTTGGTGTTTCACTCTGTTTTCTCCTATATTGATAGATGTATGTGGAACTCTATATCAAACACGGTTTGTGCTAGCTTCTTGAAACTTGACACGATAATGTAGTTTCAAGTTCTGTCTCTAGGTTTGTTTCCTCTTGATGTAGCCCTAAGCAGTGACTGGCGAGATACACTGTCCTTGAAAGGGGTTGCCAAGCTTCCCAAAATTACGAATCTCCAGAAATCTCAGAAACTATTTTTTCACCCAAACTGGATGATACTTTCAGGTAATGATCAGTACACTAAGCCCACTTGGTTCCCCAAATTTCGTTCTTCTATGTTGAAGCGTTCGTTTCCAGTAACAGTTTGAATGTTGGCGTTTCACTCTGTTTTCTCCTATATTGATAGACGTATGTGGAACGCTAAATCAAACACGGTTTGTGCTAGCTTCTTGAAACTTGACACGATAATATAGTTTCAAGTTCTATCTCTAGGTTTTGTTTCCTCTTGATGTAGCCCTAAGCAGTGACTGGCGAGATACACTGTCCTTGAAAGGGGTTGCCAAGCTTCCCAAAATTACGAATCTCCAGAAATCTCAGAAACTATTTTTTCACCCAAACTGGATGATACTTTCAGGTAATGATCAGTACACTAAGCCCACTTGGTTCCCCAAATTTCGTTCTTCTATGTTGAAGCGTTCGTTTCCAGTAACAGTTTGAATGTTGGCGTTTCACTCTGTTTTCTCCTATATTGATAGACGTATGTGGAACTCTAAATCAAACACGGTTTGTGCTAGCTTCGTGAAACTTGACACGATAATGTAGTTTCAAGTTCTGTCTCTAGGTTTTGTTTCTTCTTGATGTTGCCCTAAGCAGTGACTGGCGAGATACACTGTCCTTGAAAGGGGTTGCCAAGCTACCCAAAATTACGAATCTCCAGAAATCTCAGCAACTATTTTTTCACCCAAACTGGATGATACTTTCAGGTAATGATCAGTACACTAAGCCCACTTGGTTCCCCAAATTTCGTTCTTCTATGTTGAAGCGTTCGTTTCCAGTAACAGTTTGAATTTTGGCGTTTCACTCTGTTTTCTCCTATATTGATAGATGTATGTGGAACTCTAAATCAAACACGGTTTGTGCTAGCTTCTTGAAACTTGACACGATAATGTAGTTTCAAGTTCTGTCTCTAGGTTTTGTTTCCTCTTGATGTAGCCCTAAGCAGTGACTGGCGAGATACACTGTCCTTGAAAGGGGTTGCCAAGCTACCCAAAATTACGAATCTCCAGAAATCTCAGCAACTATTTTTTCACCCAAACTGGATGATACTTTCGGGTAATGATCAGTACACTAAGCCCACTTGGTTCCCCAAATTTCGTTCTTCTATGTTGAAGCGTTCGTTTCCAGTAACAGTTTGAATTTTGGCGTTTCACTCTGTTTTCTCCTATATTGATAGATGTATGTGGAACTCTAAATCAAACACGGTTTGTGCTAGCTTCTTGAAACTTGACACGATAATGTAGTTTCAAGTTCTATCTCTAGGTTTTGTTTCCTCTTGATGTAGCCCTAAGCAGTGACTGGCGAGATACACTGTCCTTGAAAGGGGTTGCCAAGCTACCCAAAATTACGAATCTCCAGAAATCTCAGCAACTATTTTTTCACCCAAACTGGATGATACTTTCAGGTAATGATCAGTACACTAAACCCACTTGGTTCCCCAAATTTCGTTCTTCTATGTTGAAGCGTTCGTTTCCAGTAACAGTTTGAATTTTGGTGTTTCACTCTGTTTTCTCCTATATTGATAGATGTATGTGGAACTCTAAATCAAACACGGTTGTGCTAGCTTCTTGAAACTTGACACGATAATATAGTTTCAAGTTCTATCTCGAGGTTTTGTTTCCTCTTGATGTAGCCCTAAGCAGTGACTGGCGAGATACACTGTCCTTGAAAGGGGTTGCCAAGCTTCCCAAAATTACGAATCTCCAGAAATCTCAGCAACTATTTTTTCACCCAAACTGGATGATACTTTCAGGTAATGATCAGTACACTAAGCCCAGTTGGTTCCCCAAATTTCGTTCTTCTATGTTGAAGCGTTCGTTTCCAGTAACAGTTTGAATTTTGGCGTTTCACTCTGTTTTCTCCTATATTGAGAGATGTATGTGGAACTCTAAATCAAACACGGTTTGTGCTAGCTTCTTGAAACTTGACACGATAATGTAGTTTCAAGTTCTGTCTCTAGGTTTTGTTTCCTCTTGATGTAGCCCTAAGCAGTGACTGGCGAGATACACTGTCCTTGAAAGGGGTTGCCAAGCTTCCCAAAATTACGAATCTCCAGAAATCTCAGCAACTATTTTTTCACCCAAACTGGATGATACTTTCAGGTAATGATCAGTACACTAAGCCCACTTGGTTCCCCAAATTTCGTTCTTCTATGTTGAAGCGTTCGTTTCCAGTAACAGTTTGAATCTTGGCGTTTCACTCTGTTTCCTCCAATATTGATAGGTGTACGTGGAACTCTAAATCAAACACGGTTTGTGCTAGCTTCTTCAAACTTGACACGATAATGTAGTTTCAAGTTCTGTCTCTAGGTTTTGTTTCCTCTTGATGTAGCCCTAAGCAGTGACTGGCGAGATACACTGTCCTTGAAAGGGGTTGCCAAGCTTCCCAAAATTACGAATCTCCAGAAATCTCAGCAACTATTTTTTCACCCAAACTGGATGATACTTTCAGGTAATGATCAGTACACTAAGCCCACTTGGTTCCCCAAATTTCGTTCTTCTATGTTGAAGCGTTCGTTTCCAGTAACAGTTTGAATGTTGGCGTTTCACTCTGTTTTCTCCTATATTGATAGATGTATGTGGAACTCTAAATCAAACACGGTTTGTGCTAGCTTTTTGAAACTTGACATGATAATGTAGTTTCAAGTTCTATCTCGAGGTTTTGTTTCCTCTTGATGTAGCCCTAAGCAGTGACTGGCGAGATACACTGTCCTTGAAAGGGGTTGCCAAGCTTCCCAAAATTACGAATCTCCAGAAATCTCAGCAACTATTTTTTCACCCAAACTGGATGATACTTTCAGGTAATGATCAGTACACTAAGCCCACTTGGTTCCCCAAATTTCGTTCTTCTATGTTGAACCGTTCGTTTCCAGTAACAGTTTGAATTTTGGCGTTTCACTCTGTTTTCTCCTATATTGATAGATGTATGTGGAACTCTATATCAAACACGGTTTGTGCTAGCTTCTTGAAACTTGACACGATAATGTAGTTTCAAGTTCTGTCTCTAGGTTTGTTTCCTCTTGATGTAGCCCTAAGCAGTGACTGGCGAGATACACTGTCCTTGAAAGGGGTTGCCAAGCTTCCCAAAATTACGAATCTCCAGAAATCTCAGAAACTATTTTTTCACCCAAACTGGATGATACTTTCAGGTAATGATCAGTACACTAAGCCCACTTGGTTCCCCAAATTTCGTTCTTCTATGTTGAAGCGTTCGTTTCCAGTAACAGTTTGAATGTTGGCGTTTCACTCTGTTTTCTCCTATATTGATAGACGTATGTGGAACGCTAAATCAAACACGGTTTGTGCTAGCTTCTTGAAACTTGACACGATAATATAGTTTCATGTTCTATCTCTAGGTTTTGTTTCCTCTTGATGTAGCCCTAAGCAGTGACTGGCGAGATACACTGTCCTTGAAAGGGGTTGCCAAGCTTCCCAAAATTACGAATCTCCAGAAATCTCAGCAACTATTTTTTCACCCAAACTGGATGATACTTTCAGGTAATGATCAGTACACTAAGCCCACTTGGTTCCCCAAATTTCGTTCTTCTATGTTGAAGCGTTCGTTTCCAGTAACAGTTTGAATTTTGGCGTTTCACTCTGTTTCCTCCAATATTGATAGGTGTACGTGGAACTCTAAATCAAACATGGTTTGTGCTAGCTTCTTCAAACTTGACACGATAATGTAGTTTCAAGTTCTCTCTCTAGGTTTTGTTTCCTCTTGATGTAGCCCTAAGCAGTGACTGGCGAGATACACTGTCCTTGAAAGGGGTTGCCAAGCTACCCAAAATTACGAATCTCCAGAAATCTCAGCAACTATTTTTTCACCCAAACTGGATGATACTTTCAGGTAATGATCAGTACACTAAGCCCACTTGGTTCCCCAAATTTCGTTCTTCTATGTTGAAGCGTTCGTTTCCAGTAACAGTTTGAATTTTGGCGTTTCACTCTGTTTTCTCCTATATTGATAGATGTATGTGGAACTCTAAATCAAACACGGTTTGTGCTAGCTTCTTGAAACTTGACACGATAATGTAGTTTCAAGTTCTATCTCTAGGTTTTGTTTCCTCTTGATGTAGCCCTAAGCAGTGACTGGCGAGATACACTGTCCTTGAAAGGGGTTGCCAAGCTACCCAAAATTACGAATCTCCAGAAATCTCAGCAACTATTTTTTCACCCAAACTGGATGATACTTTCAGGTAATGATCAGTACACTAAGCCCAGTTGGTTCCCCAAATTTCGTTCTTCTATGTTGAAGCGTTCGTTTCCAGTAACAGTTTGAATTTTGGCGTTTCACTCTGTTTTCTCCTATATTGAGAGATGTATGTGGAACTCTAAATCAAACACGGTTTGTGCTAGCTTCTTGAAACTTGACACGATAATGTAGTTTCAAGTTCTGTCTCTAGGTTTTGTTTCCTCTTGATGTAGCCCTAAGCAGTGACTGGCGAGATACACTGTCCTTGAAAGGGGTTGCCAAGCTTCCCAAAATTACGAATCTCCAGAAATCTCAGCAACTATTTTTTCACCCAAACTGGATGATACTTTCAGGTAATGATCAGTACACTAAGCCCACTTGGTTCCCCAAATTTCGTTCTTCTATGTTGAAGCGTTCGTTTCCAGTAACAGTTTGAATGTTGGCGTTTCACTCTGTTTCCTCCAATATTGATAGGTGTACGTGGAACTCTAAATCAAACACGGTTTGTGCTAGCTTCTTCAAACTTGACACGATAATGTAGTTTCAAGTTCTGTCTCTAGGTTTTGTTTCCTCTTGATGTAGCCCTAAGCAGTGACTGGCGAGATACACTGTCCTTGAAAGGGGTTGCCAAGCTTCCCAAAATTACGAATCTCCAGAAATCTCAGCAACTATTTTTTCACCCAAACTGGATGATACTTTCAGGTAATGATCAGTACACTAAGCCCAGTTGGTTCCCCAAATTTCGTTCTTCTATGTTGAAGCGTTCGTTTCCAGTAACAGTTTGAATCTTGGCGTTTCACTCTGTTTCCTCCAATATTGATAGGTGTACGTGGAACTCTAAATCAAACACGGTTTGTGCTAGCTTCTTCAAACTTGACACTATAATGTAGTTTCAAGTTCTGTCTCTAGGTTTTGTTTCCTCTTGATGTAGCCCTAAGCAGTGACTGGCGAGATACACTGTCCTTGAAAGGGGTTGCCAAGCTACCCAAAATTACGAATCTCCAGAAATATCAGCAACTATTTTTTCACCCAAACTGGATGATACTTTCAGGTAATGATCAGTACACTAAGCCCAGTTGGTTCCCCAAATTTCGTTCTTCTATGTTGAAGCGTTCGTTTCCAGTAACAGTTTGAATTTTGGCGTTTCACTCTGTTTTCTCCTATATTGATAGATGTATGTGGAACTCTAAATCAAACACGGTTTGTGCTAGCTTCTTGAAACTTGACACGATAATGTAGTTTCAAGTTCTATCTCGAGGTTTTGTTTCCTCTTGATGTAGCCCTAAGCAGTGACTGGCGAGATACACTGTCCTTGAAAGGGGTTGCCAAGCTTCCCAAAATTACGAATCTCCAGAAATCTCAGCAACTATTTTTTCACCCAAACTGGATGATACTTTCAGGTAATGATCAGTACACTAAGCCCACTTGGTTCCCCAAATTTCGTTCTTCTATGTTGAACCGTTCGTTTCCAGTAACAGTTTGAATTTTGGCGTTTCACTCTGTTTTCTCCTATATTGATAGATGTATGTGGAACTCTATATCAAACACGGTTTGTGCTAGCTTCTTGAAACTTGACACGATAATGTAGTTTCAAGTTCTGTCTCTAGGTTTGTTTCCTCTTGATGTAGCCCTAAGCAGTGACTGGCGAGATACACTGTCCTTGAAAGGGGTTGCCAAGCTTCCCAAAATTACGAATCTCCAGAAATCTCAGAAACTATTTTTTCACCCAAACTGGATGATACTTTCAGGTAATGATCAGTACACTAAGCCCACTTGGTTCCCCAAATTTCGTTCTTCTATGTTGAAGCGTTCGTTTCCAGTAACAGTTTGAATGTTGGCGTTTCACTCTGTTTTCTCCTATATTGATAGACGTATGTGGAACGCTAAATCAAACACGGTTTGTGCTAGCTTCTTGAAACTTGACACGAGAATATAGTTTCAAGTTCTATCTCTAGGTTTTGTTTCCTCTTGATGTAGCCCTAAGCAGTGACTGGCGAGATACACTGTCCTTGAAAGGGGTTGCCAAGCTTCCCAAAATTACGAATCTCCAGAAATCTCAGCAACTATTTTTTCACCCAAACTGGATGATACTTTCAGGTAATGATCAGTGCACTAAGCCCACTTGGTTCCCCAAATTTCGTTCTTCTATGTTGAAGCGTTCGTTTCCAGTAACAGTTTGAATGTTGGCGTTTCACTCTGTTTTCTCCTATATTGATAGACGTATGTGGAACTCTAAATCAAACACGGTTTGTGCTAGCTTCGTGAAACTTGACACGATAATGTAGTTTCAAGTTCTGTCTCTAGGTTTTGTTTCCTCTTGATGTTGCCCTAAGCAGTGACTGGCGAGATACACTGTCCTTGAAAGGGGTTGCCAAGCTACCCAAAATTACGAATCTCCAGAAATCTCAGCAACTATTTTTTCACCCAAACTGGATGATACTTTCAGGTAATGATCAGTACACTAAGCCCAGTTGGTTCCCCAAATTTCGTTCTTCTATGTTGAAGCGTTCGTTTCCAGTAACAGTTTGAATTTTGGCGTTTCACTCTGTTTTCTCCTATATTGATAGATGTATGTGGAACTCTAAATCAAACACGGTTTGTGCTAGCTTCTTGAAACTTGACACGATAATGTAGTTTCAAGTTCTGTCTCTAGGTTTTGTTTCCTCTTGATGTAGCCCTAAGCAGTGACTGGCGAGATACACTGTCCTTGAAAGGGGTTGCCAAGCTACCCAAAATTACGAATCTCCAGAAATCTCAGCAACTATTTTTTCACCCAAACTGGATGATACTTTCAGGTAATGATCAGTACACTAAGCCCACTTGGTTCCCCAAATTTCGTTCTTCTATGTTGAAGCGTTCGTTTCCAGTAACAGTTTGAATTTTGGCGTTTCACTCTGTTTTCTCCTATATTGATAGATGTATGTGGAACTCTAAATCAAACACGGTTTGTGCTAGCTTCTTGAAACTTGACACGATAATGTAGTTTCAAGTTCTATCTCTAGGTTTTGTTTCCTCTTGATGTAGCCCTAAGCAGTGACTGGCGAGATACACTGTCCTTGAAAGGGGTTGCCAAGCTTCCCAAAATTACGAATCTCCAGAAATCTCAGCAACTATTTTTTCACCCAAACTGGATGATACTTTCAGGTAATGATCAGTACACTAAGCCCACTTGGTTCCCCAAATTTCGTTCTTCTATGTTGAAGCGTTCGTTTCCAGTAACAGTTTGAATTTTGGCGTTTCACTCTGTTTTCTCCTATATTGATAGATGTATGTGGAAATCTAAATCAAACACGGTTGTGCTAGATTCTTGAAACTTGACACGATAATATAGTTTCAAGTTCTATCTCTAGGTTTTGTTTCCTCTTGATGTAGCCCTAAGCAGTGACTGGCGAGATACACTGTCCTTGAAAGGGGTTGCCAAGCTACCCAAAATTACGAATCTCCAGAAATCTCAGCAACTATTTTTTCACCCAAACTGGATGATACTTTCAGGTAATGATCAGTACACTAAGCCCACTTGGTTCCCCAAATTTCGTTCTTCTATGTTGAAGCGTTCGTTTCCAGTAACAGTTTGAATCTTGGCGTTTCAATCTGTTTCCTCCAATATTGATAGGTGTACGTGGAACTCTAAATCAAACACGGTTTGTGCTAGCTTCTTCAAACTTGACACGATAATGTAGTTTCAAGTTCTGTCTCTAGGTTTTGTTTCCTCTTGATGTAGCCCTAAGCAGTGACTGGCGAGATACACTGTCCTTGAAAGGGGTTGCCAAGCTACCCAAAATTAGGAATCTCCAGAAATCTCAGCAACTATTTTTTCACCCAAACTGGATGATACTTTCAGGTAATGATCAGTACACTAAGCCCAGTTGGTTCCCCAAATTTCGTTCTTCTATGTTGAAGCGTTCGTTTCCAGTAACAGTTTGAATTTTGGCGTTTCACTCTGTTTTCTCCTATATTGATAGATGTATGTGGAACTCTAAATCAAACACGGTTTGTGCTAGCTTCTTGAAACTTGACACGATAATGTAGTTTCAAGTTCTATCTCGAGGTTTTGTTTCCTCTTGATGTAGCCCTAAGCAGTGACTGGCGAGATACACTGTCCTTGAAAGGGGTTGCCAAGCTTCCCAAAATTACGAATCTCCAGAAATCTCAGCAACTATTTTTTCACCCAAACTGGATGATACTTTCAGGTAATGATCAGTACACTAAGCCCACTTGGTTCCCCAAATTTCGTTCTTCTATGTTGAAGCGTTCGTTTCCAGTAACAGTTTGAATTTTGGCGTTTCACTCTGTTTTCTCCTATATTGATAGATGTATGTGGAACTCTATATCAAACACGGTTTGTGCTAGCTTCTTGAAACTTGACACGATAATGTAGTTTCAAGTTCTGTCTCTAGGTTTGTTTCCTCTTGATGTAGCCCTAAGCAGTGACTGGCGAGATACACTGTCCTTGAAAGGGGTTGCCAAGCTTCCCAAAATTACGAATCTCCAGAAATCTCAGCAACTATTTTTTCACCCAAACTGGATGATACTTTCAGGTAATGATCAGTACACTAAGCCCAGTTGGTTCCCCAAATTTCGTTCTTCTATGTTGAAGCGTTCGTTTCCAGTAACAGTTTGAATCTTGGCGTTTCACTCTGTTTCCTCCAATATTGATAGGTGTACGTGGAACTCTAAATCAAACACGGTTTGTGCTAGCTTCTTCAAACTTGACACTATAATGTAGTTTCAAGTTCTGTCTCTAGGTTTTGTTTCCTCTTGATGTAGCCCTAAGCAGTGACTGGCGAGATACACTGTCCTTGAAAGGGGTTGCCAAGCTACCCAAAATTACGAATCTCCAGAAATATCAGCAACTATTTTTTCACCCAAACTGGATGATACTTTCAGGTAATGATCAGTACACTAAGCCCAGTTGGTTCCCCAAATTTCGTTCTTCTATGTTGAAGCGTTCGTTTCCAGTAACAGTTTGAATTTTGGCGTTTCACTCTGTTTTCTCCTATATTGATAGATGTATGTGGAACTCTAAATCAAACACGGTTTGTGCTAGCTTCTTGAAACTTGACACGATAATGTAGTTTCAAGTTCTATCTCGAGGTTTTGTTTCCTCTTGATGTAGCCCTAAGCAGTGACTGGCGAGATACACTGTCCTTGAAAGGGGTTGCCAAGCTTCCCAAAATTACGAATCTCCAGAAATCTCAGCAACTATTTTTTCACCCAAACTGGATGATACTTTCAGGTAATGATCAGTACACTAAGCCCACTTGGTTCCCCAAATTTCGTTCTTCTATGTTGAACCGTTCGTTTCCAGTAACAGTTTGAATTTTGGCGTTTCACTCTGTTTTCTCCTATATTGATAGATGTATGTGGAACTCTATATCAAACACGGTTTGTGCTAGCTTCTTGAAACTTGACACGATAATGTAGTTTCAAGTTCTGTCTCTAGGTTTGTTTCCTCTTGATGTAGCCCTAAGCAGTGACTGGCGAGATACACTGTCCTTGAAAGGGGTTGCCAAGCTTCCCAAAATTACGAATCTCCAGAAATCTCAGAAACTATTTTTTCACCCAAACTGGATGATACTTTCAGGTAATGATCAGTACACTAAGCCCACTTGGTTCCCCAAATTTCGTTCTTCTATGTTGAAGCGTTCGTTTCCAGTAACAGTTTGAATGTTGGCGTTTCACTCTGTTTTCTCCTATATTGATAGACGTATGTGGAACGCTAAATCAAACACGGTTTGTGCTAGCTTCTTGAAACTTGACACGAGAATATAGTTTCAAGTTCTATCTCTAGGTTTTGTTTCCTCTTGATGTAGCCCTAAGCAGTGACTGGCGAGATACACTGTCCTTGAAAGGGGTTGCCAAGCTTCCCAAAATTACGAATCTCCAGAAATCTCAGCAACTATTTTTTCACCCAAACTGGATGATACTTTCAGGTAATGATCAGTGCACTAAGCCCACTTGGTTCCCCAAATTTCGTTCTTCTATGTTGAAGCGTTCGTTTCCAGTAACAGTTTGAATGTTGGCGTTTCACTCTGTTTTCTCCTATATTGATAGACGTATGTGGAACTCTAAATCAAACACGGTTTGTGCTAGCTTCGTGAAACTTGACACGATAATGTAGTTTCAAGTTCTGTCTCTAGGTTTTGTTTCCTCTTGATGTTGCCCTAAGCAGTGACTGGCGAGATACACTGTCCTTGAAAGGGGTTGCCAAGCTACCCAAAATTACGAATCTCCAGAAATCTCAGCAACTATTTTTTCACCCAAACTGGATGATACTTTCAGGTAATGATCAGTACACTAAGCCCAGTTGGTTCCCCAAATTTCGTTCTTCTATGTTGAAGCGTTCGTTTCCAGTAACAGTTTGAATTTTGGCGTTTCACTCTGTTTTCTCCTATATTGATAGATGTATGTGGAACTCTAAATCAAACACGGTTTGTGCTAGCTTCTTGAAACTTGACACGATAATGTAGTTTCAAGTTCTGTCTCTAGGTTTTGTTTCCTCTTGATGTAGCCCTAAGCAGTGACTGGCGAGATACACTGTCCTTGAAAGGGGTTGCCAAGCTACCCAAAATTACGAATCTCCAGAAATCTCAGCAACTATTTTTTCACCCAAACTGGATGATACTTTCAGGTAATGATCAGTACACTAAGCCCACTTGGTTCCCCAAATTTCGTTCTTCTATGTTGAAGCGTTCGTTTCCAGTAACAGTTTGAATTTTGGCGTTTCACTCTGTTTTCTCCTATATTGATAGATGTATGTGGAACTCTAAATCAAACACGGTTTGTGCTAGCTTCTTGAAACTTGACACGATAATGTAGTTTCAAGTTCTATCTCTAGGTTTTGTTTCCTCTTGATGTAGCCCTAAGCAGTGACTGGCGAGATACACTGTCCTTGAAAGGGGTTGCCAAGCTTCCCAAAATTACGAATCTCCAGAAATCTCAGCAACTATTTTTTCACCCAAACTGGATGATACTTTCAGGTAATGATCAGTACACTAAGCCCACTTGGTTCCCCAAATTTCGTTCTTCTATGTTGAAGCGTTCGTTTCCAGTAACAGTTTGAATTTTGGCGTTTCACTCTGTTTTCTCCTATATTGATAGATGTATGTGGAAATCTAAATCAAACACGGTTGTGCTAGATTCTTGAAACTTGACACGATAATATAGTTTCAAGTTCTATCTCTAGGTTTTGTTTCCTCTTGATGTAGCCCTAAGCAGTGACTGGCGAGATACACTGTCCTTGAAAGGGGTTGCCAAGCTACCCAAAATTACGAATCTCCAGAAATCTCAGCAACTATTTTTTCACCCAAACTGGATGATACTTTCAGGTAATGATCAGTACACTAAGCCCACTTGGTTCCCCAAATTTCGTTCTTCTATGTTGAAGCGTTCGTTTCCAGTAACAGTTTGAATCTTGGCGTTTCAATCTGTTTCCTCCAATATTGATAGGTGTACGTGGAACTCTAAATCAAACACGGTTTGTGCTAGCTTCTTCAAACTTGACACGATAATGTAGTTTCAAGTTCTGTCTCTAGGTTTTGTTTCCTCTTGATGTAGCCCTAAGCAGTGACTGGCGAGATACACTGTCCTTGAAAGGGGTTGCCAAGCTACCCAAAATTAGGAATCTCCAGAAATCTCAGCAACTATTTTTTCACCCAAACTGGATGATACTTTCAGGTAATGATCAGTACACTAAGCCCAGTTGGTTCCCCAAATTTCGTTCTTCTATGTTGAAGCGTTCGTTTCCAGTAACAGTTTGAATTTTGGCGTTTCACTCTGTTTTCTCCTATATTGATAGATGTATGTGGAACTCTAAATCAAACACGGTTTGTGCTAGCTTCTTGAAACTTGACACGATAATGTAGTTTCAAGTTCTATCTCGAGGTTTTGTTTCCTCTTGATGTAGCCCTAAGCAGTGACTGGCGAGATACACTGTCCTTGAAAGGGGTTGCCAAGCTTCCCAAAATTACGAATCTCCAGAAATCTCAGCAACTATTTTTTCACCCAAACTGGATGATACTTTCAGGTAATGATCAGTACACTAAGCCCACTTGGTTCCCCAAATTTCGTTCTTCTATGTTGAAGCGTTCGTTTCCAGTAACAGTTTGAATTTTGGCGTTTCACTCTGTTTTCTCCTATATTGATAGATGTATGTGGAACTCTATATCAAACACGGTTTGTGCTAGCTTCTTGAAACTTGACACGATAATGTAGTTTCAAGTTCTGTCTCTAGGTTTGTTTCCTCTTGATGTAGCCCTAAGCAGTGACTGGCGAGATACACTGTCCTTGAAAGGGGTTGCCAAGCTTCCCAAAATTACGAATCTCCAGAAATCTCAGAAACTATTTTTTCACCCAAACTGGATGATACTTTCAGGTAATGATCAGTACACTAAGCCGACTTGGTTCCCCAAATTTCGTTCTTCTATGTTGAAGCGTTCGTTTCCAGTAACAGTTTGAATGTTGGCGTTTCACTCTGTTTTCTCCTATATTGATAGACGTATGTGGAACGCTAAATCAAACACGGTTTGTGCTAGCTTCTTGAAACTTGACACGATAATATAGTTTCAAGTTCTATCTCTAGGTTTTGTTTCCTCTTGATGTAGCCCTAAGCAGTGACTGGCGAGATACACTGTCCTTGAAAGGGGTTGCCAAGCTTCCCAAAATTACGAATCTCCAGAAATCTCAGAAACTATTTTTTCACCCAAACTGGATGATACTTTCAGGTAATGATCAGTACACTAAGCCCACTTGGTTCCCCAAATTTCGTTCTTCTATGTTGAAGCGTTCGTTTCCAGTAACAGTTTGAATGTTGGCGTTTCACTCTGTTTTCTCCTATATTGATAGACGTATGTGGAACTCTAAATCAAACACGGTTTGTGCTAGCTTCGTGAAACTTGACACGATAATGTAGTTTCAAGTTCTGTCTCTAGGTTTTGTTTCCTCTTGATGTTGCCCTAAGCAGTGACTGGCGAGATACACTGTCCTTGAAAGGGGTTGCCAAGCTACCCAAAATTACGAATCTCCAGAAATCTCAGCAACTATTTTTTCACCCAAACTGGATGATACTTTCAGGTAATGATCAGTACACTAAGCCCAGTTGGTTCCCCAAATTTCGTTCTTCTATGTTGAAGCGTTCGTTTCCAGTAACAGTTTGAATTTTGGCGTTTCACTCTGTTTTCTCCTATATTGATAGATGTATGTGGAACTCTAAATCAAACACGGTTTGTGCTAGCTTCTTGAAACTTGACACGATAATGTAGTTTCAAGTTCTGTCTCTAGGTTTTGTTTCCTCTTGATGTAGCCCTAAGCAGTGACTGGCGAGATACACTGTCCTTGAAAGGGGTTGCCAAGCTTTCCAAAATTACGAATCTCCAGAAATCTCAGCAACTATTTTTTCACCCAAACTGGATGATACTTTCAGGTAATGATCAGTACACTAAGCCCACTTGGTTCCCCAAATTTCGTTCTTCTATGTTGAAGCGTTCGTTTCCAGTAACAGTTTGAATCTTGGCGTTTCACTCTGTTTCCTCCAATATTGATAGGTGTACGTGGAACTCTAAATCAAACACGGTTTGTGCTAGCTTCTTCAAACTTGACACGATAATGTAGTTTCAAGTTCTGTCTCTAGGTTTTGTTTCCTCTTGATGTAGCCCTAAGCAGTGACTGGCGAGATACACTGTCCTTGAAAGGGGTTGCCAAGCTTCCCAAAATTACGAATCTCCAGAAATCTCAGCAACTATTTTTTCACCCAAACTGGATGATACTTTCAGGTAATGATCAGTACACTAAGCCCACTTGGTTCCCCAAATTTCGTTCTTCTATGTTGAAGCGTTCGTTTCCAGTAACAGTTTGAATCTTGGCGTTTCACTCTGTTTCCTCCAATATTGATAGGTGTACGTGGAACTCTAAATCAAACACGGTTTGTGCTAGCTTCTTCAAACTTGACACGATAATGTAGTTTCAAGTTCTGTCTCTAGGTTTTGTTTCCTCTTGATGTAGCCCTAAGCAGTGACTGGCGAGATACACTGTCCTTGAAAGGGGTTGCCAAGCTACCCAAAATTAGGAATCTCCAGAAATCTCAGCAACTATTTTTTCACCCAAACTGGATGATACTTTCAGGTAATGATCAGTACACTAAGCCCAGTTGGTTCCCCAAATTTCGTTCTTCTATGTTGAAGCGTTCGTTTCCAGTAACAGTTTGAATTTTGGCGTTTCACTCTGTTTTCTCCTATATTGATAGATGTATGTGGAACTCTAAATCAAACACGGTTTGTGCTAGCTTCTTGAAACTTGACACGATAATGTAGTTTCAAGTTCTATCTCGAGGTTTTGTTTCCTCTTGATGTAGCCCTAAGCAGTGACTGGCGAGATACACTGTCCTTGAAAGGGGTTGCCAAGCTTCCCAAAATTACGAATCTCCAGAAATCTCAGCAACTATTTTTTCACCCAAACTGGATGATACTTTCAGGTAATTATCAGTACACTAAGCCCACTTGGTTCCCCAAATTTCGTTCTTCTATGTTGAAGCGTTCGTTTCCAGTAACAGTTTGAATTTTGGCGTTTCACTCTGTTTTCTCCTATATTGATAGATGTATGTGGAACTCTATATCAAACACGGTTTGTGCTAGCTTCTTGAAACTTGACACGATAATGTAGTTTCAAGTTCTGTCTCTAGGTTTGTTTCCTCTTGATGTAGCCCTAAGCAGTGACTGGCGAGATACACTGTCCTTGAAAGGGGTTGCCAAGCTTCCCAAAATTACGAATCTCCAGAAATCTCAGAAACTATTTTTTCACCCAAACTGGATGATACTTTCAGGTAATGATCAGTACACTAAGCCGACTTGGTTCCCCAAATTTCGTTCTTCTATGTTGAAGCGTTCGTTTCCAGTAACAGTTTGAATGTTGGCGTTTCACTCTGTTTTCTCCTATATTGATAGACGTATGTGGAACGCTAAATAAAACACGGTTTGTGCTAGCTTCTTGAAACTTGACACGATAATATAGTTTCAAGTTCTATCTCTAGGTTTTGTTTCCTCTTGATGTAGCCCTAAGCAGTGACTGGCGAGATACACTGTCCTTGAAAGGGGTTGCAAAGCTTCCCAAAATTACGAATCTCCAGAAATCTCAGAAACTATTTTTTCACCCAAACTGGATGATACTTTCAGGTAATGATCAGTACACTAAGCCCACTTGGTTCCCCAAATTTCGTTCTTCTATGTTGAAGCGTTCGTTTCCAGTAACAGTTTGAATGTTGGCGTTTCACTCTGTTTTCTCCTATATTGATAGACGTATGTGGAACTCTAAATCAAACACGGTTTGTGCTAGCTTCGTGAAACTTGACACGATAATGTAGTTTCAAGTTCTGTCTCTAGGTTTTGTTTCCTCTTGATGTTGCCCTAAGCAGTGACTGGCGAGATACACTGTCCTTGAAAGGGGTTGCCAAGCTACCCAAAATTACAAATCTCCAGAAATCTCAGCAACTATTTTTTCACCCAAACTGGATGATACTTTCAGGTAATGATCAGTACACTAAGCCCAGTTGGTTCCCCAAATTTCGTTCTTCTATGTTGAAGCGTTCGTTTCCAGTAACAGTTTGAATTTTGGCGTTTCACTCTGTTTTCTCCTATATTGATAGATGTATGTGGAACTCTAAATCAAACACGGTTTGTGCTAGCTTCTTGAAACTTGACACGATAATGTAGTTTCAAGTTCTGTCTCTAGGTTTTGTTTCCTCTTGATGTAGCCCTAAGCAGTGACTGGCGAGATACACTGACCTTGAAAGGGGTTGCCAAGCTACCCAAAATTACGAATCTCCAGAAATCTCAGCAACTATTTTTTCACCCAAACTGGATGATACTTTCAGGTAATGATCAGTACACTAAGCCCACTTGGTTCCCCAAATTTCGTTCTTCTATGTTGAAGCGTTCGTTTCCAGTAACAGTTTGAATTTTGGCGTTTCACTCTGTTTTCTCCTATATTGATAGATGTATGTGGAACTCTAAATCAAACACGGTTTGTGCTAGCTTCTTGAAACTTGACACGATAATGTAGTTTCAAGTTCTATCTCTAGGTTTTGTTTCCTCTTGATGTAGCCCTAAGCAGTGACTGGCGAGATACACTGTCCTTGAAAGGGGTTGCCAAGCTTCCCAAAATTACGAATCTCCAGAAATCTCAGAAACTATTTTTTCACCCAAACTGGATGATACTTTCAGGTAATGATCAGTACACTAAGCCCACTTGGTTCCCCAAATTTCGTTCTTCTATGTTGAAGCGTTCGTTTCCAGTAACAGTTTGAATTTTGGCGTTTCACTCTGTTTTCTCCTATATTGATAGATGTATGTGGAACTCTAAATCAAACACGGTTGTGCTAGCTTCTTGAAACTTGACACGATAATATAGTTTCAAGTTCTATCTCTAGGTTTTGTTTCCTCTTGATGTAGCCCTAAGCAGTGACTGGCGAGATACACTGTCCTTGAAAGGGGTTGCCAAGCTTCCCAAAATTACGAATCTCCAGAAATCTCAGCAACTATTTTTTCACCCAAACTGGATGATACTTTCAGGTAATGATCAGTACACTAAGCCCACTTGGTTCCCCAAATTTCGTTCTTCTATGTTGAAGCGTTCGTTTCCATTAACAGTTTGAATCTTGGCGTTTCACTCTGTTTCCTCCAATATTGATAGGTGTACGTGGAACTCTAAATCAAACACGGTTTGTGCTAGCTTCTTCAAACTTGACACGATAATGTAGTTTCAAGTTCTGTCTCTAGGTTTTGTTTCCTCTTGATGTAGCCCTAAGCAGTGACTGGCGAGATACACTGTCCTTGAAAGGGGTTGCCAAGCTACCCAAAATTACGAATCTCCAGAAATCTCAGCAACTATTTTTTCACCCAAAATGGATGATACTTTCAGGTAATGACCAGTACACTAAGCCCAGTTGGTTCCCCAAATTTCGTTCTTCTATGTTGAAGCGTTCGTTTCCAGTAACAGTTTGAATTTTGGCGTTTCACTCTGTTTTCTCCTATATTGATAGACGTATGTGGAACTCTAAATCAAACACGGTTTGTGCTAGCTTCTTGAAACTTGACACGATAATGTAGTTTCAAGTTCTATCTCTAGGTTTTGTTTCCTCTTGATGTAGCCCTAAGCAGTGACTGGCGAGATACACTGTCCTTGAAAGGGGTTGCCAAGCTTCCCAAAATTACGAATCTCCAGAAATCTCAGCAACTATTTTTTCACCCAAACTGGATGATACTTTCAGGTAATGATCAGTACACTAAGCCCACTTGGTTCCCCAAATTTCGTTCTTCTATGTTGAAGCATTCGTTTCCAGTAACAGTTTGAATGTTGGCGTTTCACTCTGTTTTCTCCTATATTGATAGATGTATGTGGAACTCTAAATCAAACACGGTTTGTGCTAGCTTTTTGAAACTTGACACGATAATGTAGTTTCAAGTTCTATCTCGAGGTTTTGTTTCCTCTTGATGTAGCCCTGAGCAGTGACTGGCGAGATACACTGTCCTTGAAAGGGGTTGCCAAGCTTCCCAAAATTACGAATCTCCAGAAATCTCAGAAACTATTTTTTCACCCAAACTGGATGATACTTTCAGGTAATGATCAGTACACTAAGCCCACTTGGTTCCCCAAATTTCGTTCTTCTATGTTGAACCGTTCGTTTCCAGTAACAGTTTGAATTTTGGCGTTTCACTCTGTTTTCTCCTATATTGATAGATGTATGTGGAACTCTATATCAAACACGGTTTGTGCTAGCTTCTTGAAACTTGACACGATAATGTAGTTTCAAGTTCTGTCTCTAGGTTTGTTTCCTCTTGATGTAGCCCTAAGCAGTGACTGGCGAGATACACTGTCCTTGAAAGGGGTTGCCAAGCTTCCCAAAATTACGAATCTCCAGAAATCTCAGAAACTATTTTTTCACCCAAACTGGATGATACTTTCAGGTAATGATCAGTACACTAAGCCCACTTGGTTCCCCAAATTTTGTTCTTCTATGTTGAAGCGTTCGTTTCCAGTAACAGTTTGAATGTTGGCGTTTCACTCTGTTTTCTCCTATATTGATAGACGTATGTGGAACTCTAAATCAAACACGGTTTGTGCTAGCTTCGTGAAACTTGACACGATAATATAGTTTCAAGTTCTGTCTCTAGGTTTTGTTTCCTCTTGATGTTGCCCTAAGCAGTGACTGGCGAGATACACTGTCCTTGAAAGGGGTTGCCAAGCTACCCAAAATTACGAATCTCCAGAAATCTCAGCAACTATTTTTTCACCCAAACTGGATGATACTTTCAGGTAATGATCAGTACACTAAGCCCAGTTGGTTCCCCAAATTTCGTTCTTCTATGTTGAAGCGTTCGTTTCCAGTAACAGTTTGAATTTTGGCGTTTCACTCTGTTTTCTCCTATATTGATAGATGTATGTGGAACTCTAAATCAAACACGGTTGTGCTAGCTTCTTGAAACTTGACACGATAATATAGTTTCAAGTTCTATCTCTAGGTTTTGTTTCCTCTTGATGTAGCCCTAAGCAGTGACTGGCGAGATACACTGTCCTTGAAAGGGGTTGCCAAGCTTCCCAAAATTACGAATCTCCAGAAATCTCAGCAACTATTTTTTCACCCAAACTGGATGATACTTTCAGGTAATGATCAGTACACTAAGCCCAGTTGGTTCCCCAAATTTCGTTCTTCTATGTTGTAGCGTTCGTTTCCAGTAACAGTTTGAATTTTGGCGTTTCACTCTGTTTTCTCCTATATTGAGAGATGTATGTGGAACTCTAAATCAAACACGGTTTGTGCTAGCTTCTTGAAACTTGACACGATAATGTAGTTTCAAGTTCTGTCTCTAGGTTTTGTTTCCTCTTGATGTAGCCCTAAGCAGTGACTGGCGAGATACACTGTCCTTGAAAGGGGTTGCCAAGCTTCCCAAAATTACGAATCTCCAGTAATCTCAGCAACTATTTTTTCACCCAAACTGGATGATACTTTCAGGTAATGATCAGTACACTAAGCCCACTTGGTTCCCCAAATTTCGTTCTTCTATGTTGAACCGTTCGTTTCCAGTAACAGTTTGAATTTTGGCGTTTCACTCTGTTTTCTCCTATATTGATAGATGTATGTGGAACTCTATATCAAACACGGTTTGTGCTAGCTTCCTGAAACTTGACACGTTAATGTAGTTTCAAGTTCTGTCTCTAGGTTTGTTTCCTCTTGATGTAGCCCTAAGCAGTGACTGGCGAGATACACTGTCCTTGAAAGGGGTTGCCAAGCTTCCCAAAATTACGAATCTCCAGAAATCTCAGAAACTATTTTTTCACCCAAACTGGATGATACTTTCAGGTAATGATCAGTACACTAAGCCCACTTGGTTCCCCAAATTTCGTTCTTCTATGTTGAAGCGTTCGTTTCCAGTAACAGTTTGAATGTTGGCGTTTCACTCTGTTTTCTCCTATATTGATAGACGTATGTGGAACGCTAAATCAAACACGGTTTGTGCTAGCTTCTTGAAACTTGACACGATAATATAGTTTCAAGTTCTATCTCTAGGTTTTGTTTCCTCTTGATGTAGCCCTAAGCAGTGACTGGCGAGATACACTGTCCTTGAAAGGGGTTGCCAAGCTTCCCAAAATTACGAATCTCCAAAAATCTCAGCAACTATTTTTTCACCCAAACTGGATGATACTTTCAGGTAATGATCAGTACACTAAGCCCACTTGGTTCCCCAAATTTCGTTCTTCTATGTTGAAGCGTTCGTTTCCAGTAACAGTTTGAATGTTGGCGTTTCACTCTGTTTCCTCCAATATTGATAGGTGTACGTGGAACTCTAAATCAAACACGGTTTGTGCTAGCTTCTTCAAACTTGACACGATAATGTAGTTTCAAGTTCTGTCTCTAGGTTTTGTTTCCTCTTGATGTAGCCCTAAGCAGTGACTGGCGAGATACACTGTCCTTGAAAGGGGTTGCCAAGCTACCCAAAATTACGAATCTCCAGAAATCTCAGCAACTATTTTTTCACCCAAACTGGATGATACTTTCAGGTAATGATCAGTACACTAAGCCCACTTGGTTCCCCAAATTTCGTTCTTCTATGTTGAAGCGTTCGTTTCCAGTAACAGTTTGAATCTTGGCGTTTCACTCTGTTTCCTCCAATATTGATAGGTGTACGTGGAACTCTAAATCAAACACGGTTTGTGCTAGCTTCTTCAAACTTGACACGATAATGTAGTTTCAAGTTCTATCTCTAGGTTTTGTTTCCTCTTGATGTAGCCCTAAGCAGTGACTGGCGAGATACACTGTCCTTGAAAGGGGTTGCCAAGCTTCCCAAAATTACGAATCTCCAGAAATCTCAGCAACTATTTTTTCACCCAAACTGGATGATACTTTCAGGTAATGATCAGTACACTAAGCCCACTTGGTTCCCCAAATTTCGTTCTTCTATGTTGAAGCGTTCGTTTCCAGTAACAGTTTGATTTTTGGCGTTTCACTCTGTTTCCTCCAATATTGATAGGTGTACGTGGAACTCTAAATCAAACACGGTTTGTGCTAGCTTCTTCAAACTTGACACGATAATGTAGTTTCAAGTTCTGTCTCTAGGTTTTGTTTCCTCTTGATGTAGCCCTAAGCAGTGACTGGCGAGATACACTGTCCTTGAAAGGGGTTGCCAAGCTACCCAAAATTACGAATCTCCAGAAATCTCAGCAACTATTTTTTCACCCAAACTGGATGATACTTTCAGGTAATGATCAGTACACTAAGCCCACTTGGTTCCCCAAATTTCGTTCTTCTATGTTGAAGCGTTCGTTTCCAGTAACAGTTTGAATTTTGGCGTTTCACTCTGTTTTCTCCTATATTGATAGATGTATGTGGAACTCTAAATCAAACACGGTTTGTGCTAGCTTCTTGAAACTTGACACGATAATGTAGTTTCAAGTTCTATCTCTAGGTTTTGTTTCCTCTTGATGTAGCCCTAAGCAGTGACTGGCGAGATACACTGTCCTTGAAAGGGGTTGCCAAGCTTCCCAAAATTACGAATCTCCAGAAATCTCAGCAACTATTTTTTCACCCAAACTGGATGATACTTTCAGGTAATGATCAGTACACTAAGCCCACTTGGTTCCCCAAATTTCGTTCTTCTATGTTGAAGCGTTCGTTTCCAGTAACAGTTTGAATGTTGGCGTTTCACTCTGTTTTCTCCTATATTGATAGATGTATGTGGAACTCTAAATCAAACACGGTTTGTGCTAGCTTCTTGAAACTTGACACGATAATATAGTTTCAAGTTCTATCTCCAGGTTTTGTTTCCTATTGATGTAGCCCTAAGCAGTGACTGGCGAGATACACTGTCCTTGAAAGGGGTTGCCAAGCTTCCCAAAATTACGAATCTCCAGAAATCTCAGCAACTATTTTTTCACCCAAACTGGATGATACTTTCAGGTAATGATCAGTACACTAAGCCCACTTGGTTCCCCAAATTTCGTTCTTCTATGTTGAAGCGTTCGTTTCCAGTAACAGTTTGAATTTTGGCGTTTCACTCTGTTTCCTCCAATATTGATAGATGTATGTGGAACTCTAAATCAAACACGGTTTGTGCTAGCTTCTTGAAACTTGACACGATAATGTAGTTTCAAGTTCTATCTCTAGGTTTTGTTTCCTCTTGATGTAGCCCTAAGCAGTGACTGGCGAGATACACTGTCCTTGAAAGGGGTTGCCAAGCTTCCCAAAATTACGAATCTCCAGAAATCTCAGCAACTATTTTTTCACCCAAACTGGATGATACTTTCAGGTAATGATCAGTACACTAAGCCCACTTGGTTCCCCAAATTTCGTTCTTCTATGTTGAAGCGTTCGTTTCCAGTAACAGTTTGAATTTTGGCGTTTCACTCTGTTTTCTCCTATATTGATAGATGTATGTGGAACTCTAAATCAAACACGGTTGTGCTAGCTTCTTGAAACTTGACACGATAATATAGTTTCAAGTTCTATCTCTAGGTTTTGTTTCCTCTTGATGTAGCCCTAAGCAGTGACTGGCGAGATACACTGTCCTTGAAAGGGGTTGCCAAGCTTCCCAAAATTACGAATCTCCAGAAATCTCAGCAACTATTTTTTCACCCAAACTGGATGATACTTTCAGGTAATGATCAGTACACTAAGCCCAGTTGGTTCCCCAAATTTCGTTCTTCTATGTTGAAGCGTTCGTTTCCAGTAACAGTTTGAATTTTGGCGTTTCACTCTGTTTTCTCCTATATTGAGAGATGTATGTGGAACTCTAAATCAAACACGGTTTGTGCTAGCTTCTTGAAGCTTGACACGATAATGTAGTTTCAAGTTCTGTCTCTAGGTTTTGTTTCCTCTTGATGTAGCCCTAAGCAGTGACTGGCGAGATACACTGTCCTTGAAAGGGGTTGCCAAGCTTCCCAAAATTACGAATCTCCAGAAATCTCAGCAACTATTTTTTCACCCAAACTGGATGATACTTTCAGGTAATGATCAGTACACTAAGCCCACTTGGTTCCCCAAATTTTGTTCTTCTATGTTGAACCGTTCGTTTCCAGTAACAGTTTGAATTTTGGCGTTTCACTCTGTTTTCTCCTATATTGATAGATGTATGTGGAACTCTATATCAAACACGGTTTGTGCTAGCTTCTTGAAACTTGACACGATAATGTAGTTTCAAGTTCTGTCTCTAGGTTTGTTTCCTCTTGATGTAGCCCTAAGCAGTGACTGGCGAGATACACTGTCCTTGAAAGGGGTTGCCAAGCTTCCCAAAATTACGAATCTCCAGAAATCTCAGAAACTATTTTTTCACCCAAACTGGATGATACTTTCAGGTAATGATCAGTACACTAAGCCCACTTGGTTCCCCAAATTTCGTTCTTCTATGTTGAAGCGTTCGTTTCCAGTAACAGTTTGAATGTTGGCGTTTCACTCTGTTTTCTCCTATATTGATAGACGTATGTGGAACGCTAAATCAAACACGGTTTGTGCTAGCTTCTTGAAACTTGACACGATAATATAGTTTCAAGTTCTATCTCTAGGTTTTGTTTCCTCTTGATGTAGCCCTAAGCAGTGACTGGCGAGATACACTGTCCTTGAAAGGGGTTGCCAAGCTTCCCAAAATTACGAATCTCCAGAAATCTCAGCAACTATTTTTTCACCCAAACTGGATGATACTTTCAGGTAATGATCAGTACACTAAGCCCACTTGGTTCCCCAAATTTCGTTCTTCTATGTTGAAGCGTTCGTTTCCAGTAACAGTTTGAATTTTGGCGTTTCACTCTGTTTCCTCCAATATTGATAGGTGTACGTGGAACTCTAAATCAAACACGGTTTGTGCTAGCTTCTTCAAACTTGACACGATAATGTAGTTTCAAGTTCTGTCTCTAGGTTTTGTTTCCTCTTGATGTAGCCCTAAGCAGTGACTGGCGAGATACACTGTCCTTGAAAGGGGTTGCCAAGCTACCCAAAATTACGAATCTCCAGAAATCTCAGCAACTATTTTTTCACCCAAACTGGATGATACTTTCAGGTAATGATCAGTACACTAAGCCCACTTGGTTCCCCAAATTTCGTTCTTCTATGTTGAAGCGTTCGTTTCCAGTAACAGTTTGAATTTTGGCGTTTCACTCTGTTTTCTCCTATATTGATAGATGTATGTGGAACTCTAAATCAAACACGGTTTGTGCTAGCTTCTTGAAACTTGACACGATAATGTAGTTTCAAGTTCTATCTCTAGGTTTTGTTTCCTCTTGATGTAGCCCTAAGCAGTGACTGGCGAGATACACTGTCCTTGAAAGGGGTTGCCAAGCTTCCCAAAATTACGAATCTCCAGAAATCTCAGCAACTATTTTTTCACCCAAACTGGATGATACTTTCAGGTAATGATCAGTACACTAAGCCCAGTTGGTTCCCCAAATTTCGTTCTTCTATGTTGAAGCGTTCATTTCCAGTAACAGTTTGAATTTTGGCGTTTCACTCTGTTTTCTCCTATATTGAGAGATGTATGAGGAACTCTAAATCAAACACGGTTTGTGCTAGCTTCTTGAAACTTGACACGATAATGTAGTTTCAAGTTCTGTCTCTAGGTTTTGTTTCCTCTTGATGTAGCCCTAAGCAGTGACTGGCGAGATACACTGTCCTTGAAAGGGGTTGCCAAGCTTCCCAAAATTACGAATCTCCAGAAATCTCAGCAACTATTTTTTCACCCAAACTGGATGATACTTTCAGGTAATGATCAGTACACTAAGCCCACTTGGTTCCCCAAATTTCGTTCTTCTATGTTGAAGCGTTCGTTTCCAGTAACAGTTTGAATGTTGGCGTTTCACTCTGTTTCCTCCAATATTGATAGGTGTACGTGGAACTCTAAATCAAACACGGTTTGTGCTAGCTTCTTCAAACTTGACACGATAATGTAGTTTCAAGTTCTGTCTCTAGGTTTTGTTTCCTCTTGATGTAGCCCTAAGCAGTGACTGGCGAGATACACTGTCCTTGAAAGGGGTTGCCAAGCTTCCCAAAATTACGAATCTCCAGAAATCTCAGCAACTATTTTTTCACCCAAACTGGATGATACTTTCAGGTAATGATCAGTACACTAAGCCCACTTGGTTCCCCAAATTTCGTTCTTCTATGTTGAAGCGTTCGTTTCCAGTAACAGTTTGAATCTTGGCGTTTCACTCTGTTTCCTCCAATATTGATAGGTGTACGTGGAACTCTAAATCAAACACGGTTTGTGCTAGCTTCTTCAAACTTGACACGATAATGTAGTTTCAAGTTCTGTCTCTAGGTTTTGTTTCCTCTTGATGTAGCCCTAAGCAGTGACTGGCGAGATACACTGTCCTTGAAAGGGGTTGCCAAGCTACCCAAAATTACGAATCTCCAGAAATCTCAGCAACTATTTTTTCACCCAAACTGGATGATACTTTCAGGTAATGATCAGTACACTAAGCCCAGTTGGTTCCCCAAATTTCGTTCTTCTATGTTGAAGCGTTCGTTTCCAGTAACAGTTTGAATTTTGGCGTTTCACTCTGTTTTCTCCTATATTGATAGATGTATGTGGAACTCTAAATCAAACACGGTTTGTGCTAGCTTCTTGAAACTTGACACGATAATGTAGTTTCAAGTTCTATCTCGAGGTTTTGTTTCCTCTTGATGTAGCCCTAAGCAGTGACTGGCGAGATACACTGTCCTTGAAAGGGGTTGCCAAGCTTCCCAAAATTACGAATCTCCAGAAATCTCAGCAACTATTTTTTCACCCAAACTGGATGATACTTTCAGGTAATGATCAGTACACTAAGCCCACTTGGTTCCCCAAATTTCGTTCTTCTATGTTGAACCGTTCGTTTCCAGTAACAGTTTGAATTTTGGCGTTTCACTCTGTTTTCTCCTATATTGATAGATGTATGTGGAACTCTATATCAAACACGGTTTGTGCTAGCTTCTTGAAACTTGACACGATAATGTAGTTTCAAGTTCTGTCTCTAGGTTTGTTTCCTCTTGATGTAGCCCTAAGCAGTGACTGGCGAGATACACTGTCCTTGAAAGGGGTTGCCAAGCTTCCCAAAATTACGAATCTCCAGAAATCTCAGAAACTATTTTTTCACCCAAACTGGATGATACTTTCAGGTAATGATCAGTACACTAAGCCCACTTGGTTCCCCAAATTTCGTTCTTCTATGTTGAAGCGTTCGTTTCCAGTAACAGTTTGAATGTTGGCGTTTCACTCTGTTTTCTCCTATATTGATAGACGTATGTGGAACGCTAAATCAAACACGGTTTGTGCTAGCTTCTTGAAACTTGACACGATAATATAGTTTCAAGTTCTATCTCTAGGTTTTGTATCCTCTTGATGTAGCCCTAAGCAGTGACTGGCGAGATACACTGTCCTTGAAAGGGGTTGCCAAGCTTCCCAAAATTACGAATCTCCAGAAATCTCAGCAACTATTTTTTCACCCAAACTGGATGATACTTTCAGGTAATGATCAGTACACTAAGCCCACTTGGTTCCCCAAATTTCGTTCTTCTATGTTGAAGCGTTCGTTTCCAGTAACAGTTTGAATTTTGGCGTTTCACTCTGTTTCCTCCAATATTGATAGGTGTACGTGGAACTCTAAATCAAACACGGTTTGTGCTAGCTTCTTGAAACTTGACACGATAATGTAGTTTCAAGTTCTGTCTCTAGGTTTTGTTTCCTCTTGATGTAGCCCTAAGCAGTGACTGGCGAGATACACTGTCCTTGAAAGGGGTTGCCAAGCTACCCAAAATTACGAATCTCCAGAAATCTCAGCAACTATTTTTTCACCCAAACTGGATGATACTTTCAGGTAATGATCAGTACACTAAGCCCACTTGGTTCCCCAAATTTCGTTCTTCTATGTTGAAGCGTTCGTTTCCAGTAACAGTTTGAATTTTGGCGTTTCACTCTGTTTTCTCCTATATTGATAGATGTATGTGGAACTCTAAATCAAACACGGTTTGTGCTAGCTTCTTGAAACTTGACACGATAATGTAGTTTCAAGTTCTATCTCTAGGTTTTGTTTCCTCTTGATGTAGCCCTAAGCAGTGACTGGCGAGATACACTGTCCTTGAAAGGGGTTGCCAAGCTTCCCAAAATTACGAATCTCCAGAAATCTCAGCAACTATTTTTTCACCCAAACTGGATGATACTTTCAGGTAATGATCAGTACACTAAGCCCACTTGGTTCCCCAAATTTCGGTCTTCTATGTTGAAGCGTTCGTTTCCAGTAACAGTTTGAATGTTGGCGTTTCACTCTGTTTTCTCCTATATTGATAGATGTATGTGGAACTCTAAATCAAACACGGTTTGTGCTAGCTTTTTGAAACTTGACACGATAATGTAGTTTCAAGTTCTATCTCGAGGTTTTGTTTCCTCTTGATGTAGCCCTAAGCAGTGACTGGCGAGATACACTGTCCTTGAAAGGGGTTGCCAAGCTTCCCAAAATTACGAATCTCCAGAAATCTCAGAAACTATTTTTTCACCCAAACTGGATGATACTTTCAGGTAATGATCAGTACACTAAGCCCACTTGGTTCCCCAAATTTCGTTCTTCTATGTTGAACCGTTCGTTTCCAGTAACAGTTTGAATTTTGGCGTTTCACTCTGTTTTCTCCTATATTGATAGATGTATGTGGAACTCTATATCAAACACGGTTTGTGCTAGCTTCTTGAAACTTGACACGATAATGTAGTTTCAAGTTCTGTCTCTAGGTTTGTTTCCTCTTGATGTAGCCCTAAGCAGTGACTGGCGAGATACACTGTCCTTGAAAGGGGTTGCCAAGCTTCCCAAAATTACGAATCTCCAGAAATCTCAGCAACTATTTTTTCACCCAAACTGGATGATACTTTCAGGTAATGATCAGTACACTAAGCCCAGTTGGTTCCCCAAATTTCGTTCTTCTATGTTGAAGCGTTCGTTTCCAGTAACAGTTTGAATTTTGGCGTTTCACTCTGTTTTCTCCTATATTGAGAGATGTATGTGGAACTCTAAATCAAACACGGTTTGTGCTAGCTTCTTCAAACTTGACACGATAATGTAGTTTCAAGTTCTGTCTCTAGGTTTTGTTTCCTCTTGATGTAGCCCTAAGCAGTGACTGGCGAGATACACTGTCCTTGAAAGGGGTTGCCAAGCTTCCCAAAATTACGAATCTCCAGAAATCTCAGCAACTATTTTTTCACCCAAACTGGATGATACTTTCAGGTAATGATCAGTGCACTAAGCCCACTTGGTTCCCCAAATTTCGTTCTTCTATGTTGAAGCGTTCGTTTCCAGTAACAGTTTGAATGTTGGCGTTTCACTCTGTTTCCTCCAATATTGATAGGTGTACGTGGAACTCTAAATCAAACACGGTTTGTGCTAGCTTCTTCAAACTTGACACGATAATGTAGTTTCAAGTTCTGTCTCTAGGTTTTGTTTCCTCTTGATGTAGCCCTAAGCAGTGACTGGCGAGATACACTGTCCTTGAAAGGGGTTGCCAAGCTTCCCAAAATTACGAATCTCCAGAAATCTCAGCAACTATTTTTTCACCCAAACTGGATGATACTTTCAGGTAATGATCAGTACACTAAGCCCAGTTGGTTCCCCAAATTTCGTTCTTCTATGTTGAAGCGTTCATTTCCAGTAACAGTTTGAATTTTGGCGTTTCACTCTGTTTTCTCCTATATTGAGAGATGTATGAGGAACTCTAAATCAAACACGGTTTGTGCTAGCTTCTTGAAACTTGACACGATAATGTAGTTTCAAGTTCTGTCTCTAGGTTTTGTTTCCTCTTGATGTAGCCCTAAGCAGTGACTGGCGAGATACACTGTCCTTGAAAGGGGTTGCCAAGCTTCCCAAAATTACGAATCTCCAGAAATCTCAGCAACTATTTTTTCACCCAAACTGGATGATACTTTCAGGTAATGATCAGTACACTAAGCCCACTTGGTTCCCCAAATTTCGTTCTTCTATGTTGAAGCGTTCGTTTCCAGTAACAGTTTGAATGTTGGCGTTTCACTCTGTTTTCTCCTATATTGATAGATGTATGTGGAACTCTATATCAAACACGGTTTGTGCTAGCTTCTTGAAACTTGACACGATAATGTAGTTTCAAGTTCTGTCTCTAGGTTTGTTTCCTCTTGATGTAGCCCTAAGCAGTGACTGGCGAGATACACTGTCCTTGAAAGGGGTTGCCAAGCTTCCCAAAATTACGAATCTCCAGAAATCTCAGCAACTATTTTTTCACCCAAACTGGATGATACTTTCAGGTAATGATCAGTACACTAAGCCCAGTTGGTTCCCCAAATTTCGTTCTTCTATGTTGAAGCGTTCGTTTCCAGTAACAGTTTGAATTTTGGCGTTTCACTCTGTTTTCTCCTATATTGAGAGATGTATGTGGAACTCTAAATCAAACACGGTTTGTGCTAGCTTCTTCAAACTTGACACGATAATGTAGTTTCAAGTTCTGTCTCTAGGTTTTGTTTCCTCTTGATGTAGCCCTAAGCAGTGACTGGCGAGATACACTGTCCTTGAAAGGGGTTGCCAAGCTTCCCAAAATTACGAATCTCCAGAAATCTCAGCAACTATTTTTTCACCCAAACTGGATGATACTTTCAGGTAATGATCAGTGCACTAAGCCCACTTGGTTCCCCAAATTTCGTTCTTCTATGTTGAAGCGTTCGTTTCCAGTAACAGTTTGAATGTTGGCGTTTCACTCTGTTTCCTCCAATATTGATAGGTGTACGTGGAACTCTAAATCAAACACGGTTTGTGCTAGCTTCTTCAAACTTGACACGATAATGTAGTTTCAAGTTCTGTCTCTAGGTTTTGTTTCCTCTTGATGTAGCCCTAAGCAGTGACTGGCGAGATACACTGTCCTTGAAAGGGGTTGCCAAGCTTCCCAAAATTACGAATCTCCAGAAATCTCAGCAACTATTTTTTCACCCAAACTGGATGATACTTTCAGGTAATGATCAGTACACTAAGCCCAGTTGGTTCCCCAAATTTCGTTCTTCTATGTTGAAGCGTTCATTTCCAGTAACAGTTTGAATTTTGGCGTTTCACTCTGTTTTCTCCTATATTGAGAGATGTATGAGGAACTCTAAATCAAACACGGTTTGTGCTAGCTTCTTGAAACTTGACACGATAATGTAGTTTCAAGTTCTGTCTCTAGGTTTTGTTTCCTCTTGATGTAGCCCTAAGCAGTGACTGGCGAGATACACTGTCCTTGAAAGGGGTTGCCAAGCTTCCCAAAATTACGAATCTCCAGAAATCTCAGCAACTATTTTTTCACCCAAACTGGATGATACTTTCAGGTAATGATCAGTACACTAAGCCCACTTGGTTCCCCAAATTTCGTTCTTCTATGTTGAAGCGTTCGTTTCCAGTAACAGTTTGAATGTTGGCGTTTCACTCTGTTTCCTCCAATATTGATAGGTGTACGTGGAACTCTAAATCAAACACGGTTTGTGCTAGCTTCTTCAAACTTGACACGATAATGTAGTTTCAAGTTCTGTCTCTAGGTTTTGTTTCCTCTTGATGTAGCCCTAAGCAGTGACTGGCGAGATACACTGTCCTTGAAAGGGGTTGCCAAGCTTCCCAAAATTACGAATCTCCAGAAATCTCAGCAACTATTTTTTCACCCAAACTGGATGATACTTTCAGGTAATGATCAGTACACTAAGCCCACTTGGTTCCCCAAATTTCGTTCTTCTATGTTGAAGCGTTCGTTTCCAGTAACAGTTTGAATCTTGGCGTTTCACTCTGTTTCCTCCAATATTGATAGGTGTACGTGGAACTCTAAATCAAACACGGTTTGTGCTAGCTTCTTCAAACTTGACACGATAATGTAGTTTCAAGTTCTGTCTCTAGGTTTTGTTTCCTCTTGATGTAGCCCTAAGCAGTGACTGGCGAGATACACTGTCCTTGAAAGGGGTTGCCAAGCTACCCAAAATTACGAATCTCCAGAAATCTCAGCAACTATTTTTTCACCCAAACTGGATGATACTTTCAGGTAATGATCAGTACACTAAGCCCAGTTGGTTCCCCAAATTTCGTTCTTCTATGTTGAAGCGTTCGTTTCCAGTAACAGTTTGAATTTTGGCGTTTCACTCTGTTTTCTCCTATATTGATAGATGTATGTGGAACTCTAAATCAAACACGGTTTGTGCTAGCTTCTTGAAACTTGACACGATAATGTAGTTTCAAGTTCTATCTCGAGGTTTTGTTTCCTCTTGATGTAGCCCTAAGCAGTGACTGGCGAGATACACTGTCCTTGAAAGGGGTTGCCAAGCTTCCCAAAATTACGAATCTCCAGAAATCTCAGCAACTATTTTTTCACCCAAACTGGATGATACTTTCAGGTAATGATCAGTACACTAAGCCCACTTGGTTCCCCAAATTTCGTTCTTCTATGTTGAACCGTTCGTTTCCAGTAACAGTTTGAATTTTGGCGTTTCACTCTGTTTTCTCCTATATTGATAGATGTATGTGGAACTCTATATCAAACACGGTTTGTGCTAGCTTCTTGAAACTTGACACGATAATGTAGTTTCAAGTTCTGTCTCTAGGTTTGTTTCCTCTTGATGTAGCCCTAAGCAGTGACTGGCGAGATACACTGTCCTTGAAAGGGGTTGCCAAGCTTCCCAAAATTACGAATCTCCAGAAATCTCAGAAACTATTTTTTCACCCAAACTGGATGATACTTTCAGGTAATGATCAGTACACTAAGCCCACTTGGTTCCCCAAATTTCGTTCTTCTATGTTGAAGCGTTCGTTTCCAGTAACAGTTTGAATGTTGGCGTTTCACTCTGTTTTCTCCTATATTGATAGACGTATGTGGAACGCTAAATCAAACACGGTTTGTGCTAGCTTCTTGAAACTTGACACGATAATATAGTTTCAAGTTCTATCTCTAGGTTTTGTATCCTCTTGATGTAGCCCTAAGCAGTGACTGGCGAGATACACTGTCCTTGAAAGGGGTTGCCAAGCTTCCCAAAATTACGAATCTCCAGAAATCTCAGCAACTATTTTTTCACCCAAACTGGATGATACTTTCAGGTAATGATCAGTACACTAAGCCCACTTGGTTCCCCAAATTTCGTTCTTCTATGTTGAAGCGTTCGTTTCCAGTAACAGTTTGAATTTTGGCGTTTCACTCTGTTTCCTCCAATATTGATAGGTGTACGTGGAACTCTAAATCAAACACGGTTTGTGCTAGCTTCTTGAAACTTGACACGATAATGTAGTTTCAAGTTCTGTCTCTAGGTTTTGTTTCCTCTTGATGTAGCCCTAAGCAGTGACTGGCGAGATACACTGTCCTTGAAAGGGGTTGCCAAGCTACCCAAAATTACGAATCTCCAGAAATCTCAGCAACTATTTTTTCACCCAAACTGGATGATACTTTCAGGTAATGATCAGTACACTAAGCCCACTTGGTTCCCCAAATTTCGTTCTTCTATGTTGAAGCGTTCGTTTCCAGTAACAGTTTGAATTTTGGCGTTTCACTCTGTTTTCTCCTATATTGATAGATGTATGTGGAACTCTAAATCAAACACGGTTTGTGCTAGCTTCTTGAAACTTGACACGATAATGTAGTTTCAAGTTCTATCTCTAGGTTTTGTTTCCTCTTGATGTAGCCCTAAGCAGTGACTGGCGAGATACACTGTCCTTGAAAGGGGTTGCCAAGCTTCCCAAAATTACGAATCTCCAGAAATCTCAGCAACTATTTTTTCACCCAAACTGGATGATACTTTCAGGTAATGATCAGTACACTAAGCCCACTTGGTTCCCCAAATTTCGGTCTTCTATGTTGAAGCGTTCGTTTCCAGTAACAGTTTGAATGTTGGCGTTTCACTCTGTTTTCTCCTATATTGATAGATGTATGTGGAACTCTAAATCAAACACGGTTTGTGCTAGCTTTTTGAAACTTGACACGATAATGTAGTTTCAAGTTCTATCTCGAGGTTTTGTTTCCTCTTGATGTAGCCCTAAGCAGTGACTGGCGAGATACACTGTCCTTGAAAGGGGTTGCCAAGCTTCCCAAAATTACGAATCTCCAGAAATCTCAGAAACTATTTTTTCACCCAAACTGGATGATACTTTCAGGTAATGATCAGTACACTAAGCCCACTTGGTTCCCCAAATTTCGTTCTTCTATGTTGAACCGTTCGTTTCCAGTAACAGTTTGAATTTTGGCGTTTCACTCTGTTTTCTCCTATATTGATAGATGTATGTGGAACTCTATATCAAACACGGTTTGTGCTAGCTTCTTGAAACTTGACACGATAATGTAGTTTCAAGTTCTGTCTCTAGGTTTGTTTCCTCTTGATGTAGCCCTAAGCAGTGACTGGCGAGATACACTGTCCTTGAAAGGGGTTGCCAAGCTTCCCAAAATTACGAATCTCCAGAAATCTCAGCAACTATTTTTTCACCCAAACTGGATGATACTTTCAGGTAATGATCAGTACACTAAGCCCAGTTGGTTCCCCAAATTTCGTTCTTCTATGTTGAAGCGTTCGTTTCCAGTAACAGTTTGAATTTTGGCGTTTCACTCTGTTTTCTCCTATATTGAGAGATGTATGTGGAACTCTAAATCAAACACGGTTTGTGCTAGCTTCTTCAAACTTGACACGATAATGTAGTTTCAAGTTCTGTCTCTAGGTTTTGTTTCCTCTTGATGTAGCCCTAAGCAGTGACTGGCGAGATACACTGTCCTTGAAAGGGGTTGCCAAGCTTCCCAAAATTACGAATCTCCAGAAATCTCAGCAACTATTTTTTCACCCAAACTGGATGATACTTTCAGGTAATGATCAGTGCACTAAGCCCACTTGGTTCCCCAAATTTCGTTCTTCTATGTTGAAGCGTTCGTTTCCAGTAACAGTTTGAATGTTGGCGTTTCACTCTGTTTCCTCCAATATTGATAGGTGTACGTGGAACTCTAAATCAAACACGGTTTGTGCTAGCTTCTTCAAACTTGACACGATAATGTAGTTTCAAGTTCTGTCTCTAGGTTTTGTTTCCTCTTGATGTAGCCCTAAGCAGTGACTGGCAAGATACACTGTCCTTGAAAGGGGTTGCCAAGCTACCCAAAATTACGAATCTCCAGAAATCTCAGCAACTATTTTTTCACCCAAACTGGATGATACTTTCAGGTAATGATCAGTACACTAAGCCCACTTGGTTCCCCAAATTTCGTTCTTCTATGTTGAAGCGTTCGTTTCCAGTAACAGTTTGAATTTTGGCGTTTCACTCTGTTTTCTCCTATATTGATAGATGTATGTGGAACTCTAAATCAAACACGGTTTGTGCTAGCTTCTTGAAACTTGACACGATAATGTAGTTTCAAGTTCTATCTCTAGGTTTTGTTTCCTCTTGATGTAGCCCTAAGCAGTGACTGGCGAGATACACTGTCCTTGAAAGGGGTTGCCAAGCTTCCCAAAATTACGAATCTCCAGAAATCTCAGCAACTATTTTTTCACCCAAACTGGATGATACTTTCAGGTAATGATCAGTACACTAAGCCCACTTGGTTCCCCAAATTTCGTTCTTCTATGTTGAAGCGTTCGTTTCCAGTAACAGTTTGAATGTTGGCGTTTCACTCTGTATTCTCCTATATTGATAGATGTATGTGGAACTCTAAATCAAACACGGTTTGTGCTAGCTTTTTGAAACTTGACACGGTAATGTAGTTTCAAGTTCTATCTCGAGGTTTTGTTTCCTCTTGATGTAGCCCTAAGCAGTGACTGGCGAGATACACTGTCCTTGAAAGGGGTTGCCAAGATTCCCAAAATTACGAATCTCCAGAAATCTCAGCAACTATTTTTTCACCCAAACTGGATGATACTTTCAGGTAATGATCAGTACACTAAGCCCACTTGGTTCCCCAAATTTCGTTCTTCTATGTTGAACCGTTCGTTTCCAGTAACAATTTGAATTTTGGCGTTTCACTCTGTTTTCTCCTATATTGATAGATGTATGTGGAACTCTATATCAAACACGGTTTGTGCTAGCTTCTTGAAACTTGACACGATAATGTAGTTTCAAGTTCTGTCTCTAGGTTTGTTTCCTCTTGATGTAGCCCTAAGCAGTGACTGGTGAGATACACTGTCCTTGAAAGGGGTTGCCAAGCTTCCCAAAATTACGAATCTCCAGAAATCTCAGAAACTATTTTTTCACCCAAACTGGATGATACTTTCAGGTAATGATCAGTACACTAAGCCCACTTGGTTCCCCAAATTTCGTTCTTCTATGTTGAAGCGTTCGTTTCCAGTAACAGTTTGAATGTTGGCGTTTCACTCTGTTTTCTCCTATATTGATAGACGTATGTGGAACGCTAAATCAAACACGGTTTGTGCTAGCTTCTTGAAACTTGACACGATAATATAGTTTCAAGTTCTATCTCTAGGTTTTGTTTCCTCTTGATGTAGCCCTAAGCAGTGACTGGCGAGATACACTGTCCTTGAAAGGGGTTGCCAAGCTTCCCAAAATTACGAATCTCCAGAAATCTCAGCAACTATTTTTTCACCCAAACTGGATGATACTTTCAGGTAATGATCAGTACACTAAGCCCACTTGGTTCCCCAAATTTCGTTCTTCTATGTTGAAGCGTTCGTTTCCAGTAACAGTTTGAATTTTGGCGTTTCACTCTGTTTCCTCCAATATTGATAGGTGTACGTGGAACTCTAAATCAAACACGGTTTGTGCTAGCTTCTTCAAACTTGACACGATAATGTAGTTTCAAGTTCTGTCTCTAGGTTTTGTTTCCTCTTGATGTAGCCCTAAGCAGTGACTGGCGAGATACACTGTCCTTGAAAGGGGTTGCCAAGCTTCCCAAAATTACGAATCTCCAGAAATCTCAGCAACTATTTTTTCACCCAAACTGGATGATACATTCAGGTAATGATCAGTACACTAAGCCCACTTGGTTCCCCAAATTTCGTTCTTCTATGTTGAACCGTTCGTTTCCAGTAACAGTTTGAATGTTGGCGTTTCACTCTGTTTTCTCCTATATTGATAGATGTATGTGGAACTCTAAATCAAACACGGTTTGTGCTAGCTTCTTGAAACTTGACACGATAATGTAGTTTCAAGTTCTATCTCTAGGTTTTGTTTCCTCTTGATGTAGCCCTAAGCAGTGACTGGCGAGATACACTGTCCTTGAAAGGGGTTGCCAAGCTTCCCAAAATTACGAATCTCCAGAAATCTCAGCAACTATTTTTTCACCCAAACTGGATGATACTTTCAGGTAATGATCAGTACACTAAGCCCACTTGGTTCCCCAAATTTCGTTCTTCTATGTTGAAGCGTTCGTTTCCAGTAACAGTTTGAATGTTGGCGTTTCACTCTGTTTTCTCCTATATTGATAGATGTATGTTGAACTCTAAATCAAACACGGTTTGTGCTAGCTTTTTGAAACTTGACACGATAATGTAGTTTCAAGTTCTATCTCGAGGTTTTGTTTCCTCTTGATGTAGCCCTAAGCAGTGACTGGCGAGATACACTGTCCTTGAAAGGGGTTGCCAAGCTTCCCAAAATTACGAATCTCCAGAAATCTCAGCAACTATTTTTTCACCCAAACTGGATGATACTTTCAGGTAATGATCAGAACACTAAGCCCACTTGGTTCCCCAAATTTCGTTCTTCTATGTTGAAGCGTTCGTTTCCAGTAACAGTTTGAATGTTGGCGTTTCACTCTGTTTCCTCCAATATTGATAGGTGTACGTGGAACTCTAAATCAAACACGGTTTGTGCTAGCTTCTTCAAACTTGACACGATAATGTAGTTTCAAGTTCTGTCTCTAGGTTTTGTTTCCTCTTGATGTAGCCCTAAGCAGTGACTGGCGAGATACACTGTCCTTGAAAGGGGTTGCCAAGCTTCCCAAAATTACGAATCTCCAGAAATCTCAGCAACTATTTTTTCACCCAAACTGGATGATACTTTCAGGTAATGATCAGTACACTAAGCCCACTTGGTTCCCCAAATTTCGTTCTTCTATGTTGAAGCGTTCGTTTCCAGTAACAGTTTGAATGTTGGCGTTTCACTCTGTTTCCTCCAATATTGATAGGTGTACGTGGAACTCTAAATAAAACACGGTTTCTGCTAGCTTCTTCAAACTTGACACGATAATGTAGTTTCAAGTTCTGTCTCTAGGTTTTGTTTCCTCTTGATGTAGCCCTAAGCAGTGACTGGCGAGATACACTGTCCTTGAAAGGGGTTGCCAAGCTTCCCAAAATTACGAATCTCCAGAAATCTCAGCAACTATTTTTTCACCCAAACTGGATGATACTTTCAGGTAATGATCAGTACACTAAGCCCACTTGGTTCCCCAAATTTCGTTCTTCTATGTTGAAGCGTTCGTTTCCAGTAACAGTTTGAATGTTGGCGTTTCACTCTGTTTCCTCCAATATTGATAGGTGTACGTGGAACTCTAAATCAAACACGGTTTGTGCTAACTTCTTCAAACTTGACACGATAATGTAGTTTCAAGTTCTGTCTCTAGGTTTTGTTTCCTCTTGATGTAGCCCTAAGCAGTGACTGGTGAGATACACTGTCCTTGAAAGGGGTTGCCAAGCTTCCCAAAATTACGAATCTCCAGAAATCTCAGCAACTATTTTTTCACCCAAACTGGATGATACTTTCAGGTAATGATCAGTACACTAAGCCCACTTGGTTCCCCAAATTTCGTTCTTCTATGTTGAAGCGTTCGTTTCCAGTAACAGTTTGAATTTTGGCGTTTCACTCTGTTTTCTCCTATATTGATAGATGTATGTGGAACACTAAATCAAACACGGTTTGTGCTAGCTTCTTGAAACTTGACACGATAATGTAGTTTCAAGTTCTATCTCTAGGTTTTGTTTCCTCTTGATGTAGCCCTAAGCAGTGACTGGCGAGATACACTGTCCTTGAAAGGGGTTGCCAAGCTTCCCAAAATTACGAATCTCCAGAAATCTCAGCAACTATTTTTTCACCCAAACTGGATGATACTTTCAGGTAATGATCAGTACACTAAGCCCACTTGGTTCCCCAAATTTCGTTCTTCTATGTTGAACCGTTCGTTTCCAGTAACAGTTTGAATTTTGGCGTTTCACTCTGTTTTCTTCTATATTGATAGATGTATGTGGAACTCTATATCAAACACGGTTTGTGCTAGCTTCTTGAAACTTGACACGATAATGTAGTTTCAAGTTCTGTCTCTAGGTTTGTTTCCTCTTGATGTAGCCCTAAGCAGTGACTGGCGAGATACACTGTCCTTGAAAGGGGTTGCCAAGCTTCCCAAAATTACGAATCTCCAGAAATCTCAGAAACTATTTTTTCACCAAAACTGGATGATACTTTCAGGTAATGATCAGTACACTAAGCCCACTTGGTTCCCCAAATTTCGTTCTTCTATGTTGAAGCGTTCGTTTCCAGTAACAGTTTGAATCTTGGCGTTTCACTCTGTTTCCTCCAATATTGATAGGTGTACGTGGAACTCTAAATCAAACACGGTTTGTGCTAGCTTCTTCAAACTTGACACGATAATGTAGTTTCAAGTTCTGTCTCTAGGTTTTGTTTCCTCTTGATGTAGCCCTAAGCAGTGACTGGCGAGATACACTGTCCTTGAAAGGGGTTGCCAAGCTACCCAAAATTACGAATCTCCAGAAATCTCAGCAACTATTTTTTCACCCAAACTGGATGATACTTTCAGGTAATGATCAGTACACTAAGCCCAGTTGGTTCCCCAAATTTCGTTCTTCTATGTTGAAGCGTTCGTTTCCAGTAACAGTTTGAATTTTGGCGTTTCACTCTGTTTTCTCCTATATTGATAGATGTATGTGGAACTCTAAATCAAACACGGTTTGTGCTAGCTTCTTGAAACTTGACACGATAATGTAGTTTCAAGTTCTATCTCGAGGTTTTGTTTCCTCTTGATGTAGCCCTAAGCAGTGACTGGCGAGATACACTGTCCTTGAAAGGGGTTGCCAAGCTTCCCAAAATTACGAATCTCCAGAAATCTCAGCAACTATTTTTTCACCCAAACTGGATGATACTTTCAGGTAATGATCAGTACACTAAGCCCACTTGGTTCCCCAAATTTCGTTCTTCTATGTTGAAGCGTTCGTTTCCAGTAACAGTTTGAGTGTTGGCGTTTCACTCTGTTTTCTCCTATATTGATAGATGTATGTGGAACTCTAAATCAAACACGGTTTGTGCTAGCTTTTTGAAACTTGACACGATAATGTAGTTTCAAGTTCTATCTCGAGGTTTTGTTTCCTCTTGATGTAGCCCTAAGCAGTGACTGGCGAGATACACTGTCCTTGAAAGGGGTTGCCAAGCTTCCCAAAATTACGAATCTCCAGAAATCTCAGCAACTATTTTTTCACCCAAACTGGATGATACTTTCAGGTAATGATCAGTACACTAAGCCCACTTGGTTCCCCAAATTTCGTTCTTCTATGTTGAACCGTTCGTTTCCAGTAACAGTTTGAATTTTGGCGTTTCACTCTGTTTTCTCCTATATTGATAGATGTATGTGGAACTCTATATCAAACACGGTTTGTGCTAGCTTCTTGAAACTTGACACGATAATGTAGTTTCAAGTTCTGTCTCTAGGTTTGTTTCCTCTTGATGTAGCCCTAAGCAGTGACTGGCGAGATACACTGTCCTTGAAAGGGGTTGCCAAGCTTCCCAAAATTACGAATCTCCAGAAATCTCAGCAACTATTTTTTCACCCAAACTGGATGATACTTTCAGGTAATGATCAGTACACTAAGCCCACTTGGTTCCCCAAATTTCGTTCTTCTATGTTGAAGCGTTCGTTTCCAGTAACAGTTTGAATGTTGGCGTTTCACTCTGTTCCTCCAATATTGATAGGTGTACGTGGAACTCTAAATCAAACACGGTTTGTGCTAGCTTCTTCAAACTTGACACGATAATGTAGTTTCAAGTTCTGTCTCTAGGTTTTGTTTCCTCTTGATGTAGCCCTAAGCAGTGACTGGCGAGATACACTGTCCTTGAAAGGGGTTGCCAAGCTACCCAAAATTACGAATCTCCAGAAATCTCAGCAACTATTTTTTGACCCAAACTGGATGATACTTTCAGGTAATGATCAGTACACTAAGCCCACTTGGTTCCCCAAATTTCGTTCTTCTATGTTGAAGCGTTCGTTTCCAGTAACAGTTTGAATTTTGGCGTTTCACTCTGTTTTCTCCTATATTGATAGATGTATGTGGAACTCTAAATCAAACACGGTTTGTGCTAGCTTCTTGAAACTTGACACGATAATGTAGTTTCAAGTTCTATCTCTAGGTTTTGTTTCCTCTTGATGTAGCCCTAAGCAGTGACTGGCGAGATACACTGTCCTTGAAAGGGGTTGCCAAGCTTCCCAAAATTACGAATCTCCAGAAATCTCAGCAACTATTTTTTCACCCAAACTGGATGATACTTTCAGGTAATGATCAGTACACTAAGCCCAGTTGGTTCCCCAAATTTCGTTCCTCTATGTTGAAGCGTTCGTTTCCAGTAACAGTTTGAATGTTGGCGTTTCACTCTGTTTCCTCCAATATTGATAGGTGTACGTGGAACTCTAAATCAAACACGGTTTGTGCTAGCTTCTTCAAACTTGACACGATAATGTAGTTTCAAGTTCTGTCTCTAGGTTTTGTTTCCTCTTGATGTAGCCCTAAGCAGTGACTGGCGAGATACACTGTCCTTGAAAGGGGTTGCCAAGCTTCCCAAAATTACGAATCTCCAGAAATCTCAGCAACTATTTTTTCACCCAAACTGGATGATACTTTCAGGTAATGATCAGTACACTAAGCCCACTTGGTTCCCCAAATTTCGTTCTTCTATGTTGAAGCGTTCGTTTCCAGTAACAGTTTGAATGTTGGCGTTTCACTCTGTTTCCTCCAATATTGATAGGTGTACGTGGAACTCTAAATCAAACACGGTTTGTGCTAGCTTCTTCAAACTTGACACGATAATGTAGTTTCAAGTTCTGTCTCTAGGTTTTGTTTCCTCTTGATGTAGCCCTAAGCAGTGACTGGCGAGATACACTGTCCTTGAAAGGGGTTGCCAAGATTCCCAAAATTACGAATCTCCAGAAATCTCAGCAACTATTTTTTCACCCAAACTGGATGATACTTTCAGGTAATGATCAGTACACTAAGCCCACTTGGTTCCCCAAATTTCGTTCTTCTATGTTGAAGCGTTCGTTTCCAGTAACAGTTTGAATCTTGGCGTTTCACTCTGTTTCCTCCAATATTGATAGGTGTACGTGGAACTCTAAATCAAACACGGTTTGTGCTAGCTTCTTCAAACTTGACACGATAATGTAGTTTCAAGTTCTGTCTCTAGGTTTTGTTTCCTCTTGATGTAGCCCTAAGCAGTGACTGGCGAGATACACTGTCCTTGAAAGGGGTTGCCAAGCTACCCAAAATTACGAATCTCCAGAAATCTCAGCAACTATTTTTTCACCCAAACTGGATGATACTTTCAGGTAATGATCAGTACACTAAGCCCAGTTGGTTCCCCAAATTTCGTTCTTCTATGTTGAAGCGTTCGTTTCCAGTAACAGTTTGAATTTTGGCGTTTCACTCTGTTTTCTCCTATATTGATAGATGTATGTGGAACTCTAAATCAAACACGGTTTGTGCTAGCTTCTTGAAACTTGACACGATAATGTAGTTTCAAGTTCTATCTCTAGGTTTTGTTTCCTCTTGATGTAGCCCTAAGCAGTGACTGGCGAGATACACTGTCCTTGAAAGGGGTTGCCAATCTTCCCAAAATTACGAATCTCCAGAAATCTCAGCAACTATTTTTTCACCCAAACTGGATGATACTTTCAGGTAATGATCAGTACACTAAGCCCACTTGGTTCCCCAAATTTCGTTCTTCTATGTTGAAGCGTTCGTTTCCAGTAACAGTTTGAATGTTGGCGTTTCACTCTGTTTTCTCCTATATTGATAGATGTATGTGGAACTCTAAATCAAACACGGTTTGTGCTAGCTTTTTGAAACTTGACACGATAATGTAGTTTCAAGTTCTATCTCGAGGTTTTGTTTCCTCTTGATGTAGCCCTAAGCAGTGACTGGCGAGATACACTGTCCTTGAAAGGGGTTGCCAAGCTTCCCAAAATTACGAATCTCCAGAAATCTCAGCAACTATTTTTTCACCCAAACTGGATGATACTTTCAGGTAATGATCAGAACACTAAGCCCACTTGGTTCCCCAAATTTCGTTCTTCTATGTTGAACCGTTCGTTTCCAGTAACAGTTTGAATTTTGGCGTTTCACTCTGTTTTCTCCTATATTGATAGATGTATGTGGAACTCTATATCAAACACGGTTTGTGCTAGCTTCTTGAAACTTGACACGATAATGTAGTTTCAAGTTCTGTCTCTAGGTTTGTTTCCTCTTGGTGTAGCCCTAAGCAGTGACTGGCGAGATACACTGTCCTTGAAAGGGGTTGCCAAGCTTCCCAAAATTACGAATCTCCAGAAATCTCAGAAACTATTTTTTCACCCAAACTGGATGATACTTTCAGGTAATGATCAGTACACTAAGCCCACTTGGTTCCCCAAATTTCGTTCTTCTATGTTGAAGCGTCGTTTCCAGTAACAGTTTGAATGTTGGCGTTTCACTCTGTTTTCTCCTATATTGATAGACGTATGTGGAACGCTAAATCAAACACGGTTTGTGCTAGCTTCTTGAAACTTGACACGATAATATAGTTTCAAGTTCTATCTCTAGGTTTTGTTTCCTCTTGATGTAGCCCTAAGCAGTGACTGGCGAGATACACTGTCCTTGAAAGGGGTTGCCAAGCTTCCCAAAATTACGAATCTCCAGAAATCTCAGCAACTATTTTTTCACCCAAACTGGATGATACTTTCAGGTAATGATCAGTACACTAAGCCCACTTGGTTCCCCAAATTTCGTTCTTCTATGTTGAAGCGTTCGTTTCCAGTAACAGTTTGAATGTTGGCGTTTCACTCTGTTTCCTCCAATATTGATAGGTGTACGTGGAACTCTAAATCAAACACGGTTTGTGCTAGCTTCTTCAAACTTGACACGATAATGTAGTTTCAAGTTCTGTCTCTAGGTTTTGTTTCCTCTTGATGTAGCCCTAAGCAGTGACTGGCGAGATACACTGTCCTTGAAAGGGGTTGCCAAGCTTCCCAAAATTACGAATCTCCAGAAATCTCAGCAACTATTTTTTCACCCAAACTGGATGATACTTTCAGGTAATGATCAGTACACTAAGCCCACTTGGTTCCCCAAATTTCGTTCTTCTATGTTGAAGCGTTCGTTTCCAGTAACAGTTTGAATGTTGGCGTTTCACTCTGTTTCCTCCAATATTGATAGGTGTACGTGGAACTCTAAATCAAACACGGTTTGTGCTAGCTTCTTCAAACTTGACACGATAATGTAGTTTCAAGTTCTGTCTCTAGGTTTTGTTTCCTCTTGATGTAGCCCTAAGCAGTGACTGGCGAGATACACTGTCCTTGAAAGGGGTTGCCAAGCTTCCCAAAATTACGAATCTCCAGAAATCTCAGCAACTATTTTTTCACCCAAACTGGATGATACTTTCAGGTAATGATCAGTACACTAAGCCCACTTGGTTCCCCAAATTTCGTTCTTCTATGTTGAAGCGTTCGTTTCCAGTAACAGTTTGAATCTTGGCGTTTCACTCTGTTTTCTCCTATATTGATAGATGTATGTGGAACTCTAAATCAAACACGGTTTGTGCTAGCTTTTTGAAACTTGACACGATAATGTAGTTTCAAGTTCTATCTCGAGGTTTTGTTTCCTCTTGATGTAGCCCTAAGCAGTGACTGGCGAGATACACTGTCCTTGAAAGGGGTTGCCAAGCTTCCCAAAATTACGAATCTCCAGAAATCTCAGCAACTATTTTTTCACCCAAACTGGATGATACTTTCAGGTAATGATCAGTACACTAAGCCCACTTGGTTCCCCAAATTTCGTTCTTCATTGTTGAACCGTTCGTTTCCAGTAACAGTTTGAAATTTGGCGTTTCACTCTGTTTTCTCCTATATTGATAGATGTATGTGGAACTCTATATCAAACACGGTTTGTGCTAGCTTCTTGAAACTTGACACGATAATGTAGTTTCAAGTTCTGTCTCTAGGTTTGTTTCCTCTTGATGTAGCCCTAAGCAGTGACTGGCGAGATACACTGTCCTTGAAAGGGGTTGCCAAGCTTCCCAAAATTACGAATCTCCAGAAATCTCAGAAACTATTTTTTCACCCAAACTGGATGATACTTTCAGGTAATGATCAGTACACTAAGCCCACTTGGTTCCCCAAATTTCGTTCTTCTATGTTGAAGCGTTCGTTTCCAGTAACAGTTTGAATCTTGGCGTTTCACTCTGTTTCCTCCAATATTGATAGGTGTACGTGGAACTCTAAATCAAACACGGTTTGTGCTAGCTTCTTGAAACTTGACACGATAATGTAGTTTCAAGTTCTGTCTCTAGGTTTTGTTTCCTCTTGATGTAGCCCTAAGCAGTGACTGGCGAGATACACTGTCCTTGAAAGGGGTTGCCAAGCTACCCAAAATTACGAATCTCCAGAAATCTCAGCAACTATTTTTTCACCCAAACTGGATGATACTTTCAGGTAATGATCAGTACACTAAGCCCACTTGGTTCCCCAAATTTCGTTCTTCTATGTTGAAGCGTTCGTTTCCAGTAACAGTTTGAATTTTGGCGTTTCACTCTGTTTTCTCCTATATTGATAGATGTATGTGGAACTCTAAATCAAACACGGTTTGTGCTAGCTTCTTGAAACTTGACACGATAATGTAGTTTCAAGTTCTATCTCTAGGTTTTGTTTCCTCTTGATGTAGCCCTAAGCAGTGACTGGCGAGATACACTGTCCTTGAAAGGGGTTGCCAAGCTTCCCAAAATTACGAATCTCCAGAAATCTCAGCAACTATTTTTTCACCCAAACTGGATGATACTTTCAGGTAATGATCAGTACACTAAGCCCACTTGGTTCCCCAAATTTCGTTCTTCTATGTTGAAGCGTTCGTTTCCAGTAACAGTTTGAATGTTGGCGTTTCACTCTGTTTTCTCCTATATTGATAGATGTATGTGGAACTCTAAATCAAACACGGTTTGTGCTAGCTTTTTGAAACTTGACACGATAATGTAGTTTCAAGTTCTATCTCGAGGTTTTGTTTCCTCTTGATGTAGCCCTAAGCAGTGACTGGCGAGATACACTGTCCTTGAAAGGGGTTGCCAAGCTTCCCAAAATTACGAATCTCCAGAAATCTCAGCAACTATTTTTTCACCCAAACTGGATGATACTTTCAGGTAATGATCAGTACACTAAGCCCACTTGGTTCCCCAAATTTCGTTCTTCTATGTTGAACCGTTCGTTTCCAGTAACAGTTTGAATTTTGGCGTTTCACTCTGTTTTCTCCTATATTGATAGACGTATGTGGAACTCTATATCAAACACGGTTTGTGCTAGCTTCTTGAAACTTGACACGATAATGTAGTTTCAAGTTCTGTCTCTAGGTTTGTTTCCTCTTGATGTAGCCCTAAGCAGTGACTGGCGAGATACACTGTCCTTGAAAGGGGTTGCCAAGCTTCCCAAAATTACGAATCTCCAGAAATCTCAGCAACTATTTTTTCACCCAAACTGGATGATACTTTCAGGTAATGATCAGTACACTAAGCCCACTTGGTTCCCCAAATTTCGTTCTTCTATGTTGAAGCGTTCGTTTCCAGTAACAGTTTGAATTTTGGCGTTTCACTCTGTTTCCTCCAATATTGATAGGTGTACGTGGAACTCTAAATCAAACACGGTTTGTGCTAGCTTCTTCAAACTTGACACGATAATGTAGTTTCAAGTTCTGTCTCTAGGTTTTGTTTCCTCTTGATGTAGCCCTAAGCAGTGACTGGCGAGATACACTGTCCTTGAAAGGGGTTGCCAAGCTACCCAAAATTACGAATCTCCAGAAATCTCAGCAACTATTTTTTCACCCAAACTGGATGATACTTTCAGGTAATGATCAGTACACTAAGCCCACTTGGTTCCCCAAATTTCGTTCTTCTATGTTGAAGCGTTCGTTTCCAGTAACAGTTTGAATTTTGGCGTTTCACTCTGTTTTCTCCTATATTGATAGATGTATGTGGAACTCTAAATCAAACACGGTTTGTGCTAGCTTCTTGAAACTTGACACGATAATGTAGTTTCAAGTTCTATCTCGAGGTTTTGTTTCCTCTTGATGTAGCCCTAAGCAGTGACTGGCGAGATACACTGTCCTTGAAAGGGGTTGCCAAGCTTCCCAAAATTACGAATCTCCAGAAATCTCAGCAACTATTTTTTCACCCAAACTGGATGATACTTTCAGGTAATGATCAGTACACTAAGCCCACTTGGTTCCCCAAATTTCGTTCTTCTATGTTGAAGCGTTCGTTTCCAGTAACAGTTTGAATTTTGGCGTTTCACTCTGTTTTCTCCTATATTGAGAGATGTATGTGGAACTCTAAATCAAACATGGTTTGTGCTAGCTTCTTGAAACTTGACACGATAATGTAGTTTCAAGTTCTGTCTCTAGGTTTTGTTTCCTCTTGATGTAGCCCTAAGCAGTGACTGGCGAGATACACTGTCCTTGAAAGGGGTTGCCAAGCTTCCCAAAATTACGAATCTCCAGAAATCTCAGCAACTATTTTTTCACCCAAACTGGATGATACTTTCAGGTAATGATCAGTACACTAAGCCCACTTGGTTCCCCAAATTTCGTTCTTCTATGTTGAAGCGTTCGTTTCCAGTAACAGTTTGAATGTTGGCGTTTCACTCTGTTTCCTCCAATATTGATGGTGTACGTGGAACTCTAAATCAAACACGGTTTGTGCTAGCTTCTTCAAACTTGACACGATAATGTAGTTTCAAGTTCTGTCTCTAGGTTTTGTTTCCTCTTGATGTAGCCCTAAGCAGTGACTGGCGAGATACACTGTCCTTGAAAGGGGTTGCCAAGCTTCCCAAAATTACGAATCTCCAGAAATCTCAGCAACTATTTTTTCACCCAAACTGGATGATACTTTCAGGTAATGATCAGTACACTAAGCCCACTTGGTTCCCCAAATTTCGTTCTTCTATGTTGAAGCGTTCGTTTCCAGTAACAGTTTGAATGTTGGCGTTTCACTCTGTTTCCTCCAATATTGATAGGTGTACGTGGAACTCTAAATCAAACACGGTTTGTGCTAGCTTCTTCAAACTTGACACGATAATGTGGTTTCAAGTTCTGTCTCTAGGTTTTGTTTCCTCTTGATGTAGCCCTAAGCAGTGACTGGCGAGATACACTGTCCTTGAAAGGGGTTGCCAAGCTTCCCAAAATTACGAATCTCCAGAAATCTCAGCAACTATTTTTTCACCCAAACTGGATGATACTTTCAGGTAATGATCAGTACACTAAGCCCACTTGGTTCCCCAAATTTCGTTCTTCTATGTTGAAGCGTTCGTTTCCAGTAACAGTTTGAATCTTGGCGTTTCACTCTGTTTCCTCCAATATTGATAGGTGTACGTGGAACTCTAAATCAAACACGGTTTGTGCTAGCTTCTTCAAACTTGACACGATAATGTAGTTTCAAGTTCTGTCTCTAGGTTTTGTTTCCTCTTGATGTAGCCCTAAGCAGTGACTGGCGAGATACACTGTCCTTGAAAGGGGTTGCCAAGCTACCCAAAATTACGAATCTCCAGAAATCTCAGCAACTATTTTTTCACCCAAACTGGATGATACTTTCAGGTAATGATCAGTACACTAAGCCCACTTGGTTCCCCAAATTTCGTTCTTCTATGTTGAAGCGTTCGTTTCCAGTAACAGTTTGAATTTTGGCGTTTCACTCTGTTTTCTCCTATATTGATAGATGTATGTGGAACTCTAAATCAAACACGGTTTGTGCTAGCTTCTTGAAACTTGACACGATAATGTAGTTTCAAGTTCTATCTCTAGGTTTTGTTTCCTCTTGATGTAGCCCTAAGCAGTGACTGGCGAGATACACTGTCCTTGAAAGGGGTTGCCAAGCTTCCCAAAATTACGAATCTCCAGAAATCTCAGCAACTATTTTTTCACCCAAACTGGATGATACTTTCAGGTAATGATCAGTACACTAAGCCCACTTGGTTCCCCAAATTTCGTTCTTCTATGTTGAAGCGTTCGTTTCCAGTAACAGTTTGAATGTTGGCGTTTCACTCTGTTTTCTCCTATATTGATAGATGTATGTGGAACTCTAAATCAAACACGGTTTGTGCTAGCTTTTTGAAACTTGACACGATAATGTAGTTTCATGTTCTATCTCGAGGTTTTGTTTCCTCTTGATGTAGCCCTAAGCAGTGACTGGCGAGATACACTGTCCTTGAAAGGGGTTGCCAAGCTTCCCAAAATTACGAATCTCCAGAAATCTCAGCAACTATTTTTTCACCCAAACTGGATGATACTTTCAGGTAATGATCAGTACACTAAGCCCACTTGGTTCCCCAAATTTCGTTCTTCTATGTTGAACCGTTCGTTTCCAGTAACAGTTTGAATTTTGGCGTTTCACTCTGTTTTCTCCTATATTGATAGATGTATGTGGAACTCTATATCAAACACGGTTTGTGCTAGCTTCTTGAAACTTGACACGATAATGTAGTTTCAAGTTCTGTCTCTAGGTTTGTTTCCTCTTGATGTAGCCCTAAGCAGTGACTGGCGAGATACACTGTCCTTGAAAGGGGTTGCCAAGCTTCCCAAAATTACGAATCTCCAGAAATCTCAGAAACAATTTTTTCACCCAAACTGGATGATACTTTCAGGTAATGATCAGTACACTAAGCCCACTTGGTTCCCCAAATTTCGTTCTTCTATGTTGAAGCGTTCGTTTCCAGTAACAGTTTGAATGTTGGCGTTTCACTCTGTTTTCTCCTATATTGATAGACGTATGTGGAACGCTAAATCAAACACGGTTTGTGCTAGCTTCTTGAAACTTGACACGATAATACAGTTTCAAGTTCTATCTCTAGGTTTTGTTTCCTCTTGATGTAGCCCTAAGCAGTGACTGGCGAGATACACTGTCCTTGAAAGGGGTTGCCAAGCTTCCCAAAATTACGAATCTCCAGAAATCTCAGCAACTATTTTTTCACCCAAACTGGATGATACTTTCAGGTAATGATCAGTACACTAAGCCCACTTGGTTCCCCAAATTTCGTTCTTCTATGTTGAAGCGTTCGTTTCCAGTAACAGTTTGAATGTTGGCGTTTCACTCTGTTTCCTCCAATATTGATAGGTGTACGTGGAACTCTAAATCAAACACGGTTTGTGCTAGCTTCTTCAAACTTGACACGATAATGTAGTTTCAAGTTCTGTCTCTAGGTTTTGTTTCCTCTTGATGTAGCCCTAAGCAGTGACTGGCGAGATACACTGTCCTTGAAAGGGGTTGCCAAGCTTCCCAAAATTACGAATCTCCAGAAATCTCAGCAACTATTTTTTCACCCAAACTGGATGATACTTTCAGGTAATGATCAGTACACTAAGCCCACTTGGTTCCCCAAATTTCGTTCTTCTATGTTGAAGCGTTCGTTTCCAGTAACAGTTTGAATCTTGGCGTTTCACTCTGTTTCCTCCAATATTGATAGGTGTACGTGGAACTCTAAATCAAACACGGTTTGTGCTAGCTTCTTCAAACTTGACACGATAATGTAGTTTCAAGTTCTGTCTCTAGGTTTTGTTTCCTCTTGATGTAGCCCTAAGCAGTGACTGGCGAGATACACTGTCCTTGAAAGGGGTTGCCAAGCTACCCAAAATTACGAATCTCCAGAAATCTCAGCAACTATTTTTTCACCCAAACTGGATGATACTTTCAGGTAATGATCAGTACACTAAGCCCAGTTGGTTCCCCAAATTTCGTTCTTCTATGTTGAAGCGTTCGTTTCCAGTAACAGTTTGAATTTTGGCGTTTCATTCTGTTTTCTCCAATATTGATAGGTGTATGTGGAACTCTAAATCAAACACGGTTTGTGCTAGCTTTTTGAAACTTGACACGATAATGTAGTTTCAAGTTCTATCTCTAGGTTTTGTTTCCTCTTGATGTAGCCCTAAGCAGTGACTGGCGAGATACACTGTCCTTGAAAGGGGTTGCCAAGCTTCCCAAAATTACGAATCTCCAGAAATCTCAGCAACTATTTTTTCACCCAAACTGGATGATACTTTCAGGTAATGATCAGTACACTAAGCCCACTTGGTTCCCCAAATTTCGTTCTTCTATGTTGAAGCGTTCGTTTCCAGTAACAGTTTGAATGTTGGCGTTTCACTCTGTTTTCTCCTATATTGATAGATGTATGTGGAACTCTAAATCAAACACGGTTTGTGCTAGCTTTTTGAAACTTGACACGATAATGTAGTTTCATGTTCTATCTCGAGGTTTTGTTTCCTCTTGATGTAGCCCTAAGCAGTGACTGGCGAGATACACTGTCCTTGAAAGGGGTTGCCAAGCTTCCCAAAATTACGAATCTCCAGAAATCTCAGCAACTATTTTTTCACCCAAACTGGATGATACTTTCAGGTAATGATCAGTACACTAAGCCCACTTGGTTCCCCAAATTTCGTTCTTCTATGTTGAACCGTTCGTTTCCAGTAACAGTTTGAATTTTGGCGTTTCACTCTGTTTTCTCCTATATTGATAGATGTATGTGGAACTCTATATCAAACACGGTTTGTGCTAGCTTCTTGAAACTTGACACGATAATGTAGTTTCAAGTTCTGTCTCTAGGTTTGTTTCCTCTTGATGTAGCCCTAAGCAGTGACTGGCGAGATACACTGTCCTTGAAAGGGGTTGCCAAGCTTCCCAAAATTACGAATCTCCAGAAATCTCAGAAACAATTTTTTCACCCAAACTGGATGATACTTTCAGGTAATGATCAGTACACTAAGCCCACTTGGTTCCCCAAATTTCGTTCTTCTATGTTGAAGCGTTCGTTTCCAGTAACAGTTTGAATGTTGGCGTTTCACTCTGTTTTCTCCTATATTGATAGACGTATGTGGAACGCTAAATCAAACACGGTTTGTGCTAGCTTCTTGAAACTTGACACGATAATATAGTTTCAAGTTCTATCTCTAGGTTTTGTTTCCTCTTGATGTAGCCCTAAGCAGTGACTGGCGAGATACACTGTCCTTGAAAGTGGTTGCCAAGCTTCCCAAAATTACGAATCTCCAGAAATCTCAGCAACTATTTTTTCACCCAAACTGGATGATACTTTCAGGTAATGATCAGTACACTAAGCCCACTTGGTTCCCCAAATTTCGTTCTTCTATGTTGAAGCGTTCGTTTCCAGTAACAGTTTGAATGTTGGCGTTTCACTCTGTTTCCTCCAATATTGATAGGTGTACGTGGAACTCTAAATCAAACACGGTTTGTGCTAGCTTCTTCAAACTTGACACGATAATGTAGTTTCAAGTTCTGTCTCTAGGTTTTGTTTCCTCTTGATGTAGCCCTAAGCAGTGACTGGCGAGATACACTGTCCTTGAAAGGGGTTGCCAAGCTTCCCAAAATTACGAATCTCCAGAAATCTCAGCAACTATTTTTTCACCCAAACTGGATGATACTTTCAGGTAATGATCAGTACACTAAGCCCACTTGGTTCCCCAAATTTCGTTCTTCTATGTTGAAGCGTTCGTTTCCAGTAACAGTTTGAATCTTGGCGTTTCACTCTGTTTCCTCCAATATTGATAGGTGTACGTGGAACTCTAAATCAAACACGGTTTGTGCTAGCTTCTTCAAACTTGACACGATAATGTAGTTTCAAGTTCTGTCTCTAGGTTTTGTTTCCTCTTGATGTAGCCCTAAGCAGTGACTGGCGAGATACACTGTCCTTGAAAGGGGTTGCCAAGCTACCCAAAATTACGAATCTCCAGAAATCTCAGCAACTATTTTTTCACCCAAACTGGATGATACTTTCAGGTAATGATCAGTACACTAAGCCCAGTTGGTTCCCCAAATTTCGTTCTTCTATGTTGAAGCGTTCGTTTCCAGTAACAGTTTGAATTTTGGCGTTTCACTCTGTTTTCTCCTATATTGATAGATGTATGTGGAACTCTAAATCAAACACGGTTTGTGCTAGCTTCTTGAAACTTGACACGATAATGTAGTTTCAAGTTCTATCTCTAGGTTTTGTTTCCTCTTGATGTAGCCCTAAGCAGTGACTGGCGAGATACACTGTCCTTGAAAGGGGTTGCCAAGCTTCCCAAAATTACGAATCTCCAGAAATCTCAGCAACTATTTTTTCACCCAAACTGGATGATACTTTCAGGTAATGATCAGTACACTAAGCCCACTTGGTTCCCCAAATTTCGTTCTTCTATGTTGAAGCGTTCGTTTCCAGTAACAGTTTGAATGTTGGCGTTTCACTCTGTTTCCTCCAATATTGATAGGTGTACGTGGAACTCTAAATCAAACACGGTTTGTGCTAGCTTCTTCAAACTTGACACGATAATGTAGTTTCAAGTTCTGTCTCTAGGTTTTGTTTCCTCTTGATGTAGCCCTAAGCAGTGACTGGCGAGATACACTGTCCTTGAAAGGGGTTGCCAAGCTTCCCAAAATTACGAATCTCCAGAAATCTCAGCAACTATTTTTTCACCCAAACTGGATGATACTTTCAGGTAATGATCAGTACACTAAGCCCACTTGGTTCCCCAAATTTCGTTCTTCTATATTGAAGCGTTCGTTTCCAGTAACAGTTTGAATGTTGGCGTTTCACTCTGTTTTCTCCTATATTGATAGATGTATGTGGAACTCTATATCAAACACGGTTTGTGCTAGCTTCTTGAAACTTGACACGATAATGTAGTTTCAAGTTCTGTCTCTAGGTTTGTTTCCTCTTGATGTAGCCCTAAGCAGTGACTGGCGAGATACACTGTCCTTGAAAGGGGTTGCCAAGCTTCCCAAAATTACGAATCTCCAGAAATCTCAGAAACTATTTTTTCACCCAAACTGGATGATACTTTCAGGTAATGATCAGTACACTAAGCCCACTTGGTTCCCCAAATTTCGTTCTTCTATGTTGAAGCGTTCGTTTCCAGTAACAGTTTGAATGTTGGCGTTTCACTCTGTTTTCTCCTATATTGATAGACGTATGTGGAACGCTAAATCAAACACGGTTTGTGCTAGCTTCTTGAAACTTGACACGATAATATAGTTTCAAGTTCTATCTCTAGGTTTTGTTTCCTCTTGATGTAGCCCTAAGCAGTGACTGGCGAGATACACTGTCCTTGAAAGGGGTTGCCAAGCTTCCCAAAATTACGAATCTCCAGAAATCTCAGCAACTATTTTTTCACCCAAACTGGATGATACTTTCAGGTAATGATCAGTACACTAAGCCCACTTGGTTCCCCAAATTTCGTTCTTCTATGTTGAAGTGTTCGTTTCCAGTAACAGTTTGAATCTTGGCGTTTCACTCTGTTTCCTCCAATATTGATAGGTGTACGTGGAACTCTAAATCAAACACGGTTTGTGCTAGCTTCTTCAAACTTGACACGATAATGTAGTTTCAAGTTCTGTCTCTAGGTTTTGTTTCCTCTTGATGTAGCCCTAAGCAGTGACTGGCGAGATACACTGTCCTTGAAAGGGGTTGCCAAGCTACCCAAAATTACGAATCTCCAGAAATCTCAGCAACTATTTTTTCACCCAAACTGGATGATACTTTCAGGTAATGATCAGTACACTAAGCCCACTTGGTTCCCCAAATTTCGTTCTTCTATGTTGAAGCGTTCGTTTCCAGTAACAGTTTGAATTTTGGCGTTTCACTCTGTTTTCTCCTATATTGATAGATGTATGTGGAACTCTAAATCAAACACGGTTTGTGCTAGCTTCTTGAAACTTGACACGATAATGTAGTTTCAAGTTCTATCTCTAGGTTTTGTTTCCTCTTGATGTAGCCCTAAGCAGTGACTGGCGAGATACACTGTCCTTGAAAGGGGTTGCCAAGCTTCCCAAAATTACGAATCTCCAGAAATCTCAGCAACTATTTTTTCACCCAAACTGGATGATACTTTCAGGTAATGATCAGTACACTAAGCCCAGTTGGTTCCCCAAATTTTGTTCTTCTATGTTGAAGCGTTCGTTTCCAGTAACAGTTTGAATTTTGGCGTTTCACTCTGTTTTCTCCTATATTGATAGATGTATGTGGAACTCTAAATCAAACACGGTTTGTGCTAGCTTCTTGAAACTTGACACGATAATGTAGTTTCAAGTTCTATCTCTAGGTTTTGTTTCCTCTTGATGTAGCCCTAAGCAGTGACTGGCGAGATACACTGTCCTTGAAAGGGGTTGCCAAGCTTCCCAAAATTACGAATCTCCAGAAATCTCAGCAACTATTTTTTCACCCAAACTGGATGATACTTTCAGGTAATGATCAGTACACTAAGCCCAGTTGGTTCCCCAAATTTCGTTCTTCTATGTTGAAGCGTTCGTTTCCAGTAACAGTTTGAATTTTGGCGTTTCACTCTGTTTTCTCCTATATTGAGAGATGTATGTGGAACTCTAAATCAAACACGGTTTGTGCTAGCTTCTTGAAACTTGACACGATAATGTAGTTTCAAGTTCTATCTCTAGGTTTTGTTTCCTCTTGATGTAGCCCTAAGCAGTGACTGGCGAGATACACTGTCCTTGAAAGGGGTTGCCAAGCTTCCCAAAATTACGAATCTCCAGAAATCTCAGCAACTATTTTTTCACCCAAACTGGATGATACTTTCAGGTAATAATCAGTACACTAAGCCCACTTGGTTCCCCAAATTTCGTTCTTCTATGTTGAAGCGTTCGTTTCCAGTAACAGTTTGAATGTTGGCGTTTCACTCTGTTTCCTCCAATATTGATAGGTGTACGTGGAAGTCTAAATCTAACACGGTTTGTGCTAGCTTCTTCAAACTTGACACGATAATGTAGTTTCAAGTTCTGTCTCTAGGTTTTGTTTCCTCTTGATGTAGCCCTAAGCAGTGACTGGCGAGATACACTGTCCTTGAAAGGGGTTGCCAAGCTTCCCAAAATTACGAATCTCCAGAAATCTCAGCAACTATTTTTTCACCCAAACTGGATGATACTTTCAGGTAATGATCAGTACACTAAGCCCACTTGGTTCCCCAAATTTCGTTCTTCTATATTGAAGCGTTCGTTTCCAGTAACAGTTTGAATGTTGGCGTTTCACTCTGTTTTCTCCTATATTGATAGATGTATGTGGAACTCTATATCAAACACGGTTTGTGCTAGCTTCTTGAAACTTGACACGATAATGTAGTTTCAAGTTCTGTCTCTAGGTTTGTTTCCTCTTGATGTAGCCCTAAGCAGTGACTGGCGAGATACACTGACCTTGAAAGGGGTTGCCAAGCTTCCCAAAATTACGAATCTCCAGAAATCTCAGAAACTATTTTTTCACCCAAACTGGATGATACTTTCAGGTAATGATCAGTACACTAAGCCCACTTGGTTCCCCAAATTTCGTTCTTCTATGTTGAAGCGTTCGTTTCCAGTAACAGTTTGAATGTTGGCGTTTCACTCTGTTTTCTCCTATATTGATAGACGTATGTGGAACGCTAAATCAAACACGGTTTGTGCTAGCTTCTTGAAACTTGACACGATAATATAGTTTCAAGTTCTATCTCTAGGTTTTGTTTCCTCTTGATGTAGCCCTAAGCAGTGACTGGCGAGATACACTGTCCTTGAAAGGGGTTGCCAAGCTTCCCAAAATTACGAATCTCCAGAAATCTCAGCAACTATTTTTTCACCCAAACTGGATGATACTTTCAGGTAATGATCAGTACACTAAGCCCACTTGGTTCCCCAAATTTCGTTCTTCTATGTTGAAGTGTTCGTTTCCAGTAACAGTTTGAATCTTGGCGTTTCACTCTGTTTCCTCCAATATTGATAGGTGTACGTGGAACTCTAAATCAAACACGGTTTGTGCTAGCTTCTTCAAACTTGACACGATAATGTAGTTTCAAGTTCTGTCTCTAGGTTTTGTTTCCTCTTGATGTAGCCCTAAGCAGTGACTGGCGAGATACACTGTCCTTGAAAGGGGTTGCCAAGCTACCCAAAATTACGAATCTCCAGAAATCTCAGCAACTATTTTTTCACCCAAACTGGATGATACTTTCAGGTAATGATCAGTACACTAAGCCCACTTGGTTCCCCAAATTTCGTTCTTCTATGTTGAAGCGTTCGTTTCCAGTAACAGTTTGAATTTTGGCGTTTCACTCTGTTTTCTCCTATATTGATAGATGTATGTGGAACTCTAAATCAAACACGGTTTGTGCTAGCTTCTTGAAACTTGACACGATAATGTAGTTTCAAGTTCTATCTCTAGGTTTTGTTTCCTCTTGATGTAGCCCTAAGCAGTGACTGGCGAGATACACTGTCCTTGAAAGGGGTTGCCAAGCTTCCCAAAATTACGAATCTCCAGAAATCTCAGCAACTATTTTTTCACCCAAACTGGATGATACTTTCAGGTAATGATCAGTACACTAAGCCCAGTTGGTTCCCCAAATTTCGTTCTTCTATGTTGAAGCGTTCGTTTCCAGTAACAGTTTGAATTTTGGCGTTTCACTCTGTTTTCTCCTATATTGAGAGATGTATGTGGAACTCTAAATCAAACACGGTTTGTGCTAGCTTCTTGAAACTTGACACGATAATGTAGTTTCAAGTTCTATCTCTAGGTTTTGTTTCCTCTTGATGTAGCCCTAAGCAGTGACTGGCGAGATACACTGTCCTTGAAAGGGGTTGCCAAGCTTCCCAAAATTACGAATCTCCAGAAATCTCAGCAACTATTTTTTCACCCAAACTGGATGATACTTTCAGGTAATGATCAGTACACAAAGCCCACTTGGTTCCCCAAATTTCGTTCTTCTATGTTGAAGCGTTCGTTTCCAGTAACAGTTTGAATGTTGGCGTTTCACTCTGTTTCCTCCAATATTGATAGGTGTACGTGGAACTCTAAATCAAACACGGTTTGTGCTAGCTTCTTCAAACTTGACACGATAATGTAGTTTCAAGTTCTGTCTCTAGGTTTTGTTTCCTCTTGATGTAGCCCTAAGCAGTGACTGGCGAGATACACTGTCCTTGAAAGGGGTTGCCAAGCTTCCCAAAATTACGAATCTCCAGAAATCTCAGCAACTATTTTTTCACCCAAACTGGATGATACTTTCAGGTAATGATCAGTACACTAAGCCCACTTGGTTCCCCAAATTTCGTTCTTCTATGTTGAAGCGTTCGTTTCCAGTAACAGTTTGAATTTTGGCGTTTCACTCTGTTTTCTCCTATATTGATAGATGTATGTGGAACTCTAAATCAAACACGGTTTGTGCTAGCTTCTTGAAACTTGACACGATAATGTAGTTTCAAGTTCTATCTCGAGGTTTTGTTTCCTCTTGATGTAGCCCTAAGCAGTGACTGGCGAGATACACTGTCCTTGAAAGGGGTTGCCAAGCTTCCCAAAATTACGAATCTCCAGAAATCTCAGCAACTATTTTTTCACCCAAACTGGATGATACTTTCAGGTAATGATCAGTACACTAAGCCCACTTGGTTCCCCAAATTTCGTTCTTCTATATTGAAGCGTTCGTTTCCAGTAACAGTTTGAATGTTGGCGTTTCACTCTGTTTTCTCCTATATTGATAGATGTATGTGGAACTCTAAATCAAACACGGTTTGTGCTAGCTTTTTGAAACTTGACACGATAATGTAGTTTCATGTTCTATCTCGAGGTTTTGTTTCCTCTTGATGTAGCCCTAAGCAGTGACTGGCGAGATACACTGTCCTTGAAAGGGGTTGCCAAGCTTCCCAAAATTACGAATCTCCAGAAATCTCAGCAACTATTTTTTCACCCAAACTGGATGATACTTTCAGGTAATGATCAGTACACTAAGCCCACTTGGTTCCCCAAATTTCGTTCTTCTATGTTGAACCGTTCGTTTCCAGTAACAGTTTGAATTTTGGCGCTTCACTCTGTTTTCTCCTATATTGATAGATGTATGTGGAACTCTATATCAAACACAGTTTGTGCTAGCTTCTTGAAACTTGACACGATAATGTAGTTTCAAGTTCTGTCTCTAGGTTTGTTTCCTCTTGATGTAGCCCTAAGCAGTGACTGGCGAGATACACTGTCCTTGAAAGGGGTTGCCAAGCTTCCCAAAATTACGAATCTCCAGAAATCTCAGAAACTATTTTTTCACCCAAACTGGATGATACTTTCAGGTAATGATCAGTACACTAAGCCCACTTGGTTCCCCAAATTTCGTTCTTCTATGTTGAAGCGTTCGTTTCCAGTAACAGTTTGAATGTTGGCGTTTCACTCTGTTTTCTCCTATATTGATAGACGTATGTGGAACGCTAAATCAAACACGGTTTGTGCTAGCTTCTTGAAACTTGACACGATAATATAGTTTCAAGTTCTATCTCTAGGTTTTGTTTCCTCTTGATGTAGCCCTAAGCAGTGACTGGCGAGATACACTGTCCTTGAAAGGGGTTGCCAAGCTTCCCAAAATTACGAATCTCCAGAAATCTCAGCAACTATTTTTTCACCCAAACTGGATGATACTTTCAGGTAATGATCAGTACACTAAGCCCACTTGGTTCCCCAAATTTCGTTCTTCTATGTTGAAGCGTTCGTTTCCAGTAACAGTTTGAATTTTGGCGTTTCACTCTGTTTCCTCCAATATTGATAGGTGTACGTGGAACTCTAAATCAAACACGGTTTGTGCTAGCTTCTTCAAACTTGACACGATAATGTAGTTTCAAGTTCTGTCTCTAGGTTTTGTTTCCTCTTGATGTAGCCCTAAGCAGTGACTGGCGAGATACACTGTCCTTGAAAGGGGTTGCCAAGCTTCCCAAAATTACGAATCTCCAGAAATCTCAGCAACTATTTTTTCACCCAAACTGGATGATACTTTCAGGTAATGATCAGTACACTAAGCCCACTTGGTTCCCCAAATTTCGTTCTTCTATGTTGAAGCGTTCGTTTCCAGTAACAGTTTGAATTTTGGCGTTTCACTCTGTTTTCTCCTATATTGAGAGATGTATGTGGAACTCTAAATCAAACACGGTTTGTGCTAGCTTCTTGAAACTTGACACGATAATGTAGTTTCAAGTTCTGTCTCTAGGTTTTGTTTCCTCTTGATGTAGCCCTAAGCAGTGACTGGCGAGATACACTGTCCTTGAAAGGGGTTGCCAAGCTTCCCAAAATTACGAATCTCCAGAAATCTCAGCAACTATTTTTTCACCCAAACTGGATGATACTTTCAGGTAATGATCAGTACACTAAGCCCACTTGGTTCCCCAAATTTCGTTCTTCTATGTTGAAGCGTTCGTTTCCAGTAACAGTTTGAATGTTGGCGTTTCACTCTGTTTTCTCCTATATTGATAGACGTATGTGGAACGCTAAATCAAACACGGTTTGTGCTAGCTTCTTGAAACTTGACACGATAATGTAGTTTCAAGTTCTATCTCGAGGTTTTGTTTCCTCTTGATGTAGCCCTAAGCAGTGACTGGCGAGATACACTGTCCTTGAAAGGGGTTGCCAAGCTTCCCAAAATTACGAATCTCCAGAAATCTCAGCAACTATTTTTTCACCCAAACTGGATGATACTTTCAGGTAATGATCAGTACACTAAGCCCACTTGGTTCCCCAAATTTCGTTCTTCTATGTTGAACCGTTCGTTTCCAGTAACAGTTTGAATTTTGGCGTTTCACTCTGTTTTCTCCTATATTGATAGATGTATGTGGAACTCTATATCAAACACGGTTTGTGCTAGCTTCTTGAAACTTGACACGATAATGTAGTTTCAAGTTCTGTCTCTAGGTTTGTTTCCTCTTGATGTAGCCCTAAGCAGTGACTGGCGAGATACACTGTCCTTGAAAGGGGTTGCCAAGCTTCCCAAAATTACGAATCTCCAGAAATCTCAGAAACAATTTTTTCACCCAAACTGGATGATACTTTCAGGTAATGATCAGTACACTAAGCCCACTTGGTTCCCCAAATTTCGTTCTTCTATGTTGAAGCGTTCGTTTCCAGTAACAGTTTGAATGTTGGCGTTTCACTCTGTTTTCTCCTATATTGATAGACGTATGTGGAACGCTAAATCAAACACGGTTTGTGCTAGCTTCTTGAAACTTGACACGATAATATAGTTTCAAGTTCTATCTCTAGGTTTTGTTTCCTCTTGATGTAGCCCTAAGCAGTGACTGGCGAGATACACTGTCCTTGAAAGGGGTTGCCAAGCTTCCCAAAATTACGAATCTCCAGAAATCTCAGCAACTATTTTTTCACCCAAACTGGATGATACTTTCAGGTAATGATCAGTACACTAAGCCCACTTGGTTCCCCAAATTTCGTTCTTCTATGTTGAAGCGTTCGTTTCCAGTAACAGTTTGAATGTTGGCGTTTCACTCTGTTTCCTCCAATATTGATAGGTGTACGTGGAACTCTAAATCAAACACGGTTTGTGCTAGCTTCTTCAAACTTGACACGATAATGTAGTTTCAAGTTCTGTCTCTAGGTTTTGTTTCCTCTTGATGTAGCCCTAAGCAGTGACTGGCGAGATACACTGTCCTTGAAAGGGGTTGCCAAGCTTCCCAAAATTACGAATCTCCAGAAATCTCAGCAACTATTTTTTCACCCAAACTGGATGATACTTTCAGGTAATGATCAGTACACTAAGCCCACTTGGTTCCCCAAATTTCGTTCTTCTATGTTGAAGCGTTCGTTTCCAGTAACAGTTTGAATGTTGGCGTTTCACTCTGTTTCCTCCAATATTGATAGGTGTACGTGGAACTCTAAATCAAACACGGTTTGTGCTAGCTTCTTCAAACTTGACACGATAATGTAGTTTCAAGTTCTGTCTCTAGGTTTTGTTTCCTCTTGATGTAGCCCTAAGCAGTGACTGGCGAGATACACTGTCCTTGAAAGGGGTTGCCAAGCTTCCCAAAATTACGAATCTCCAGAAATCTCAGCAACTATTTTTTCACCCAAACTGGATGATACTTTCAGGTAATGATCAGTACACTAAGCCCACTTGGTTCCCCAAATTTCGTTCTTCTATGTTGAAGCGTTCGTTTCCAGTAACAGTTTGAATCTTGGCGTTTCACTCTGTTTCCTCCAATATTGATAGGTGTACGTGGAACTCTAAATCAAACACGGTTTGTGCTAGCTTCTTCAAACTTGACACGATAATGTAGTTTCAAGTTCTGTCTCTAGGTTTTGTTTCCTCTTGATGTAGCCCTAAGCAGTGACTGGCGAGATACACTGTCCTTGAAAGGGGTTGCCAAGCTACCCAAAATTACGAATCTCCAGAAATCTCAGCAACTATTTTTTCACCCAAACTGGATGATACTTTCAGGTAATGATCAGTACACTAAGCCCAGTTGGTTCCCCAAATTTCGTTCTTCTATGTTGAAGCGTTCGTTTCCAGTAACAGTTTGAATTTTGGCGTTTCACTCTGTTTTCTCCTATATTGATAGATGTATGTGGAACTCTAAATCAAACACGGTTTGTGCTAGCTTCTTGAAACTTGACACGATAATGTAGTTTCAAGTTCTATCTCTAGGTTTTGTTTCCTCTTGATGTAGCCCTAAGCAGTGACTGGCGAGATACACTGTCCTTGAAAGGGGTTGCCAAGCTTCCCAAAATTACGAATCTCCAGAAATCTCAGCAACTATTTTTTCACCCAAACTGGATGATACTTTCAGGTAATGATCAGTACACTAAGCCCACTTGGTTCCCCAAATTTCGTTCTTCTATGTTGAAGCGTTCGTTTCCAGTAACAGTTTGAATTTTGGCGTTTCACTCTGTTTTCTCCTATATTGATAGATGTATGTGGAACTCTAAATCAAACACGGTTTGTGCTAGCTTTTTGAAACTTGACACGATAATGTAGTTTCAAGTTCTATCTCGAGGTTTTGTTTCCTCTTGATGTAGCCCTAAGCAGTGACTGGCGAGATACACTGTCCTTGAAAGGGGTTGCCAAGCTTCCCAAAATTACGAATCTCCAGAAATCTCAGCATCTATTTTTTCACCCAAACTGGATGATACTTTCAGGTAATGATCAGTACACTAAGCCCACTTGGTTCCCCAAATTTCGTTCTTCTATGTTGAACCGTTCGTTTCCAGTAACAGTTTGAATTTTGGCGTTTCACTCTGTTTTCTCCTATATTGATAGATGTATGTGGAACTCTATATCAAACACGGTTTGTGCTAGCTTCTTGAAACTTGACACGATAATGTAGTTTCAAGTTCTGTCTCTAGGTTTGTTTCCTCTTGATGTAGCCCTAAGCAGTGACTGGCGAGATACACTGTCCTTGAAAGGGGTTGCCAAGCTTCCCAAAATTACGAATCTCCAGAAATCTCAGAAACTATTTTTTCACCCAAACTGGATGATACTTTCAGGTAATGATCAGTACACTAAGCCCACTTGGTTCCCCAAATTTCGTTCTTCTATGTTGAAGCGTTCGTTTCCAGTAACAGTTTGAATCTTGGCGTTTCACTCTGTTTCCTCCAATATTGATAGGTGTACGTGGAACTCTAAATCAAACACGGTTTGTGCTAGCTTCTTGAAACTTGACACGATAATGTAGTTTCAAGTTCTATCTCTAGGTTTTGTTTCCTCTTGATGTAGCCCTAAGCAGTGACTGGCGAGATACACTGTCCTTGAAAGGGGTTGCCAAGCTTCCCAAAATTACGAATCTCCAGAAATCTCAGCAACTATTTTTTCACCCAAACTGGATGATACTTTCAGGTAATGATCAGTACACTAAGCCCAGTTGGTTCCCCAAATTTCGTTCTTCTATGTTGAAGCGTTCGTTTCCAGTAACAGTTTGAATTTTGGCGTTTCACTCTGTTTTCTCCTATATTGAGAGATGTATGTGGAACTCTAAATCAAACACGGTTTGTGCTAGCTTCTTGAAACTTGACACGATAATGTAGTTTCAAGTTCTATCTCTAGGTTTTGTTTCCTCTTGATGTAGCCCTAAGCAGTGACTGGCGAGATACACTGTCCTTGAAAGGGGTTGCCAAGCTTCCCAAAATTACGAATCTCCAGAAATCTCAGCAACTATTTTTTCACCCAAACTGGATGATACTTTCAGGTAATGATCAGTACACTAAGCCCACTTGGTTCCCCAAATTTCGTTCTTCTATGTTGAAGCGTTCGTTTCCAGTAACAGTTTGAATGTTGGCGTTTCACTCTGTTTCCTCCAATATTGATAGGTGTACGTGGAACTCTAAATCAAACACGGTTTGTGCTAGCTTCTTCAAACTTGACACGATAATGTAGTTTCAAGTTCTGTCTCTAGGTTTTGTTTCCTCTTGATGTAGCCCTAAGCAGTGACTGGCGAGATACACTGTCCTTGAAAGGGGTTGCCAAGCTTCCCAAAATTACGAATCTCCAGAAATCTCAGCAACTATTTTTTCACCCAAACTGGATGATACTTTCAGGTAATGATCAGTACACTAAGCCCACTTGGTTCCCCAAATTTCGTTCTTCTATGTTGAAGCGTTCGTTTCCAGTAACAGTTTGAATCTTGGCGTTTCACTCTGTTTCCTCCAATATTGATAGGTGTACGTGGAACTCTAAATCAAACACGGTTTGTGCTAGCTTCTTGAAACTTGACACGATAATGTAGTTTCAAGTTCTATCTCTAGGTTTTGTTTCCTCTTGATGTAGCCCTAAGCAGTGACTGGCGAGATACACTGTCCTTGAAAGGGGTTGCCAAGCTTCCCAAAATTACGAATCTCCAGAAATCTCAGCAACTATTTTTTCACCCAAACTGGATGATACTTTCAGGTAATGATCAGTACACTAAGCCCAGTTGGTTCCCCAAATTTCGTTCTTCTATGTTGAAGCGTTCGTTTCCAGTAACAGTTTGAATTTTGGCGTTTCACTCTGTTTTCTCCTATATTGAGAGATGTATGTGGAACTCTAAATCAAACACGGTTTGTGCTAGCTTCTTGAAACTTGACACGATAATGTAGTTTCAAGTTCTATCTCTAGGTTTTGTTTCCTCTTGATGTAGCCCTAAGCAGTGACTGGCGAGATACACTGTCCTTGAAAGGGGTTGCCAAGCTTCCCAAAATTACGAATCTCCAGAAATCTCAGCAACTATTTTTTCACCCAAACTGGATGATACTTTCAGGTAATGATCAGTACACTAAGCCCACTTGGTTCCCCAAATTTCGTTCTTCTATGTTGAAGCGTTCGTTTCCAGTAACAGTTTGAATGTTGGCGTTTCACTCTGTTTCCTCCAATATTGATAGGTGTACGTGGAACTCTAAATCAAACACGGTTTGTGCTAGCTTCTTCAAACTTGACACGATAATGTAGTTTCAAGTTCTGTCTCTAGGTTTTGTTTCCTCTTGATGTAGCCCTAAGCAGTGACTGGCGAGATACACTGTCCTTGAAAGGGGTTGCCAAGCTTCCCAAAATTACGAATCTCCAGAAATCTCAGCAACTATTTTTTCACCCAAACTGGATGATACTTTCAGGTAATGATCAGTACACTAAGCCCACTTGGTTCCCCAAATTTCGTTCTTCTATGTTGAAGCGTTCGTTTCCAGTAACAGTTTGAATGTTGGCGTTTCACTCTGTTTCCTCCAATATTGATAGGTGTACGTGGAACTCTAAATCAAACACGGTTTGTGCTAGCTTCTTCAAACTTGACACGATAATGTAGTTTCAAGTTCTGTCTCTAGGTTTTGTTTCCTCTTGATGTAGCCCTAAGCAGTGACTGGCGAGATACACTGTCCTTGAAAGGGGTTGCCAAGCTTCCCAAAATTACGAATCTCCAGAAATCTCAGCAACTATTTTTTCACCCAAACTGGATGATACTTTCAGGTAATGATCAGTACACTAAGCCCACTTGGTTCCCCAAATTTCGTTCTTCTATGTTGAAGCGTTCGTTTCCAGTAACAGTTTGAATGTTGGCGTTTCACTCTGTTTTCTCCTATATTGATAGATGTATGTGGAACTCTAAATCAAACACGGTTTGTGCTAGCTTTTTGAAACTTGACACGATAATGTAGTTTCAAGTTCTATCTCGAGGTTTTGTTTCCTCTTGATGTAGCCCTAAGCAGTGACTGGCGAGATACACTGTCCTTGAAAGGGGTTGCCAAGCTTCCCAAAATTACGAATCTCCAGAAATCTCAGCAACTATTTTTTCACCCAAACTGGATGATACTTTCAGGTAATGATCAGTACACTAAGCCCACTTGGTTCCCCAAATTTCGTTCTTCTATGTTGAAGCGTTCGTTTCCAGTAACAGTTTGAATTTTGGCGTTTCACTCTGTTTTCTCCTATATTGATAGATGTATGTGGAACTCTAAATCAAACACGGTTTGTGCTAGCTTTTTGAAACTTGACACGATAATGTAGTTTCAAGTTCTATCTCGAGGTTTTGTTTCCTCTTGATGTAGCCCTAAGCAGTGACTGGCGAGATACACTGTCCTTGAAAGGGGTTGCCAAGCTTCCCAAAATTACGAATCTCCAGAAATCTCAGCAACTATTTTTTCACCCAAACTGGATGATACTTTCAGGTAATGATCAGTACACTAAGCCCACTTGGTTCCCCAAATTTCGTTCTTCTATGTTGAACCGTTCGTTTCCAGTAACAGTTTGAATTTTGGCGTTTCACTCTGTTTTCTCCTATATTGATAGATGTATGTGGAACTCTATATCAAACACGGTTTGTGCTAGCTTCTTGAAACTTGACACGATAATGTAGTTTCAAGTTCTATCTCTAGGTTTTGTTTCCTCTTGATGTAGCCCTAAGCAGTGACTGGCGAGATACACTGTCCTTGAAAGGGGTTGCCAAGCTTCCCAAAATTACGAATCTCCAGAAATCTCAGCAACTATTTTTTCACCCAAACTGGATGATACTTTCAGGTAATGATCAGTACACTAAGCCCACTTGGTTCCCCAAATTTCGTTCTTCTATGTTGAAGCGTTCGTTTCCAGTAACAGTTTGAATGTTGGCGTTTCACTCTGTTTCCTCCAATATTGATAGGTGTACGTGGAACTCTAAATCAAACACGGTTTGTGCTAGCTTCTTCAAACTTGACACGATAATGTAGTTTCAAGTTCTGTCTCTAGGTTTTGTTTCCTCTTGATGTAGCCCTAAGCAGTGACTGGCGAGATACACTGTCCTTGAAAGGGGTTGCCAAGCTTCCCAAAATTACGAATCTCCAGAAATCTCAGCAACTATTTTTTCACCCAAACTGGATGATACTTTCAGGTAATGATCAGTACACTAAGCCCACTTGGTTCCCCAAATTTCGTTCTTCTATGTTGAAGCGTTCGTTTCCAGTAACAGTTTGAATGTTGGCGTTTCACTCTGTTTCCTCCAATATTGATAGGTGTACGTGGAACTCTAAATCAAACACGGTTTGTGCTAGCTTCTTCAAACTTGACACGATAATGTAGTTTCAAGTTCTGTCTCTAGGTTTTGTTTCCTCTTGATGTAGCCCTAAGCAGTGACTGGCGAGATACACTGTCCTTGAAAGGGGTTGCCAAGCTTCCCAAAATTAAGAATCTCCAGAAATCTCAGCAACTATTTTTTCACCCAAACTGGATGATACTTTCAGGTAATGATCAGTACACTAAGCCCACTTGGTTCCCCAAATTTCGTTCTTCTATATTGAAGCGTTCGTTTCCAGTAACAGTTTGAATGTTGGCGTTTCACTCTGTTTTCTCCTATATTGATAGATGTATGTGGAACTCTAAATCAAACACGGTTTGTGCTAGCTTTTTGAAACTTGACACGATAATGTAGTTTCAAGTTCTATCTCGAGGTTTTGTTTCCTCTTGATGTATCCCTAAGCAGTGACTGGCGAGATACACTGTCCTTGAAAGGGGTTGCCAAGCTTCCCAAAATTACGAATCTCCAGAAATCTCAGCAACTATTTTTTCACCCAAACTGGATGATACTTTCAGGTAATGATCAGTACACCAAACCCACTTGGTTCCCCAAATTTCGTTCTTCTATGTTGAACCGTTCGTTTCCAGTAACAGTTTGAATTTTGGCGTTTCACTCTGTTTTCTCCTATATTGATAGATGTATGTGGAACTCTATATCAAACACGGTTTGTGCTAGCTTCTTGAAACTTGACACGATAATGTAGTTTCAAGTTCTGTCTCTAGGTTTGTTTCCTCTTGATGTAGCCCTAAGCAGTGACTGGCGAGATACACTGTCCTTGAAAGGGGTTGCCAAGCTTCCCAAAATTACGAATCTCCAGAAATCTCAGAAACTATTTTTTCACCCAAACTGGATGATACTTTCAGGTAATGATCAGTACACTAAGCCCACTTGGTTCCCCAAATTTCGTTCTTCTATGTTGAAGCGTTCGTTTCCAGTAACAGTTTGAATGTTGGCGTTTCACTCTGTTTTCTCCTATATTGATAGACGTATGTGGAACGCTAAATCAAACACGGTTTGTGCTAGCTTCTTGAAACTTGACACGATAATATAGTTTCAAGTTCTATCTCTAGGTTTTGTTTCCTCTTGATGTAGCCCTAAGCAGTGACTGGCGAGATACACTGTCCTTGAAAGGGGTTGCCAAGCTTCCCAAAATTACGAATCTCCAGAAATCTCAGCAACTATTTTTTCACCCAAACTGGATGATACTTTCAGGTAATGATCAGTACACTAAGCCCACTTGGTTCCCCAAATATCGTTCTTCTATGTTGAAGTGTTCGTTTCCAGTAACAGTTTGAATCTTGGCGTTTCACTCTGTTTCCTCCAATATTGATAGGTGTACGTGGAACTCTAAATCAAACACGGTTTGTGCTAGCTTCTTCAAACTTGACACGATAATGTAGTTTCAAGTTCTGTCTCTAGGTTTTGTTTCCTCTTGATGTAGCCCTAAGCAGTGACTGGCGAGATACACTGTCCTTGAAAGGGGTTGCCAAGCTACCCAAAATTACGAATCTCCAGAAATCTCAGCAACTATTTTTTCACCCAAACTGGATGATACTTTCAGGTAATGATCAGTACACTAAGCCCACTTGGTTCCCCAAATTTCGTTCTTCTATGTTGAAGCGTTCGTTTCCAGTAACAGTTTGAATTTTGGCGTTTCACTCTGTTTTCTCCTATATTGATAGATGTATGTGGAACTCTAAATCAAACACGGTTTGTGCTAGCTTCTTGAAACTTGACACGATAATGTAGTTTCAAGTTCTATCTCTAGGTTTTGTTTCCTCTTGATGTAGCCCTAAGCAGTGACTGGCGAGATACACTGTCCTTGAAAGGGGTTGCCAAGCTTCCCAAAATTACGAATCTCCAGAAATCTCAGCAACTATTTTTTCACCCAAACTGGATGATACTTTCAGGAAATGATCAGTACACTAAGCCCAGTTGGTTCCCCAAATTTCGTTCTTCTATGTTGAAGCGTTCGTTTCCAGTAACAGTTTGAATGTTGGCGTTTCACTCTGTTTTCTCCTATATTGAGAGATGTATGTGGAACTCTAAATCAAACACGGTTTGTGCTAGCTTCTTGAAACTTGACACGATAATGTAGTTTCAAGTTCTATCTCTAGGTTTTGTTTCCTCTTGATGTAGCCCTAAGCAGTGACTGGCGAGATACACTGTCCTTGAAAGGGGTTGCCAAGCTTCCCAAAATTACGAATCTCCAGAAATCTCAGCAACTATTTTTTCACCCAAACTGGATGATACTTTCAGGTAATGATCAGTACACTAAGCCCAGTTGGTTCCCCAAATTTCGTTCTTCTATGTTGAAGCGTTCGTTTCCAGTAACAGTTTGAATGTTGGCGTTTCACTCTGTTTCCTCCAATATTGATAGGTGTACGTGGAACTCTAAATCAAACACGGTTTGTGCTAGCTTCTTCAAACTTGACACGATAATGTAGTTTCAAGTTCTGTCTCTAGGTTTTGTTTCCTCTTGATGTAGCCCTAAGCAGTGACTGGCGAGATACACTGTCCTTGAAAGGGGTTGCCAAGCTTCCCAAAATTACGAATCTCCAGAAATCTCAGCAACTATTTTTTCACCCAAACTGGATGATACTTTCAGGTAATGATCAGTACAATAAGCCCACTTGGTTCCCCAAATTTCGTTCTTCTATGTTGAAGCGTTCGTTTCCAGTAACAGTTTGAATCTTGGCGTTTCACTCTGTTTCCTCCAATATTGATAGGTGTACGTGGAACTCTAAATCAAACACGGTTTGTGCTAGCTTCTTCAAACTTGACACGATAATGTAGTTTCAAGTTCTGTCTCTAGGTTTTGTTTCCTCTTGATGTAGCCCTAAGCAGTGACTGGCGAGATACACTGTCCTTGAAAGGGGTTGCCAAGCTACCCAAAATTACGAATCTCCAGAAATCTCAGCAACTATTTTTTCACCCAAACTGGATGATACTTTCAGGTAATGATCAGTACACTAAGCCCAGTTGGTTCCCCAAATTTCGTTCTTCTATGTTGAAGCGTTCGTTTCCAGTAACAGTTTGAATTTTGGCGTTTCACTCTGTTTTCTCCTATATTGATAGATGTATGTGGAACTCTAAATCAAACACGGTTTGTGCTAGCTTCTTGAAACTTGACACGATAATGTAGTTTCAAGTTCTATCTCTAGGTTTTGTTTCCTCTTGATGTAGCCCTAAGCAGTGACTGGCGAGATACACTGTCCTTGAAAGGGGTTGCCAATCTTCCCAAAATTACGAATCTCCAGAAATCTCAGCAACTATTTTTTCACCCAAACTGGATGATACTTTCAGGTAATGATCAGTACACTAAGCCCACTTGGTTCCCCAAATTTCGTTCTTCTATATTGAAGCGTTCGTTTCCAGTAACAGTTTGAATGTTGGCGTTTCACTCTGTTTTCTCCTATATTGATAGATGTATGTGGAACTCTAAATCAAACACGGTTTGTGCTAGCTTTTTGAAACTTGACACGATAATGTAGTTTCATGTTCTATCTCGAGGTTTTGTTTCCTCTTGATGTAGCCCTAAGCAGTGACTGGCGAGATACACTGTCCTTGAAAGGGGTTGCCAAGCTTCCCAAAATTACGAATCTCCAGAAATCTCAGCAACTATTTTTTCACCCAAACTGGATGATACTTTCAGGTAATGATCAGTACACTAAGCCCACTTGGTTCCCCAAATTTCGTTCTTCTATGTTGAACCGTTCGTTTCCAGTAACAGTTTGAATTTTGGCGTTTCACTCTGTTTTCTCCTATATTGATAGATGTATGTGGAACTCTATATCAAACACAGTTTGTGCTAGCTTCTTGAAACTTGACACGATAATGTAGTTTCAAGTTCTGTCTCTAGGCTTGTTTCCTCTTGATGTAGCCCTAAGCAGTGACTGGCGAGATACACTGTCCTTGAAAGGGGTTGCCAAGCTTCCCAAAATTACGAATCTCCAGAAATCTCAGAAACTATTTTTTCACCCAAACTGGATGATACTTTCAGGTAATGATCAGTACACTAAGCCCACTTGGTTCCCCAAATTTCGTTCTTCTATGTTGAAGCGTTCGTTTCCAGTAACAGTTTGAATGTTGGCGTTTCACTCTGTTTTCTCCTATATTGATAGACGTATGTGGAACGCTAAATCAAACACGGTTTGTGCTAGCTTCTTGAAACTTGACACGATAATATAGTTTCAAGTTCTATCTCTAGGTTTTGTTTCCTCTTGATGTAGCCCTAAGCAGTGACTGGCGAGATACACTGTCCTTGAAAGGGGTTGCCAAGCTTCCCAAAATTACGAATCTCCAGAAATCTCAGCAACTATTTTTTCACCCAAACTGGATGATACTTTCAGGTAATGATCAGTACACTAAGCCCACTTGGTTCCCCAAATTTCGTTCTTCTATGTTGAAGCGTTCGTTTCCAGTAACAGTTTGAATTTTGGCGTTTCACTCTGTTTCCTCCAATATTGATAGGTGTACGTGGAACTCTAAATCAAACACGGTTTGTGCTAGCTTCTTCAAACTTGACACGATAATGTAGTTTCAAGTTCTGTCTCTAGGTTTTGTTTCCTCTTGATGTAGCCCTAAGCAGTGACTGGCGAGATACACTGTCCTTGAAAGGGGTTGCCAAGCTTCCCAAAATTACGAATCTCCAGAAATCTCAGCAACTATTTTTTCACCCAAACTGGATGATACTTTCAGGTAATGATCAGTACACTAAGCCCACTTGGTTCCCCAAATTTCGTTCTTCTATGTTGAAGCGTTCGTTTCCAGTAACAGTTTGAATTTTGGCGTTTCACTCTGTTTTCTCCTATATTGATAGATGTATGTGGAACTCTAAATCAAACACGGTTTGTGCTAGCTTCTTGAAACTTGACACGATAATGTAGTTTCAAGTTCTATCTCTAGGTTTTGTTTCCTCTTGATGTAGCCCTAAGCAGTGACTGGCGAGATACACTGTCCTTGAAAGGGGTTGCCAAGCTTCCCAAAATTACGAATCTCCAGAAATCTCAGCAACTATTTTTTCACCCAAACTGGATGATACTTTCAGGTAATGATCAGTACACTAAGCCCAGTTGGTTCCCCAAATTTCGTTCTTCTATGTTGAAGCGTTCGTTTCCAGTAACAGTTTGAATTTTGGCGTTTCACTCTGTTTTCTCCTATATTGAGAGATGTATGTGGAACTCTAAATCAAACAGGGTTTGTGCTAGCTTCTTGAAACTTGACACGATAATGTAGTTTCAAGTTCTGTCTCTAGGTTTTGTTTCCTCTTGATGTAGCCCTAAGCAGTGACTGGCGAGATACACTGTCCTTGAAAGGGGTTGCCAAGCTTCCCAAAATTACGAATCTCCAGAAATCTCAGCAACTATTTTTTCACCCAAACTGGATGATACTTTCAGGTAATGATCAGTACACTAAGCCCACTTGGTTCCCCAAATTTCGTTCTTCTATGTTGAAGCGTTCGTTTCCAGTAACAGTTTGAATGTTGGCGTTTCACTCTGTTTCCTCCAATATTGATAGGTGTACGTGGAACTCTAAATAAAACACGGTGTCTGCTAGCTTCTTCAAACTTGACACGATAATGTAGTTTCAAGTTCTGTCTCTAGGTTTTGTTTCCTCTTGATGTAGCCCTAAGCAGTGACTGGCGAGATACACGGTCCTTGAAAGGGGTTGCCAAGCTTCCCAAAATTACGAATCTCCAGAAATCTCAGCAACTATTTTTTCACCCAAACTGGATGATACTTTCAGGTAATGATCAGTACACTAAGCCCACTTGGTTCCCCAAATTTCGTTCTTCTATGTTGAAGCGTTCGTTTCCAGTAACAGTTTGAATGTTGGCGTTTCACTCTGTTTCCTCCAATATTGATAGGTGTACGTGGAACTCTAAATCAAACACGGTTTGTGCTAGCTTCTTCAAACTTGACACGATAATGTAGTTTCAAGTTCTGTCTCTAGGTTTTGTTTCCTCTTGATGTAGCCCTAAGCAGTGACTGGCGAGATACACTGTCCTTGAAAGGGGTTGCCAAGCTACCCAAAATTACGAATCTCCAGAAATCTCAGCAACTATTTTTTCACCCAAACTGGATGATACTTTCAGGTAATGATCAGTACACTAAGCCCAGTTGGTTCCCCAAATTTCGTTCTTCTATGTTGAAGCGTTCGTTTCCAGTAACAGTTTGAATTTTGGCGTTTCACTCTGTTTTCTCCTATATTGATAGATGTATGTGGAACTCTAAATCAAACACGGTTTGTGCTAGCTTCTTGAAACTTGACACGATAATGTAGTTTCAAGTTCTATCTCTAGGTTTTGTTTCCTCTTGATGTAGCCCTAAGCAGTGACTGGCGAGATACACTGTCCTTGAAAGGGGTTGCCAATCTTCCCAAAATTACGAATCTCCAGAAATCTCAGCAACTATTTTTTCACCCAAACTGGATGATACTTTCAGGTAATGATCAGTACACTAAGCCCACTTGGTTCCCCAAATTTCGTTCTTCTATGTTGAAGCGTTCGTTTCCAGTAACAGTTTGAATGTTGGCGTTTCACTCTGTTTTCTCCTATATTGATAGATGTATGTGGAACTCTAAATCAAACACGGTTTGTGCTAGCTTTTTGAAACTTGACACGATAATGTAGTTTCAAGTTCTATCTCGAGGTTTTGTTTCCTCTTGATGTAGCCCTAAGCAGTGACTGGCGAGATACACTGTCCTTGAAAGGGGTTGCCAAGCTTCCCAAAATTACGAATCTCCAGAAATCTCAGCAACTATTTTTTCACCCAAACTGGATGATACTTTCAGGTAATGATCAGTACACTAAGCCCACTTGGTTCCCCAAATTTCGTTCTTCTATGTTGAACCGTTCATTTCCACTAACAGTTTGAATTTTGGCGTTTCACTCTGTTTTCTCCTATATTGATAGATGTATGTGGAACTCTATATCAAACACGGTTTGTGCTAGCTTCTTGAAACTTGACACGATAATGTAGTTTCAAGTTCTGTCTCTAGGTTTGTTTCCTCTTGATGTAGCCCTAAGCAGTGACTGGCGAGATACACTGTCCTTGAAAGGGGTTGCCAAGCTTCCCAAAATTACGAATCTCCAGAAATCTCAGAAACTATTTTTTCACCCAAACTGGATGATACTTTCAGGTAATGATCAGTACACTAAGCCCACTTGGTTCCCCAAATTTCGTTCTTCTATGTTGAAGCGTTCGTTTCCAGTAACAGTTTGAATTTTGGCGTTTCACTCTGTTTCCTCCAATATTGATAGGTGTACGTGGAACTCTAAATCAAACACGGTTTGTGCTAGCTTCTTGAAACTTGACACGATAATGTAGTTTCAAGTTCTGTCTCTAGGTTTTGTTTCCTCTTGATGTAGCCCTAAGCAGTGACTGGCGAGATACACTGTCCTTGAAAGGGGTTGCCAAGCTACCCAAAATTACGAATCTCCAGAAATCTCAGCAACTATTTTTTCACCCAAACTGGATGATACTTTCAGGTAATGATCAGTACACTAAGCCCACTTGGTTCCCCAAATTTCGTTCTTCTATGTTGAAGCGTTCGTTTCCAGTAACAGTTTGAATTTTGGCGTTTCACTCTGTTTTCTCCTATATTGATAGATGTATGTGGAACTCTAAATCAAACACGGTTTGTGCTAGCTTCTTGAAACTTGACACGATAATGTAGTTTCAAGTTCTATCTCTAGGTTTTGTTTCCTCTTGATGTAGCCCTAAGCAGTGACTGGCGAGATACACTGTCCTTGAAAGGGGTTGCCAAGCTTCCCAAAATTACGAATCTCCAGAAATCTCAGCAACTATTCTTTCACCCAAACTGGATGATACTTTCAGGTAATGATCAGTACACTAAGCCCAGTTGGTTCCCCAAATTTCGTTCTTCTATGTTGAAGCGTTCGTTTCCAGTAACAGTTTGAATGTTGGCGTTTCACTCTGTTTCCTCCAATATTGATAGGTGTACGTGGAACTCTAAATAAAACACGGTTTGTGCTAGCTTCTTCAAACTTGACACGATAATGTAGTTTCAAGTTCTGTCTCTAGGTTTTGTTTCCTCTTGATGTAGCCCTAAGCAGTGACTGGCGAGATACACTGTCCTTGAAAGGGGTTGCCAAGCTTCCCAAAATTACGAATCTCCAGAAATCTCAGCAACTATTTTTTCACCCAAACTGGATGATACTTTCAGGTAATGATCAGTACACTAAGCCCACTTGGTTCCCCAAATTTCGTTCTTCTATGTTGAACCGTTCGTTTCCAGTAACAGTTTGAATTTTGGCGTTTCACTCTGTTTTCTCCTATATTGATAGATGTATGTGGAACTCTATATCAAACACAGTTTGTGCTAGCTTCTTGAAACTTGACACGATAATGTAGTTTCAAGTTCTGTCTCTAGGTTTGTTTCCTCTTGATGTAGCCCTAAGCAGTGACTGGCGAGATACACTGTCCTTGAAAGGGGTTGCCAATCTTCCCAAAATTACGAATCTCCAGAAATCTCAGCAACTATTTTTTCACCCAAACTGGATGATACTTTCAGGTAATGATCAGTACACTAAGCCCACTTGGTTCCCCAAATTTCGTTCTTCTATGTTGAAGCGTTCGTTTCCAGTAACAGTTTGAATGTTGGCGTTTCACTCTGTTTTCTCCTATATTGATAGATGTATGTGGAACTCTAAATCAAACACGGTTTGTGCTAGCTTTTTGAAACTTGACACGATAATGTAGTTTCAAGTTCTATCTCGAGGTTTTGTTTCCTCTTGATGTAGCCCTAAGCAGTGACTGGCGAGATACACTGTCCTTGAAAGGGGTTGCCAAGCTTCCCAAAATTACGAATCTCCAGAAATCTCAGCAACTATTTTTTCACCCAAACTGGATGATACTTTCAGGTAATGATCAGTACACTAAGCCCACTTGGTTCCCCAAATTTCGTTCTTCTATGTTGAACCGTTCATTTCCACTAACAGTTTGAATTTTGGCGTTTCACTCTGTTTTCTCCTATATTGATAGATGTATGTGGAACTCTATATCAAACACGGTTTGTGCTAGCTTCTTGAAACTTGACACGATAATGTAGTTTCAAGTTCTGTCTCTAGGTTTGTTTCCTCTTGATGTAGCCCTAAGCAGTGACTGGCGAGATACACTGTCCTTGAAAGGGGTTGCCAAGCTTCCCAAAATTACGAATCTCCAGAAATCTCAGAAACTATTTTTTCACCCAAACTGGATGATACTTTCAGGTAATGATCAGTACACTAAGCCCACTTGGTTCCCCAAATTTCGTTCTTCTATGTTGAAGCGTTCGTTTCCAGTAACAGTTTGAATTTTGGCGTTTCACTCTGTTTCCTCCAATATTGATAGGTGTACGTGGAACTCTAAATCAAACACGGTTTGTGCTAGCTTCTTGAAACTTGACACGATAATGTAGTTTCAAGTTCTGTCTCTAGGTTTTGTTTCCTCTTGATGTAGCCCTAAGCAGTGACTGGCGAGATACACTGTCCTTGAAAGGGGTTGCCAAGCTACCCAAAATTACGAATCTCCAGAAATCTCAGCAACTATTTTTTCACCCAAACTGGATGATACTTTCAGGTAATGATCAGTACACTAAGCCCACTTGGTTCCCCAAATTTCGTTCTTCTATGTTGAAGCGTTCGTTTCCAGTAACAGTTTGAATTTTGGCGTTTCACTCTGTTTTCTCCTATATTGATAGATGTATGTGGAACTCTAAATCAAACACGGTTTGTGCTAGCTTCTTGAAACTTGACACGATAATGTAGTTTCAAGTTCTATCTCTAGGTTTTGTTTCCTCTTGATGTAGCCCTAAGCAGTGACTGGCGAGATACACTGTCCTTGAAAGGGGTTGCCAAGCTTCCCAAAATTACGAATCTCCAGAAATCTCAGCAACTATTCTTTCACCCAAACTGGATGATACTTTCAGGTAATGATCAGTACACTAAGCCCAGTTGGTTCCCCAAATTTCGTTCTTCTATGTTGAAGCGTTCGTTTCCAGTAACAGTTTGAATGTTGGCGTTTCACTCTGTTTCCTCCAATATTGATAGGTGTACGTGGAACTCTAAATAAAACACGGTTTGTGCTAGCTTCTTCAAACTTGACACGATAATGTAGTTTCAAGTTCTGTCTCTAGGTTTTGTTTCCTCTTGATGTAGCCCTAAGCAGTGACTGGCGAGATACACTGTCCTTGAAAGGGGTTGCCAAGCTTCCCAAAATTACGAATCTCCAGAAATCTCAGCAACTATTTTTTCACCCAAACTGGATGATACTTTCAGGTAATGATCAGTACACTAAGCCCACTTGGTTCCCCAAATTTCGTTCTTCTATGTTGAACCGTTCGTTTCCAGTAACAGTTTGAATGTTGGCGTTTCACTCTGTTTTCTCCTATATTGATAGATGTATGTGGAACTCTATATCAAACACAGTTTGTGCTAGCTTCTTGAAACTTGACACGATAATGTAGTTTCAAGTTCTGTCTCTAGGTTTGTTTCCTCTTGATGTAGCCCTAAGCAGTGACTGGCGAGATACACTGTCCTTGAAAGGGGTTGCCAAGCTTCCCAAAATTACGAATCTCCAGAAATCTCAGAAACTATTTTTTCACCCAAACTGGATGATACTTTCAGGTAATGATCAGTACACTAAGCCCACTTGGTTCCCCAAATTTCGTTCTTCTATGTTGAAGCGTTCGTTTCCAGTAACAGTTTGAATGTTGGCGTTTCACTCTGTTTTCTCCTATATTGATAGACGTATGTGGAACGCTAAATCAAACACGGTTTGTGCTAGCTTCTTGAAACTTGACACGATAATATAGTTTCAAGTTCTATCTCTAGGTTTTGTTTCCTCTTGATGTAGCCCTAAGCAGTGACTGGCGAGATACACTGTCCTTGAAAGGGGTTGCCAAGCTTCCCAAAATTACGAATCTCCAGAAATCTCAGCAACTATTTTTTCACCCAAACTGGATGATACTTTCAGGTAATGATCAGTACACTAAGCCCACTTGGTTCCCCAAATTTCGTTCTTCTATGTTGAAGCGTTCGTTTCCAGTAACAGTTTGAATTTTGGCGTTTCACTCTGTTTCCTCCAATATTGATAGGTGTACGTGGAACTCTAAATCAAACACGGTTTGTGCTAGCTTCTTCAAACTTGACACGATAATGTAGTTTCAAGTTCTGTCTCTAGGTTTTGTTTCCTCTTGATGTAGCCCTAAGCAGTGACTGGCGAGATACACTGTCCTTGAAAGGGGTTGCCAAGCTTCCCAAAATTACGAATCTCCAGAAATCTCAGCAACTATTTTTTCACCCAAACTGGATGATACTTTCAGGTAATGATCAGTACACTAAGCCCACTTGGTTCCCCAAATTTCGTTCTTCTATGTTGAAGCGTTCGTTTCCAGTAACAGTTTGAATGTTGGCGTTTCACTCTGTTTTCTCCTATATTGAGAGATGTATGTGGAACTCTAAATCAAACACGGTTTGTGCTAGCTTCTTGAAACTTGACACGATAATGTAGTTTCAAGTTCTGTCTCTAGGTTTTGTTTCCTCTTGATGTAGCCCTAAGCAGTGACTGGCGAGATACACTGTCCTTGAAAGGGGTTGCCAAGCTTCCCAAAATTACGAATCTCCAGAAATCTCAGCAACTATTTTTTCACCCAAACTGGATGATACTTTCAGGTAATGATCAGTACACTAAGCCCACTTGGTTCCCCAAATTTCGTTCTTCTATGTTGAAGCGTTCGTTTCCAGTAACAGTTTGAATGTTGGCGTTTCACTCTGTTTCCTCCAATATTGATAGGTGTACGTGGAACTCTAAATAAAACACGGTTTCTGCTAGCTTCTTCAAACTTGACACGATAATGTAGTTTCAAGTTCTGTCTCTAGGTTTTGTTTCCTCTTGATGTAGCCCTAAGCAGTGACTGGCGAGATACACTGTCCTTGAAAGGGGTTGCCAAGCTTCCCAAAATTACGAATCTCCAGAAATCTCAGCAACTATTTTTTCACCCAAACTGGATGATACTTTCAGGTAATGATCAGTACACTAAGCCCACTTGGTTCCCCAAATTTCGTTCTTCTATGTTGAAGCGTTCGTTTCCAGTAACAGTTTGAATGTTGGCGTTTCACTCTGTTTCCTCCAATATTGATAGGTGTACGTGGAACTCTAAATCAAACACGGTTTGTGCTAGCTTCTTCAAACTTGACACGATAATGTAGTTTCAAGTTCTGTCTCTAGGTTTTGTTTCCTCTTGATGTAGCCCTAAGCAGTGACTGGCGAGATACACTGTCCTTGAAAGGGGTTGCCAAGCTACCCAAAATTACGAATCTCCAGAAATCTCAGCAACTATTTTTTCACCCAAACTGGATGATACTTTCAGGTAATGATCAGTACACTAAGCCCAGTTGGTTCCCCAAATTTCGTTCTTCTATGTTGAAGCGTTCGTTTCCAGTAACAGTTTGAATTTTGGCGTTTCACTCTGTTTTCTCCTATATTGATAGATGTATGTGGAACTCTAAATCAAACACGGTTTGTGCTAGCTTCTTGAAACTTGACACGATAATGTAGTTTCAAGTTCTATCTCTAGGTTTTGTTTCCTCTTGATGTAGCCCTAAGCAGTGACTGGCGAGATACACTGTCCTTGAAAGGGGTTGCCAATCTTCCCAAAATTACGAATCTCCAGAAATCTCAGCAACTATTTTTTCACCCAAACTGGATGATACTTTCAGGTAATGATCAGTACACTAAGCCCACTTGGTTCCCCAAATTTCGTTCTTCTATGTTGAAGCGTTCGTTTCCAGTAACAGTTTGAATGTTGGCGTTTCACTCTGTTTTCTCCTATATTGATAGATGTATGTGGAACTCTAAATCAAACACGGTTTGTGCTAGCTTTTTGAAACTTGACACGATAATGTAGTTTCAAGTTCTATCTCGAGGTTTTGTTTCCTCTTGATGTAGCCCTAAGCAGTGACTGGCGAGATACACTGTCCTTGAAAGGGGTTGCCAAGCTTCCCAAAATTACGAATCTCCAGAAATCTCAGCAACTATTTTTTCACCCAAACTGGATGATACTTTCAGGTAATGATCAGTACACTAAGCCCACTTGGTTCCCCAAATTTCGTTCTTCTATGTTGAACCGTTCATTTCCACTAACAGTTTGAATTTTGGCGTTTCACTCTGTTTTCTCCTATATTGATAGATGTATGTGGAACTCTATATCAAACATGGTTTGTGCTAGCTTCTTGAAACTTGACACGATAATGTAGTTTCAAGTTCTGTCTCTAGGTTTGTTTCCTCTTGATGTAGCCCTAAGCAGTGACTGGCGAGATACACTGTCCTTGAAAGGGGTTGCCAAGCTTCCCAAAATTACGAATCTCCAGAAATCTCAGAAACTATTTTTTCACCCAAACTGGATGATACTTTCAGGTAATGATCAGTACACTAAGCCCACTTGGTTCCCCAAATTTCGTTCTTCTATGTTGAAGCGTTCGTTTCCAGTAACAGTTTGAATTTTGGCGTTTCACTCTGTTTCCTCCAATATTGATAGGTGTACGTGGAACTCTAAATCAAACACGGTTTGTGCTAGCTTCTTGAAACTTGACACGATAATGTAGTTTCAAGTTCTGTCTCTAGGTTTTGTTTCCTCTTGATGTAGCCCTAAGCAGTGACTGGCGAGATACACTGTCCTTGAAAGGGGTTGCCAAGCTACCCAAAATTACGAATCTCCAGAAATCTCAGCAACTATTTTTTCACCCAAACTGGATGATACTTTCAGGTAATGATCAGTACACTAAGCCCACTTGGTTCCCCAAATTTCGTTCTTCTATGTTGAAGCGTTCGTTTCCAGTAACAGTTTGAATTTTGGCGTTTCACTCTGTTTTCTCCTATATTGATAGATGTATGTGAAACTCTAAATCAAACACGGTTTGTGCTAGCTTCTTGAAACTTGACACGATAATGTAGTTTCAAGTTCTATCTCTAGGTTTTGTTTCCTCTTGATGTAGCCCTAAGCAGTGACTGGCGAGATACACTGTCCTTGAAAGGGGTTGCCAAGCTTCCCAAAATTACGAATCTCCAGAAATCTCAGCAACTATTCTTTCACCCAAACTGGATGATACTTTCAGGTAATGATCAGTACACTAAGCCCAGTTGGTTCCCCAAATTTCGTTCTTCTATGTTGAAGCGTTCGTTTCCAGTAACAGTTTGAATTTTGTCATTTCACTCTGTTTCCTCCAATATTGATAGGTGTACGTGGAACTCTAAATAAAACACGGTTTGTGCTAGCTTCTTCAAACTTGACACGATAATGTAGTTTCAAGTTCTGTCTCTAGGTTTTGTTTCCTCTTGATGTAGCCCTAAGCAGTGACTGGCGAGATACACTGTCCTTGAAAGGGGTTGCCAAGCTTCCCAAAATTACGAATCTCCAGAAATCTCAGCAACTATTTTTTCACCCAAACTGGATGATACTTTCAGGTAATGATCAGTACACTAAGCCCAGTTGGTTCCCCAAATTTCGTTCTTCTATGTTGAAGCGTTCGTTTCCAGTAACAGTTTGAATTTTGGCGTTTCACTCTGTTTCCTCCAATATTGATAGGTGTACGTGGAACTCTAAATAAAACACGGTTTGTGCTAGCTTCTTCAAACTTGACACGATAATGTAGTTTCAAGTTCTGTCTCTAGGTTTTGTTTCCTCTTGATGTAGCCCTAAGCAGTGACTGGCGAGATACACTGTCCTTGAAAGGGGTTGCCAAGCTTCCCAAAATTACGAATCTCCAGAAATCTCAGCAACTATTTTTTCACCCAAACTGGATGATACTTTCAGGTAATGATCAGTACACTAAGCCCAGTTGGTTCCCCAAATTTCGTTCTTCTATGTTGAAGCGTTCGTTTCCAGTAACAGTTTGAATTTTGGCGTTTCACTCTGTTTTCTCCTATATTGAGAGATGTATGTGGAACTCTAAATCAAACACGGTTTGTGCTAGCTTCTTGAAACTTGACACGATAATGTAGTTTCAAGTTCTGTCTCTAGGTATTGTTTCCTCTTGATGTAGCCCTAAGCAGTGACTGGCGAGATACACTGTCCTTGAAAGGGGTTGCCAAGCTTCCCAAAATTACGAATCTCCAGAAATCTCAGCAACTATTTTTTCACCCAAACTGGATGATACTTTCAGGTAATGATCAGTACACTAAGCCCACTTGGTTCCCCAAATTTCGTTCTTCTATGTTGAACCGTTCGTTTCCAGTAACAGTTTGAATTTTGGCGTTTCACTCTGTTTTCTCCTATATTGATAGATGTATGTGGAACTCTATATCAAACACAGTTTGTGCTAGCTTCTTGAAACTTGACACGATAATGTAGTTTCAAGTTCTGTCTCTAGGTTTGTTTCCTCTTGATGTAGCCCTAAGCAGTGACTGGCGAGATACACTGTCCTTGAAAGGGGTTGCCAAGCTACCCAAAATTACGAATCTCCAGAAATCTCAGAAACTATTTTTTCACCCAAACTGGATGATACTTTCAGGTAATGATCAGTACACTAAGCCCACTTGGTTCCCCAAATTTCGTTCTTCTATGTTGAAGCGTTCGTTTCCAGTAACAGTTTGAATGTTGGCGTTTCACTCTGTTTTCTCCTATATTGATAGACGTATGTGGAACGCTAAATCAAACACGGTTTGTGCTAGCTTCTTGAAACTTGACACGATAATATAGTTTCAAGTTCTATCTCTAGGTTTTGTTTCCTCTTGATGTAGCCCTAAGCAGTGACTGGCGAGATACACTGTCCTTGAAAGGGGTTGCCAAGCTTCCCAAAATTACGAATCTCCAGAAATCTCAGCAACTATTTTTTCACCCAAACTGGATGATACTTTCAGGTAATGATCAGTACACTAAGCCCACTTGGTTCCCCAAATTTCGTTCTTCTATGTTGAAGCGTTCGTTTCCAGTAACAGTTTGAATTTTGGCGTTTCACTCTGTTTCCTCCAATAATGATAGGTGTACGTGGAACTCTAAATCAAACACGGTTTGTGCTAGCTTCTTCAAACTTGACACGATAATGTAGTTTCAAGTTCTGTCTCTAGGTTTTGTTTCCTCTTGATGTAGCCCTAAGCAGTGACTGGCGAGATACACTGTCCTTGAAAGGGGTTGCCAAGCTTCCCAAAATTACGAATCTCCAGAAATCTCAGCAACTATTTTTTCACCCAAACTGGATGATACTTTCAGGTAATGATCAGTACACTAAGCCCACTTGGTTCCCCAAATTTCGTTCTTCTATGTTGAAGCGTTCGTTTCCAGTAACAGTTTGAATTTTGGCGTTTCACTCTGTTTTCTCCTATATTGATAGATGTATGTGGAACTCTAAATCAAACACGGTTTGTGCTAGCTTCTTGAAACTTGACACGATAATGTAGTTTCAAGTTCTATCTCTAGGTTTTGTTTCCTCTTGATGTAGCCCTAAGCAGTGACTGGCGAGATACACTGTCCTTGAAAGGGGTTGCCAAGCTTCCCAAAATTACGAATCTCCAGAAATCTCAGCAACTATTTTTTCACCCAAACTGGATGATACTTTCAGGTAATGATCAGTACACTAAGCCCAGTTGGTTCCCCAAATTTCGTTCTTCTATGTTGAAGCGTTCGTTTCCAGTAACAGTTTGAATTTTGGCGTTTCACTCTGTTTTCTCCTATATTGATAGATGTATGTGGAACTCTAAATCAAACACGGTTTGTGCTAGCTTCTTGAAACTTGACACGATAATGTAGTTTCAAGTTGTATCTCTAGGTTTTGTTTCCTCTTGATGTAGCCCTAAGCAGTGACTGGCGAGATACACTGTCCTTGAAAGGGGTTGCCAATCTTCCCAAAATTACGAATCTCCAGAAATCTCAGCAACTATTTTTTCACCCAAACTGGATGATACTTTCAGGTAATGATCAGTACACTAAGCCCACTTGGTTCCCCAAATTTCGTTCTTCTATGTTGAAGCGTTCGTTTCCAGTAACAGTTTGAATGTTGGCGTTTCACTCTGTTTTCTCCTATATTGATAGATGTATGTGGAACTCTAAATCAAACACGGTTTGTGCTAGCTTTTTGAAACTTGACACGATAATGTAGTTTCAAGTTCTATCTCGAGGTTTTGTTTCCTCTTGATGTAGCCCTAAGCAGTGACTGGCGAGATACACTGTCCTTGAAAGGGGTTGCCAAGCTTCCCAAAATTACGAATCTCCAGAAATCTCAGCAACTATTTTTTCACCCAAACTGGATGATACTTTCAGGTAATGATCAGTACACTAAGCCCACTTGGTTCCCCAAATTTCGTTCTTCTATGTTGAACCGTTCGTTTCCACTAACAGTTTGAATTTTGGCGTTTCACTCTGTTTTCTCCTATATTGATAGATGTATGTGGAACTCTATATCAAACACGGTTTGTGCTAGCTTCTTGAAACTTGACACGATAATGTAGTTTCAAGTTCTGTCTCTAGGTTTGTTTCCTCTTGATGTAGCCCTAAGCAGTGACTGGCGAGATACACTGTCCTTGAAAGGGGTTGCCAAGCTACCCAAAATTACGAATCTCCAGAAATCTCAGCAACTATTTTTTCACCCAAACTGGATGATACTTTCAGGTAATGATCAGTACACTAAGCCCAGTTGGTTCCCCAAATTTCGTTCTTCTATGTTGAAGCGTTCGTTTCCAGTAACAGTTTGAATTTTGGCGTTTCACTCTGTTTTCTCCTATATTGATAGATGTATGTGGAACTCTAAATCAAACACGGTTTGTGCTAGCTTCTTGAAACTTGACACGATAATGTAGTTTCAAGTTCTATCTCTAGGTTTTGTTTCCTCTTGATGTAGCCCTAAGCAGTGACTGGCGAGATACACTGTCCTTGAAAGGGGTTGCCAAGCTTCCCAAAATTACGAATCTCCAGAAATCTCAGCAACTATTTTTTCACCCAAACTGGATGATACTTTCAGGTAATGATCAGTACACTAAGCCCAGTTGGTTCCCCAAATTTCGTTCTTCTATGTTGAAGCGTTCGTTTCCAGTAACAGTTTGAATGTTGGCGTTTCACTCTGTTTCCTCCAATATTGATAGGTGTACGTGGAACTCTAAATCAAACACGGTTTGTGCTAGCTTCTTCAAACTTGACACGATAATGTAGTTTCAAGTTCTGTCTCTAGGTTTTGTTTCCTCTTGATGTAGCCCTAAGCAGTGACTGGCGAGATACACTGTCCTTGAAAGGGGTTGCCAAGCTTCCCAAAATTACGAATCTCCAGAAATCTCAGCAACTATTTTTTCACCCAAACTGGATGATACTTTCAGGTAATGATCAGTACACTAAGCCCACTTGGTTCCCCAAATTTCGTTCTTCTATGTTGAAGCGTTCGTTTCCAGTAACAGTTTGAATCTTGGCGTTTCACTCTGTTTCCTCCAATATTGATAGGTGTACGTGGAACTCTAAATCAAACACGGTTTGTGCTAGCTTCTTCAAACTTGACACGATAATGTAGTTTCAAGTTCTGTCTCTAGGTTTTGTTTCCTCTTGATGTAGCCCTAAGCAGTGACTGGCGAGATACACTGTCCTTGAAAGGGGTTGCCAAGCTACCCAAAATTACGAATCTCCAGAAATCTCAGCAACTATTTTTTCACCCAAACTGGATGATACTTTCAGGTAATGATCAGTACACTAAGCCCAGTTGGTTCCCCAAATTTCGTTCTTCTATGTTGAAGCGTTCGTTTCCAGTAACAGTTTGAATTTTGGCGTTTCACTCTGTTTTCTCCTATATTGATAGATGTATGTGGAACTCTAAATCAAACACGGTTTGTGCTAGCTTCTTGAAACTTGACACGATAATGTAGTTTCAAGTTCTATCTCTAGGTTTTGTTTCCTCTTGATGTAGCCCTAAGCAGTGACTGGCGAGATACACTGTCCTTGAAAGGGGTTGCCAATCTTCCCAAAATTACGAATCTCCAGAAATCTCAGCAACTATTTTTTCACCCAAACTGGATGATACTTTCAGGTAATGATCAGTACACTAAGCCCACTTGGTTCCCCAAATTTCGTTCTTCTATATTGAAGCGTTCGTTTCCAGTAACAGTTTGAATGTTGGCGTTTCACTCTGTTTTCTCCTATATTGATAGATGTATGTGGAACTCTAAATCAAACACGGTTTGTGCTAGCTTTTTGAAACTTGACACGATAATGTAGTTTCATGTTCTATCTCGAGGTTTTGTTTCCTCTTGATGTAGCCCTAAGCAGTGACTGGCGAGATACACTGTCCTTGAAAGGGGTTGCCAAGCTTCCCAAAATTACGAATCTCCAGAAATCTCAGCAACTATTTTTTCACCCAAACTGGATGATACTTTCAGGTAATGATCAGTACACTAAGCCCACTTGGTTCCCCAAATTTCGTTCTTCTATGTTGAACCGTTCGTTTCCAGTAACAGTTTGAATTTTGGCGTTTCACTCTGTTTTCTCCTATATTGATAGATGTATGTGGAACTCTATATCAAACACAGTTTGTGCTAGCTTCTTGAAACTTGACACGATAATGTAGTTTCAAGTTCTGTCTCTAGGCTTGTTTCCTCTTGATGTAGCCCTAAGCAGTGACTGGCGAGATACACTGTCCTTGAAAGGGGTTGCCAAGCTTCCCAAAATTACGAATCTCCAGAAATCTCAGAAACTATTTTTTCACCCAAACTGGATGATACTTTCAGGTAATGATCAGTACACTAAGCCCACTTGGTTCCCCAAATTTCGTTCTTCTATGTTGAAGCGTTCGTTTCCAGTAACAGTTTGAATGTTGGCGTTTCACTCTGTTTTCTCCTATATTGATAGACGTATGTGGAACGCTAAATCAAACACGGTTTGTGCTAGCTTCTTGAAACTTGACACGATAATATAGTTTCAAGTTCTATCTCTAGGTTTTGTTTCCTCTTGATGTAGCCCTAAGCAGTGACTGGCGAGATACACTGTCCTTGAAAGGGGTTGCCAAGCTTCCCAAAATTACGAATCTCCAGAAATCTCAGCAACTATTTTTTCACCCAAACTGGATGATACTTTCAGGTAATGATCAGTACACTAAGCCCACTTGGTTCCCCAAATTTCGTTCTTCTATGTTGAAGCGTTCGTTTCCAGTAACAGTTTGAATTTTGGCGTTTCACTCTGTTTCCTCCAATATTGATAGGTGTACGTGGAACTCTAAATCAAACACGGTTTGTGCTAGCTTCTTCAAACTTGACACGATAATGTAGTTTCAAGTTCTGTCTCTAGGTTTTGTTTCCTCTTGATGTAGCCCTAAGCAGTGACTGGCGAGATACACTGTCCTTGAAAGGGGTTGCCAAGCTTCCCAAAATTACGAATCTCCAGAAATCTCAGCAACTATTTTTTCACCCAAACTGGATGATACTTTCAGGTAATGATCAGTACACTAAGCCCACTTGGTTCCCCAAATTTCGTTCTTCTATGTTGAAGCGTTCGTTTCCAGTAACAGTTTGAATTTTGGCGTTTCACTCTGTTTTCTCCTATATTGATAGATGTATGTGGAACTCTAAATCAAACACGGTTTGTGCTAGCTTCTTGAAACTTGACACGATAATGTAGTTTCAAGTTCTATCTCTAGGTTTTGTTTCCTCTTGATGTAGCCCTAAGCAGTGACTGGCGAGATACACTGTCCTTGAAAGGGGTTGCCAAGCTTCCCAAAATTACGAATCTCCAGAAATCTCAGCAACTATTTTTTCACCCAAACTGGATGATACTTTCAGGTAATGATCAGTACACTAAGCCCAGTTGGTTCCCCAAATTTCGTTCTTCTATGTTGAAGCGTTCGTTTCCAGTAACAGTTTGAATTTTGGCGTTTCACTCTGTTTTCTCCTATATTGAGAGATGTATGTGGAACTCTAAATCAAACAGGGTTTGTGCTAGCTTCTTGAAACTTGACACGATAATGTAGTTTCAAGTTCTGTCTCTAGGTTTTGTTTCCTCTTGATGTAGCCCTAAGCAGTGACTGGCGAGATACACTGTCCTTGAAAGGGGTTGCCAAGCTTCCCAAAATTACGAATCTCCAGAAATCTCAGCAACTATTTTTTCACCCAAACTGGATGATACTTTCAGGTAATGATCAGTACACTAAGCCCACTTGGTTCCCCAAATTTCGTTCTTCTATGTTGAAGCGTTCGTTTCCAGTAACAGTTTGAATGTTGGCGTTTCACTCTGTTTCCTCCAATATTGATAGGTGTACGTGGAACTCTAAATAAAACACGGTGTCTGCTAGCTTCTTCAAACTTGACACGATAATGTAGTTTCAAGTTCTGTCTCTAGGTTTTGTTTCCTCTTGATGTAGCCCTAAGCAGTGACTGGCGAGATACACGGTCCTTGAAAGGGGTTGCCAAGCTTCCCAAAATTACGAATCTCCAGAAATCTCAGCAACTATTTTTTCACCCAAACTGGATGATACTTTCAGGTAATGATCAGTACACTAAGCCCACTTGGTTCCCCAAATTTCGTTCTTCTATGTTGAAGCGTTCGTTTCCAGTAACAGTTTGAATGTTGGCGTTTCACTCTGTTTCCTCCAATATTGATAGGTGTACGTGGAACTCTAAATCAAACACGGTTTGTGCTAGCTTCTTCAAACTTGACACGATAATGTAGTTTCAAGTTCTGTCTCTAGGTTTTGTTTCCTCTTGATGTAGCCCTAAGCAGTGACTGGCGAGATACACTGTCCTTGAAAGGGGTTGCCAAGCTACCCAAAATTACGAATCTCCAGAAATCTCAGCAACTATTTTTTCACCCAAACTGGATGATACTTTCAGGTAATGATCAGTACACTAAGCCCAGTTGGTTCCCCAAATTTCGTTCTTCTATGTTGAAGCGTTCGTTTCCAGTAACAGTTTGAATTTTGGCGTTTCACTCTGTTTTCTCCTATATTGATAGATGTATGTGGAACTCTAAATCAAACACGGTTTGTGCTAGCTTCTTGAAACTTGACACGATAATGTAGTTTCAAGTTCTATCTCTAGGTTTTGTTTCCTCTTGATGTAGCCCTAAGCAGTGACTGGCGAGATACACTGTCCTTGAAAGGGGTTGCCAATCTTCCCAAAATTACGAATCTCCAGAAATCTCAGCAACTATTTTTTCACCCAAACTGGATGATACTTTCAGGTAATGATCAGTACACTAAGCCCACTTGGTTCCCCAAATTTCGTTCTTCTATGTTGAAGCGTTCGTTTCCAGTAACAGTTTGAATGTTGGCGTTTCACTCTGTTTTCTCCTATATTGATAGATGTATGTGGAACTCTAAATCAAACACGGTTTGTGCTAGCTTTTTGAAACTTGACACGATAATGTAGTTTCAAGTTCTATCTCGAGGTTTTGTTTCCTCTTGATGTAGCCCTAAGCAGTGACTGGCGAGATACACTGTCCTTGAAAGGGGTTGCCAAGCTTCCCAAAATTACGAATCTCCAGAAATCTCAGCAACTATTTTTTCACCCAAACTGGATGATACTTTCAGGTAATGATCAGTACACTAAGCCCACTTGGTTCCCCAAATTTCGTTCTTCTATGTTGAACCGTTCATTTCCACTAACAGTTTGAATTTTGGCGTTTCACTCTGTTTTCTCCTATATTGATAGATGTATGTGGAACTCTATATCAAACACGGTTTGTGCTAGCTTCTTGAAACTTGACACGATAATGTAGTTTCAAGTTCTGTCTCTAGGTTTGTTTCCTCTTGATGTAGCCCTAAGCAGTGACTGGCGAGATACACTGTCCTTGAAAGGGGTTGCCAAGCTTCCCAAAATTACGAATCTCCAGAAATCTCAGAAACTATTTTTTCACCCAAACTGGATGATACTTTCAGGTAATGATCAGTACACTAAGCCCACTTGGTTCCCCAAATTTCGTTCTTCTATGTTGAAGCGTTCGTTTCCAGTAACAGTTTGAATTTTGGCGTTTCACTCTGTTTCCTCCAATATTGATAGGTGTACGTGGAACTCTAAATCAAACACGGTTTGTGCTAGCTTCTTGAAACTTGACACGATAATGTAGTTTCAAGTTCTGTCTCTAGGTTTTGTTTCCTCTTGATGTAGCCCTAAGCAGTGACTGGCGAGATACACTGTCCTTGAAAGGGGTTGCCAAGCTACCCAAAATTACGAATCTCCAGAAATCTCAGCAACTATTTTTTCACCCAAACTGGATGATACTTTCAGGTAATGATCAGTACACTAAGCCCACTTGGTTCCCCAAATTTCGTTCTTCTATGTTGAAGCGTTCGTTTCCAGTAACAGTTTGAATTTTGGCGTTTCACTCTGTTTTCTCCTATATTGATAGATGTATGTGGAACTCTAAATCAAACACGGTTTGTGCTAGCTTCTTGAAACTTGACACGATAATGTAGTTTCAAGTTCTATCTCTAGGTTTTGTTTCCTCTTGATGTAGCCCTAAGCAGTGACTGGCGAGATACACTGTCCTTGAAAGGGGTTGCCAAGCTTCCCAAAATTACGAATCTCCAGAAATCTCAGCAACTATTCTTTCACCCAAACTGGATGATACTTTCAGGTAATGATCAGTACACTAAGCCCAGTTGGTTCCCCAAATTTCGTTCTTCTATGTTGAAGCGTTCGTTTCCAGTAACAGTTTGAATTTTGGCGTTTCACTCTGTTTCCTCCAATATTGATAGGTGTACGTGGAACTCTAAATAAAACACGGTTTGTGCTAGCTTCTTCAAACTTGACACGATAATGTAGTTTCAAGTTCTGTCTCTAGGTTTTGTTTCCTCTTGATGTAGCCCTAAGCAGTGACTGGCGAGATACACTGTCCTTGAAAGGGGTTGCCAAGCTTCCCAAAATTACGAATCTCCAGAAATCTCAGCAACTATTTTTTCACCCAAACTGGATGATACTTTCAGGTAATGATCAGTACACTAAGCCCACTTGGTTCCCCAAATTTCGTTCTTCTATGTTGAACCGTTCGTTTCCAGTAACAGTTTGAATTTTGGCGTTTCACTCTGTTTTCTCCTATATTGATAGATGTATGTGGAACTCTATATCAAACACAGTTTGTGCTAGCTTCTTGAAACTTGACACGATAATGTAGTTTCAAGTTCTGTCTCTAGGTTTGTTTCCTCTTGATGTAGCCCTAAGCAGTGACTGGCGAGATACACTGTCCTTGAAAGGGGTTGCCAAGCTTCCCAAAATTACGAATCTCCAGAAATCTCAGAAACTATTTTTTCACCCAAACTGGATGATACTTTCAGGTAATGATCAGTACACTAAGCCCACTTGGTTCCCCAAATTTCGTTCTTCTATGTTGAAGCGTTCGTTTCCAGTAACAGTTTGAATGTTGGCGTTTCACTCTGTTTTCTCCTATATTGATAGACGTATGTGGAACGCTAAATCAAACACGGTTTGTGCTAGCTTCTTGAAACTTGACACGATAATATAGTTTCAAGTTCTATCTCTAGGTTTTGTTTCCTCTTGATGTAGCCCTAAGCAGTGACTGGCGAGATACACTGTCCTTGAAAGGGGTTGCCAAGCTTCCCAAAATTACGAATCTCCAGAAATCTCAGCAACTATTTTTTCACCCAAACTGGATGATACTTTCAGGTAATGATCAGTACACTAAGCCCACTTGGTTCCCCAAATTTCGTTCTTCTATGTTGAAGCGTTCGTTTCCAGTAACAGTTTGAATTTTGGCGTTTCACTCTGTTTCCTCCAATATTGATAGGTGTACGTGGAACTCTAAATCAAACACGGTTTGTGCTAGCTTCTTCAAACTTGACACGATAATGTAGTTTCAAGTTCTGTCTCTAGGTTTTGTTTCCTCTTGATGTAGCCCTAAGCAGTGACTGGCGAGATACACTGTCCTTGAAAGGGGTTGCCAAGCTTCCCAAAATTACGAATCTCCAGAAATCTCAGCAACTATTTTTTCACCCAAACTGGATGATACTTTCAGGTAATGATCAGTACACTAAGCCCACTTGGTTCCCCAAATTTCGTTCTTCTATGTTGAAGCGTTCGTTTCCAGTAACAGTTTGAATTTTGGCGTTTCACTCTGTTTTCTCCTATATTGATAGATGTATGTGGAACTCTAAATCAAACACGGTTTGTGCTAGCTTCTTGAAACTTGACACGATAATGTAGTTTCAAGTTCTATCTCTAGGTTTTGTTTCCTCTTGATGTAGCCCTAAGCAGTGACTGGCGAGATACACTGTCCTTGAAAGGGGTTGCCAAGCTTCCCAAAATTACGAATCTCCAGAAATCTCAGCAACTATTTTTTCACCCAAACTGGATGATAGTTTCAGGTAATGATCAGTACACTAAGCCCAGTTGGTTCCCCAAATTTCGTTCTTCTATGTTGAAGCGTTCGTTTCCAGTAACAGTTTGAATTTTGGCGTTTCACTCTGTTTTCTCCTATATTGAGAGATGTATGTGGAACTCTAAATCAAACACGGTTTGTGCTAGCTTCTTGAAACTTGACACGATAATGTAGTTTCAAGTTCTGTCTCTAGGTTTTGTTTCCTCTTGATGTAGCCCTAAGCAGTGACTGGCGAGATACACTGTCCTTGAAAGGGGTTGCCAAGCTTCCCAAAATTACGAATCTCCAGAAATCTCAGCAACTATTTTTTCACCCAAACTGGATGATACTTTCAGGTAATGATCAGTACACTAAGCCCACTTGGTTCCCCAAATTTCGTTCTTCTATGTTGAAGCGTTCGTTTCCAGTAACAGTTTGAATGTTGGCGTTTCACTCTGTTTCCTCCAATATTGATAGGTGTACGTGGAACTCTAAATAAAACACGGTTTCTGCTAGCTTCTTCAAACTTGACACGATAATGTAGTTTCAAGTTCTGTCTCTAGGTTTTGTTTCCTCTTGATGTAGCCCTAAGCAGTGACTGGCGAGATACACTGTCCTTGAAAGGGGTTGCCAAGCTTCCCAAAATTACGAATCTCCAGAAATCTCAGCAACTATTTTTTCACCCAAACTGGATGATACTTTCAGGTAATGATCAGTACACTAAGCCCACTTGGTTCCCCAAATTTCGTTCTTCTATGTTGAAGCGTTCGTTTCCAGTAACAGTTTGAATGTTGGCGTTTCACTCTGTTTCCTCCAATATTGATAGGTGTACGTGGAACTCTAAATCAAACACGGTTTGTGCTAGCTTCTTCAAACTTGACACGATAATGTAGTTTCAAGTTCTGTCTCTAGGTTTTGTTTCCTCTTGATGTAGCCCTAAGCAGTGACTGGCGAGATACACTGTCCTTGAAAGGGGTTGCCAAGCTACCCAAAATTACGAATCTCCAGAAATCTCAGCAACTATTTTTTCACCCAAACTGGATGATACTTTCAGGTAATGATCAGTACACTAAGCCCAGTTGGTTCCCCAAATTTCGTTCTTCTATGTTGAAGCGTTCGTTTCCAGTAACAGTTTGAATTTTGGCGTTTCACTCTGTTTTCTCCTATATTGATAGATGTATGTGGAACTCTAAATCAAACACGGTTTGTGCTAGCTTCTTGAAACTTGACACGATAATGTAGTTTCAAGTTCTATCTCTAGGTTTTGTTTCCTCTTGATGTAGCCCTAAGCAGTGACTGGCGAGATACACTGTCCTTGAAAGGGGTTGCCAATCTTCCCAAAATTACGAATCTCCAGAAATCTCAGCAACTATTTTTTCACCCAAACTGGATGATACTTTCAGGTAATGATCAGTACACTAAGCCCACTTGGTTCCCCAAATTTCGTTCTTCTATGTTGAAGCGTTCGTTTCCAGTAACAGTTTGAATGTTGGCGTTTCACTCTGTTTTCTCCTATATTGATAGATGTATGTGGAACTCTAAATCAAACACGGTTTGTGCTAGCTTTTTGAAACTTGACACGATAATGTAGTTTCAAGTTCTATCTCGAGGTTTTGTTTCCTCTTGATGTAGCCCTAAGCAGTGACTGGCGAGATACACTGTCCTTGAAAGGGGTTGCCAAGCTTCCCAAAATTACGAATCTCCAGAAATCTCAGCAACTATTTTTTCACCCAAACTGGATGATACTTTCAGGTAATGATCAGTACACTAAGCCCACTTGGTTCCCCAAATTTCGTTCTTCTATGTTGAACCGTTCATTTCCACTAACAGTTTGAATTTTGGCGTTTCACTCTGTTTTCTCCTATATTGATAGATGTATGTGGAACTCTATATCAAACATGGTTTGTGCTAGCTTCTTGAAACTTGACACGATAATGTAGTTTCAAGTTCTGTCTCTAGGTTTGTTTCCTCTTGATGTAGCCCTAAGCAGTGACTGGCGAGATACACTGTCCTTGAAAGGGGTTGCCAAGCTTCCCAAAATTACGAATCTCCAGAAATCTCAGAAACTATTTTTTCACCCAAACTGGATGATACTTTCAGGTAATGATCAGTACACTAAGCCCACTTGGTTCCCCAAATTTCGTTCTTCTATGTTGAAGCGTTCGTTTCCAGTAACAGTTTGAATTTTGGCGTTTCACTCTGTTTCCTCCAATATTGATAGGTGTACGTGGAACTCTAAATCAAACACGGTTTGTGCTAGCTTCTTGAAACTTGACACGATAATGTAGTTTCAAGTTCTGTCTCTAGGTTTTGTTTCCTCTTGATGTAGCCCTAAGCAGTGACTGGCGAGATACACTGTCCTTGAAAGGGGTTGCCAAGCTACCCAAAATTACGAATCTCCAGAAATCTCAGCAACTATTTTTTCACCCAAACTGGATGATACTTTCAGGTAATGATCAGTACACTAAGCCCACTTGGTTCCCCAAATTTCGTTCTTCTATGTTGAAGCGTTCGTTTCCAGTAACAGTTTGAATTTTGGCGTTTCACTCTGTTTTCTCCTATATTGATAGATGTATGTGAAACTCTAAATCAAACACGGTTTGTGCTAGCTTCTTGAAACTTGACACGATAATGTAGTTTCAAGTTCTATCTCTAGGTTTTGTTTCCTCTTGATGTAGCCCTAAGCAGTGACTGGCGAGATACACTGTCCTTGAAAGGGGTTGCCAAGCTTCCCAAAATTACGAATCTCCAGAAATCTCAGCAACTATTCTTTCACCCAAACTGGATGATACTTTCAGGTAATGATCAGTACACTAAGCCCAGTTGGTTCCCCAAATTTCGTTCTTCTATGTTGAAGCGTTCGTTTCCAGTAACAGTTTGAATTTTGTCATTTCACTCTGTTTCCTCCAATATTGATAGGTGTACGTGGAACTCTAAATAAAACACGGTTTGTGCTAGCTTCTTCAAACTTGACACGATAATGTAGTTTCAAGTTCTGTCTCTAGGTTTTGTTTCCTCTTGATGTAGCCCTAAGCAGTGACTGGCGAGATACACTGTCCTTGAAAGGGGTTGCCAAGCTTCCCAAAATTACGAATCTCCAGAAATCTCAGCAACTATTTTTTCACCCAAACTGGATGATACTTTCAGGTAATGATCAGTACACTAAGCCCAGTTGGTTCCCCAAATTTCGTTCTTCTATGTTGAAGCGTTCGTTTCCAGTAACAGTTTGAATTTTGGCGTTTCACTCTGTTTCCTCCAATATTGATAGGTGTACGTGGAACTCTAAATAAAACACGGTTTGTGCTAGCTTCTTCAAACTTGACACGATAATGTAGTTTCAAGTTCTGTCTCTAGGTTTTGTTTCCTCTTGATGTAGCCCTAAGCAGTGACTGGCGAGATACACTGTCCTTGAAAGGGGTTGCCAAGCTTCCCAAAATTACGAATCTCCAGAAATCTCAGCAACTATTTTTTCACCCAAACTGGATGATACTTTCAGGTAATGATCAGTACACTAAGCCCAGTTGGTTCCCCAAATTTCGTTCTTCTATGTTGAAGCGTTCGTTTCCAGTAACAGTTTGAATTTTGGCGTTTCACTCTGTTTTCTCCTATATTGAGAGATGTATGTGGAACTCTAAATCAAACACGGTTTGTGCTAGCTTCTTGAAACTTGACACGATAATGTAGTTTCAAGTTCTGTCTCTAGGTATTGTTTCCTCTTGATGTAGCCCTAAGCAGTGACTGGCGAGATACACTGTCCTTGAAAGGGGTTGCCAAGCTTCCCAAAATTACGAATCTCCAGAAATCTCAGCAACTATTTTTTCACCCAAACTGGATGATACTTTCAGGTAATGATCAGTACACTAAGCCCACTTGGTTCCCCAAATTTCGTTCTTCTATGTTGAACCGTTCGTTTCCAGTAACAGTTTGAATTTTGGCGTTTCACTCTGTTTTCTCCTATATTGATAGATGTATGTGGAACTCTATATCAAACACAGTTTGTGCTAGCTTCTTGAAACTTGACACGATAATGTAGTTTCAAGTTCTGTCTCTAGGTTTGTTTCCTCTTGATGTAGCCCTAAGCAGTGACTGGCGAGATACACTGTCCTTGAAAGGGGTTGCCAAGCTACCCAAAATTACGAATCTCCAGAAATCTCAGAAACTATTTTTTCACCCAAACTGGATGATACTTTCAGGTAATGATCAGTACACTAAGCCCACTTGGTTCCCCAAATTTCGTTCTTCTATGTTGAAGCGTTCGTTTCCAGTAACAGTTTGAATGTTGGCGTTTCACTCTGTTTTCTCCTATATTGATAGACGTATGTGGAACGCTAAATCAAACACGGTTTGTGCTAGCTTCTTGAAACTTGACACGATAATATAGTTTCAAGTTCTATCTCTAGGTTTTGTTTCCTCTTGATGTAGCCCTAAGCAGTGACTGGCGAGATACACTGTCCTTGAAAGGGGTTGCCAAGCTTCCCAAAATTACGAATCTCCAGAAATCTCAGCAACTATTTTTTCACCCAAACTGGATGACACTTTCAGGTAATGATCAGTACACTAAGCCCACTTGGTTCCCCAAATTTCGTTCTTCTATGTTGAAGCGTTCGTTTCCAGTAACAGTTTGAATTTTGGCGTTTCACTCTGTTTCCTCCAATAATGATAGGTGTACGTGGAACTCTAAATCAAACACGGTTTGTGCTAGCTTCTTCAAACTTGACACGATAATGTAGTTTCAAGTTCTGTCTCTAGGTTTTGTTTCCTCTTGATGTAGCCCTAAGCAGTGACTGGCGAGATACACTGTCCTTGAAAGGGGTTGCCAAGCTTCCCAAAATTACGAATCTCCAGAAATCTCAGCAACTATTTTTTCACCCAAACTGGATGATACTTTCAGGTAATGATCAGTACACTAAGCCCACTTGGTTCCCCAAATTTCGTTCTTCTATGTTGAAGCGTTCGTTTCCAGTAACAGTTTGAATTTTGGCGTTTCACTCTGTTTTCTCCTATATTGATAGATGTATGTGGAACTCTAAATCAAACACGGTTTGTGCTAGCTTCTTGAAACTTGACACGATAATGTAGTTTCAAGTTCTATCTCTAGGTTTTGTTTCCTCTTGATGTAGCCCTAAGCAGTGACTGGCGAGATACACTGTCCTTGAAAGGGGTTGCCAAGCTTCCCAAAATTACGAATCTCCAGAAATCTCAGCAACTATTTTTTCACCCAAACTGGATGATACTTTCAGGTAATGATCAGTACACTAAGCCCAGTTGGTTCCCCAAATTTCGTTCTTCTATGTTGAAGCGTTCGTTTCCAGTAACAGTTTGAATTTTGGCGTTTCACTCTGTTTTCTCCTATATTGATAGATGTATGTGGAACTCTAAATCAAACACGGTTTGTGCTAGCTTCTTGAAACTTGACACGATAATGTAGTTTCAAGTTGTATCTCTAGGTTTTGTTTCCTCTTGATGTAGCCCTAAGCAGTGACTGGCGAGATACACTGTCCTTGAAAGGGGTTGCCAATCTTCCCAAAATTACGAATCTCCAGAAATCTCAGCAACTATTTTTTCACCCAAACTGGATGATACTTTCAGGTAATGATCAGTACACTAAGCCCACTTGGTTCCCCAAATTTCGTTCTTCTATGTTGAAGCGTTCGTTTCCAGTAACAGTTTGAATGTTGGCGTTTCACTCTGTTTTCTCCTATATTGATAGATGTATGTGGAACTCTAAATCAAACACGGTTTGTGCTAGCTTTTTGAAACTTGACACGATAATGTAGTTTCAAGTTCTATCTCGAGGTTTTGTTTCCTCTTGATGTAGCCCTAAGCAGTGACTGGCGAGATACACTGTCCTTGAAAGGGGTTGCCAAGCTTCCCAAAATTACGAATCTCCAGAAATCTCAGCAACTATTTTTTCACCCAAACTGGATGATACTTTCAGGTAATGATCAGTACACTAAGCCCACTTGGTTCCCCAAATTTCGTTCTTCTATGTTGAACCGTTCGTTTCCACTAACAGTTTGAATTTTGGCGTTTCACTCTGTTTTCTCCTATATTGATAGATGTATGTGGAACTCTATATCAAACACGGTTTGTGCTAGCTTCTTGAAACTTGACACGATAATGTAGTTTCAAGTTCTGTCTCTAGGTTTGTTTCCTCTTGATGTAGCCCTAAGCAGTGACTGGCGAGATACACTGTCCTTGAAAGGGGTTGCCAAGCTACCCAAAATTACGAATCTCCAGAAATCTCAGCAACTATTTTTTCACCCAAACTGGATGATACTTTCAGGTAATGATCAGTACACTAAGCCCAGTTGGTTCCCCAAATTTCGTTCTTCTATGTTGAAGCGTTCGTTTCCAGTAACAGTTTGAATTTTGGCGTTTCACTCTGTTTTCTCCTATATTGATAGATGTATGTGGAACTCTAAATCAAACACGGTTTGTGCTAGCTTCTTGAAACTTGACACGATAATGTAGTTTCAAGTTCTATCTCGAGGTTTTGTTTCCTCTTGATGTAGCCCTAAGCAGTGACTGGCGAGATACACTGTCCTTGAAAGGGGTTGCCAAGCTTCCCAAAATTACGAATCTCCAGAAATCTCAGCAACTATTTTTTCACCCAAACTGGATGATACTTTCAGGTAATGATCAGTACACTAAGCCCAGTTGGTTCCCCAAATTTCGTTCTTCTATGTTGAAGCGTTCGTTTCCAGTAACAGTTTGAATTTTGGCGTTTCACTCTGTTTTCTCCTATATTGAGAGATGTATGTGGAACTCTAAATAAAACACGGTTTGTGCTAGCTTCTTGAAACTTGACACGATAATGTAGTTTCAAGTTCTGTCTCTAGGTTTTGTTTCCTCTTGATGTAGCCCTAAGCAGTGACTGGCGAGATACACTGTCCTTGAAAGGGGTTGCCAAGCTACCCAAAATTACGAATCTCCAAAAATCTCAGCAACTATTTTTTCACCCAAACTGGATGATACTTTCAGGTAATGATCAGTACACTAAGCCCACTTGGTTCCCCAAATTTCGTTCTTCTATGTTGAAGCGTTCGTTTCCAGTAACAGTTTGAATTTTGGCGTTTCACTCTGTTTTCTCCTATATTGATAGATGTATGTGGAACTCTAAATCAAACACGGTTTGTGCTAGCTTCTTGAAACTTGACACGATAATGTAGTTTCAAGTTCTATCTCTAGGTTTTGTTTCCTCTTGATGTAGCCCTAAGCAGTGACTGGCGAGATACACTGTCCTTGAAAGGGGTTGCCAAGCTTCCCAAAATTACGAATCTCCAGAAATCTCAGCAACTATTTTTTCACCCAAACTGTATGATACTTTCAGGTAATGATCAGTACACTAAGCCCACTTGGTTCCCCAAATTTCGTTCTTCTATGTTGAAGCGTTCGTTTCCAGTAACAGTTTGAATCTTGGCGTTTCACTCTGTTTCCTCCAATATTGATAGGTGTACGTGGAACTCTAAATCAAACACGGTTTGTGCTAGCTTCTTCAAACTTGACACGATAATGTAGTTTCAAGTTCTGTCTCTAGGTTTTGTTTCCTCTTGATGTAGCCCTAAGCAGTGACTGGCGAGATACACTGTCCTTGAAAGGGGTTGCCAAGCTACCCAAAATTACGAATCTCCAGAAATCTCAGCAACTATTTTTTCACCCAAACTGGATGATACTTTCAGGTAATGATCAGTACACTAAGCCCAGTTGGTTCCCCAAATTTCGTTCTTCTATGTTGAAGCGTTCGTTTCCAGTAACAGTTTGAATTTTGGCGTTTCACTCTGTTTTCTCCTATATTGATAGATGTATGTGGAACTCTAAATCAAACACGGTTTGTGCTAGCTTCTTGAAACTTGACACGATAATGTAGTTTCAAGTTCTATCTCTAGGTTTTGTTTCCTCTTGATGTAGCCCTAAGCAGTGACTGGCGAGATACACTGTCCTTGAAAGGGGTTGCCAATCTTCCCAAAATTACGAATCTCCAGAAATCTCAGCAACTATTTTTTCACCCAAACTGGATGATACTTTCAGGTAATGATCAGTACACTAAGCCCAGTTGGTTCCCCAAATTTCGTTCTTCTATGTTGAAGCGTTCGTTTCCAGTAACAGTTTGAATTTTGGCGTTTCACTCTGTTTTCTCCTATATTGATAGATGTATGTGGAACTCTAAATCAAACACGGTTTGTGCTAGCTTCTTGAAACTTGACACGATAATGTAGTTTCAAGTTCTATCTCGAGGTTTTGTTTCCTCTTGATGTAGCCCTAAGCAGTGACTGGCGAGATACACTGTCCTTGAAAGGGGTTGCCAAGCTTCCCAAAATTACGAATCTCCAGAAATCTCAGCAACTATTTTTTCACCCAAACTGGATGATATTTTCAGGTAATGATCAGTACACTAAGCCCAGTTGGTTCCCCAAATTTCGTTCTTCTATGTTGAAGCGTTCGTTTCCAGTAACAGTTTGAATTTTGGCGTTTCACTCTGTTTTCTCCTATATTGAGAGATGTATGTGGAACACTAAATAAAACACGGTTTGTGCTAGCTTCTTGAAACTTGACACGATAATGTAGTTTCAAGTTCTGTCTCTAGGTTTTGTTTCCTCTTGATGTAGCCCTAAGCAGTGACTGGCGAGATACACTGTCCTTGAAAGGGGTTGCCAAGCTACCCAAAATTACGAATCTCCAAAAATCTCAGCAACTATTTTTTCACCCAAACTGGATGATACTTTCAGGTAATGATCAGTACACTAAGCCCACTTGGTTCCCCAAATTTCGTTCTTCTATGTTGAAGCGTTCGTTTCCAGTAACAGTTTGAATTTTGGCGTTTCACTCTGTTTTCTCCTATATTGATAGATGTATGTGGAACTCTAAATCAAACACGGTTTGTGCTAGCTTCTTGAAACTTGACACGATAATGTAGTTTCAAGTTCTATCTCTAGGTTTTGTTTCCTCTTGATGTAGCCCTAAGCAGTGACTGGCGAGATACACTGTCCTTGAAAGGGGTTGCCAAGCTTCCCAAAATTACGAATCTCCAGAAATCTCAGCAACTATTTTTTCACCCAAACTGTATGATACTTTCAGGTAATGATCAGTACACTAAGCCCACTTGGTTCCCCAAATTTCGTTCTTCTATGTTGAAGCGTTCGTTTCCAGTAACAGTTTGAATCTTGGCGTTTCACTCTGTTTCCTCCAATATTGATAGGTGTACGTGGAACTCTAAATCAAACACGGTTTGTGCTAGCTTCTTCAAACTTGACACGATAATGTAGTTTCAAGTTCTGTCTCTAGGTTTTGTTTCCTCTTGATGTAGCCCTAAGCAGTGACTGGCGAGATACACTGTCCTTGAAAGGGGTTGCCAAGCTACCCAAAATTACGAATCTCCAGAAATCTCAGCAACTATTTTTTCACCCAAACTGGATGATACTTTCAGGTAATGATCAGTACACTAAGCCCAGTTGGTTCCCCAAATTTCGTTCTTCTATGTTGAAGCGTTCGTTTCCAGTAACAGTTTGAATTTTGGCGTTTCACTCTGTTTTCTCCTATATTGATAGATGTATGTGGAACTCTAAATCAAACACGGTTTGTGCTAGCTTCTTGAAACTTGACACGATAATGTAGTTTCAAGTTCTATCTCTAGGTTTTGTTTCCTCTTGATGTAGCCCTAAGCAGTGACTGGCGAGATACACTGTCCTTGAAAGGGGTTGCCAATCTTCCCAAAATTACGAATCTCCAGAAATCTCAGCAACTATTTTTTCACCCAAACTGGATGATACTTTCAGGTAATGATCAGTACACTAAGCCCACTTGGTTCCCCAAATTTCGTTCTTCTATGTTGAAGCGTTCGTTTCCAGTAACAGTTTGAATGTTGGCGTTTCACTCTGTTTTCTCCTATATTGATAGACGTATGTGGAACGCTAAATCAAACACGGTTTGTGCTAGCTTCTTGAAACTTGACACGATAATATAGTTTCAAGTTCTGTCTCTAGGTTTTGTTTCCTCTTGATGTAGCCCTAAGCAGTGACTGGCGAGATACACTGTCCTTGAAAGGGGTTGCCAAGCTTCCCAAAATTACGAATCTCCAGAAATCTCAGCAACTATTTTTTCACCCAAACTGGATGATACTTTCAGGTAATGATCAGTACACTAAGCCCACTTGGTTCCCCAAATTTCGTTCTTCTCTGTTGAAGCGTTCGTTTCCAGTAACAGTTTGAATTTTGGCGTTTCACTCTGTTTCCTCCAATATTGATAGGTGTACGTGGAACTCTAAATCAAACACGGTTTGTGCTAGCTTCTTCAAACTTGACACGATAATGTAGTTTCAAGTTCTGTCTCTAGGTTTTGTTTCCTCTTGATGTAGCCCTAAGCAGTGACTGGCGAGATACACTGTCCTTGAAAGGGGTTGCCAAGCTACCCAAAATTACGAATCTCCAGAAATCTCAGCAACTATTTTTTCACCCAAACTGGATGATACTTTCAGGTAATGATCAGTACACTAAGCCCACTTGGTTCCCCAAATTTCGTTCTTCTATGTTGAAGCGTTCGTTTCCAGTAACAGTTTGAATTTTGACGTTTCACTCTGTTTTCTCCTATATTGATAGATGTATGTGGAACTCTAAATCAAACACGGTTTGTGCTAGCTTCTTGAAACTTGACACGATAATGTAGTTTCAAGTTCTATCTCTAGGTTTTGTTTCCTCTTGATGTAGCCCTAAGCAGTGACTGGCGAGATACACTGTCCTTGAAAGGGGTTGCCAAGCTTCCCAAAATTACAAATCTCCAGAAATCTCAGCAACTATTTTTTCACCCAAACTGGATGATACTTTCAGGTAATGATCAGTACACTAAGCCCACTTGGTTCCCCAAATTTCGTTCTTCTATGTTGAAGCGTTCGTTTCCAGTAACAGTTTGAATTTTGGCGTTTCACTCTGTTTTCTCCTATATTGAGAGATGTATGTGGAACTCTAAATCAAACACGGTTTGTGCTAGCTTCTTGAAACTTGACACGATAATGTAGTTTCAAGTTCTGTCTCTGGGTTTTGTTTCCTCTTGATGTAGCCCTAAGCAGTGACTGGCGAGATACACTGTCCTTGAAAGGGGTTGCCAAGCTACCCAAAATTACGAATCTCCAAAAATCTCAGCAACTATTTTTTCACCCAAACTGGATGATACTTTCAGGTAATGATCAGTACACTAAGCCCACTTGGTTCCCCAAATTTCGTTCTTCTATGTTGAAGCGTTCGTTTCCAGTAACAGTTTGAATTTTGGCGTTTCACTCTGTTTTCTCCTATATTGATAGATGTATGTGGAACTCTAAATCAAACACGGTTTGTGCTAGCTTCTTGAAACTTGACACGATAATGTAGTTTCAAGTTCTATCTCTAGGTTTTGTTTCCTCTTGATGTAGCCCTAAGCAGTGACTGGCGAGATACACTGTCCTTGAAAGGGGTTGCCAAGCTTCCCAAAATTACGAATCTCCAGAAATCTCAGCAACTATTTTTTCACCCAAACTGGATGATACTTTCAGGTAATGATCAGTACACTAAGCCCAGTTGGTTCCCCACATTTCGTTCTTCTATGTTGAAGCGTTCGTTTCCAGTAACAGTTTGAATTTTGGCGTTTCACTCTGTTTTCTCCTATATTGAGAGATGTATGTGGAACTCTAAATCAAACAGGGTTTGTGCTAGCTTCTTGAAACTTGACACGATAATGTAGTTTCAAGTTCTGTCTCTAGGTTTTGTTTCCTCTTGATGTAGCCCTAAGCAGTGACTGGCGAGATACACTGTCCTTGAAAGGGGTTGCCAAGCTTCCCAAAATTACGAATCTCCAGAAATCTCAGCAACTATTTTTTCACCCAAACTGGATGATACTTTCAGGTAATGATCAGTACACTAAGCCCACTTGGTTCCCCAAATTTCGTTCTTCTATGTTGAAGCGTTCGTTTCCAGTAACAGTTTGAATGTTGGCGTTTCACTCTGTTTCCTCCAATATTGATAGGTGTACGTGGAACTCTAAATCAAACACGGTTTGTGCTAGCTTCTTCAAACTTGACATGATAATGTAGTTTCAAGTTCTGTCTCTAGGTTTTGTTTCCTCTTGATGTAGCCCTAAGCAGTGACTGGCGAGATACACTGTCCTTGAAAGGGGTTGCCAAGCTTCCCAAAATTACGAATCTCCAGAAATCTCAGCAACTATTTTTTCACCCAAACTGGATGATACTTTCAGGTAATGATCAGTACACTAAGCCCACTTGGTTCCCCAAATTTCGTTCTTCTATGTTGAAGCGTTCGTTTCCAGTAACAGTTTGAATCTTGGCGTTTCACTCTGTTTCCTCCAATATTGATAGGTGTACGTGGAACTCTAAATCAAACACGGTTTGTGCTAGCTTCTTCAAACTTGACACGATAATGTAGTTTCAAGTTCTGTCTCTAGGTTTTGTTTCCTCTTGATGTAGCCCTAAGCAGTGACTGGCGAGATACACTGTCCTTGAAAGGGGTTGCCAAGCTACCCAAAATTACGAATCTCCAGAAATCTCAGCAACTATTTTTTCACCCAAACTGGATGATACTTTCAGGTAATGATCAGTACACTAAGCCCAGTTGGTTCCCCAAATTTCGTTCTTCTATGTTGAAGCGTTCGTTTCCAGTAACAGTTTGAATTTTGGCGTTTCACTCTGTTTTCTCCTATATTGATAGATGTATGTGGAACTCTAAATCAAACACGGTTTGTGCTAGCTTCTTGAAACTTGACACGATAATGTAGTTTCAAGTTCTATCTCTAGGTTTTGTTTCCTCTTGATGTAGCCCTAAGCAGTGACTGGCGAGATACACTGTCCTTGAAAGGGGTTGCCAATCTTCCCAAAATTACGAATCTCCAGAAATCTCAGCAACTATTTTTTCACCCAAACTGGATGATACTTTCAGGTAATGATCAGTACACTAAGCCCACTTGGTTCCCCAAATTTCGTTCTTCTATGTTGAAGCGTTCGTTTCCAGTAACAGTTTGAATGTTGGCGTTTCACTCTGTTTTCTCCTATATTGATAGACGTATGTGGAACGCTAAATCAAACACGGTTTGTGCTAGCTTCTTGAAACTTGACACGATAATATAGTTTCAAGTTCTATCTCTAGGTTTTGTTTCCTCTTGATGTAGCCCTAAGCAGTGACTGGCGAGATACACTGTCCTTGAAAGGGGTTGCCAAGCTTCCCAAAATTACGAATCTCCAGAAATCTCAGCAACTATTTTTTCACCCAAACTGGATGATACTTTCAGGTAATGATCAGTACACTAAGCCCACTTGGTTCCCCAAATTTCGTTCTTCTCTGTTGAAGCGTTCGTTTCCAGTAACAGTTTGAATTTTGGCGTTTCACTCTGTTTCCTCCAATATTGATAGGTGTACGTGGAACTCTAAATCAAACACGGTTTGTGCTAGCTTCTTCAAACTTGACACGATAATGTAGTTTCAAGTTCTGTCTCTAGGTTTTGTTTCCTCTTGATGTAGCCCTAAGCAGTGACTGGCGAGATACACTGTCCTTGAAAGGGGTTGCCAAGCTACCCAAAATTACGAATCTCCAGAAATCTCAGCAACTATTTTTTCACCCAAACTGGATGATACTTTCAGGTAATGATCAGTACACTAAGCCCACTTGGTTCCCCAAATTTCGTTCTTCTATGTTGAAGCGTTCGTTTCCAGTAACAGTTTGAATTTTGGCGTTTCACTCTGTTTTCTCCTATATTGATAGATGTATGTGGAACTCTAAATCAAACACGGTTTGTGCTAGCTTCTTGAAACTTGACACGATAATGTAGTTTCAAGTTCTATCTCTAGGTTTTGTTTCCTCTTGATGTAGCCCTAAGCAGTGACTGGCGAGATACACTGTCCTTGAAAGGGGTTGCCAAGCTTCCCAAAATTACAAATCTCCAGAAATCTCAGCAACTATTTTTTCACCCAAACTGGATGATACTTTCAGGTAATGATCAGTACACTAAGCCCACTTGGTTCCCCAAATTTCGTTCTTCTATGTTGAAGCGTTCGTTTCCAGTAACAGTTTGAATTTTGGCGTTTCACTCTGTTTTCTCCTATATTGAGAGATGATATGTGGAACTCTAAATCAAACACGGTTTGTGCTAGCTTCTTGAAACTTGACACGATAATGTAGTTTCAAGTTCTGTCTCTGGGTTTTGTTTCCTCTTGATGTAGCCCTAAGCAGTGACTGGCGAGATACACTGTCCTTGAAAGGGGTTGCCAAGCTACCCAAAATTACGAATCTCCAAAAATCTCAGCAACTATTTTTTCACCCAAACTGGATGATACTTTCAGGTAATGATCAGTACACTAAGCCCACTTGGTTCCCCAAATTTCGTTCTTCTATGTTGAAGCGTTCGTTTCCAGTAACAGTTTGAATTTTGGCGTTTCACTCTGTTTTCTCCTATATTGATAGATGTATGTGGAACTCTAAATCAAACACGGTTTGTGCTAGCTTCTTGAAACTTGACACGATAATGTAGTTTCAAGTTCTATCTCTAGGTTTTGTTTCCTCTTGATGTAGCCCTAAGCAGTGACTGGCGAGATACACTGTCCTTGAAAGGGGTTGCCAAGCTTCCCAAAATTACGAATCTCCAGAAATCTCAGCAACTATTTTTTCACCCAAACTGGATGATACTTTCAGGTAATGATCAGTACACTAAGCCCAGTTGGTTCCCCAAATTTCGTTCTTCTATGTTGAAGCGTTCGTTTCCAGTAACAGTTTGAATTTTGGCGTTTCACTCTGTTTTCTCCTATATTGAGAGATGTATGTGGAACTCTAAATCAAACACGGTTTGTGCTAGCTTCTTGAAACTTGACACGATAATGTAGTTTCAAGTTCTGTCTCTAGGTTTTGTTTCCTCTTGATGTAGCCCTAAGCAGTGACTGGCGAGATACACTGTCCTTGAAAGGGGTTGCCAAGCTTCCCAAAATTACGAATCTCCAGAAATCTCAGCAACTATTTTTTCACCCAAACTGGATGATACTTTCAGGTAATGATCAGTACACTAAGCCCACTTGGTTCCCCAAATTTCGTTCTTCTATGTTGAAGCGTTCGTTTCCAGTAACAGTTTGAATCTTGGCGTTTCACTCTGTTTCCTCCAATATTGATAGGTGTACGTGGAACTCTAAATCAAACACGGTTTGTGCTAGCTTCTTCAAACTTGACACGATAATGTAGTTTCAAGTTCTGTCTCTAGGTTTTGTTTCCTCTTGATGTAGCCCTAAGCAGTGACTGGCGAGATACACTGTCCTTGAAAGGGGTTGCCAAGCTTCCCAAAATTACGAATCTCCAGAAATCTCAGCAACTATTTTTTCACCCAAACTGGATGATACTTTCAGGTAATGATCAGTACACTAAGCCCACTTGGTTCCCCAAATTTCGTTCTTCTATGTTGAAGCGTTCGTTTCCAGTAACAGTTTGAATCTTGGCGTTTCACTCTGTTTCCTCCAATATTGATAGGTGTACGTGGAACTCTAAATCAAACACGGTTTGTGCTAGCTTCTTCAAACTTGACACGATAATGTAGTTTCAAGTTCTGTCTCTAGGTTTTGTTTCCTCTTGATGTAGCCCTAAGCAGTGACTGGCGAGATACACTGTCCTTGAAAGGGGTTGCCAAGCTTCCCAAAATTACGAATCTCCAGAAATCTCAGCAACTATTTTTTCACCCAAACTGGATGATACTTTCAGGTAATGATCAGTACACTAAGCCCACTTGGTTCCCCAAATTTCGTTCTTCTATGTTGAAGCGTTCGTTTCCAGTAACAGTTTGAATCTTGGCGTTTCACTCTGTTTCCTCCAATATTGATAGGTGTACGTGGAACTCTAAATCAAACACGGTTTGTGCTAGCTTCTTCAAACTTGACACGATAATGTAGTTTCAAGTTCTGTCTCTAGGTTTTGTTTCCTCTTGATGTAGCCCTAAGCAGTGACTGGCGAGATACACTGTCCTTGAAAGGGGTTGCCAAGCTTCCCAAAATTACGAATCTCCAGAAATCTCAGCAACTATTTTTTCACCCAAACTGGATGATACTTTCAGGTAATGATCAGTACACTAAGCCCACTTGGTTCCCCAAATTTCGTTCTTCTATGTTGAAGCGTTCGTTTCTAGTAACAGTTTGAATCTTGGCGTTTCACTCTGTTTCCTCCAATATTGATAGGTGTACGTGGAACTCTAAATCAAACACGGTTTGTGCTAGCTTCTTCAAACTTGACACGATAATGTAGTTTCAAGTTCTGTCTCTAGGTTTTGTTTCCTCTTGATGTAGCCCTAAGCAGTGACTGGCGAGATACACTGTCCTTGAAAGGGGTTGCCAAGCTACCCAAAATTACGAATCTCCAGAAATCTCAGCAACTATTTTTTCACCCAAACTGGATGATACTTTCAGGTAATGATCAGTACACTAAGCCCAGTTGGTTCCCCAAATTTCGTTCTTCTATGTTGAAGCGTTCGTTTCCAGTAACAGTTTGAATTTTGGCGTTTCACTCTGTTTTCTCCTATATTGATAGATGTATGTGGAACTCTAAATCAAACACGGTTTGTGCTAGCTTCTTGAAACTTGACACGATAATGTAGTTTCAAGTTCTATCTCTAGGTTTTGTTTCCTCTTGATGTAGCCCTAAGCAGTGACTGGCGAGATACACTGTCCTTGAAAGGGGTTGCCAATCTTCCCAAAATTACGAATCTCCAGAAATCTCAGCAACTATTTTTTCACCCAAACTGGATGATACTTTCAGGTAATGATCAGTACACTAAGCCCAGTTGGTTCCCCAAATTTCGTTCTTCTATGTTGAAGCGTTCGTTTCCAGTAACAGTTTGAATTTTGGCGTTTCACTCTGTTTTCTCCTATATTGATAGATGTATGTGGAACTCTAAATCAAACACGGTTTGTGCTAGCTTCTTGAAACTTGACACGATAATGTAGTTTCAAGTTCTATCTCGAGGTTTTGTTTCCTCTTGATGTAGCCCTAAGCAGTGACTGGCGAGATACACTGTCCTTGAAAGGGGTTGCCAAGCTTCCCAAAATTACGAATCTCCAGAAATCTCAGCAACTATTTTTTCACCCAAACTGGATGATATTTTCAGGTAATGATCAGTACACTAAGCCCAGTTGGTTCCCCAAATTTCGTTCTTCTATGTTGAAGCGTTCGTTTCCAGTAACAGTTTGAATTTTGGCGTTTCACTCTGTTTTCTCCTATATTGAGAGATGTATGTGGAACACTAAATAAAACACGGTTTGTGCTAGCTTCTTGAAACTTGACACGATAATGTAGTTTCAAGTTCTGTCTCTAGGTTTTGTTTCCTCTTGATGTAGCCCTAAGCAGTGACTGGCGAGATACACTGTCCTTGAAAGGGGTTGCCAAGCTACCCAAAATTACGAATCTCCAAAAATCTCAGCAACTATTTTTTCACCCAAACTGGATGATACTTTCAGGTAATGATCAGTACACTAAGCCCACTTGGTTCCCCAAATTTCGTTCTTCTATGTTGAAGCGTTCGTTTCCAGTAACAGTTTGAATTTTGGCGTTTCACTCTGTTTTCTCCTATATTGATAGATGTATGTGGAACTCTAAATCAAACACGGTTTGTGCTAGCTTCTTGAAACTTGACACGATAATGTAGTTTCAAGTTCTATCTCTAGGTTTTGTTTCCTCTTGATGTAGCCCTAAGCAGTGACTGGCGAGATACACTGTCCTTGAAAGGGGTTGCCAAGCTTCCCAAAATTACGAATCTCCAGAAATCTCAGCAACTATTTTTTCACCCAAACTGTATGATACTTTCAGGTAATGATCAGTACACTAAGCCCACTTGGTTCCCCAAATTTCGTTCTTCTATGTTGAAGCGTTCGTTTCCAGTAACAGTTTGAATCTTGGCGTTTCACTCTGTTTCCTCCAATATTGATAGGTGTACGTGGAACTCTAAATCAAACACGGTTTGTGCTAGCTTCTTCAAACTTGACACGATAATGTAGTTTCAAGTTCTGTCTCTAGGTTTTGTTTCCTCTTGATGTAGCCCTAAGCAGTGACTGGCGAGATACACTGTCCTTGAAAGGGGTTGCCAAGCTTCCCAAAATTACAAATCTCCAGAAATCTCAGCAACTATTTTTTCACCCAAACTGGATGATACTTTCAGGTAATGATCAGTACACTAAGCCCACTTGGTTCCCCAAATTTCGTTCTTCTATGTTGAAGCGTTCGTTTCCAGTAACAGTTTGAATTTTGGCGTTTCACTCTGTTTTCTCCTATATTGAGAGATGTATGTGGAACTCTAAATCAAACACGGTTTGTGCTAGCTTCTTGAAACTTGACACGATAATGTAGTTTCAAGTTCTGTCTCTGGGTTTTGTTTCCTCTTGATGTAGCCCTAAGCAGTGACTGGCGAGATACACTGTCCTTGAAAGGGGTTGCCAAGCTACCCAAAATTACGAATCTCCAAAAATCTCAGCAACTATTTTTTCACCCAAACTGGATGATACTTTCAGGTAATGATCAGTACACTAAGCCCACTTGGTTCCCCAAATTTCGTTCTTCTATGTTGAAGCGTTCGTTTCCAGTAACAGTTTGAATTTTGGCGTTTCACTCTGTTTTCTCCTATATTGATAGATGTATGTGGAACTCTAAATCAAACACGGTTTGTGCTAGCTTCTTGAAACTTGACACGATAATGTAGTTTCAAGTTCTATCTCTAGGTTTTGTTTCCTCTTGATGTAGCCCTAAGCAGTGACTGGCGAGATACACTGTCCTTGAAAGGGGTTGCCAAGCTTCCCAAAATTACGAATCTCCAGAAATCTCAGCAACTATTTTTTCACCCAAACTGGATGATACTTTCAGGTAATGATCAGTACACTAAGCCCAGTTGGTTCCCCAAATTTCGTTCTTCTATGTTGAAGCGTTCGTTTCCAGTAACAGTTTGAATTTTGGCGTTTCACTCTGTTTTCTCCTATATTGAGAGATGTATGTGGAACTCTAAATCAAACAGGGTTTGTGCTAGCTTCTTGAAACTTGACACGATAATGTAGTTTCAAGTTCTGTCTCTAGGTTTTGTTTCCTCTTGATGTAGCCCTAAGCAGTGACTGGCGAGATACACTGTCCTTGAAAGGGGTTGCCAAGCTTCCCAAAATTACGAATCTCCAGAAATCTCAGCAACTATTTTTTCACCCAAACTGGATGATACTTTCAGGTAATGATCAGTACACTAAGCCCACTTGGTTCCCCAAATTTCGTTCTTCTATGTTGAAGCGTTCGTTTCCAGTAACAGTTTGAATGTTGGCGTTTCACTCTGTTTCCTCCAATATTGATAGGTGTACGTGGAACTCTAAATCAAACACGGTTTGTGCTAGCTTCTTCAAACTTGACACGATAATGTAGTTTCAAGTTCTGTCTCTAGGTTTTGTTTCCTCTTGATGTAGCCCTAAGCAGTGACTGGCGAGATACACTGTCCTTGAAAGGGGTTGCCAAGCTTCCCAAAATTACGAATCTCCAGAAATCTCAGCAACTATTTTTTCACCCAAACTGGATGATACTTTCAGGTAATGATCAGTACACTAAGCCCACTTGGTTCCCCAAATTTCGTTCTTCTATGTTGAAGCGTTCGTTTCCAGTAACAGTTTGAATCTTGGCGTTTCACTCTGTTTCCTCCAATATTGATAGGTGTACGTGGAACTCTAAATCAAACACGGTTTGTGCTAGCTTCTTCAAACTTGACACGATAATGTAGTTTCAAGTTCTGTCTCTAGGTTTTGTTTCCTCTTGATGTAGCCCTAAGCAGTGACTGGCGAGATACACTGTCCTTGAAAGGGGTTGCCAAGCTACCCAAAATTACGAATCTCCAGAAATCTCAGCAACTATTTTTTCACCCAAACTGGATGATACTTTCAGGTAATGATCAGTACACTAAGCCCACTTGGTTCCCCAAATTTCGTTCTTCTATGTTGAAGCGTTCGTTTCCAGTAACAGTTTGAATTTTGGCGTTTCACTCTGTTTTCTCCTATATTGATAGATGTATGTGGAACTCTAAATCAAACACGGTTTGTGCTAGCTTCTTGAAACTTGACACGATAATGTAGTTTCAAGTTCTATCTCTAGGTTTTGTTTCCTCTTGATGTAGCCCTAAGCAGTGACTGGCGAGATACACTGTCCTTGAAAGGGGTTGCCAATCTTCCCAAAATTACGAATCTCCAGAAATCTCAGCAACTATTTTTTCACCCAAACTGGATGATACTTTCAGGTAATGATCAGTACACTAAGCCCACTTGGTTCCCCAAATTTCGTTCTTCTATGTTGAAGCGTTCGTTTCCAGTAACAGTTTGAATGTTGGCGTTTCACTCTGTTTTCTCCTATATTGATAGACGTATGTGGAACGCTAAATCAAACACGGTTTGTGCTAGCTTCTTGAAACTTGACACGATAATATAGTTTCAAGTTCTATCTCTAGGTTTTGTTTCCTCTTGATGTAGCCCTAAGCAGTGACTGGCGAGATACACTGTCCTTGAAAGGGGTTGCCAAGCTTCCCAAAATTACGAATCTCCAGAAATCTCAGCAACTATTTTTTCACCCAAACTGGATGATACTTTCAGGTAATGATCAGTACACTAAGCCCACTTGGTTCCCCAAATTTCGTTCTTCTCTGTTGAAGCGTTCGTTTCCAGTAACAGTTTGAATTTTGGCGTTTCACTCTGTTTCCTCCAATATTGATAGGTGTACGTGGAACTCTAAATCAAACACGGTTTGTGCTAGCTTCTTCAAACTTGACACGATAATGTAGTTTCAAGTTCTGTCTCTAGGTTTTGTTTCCTCTTGATGTAGCCCTAAGCAGTGACTGGCGAGATACACTGTCCTTGAAAGGGGTTGCCAAGCTACCCAAAATTACGAATCTCCAGAAATCTCAGCAACTATTTTTTCACCCAAACTGGATGATACTTTCAGGTAATGATCAGTACACTAAGCCCACTTGGTTCCCCAAATTTCGTTCTTCTATGTTGAAGCGTTCGTTTCCAGTAACAGTTTGAATTTTGGCGTTTCACTCTGTTTTCTCCTATATTGATAGATGTATGTGGAACTCTAAATCAAACACGGTTTGTGCTAGCTTCTTGAAACTTGACACGATAATGTAGTTTCAAGTTCTATCTCTAGGTTTTGTTTCCTCTTGATGTAGCCCTAAGCAGTGACTGGCGAGATACACTGTCCTTGAAAGGGGTTGCCAAGCTTCCCAAAATTACAAATCTCCAGAAATCTCAGCAACTATTTTTTCACCCAAACTGGATGATACTTTCAGGTAATGATCAGTACACTAAGCCCACTTGGTTCCCCAAATTTCGTTCTTCTATGTTGAAGCGTTCGTTTCCAGTAACAGTTTGAATTTTGGCGTTTCACTCTGTTTTCTCCTATATTGAGAGATGATATGTGGAACTCTAAATCAAACACGGTTTGTGCTAGCTTCTTGAAACTTGACACGATAATGTAGTTTCAAGTTCTGTCTCTGGGTTTTGTTTCCTCTTGATGTAGCCCTAAGCAGTGACTGGCGAGATACACTGTCCTTGAAAGGGGTTGCCAAGCTACCCAAAATTACGAATCTCCAAAAATCTCAGCAACTATTTTTTCACCCAAACTGGATGATACTTTCAGGTAATGATCAGTACACTAAGCCCACTTGGTTCCCCAAATTTCGTTCTTCTATGTTGAAGCGTTCGTTTCCAGTAACAGTTTGAATTTTGGCGTTTCACTCTGTTTTCTCCTATATTGATAGATGTATGTGGAACTCTAAATCAAACACGGTTTGTGCTAGCTTCTTGAAACTTGACACGATAATGTAGTTTCAAGTTCTATCTCTAGGTTTTGTTTCCTCTTGATGTAGCCCTAAGCAGTGACTGGCGAGATACACTGTCCTTGAAAGGGGTTGCCAAGCTTCCCAAAATTACGAATCTCCAGAAATCTCAGCAACTATTTTTTCACCCAAACTGGATGATACTTTCAGGTAATGATCAGTACACTAAGCCCAGTTGGTTCCCCAAATTTCGTTCTTCTATGTTGAAGCGTTCGTTTCCAGTAACAGTTTGAATTTTGGCGTTTCACTCTGTTTTCTCCTATATTGAGAGATGTATGTGGAACTCTAAATCAAACACGGTTTGTGCTAGCTTCTTGAAACTTGACACGATAATGTAGTTTCAAGTTCTGTCTCTAGGTTTTGTTTCCTCTTGATGTAGCCCTAAGCAGTGACTGGCGAGATACACTGTCCTTGAAAGGGGTTGCCAAGCTTCCCAAAATTACGAATCTCCAGAAATCTCAGCAACTATTTTTTCACCCAAACTGGATGATACTTTCAGGTAATGATCAGTACACTAAGCCCACTTGGTTCCCCAAATTTCGTTCTTCTATGTTGAAGCGTTCGTTTCCAGTAACAGTTTGAATCTTGGCGTTTCACTCTGTTTCCTCCAATATTGATAGGTGTACGTGGAACTCTAAATCAAACACGGTTTGTGCTAGCTTCTTCAAACTTGACACGATAATGTAGTTTCAAGTTCTGTCTCTAGGTTTTGTTTCCTCTTGATGTAGCCCTAAGCAGTGACTGGCGAGATACACTGTCCTTGAAAGGGGTTGCCAAGCTTCCCAAAATTACGAATCTCCAGAAATCTCAGCAACTATTTTTTCACCCAAACTGGATGATACTTTCAGGTAATGATCAGTACACTAAGCCCACTTGGTTCCCCAAATTTCGTTCTTCTATGTTGAAGCGTTCGTTTCCAGTAACAGTTTGAATCTTGGCGTTTCACTCTGTTTCCTCCAATATTGATAGGTGTACGTGGAACTCTAAATCAAACACGGTTTGTGCTAGCTTCTTCAAACTTGACACGATAATGTAGTTTCAAGTTCTGTCTCTAGGTTTTGTTTCCTCTTGATGTAGCCCTAAGCAGTGACTGGCGAGATACACTGTCCTTGAAAGGGGTTGCCAAGCTTCCCAAAATTACGAATCTCCAGAAATCTCAGCAACTATTTTTTCACCCAAACTGGATGATACTTTCAGGTAATGATCAGTACACTAAGCCCACTTGGTTCCCCAAATTTCGTTCTTCTATGTTGAAGCGTTCGTTTCCAGTAACAGTTTGAATCTTGGCGTTTCACTCTGTTTCCTCCAATATTGATAGGTGTACGTGGAACTCTAAATCAAACACGGTTTGTGCTAGCTTCTTCAAACTTGACACGATAATGTAGTTTCAAGTTCTGTCTCTAGGTTTTGTTTCCTCTTGATGTAGCCCTAAGCAGTGACTGGCGAGATACACTGTCCTTGAAAGGGGTTGCCAAGCTACCCAAAATTACGAATCTCCAGAAATCTCAGCAACTATTTTTTCACCCAAACTGGATGATACTTTCAGGTAATGATCAGTACACTAAGCCCACTTGGTTCCCCAAATTTCGTTCTTCTATGTTGAAGCGTTCGTTTCCAGTAACAGTTTGAATTTTGGCGTTTCACTCTGTTTTCTCCTATATTGAGAGATGTATGTGGAACTCTAAATCAAACACGGTTTGTGCTAGCTTCTTGAAACTTGACACGATAATGTAGTTTCAAGTTCTGTCTCTAGGTTTTGTTTCCTCTTGATGTAGCCCTAAGCAGTGACTGGCGAGATACACTGTCCTTGAAAGGGGTTGCCAAGCTTCCCAAAATTACGAATCTCCAGAAATCTCAGCAACTATTTTTTCACCCAAACTGGATGATACTTTCAGGTAATGATCAGTACACTAAGCCCACTTGGTTCCCCAAATTTCGTTCTTCTATGTTGAAGCGTTCGTTTCCAGTAACAGTTTGAATGTTGGCGTTTCACTCTGTTTCCTCCAATATTGATAGGTGTACGTGGAACTCTAAATCAAACACGGTTTGTGCTAGCTTCTTCAAACTTGACACGATAATGTAGTTTCAAGTTCTGTCTCTAGGTTTTGTTTCCTCTTGATGTAGCCCTAAGCAGTGACTGGCGAGATACACTGTCCTTGAAAGGGGTTGCCAAGCTTCCCAAAATTACGAATCTCCAGAAATCTCAGCAACTATTTTTTCACCCAAACTGGATGATACTTTCAGGTAATGATCAGTACACTAAGCCCACTTGGTTCCCCAAATTTCGTTCTTCTATGTTGAAGCGTTCGTTTCCAGTAACAGTTTGAATCTTGGCGTTTCACTCTGTTTCCTCCAATATTGATAGGTGTACGTGGAACTCTAAATCAAACACGGTTTGTGCTAGCTTCTTCAAACTTGACACGATAATGTAGTTTCAAGTTCTGTCTCTAGGTTTTGTTTCCTCTTGATGTAGCCCTAAGCAGTGACTGGCGAGATACACTGTCCTTGAAAGGGGTTGCCAAGCTTCCCAAAATTACGAATCTCCAGAAATCTCAGCAACTATTTTTTCACCCAAACTGGATGATACTTTCAGGTAATGATCAGTACACTAAGCCCACTTGGTTCCCCAAATTTCGTTCTTCTATGTTGAAGCGTTCGTTTCCAGTAACAGTTTGAATCTTGGCGTTTCACTCTGTTTCCTCCAATATTGATAGGTGTACGTGGAACTCTAAATCAAACACGGTTTGTGCTAGCTTCTTCAAACTTGACACGATAATGTAGTTTCAAGTTCTGTCTCTAGGTTTTGTTTCCTCTTGATGTAGCCCTAAGCAGTGACTGGCGAGATACACTGTCCTTGAAAGGGGTTGCCAAGCTACCCAAAATTACGAATCTCCAGAAATCTCAGCAACTATTTTTTCACCCAAACTGGATGATACTTTCAGGTAATGATCAGTACACTAAGCCCACTTGGTTCCCCAAATTTCGTTCTTCTATGTTGAAGCGTTCGTTTCCAGTAACAGTTTGAATTTTGGCGTTTCACTCTGTTTTCTCCTATATTGAGAGATGTATGTGGAACTCTAAATCAAACACGGTTTGTGCTAGCTTCTTGAAACTTGACACGATAATGTAGTTTCAAGTTCTATCTCTAGGTTTTGTTTCCTCTTGATGTAGCCCTAAGCAGTGACTGGCGAGATACACTGTCCTTGAAAGGGGTTGCCAAGCTTCCCAAAATTACGAATCTCCAGAAATCTCAGCAACTATTTTTTCACCCAAACTGGATGATACTTTCAGGTAATGATCAGTACACTAAGCCCACTTGGTTCCCCAAATTTCGTTCTTCTATGTTGAAGCGTTCGTTTCCAGTAACAGTTTGAATGTTGGCGTTTCACTCTGTTTTCTCCTATATTGATAGACGTATGTGGAACGCTAAATCAAACACGGTTTGTGCTAGCTTCTTGAAACTTGACACGATAATATAGTTTCAAGTTCTATCTCTAGGTTTTGTTTCCTCTTGATGTAGCCCTAAGCAGTGACTGGCGAGATACACTGTCCTTGAAAGGGGTTGCCAAGCTTCCCAAAATTACGAATCTCCAGAAATCTCAGCAACTATTTTTTCACCCAAACTGGATGATACTTTCAGGTAATGATCAGTACACTAAGCCCACTTGGTTCCCCAAATTTCGTTCTTCTATGTTGAAGCGTTCGTTTCCAGTAACAGTTTGAAATTTGGCGTTTCACTCTGTTTCCTCCAATATTGATAGGTGTACGTGGAACTCTAAATCAAACACGGTTTGTGCTAGCTTCTTCAAACTTGACACGATAATGTAGTTTCAAGTTCTGTCTCTAGGTTTTGTTTCCTCTTGATGTAGCCCTAAGCAGTGACTGGCGAGATACACTGTCCTTGAAAGGGGTTGCCAAGCTTCCCAAAATTACGAATCTCCAGAAATCTCAGCAACTATTTTTTCACCCAAACTGGATGATACTTTCAGGTAATGATCAGTACACTAAGCCCACTTGGTTCCCCAAATTTCGTTCTTCTATGTTGAAGCGTTCGTTTCCAGTAACAGTTTGAATCTTGGCGTTTCACTCTGTTTCCTCCAATATTGATAGGTGTACGTGGAACTCTAAATCAAACACGGTTTGTGCTAGCTTCTTCAAACTTGACACGATAATGTAGTTTCAAGTTCTGTCTCTAGGTTTTGTTTCCTCTTGATGTAGCCCTAAGCAGTGACTGGCGAGATACACTGTCCTTGAAAGGGGTTGCCAAGCTACCCAAAATTACGAATCTCCAGAAATCTCAGCAACTATTTTTTCACCCAAACTGGATGATACTTTCAGGTAATGATCAGTACACTAAGCCCACTTGGTTCCCCAAATTTCGTTCTTCTATGTTGAAGCGTTCGTTTCCAGTAACAGTTTGAATGTTGGCCTTTCACTCTGTTTTCTCCTATATTGATAGACGTATGTGGAACGCTAAATCAAACACGGTTTGTGCTAGCTTCTTGAAACTTGACACGATAATATAGTTTCAAGTTCTATCTCTAGGTTTTGTTTCCTCTTGATGTAGCCCTAAGCAGTGACTGGCGAGATACACTGTCCTTGAAAGGGGTTGCCAAGCTTCCCAAAATTACGAATCTCCAGAAATCTCAGCAACTATTTTTTCACCCAAACTGGATGATACTTTCAGGTAATGATCAGTACACTAAGCCCACTTGGTTCCCCAAATTTCGTTCTTCTATGTTGAAGCGTTCGTTTCCAGTAACAGTTTGAAATTTGGCGTTTCACTCTGTTTCCTCCAATATTGATAGGTGTACGTGGAACTCTAAATCAAACACGGTTTGTGCTAGCTTCTTCAAACTTGACACGATAATGTAGTTTCAAGTTCTGTCTCTAGGTTTTGTTTCCTCTTGATGTAGCCCTAAGCAGTGACTGGCGAGATACACTGTCCTTGAAAGGGGTTGCCAAGCTACCCAAAATTACGAATCTCCAGAAATCTCAGCAACTATTTTTTCACCCAAACTGGATGATACTTTCAGGTAATGATCAGTACACTAAGCCCACTTGGTTCCCCAAATTTCGTTCTTCTATGTTGAAGCGTTCGTTTCCAGTAACAGTTTGAATGTTGGAGTTTCACTCTGTTTTCTCCTATATTGATAGATGTATGTGGAACTCTAAATCAAACACGGTTTGTGCTAGCTTCTTGAAACTTGACAAGATAATGTAGTTTCAAGTTCTGTCTCTAGGTTTTGTTTCCTCTTGATGTAGCCCTAAGCAGTGACTGGCGAGATACACTGTCCTTGAAAGGGGTTGCCAAGCTTCCCAAAATTACGAATCTCCAGAAATCTCAGCAACTATTTTTTCACCCAAACTGGATGATACTTTCAGGTAATGATCAGTACACTAAGCCCACTTGGTTCCCCAAATTTCGTTCTTCTATGTTGAAGCGTTCGTTTCCAGTAACAGTTTGAATGTTGGCGTTTCACTCTGTTTCCTCCAATATTGATAGGTGTACGTGGAACTCTAAATCAAACACGGTTTGTGCTAGCTTCTTCAAACTTGACACGATAATGTAGTTTCAAGTTCTGTCTCTAGGTTTTGTTTCCTCTTGATGTAGCCCTAAGCAGTGACTGGCGAGATACACTATCCTTGAAAGGGGTTGCCAAGCTTCCCAAAATTACGAATCTCCAGAAATCTCAGCAACTATTTTTTCACCCAAACTGGATGATACTTTCAGGTAATGATCAGTACACTAAGCCCACTTGGTTCCCCAAATTTCGTTCTTCTATGTTGAAGCGTTCGTTTCCAGTAACAGTTTGAATGTTGGCGTTTCACTCTGTTTCCTCCAATATTGATAGGTGTACGTGGAACTCTAAATCAAACACGGTTTGTGCTAGCTTCTTGAAACTTGACACGATAATGTAGTTTCAAGTTCTGTCTCTAGGTTTTGTTTCCTCTTGATGTAGCCCTAAGCAGTGACTGGCGAGATACAATGTCCTTGAAAGGGGTTGCCAAGCTTCCCAAAATTACGAATCTCCAGAAATCTCAGCAACTATTTTTTCACCCAAACTGGATGATACTTTCAGGTAATGATCAGTACACTAAGCCCACTTGGTTCCCCAAATTTCGTTCTTCTATGTTGAAGCGTTCGTTTCCAGTAACAGTTTGAATCTTGGCGTTTCACTCTGTTTCCTCCAATATTGATAGGTGTACGTGGAACTCTAAATCAAACACGGTTTGTGCTAGCTTCTTCAAACTTGACACGATAATGTAGTTTCAAGTTCTGTCTCTAGGTTTTGTTTCCTCTTGATGTAGCCCTAAGCAGTGACTGGCGAGATACACTGTCCTTGAAAGGGGTTGCCAAGCTTCCCAAAATTACGAATCTCCAGAAATCTCAGCAACTATTTTTTCACCCAAACTGGATGATACTTTCAGGTAATGATCAGTACACTAAGCCCACTTGGTTCCCCAAATTTCGTTCTTCTATGTTGAAGCGTTCGTTTCCTGTAACAGTTTGAATCTTGGCGTTTCACTCTGTTTCCTCCAATATTGATAGGTGTACGTGGAACTCTAAATCAAACACGGTTTGTGCTAGCTTCTTCAAACTTGACACGATAATGTAGTTTCAAGTTCTGTCTCTAGGTTTTGTTTCCTCTTGATGTAGCCCTAAGCAGTGACTGGCGAGATACACTGTCCTTGAAAGGGGTTGCCAAGCTACCCAAAATTACGAATCTCCAGAAATCTCAGCAACTATTTTTTCACCCAAACTGGATGATACTTTCAGGTAATGATCAGTACACTAAGCCCACTTGGTTCCCCAAATTTCGTTCTTCTATGTTGAAGCGTTCGTTTCCAGTAACAGTTTGAATTTTGGCGTTTCACTCTGTTTTCTCCTATATTGAGAGATGTATGTGGAACTCTAAATCAAACACGGTTTGTGCTAGCTTCTTGAAACTTGACACGATAATGTAGTTTCAAGTTCTATCTCTAGGTTTTGTTTCCTCTTGATGTAGCCCTAAGCAGTGACTGGCGAGATACACTGTCCTTGAAAGGGGTTGCCAAGCTTCCCAAAATTACGAATCTCCAGAAATCTCAGCAACTATTTTTTCACCCAAACTGGATGATACTTTCAGGTAATGATCAGTACACTAAGCCCACTTGGTTCCCCAAATTTCGTTCTTCTATGTTGAAGCGTTCGTTTCCAGTAACAGTTTGAATGTTGGCTTTTCACTCTGTTTTCTCCTATATTGATAGACGTATGTGGAACGCTAAATCAAACACGGTTTGTGCTAGCTTCTTGAAACTTGACACGATAATATAGTTTCAAGTTCTATCTCTAGGTTTTGTTTCCTCTTGATGTAGCCCTAAGCAGTGACTGGCGAGATACACTGTCCTTGAAAGGGGTTGCCAAGCTTCCCAAAATTACGAATCTCCAGAAATCTCAGCAACTATTTTTTCACCCAAACTGGATGATACTTTCAGGTAATGATCAGTACACTAAGCCCACTTGGTTCCCCAAATTTCGTTCTTCTATGTTGAAGCGTTCGTTTCCAGTAACAGTTTGAAATTTGGCGTTTCACTCTGTTTCCTCCAATATTGATAGGTGTACGTGGAACTCTAAATCAAACACGGTTTGTGCTAGCTTCTTCAAACTTGACACGATAATGTAGTTTCAAGTTCTGTCTCTAGGTTTTGTTTCCTCTTGATGTAGCCCTAAGCAGTGACTGGCGAGATACACTGTCCTTGAAAGGGGTTGCCAAGCTACCCAAAATTACGAATCTCCAGAAATCTCAGCAACTATTTTTTCACCCAAACTGGATGATACTTTCAGGTAATGATCAGTACACTAAGCCCACTTGGTTCCCCAAATTTCGTTCTTCTATGTTGAAGCGTTCGTTTCCAGTAACAGTTTGAATTTTGGCGTTTCACTCTGTTTTCTCCTATATTGAGAGATGTATGTGGAACTCTAAATCAAACACGGTTTGTGCTAGCTTCTTGAAACTTGACACGATAATGTAGTTTCAAGTTCTGTCTCTAGGTTTTGTTTCCTCTTGATGTAGCCCTAAGCAGTGACTGGCGAGATACACTGTCCTTGAAAGGGGTTGCCAAGCTCCCAAAATTACGAATCTCCAGAAATCTCAGCAACTATTTTTTCACCCAAACTGGATGATACTTTCAGGTAATGATCAGTACACTAAGCCCACTTGGTTCCCCAAATTTCGTTCTTCTATGTTGAAGCGTTCGTTTCCAGTAACAGTTTGAATGTTGGCGTTTCACTCTGTTTCCTCCAATATTGATAGGTGTACGTGGAACTCTAAATCAAACACGGTTTGTTCTAGCTTCTTCAAACTTGACACGATAATGTAGTTTCAAGTTCTGTCTCTAGGTTTTGTTTCCTCTTGATGTAGCCCTAAGCAGTGACTGGCGAGATACACTGTCCTTGAAAGGGGTTGCCAAGCTTCCCAAAATTACGAATCTCCAGAAATCTCAGCAACTATTTTTTCACCCAAACTGGATGATACTTTCAGGTAATGATCAGTACACTAAGCCCACTTGGTTCCCCAAATTTCGTTCTTCTATGTTGAAGCGTTCGTTTCCAGTAACAGTTTGAATTTTGGTGTTTCACTCTGTTTCCTCCAATATTGATAGGTGTACGTGGAACTCTAAATCAAACACGGTTTGTGCTAGCTTCTTCAAACTTGACACGATAATGTAGTTTCAAGTTCTGTCTCTAGGTTTTGTTTCCTCTTGATGTAGCCCTAAGCAGTGACTGGCGAGATACACTGTCCTTGAAAGGGGTTGCCAAGCTTCCCAAAATTACGAATCTCCAGAAATCTCAGAAACTATTTTTTTACCCAAACTGGATGATACTTTCAGGTAATGATCAGTACACTAAGCCCACTTGGTTCCCCAAATTTCGTTCTTCTATGTTGAAGCGTTCGTTTCCAGTAACAGTTTGAATGTTGGCGTTTCACTCTGTTTTCTCCTATATTGATAGACGTATGTGGAACTCTAAATCAAACACGGTTTGTGCTAGCTTCGTGAAACTTGACACGATAATGTAGTTTCAAGTTCTGTCTCTAGGTTTTGTTTCCTCTTGATGTTGCCCTAAGCAGTGACTGGCGAGATACACTGTCCTTGAAAGGGGTTGCCAAGCTACCCAAAATTACGAATCTCCAGAAATCTCAGCAACTATTTTTTCACCCAAACTGGATGATACTTTCAGGTAATGATCAGTACACTAAGCCCAGTTGGTTCCCCAAATTTCGTTCTTCTATGTTGAAGCGTTCGTTTCCAGTAACAGTTTGAATTTTGGCGTTTCACTCTGTTTTCTCCTATATTGAGAGATGTATGTGGAACTCTAAATCAAACACGGTTTGTGCTAGCTTCTTGAAACTTGACACGATAATGTAGTTTCAAGTTCTGTCTCTAGGTTTTGTTTCCTCTTGATGTAGCCCTAAGCAGTGACTGGCGAGATACACTGTCCTTGAAAGGGGTTGCCAAGCTTCCCAAAATTACGAATCTCCAGAAATCTCAGCAACTATTTTTTCACCCAAACTGGATGATACTTTCAGGTAATGATCAGTACACTAAGCCCACTTGGTTCCCCAAATTTCGTTCTTCTATGTTGAAGCGTTCGTTTCCAGTAACAGTTTGAATGTTGGCGTTTCACTCTGTTTCCTCCAATATTGATAGACGTATGTGGAAAGCTAAATCAAACACGGTTTGTGCTAGCTTCTTGAAACTTGACACGATAATGTAGTTTCAAGTTCTGTCTCTAGGTTTTGTTTCCTCTTGATGTAGCCCTAAGCAGTGACTGGCGAGATACACTGTCCTTGAAAAGGGTTGCCAAGCTTCCCAAAATTACGAATCTCCAGAAATCTCAGCAACTATTTTTTCACCCAAACTGGATGATACTTTCAGGTAATGATCAGTACACTAAGCCCACTTGGTTCCCCAAATTTCGTTCTTCTATGTTGAAGCGTTCGTTTCCAGTAACAGTTTGAATTTTGGCGTTTCACTCTGTTTCCTCCAATATTGATAGGTGTACGTGGAACTCTAAATCAAACACGGTTTGTGCTAGCTTCTTCAAACTTGACACGATAATGTAGTTCCAAGTTCTGTCTCTAGGTTTTGTTTCCTCTTGATGTAGCCCTAAGCAGTGACTGGCGAGATACACTGTCCTTGAAAGGGGTTGCCAAGCTACCCAAAATTACGAATCTCCAGAAATCTCAGCAACTATTTTTTCACCCAAACTGGATGATACTTTCAGGTAATGATCAGTACACTAAGCCCACTTGGTTCCCCAAATTTCGTTCTTCTATGTTGAAGCGTTCGTTTCCAGTAACAGTTTGAATTTTGGCGTTTCACTCTGTTTTCTCCTATATTGATAGATGTATGTGGAACTCTAAATCAAACACGGTTTGTGCTAGCTTCTTGAAACTTGACACGATAATGTAGTTTCAAGTTCTATCTCTAGGTTTTGTTTCCTCTTGATGTAGCCCTAAGCAGTGACTGGCGAGATACACTGTCCTTGAAAGGGGTTGCCAAGCTTCCCAAAATTACGAATCTCCAGAAATCTCAGCAACTATTTTTTCACCCAAACTGGATGATACTTTCAGGTAATGATCAGTACACTAAGCCCACTTGGTTCCCCAAATTTCGTTCTTCTATGTTGAAGCGTTCGTTTCCAGTAACAGTTTGAATTTTGGCGTTTCACTCTGTTTTCTCCTATATTGAGAGATGTATGTGGAACTCTAAATCAAACACGGTTTGTGCTAGCTTCTTGAAACTTGACACGATAATGTAGTTTCAAGTTCTGTCTCTAGGTTTTGTTTCCTCTTGATGTAGCCCTAAGCAGTGACTGGCGAGATACACTGTCCTTGAAAGGGGTTGCCAAGCTACCCAAAATTACGAATCTCCAAAAATCTCAGCAACTATTTTTTAACCCAAACTGGATGATACTTTCAGGTAATGATCAGTACACTAAGCCCACTTGGTTCCCCAAATTTCGTTCTTCTATGTTGAAGCGTTCGTTTCCAGTAACAGTTTGAATTTTGGCGTTTCACTCTGTTTTCTCCTATATTGATAGATGTATGTGGAACTCTAAATCAAACACGGTTTGTGCTAGCTTCTTGAAACTTGACACGATAATGTAGTTTCAAGTTCTATCTCTAGGTTTTGTTTCCTCTTGATGTAGCCCTAAGCAGTGACTGGCGAGATACACTGTCCTTGAAAGGGGTTGCCAAGCTTCCCAAAATTACGAATCTCCAGAAATCTCAGCAACTATTTTTTCACCCAAACTGGATGATACTTTCAGGTAATGATCAGTACACTAAGCCCACTTGGTTCCCCAAATTTCGTTCTTCTATGTTGAAGCGTTCGTTTCCAGTAACAGTTTGAATGTTGGCGTTTCACTCTGTTTTCTCCTATATTGATAGACGTATGTGGAACGCTAAATCAAACACGGTTTGTGCTAGCTTCTTGAAACTTGACACGATAATATAGTTTCAAGTTCTATCTCTAGGTTTTGTTTCCTCTTGATGTAGCCCTAAGCAGTGACTGGCGAGATACACTGTCCTTGAAAGGGGTTGCCAAGCTTCCCAAAATTACGAATCTCCAGAAATCTCAGCAACTATTTTTTCACCCAAACTGGATGATACTTTCAGGTAATGATCAGTACACTAAGCCCACTTGGTTCCCCAAATTTCGTTCTTCTATGTTGAAGCGTTCGTTTCCAGTAACAGTTTGAATGTTGGCGTTTCACTCTGTTTCCTCCAATATTGATAGGTGTACGTGGAACTCTAAATCAAACACGGTTTGTGCTAGCTTCTTCAAACTTGACACGATAATGTAGTTTCAAGTTCTGTCTCTAGGTTTTGTTTCCTCTTGATGTAGCCCTAAGCAGTGACTGGCGAGATACACTGTCCTTGAAAGGGGTTGCCAAGCTTCCCAAAATTACGAATCTCCAGAAATCTCAGCAACTATTTTTTCACCCAAACTGGATGATACTTTCAGGTAATGATCAGTACACTAAGCCCACTTGGTTCCCCAAATTTCGTTCTTCTATGTTGAAGCGTTCGTTTCCAGTAACAGTTTGAATGTTGGCGTTTCACTCTGTTTCCTCCAATATTGATAGGTGTACGTGGAACTCTAAATCAAACACGGTTTGTGCTAGCTTCTTCAAACTTGACACGATAATGTAGTTTCAAGTTCTGTCTCTAGGTTTTGTTTCCTCTTGATGTAGCCCTAAGCAGTGACTGGCGAGATACACTGTCCTTGAAAGGGGTTGCCAAGCTTCCCAAAATTACGAATCTCCAGAAATCTCAGCAACTATTTTTTCCCCCAAACTGGATGATACTTTCAGGTAATGATCAGTACACTAAGCCCACTTGGTTCCCCAAATTTCGTTCTTCTATGTTGAAGCGTTCGTTTCCAGTAACAGTTTGAATTTTGGTGTTTCACTCTGTTTCCTCCAATATTGATAGGTGTACGTGGAACTCTAAATCAAACACGGTTTGTGCTAGCTTCTTCAAACTTGACACGATAATGTAGTTTCAAGTTCTGTCTCTAGGTTTTGTTTCCTCTTGATGTAGCCCTAAGCAGTGACTGGCGAGATACACTGTCCTTGAAAGGGGTTGCCAAGCTTCCCAAAATTACGAATCTCCAGAAATCTCAGAAACTATTTTTTTACCCAAACTGGATGATACTTTCAGGTAATGATCAGTACACTAAGCCCACTTGGTTCCCCAAATTTCGTTCTTCTATGTTGAAGCGTTCGTTTCCAGTAACAGTTTGAATGTTGGCGTTTCACTCTGTTTTCTCCTATATTGATAGACGTATGTGGAACTCTAAATCAAACACGGTTTGTGCTAGCTTCGTGAAACTTGACACGATAATGTAGTTTCAAGTTCTGTCTCTAGGTTTTGTTTCCTCTTGATGTTGCCCTAAGCAGTGACTGGCGAGATACACTGTCCTTGAAAGGGGTTGCCAAGCTACCCAAAATTACGAATCTCCAGAAATTTCAGCAACTATTTTTTCACCCAAACTGGATGATACTTTCAGGTAATGATCAGTACACTAAGCCCAGTTGGTTCCCCAAATTTCGTTCTTCTATGTTGAAGCGTTCGTTTCCAGTAACAGTTTGAATTTTGGCGTTTCACTCTGTTTTCTCCTATATTGAGAGATGTATGTGGAACTCTAAATCAAACACGGTTTGTGCTAGCTTCTTGAAACTTGACACGATAATGTAGTTTCAAGTTCTGTCTCTAGGTTTTGTTTCCTCTTGATGTAGCCCTAAGCAGTGACTGGCGAGATACACTGTCCTTGAAAGGGGTTGCCAAGCTTCCCAAAATTACGAATCTCCAGAAATCTCAGCAACTATTTTTTCACCCAAACTGGATGATACTTTCAGGTAATGATCAGTACACTAAGCCCACTTGGTTCCCCAAATTTCGTTCTTCTATGTTGAAGCGTTCGTTTCCAGTAACAGTTTGAATGTTGGCGTTTCACTCTGTTTCCTCCAATATTGATAGACGTATGTGGAAAGCTAAATCAAACACGGTTTGTGCTAGCTTCTTGAAACTTGACACGATAATGTAGTTTCAAGTTCTGTCTCTAGGTTTTGTTTTTTCTTGATGTAGCCCTAAGCAGTGACTGGCGAGATACACTGTCCTTGAAAAGGGTTGTCAAGCTTCCCAAAATTACGAATCTCCAGAAATCTCAGCAACTATTTTTTCACCCAAACTGGATGATACTTTCAGGTAATGATCAGTACACTAAGCCCACTTGGTTCCCCAAATTTCGTTCTTCTATGTTGAAGCGTTCGTTTCCAGTAACAGTTTGAATTTTGGCGTTTCACTCTGTTTCCTCCAATATTGATAGGTGTACGTGGAACTCTAAATCAAACACGGTTTGTGCTAGCTTCTTCAAACTTGACACGATAATGTAGTTTCAAGTTCTGTCTCTAGGTTTTGTTTCCTCTTGATGTAGCCCTAAGCAGTGACTGGCGAGATACACTGTCCTTGAAAGGGGTTGCCAAGCTACCCAAAATTACGAATCTCCAGAAATCTCAGCAACTATTTTTTCACCCAAACTGGATGATACTTTCAGGTAATGATCAGTACACTAAGCCCACTTGGTTCCCCAAATTTCGTTCTTCTATGTTGAAGCGTTCGTTTCCAGTAACAGTTTGAATTTTGGCGTTTCACTCTGTTTTCTCCTATATTGAGAGATGTATGTGGAACTCTAAATCAAACACGGTTTGTGCTAGCTTCTTGAAACTTGACACGATAATGTAGTTTCAAGTTCTGTCTCTAGGTTTTGTTTCCTCTTGATGTAGCCCTAAGCAGTGACTGGCGAGATACACTGTCCTTGAAAGGGGTTGCCAAGCTTCCCAAAATTACGAATCTCCAGAAATCTCAGCAACTATTTTTTCACCCAAACTGGATGATACTTTCAGGTAATGATCAGTACACTAAGCCCACTTGGTTCCCCAAATTTCGTTCTTCTATGTTGAAGCGTTCGTTTCCAGTAACAGTTTGAATGTTGGCGTTTCACTCTGTTTCCTCCAATATTGATAGACGTATGTGGAAAGCTAAATCAAACACGGTTTGTGCTAGCTTCTTGAAACTTGACACGATAATGTAGTTTCAAGTTCTGTCTCTAGGTTTTGTTTCCTCTTGATGTAGCCCTAAGCAGTGACTGGCGAGATACACTGTCCTTGAAAAGGGTTGCCAAGCTTCCCAAAATTACGAATCTCCAGAAATCTCAGCAACTATTTTTTCACCCAAACTGGATGATACTTTCAGGTAATGATCAGTACACTAAGCCCACTTGGTTCCCCAAATTTCGTTCTTCTATGTTGAAGCGTTCGTTTCCAGTAACAGTTTGAATTTTGGCGTTTCACTCTGTTTCCTCCAATATTGATAGGTGTACGTGGAACTCTAAATCAAACACGGTTTGTGCTAGCTTCTTCAAACTTGACACGATAATGTAGTTCCAAGTTCTGTCTCTAGGTTTTGTTTCCTCTTGATGTAGCCCTAAGCAGTGACTGGCGAGATACACTGTCCTTGAAAGGGGTTGCCAAGCTACCCAAAATTACGAATCTCCAGAAATCTCAGCAACTATTTTTTCACCCAAACTGGATGATACTTTCAGGTAATGATCAGTACACTAAGCCCACTTGGTTCCCCAAATTTCGTTCTTCTATGTTGAAGCGTTCGTTTCCAGTAACAGTTTGAATTTTGGCGTTTCACTCTGTTTTCTCCTATATTGATAGATGTATGTGGAACTCTAAATCAAACACGGTTTGTGCTAGCTTCTTGAAACTTGACACGATAATGTAGTTTCAAGTTCTATCTCTCGGTTTTGTTTCCTCTTGATGTAGCCCTAAGCAGTGACTGGCGAGATACACTGTCCTTGAAAGGGGTTGCCAAGCTTCCCAAAATTACGAATCTCCAGAAATCTCAGCAACTATTTTTTCACCCAAACTGGATGATACTTTCAGGTAATGATCAGTACACTAAGCCCACTTGGTTCCCCAAATTTCGTTCTTCTATGTTGAAGCGTTCGTTTCCAGTAACAGTTTGAATTTTGGCGTTTCACTCTGTTTTCTCCTATATTGAGAGATGTATGTGGAACTCTAAATCAAACACGGTTTGTGCTAGCTTCTTGAAACTTGACACGATAATGTAGTTTCAAGTTCTGTCTCTAGGTTTTGTTTCCTCTTGATGTAGCCCTAAGCAGTGACTGGCGAGATACACTGTCCTTGAAAGGGGTTGCCAAGCTACCCAAAATTACGAATCTCCAAAAATCTCAGCAACTATTTTTTAACCCAAACTGGATGATACTTTCAGGTAATGATCAGTACACTAAGCCCACTTGGTTCCCCAAATTTCGTTCTTCTATGTTGAAGCGTTCGTTTCCAGTAACAGTTTGAATTTTGGCGTTTCACTCTGTTTTCTCCTATATTGATAGATGTATGTGGAACTCTAAATCAAACACGGTTTGTGCTAGCTTCTTGAAACTTGACACGATAATGTAGTTTCAAGTTCTATCTCTAGGTTTTGTTTCCTCTTGATGTAGCCCTAAGCAGTGACTGGCGAGATACACTGTCCTTGAAAGGGGTTGCCAAGCTTCCCAAAATTACGAATCTCCAGAAATCTCAGCAACTATTTTTTCACCCAAACTGGATGATACTTTCAGGTAATGATCAGTACACTAAGCCCACTTGGTTCCCCAAATTTCGTTCTTCTATGTTGAAGCGTTCGTTTCCAGTAACAGTTTGAATGTTGGCGTTTCACTCTGTTTTCTCCTATATTGATAGACGTATGTGGAACGCTAAATCAAACACGGTTTGTGCTAGCTTCTTGAAACTTGACACGATAATATAGTTTCAAGTTCTATCTCTAGGTTTTGTTTCCTCTTGATGTAGCCCTAAGCAGTGACTGGCGAGATACACTGTCCTTGAAAGGGGTTGCCAAGCTTCCCAAAATTACGAATCTCCAGAAATCTCAGCAACTATTTTTTCACCCAAACTGGATGATACTTTCAGGTAATGATCAGTACACTAAGCCCACTTGGTTCCCCAAATTTCGTTCTTCTATGTTGAAGCGTTCGTTTCCAGTAACAGTTTGAATGTTGGCGTTTCACTCTGTTTCCTCCAATATTGATAGGTGTACGTGGAACTCTAAATCAAACACGGTTTGTGCTAGCTTCTTCAAACTTGACACGATAATGTAGTTTCAAGTTCTGTCTCTAGGTTTTGTTTCCTCTTGATGTAGCCCTAAGCAGTGACTGGCGAGATACACTGTCCTTGAAAGGGGTTGCCAAGCTTCCCAAAATTACGAATCTCCAGAAATCTCAGCAACTATTTTTTCACCCAAACTGGATGATACTTTCAGGTAATGATCAGTACACTAAGCCCACTTGGTTCCCCAAATTTCGTTCTTCTATGTTGAAGCGTTCGTTTCCAGTAACAGTTTGAATGTTGGCGTTTCACTCTGTTTCCTCCAATATTGATAGGTGTACGTGGAACTCTAAATCAAACACGGTTTGTGCTAGCTTCTTCAAACTTGACACGATAATGTAGTTTCAAGTTCTGTCTCTAGGTTTTGTTTCCTCTTGATGTAGCCCTAAGCAGTGACTGGCGAGATACACTGTCCTTGAAAGGGGTTGCCAAGCTTCCCAAAATTACGAATCTCCAGAAATCTCAGCAACTATTTTTTCCCCCAAACTGGATGATACTTTCAGGTAATGATCAGTACACTAAGCCCACTTGGTTCCCCAAATTTCGTTCTTCTATGTTGAAGCGTTCGTTTCCAGTAACAGTTTGAATTTTGGTGTTTCACTCTGTTTCCTCCAATATTGATAGGTGTACGTGGAACTCTAAATCAAACACGGTTTGTGCTAGCTTCTTCAAACTTGACACGATAATGTAGTTTCAAGTTCTGTCTCTAGGTTTTGTTTCCTCTTGATGTAGCCCTAAGCAGTGACTGGCGAGATACACTGTCCTTGAAAGGGGTTGCCAAGCTTCCCAAAATTACGAATCTCCAGAAATCTCAGAAACTATTTTTTTACCCAAACTGGATGATACTTTCAGGTAATGATCAGTACACTAAGCCCACTTGGTTCCCCAAATTTCGTTCTTCTATGTTGAAGCGTTCGTTTCCAGTAACAGTTTGAATGTTGGCGTTTCACTCTGTTTTCTCCTATATTGATAGACGTATGTGGAACTCTAAATCAAACACGGTTTGTGCTAGCTTCGTGAAACTTGACACGATAATGTAGTTTCAAGTTCTGTCTCTAGGTTTTGTTTCCTCTTGATGTTGCCCTAAGCAGTGACTGGCGAGATACACTGTCCTTGAAAGGGGTTGCCAAGCTACCCAAAATTACGAATCTCCAGAAATTTCAGCAACTATTTTTTCACCCAAACTGGATGATACTTTCAGGTAATGATCAGTACACTAAGCCCAGTTGGTTCCCCAAATTTCGTTCTTCTATGTTGAAGCGTTCGTTTCCAGTAACAGTTTGAATTTTGGCGTTTCACTCTGTTTTCTCCTATATTGAGAGATGTATGTGGAACTCTAAATCAAACACGGTTTGTGCTAGCTTCTTGAAACTTGACACGATAATGTAGTTTCAAGTTCTGTCTCTAGGTTTTGTTTCCTCTTGATGTAGCCCTAAGCAGTGACTGGCGAGATACACTGTCCTTGAAAGGGGTTGCCAAGCTTCCCAAAATTACGAATCTCCAGAAATCTCAGCAACTATTTTTTCACCCAAACTGGATGATACTTTCAGGTAATGATCAGTACACTAAGCCCACTTGGTTCCCCAAATTTCGTTCTTCTATGTTGAAGCGTTCGTTTCCAGTAACAGTTTGAATGTTGGCGTTTCACTCTGTTTCCTCCAATATTGATAGACGTATGTGGAAAGCTAAATCAAACACGGTTTGTGCTAGCTTCTTGAAACTTGACACGATAATGTAGTTTCAAGTTCTGTCTCTAGGTTTTGTTTTTTCTTGATGTAGCCCTAAGCAGTGACTGGCGAGATACACTGTCCTTGAAAAGGGTTGTCAAGCTTCCCAAAATTACGAATCTCCAGAAATCTCAGCAACTATTTTTTCACCCAAACTGGATGATACTTTCAGGTAATGATCAGTACACTAAGCCCACTTGGTTCCCCAAATTTCGTTCTTCTATGTTGAAGCGTTCGTTTCCAGTAACAGTTTGAATTTTGGCGTTTCACTCTGTTTCCTCCAATATTGATAGGTGTACGTGGAACTCTAAATCAAACACGGTTTGTGCTAGCTTCTTCAAACTTGACACGATAATGTAGTTTCAAGTTCTGTCTCTAGGTTTTGTTTCCTCTTGATGTAGCCCTAAGCAGTGACTGGCGAGATACACTGTCCTTGAAAGGGGTTGCCAAGCTACCCAAAATTACGAATCTCCAGAAATCTCAGCAACTATTTTTTCACCCAAACTGGATGATACTTTCAGGTAATGATCAGTACACTAAGCCCACTTGGTTCCCCAAATTTCGTTCTTCTATGTTGAAGCGTTCGTTTCCAGTAACAGTTTGAATTTTGGCGTTTCACTCTTTTTTCTCCTATATTGATAGATGTATGTGGAACTCTAAATCAAACACGGTTTGTGCTAGCTTCTTGAAACTTGACACGATAATGTAGTTTCAAGTTCTATCTCTAGGTTTTGTTTCCTCTTGATGTAGCCCTAAGCAGTGACTGGCGAGATACACTGTCCTTGAAAGGGGTTGCCAAGCTTCCCAAAATTACGAATCTCCAGAAATCTCAGAAACTATTTTTTCACCCAAACTGGATGATACTTTCAGGTAATGATCAGTACACTAAGCCCACTTGGTTCCCCAAATTTCGTTCTTCTATGTTGAAGCGTTCGTTTCCAGTAACAGTTTGAATTTTGGCGTTTCACTCTGTTTTCTCCTATATTGAGAGATGTATGTGGAACTCTAAATCAAACACGGTTTGTGCTAGCTTCTTGAAACTTGACACGATAATGTAGTTTCAAGTTCTGTCTCTAGGTTTTGTTTCCTCTTGATGTAGCCCTAAGCAGTGACTGGCGAGATACACTGTCCTTGAAAGGGGTTGCCAAGCTACCCAAAATTACGAATCTCCAAAAATCTCAGCAACTATTTTTTAACCCAAACTGGATGATACTTTCAGGTAATGATCAGTACACTAAGCCCACTTGGTTCCCCAAATTTCGTTCTTCTATGTTGAAGCGTTCGTTTCCAGTAACAGTTTGAATTTTGGCGTTTCACTCTGTTTTCTCCTATATTGATAGATGTATGTGGAACTCTAAATCAAACACGGTTTGTGCTAGCTTCTTGAAACTTGACACGATAATGTAGTTTCAAGTTCTATCTCTAGGTTTTGTTTCCTCTTGATGTAGCCCTAAGCAGTGACTGGCGAGATACACTGTCCTTGAAAGGGGTTGCCAAGCTTCCCAAAATTACGAATCTCCAGAAATCTCAGCAACTATTTTTTCACCCAAACTGGATGATACTTTCAGGTAATGATCAGTACACTAAGCCCAGTTGGTTCCCCAAATTTCGTTCTTCTATGTTGAAGCGTTCGTTTCCAGTAACAGTTTGAATGTTGGCGTTTCACTCTGTTTTCTCCTATATTGATAGACGTATGTGGAACGCTAAATCAAACACGGTTTGTGCTAGCTTCTTGAAACTTGACACGATAATATAGTTTCAAGTTCTATCTCTAGGTTTTGTTTCCTCTTGATGTAGCCCTAAGCAGTGACTGGCGAGATACACTGTCCTTGAAAGGGGTTGCCAAGCTTCCCAAAATTACGAATCTCCAGAAATCTCAGCAACTATTTTTTCACCCAAACTGGATGATACTTTCAGGTAATGATCAGTACACTAAGCCCACTTGGTTCCCCAAATTTCGTTCTTCTATGTTGAAGCGTTCGTTTCCAGTAACAGTTTGAATGTTGGCGTTTCACTCTGTTTCCTCCAATATTGATAGGTGTACGTGGAACTCTAAATCAAACACGGTTTGTGCTAGCTTCTTCAAACTTGACACGATAATGTAGTTTCAAGTTCTGTCTCTAGGTTTTGTTTCCTCTTGATGTAGCCCTAAGCAGTGACTGGCGAGATACACTGTCCTTGAAAGGGGTTGCCAAGCTTCCCAAAATTACGAATCTCCAGAAATCTCAGCAACTATTTTTTCACCCAAACTGGATGATACTTTCAGGTAATGATCAGTACACTAAGCCCACTTGGTTCCCCAAATTTCGTTCTTCTATGTTGAAGCGTTCGTTTCCAGTAACAGTTTGAATGTTGGCGTTTCACTCTGTTTCCTCCAATATTGATAGGTGTACGTGGAACTCTAAATCAAACACGGTTTGTGCTAGCTTCTTCAAACTTGACACGATAATGTAGTTTCAAGTTCTGTCTCTAGGTTTTGTTTCCTCTTGATGTAGCCCTAAGCAGTGACTGGCGAGATACACTGTCCTTGAAAGGGGTTGCCAAGCTTCCCAAAATTACGAATCTCCAGAAATCTCAGCAACTATTTTTTCACCCAAACTGGATGATACTTTCAGGTAATGATCAGTACACTAAGCCCACTTGGTTCCCCAAATTTCGTTCTTCTATGTTGAAGCGTTCGTTTCCAGTAACAGTTTGAATTTTGGTGTTTCACTCTGTTTCCTCCAATATTGATAGGTGTACGTGGAACTCTAAATCAAACACGGTTTGTGCTAGCTTCTTCAAACTTGACACGATAATGTAGTTTCAAGTTCTGTCTCTAGGTTTTGTTTCCTCTTGATGTAGCCCTAAGCAGTGACTGGCGAGATACACTGTCCTTGAAAGGGGTTGCCAAGCTTCCCAAAATTACGAATCTCCAGAAATCTCAGAAACTATTTTTTTACCCAAACTGGATGATACTTTCAGGTAATGATCAGTACACTAAGCCCACTTGGTTCCCCAAATTTCGTTCTTCTATGTTGAAGCGTTCGTTTCCAGTAACAGTTTGAATGTTGGCGTTTCACTCTGTTTTCTCCTATATTGATAGACGTATGTGGAACTCTAAATCAAACACGGTTTGTGCTAGCTTCGTGAAACTTGACACGATAATGTAGTTTCAAGTTCTGTCTCTAGGTTTTGTTTCCTCTTGATGTTGCCCTAAGCAGTGACTGGCGAGATACACTGTCCTTGAAAGGGGTTGCCAAGCTACCCAAAATTACGAATCTCCAGAAATCTCAGCAACTATTTTTTCACCCAAACTGGATGATACTTTCAGGTAATGATCAGTACACTAAGCCCAGTTGGTTCCCCAAATTTCGTTCTTCTATGTTCAGCGTTCGTTTCCAGTAACAGTTTGAATTTTGGCGTTTCACTCTGTTTTCTCCTATATTGATAGATGTATGTGGAACTCTAAATCAAACACGGTTTGTGCTAGCTTCTTGAAACTTGACACGATAATGTAGTTTCAAGTTCTGTCTCTAGGTTTTGTTTCCTCTTGATGTAGCCCTAAGCAGTGACTGGCGAGATACACTGTCCTTGAAAGGGGTTGCCAAGCTTCCCAAAATTACGAATCTCCAGAAATCTCAGCAACTATTTTTTCACCCAAACTGGATGATACTTTCAGGTAATGATCAGTACACTAAGCCCACTTGGTTCCCCAAATTTCGTTCTTCTATGTTGAAGCGTTCGTTTCCAGTAACAGTTTGAATGTTGGCGTTTCACTCTGTTTCCTCCAATATTGATAGACGTATGTGGAAAGCTAAATCAAACACGGTTTGTGCTAGCTTCTTGAAACTTGACACGATAATGTAGTTTCAAGTTCTGTCTCTAGGTTTTGTTTCCTCTTGATGTAGCCCTAAGCAGTGACTGGCGAGATACACTGTCCTTGAAAAGGGTTGCCAAGCTTCCCAAAATTACGAATCTCCAGAAATCTCAGCAACTATTTTTTCACCCAAACTGGATGATACTTTCAGGTAATGATCAGTACACTAAGCCCACTTGGTTCCCCAAATTTCGTTCTTCTATGTTGAAGCGTTCGTTTCCAGTAACAGTTTGAATTTTGGCGTTTCACTCTGTTTCCTCCAATATTGATAGGTGTACGTGGAACTCTAAATCAAACACGGTTTGTGCTAGCTTCTTCAAACTTGACACGATAATGTAGTTTCAAGTTCTGTCTCTAGGTTTTGTTTCCTCTTGATGTAGCCCTAAGCAGTGACTGGCGAGATACACTGTCCTTGAAAGGGGTTGCCAAGCTTCCCAAAATTACGAATCTCCAGAAATCTCAGAAACTATTTTTTCACCCAAACTGGATGATAATTTCAGGTAATGATCAGTACACTAAGCCCACTTGGTTCCCCAAATTTCGTTCTTCTATGTTGAAGCGTTCGTTTCCAGTAACAGTTTGAATTTTGGCGTTTCACTCTGTTTTCTCCTATATTGATAGATGTATGTGGAACTCTAAATCAAACACGGTTTGTGCTAGCTTCTTGAAACTTGACACGATAATGTAGTTTCAAGTTCTATCTCTAGGTTTTGTTTCCTCTTGATGTAGCCCTAAGCAGTGACTGGCGAGATACACTGTCCTTGAAAGGGGTTGCCAAGCTTCCCAAAATTACGAATCTCCAGAAATCTCAGCAACTATTTTTTCACCCAAACTGGATGATACTTTCAGGTAATGATCAGTACACTAAGCCCACTTGGTTCCCCAAATTTCGTTCTTCTATGTTGAAGCGTTCGTTTCCAGTAACAGTTTGAATTTTGGCGTTTCACTCTGTTTTCTCCTATATTGAGAGATGTATGTGGAACTCTAAATCAAACACGGTTTGTGCTAGCTTCTTGAAACTTGACACGATAATGTAGTTTCAAGTTCTGTCTCTAGGTTTTGTTTCCTCTTGATGTAGCCCTAAGCAGTGACTGGCGAGATACACTGTCCTTAAAAGGGGTTGCCAAGCTACCCAAAATTACGAATCTCCAAAAATCTCAGCAACTATTTTTTCACCCAAACTGGATGATACTTTCAGGTAATGATCAGTACACTAAGCCCACTTGGTTCCCCAAATTTCGTTCTTCTATGTTGAAGCGTTCGTTTCCAGTAACAGTTTGAATTTTGGCGTTTCACTCTGTTTTCTCCTATATTGATAGATGTATGTGGAACTCTAAATCAAACACGGTTTGTGCTAGCTTCTTGAAACTTGACACGATAATGTAGTTTCAAGTTCTATCTCTAGGTTTTGTTTCCTCTTGATGTAGCCCTAAGCAGTGACTGGCGAGATACACTGTCCTTGAAAGGGGTTGCCAAGCTTCCCAAAATTACGAATCTCCAGAAATCTCAGCAACTATTTTTTCACCCAAACTGGATGATACTTTCAGGTAATGATCAGTACACTAAGCCCAGTTGGTTCCCCAAATTTCGTTCTTCTATGTTGAAGCGTTCGTTTCCAGTAACAGTTTGAATGTTGGCGTTTCACTCTGTTTTCTCCTATATTGAGAGATGTATGTGGAACTCTAAATCAAACACGGTTTGTGCTAGCTTCTTGAAACTTGACACGATAATGTAGTTTCAAGTTCTGTCTCTAGGTTTTGTTTCCTCTTGATGTAGCCCTAAGCAGTGACTGGCGAGATACACTGTCCTTGAAAGGGGTTGCCAAGCTTCCCAAAATTACGAATCTCCAGAAATCTCAGCAACTATTTTTTCACCCAAACTGGATGATACTTTCAGGTAATGATCAGTACACTAAGCCCACTTGGTTCCCCAAATTTCGTTCTTCTATGTTGAAGCGTTCGTTTCCAGTAACAGTTTGAATGTTGGCGTTTCACTCTGTTTCCTCCAATATTGATAGGTGTACGTGGAACTCTAAATCAAACACGGTTTGTGCTAGCTTCTTCAAACTTGACACGATAATGTAGTTTCAAGTTCTGTCTCTAGGTTTTGTTTCCTCTTGATGTAGCCCTAAGCAGTGACTGGCGAGATACACTGTCCTTGAAAGGGGTTGCCAAGCTTCCCAAAATTACGAATCTCCAGAAATCTCAGCAACTATTTTTTCACCCAAACTGAATGATACTTTCAGGTAATGATCAGTACACTAAGCCCACTTGGTTCCCCAAATTTCGTTCTTCTATGTTGAAGCGTTCGTTTCCAGTAACAGTTTGAATCTTGGCGTTTCACTCTGTTTCCTCCAATATTGATAGGTGTACGTGGAACTCTAAATCAAACACGGTTTGTGCTAGCTTCTTCAAACTTGACACGATAATGTAGTTTCAAGTTCTGTCTCTAGGTTTTGTTTCCTCTTGATGTAGCCCTAAGCAGTGACTGGCGAGATACACTGTCCTTGAAAGGGGTTGCCAAGCTTCCCAAAATTACGAATCTCCAGAAATCTCAGCAACTATTTTTTCACCCAAACTGGATGATACTTTCAGGTAATGATCAGTACACTAAGCCCACTTGGTTCCCCAAATTTCGTTCTTCTATGTTGAAGCGTTCGTTTCCAGTAACAGTTTGAATCTTGGCGTTTCACTCTGTTTCCTCCAATATTGATAGGTGTACGTGGAACTCTAAATCAAACACGGTTTGTGCTAGCTTCTTCAAACTTGACACGATAATGTAGTTTCAAGTTCTGTCTCTAGGTTTTGTTTCCTCTTGATGTAGCCCTAAGCAGTGACTGGCGAGATACACTGTCCTTGAAAGGGGTTGCCAAGCTACCCAAAATTACGAATCTCCAGAAATCTCAGCAACTATTTTTTCACCCAAACTGGATGATAATTTCAGGTAATGATCAGTACACTAAGCCCACTTGGTTCCCCAAATTTCGTTCTTCTATGTTGAAGCGTTCGTTTCCAGTAACAGTTTGAATTTTGGCGTTTCACTCTGTTTTCTCCTATATTGATAGATGTATGTGGAACTCTAAATCAAACACGGTTTGTGCTAGCTTCTTGAAACTTGACACGATAATGTAGTTTCAAGTTCTATCTCTCGGTTTTGTTTCCTCTTGATGTAGCCCTAAGCAGTGACTGGCGAGATACACTGTCCTTGAAAGGGGTTGCCAAGCTTCCCAAAATTACGAATCTCCAGAAATCTCAGCAACTATTTTTTCACCCAAACTGGATGATACTTTCAGGTAATGATCAGTACACTAAGCCCACTTGGTTCCCCAAATTTCGTTCTTCTATGTTGAAGCGTTCGTTTCCAGTAACAGTTTGAATTTTGGCGTTTCACTCTGTTTTCTCCTATATTGAGAGATGTATGTGGAACTCTAAATCAAACACGGTTTGTGCTAGCTTCTTGAAACTTGACACGATAATGTAGTTTCAAGTTCTGTCTCTAGGTTTTGTTTCCTCTTGATGTAGCCCTAAGCAGTGACTGGCGAGATACACTGTCCTTAAAAGGGGTTGCCAAGCTACCCAAAATTACGAATCTCCAAAAATCTCAGCAACTATTTTTTCACCCAAACTGGATGATACTTTCAGGTAATGATCAGTACACTAAGCCCACTTGGTTCCCCAAATTTCGTTCTTCTATGTTGAAGCGTTCGTTTCCAGTAACAGTTTGAATTTTGGCGTTTCACTCTGTTTTCTCCTATATTGATAGATGTACGTGGAACTCTAAATCAAACACGGTTTGTGCTAGCTTCTTGAAACTTGACACGATAATGTAGTTTCAAGTTCTATCTCTAGGTTTTGTTTCCTCTTGATGTAGCCCTAAGCAGTGACTGGCGAGATACACTGTCCTTGAAAGGGGTTGCCAAGCTTCCCAAAATTACGAATCTCCAGAAATCTCAGCAACTATTTTTTCACCCAAACTGGATGATACTTTCAGGTAATGATCAGTACACTAAGCCCAGTTGGTTCCCCAAATTTCGTTCTTCTATGTTGAAGCGTTCGTTTCCAGTAACAGTTTGAATGTTGGCGTTTCACTCTGTTTTCTCCTATATTGAGAGATGTATGTGGAACTCTAAATCAAACACGGTTTGTGCTAGCTTCTTGAAACTTGACACGATAATGTAGTTTCAAGTTCTGTCTCTAGGTTTTGTTTCCTCTTGATGTAGCCCTAAGCAGTGACTGGCGAGATACACTGTCCTTGAAAGGGGTTGCCAAGCTTCCCAAAATTACGAATCTCCAGAAATCTCAGCAACTATTTTTTCACCCAAACTGGATGATACTTTCAGGTAATGATCAGTACACTAAGCCCACTTGGTTCCCCAAATTTCGTTCTTCTATGTTGAAGCGTTCGTTTCCAGTAACAGTTTGAATGTTGGCGTTTCACTCTGTTTCCTCCAATATTGATAGGTGTACGTGGAACTCTAAATCAAACACGGTTTGTGCTAGCTTCTTCAAACTTGACACGATAATGTAGTTTCAAGTTCTGTCTCTAGGTTTTGTTTCCTCTTGATGTAGCCCTAAGCAGTGACTGGCGAGATACACTGTCCTTGAAAGGGGTTGCCAAGCTTCCCAAAATTACGAATCTCCAGAAATCTCAGCAACTATTTTTTCACCCAAACTGGATGATACTTTCAGGTAATGATCAGTACACTAAGCCCACTTGGTTCCCCAAATTTCGTTCTTCTATGTTGAAGCGTTCGTTTCCAGTAACAGTTTGAATCTTGGCGTTTCACTCTGTTTCCTCCAATATTGATAGGTGTACGTGGAACTCTAAATCAAACACGGTTTGTGCTAGCTTCTTCAAACTTGACACGATAATGTAGTTTCAAGTTCTGTCTCTAGGTTTTGTTTCCTCTTGATGTAGCCCTAAGCAGTGACTGGCGAGATACACTGTCCTTGAAAGGGGTTGCCAAGCTTCCCAAAATTACGAATCTCCAGAAATCTCAGCAACTATTTTTTCACCCAAACTGGATGATACTTTCAGGTAATGATCAGTACACTAAGCCCACTTGGTTCCCCAAATTTCGTTCTTCTATGTTGAAGCGTTCGTTTCCAGTAACAGTTTGAATCTTGGCGTTTCACTCTGTTTCCTCCAATATTGATAGGTGTACGTGGAACTCTAAATCAAACACGGTTTGTGCTAGCTTCTTCAAACTTGACACGATAATGTAGTTTCAAGTTCTGTCTCTAGGTTTTGTTTCCTCTTGATGTAGCCCTAAGCAGTGACTGGCGAGATACACTGTCCTTGAAAGGGGTTGCCAAGCTACCCAAAATTACGAATCTCCAGAAATCTCAGCAACTATTTTTTCACCCAAACTGGATGATACTTTCAGGTAATGATCAGTACACTAAGCCCAGTTGGTTCCCCAAATTTCGTTCTTCTATGTTGAACCGTTCGTTTCCAGTAACAGTTTGAATTTTGGCGTTTCACTCTGTTTTCTCCTATATTGATAGATGTATGTGGAACTCTAAATCAAACACGGTTTGTGCTAGCTTTTTGAAACTTGACACGATAATGTAGTTTCAAGTTCTATCTCGAGGTTTTGTTTCCTCTTGATGTAGCCCTAAGCAGTGACTGGCGAGATACACTGTCCTTGAAAGGGGTTGCCAAGCTTCCCAAAATTACGAATCTCCAGAAATCTCAGCAACTATTTTTTCACCCAAACTGGATGATACTTTCAGGTAATGATCAGTACACTAAGCCCACTTGGTTCCCCAAATTTCGTTCTTCTATGTTGAACCGTTCGTTTCCAGTAACAGTTTGAATTTTGGCGTTTCACTCTGTTTTCTCCTATATTGAGAGATGTATGTGGAACTCTAAATCAAACACGGTTTGTGCTAGCTTCTTGAAACTTGACACGATAATGTAGTTTCAAGTTCTGTCTCTAGGTTTTGTTTCCTCTTGATGTAGCCCTAAGCAGTGACTGGCGAGATACACTGTCCTTGAAAGGGGTTGCCAAGCTTCCCAAAATTACGAATCTCCAGAAATCTCAGAAACTATTTTTTCACCCAAACTGGATGATACTTTCAGGTAATGATCAGTACACTAAGCCCACTTGGTTCCCCAAATTTCGTTCTTCTATGTTGAAGCGTTCGTTTCCAGTAACAGTTTGAATGTTGGCGTTTCACTCTGTTTCCTCCAATATTGATAGGTGTACGTGGAACTCTAAATCAAACACGGTTTGTGCTAGCTTCTTCAAACTTGACACGATAATGTAGTTTCAAGTTCTGTCTCTAGGTTTTGTTTCCTCTTGATGTAGCCCTAAGCAGTGACTGGCGAGATACACTGTCCTTGAAAGGGGTTGCCAAGCTTCCCAAAATTACGAATCTCCAGAAATCTCAGCAACTATTTTTTCACCCAAACTGGATGATACTTTCAGGTAATGATCAGTACACTAAGCCCACTTGGTTCCCCAAATTTCGTTCTTCTATGTTGAAGCGTTCGTTTCTAGTAACAGTTTGAATCTTGGCGTTTCACTCTGTTTCCTCCAATATTGATAGGTGTATGTGGAACTCTAAATCAAACACGGTTTGTGCTAGCTTCTTCAAACTTGACACGATAATGTAGTTTCAAGTTCTGTCTCTAGGTTTTGTTTCCTCTTGATGTAGCCCTAAGCAGTGACTGGCGAGATACACTGTCCTTGAAAGGGGTTGCCAAGCTTCCCAAAATTACGAATCTCCAGAAATCTCAGAAACTATTTTTTCACCCAAACTGGATGATACTTTCAGGTAATGATCAGTACACTAAGCCCACTTGGTTCCCCAAATTTCGTTCTTCTATGTTGAAGCGTTCGTTTCCAGTAACAGTTTGAATGTTGGCGTTTCACTCTGTTTTCTCCTATATTGATAGACGTATGTGGAACTCTAAATCAAACACGGTTTGTGCTAGCTTCGTGAAACTTGACACGATAATGTAGTTTCAAGTTCTGTCTCTAGGTTTTGTTTCCTCTTGATGTTGCCCTAAGCAGTGACTGGCGAGATACACTGTCCTTGAAAGGGGTTGCCAAGCTACCCAAAATTACGAATCTCCAGAAATCTCAGCAACTATTTTTTCACCCAAACTGGATGATACTTTCAGGTAATGATCAGTACACTAAGCCCAGTTGGTTCCCCAAATTTCGTTCTTCTATGTTGAAGCGTTCGTTTCCAGTAACAGTTTGAATTTTGGCGTTTCACTCTGTTTTCTCCTATATTGAGAGATGTATGTGGAACTCTAAATCAAACACGGTTTGTGCTAGCTTCTTGAAACTTGACACGATAATGTAGTTTCAAGTTCTGTCTCTAGGTTTTGTTTCCTCTTGATGTAGCCCTAAGCAGTGACTGGCGAGATACACTGTCCTTGAAAGGGGTTGCCAAGCTTCCCAAAATTACGAATCTCCAGAAATCTCAGCAACTATTTTTTCACCCAAACTGGATGATACTTTCAGGTAATGATCAGTACACTAAGCCCACTTGGTTCCCCAAATTTCGTTCTTCTATGTTGGAGCGTTCGTTTCCAGTAACAGTTTGAATGTTGGCGTTTCACTCTGTTTCCTCCAATATTGATAGGTGTACGTGGAACTCTAAATCAAACACGGTTTGTGCTAGCTTCTTCAAACTTGACACGATAATGTAGTTTCAAGTTCTGTCTCTAGGTTTTGTTTCCTCTTGATGTAGCCCTAAGCAGTGACTGGCGAGATACACTGTCCTTGAAAGGGGTTGCCAAGCTTCCCAAAATCACGAATCTCCAGAAATCTCAGCAACTATTTTTTCACCCAAACTGGATGATACTTTCAGGTAATGATCAGTACACTAAGCCCACTTGGTTCCCCAAATTTCGTTCTTCTATATTGAAGCGTTCGTTTCCAGTAACAGTTTGAATCTTGGCGTTTCACTCTGTTTCCTCCAATATTGATAGGTGTACGTGGAACTCTAAATCAAACACGGTTTGTGCTAGCTTCTTCAAACTTGACACGATAATGTAGTTTCAAGTTCTGTCTCTAGGTTTTGTTTCCTCTTGATGTAGCCCTAAGCAGTGACTGGCGAGATACACTGTCCTTGAAAGGGGTTGCCAAGCTACCCAAAATTACGAATCTCCAGAAATCTCAGCAACTATTTTTTCACCCAAACTGGATGATACTTTCAGGTAATGATCAGTACACTAAGCCCAGTTGGTTCCCCAAATTTCGTTCTTCTATGTTGAAGCGTTCGTTTCCAGTAACAGTTTGAATTTTGGCGTTTCACTCTGTTTTCTCCTATATTGATAGATGTATGTGGAACTCTAAATCAAACACGGTTTGTGCTAGCTTCTTGAAACTTGACACGATAATGTAGTTTCAAGTTCTATCTCTAGGTTTTGTTTCCTCTTGATGTAGCCCTAAGCAGTGACTGGCGAGATACACTGTCCTTGAAAGGGGTTGCCAAGCTACCCAAAATTACGAATCTCCAGAAATCTCAGCAACTATTTTTTCACCCAAACTGGATGATACTTTCAGGTAATGATCAGTACACTAAGCCCACTTGGTTCCCCAAATTTCGTTCTTCTATGTTGAACCGTTCGTTTCCAGTAACAGTTTGAATTTTGGCGTTTCACTCTGTTTTCTCCTATATTGATAGATGTATGTGGAACTCTATATCAAACACGGTTTGTGCTAGCTTCTTGAAACTTGACACGATAATGTAGTTTCAAGTTCTGTCTCTAGGTTTGTTTCCTCTTGATGTAGCCCTAAGCAGTGACTGGCGAGATACACTGTCCTTGAAAGGGGTTGCCAAGCTTCCCAAAATTACGAATCTCCAGAAATCTCAGAAACTATTTTTTCACCCAAACTGGATGATACTTTCAGGTAATGATCAGTACACTAAGCCCACTTCGTTCCCCAAATTTCGTTCTTCTATGTTGAAGCGTTCGTTTCCAGTAACAGTTTGAATGTTGGCGTTTCACTCTGTTTTCTCCTATATTGATAGACGTATGTGGAACGCTAAATCAAACACGGTTTGTGCTAGCTTCTTGAAACTTGACACGATAATATAGTTTCAAGTTCTATCTCTAGGTTTTGTTTCCTCTTGATGTAGCCCTAAGCAGTGACTGGCGAGATACACTGTCCTTGAAAGGGGTTGCCAAGCTTCCCAAAATTACGAATCTCCAGAAATCTCAGCAACTATTTTTTCACCCAAACTGGATGATACTTTCAGGTAATGATCAGTACACTAAGCCCACTTGGTTCCCCAAATTTCGTTCTTCTATGTTGAAGCGTTCGTTTCCAGTAACAGTTTGAATGTTGGCGTTTCACTCTGTTTTCTCCTATATTGATAGACGTATGTGGAACTCTAAATCAAACACGGTTTGTGCTAGCTTCGTGAAACTTGACACGATAATGTAGTTTCAAGTTCTGTCTCTAGGTTTTGTTTCCTCTTGATGTTGCCCTAAGCAGTGACTGGCGAGATACACTGTCCTTGAAAGGGGTTGCCAAGCTACCCAAAATTACGAATCTCCAGAAATCTCAGCAACTATTTTTTCACCCAAACTGGATGATACTTTCAGGTAATGATCAGTACACTAAGCCCACTTGGTTCCCCAAATTTCGTTCTTCTATGTTGAAGCGTTCGTTTCCAGTAACAGTTTGAATTTTGGCGTTTCACTCTGTTTTCTCCTATATTGATAGATGTATGTGGAACTCTAAATCAAACACGGTTTGTGCTAGCTTCTTGAAACTTGACACGATAATATAGTTTCAAGTTCTATCTCTAGGTTTTGTTTCTTCTTGATGTAGCCCTAAGCAGTGACTGGCGAGATACACTGTCCTTGAAAGGGGTTGCCAAGCTTCCCAAAATTACGAATCTCCAGAAATCTCAGCAACTATTTTTTCACCCAAACTGGATGATACTTTCAGGTAATGATCAGTACACTAAGCCCACTTGGTTCCCCAAATTTCGTTCTTCTATGTTGAAGCGTTCGTTTCCAGTAACAGTTTGAATTTTGGCGTTTCACTCTGTTTCCTCCAATATTGATAGGTGTACGTGGAACTCTAAATCAAACACGGTTTGTGCTAGCTTTTTGAAACTTGACACGATAATGTAGTTTCAAGTTCTATCTCTCGGTTTTGTTTCCTCTTGATGTAGCCCTAAGCAGTGACTGGCGAGATACACTGTCCTTGAAAGGGGTTGCCAAGCTTCCCAAAATTACGAATCTCCAGAAATCTCAGAAACTATTTTTTCACCCAAACTGGATGATACTTTCAGGTAATGATCAGTACACTAAGCCCACTTGGTTCCCCAAAATTCGTTCTTCTATGTTGAAGCGTTCGTTTCCAGTAACAGTTTGAATGTTGGCGTTTCACTCTGTTTTCTCCTATATTGATAGACGTATGTGGAACTCTAAATCAAACACGGTTTGTGCTAGCTTCTTCAAACTTGACACGATAATGTAGTTTCAAGTTCTGTCTCTAGGTTTTGTTTCCTCTTGATGTTGCCCTAAGCAGTGACTGGCGAGATACACTGTCCTTGAAAGGGGTTGCCAAGCTTCCCAAAATTACGAATCTCCAGAAATCTCAGAAACTATTTTTTCACCCAAACTGGATGATACTTTCAGGTAATGATCAGTACACTAAGCCCACTTGGTTCCCCAAATTTCGTTCTTCTATGTTGAAGCGTTCGTTTCCAGTAACAGTTTGAATGTTGGCGTTTCACTCTGTTTTCTCCTATATTGATAGACGTATGTGGAACTCTAAATCAAACACGGTTTGTGCTAGCTTCTTCAAACTTGACACGATAATGTAGTTTCAAGTTCTGTCTCTAGGTTTTGTTTCCTCTTGATGTTGCCCTAAGCAGTGACTGGCGAGATACACTGTCTTTGAAAGGGGTTGCCAAGCTTCCCAAAATTACGAATCTCCAGAAATCTCAGCAACTATTTTTTCACCCAAACTGGATGATACTTTCAGGTAATGATCAGTACACTAAGCCCACTTGGTTCCCCAAATTTCGTTCTTCTATGTTGAAGCGTTCGTTTCCAGTAACAGTTTGAATGTTGGCGTTTCACTCTGTTTTCTCCTATATTGATAGACGTATGTGGAACGCTAAATCAAACACGGTTTGTGCTAGCTTCTTGAAACTTGACACGATAATATAGTTTCAAGTTCTATCTCTAGGTTTTGTTTCCTCTTGATGTAGCCCTAAGCAGTGACTGGCGAGATACACTGTCCTTGAAAGGGGTTGCCAAGCTTCCCAAAATTACGAATCTCCAGAAATCTCAGCAACTATTTTTTCACCCAAACTGGATGATACTTTCAGGTAATGATCAGTACACTAAGCCCACTTGGTTCCCCAAATTTCGTTCTTCTATGTTGAAGCGTTCGTTTCCAGTAACAGTTTGAATGTTGGCGTTTCACTCTGTTTTCTCCTATATTGATAGACGTATGTGGAACTCTAAATCAAACACGGTTTGTGCTAGCTTCGTGAAACTTGACACGATAATGTAGTTTCAAGTTCTGTCTCTAGGTTTTGTTTCCTCTTGATGTTGCCCTAAGCAGTGACTGGCGAGATACACTGTCCTTGAAAGGGGTTGCCAAGCTACCCAAAATTACGAATCTCCAGAAATCTCAGCAACTATTTTTTCACCCAAACTGGATGATACTTTCAGGTAATGATCAGTACACTAAGCCCACTTGGTTCCCCAAATTTCGTTCTTCTATGTTGAAGCGTTCGTTTCCAGTAACAGTTTGAATTTTGGCGTTTCACTCTGTTTTCTCCTATATTGATAGATGTATGTGGAACTCTAAATCAAACACGGTTTGTGCTAGCTTCTTGAAACTTGACACGATAATATAGTTTCAAGTTCTATCTCTAGGTTTTGTTTCTTCTTGATGTAGCCCTAAGCAGTGACTGGCGAGATACACTGTCCTTGAAAGGGGTTGCCAAGCTTCCCAAAATTACGAATCTCCAGAAATCTCAGCAACTATTTTTTCACCCAAACTGGATGATACTTTCAGGTAATGATCAGTACACTAAGCCCACTTGGTTCCCCAAATTTCGTTCTTCTATGTTGAAGCGTTCGTTTCCAGTAACAGTTTGAATTTTGGCGTTTCACTCTGTTTCCTCCAATATTGATAGGTGTACGTGGAACTCTAAATCAAACACGGTTTGTGCTAGCTTTTTGAAACTTGACACGATAATGTAGTTTCAAGTTCTATCTCTCGGTTTTGTTTCCTCTTGATGTAGCCCTAAGCAGTGACTGGCGAGATACACTGTCCTTGAAAGGGGTTGCCAAGCTTCCCAAAATTACGAATCTCCAGAAATCTCAGAAACTATTTTTTCACCCAAACTGGATGATACTTTCAGGTAATGATCAGTACACTAAGCCCACTTGGTTCCCCAAATTTCGTTCTTCTATGTTGAAGCGTTCGTTTCCAGTAACAGTTTGAATGTTGGCGTTTCACTCTGTTTTCTCCTATATTGATAGACGTATGTGGAACTCTAAATCAAACACGGTTTGTGCTAGCTTCTTCAAACTTGACACGATAATGTAGTTTCAAGTTCTGTCTCTAGGTTTTGTTTCCTCTTGATGTAGCCCTAAGCAGTGACTGGCGAGATACACTGTCCTTGAAAGGGGTTGCCAAGCTTCCCAAAATTACGAATCTCCAGAAATCTCAGAAACTATTTTTTCACCCAAACTGGATGATACTTTCAGGTAATGATCAGTACACTAAGCCCACTTGGTTCCCCAAATTTCGTTCTTCTATGTTGAAGCGTTCGTTTCCAGTAACAGTTTGAATGTTGGCGTTTCACTCTGTTTTCTCCTATATTGATAGACGTATGTGGAACTCTAAATCAAACACGGTTTGTGCTAGCTTCTTCAAACTTGACACGATAATGTAGTTTCAAGTTCTGTCTCTAGGTTTTGTTTCCTCTTGATGTTGCCCTAAGCAGTGACTGGCGAGATACACTGTCCTTGAAAGGGGTTGCCAAGCTTCCCAAAATTACGAATCTCCAGAAATCTCAGAAACTATTTTTTCACCCAAACTGGATGATACTTTCAGGTAATGATCAGTACACTAAGCCCACTTGGTTCCCCAAATTTCGTTCTTCTATGTTGAAGCGTTCGTTTCCAGTAACAGTTTGAATGTTGGCGTTTCACTCTGTTTTCTCCTATATTGATAGACGTATGTGGAACGCTAAATCAAACACGGTTTGTGCTAGCTTCTTGAAACTTGACACGATAATATAGTTTCAAGTTCTATCTCTAGGTTTTGTTTCCTCTTGATGTAGCCCTAAGCAGTGACTGGCGAGATACACTGTCCTTGAAAGGGGTTGCCAAGCTTCCCAAAATTACGAATCTCCAGAAATCTCAGAAACTATTTTTTCACCCAAACTGGATGATACTTTCAGGTAATGATCAGTACACTAAGCCCACTTGGTTCCCCAAATTTCGTTCTTCTATGTTGAAGCGTTCGTTTCCAGTAACAGTTTGAATTTTGGCGTTTCACTCTGTTTCCTCCAATATTGATAGGTGTACGTGGAACTCTAAATCAAACACGGTTTGTGCTAGCTTCTTCAAACTTGACACGATAATGTAGTTTCAAGTTCTGTCTCTAGGTTTTGTTTCCTCTTGATGTAGCCCTAAGCAGTGACTGGCGAGATACACTGACCTTGAAATGGGTTGCCAAGCTACCCAAAATTACGAATCTCCAGAAATCTCAGCAACTATTTTTTCACCCAAACTGGATGATACTTTCAGGTAATGATCAGTACACTAAGCCCACTTGGTTCCCCAAATTTCGTTCTTCTATGTTGAAGCGTTCGTTTCCAGTAACAGTTTGAATGTTGGCGTTTCACTCTGTTTTCTCCTATATTGATAGACGTATGTGGAACTCTAAATCAAACACGGTTTGTGCTAGCTTCGTGAAACTTGACACGATAATGTAGTTTCAAGTTCTGTCTCTAGGTTTTGTTTCCTCTTGATGTTGCCCTAAGCAGTGACTGGCGAGATACACTGTCCTTGAAAGGGGTTGCCAAGCTACCCAAAATTACGAATCTCCAGAAATCTCAGCAACAATTTTTTCACCCAAACTGGATGATACTTTCAGGTAATGATCAGTACACTAAGCCCAGTTGGTTCCCCAAATTTCGTTCTTCTATGTTGAAGCGTTCGTTTCCAGTAACAGTTTGAATTTTGGCGTTTCACTCTGTTTTCTCCTATATTGAGAGATGTATGTGGAACTCTAAATCAAACACGGTTTGTGCTAGCTTCTTCAAACTTGACACGATAATGTAGTTTCAAGTTCTGTCTCTAGGTTTTGTTTCCTCTTGATGTAGCCCTAAGCAGTGACTGGCGAGATACACTGTCCTTGAAAGGGGTTGCCAAGCTTCCCAAAATTACGAATCTCCAGAAATCTCAGCAACTATTTTTTCACCCAAACTGGATGATACTTTCAGGTAATGATCAGTACACTAAGCCCACTTGGTTCCCCAAATTTCGTTCTTCTATGTTGAAGCGTTCGTTTCCAGTAACAGTTTGAATGTTGGCGTTTCACTCTGTTTCCTCCAATATTGATAGGTGTACGTGGAACTCTAAATCAAACACGGTTTGTGCTAGCTTCTTCAAACTTGACACGATAATGTAGTTTCAAGTTCTGTCTCTAGGTTTTGTTTCCTCTTGATGTAGCCCTAAGCAGTGACTGGCGAGATACACTGTCCTTGAAAGGGGTTGCCAAGCTTCCCAAAATTACGAATCTCCAGAAATCTCAGCAACTATGTTTTCACCCAAACTGGATGATACTTTCAGGTAATGATCAGTACACTAAGCCCACTTGGTTCCCCAAATTTCGTTCTTCTATGTTGAAGCGTTCGTTTCCAGTAACAGTTTGAATCTTGGCGTTTCACTCTGTTTCCTCCAATATTGATAGGTGTACGTGGAACGCTAAATCAAACACGGTTTGTGCTAGCTTCTTGAAACTTGACACGATAATATAGTTTCAAGTTCTATCTCTAGGTTTTGTTTCCTCTTGATGTAGCCCTAAGCAGTGACTGGCGAGATACACTGTCCTTGAAAGGGGTTGCCAAGCTTCCCAAAATTACGAATCTCCAGAAATCTCAGCAACTATTTTTTCACCCAAACTGGATTATACTTTCAGGTAATGATCAGTACACTAAGCCCACTTGGTTCCCCAAATTTCGTTCTTCTATGTTGAAGCGTTCGTTTCCAGTAACAGTTTGAATTTTGGCGTTTCACTCTGTTTCCTCCAATATTGATAGGTGTACGTGGAACTCTAAATCAAACACGGTTTGTGCTAGCTTCTTGAAACTTGACACGATAATGTAGTTTCAAGTTCTGTCTCTAGGTTTTGTTTCCTCTTGATGTAGCCCTAAGCAGTGACTGGCGAGATACACTGTCCTTGAAAGGGGTTGCCAAGCTTCCCAAAATTACGAATCTCCAGAAATCTCAGCAACTATTTTTTCACCCAAACTGGATGATACTTTCAGGTAATGATCAGTACACTAAGCCCACTTGGTTCCCCAAATTTCGTTCTTCTATGTTGAAGCGTTCGTTTCCAGTAACAGTTTGAATGTTGGCGTTTCACTCTGTTTCCTCCAATATTGATAGGTGTACGTGGAACTCTAAATCAAACACGGTTTGTGCTAGCTTCTTCAAACTTGACACGATAATGTAGTTTCAAGTTCTGTCTCTAGGTTTTGTTTCCTCTTGATGTAGCCCTAAGCAGTGACTGGCGAGATACACTGTCCTTGAAAGGGGTTGCCAAGCTTCCCAAAATTACGAATCTCCAGAAATCTCAGCAACTATTTTTTCACCCAAACTGGATGATACTTTCAGGTAATGATCAGTACACTAAGCCCACTTGGTTCCCCAAATTTCGTTCTTCTATGTTGAAGCGTTCGTTTCCAGTAACAGTTTGAATGTTGGCGTTTCACTCTGTTTTCTCCTATATTGATAGACGTATGTGGAACTCTAAATCAAACACGGTTTGTGCTAGCTTCGTGAAACTTGACACGATAATGTAGTTTCAAGTTCTGTCTCTAGGTTTTGTTTCCTCTTGATGTTGCCCTAAGCAGTGACTGGCGAGATACACTGTCCTTGAAAGGGGTTGCCAAGCTACCCAAAATTACGAATCTCCAGAAATCTCAGCAACTATTTTTTCACCCAAACTGGATGATACTTTCAGGTAATGATCAGTACACTAAGCCCAGTTGGTTCCCCAAATTTCGTTCTTCTATGTTGAAGCGTTCGTTTCCAGTAACAGTTTGAATTTTGGCGTTTCACTCTGTTTTCTCCTATATTGAGAGATGTATGTGGAACTCTAAATCAAACACGGTTTGTGCTAGCTTCTTGAAACTTGACACGATAATGTAGTTTCAAGTTCTGTCTCTAGGTTTTGTTTCCTCTTGATGTAGCCCTAAGCAGTGACTGGCGAGATACACTGTCCTTGAAAGGGGTTGCCAAGCTTCCCAAAATTACGAATCTCCAGAAATCTCAGCAACTATTTTTTCACCCAAACTGGATGATACTTTCAGGTAATGATCAGTACACTAAGCCCACTTGGTTCCCCAAATTTCGTTCTTCTATGTTGAAGCGTTCGTTTCCAGTAACAGTTTGAATGTTGGCGTTTCACTCTGTTTCCTCCAATATTGATAGGTGTACGTGGAACTCTAAATCAAACACGGTTTGTGCTAGCTTCTTCAAACTTGACACGATAATGTAGTTTCAAGTTCTGTCTCTAGGTTTTGTTTCCTCTTGATGTAGCCCTAAGCAGTGACTGGCGAGATACACTGTCCTTGAAAGGGGTTGCCAAGCTTCCCAAAATTACGAATCTCCAGAAATCTCAGCAACTATTTTTTCACCCAAACTGGATGATACTTTCAGGTAATGATCAGTACACTAAGCCCACTTGGTTCCCCAAATTTCGTTCTTCTATGTTGAAGCGTTCGTTTCCAGTAACAGTTTGAATCTTGGCGTTTCACTCTGTTTCCTCCAATATTGATAGGTGTACGTGGAACTCTAAATCAAACACGGTTTGTGCTAGCTTCTTCAAACTTGACACGATAATGTAGTTTCAAGTTCTGTCTCTAGGTTTTGTTTCCTCTTGATGTAGCCCTAAGCAGTGACTGGCGAGATACACTGTCCTTGAAAGGGGTTGCCAAGCTACCCAAAATTACGAATCTCCAGAAATCTCAGCAACTATTTTTTCACCCAAACTGGATGATACTTTCAGGTAATGATCAGTACACTAAGCCCAGTTGGTTCCCCAAATTTCGTTCTTCTATGTTGAAGCGTTCGTTTCCAGTAACAGTTTGAATTTTGGCGTTTCACTCTGTTTTCTCCTATATTGATAGATGTATGTGGAACTCTAAATCAAACACGGTTTGTGCTAGCTTCTTGAAACTTGACACGATAATGTAGTTTCAAGTTCTATCTCTAGGTTTTGTTTCCTCTTGATGTAGCCCTAAGCAGTGACTGGCGAGATACACTGTCCTTGAAAGGGGTTGCCAAGCTACCCAAAATTACGAATCTCCAGAAATCTCAGCAACTATTTTTTCACCCAAACTGGATGATACTTTCAGGTAATGATCAGTACACTAAGCCCACTTGGTTCCCCAAATTTCGTTCTTCTATGTTGAACCGTTCGTTTCCAGTAACAGTTTGAATTTTGGCGTTTCACTCTGTTTTCTCCTATATTGATAGATGTATGTGGAACTCTATATCAAACACGGTTTGTGCTAGCTTCTTGAAACTTGACACGATAATGTAGTTTCAAGTTCTGTCTCTAGGTTTGTTTCCTCTTGATGTAGCCCTAAGCAGTGACTGGCGAGATACACTGTCCTTGAAAGGGGTTGCCAAGCTTCCCAAAATTACGAATCTCCAGAAATCTCAGAAACTATTTTTTCACCCAAACTGGATGATACTTTCAGGTAATGATCAGTACACTAAGCCCACTTGGTTCCCCAAATTTCGTTCTTCTATGTTGAAGCGTTCGTTTCCAGTAACAGTTTGAATGTTGGCGTTTCACTCTGTTTTCTCCTATATTGATAGACGTATGTGGAACGCTAAATCAAACACGGTTTGTGCTAGCTTCTTGAAACTTGACACGATAATATAGTTTCAAGTTCTATCTCTAGGTTTTGTTTCCTCTTGATGTAGCCCTAAGCAGTGACTGGCGAGATACACTGTCCTTGAAAGGGGTTGCCAAGCTTCCCAAAATTACGAATCTCCAGAAATCTCAGCAACTATTTTTTCACCCAAACTGGATGATACTTTCAGGTAATGATCAGTACACTAAGCCCACTTGGTTCCCCAAATTTCGTTCTTCTATGTTGAAGCGTTCGTTTCCAGTAACAGTTTGAATGTTGGCGTTTCACTCTGTTTTCTCCTATATTGATAGACGTATGTGGAACTCTAAATCAAACACGGTTTGTGCTAGCTTCTTCAAACTTGACACGATAATGTAGTTTCAAGTTCTGTCTCTAGGTTTTGTTTCCTCTTGATGTTGCCCTAAGCAGTGACTGGCGAGATACACTGTCCTTGAAAGGGGTTGCCAAGCTTCCCAAAATTACGAATCTCCAGAAATCTCAGAAACTATTTTTTCACCCAAACTGGATGATACTTTCAGGTAATGATCAGTACACTAAGCCCACTTGGTTCCCCAAATTTCGTTCTTCTATGTTGAAGCGTTCGTTTCCAGTAACAGTTTGAATGTTGGCGTTTCACTCTGTTTTCTCCTATATTGATAGACGTATGTGGAACGCTAAATCAAACACGGTTTGTGCTAGCTTCTTGAAACTTGACACGATAATATAGTTTCAAGTTCTATCTCTAGGTTTTGTTTCCTCTTGATGTAGCCCTAAGCAGTGACTGGCGAGATACACTGTCCTTGAAAGGGGTTGCCAAGCTTCCCAAAATTATGAATCTCCAGAAATCTCAGCAACTATTTTTTCACCCAAACTGGATGATACTTTCAGGTAATGATCAGTACACTAAGCCCACTTGGTTCCCCAAATTTCGTTCTTCTATGTTGAAGCGTTCGTTTCCAGTAACAGTTTGAATTTTGGCGTTTCACTCTGTTTCCTCCAATATTGATAGGTGTACGTGGAACTCTAAATCAAACACGGTTTGTGCTAGCTTCTTCAAACTTGACACGATAATGTAGTTTCAAGTTCTGTCTCTAGGTTTTGTTTCCTCTTGATGTAGCCCTAAGCAGTGACTGGCGAGATACACTGTCCTTGAAAGGGGTTGCCAAGCTACCCAAAATTACGAATCTCCAGAAATCTCAGCAACTATTTTTTCACCCAAACTGGATGATACTTTCAGGTAATGATCAGTACACTAAGCCCACTTGGTTCCCCAAATTTTGTTCTTCTATGTTGAAGCGTTCGTTTCCAGTAACAGTTTGAATGTTGGCGTTTCACTCTGTTTTCTCCTATATTGATAGACGTATGTGGAACTCTAAATCAAACACGGTTTGTGCTAGCTTCGTGAAACTTGACACGATAATGTAGTTTCAAGTTCTGTCTCTAGGTTTTGTTTCCTCTTGATGTTGCCCTAAGCAGTGACTGGCGAGATACACTGTCCTTGAAAGGGGTTGCCAAGCTACCCAAAATTACGAATCTCCAGAAATCTCAGCAACTATTTTTTCACCCAAACTGGATGATACTTTCAGGTAATGATCAGTACACTAAGCCCAGTTGGTTCCCCAAATTTCGTTCTTCTATGTTGAAGCGTTCGTTTCCAGTAACAGTTTGAATTTTGGCGTTTCACTCTGTTTTCTCCTATATTGATAGATGTATGTGGAACTCTAAATCAAACACGGTTTGTGCTAGCTTCTTGAAACTTGACACGATAATGTAGTTTCAAGTTCTGTCTCTAGGTTTTGTTTCCTCTTGATGTAGCCCTAAGCAGTGACTGGCGAGATACACTGTCCTTGAAAGGGGTTGCCAAGCTTCCCAAAATTACGAATCTCCAGAAATCTCAGCAACTATTTTTTCACCCAAACTGGATGATACTTTCAGGTAATGATCAGTACACTAAGCCCACTTGGTTCCCCAAATTTCGTTCTTCTATGTTGAAGCGTTCGTTTCCAGTAACAGTTTGAATGTTGGCGTTTCACTCTGTTTCCTCCAATATTGATAGGTGTACGTGGAAATCTAAATCAAACACGGTTTGTGCTAGCTTCTTCAAACTTGACACGATAATGTAGTTTCAAGTTCTGTCTCTAGGTTTTGTTTCCTCTTGATGTAGCCCTAAGCAGTGACTGGCGAGATACACTGTCCTTGAAAGGGGTTGCCAAGCTTCCCAAAATTACGAATCTCCAGAAATCTCAGCAACTATTTTTTCACCCAAACTGGATGATACTTTCAGGTAATGATCAGTACACTAAGCCCACTTGGTTCCCCAAATTTCGTTCTTCTATGTTGAAGCGTTCGTTTCCAGTAACAGTTTGAATCTTGGCGTTTCACTCTGTTTCCTCCAATATTGATAGGTGTACGTGGAACTCTAAATCAAACACGGTTTGTGCTAGCTTCTTCAAACTTGACACGATAATGTAGTTTCAAGTTCTGTCTCTAGGTTTTGTTTCCTCTTGATGTAGCCCTAAGCAGTGACTGGCGAGATACACTGTCCTTGAAAGGGGTTGCCAAGCTACCCAAAATTACGAATCTTCAGAAATCTCAGCAACAATTTTTTCACCCAAACTGGATGATACTTTCAGGTAATGATCAGTACACTAAGCCCAGTTGGTTCCCCAAATTTCGTTCTTCTATGTTGAAGCGTTCGTTTCCAGTAACAGTTTGAATTTTGGCGTTTCACTCTGTTTTCTCCTATATTGATAGATGTATGTGGAACTCTAAATCAAACACGGTTTGTGCTAGCTTCTTGAAACTTGACACGATAATGTAGTTTCAAGTTCTCTCTCTCGGTTTTGTTTCCTCTTGATGTAGCCCTAAGCAGTGACTGGCGAGATACACTGTCCTTGAAAGGGGTTGCCAAGCTTCCCAAAATTACGAATCTCCAGAAATCTCAGAAACTATTTTTTCACCCAAACTAGATGATACTTTCAGGTAATGATCAGTACACTAAGCCCACTTGGTTCCCCAAATTTCGTTCTTCTATGTTGAAGCGTTCATTTCCAGTAACAGTTTGAATGTTGGCGTTTCACTCTGTTTTCTCCTATATTGATAGATGTATGTGGAACTCTAAATCAAACACGGTTTGTGCTAGCTTTTTTAAACTTGACACGATAATGTAGTTTCAAGTTCTATCTCGAGGTTTTGTTTCCTCTTGATGTAGCCCTAAGCAGTGACTGGCGAGATACACTGTCCTTGAAAGGGGTTGCCAAGCTTCCCAAAATTACGAATCTCCAGAAATCTCAGCAACTATTTTTTCACCCAAACTGGATGATACTTTCAGGTAATGATCAGTACACTAAGCCCACTTGGTTCCCCAAATTTCGTTCTTCTATGTTGAACCGTTCGTTTCCAGTAACAGTTTGAATTTTGGCGTTTCACTCTGTTTTCTCCTATATTGATAGATGTATGTGGAACTCTATATCAAACACGGTTTGTGCTAGCTTCTTGAAACTTGACACGATAATGTAGTTTCAAGTTCTGTCTCTAGGTTTGTTTCCTCTTGATGTAGCCCTAAGCAGTGACTGGCGAGATACACTGTCCTTGAAAGGGGTTGCCAAGCTTCCCAAAATTACGAATCTCCAGAAATCTCAGAAACTATTTTTTCACCCAAACTGGATGATACTTTCAGGTAATGATCAGTACACTAAGCCCACTTGGTTCCCCAAATTTCGTTCTTCTATGTTGAAGCGTTCGTTTCCAGTAACAGTTTGAATGTTGGCGTTTCACTCTGTTTTCTCCTATATTGATAGACGTATGTGGAACGCTAAATCAAACACGGTTTGTGCTAGCTTCTTGAAACTTGACACGATAATATAGTTTCAAGTTCTATCTCTAGGTTTTGTTTCCTCTTGATGTAGCCCTAAGCAGTGACTGGCGAGATACACTGTCCTTGAAAGGGGTTGCCAAGCTTCCCAAAATTACGAATCTCCAGAAATCTCAGCAACTATTTTTTCACCCAAACTGGATGATACTTTCAGGTAATGATCAGTACACTAAGCCCACTTGGTTCCCCAAATTTCGTTCTTCTATGTTGAAGCGTTCGTTTCCAGTAACAGTTTGAATGTTGGCGTTTCACTCTGTTTCCTCCAATATTGATAGGTGTACGTGGAACTCTAAATCAAACACGGTTTGTGCTAGCTTCTTCAAACTTGACACGATAATGTAGTTTCAAGTTCTGTCTCTAGGTTTTGTTTCCTCTTGATGTAGCCCTAAGCAGTGACTGGCGAGATACACTGTCCTTGAAAGGGGTTGCCAAGCTTCCCAAAATTACGAATCTCCAGAAATCTCAGAAACTATTTTTTCACCCAAACTGGATGATACTTTCAGGTAATGATCAGTACACTAAGCCCACTTGGTTCCCCAAATTTCGTTCTTCTATGTTGAAGCGTTCGTTTCCAGTAACAGTTTGAATGTTGGCATTTCACTCTGTTTTCTCCTATATTGATAGACGTATGTGGAACTCTAAATCAAACACGGTTTGTGCTAGCTTCGTGAAACTTGACACGATAATGTAGTTTCAAGTTCTGTCTCTAGGTTTTGTTTCCTCTTGATGTTGCCCTAAGCAGTGACTGGCGAGATACACTGTCCTTGAAAGGGGTTGCCAAGCTACCCAAAATTACGAATCTCCAGAAATCTCAGCAACTATTTTTTCACCCAAACTGGATGATACTTTCAGGTAATGATCAGTACACTAAGCCCAGTTGGTTCCCCAAATTTCGTTCTTCTATGTTGAAGCGTTCGTTTCCAGTAACAGTTTGAATTTTGGCGTTTCACTCTGTTTTCTCCTATATTGAGAGATGTATGTGGAACTCTAAATCAAACACGGTTTGTGCTAGCTTCTTGAAACTTGACACGATAATGTAGTTTCAAGTTCTGTCTCTAGGTTTTGTTTCCTCTTGATGTAGCCCTAAGCAGTGACTGGCGAGATACACTGTCCTTGAAAGGGGTTGCCAAGCTTCCCAAAATTACGAATCTCCAGAAATCTCAGCAACTATTTTTTCACCCAAACTGGATGATACTTTCAGGTAATGATCAGTACACTAAGCCCACTTGGTTCCCCAAATTTCGTTCTTCTATGTTGAAGCGTTCGTTTCCAGTAACTGTTTGAATCTTGGCGTTTCACTCTGTTTCCTCCAATATTGATAGGTGTACGTGGAACTCTAAATCAAACACGGTTTGTTCTAGCTTCTTCAAACTTGACACGATAATGTAGTTTCAAGTTCTGTCTCTAGGTTTTGTTTCCTCTTGATGTAGCCCTAAGCAGTGACTGGCGAGATACACTGTCCTTGAAAGGGGTTGCCAAGCTACCCAAAATTACGAATCTCCAGAAATCTCAGCAACTATTTTTTCACCCAAACTGGATGATACGTTCAGGTAATGATCAGTACACTAAGCCCAGTTGGTTCCCCAAATTTCGTTCTTCTTGTTGAAGCGTTCGTTTCCAGTAACAGTTTGAATTTTGGCGTTTCACTCTGTTTTCTCCTATATTGATAGATGTATGTGGAACTCTAAATCAAACACGGTTTGTGCTAGCTTCTTGAAACTTGACACGATAATATAGTTTCAAGTTCTATCTCTAGGTTTTGTTTCCTCTTGATGTAGCCCTAAGCAGTGACTGGCGAGATACACTGTCCTTGAAAGGGGTTGCCAAGCTTCCCAAAATTACGAATCTCCAGAAATCTCAGCAACTATTTTTTCACCCAAACTGGATGATACTTTCAGGTAATGATCAGTACACTAAGCCCACTTGGTTCCCCAAATTTCGTTCTTCTATGTTGAAGCGTTCGTTTCCAGTAACAGTTTGAATGTTGGCGTTTCACTCTGTTTCCTCCAATATTGATAGGTGTACGTGGAACTCTAAATCAAACACGGTTTGTGCTAGCTTCTTCAAACTTGACACGATAATGTAGTTTCAAGTTCTGTCTCTAGGTTTTGTTTCCTCTTGATGTAGCCCTAAGCAGTGACTGGCGAGATACACTGTCCTTGAAAGGGGTTGCCAAGCTTCCCAAAATTACGAATCTCCAGAAATCTCAGCAACTATTTTTTCACCCAAACTGGATGATACTTTCAGGTAATGATCAGTACACTAAGCCCACTTGGTTCCCCAAATTTCGTTCTTCTATGTTGAAGCGTTCGTTTCCAGTAACAGTTTGAATCTTGGCGTTTCACTCTGTTTCCTCCAATATTGATAGGTGTACGTGGAACTCTAAATCAAACACGGTGTGTGCTAGCTTCTTCAAACTTGACACGATAATGTAGTTTCAAGTTCTGTCTCTAGGTTTTGTTTCCTCTTGATGTAGCCCTAAGCAGTGACTGGCGAGATACACTGTCCTTGAAAGGGGTTGCCAAGCTACCCAAAATTACGAATCTCCAGAAATCTCAGCAACTATTTTTTCACCCAAACTGGATGATACTTTCAGGTAATGATCAGTACACTAAGCCCACTTGGTTCCCCAAATTTCGTTCTTCTATGTTGAAGCGTTCGTTTCCAGTAACAGTTTGAATGTTGGCGTTTCACTCTGTTTCCTCCAATATTGATAGGTGTACGTGGAACTCTAAATCAAACACGGTTTGTGCTAGCTTCTTCAAACTTGACACGATAATGTAGTTTCAAGTTCTATCTCTCGGTTTTGTTTCCTCTTGATGTAGCCCTAAGCAGTGACTGGCGAGATACACTGTCCTTGAAAGGGGTTGCCAAGCTTCCCAAAATTACGAATCTCCAGAAATCTCAGCAACTATTTTTTCACCCAAACTAGATGATACTTTCAGGTAATGATCAGTACACTAAGCCCACTTGGTTCCCCAAATTTCGTTCTTCTATGTTGAAGCGTTCGTTTCCAGTAACAGTTTGAATGTTGGCGTTTCACTCTGTTTTCTCCTATATTGATAGATGTATGTGGAACTCTAAATCAAACACGGTTTGTGCTAGCTTTTTTAAACTTGACACGATAATGTAGTTTCAAGTTCTATCTCGAGGTTTTGTTTCCTCTTGATGTAGCCCTAAGCAGTGACTGGCGAGATACACTGTCCTTGAAAGGGGTTGCCAAGCTTCCCAAAATTACGAATCTCCAGAAATCTCAGCAACTATTTTTTCACCCAAACTGGATGATACTTTCAGGTAATGATCAGTACACTAAGCCCACTTGGTTCCCCAAATTTCGTTCTTCTATGTTGAACCGTTCGTTTCCAGTAACAGTTTGAATTTTGGCGTTTCACTCTGTTTTCTCCTATATTGATAGATGTATGTGGAACTCTATATCAAACACGGTTTGTGCTAGCTTCTTGAAACTTGACACGATAATGTAGTTTCAAGTTCTGTCTCTAGGTTTGTTTCCTCTTGATGTAGCCCTAAGCAGTGACTGGCGAGATACACTGTCCTTGAAAGGGGTTGCCAAGCTTCCCAAAATTACGAATCTCCAGAAATCTCAGAAACTATTTTTTCACCCAAACTGGATGATACTTTCAGGTAATGATCAGTACACTAAGCCCACTTGGTTCCCCAAATTTCGTTCTTCTATGTTGAAGCGTTCGTTTCCAGTAACAGTTTGAATGTTGGCGTTTCACTCTGTTTTCTCCTATATTGATAGACGTATGTGGAACGCTAAATCAAACACGGTTTGTGCTAGCTTCTTGAAACTTGACACGATAATATAGTTTCAAGTTCTATCTCTAGGTTTTGTTTCCTCTTGATGTAGCCCTAAGCAGTGACTGGCGAGATACACTGTCCTTGAAAGGGGTTGCCAAGATTCCCAAAATTACGAATCTCCAGAAATCTCAGCAACTATTTTTTCACCCAAACTGCATGATACGTTCAGGTAATGATCAGTACACTAAGCCCACTTGGTTCCCCAAATTTCGTTCTTCTATGTTGAAGCGTTCGTTTCCAGTAACAGTTTGAATGTTGGCGTTTCACTCTGTTTCCTCCAATATTGATAGGTGTACGTGGAACTCTAAATCAAACACGGTTTGTGCTAGCTTCTTCAAACTTGACACGATAATGTAGTTTCAAGTTCTGTCTCTAGGTTTTGTTTCCTCTTGATGTAGCCCTAAGCAGTGACTGGCGAGATACACTGTCCTTGAAAGGGGTTGCCAAGCTTCCCAAAATTACGAATCTCCAGAAATCTCAGCAACTATTTTTTCACCCAAACTGGATGATACTTTCAGGTAATGATCAGTACACTAAGCCCACTTGGTTCCCCAAATTTCGTTCTTCTATGTTGAAGCGTTCGTTTCCAGTAACAGTTTGAATGTTGGCGTTTCACTCTGTTTTCTCCTATATTGATAGACGTATGTAGAACTCTAAATCAAACACGGTTTGTGCTAGCTTCGTGAAACTTCACACGATAATGTAGTTTCAAGTTCTGTCTCTAGGTTTTGTTTCCTCTTGATGTTGCCCTAAGCAGTGACTGGCGAGATACACTGTCCTTGAAAGGGGTTGCCAAGCTACCCAAAATTACGAATCTCCAGAAATCTCAGCAACTATTTTTTCACCCAAACTGGATGATACTTTCAGGTAATGATCAGTACACTAAGCCCAGTTGGTTCCCCAAATTTCGTTCTTCTTGTTGAAGCGTTCGTTTCCAGTAACAGTTTGAATTTTGGCGTTTCACTCTGTTTTCTCCTATATTGATAGATGTATGTGGAACTCTAAATCAAACACGGTTTGTGCTAGCTTCTTGAAACTTGACACGATAATATAGTTTCAAGTTCTATCTCTAGGTTTTGTTTCCTCTTGATGTAGCCCTAAGCAGTGACTGGCGAGATACACTGTCCTTGAAAGGGGTTGCCAAGCTTCCCAAAATTACGAATCTCCAGAAATCTCAGCAACTATTTTTTCACCCAAACTGGATGATACTTTCAGGTAATGATCAGTACACTAAGCCCACTTGGTTCCCCAAATTTCGTTCTTCTATGTTGAAGCGTTCGTTTCCAGTAACAGTTTGAATGTTGGCGTTTCACTCTGTTTCCTCCAATATTGATAGGTGTACGTGGAACTCTAAATCAAACACGGTTTGTGCTAGCTTCTTCAAACTTGACACGATAATGTAGTTTCAAGTTCTGTCTCTAGGTTTTGTTTCCTCTTGATGTAGCCCTAAGCAGTGACTGGCGAGATACACTGTCCTTGAAAGGGGTTGCCAAGCTTCCCAAAATTACGAATCTCCAGAAATCTCAGCAACTATTTTTTCACCCAAACTGGATGATACTTTCAGGTAATGATCAGTACACTAAGCCCACTTGGTTCCCCAAATTTCGTTCTTCCATGTTGAAGCGTTCGTTTCCAGTAACAGTTTGAATCTTGGCGTTTCACTCTGTTTCCTCCAATATTGATAGGTGTACGTGGAACTCTAAATCAAACACGGTTTGTGCTAGCTTCTTCAAACTTGACACGATAATGTAGTTTCAAGTTCTGTCTCTAGGTTTTGTTTCCTCTTGATGTAGCCCTAAGCAGTGACTGGCGAGATACACTGTCCTTGAAAGGGGTTGCCAAGCTACCCAAAATTACGAATCTCCAGAAATCTCAGCAACTATTTTTTCACCCAAACTGGATGATACTTTCAGGTAATGATCAGTACACTAAGCCCAGTTGGTTCCCCAAATTTCGTTCTTCTATGTTGAAGCGTTCGTTTCCAGTAACAGTTTGAATTTTGGCGTTTCACTCTGTTTTCTCCTATATTGATAGATGTATGTGGAACTCTAAATCAAACACGGTTTGTGCTAGCTTCTTGAAACTTGACACGATAATGTAGTTTCAAGTTCTATCTCTCGGTTTTGTTTCCTCTTGATGTAGCCCTAAGCAGTGACTGGCGAGATACACTGTCCTTGAAAGGGGTTGCCAAGCTTCCCAAAATTACGAATCTCCAGAAATCTCAGCAACTATTTTTTCACCCAAACTAGATGATACTTTCAGGTAATGATCAGTACACTAAGCCCACTTGGTTCCCCAAATTTCGTTCTTCTATGTTGAAGCGTTCGTTTCCAGTAACAATTTGAATGTTGGCGTTTCACTCTGTTTTCTCCTATATTGATAGATGTATGTGGAACTCTAAATCAAACACGGTTTGTGCTAGCTTTTTTAAACTTGACACGATAATGTAGTTTCAAGTTCTATCTCGAGGTTTTGTTTCCTCTTGATGTAGCCCTAAGCAGTGACTGGCGAGATACACTGTCCTTGAAAGGGGTTGCCAAGCTTCCCAAAATTACGAATCTCCAGAAATCTCAGCAACTATTTTTTCACCCAAACTGGATGATACTTTCAGGTAATGATCAGTACACTAAGCCCACTTGGTTCCCCAAATTTCGTTCTTCTATGTTGAACCGTTCGTTTCCAGTAACAGTTTGAATGTTGGCGTTTCACTCTGTTTTCTCCTATATTGATAGACGTATGTGGAACGCTAAATCAAACACGGTTTGTGCTAGCTTCTTGAAACTTGACACGATAATATAGTTTCAAGTTCTATCTCTAGGTTTTGTTTCCTCTTGATGTAGCCCTAAGCAGTGACTGGCGAGATACACTGTCCTTGAAAGGGGTTGCCAAGCTTCCCAAAATTACGAATCTCAAGAAATCTCAGCAACTATTTTTTCACCCAAACTGGATGATACTTTCAGGTAATGATCAGTACACTAAGCCCACTTGGTTCCCCAAATTTCGTTCTTCTATGTTGAAGCGTTCGTTTCCAGTAACAGTTTTAATTTTGGCGTTTCACTCTGTTTTCTCCTATATTGAGAGATGTATGTGGAACTCTAAATCAAACACGGTTTGTGCTAGCTTCTTGAAACTTGACACGATAATGTAGTTTCAAGTTCTGTCTCTAGGTTTTGTTTCCTCTTGATGTAGCCCTAAGCAGTGACTGGCGAGATACACTGTCCTTGAAAGGGGTTGCCAAGCTTCCCAAAATTACGAATCTCCAGAAATCTCAGCAACTATTTTTTCACCCAAACTGGATGATACTTTCAGGTAATGATCAGTACACTAAGCCCACTTGGTTCCCCAAATTTCGTTCTTCTATGTTGAAGCGTTCGTTTCCAGTAACAGTTTGAATCTTGGCGTTTCACTCTGTTTCCTCCAATATTGATAGGTGTACGTGGAACTCTAAATCAAACACGGTTTGTGCTAGCTTCTTCAAACTTGACACGATAATGTAGTTTCAAGTTCTGTCTCTAGGTTTTGTTTCCTCTTGATGTAGCCCTAAGCAGTGACTGGCGAGATACACTGTCCTTGAAAGGGGTTGCCAAGCTTCCCAAAATTACGAATCTCCAGAAATCTCAGCAACTATTTTTTCACCCAAACTGGATGATACTTTCAGGTAATGATCAGTACACTAAGCCCACTTGGTTCCCCAAATTTCGTTCTTCTATGTTGAAGCGTTCGTTTCCAGTAACAGTTTGAATCTTGGCGTTTCACTCTGTTTCCTCCAATATTGATAGGTGTACGTGGAACTCTAAATCAAACACGGTTTGTGCTAGCTTCTTGAAACTTGACACGATAATGTAGTTTCAAGTTCTATCTCGAGGTTTTGTTTCCTCTTGATGTAGCCCTAAGCAGTGACTGGCGAGATACACTGTCCTTGAAAGGGGTTGCCAAGCTTCCCAAAATTACGAATCTCCAGAAATCTCAGCAACTATTTTTTCACCCAAACTGGATGATACTTTCAGGTAATGATCAGTACACTAAGCCCAGTTGGTTCCCCAAATTTCGTTCTTCTATGTTGAAGCGTTCGTTTCCAGTAACAGTTTTAATTTTGGCGTTTCACTCTGTTTTCTCCTATATTGAGAGATGTATGTGGAACTCTAAATCAAACACGGTTTGTGCTAGCTTCTTGAAACTTGACACGATAATGTAGTTTCAAGTTCTGTCTCTAGGTTTTGTTTCCTCTTGATGTAGCCCTAAGCAGTGACTGGCGAGATACACTGTCCTTGAAAGGGGTTGCCAAGCTTCCCAAAATTACGAATCTCCAGAAATCTCAGCAACTATTTTTTCACCCAAACTGGATGATACTTTCAGGTAATGATCAGTACACTAAGCCCACTTGGTTCCCCAAATTTCGTTCTTCTATGTTGAAGCGTTCGTTTCCAGTAACAGTTTGAATGTTGGCGTTTCACTCTGTTTCCTCCAATATTGATAGGTGTACGTGGAACTCTAAATCAAACACGGTTTGTGCTAGCTTCTTCAAACTTGACACGATAATGTAGTTTCAAGTTCTGTCTCTAGGTTTTGTTTCCTCTTGATGTAGCCCTAAGCAGTGACTGGCGAGATACACTGTCCTTGAAAGGGGTTGCCAAGCTTCCCAAAATTACGAATCTCCAGAAATCTCAGCAACTATTTTTTCACCCAAACTGGATGATACTTTCAGGTAATGATCAGTACACTAAGCCCACTTGGTTCCCCAAATTTCGTTCTTCCATGTTGAAGCGTTCGTTTCCAGTAACAGTTTGAATCTTGGCGTTTCACTCTGTTTCCTCCAATATTGATAGGTGTACGTGGAACTCTAAATCAAACACGGTTTGTGCTAGCTTCTTCAAACTTGACACGATAATGTAGTTTCAAGTTCTGTCTCTAGGTTTTGTTTCCTCTTGATGTAGCCCTAAGCAGTGACTGGCGAGATACACTGTCCTTGAAAGGGGTTGCCAAGCTACCCAAAATTACGAATCTCCAGAAATCTCAGCAACTATTTTTTCACCCAAACTGGATGATACTTTCAGGTAATGATCAGTACACTAAGCCCAGTTGGTTCCCCAAATTTCGTTCTTCTATGTTGAAGCGTTCGTTTCCAGTAACAGTTTGAATTTTGGCGTTTTACTCTGTTTTCTCCTATATTGATAGATGTATGTGGAACTCTAAATCAAACACGGTTTGTGCTAGCTTCTTGAAACTTGACACGATAATGTAGTTTCAAGTTCTATCTCTCGGTTTTGTTTCCTCTTGATGTAGCCCTAAGCAGTGACTGGCGAGATACACTGTCCTTGAAAGGGGTTGCCAAGCTTCCCAAAATTACGAATCTCCAGAAATCTCAGCAACTATTTTTTCACCCAAACTAGATGATACTTTCAGGTAATGATCAGTACACTAAGCCCACTTGGTTCCCCAAATTTCGTTCTTCTATGTTGAAGCGTTCGTTTCCAGTAACAATTTGAATGTTGGCGTTTCACTCTGTTTTCTCCTATATTGATAGATGTATGTGGAACTCTAAATCAAACACGGTTTGTGCTAGCTTTTTTAAACTTGACACGATAATGTAGTTTCAAGTTCTATCTCGAGGTTTTGTTTCCTCTTGATGTAGCCCTAAGCAGTGACTGGCGAGATACACTGTCCTTGAAAGGGGTTGCCAAGCTTCCCAAAATTACGAATCTCCAGAAATCTCAGCAACTATTTTTTCACCCAAACTGGATGATACTTTCAGGTAATGATCAGTACACTAAGCCCACTTGGTTCCCCAAATTTCGTTCTTCTATGTTGAAGCGTTCGTTTCCAGTAACACTTTGAATTTTGGCGTTTCACTCTGTTTTCTCCTATATTGATAGATGTATGTGGAACTCTAAATCAAACACGGTTTGTGCTAGCTTCTTGAAACTTGACACGATAATGTAGTTTCAAGTTCTATCTCGAGGTTTTGTTTCCTCTTGATGTAGCCCTAAGCAGTGACTGGCGAGATACACTGTCCTTGAAAGGGGTTGCCAAGCTTCCCAAAATTACGAATCTCCAGAAATCTCAGCAACTATTTTTTCAGCCAAACTGGATGATACTTTCAGGTAATGATCAGTACACTAAGCCCACTTGGTTCCCCAAATTTCGTTCTTCTATGTTGAAGCGTTCGTTTCCAGTAACAGTTTTAATTTTGGCGTTTCACTCTGTTTTCTCCTATATTGAGAGATGTATGTGGAACTCTAAATCAAACACGGTTTGTGCTAGCTTCTTGAAACTTGACACGATAATGTAGTTTCAAGTTCTGTCTCTAGGTTTTGTTTCCTCTTGATGTAGCCCTAAGCAGTGACTGGCGAGATACACTGTCCTTGAAAGGGGTTGCCAAGCTTCCCAAAATTACGAATCTCCAGAAATCTCAGCAACTATTTTTTCACCCAAACTGGATGATACTTTCAGGTAATGATCAGTACACTAAGCCCACTTGGTTCCCCAAATTTCGTTCTTCTATGTTGAAGCGTTCGTTTCCAGTAACAGTTTGAATGTTGGCGTTTCACTCTGTTTCCTCCAATATTGATAGGTGTACGTGGAACTCTAAATCAAACACGGTTTGTGCTAGCTTCTTCAAACTTGACACGATAATGTAGTTTCAAGTTCTGTCTCTAGGTTTTGTTTCCTCTTGATGTAGCCCTAAGCAGTGACTGGCGAGATACACTGTCCTTGAAAGGGGTTGCCAAGCTTCCCAAAATTACGAATCTCCAGAAATCTCAGCAACTATTTTTTCACCCAAACTGGATGATACTTTCAGGTAATGATCAGTACACTAAGCCCACTTGGTTCCCCAAATTTCGTTCTTCTATGTTGAAGCGTTCGTTTCCAGTAACAGTTTGAATCTTGGCGTTTCACTCTGTTTCCTCCAATATTGATAGGTGTACGTGGAACTCTAAATCAAACACGGTTTGTGCTAGCTTCTTGAAACTTGACACGATAATGTAGTTTCAAGTTCTATCTCGAGGTTTTGTTTCCTCTTGATGTAGCCCTAAGCAGTGACTGGCGAGATACACTGTCCTTGAAAGGGGTTGCCAAGCTTCCCAAAATTACGAATCTCCAGAAATCTCAGCAACTATTTTTTCACCCAAACTGGATGATACTTTCAGGTAATGATCAGTACACTAAGCCCAGTTGGTTCCCCAAATTTCGTTCTTCTATGTTGAAGCGTTCGTTTCCAGTAACAGTTTTAATTTTGGCGTTTCACTCTGTTTTCTCCTATATTGAGAGATGTATGTGGAACTCTAAATCAAACACGGTTTGTGCTAGCTTCTTGAAACTTGACACGATAATGTAGTTTCAAGTTCTGTCTCTAGGTTTTGTTTCCTCTTGATGTAGCCCTAAGCAGTGACTGGCGAGATACACTGTCCTTGAAAGGGGTTGCCAAGCTTCCCAAAATTACGAATCTCCAGAAATCTCAGCAACTATTTTTTCACCCAAACTGGATGATACTTTCAGGTAATGATCAGTACACTAAGCCCACTTGGTTCCCCAAATTTCGTTCTTCTATGTTGAAGCGTTCGTTTCCAGTAACAGTTTGAATGTTGGCGTTTCACTCTGTTTCCTCCAATATTGATAGGTGTACGTGGAACTCTAAATCAAACACGGTTTGTGCTAGCTTCTTCAAACTTGACACGATAATGTTGTTTCAAGTTCTGTCTCTAGGTTTTGTTTCCTCTTGATGTAGCCCTAAGCAGTGACTGGCGAGATACACTGTCCTTGAAAGGGGTTGCCAAGCTTCCCAAAATTACGAATCTCCAGAAATCTCAGCAACTATTTTTTCACCCAAACTGGATGATACTTTCAGGTAATGATCAGTACACTAAGCCCACTTGGTTCCCCAAATTTCGTTCTTCTATGTTGAAGCGTTCGTTTCCAGTAACAGTTTGAATCTTGGCGTTTCACTCTGTTTCCTCCAATATTGATAGGTGTACGTGGAACTCTAAATCAAACACGGTTTGTGCTAGCTTCTTCAAACTTGACACGATAATGTAGTTTCAAGTTCTGTCTCTAGGTTTTGTTTCCTCTTGATGTAGCCCTAAGCAGTGACTGGCGAGATACACTGTCCTTGAAAGGGGTTGCCAAGCTACCCAAAATTACGAATCTCCAGAAATCTCAGCAACTATTTTTTCACCCAAACTGGATGATACTTTCAGGTAATGATCAGTACACTAAGCCCACTTGGTTCCCCAAATTTCGTTCTTCTATGTTGAAGCGTTCGTTTCCAGTAACAGTTTGAATGTTGGCGTTTCACTCTGTTTTCTCCTATATTGATAGACGTATGTGGAACGCTAAATCAAACACGGTTTGTGCTAGCTTCTTGAAACTTGACACGATAATATAGTTTCAAGTTCTATCTCTAGGTTTTGTTTCCTCTTGATGTAGCCCTAAGCAGTGACTGGCGAGATACACTGTCCTTGAAAGGGGTTGCCAAGCTTCCCAAAATTACGAATCTCCAGAAATCTCAGCAACTATTTTTTCACCCAAACTGGATGATACTTTCAGGTAATGATCAGTACACTAAGCCCACTTGGTTCCCCAAATTTCGTTCTTCTATGTTGAAGCGTTCGTTTCCAGTAACAGTTTGAATTTTGGCGTTTCACTCTGTTTCCTCCAATATTGATAGGTGTACGTGGAACTCTAAATCAAACACGGTGTGTGCTAGCTTCTTCAAACTTGACACGAAATGTAGTTTCAAGTTCTGTCTCTAGGTTTGTTTCCTTTTGATGTAGCCCTAAGCAGTGACTGGCGAGATACACTGTCCTTGAAAGGGGTTGCCAAGCTACCCAAAATTACGAATCTCCAGAAATCTCAGCAACTATTTTTTCACCCAAACTGGATGATACTTTCAGGTAATGATCAGTACACTAAGCCCACTTGGTTCCCCAAATTTCGTTCTTCTATGTTGAAGCGTTCGTTTCCAGTAACAGTTTGAATGTTGGCGTTTCACTCTGTTTCCTCCAATATTGATAGGTGTACGTGGAACTCTAAGTCAAACACGGTTTGTGCTAGCTTCTTCAAACTTGACACGATAATGTAGTTTCAAGTTCTATCTCTCGGTTTTGTTTCCTCTTGATGTAGCCCTAAGCAGTGACTGGCGAGATACACTGTCCTTGAAAGGGGTTGCCAAGCTTCCCAAAATTACGAATCTCCAGAAATCTCAGCAACTATTTTTTCACCCAAACTAGATGATACTTTCAGGTAATGATCAGTACACTAAGCCCACTTGGTTCCCCAAATTTCGTTCTTCTATGTTGAAGCGTTCGTTTCCAGTAACAGTTTGAATGTTGGCGTTTCACTCTGTTTTCTCCTATATTGATAGATGTATGTGGAACTCTAAATCAAACACGGTTTGTGCTAGCTTTTTTAATCTTGACACGATAATGTAGTTTCAAGTTCTATCTCGAGGTTTTGTTTCCTCTTGATGTAGCCCTAAGCAGTGACTGGCGAGATACACTGTCCTTGAAAGGGGTTGCCAAGCTTCCCAAAATTACGAATCTCCAGAAATCTCAGCAACTATTTTTTCACCCAAACTGGATGATACTTTCAGGTAATGATCAGTACACTAAGCCCACTTGGTTCCCCAAATTTCGTTCTTCTATGTTGAACCGTTCGTTTCCAGTAACAGTTTGAATTTTGGCGTTTCACTCTGTTTTCTCCTATATTGATAGATGTATGTGGAACTCTATATCAAACACGGTTTGTGCTAGCTTCTTGAAACTTGACACGATAATGTAGTTTCACGTTCTGTCTCTAGGTTTGTTTCCTCTTGATGTAGCCCTAAGCAGTGACTGGCGAGATACACTGTCCTTGAAAGGGGTTGCCAAGCTTCCCAAAATTACGAATCTCCAGAAATCTCAGAAACTATTTTTTCACCCAAACTGGATGATACTTTCAGGTAATGATCAGTACACTAAGCCCACTTGGTTCCCCAAATTTCGTTCTTCTATGTTGAAGCGTTCGTTTCCAGTAACAGTTTGAATGTTGGCGTTTCACTCTGTTTTCTCCTATATTGATAGACGTATGTGGAACGCTAAATCAAACACGGTTTGTGCTAGCTTCTTGAAACTTGACACGATAATATAGTTTCAAGTTCTATCTCTAGGTTTTGTTTCCTCTTGATGTAGCCCTAAGCAGTGACTGGCGAGATACACTGTCCTTGAAAGGGGTTGCCAAGATTCCCAAAATTACGAATCTCCAGAAATCTCAGCAACTATTTTTTCACCCAAACTGGATGATACGTTCAGGTAATGATCAGTACACTAAGCCCACTTGGTTCCCCAAATTTCGTTCTTCTATGTTGAAGCGTTCGTTTCCAGTAACAGTTTGAATGTTGGCGTTTCACTCTGTTTCCTCCAATATTGATAGGTGTACGTGGAACTCTAAATCAAACACGGTTTGTGCTAGCTTCTTCAAACTTGACACGATAATGTAGTTTCAAGTTCTGTCTCTAGGTTTTGTTTCCTCTTGATGTAGCCCTAAGCAGTGACTGGCGAGATACACTGTCCTTGAAAGGGGTTGCCAAGCTTCCCAAAATTACGAATCTCCAGAAATCTCAGCAACTATTTTTTCACCCAAACTGGATGATACTTTCAGGTAATGATCAGTACACTAAGCCCACTTGGTTCCCCAAATTTCGTTCTTCTATGTTGAAGCGTTCGTTTCCAGTAACAGTTTGAATGTTGGCGTTTCACTCTGTTTTCTCCTATATTGATAGACGTATGTGGAACTCTAAATCAAACACGGTTTGTGCTAGCTTCGTGAAACTTCACACGATAATGTAGTTTCAAGTTCTGTCTCTAGGTTTTGTTTCCTCTTGATGTTGCCCTAAGCAGTGACTGGCGAGATACACTGTCCTTGAAAGGGGTTGCCAAGCTACCCAAAATTACGAATCTCCAGAAATCTCAGCAACTATTTTTTCACCCAAACTGGATGATACTTTCAGGTAATGATCAGTACACTAAGCCCAGTTGGTTCCCCAAATTTCGTTCTTCTTGTTGAAGCGTTCGTTTCCAGTAACAGTTTGAATTTTGGCGTTTCACTCTGTTTTCTCCTATATTGATAGATGTATGTGGAACTCTAAATCAAACACGGTTTGTGCTAGCTTCTTGAAACTTGACACGATAATATAGTTTCAAGTTCTATCTCTAGGTTTTGTTTCCTCTTGATGTAGCCCTAAGCAGTGACTGGCGAGATACACTGTCCTTGAAAGGGGTTGCCAAGCTTCCCAAAATTACGAATCTCCAGAAATCTCAGCAACTATTTTTTCACCCAAACTGGATGATACTTTCAGGTAATGATCAGTACACTAAGCCCACTTGGTTCCCCAAATTTCGTTCTTCTATGTTGAAGCGTTCGTTTCCAGTAACAGTTTGAATGTTGGCGTTTCACTCTGTTTCCTCCAATATTGATAGGTGTACGTGGAACTCTAAATCAAACACGGTTTGTGCTAGGTTCTTCAAACTTGACACGATAATGTAGTTTCAAGTTCTGTCTCTAGGTTTTGTTTCCTCTTGATGTAGCCCTAAGCAGTGACTGGCGAGATACACTGTCCTTGAAAGGGGTTGCCAAGCTTCCCAAAATTACGAATCTCCAGAAATCTCAGCAACTATTTTTTCACCCAAACTGGATGATACTTTCAGGTAATGATCAGTACACTAAGCCCACTTGGTTCCCCAAATTTCGTTCTTCTATGTTGAAGCGTTCGTTTCCAGTAACAGTTTGAATCTTGGCGTTTCACTCTGTTTCCTCCAATATTGATAGGTGTACGTGGAACTCTAAATCAAACACGGTTTGTGCTAGCTTCTTCAAACTTGACACGATAATGTAGTTTCAAGTTCTGTCTCTAGGTTTTGTTTCCTCTTGATGTAGCCCTAAGCAGTGACTGGCGAGATACACTGTCCTTGAAAGGGGTTGCCAAGCTACCCAAAATTACGAATCTCCAGAAATCTCAGCAACTATTTTTTCACCCAAACTGGATGATACTTTCAGGTAATGATCAGTACACTAAGCCCAGTTGGTTCCCCAAATTTCGTTCTTCTATGTTGAAGCGTTCGTTTCCAGTAACAGTTTGAATTTTGGCGTTTCACTCTGTTTTCTCCTATATTGATAGATGTATGTGGAACTCTAAATCAAACACGGTTTGTGCTAGCTTCTTGAAACTTGACACGATAATGTAGTTTCAAGTTCTATCTCTCGGTTTTGTTTCCTCTTGATGTAGCCCTAAGCAGTGACTGGCGAGATACACTGTCCTTGAAAGGGGTTGCCAAGCTTCCCAAAATTACGAATCTCCAGAAATCTCAGCAACTATTTTTTCACCCAAACTAGATGATACTTTCAGGTAATGATCAGTACACTAAGCCCACTTGGTTCCCCAAATTTCGTTCTTCTATGTTGAAGCGTTCGTTTCCAGTAACAGTTTGAATGTTGGCGTTTCACTCTGTTTTCTCCTATATTGATAGATGTATGTGGAACTCTAAATCAAACACGGTTTGTGCTAGCTTTTTTAAACTTGACACGATAATGTAGTTTCAAGTTCTATCTCGAGGTTTTGTTTCCTCTTGATGTAGCCCTAAGCAGTGACTGGCGAGATACACTGTCCTTGAAAGGGGTTGCCAAGCTTCCCAAAATTACGAATCTCCAGAAATCTCAGCAACTATTTTTTCACCCAAACTGGATGATACTTTCAGGTAATGATCAGTACACTAAGCCCACTTGGTTCCCCAAATTTCGTTCTTCTATGTTGAACCGTTCGTTTCCAGTAACAGTTTGAATGTTGGCGTTTCACTCTGTTTTCTCCTATATTGATAGACGTATGTGGAACGCTAAATCAAACACGGTTTGTGCTAGCTTCTTGAAACTTGACACGATAATGTAGTTTCAAGTTCTATCTCGAGGTTTTGTTTCCTCTTGATGTAGCCCTAAGCAGTGACTGGCGAGATACACTGTCCTTGAAAGGGGTTGCCAAGCTTCCCAAAATTACGAATCTCCAGAAATCTCAGCAACTATTTTTTCACCCAAACTGGATGATACTTTCAGGTAATGATCAGTACACTAAGCCCAGTTGGTTCCCCAAATTTCGTTCTTCTATGTTGAAGCGTTCGTTTCCAGTAACAGTTTTAATTTTGGCGTTTCACTCTGTTTTCTCCTATATTGAGAGATGTATGTGGAACTCTAAATCAAACACGGTTTGTGCTAGCTTCTTGAAACTTGACACGATAATGTAGTTTCAAGTTCTGTCTCTAGGTTTTGTTTCCTCTTGATGTAGCCCTAAGCAGTGACTGGCGAGATACACTGTCCTTGAAAGGGGTTGCCAAGCTTCCCAAAATTACGAATCTCCAGAAATCTCAGCAACTATTTTTTCACCCAAACTGGATGATACTTTCAGGTAATGATCAGTACACTAAGCCCACTTGGTTCCCCAAATTTCGTTCTTCTATGTTGAAGCGTTCGTTTCCAGTAACAGTTTGAATGTTGGCGTTTCACTCTGTTTCCTCCAATATTGATAGGTGTACGTGGAACTCTAAATCAAACACGGTTTGTGCTAGCTTCTTCAAACTTGACACGATAATGTAGTTTCAAGTTCTGTCTCTAGGTTTTGTTTCCTCTTGATGTAGCCCTAAGCAGTGACTGGCGAGATACACTGTCCTTGAAAGGGGTTGCCAAGCTTCCCAAAATTACGAATCTCCAGAAATCTCAGCAACTATTTTTTCACCCAAACTGGATGATACTTTCAGGTAATGATCAGTACACTAAGCCCACTTGGTTCCCCAAATTTCGTTCTTCTATGTTGAAGCGTTCGTTTCCAGTAACAGTTTGAATCTTGGCGTTTCACTCTGTTTCCTCCAATATTGATAGGTGTACGTGGAACTCTAAATCAAACACGGTTTGTGCTAGCTTCTTCAAACTTGACACGATAATGTAGTTTCAAGTTCTGTCTCTAGGTTTTGTTTCCTCTTGATGTAGCCCTAAGCAGTGACTGGCGAGATACACTGTCCTTGAAAGGGGTTGCCAAGCTACCCAAAATTACGAATCTCCAGAAATCTCAGCAACTATTTTTTCACCCAAACTGGATGATACTTTCAGGTAATGATCAGTACACTAAGCCCACTTGGTTCCCCAAATTTCGTTCTTCTATGTTGAAGCGTTCGTTTCCAATAACAGTTTGAATGTTGGCGTTTCACTCTGTTTTCTCCTATATTGATAGACGTATGTGGAACGCTAAATCAAACACGGTTTGTGCTAGCTTCTTGAACTTGACACGATAATATAGTTTCAAGTTCTATCTCTCGGTTTTGTTTCCTCTTGATGTAGCCCTAAGCAGTGACTGGCGAGATACACTGTCCTTGAAAGGGGTTGCCAAGCTTCCCAAAATTACGAATCTCCAGAAATCTCAGCAACTATTTTTTCACCCAAACTGGATGATACTTTCAGGTAATGATCAGTACACTAAGCCCACTTGGTTCCCCAAATTTCGTTCTTCTATGTTGAAGCGTTCGTTTCCAGTAACAGTTTGAATCTTGGCGTTTCACTCTGTTTCCTCCAATATTGATAGGTGTACGTGGAACTCTAAATCAAACACGGTTTGTGCTAGCTTCTTCAAACTTGACACGATAATGTAGTTTCAAGTTCTGTCTCTAGGTTTTGTTTCCTCTTGATGTAGCCCTAAGCAGTGACTGGCGAGATACACTGTCCTTGAAAGGGGTTGCCAAGCTTCCCAAAATTACGAATCTCCAGAAATCTCAGCAACTATTTTTTCACCCAAACTGGATGATACTTTCAGGTAATGATCAGTATACTAAGCCCACTTGCTTCCCCAAATTTCGTTCTTCTATGTTGAAGCGTTCGTTTCCAATAACAGTTTGAATGTTGGCGTTTCACTCTGTTTTCTCCTATATTGATAGACGTATGTGGAACGCTAAATCAAACACGGTTTGTGCTAGCTTCTTGAACTTGACACGATAATATAGTTTCAAGTTCTATCTCTAGGTTTTGTTTCCTCTTGATGTAGCCCTAAGCAGTGACTGGCGAGATACACTGTCCTTGAAAGGGGTTGCCAAGCTTCCCAAAATTACGAATCTCCAGAAATCTCAGCAACTATTTTTTCACCCAAACTGGATGATACTTTCAGGTAATGATCAGTACACTAAGCCCACTTGGTTCCCCAAATTTCGTTCTTCTATGTTGAAGCGTTCGTTTCCAGTAACAGTTTGAATTTTGGCGTTTCACTCTGTTTCCTCCAATATTGATAGGTGTACGTGGAACTCTAAATCAAACACGGTTTGTGCTAGCTTCTTCAAACTTGACACGATAATGTAGTTTCAAGTTCTGTCTCTAGGTTTGTTTCCTCTTGATGTAGCCCTAAGCAGTGACTGGCGAGATACACTGTCCTTGAAAGGGGTTGCCAAGCTTCCCAAAATTACGAATCTCCAGAAATCTCAGCAACTATTTTTTCACCCAAACTGGATGATACTTTCAGGTAATGATCAGTACACTAAGCCCACTTGGTTCCCCAAATTTCGTTCTTCTATGTTGAACCGTTCGTTTCCAGTAACAGTTTGAATTTTGGCGTTTCACTCTGTTTTCTCCTATATTGATAGATGTATGTGGAACTCTAAATCAAACACGGTTTGAGCTAGCTTCTTGAAACTTGACACGATAATGTAGTTTCAAGTTCTGTCTCTAGGTTTGTTTCCTCTTGATGTAGCCCTAAGCAGGGACTGGCGAGATACACTGTCCTTGAAAGGGGTTGCCAAGCTTCCCAAAATTACGAATCTCCAGAAATCTCAGAAACCATTTTTTCACCCAAACTGGATGATACTTTCAGGTAATGATCAGTACACTAAGCCCACTTGGTTCCCCAAATTTCGTTCTTCTATGTTGAAGCGTTCGTTTCCAGTAACAGTTTGAATGTTGGCGTTTCACTCTGCTTTCTCCTATATTGATAGACGTATGTGGAACTCTAAATCAAACACGGTTTGTGCTAGCTTCTTGAAACTTGACACGATAATGTAGTTTCAAGTTCTATCTCTAGGTTTTGTTTCCTCTTGATGTTGCCCTAAGCAGTGACTGGCGAGATACACTGTCCTTGAAAGGGGTTGCCAAGCTACCCAAAATTACGAATCTCCAGAAATCTCAGCAACTATTTTTTCACCCAAACTGGATGATACTTTCAGGTAATGATCAGTACACTAAGCCCACTTGGTTCCCCAAATTTCGTTCTTCTATGTTGAAGCGTTCGTTTCCAGTAACAGTTTGAATGTTGGCGTTTCACTCTGTTTTCTCCTATATTGATAGATGTATGTGGAACTCTAAATCAAACACGGTTTGTGCTAGCTTTTTGAAACTTGACACGATAATGTAGTTTCAAGTTCTATCTCTCGGTTTTGTTTCCTCTTGATGTAGCCCTAAGCAGTGACTGGCGAGATACACTGTCCTTGAAAGGGGTTGCCAAGCTTCCCAAAATTACGAATCTCCAGAAATCTCAGAAACTATTTTTTCACCCAAACTGGATGATACTTTCAGGTAATGATCAGTACACTAAGCCCACTTGGTTCCCCAAATTTCGTTCTTCTATGTTGAAGCGTTCGTTTCCAGTAACAGTTTGAATGTTGGCGTTTCACTCTGTTTTCTCCTATATTGATAGATGTATGTGGAACTCTAAATCAAACACGGTTTGTGCTAGCTTTTTGAAACTTGACACGATAATGTAGTTTCAAGTTCTATCTCGAGGTTTTGTTTCCTCTTGATGTAGCCCTAAGCAGTGACTGGCGAGATACACTGTCCTTGAAAGGGGTTGCCAAGCTTCCCAAAATTACGAATCTCCAGAAATCTCAGCAACTATTTTTTCACCCAAACTGGATGATACTTTCAGGTAATGATCAGTACACTAAGCCCACTTGGTTCCCCAAATTTCGTTCTTCTATGTTGAACCGTTCGTTTCCAGTAACAGTTTGAATTTTGGCGTTTCACTCTGTTTTCTCCTATATTGATAGATGTATGTGGAACTCTATATCAAACACGGTTTGTGCTAGCTTCTTGAAACTTGACACGATAATGTAGTTTCAAGTTCTGTCTCTAGGTTTGTTTCCTCTTGATGTAGCCCTAAGCAGTGACTGGCGAGATACACTGTCCTTGAAAGGGGTTGCCAAGCCTCCCAAAATTACGAATCTCCAGAAATCTCAGAAACTATTTTTTCACCCAAACTGGATGATACTTTCAGGTAATGATCAGTACACTAAGCCCACTTGGTTCCCCAAATTTCGTTCTTCTATGTTGAAGCGTTCGTTTCCAGTAACAGTTTGAATGTTGGCGTTTCACTCTGTTTTCTCCTCTATTGATAGACGTATGTGGAACGCTAAATCAAACACGGTTTGTGCTAGCTTCTTGAAACTTGACACGATAATATAGTTTCAAGTTCTATCTCTAGGTTTTGTTTCCTCTTGATGTAGCCCTAAGCAGTGACTGGCGAGATACACTGTCCTTGAAAGGGGTTGCCAAGCTTCCCAAAATTACGAATCTCCAGAAATCTCAGCAACTATTTTTTCACCCAAACTGGATGATACTTTCAGGTAATGATCAGTACACTAAGCCCACTTGGTTCCCCAAATTTCGTTCTTCTATGTTGAACCGTTCGTTTCCAGTAACAGTTTGAATTTTGGCGTTTCACTCTGTTTCCTCCAATATTGATAGGTGTACGTGGAACTCTAAATCAAACACGGTTTGTGCTAGCTTCTTGAAACTTGACACGATAATGTAGTTTCAAGTTCTGTCTCTAGGTTTTGTTTCATCTTGATGTAGCCCTAAGCAGTGACTGGCGAGATACACTGTCCTTGAAAGGGGTTGCCAAGCTTCCCAAAATTACGAATCTCCAGAAATCTCAGAAACTATTTTTTCACCCAAACTGGATGATACTTTCAGGTAATGATCAGTACACTAAGCCCACTTGGTTCCCCAAATTTCGTTCTTCTATGTTGAAGCGTTCGTTTCCAGTAACATTTTGAATGTTGGCGTTTCACTCTCTTTTCTCCTATATTGATAGACGTATGTGGAACTCTAAATCAAACACGGTTTGTGCTAGCTTCGTGAAACTTGACACGATAATGTAGTTTCAAGTTCTGTCTCTAGGTTTTGTTTCCTCTTGATGTTGCCCTAAGCAGTGACTGGCGAGATACACTGTCCTTGAAAGGGGTTGCCAAGCTACGCAAAATTACGAATCTCCAGAAATCTCAGCAACTATTTTTTCACCCAAACTGGATGATACTTTCAGGTAATGATCAGTACACTAAGCCCAGTTGTTTCCCCAAATTTCGTTCTTCTATGTTGAAGCGTTCGTTTCCAGTAACAGTTTGAATTTTGGCGTTTCACTCTGTTTTCTCCTATATTGAGAGATGTATGTGGAACTCTAAATCAAACACGGTTTGTGCTAGCTTCTTGAAACTTGACACGATAATGTAGTTTCAAGTTCTGTCTCTAGGTTTTGTTTCCTCTTGATGTAGCCCTAAGCAGTGACTGGCGAGATACACTGTCCTTGAAAGGGGTTGCCAAGCTTCCCAAAATTACGAATCTCCAGAAATCTCAGCAACTATTTTTTCACCCAAACTGGATGATACTTTCAGGTAATGATCAGTACACTAAGCCCACTTGGTTCCCCAAATTTCGTTCTTCTATGTTGAAGCGTTCGTTTCCAGTAACAGTTTGAATTTTGGCGTTTCACTCTGTTTCCTCCAATATTGATAGGTGTACGTGGAACTCTAAATCAAACACGGTTTGTGCTAGCTTCTTCAAACTTGACACGATAATGTAGTTTCAAGTTCTGTCTCTAGGTTTTGTTTCCTCTTGATGTAGCCCTAAGCAGTGACTGGCGAGATACACTGTCCTTGAAAGGGGTTGCCAAGCTTCCCAAAATTACGAATCTCCAGAAATCTCAGCAACTATTTTTTCACCCAAACTGGATGATACTTTCAGGTAATGATCAGTACACTAAGCCCACTTGGTTCCCCAAATTTCGTTCTTCTATGTTGAAGCGTTCGTTTCCAGTAACAGTTTGAATGTTGGCGTTTCACTCTGTTTTCTCCTATATTGATAGACGTATGTGGAACGCTAAATCAAACACGGTTTGTGCTAGCTTCTTGAAACTTGACACGATAATATAGTTTCAAGTTCTATCTCTAGGTTTTGTTTCCTCTTGATGTAGTCCTAAGCAGTGACTGGCGAGATACACTGTCCTTGAAAGGGGTTGCCAAGCTTCCCAAAATTACGAATCTCCAGAAATCTCAGCAACTATTTTTTCACCCAAACTGGATGATACTTTCAGGTAATGATCAGTACACTAAGCCCACTTGGTTCCCCAAATTTCGTTCTTCTATGTTGAACCGTTCGTTTCCAGTAACAGTTTGAATTTTGGCGTTTCACTCTGTTTCCTCCTATATTGATAGGTGTACGTGGAACTCTAAATCAAACACGGTTTGTGCTAGCTTCTTCAAACTTGACACGATAATGTAGTTTCAAGTTCTGTCTCTAGGTTTGTTTCCTCTTGATGTAGCCCTAAGCAGTGACTGGCGAGATACACTGTCCTTGAAAGGGGTTGCCAAGCTTCCCAAAATTACGAATCTCCAGAAATCTCAGCAACTATTTTTTCACCCAAACTGGATGATACTTTCAGGTAATGATCAGTACACTAAGCCCACTTGGTTACCCAAATTTCGTTCTTCTATGTTGAACCGTTCGTTTCCAGTAACAGTTTGAATGTTGGCGTTTCACTCTGTTTTCTCCTATATTGATAGATGTATGTGGAACTCTAAATCAAACACGGTTTGAGCTAGCTTCTTGAAACTTGACACGATAATGTAGTTTCAAGTTCTGTCTCTAGGTTTGTTTCCTCTTGATGTAGCCCTAAGCAGGGACTGGCGAGATACACTGTCCTTGAAAGGGGTTGCCAAGCTTCCCAAAATTACGAATCTCCAGAAATCTCAGAAACCATTTTTTCACCCAAACTGGATGATACTTTCAGGTAATGATCAGTACACTAAGCCCACTTGGTTCCCCAAATTTCGTTCTTCTATGTTGAAGCGTTCGTTTCCAGTAACAGTTTGAATGTTGGCGTTTCACTCTGCTTTCTCCTATATTGATAGACGTATGTGGAACTCTAAATCAAACACGGTTTGTGCTAGCTTCTTGAAACTTGACACGATAATGTAGTTTCAAGTTCTGTCTCTAGGTTTTGTTTCCTCTTGATGTTGCCCTAAGCAGTGACTGGCGAGATACACTGTCCTTGAAAGGGGTTGCCAAGCTACCCAAAATTACGAATCTCCAGAAATCTCAGCAACTATTTTTTCACCCAAACTGGATGATACTTTCAGGTAATGATCAGTACACTAAGCCCACTTGGTTCCCCAAATTTCGTTCTTCTATGTTGAAGCGTTCGTTTCCAGTAACAGTTTGAATGTTGGCGTTTCACTCTGTTTTCTCCTATATTGATAGATGTATGTGGAACTCAAAATCAAACACGGTTTGTGCTAGCTTTTTGAAACTTGACACGATAATGTAGTTTCAAGTTCTATCTCTCGGTTTTGTTTCCTCTTGATGTAGCCCTAAGCAGTGACTGGCGAGATACACTGTCCTTGAAAGGGGTTGCCAAGCTTCCCAAAATTACGAATCTCCAGAAATCTCAGAAACTATTTTTTCACCCAAACTGGATGATACTTTCAGGTAATGATCAGTACACTAAGCCCACTTGGTTCCCCAAATTTCGTTCTTCTATGTTGAAGCGTTCGTTTCCAGTAACAGTTTGAATGTTGGCGTTTCACTCTGTTTTCTCCTATATTGATAGATGTATGTGGAACTCTAAATCAAACACGGTTTGTGCTAGCTTTTTGAAACTTGACACGATAATGTAGTTTCAAGTTCTATCTCGAGGTTTTGTTTCCTCTTGATGTAGCCCTAAGCAGTGACTGGCGAGATACACTGTCCTTGAAAGGGGTTGCCAAGCTTCCCAAAATTACGAATCTCCAGAAATCTCAGCAACTATTTTTTCACCCAAACTGGATGATACTTTCAGGTAATGATCAGTACACTAAGCCCACTTGGTTCCCCAAATTTCGTTCTTCTATGTTGAACCGTTCGTTTCCAGTAACAGTTTGAATTTTGGCGTTTCACTCTGTTTTCTCCTATATTGATAGATGTATGTGGAACTCTATATCAAACACGGTTTGTGCTAGCTTCTTGAAACTTGACACGATAATGTAGTTTCAAGTTCTGTCTCTAGGTTTGTTTCCTCTTGATGTAGCCCTAAGCAGTGACTGGCGAGATACACTGTCCTTGAAAGGGGTTGCCAAGCTTCCCAAAATTACGAATCTCCAGAAATCTCAGAAACTATTTTTTCACCCAAACTGGATGATACTTTCAGGTAATGATCAGTACACTAAGCCCACTTGGTTCCCCAAATTTCGTTCTTCTATGTTGAAGCGTTCGTTTCCAGTAACAGTTTGAATGTTGGCGTTTCACTCTGTTTTCTCCTCTATTGATAGACGTATGTGGAACGCTAAATCAAACACGGTTTGTGCTAGCTTCTTGAAACTTGACACGATAATATAGTTTCAAGTTCTATCTCTAGGTTTTGTTTCCTCTTGATGTAGTCCTAAGCAGTGACTGGCGAGATACACTGTCCTTGAAAGGGGTTGCCAAGCTTCCCAAAATTACGAATCTCCAGAAATCTCAGCAACTATTTTTTCACCCAAACTGGATGATACTTTCAGGTAATGATCAGTACACTAAGCCCACTTGGTTCCCCAAATTTCGTTCTTCTATGTTGAACCGTTCGTTTCCAGTAACAGTTTGAATTTTGGCGTTTCACTCTGTTTCCTCCTATATTGATAGGTGTACGTGGAACTCTAAATCAAACACGGTTTGTGCTAGCTTCTTGAAACTTGACACGATAATGTAGTTTCAAGTTCTGTCTCTAGGTTTGTTTCCTCTTGATGTAGCCCTAAGCAGTGACTGGCGAGATACACTGTCCTTGAAAGGGGTTGCCAAGCTTCCCAAAATTACGAATCTCCAGAAATCTCAGCAACTATTTTTTCACCCAAACTGGATGATACTTTCAGGTAATGATCAGTACACTAAGCCCACTTGGTTACCCAAATTTCGTTCTTCTATGTTGAACCGTTCGTTTCCAGTAACAGTTTGAATGTTGGCGTTTCACTCTGTTTTCTCCTATATTGATAGATGTATGTGGAACTCTAAATCAAACACGGTTTGAGCTAGCTTCTTGAAACTTGACACGATAATGTAGTTTCAAGTTCTGTCTCTAGGTTTGTTTCCTCTTGATGTAGCCCTAAGCAGGGACTGGCGAGATACACTGTCCTTGAAAGGGGTTGCCAAGCTTCCCAAAATTACGAATCTCCAGAAATCTCAGAAACCATTTTTTCACCCAAACTGGATGATACTTTCAGGTAATGATCAGTACACTAAGCCCACTTGGTTCCCCAAATTTCGTTCTTCTATGTTGAAGCGTTCGTTTCCAGTAACAGTTTGAATGTTGGCGTTTCACTCTGCTTTCTCCTATATTGATAGACGTATGTGGAACTCTAAATCAAACACGGTTTGTGCTAGCTTCTTGAAACTTGACACGATAATGTAGTTTCAAGTTCTGTCTCTAGGTTTTGTTTCCTCTTGATGTTGCCCTAAGCAGTGACTGGCGAGATACACTGTCCTTGAAAGGGGTTGCCAAGCTACCCAAAATTACGAATCTCCAGAAATCTCAGCAACTATTTTTTCACCCAAACTGGATGATACTTTCAGGTAATGATCAGTACACTAAGCCCACTTGGTTCCCCAAATTTCGTTCTTCTATGTTGAAGCGTTCGTTTCCAGTAACAGTTTGAATGTTGGCGTTTCACTCTGTTTTCTCCTATATTGATAGATGTATGTGGAACTCAAAATCAAACACGGTTTGTGCTAGCTTTTTGAAACTTGACACGATAATGTAGTTTCAAGTTCTATCTCTCGGTTTTGTTTCCTCTTGATGTAGCCCTAAGCAGTGACTGGCGAGATACACTGTCCTTGAAAGGGGTTGCCAAGCTTCCCAAAATTACGAATCTCCAGAAATCTCAGAAACTATTTTTTCACCCAAACTGGATGATACTTTCAGGTAATGATCAGTACACTAAGCCCACTTGGTTCCCCAAATTTCGTTCTTCTATGTTGAAGCGTTCGTTTCCAGTAACAGTTTGAATGTTGGCGTTTCACTCTGTTTTCTCCTATATTGATAGATGTATGTGGAACTCTAAATCAAACACGGTTTGTGCTAGCTTTTTGAAACTTGACACGATAATGTAGTTTCAAGTTCTATCTCGAGGTTTTGTTTCCTCTTGATGTAGCCCTAAGCAGTGACTGGCGAGATACACTGTCCTTGAAAGGGGTTGCCAAGCTTCCCAAAATTACGAATCTCCAGAAATCTCAGCAACTATTTTTTCACCCAAACTGGATGATACTTTCAGGTAATGATCAGTACACTAAGCCCACTTGGTTCCCCAAATTTCGTTCTTCTATGTTGAACCGTTCGTTTCCAGTAACAGTTTGAATTTTGGCGTTTCACTCTGTTTTCTCCTATATTGATAGATGTATGTGGAACTCTATATCAAACACGGTTTGTGCTAGCTTCTTGAAACTTGACACGATAATGTAGTTTCAAGTTCTGTCTCTAGGTTTGTTTCCTCTTGATGTAGCCCTAAGCAGTGACTGGCGAGATACACTGTCCTTGAAAGGGGTTGCCAAGCTTCCCAAAATTACGAATCTCCAGAAATCTCAGAAACTATTTTTTCACCCAAACTGGATGATACTTTCAGGTAATGATCAGTACACTAAGCCCACTTGGTTCCCCAAATTTCGTTCTTCTATGTTGAAGCGTTCGTTTCCAGTAACAGTTTGAATGTTGGCGTTTCACTCTGTTTTCTCCTCTATTGATAGACGTATGTGGAACGCTAAATCAAACACGGTTTGTGCTAGCTTCTTGAAACTTGACACGATAATATAGTTTCAAGTTCTATCTCTAGGTTTTGTTTCCTCTTGATGTAGCCCTAAGCAGTGACTGGCGAGATACACTGTCCTTGAAAGGGGTTGCCAAGCTTCCCAAAATTACGAATCTCCAGAAATCTCAGCAACTATTTTTTCACCCAAACTGGATGATACTTTCAGGTAATGATCAGTACACTAAGCCCACTTGGTTCCCCAAATTTCGTTCTTCTATGTTGAACCGTTCGTTTCCAGTAACAGTTTGAATTTTGGCGTTTCACTCTGTTTCCTCCAATATTGATAGGTGTACGTGGAACTCTAAATCAAACACGGTTTGTGCTAGCTTCTTGAAACTTGACACGATAATGTAGTTTCAAGTTCTGTCTCTAGGTTTTGTTTCATCTTGATGTAGCCCTAAGCAGTGACTGGCGAGATACACTGTCCTTGAAAGGGGTTGCCAAGCTTCCCAAAATTACGAATCTCCAGAAATCTCAGAAACTATTTTTTCACCCAAACTGGATGATACTTTCAGGTAATGATCAGTACACTAAGCCCACTTGGTTCCCCAAATTTCGTTCTTCTATGTTGAAGCGTTCGTTTCCAGTAACATTTTGAATGTTGGCGTTTCACTCTGTTTTCTCCTATATTGATAGACGTATGTGGAACTCTAAATCAAACACGGTTTGTGCTAGCTTCGTGAAACTTGACACGATAATGTAGTTTCAAGTTCTGTCTCTAGGTTTTGTTTCCTCTTGATGTTGCCCTAAGCAGTGACTGGCGAGATACACTGTCCTTGAAAGGGGTTGCCAAGCTACGCAAAATTACGAATCTCCAGAAATCTCAGCAACTATTTTTTCACCCAAACTGGATGATACTTTCAGGTAATGATCAGTACACTAAGCCCAGTTGTTTCCCCAAATTTCGTTCTTCTATGTTGAAGCGTTCGTTTCCAGTAACAGTTTGAATTTTGGCGTTTCACTCTGTTTTCTCCTATATTGAGAGATGTATGTGGAACTCTAAATCAAACACGGTTTGTGCTAGCTTCTTGAAACTTGACACGATAATGTAGTTTCAAGTTCTGTCTCTAGGTTTTGTTTCCTCTTGATGTAGCCCTAAGCAGTGACTGGGGAGATACACTGTCCTTGAAAGGGGTTGCCAAGCTTCCCAAAATTACGAATCTCCAGAAATCTCAGCAACTATTTTTTCACCCAAACTGGATGATACTTTCAGGTAATGATCAGTACACTAAGCCCACTTGGTTCCCCAAATTTCGTTCTTCTATGTTGAAGCGTTCGTTTCCAGTAACAGTTTGAATTTTGGCGTTTCACTCTGTTTCCTCCAATATTGATAGGTGTACGTGGAACTCTAAATCAAACACGGTTTGTGCTAGCTTCTTCAAACTTGACACGATAATGTAGTTTCAAGTTCTGTCTCTAGGTTTTGTTTCCTCTTGATGTAGCCCTAAGCAGTGACTGGCGAGATACACTGTCCTTGAAAGGGGTTGTCAAGCTACCCAAAATTACGAATCTCCAGAAATCTCAGCAACTATTTTTTCACCCAAACTGGATGATACTTTCAGGTAATGATCAGTACACTAAGCCCACTTGGTTCCCCAAATTTCGTTCTTCTATGTTGAAGCGTTCGTTTCCAGTAACAGTTTGAATTTTGGCGTTTCACTCTGTTTTCTCCTATATTGATAGATGTATGTGGAACTCTATATCAAACACGGTTTGTGCTAGCTTCTTGAAACTTGACACGATAATGTAGTTTCAAGTTCTATCTCTAGGTTTTGTTTCCTCTTGATGTAGCCCTAAGCAGTGACTGGCGAGATACACTGTCCTTGAAAGGGGTTGCCAAGCTTCCCAAAATTACGAATCTCCAGAAATCTCAGCAACTATTTTTTCACCCAAACTGGATGATACTTTCAGGTAATGATCAGTACACTAAGCCCAGTTGGTTCCCCAAATTTCGTTCTTCTATGTTGAAGCGTTCGTTTCCAGTAACAGTTTGAATTTTGGCGTTTCACTCTGTTTTCTCCTATATTGAGAGATGTATGTGGAACTCTAAATCAAACACGGTTTGTGCTAGCTTCTTGAAACTTGACACGATAATGTAGTTTCAAGTTCTGTCTCTAGGTTTTGTTTCCTCTTGATGTAGCCCTAAGCAGTGACTGGCGAGATACACTGTCCTTGAAAGGGGTTGCCAAGCTTCCCAAAATTACGAATCTCCAGAAATCTCAGCAACTATTTTTTCACCCAAACTGGATGATACTTTCAGGTAATGATCAGTACACTAAGCCCACTTGGTTCCCCAAATTTCGTTCTTCTATGTTGAAGCGTTCGTTTCCAGTAACAGTTTGAAAGTTGGCGTTTCACTCTGTTTCCTCCAATATTGATAGGTGTACGTGGAACTCTAAATCAAACACGGTTTGTGCTAGCTTCTTCAAACTTGACACGATAATGTAGTTTCAAGTTCTGTCTCTAGGTTTTGTTTCCTCTTGATGTAGCCCTAAGCAGTGACTGGCGAGATACACTGTCCTTGAAAGGGGTTGCCAAGCTTCCCAAAATTACGAATCTCCAGAAATCTCAGCAACTATTTTTTCACCCAAACTGGATGATACTTTCAGGTAATGATCAGTACACTAAGCCCACTTGGTTCCCCAAATTTCGTTCTTCTATGTTGAACCGTTCGTTTCCAGTAACAGTTTGAATCTTGGCGTTTCACTCTGTTTCCTCCAATATTGATAGGTGTACGTGGAACTCTAAATCAAACACGGTTTGTGCTAGCTTCTTCAAACTTGACACGATAATGTAGTTTCAAGTTCTGTCTCTAGGTTTTGTTTCCTCTTGATGTAGCCCTAAGCAGTGACTGGCGAGATACACTGTCCTTGAAAGGGGTTGCCAAGCTACCCAAAATTACGAATCTCCAGAAATCTCAGCAACTATTTTTTCACCCAAACTGGATGATACTTTCAGGTAATGATCAGTACACTAAGCCCACTTGGTTCCCCAAATTTCGTTCTTCTATGTTGAAGCGTTCGTTTCCAGTAACAGTTTGAATGTTGGCGTTTCACTCTGTTTTCTCCTATATTGATAGACGTATGTGGAACGCTAAATCAAACACGGTTTGTGCTAGCTTCTTGAAACTTGACACGATAATATAGTTTCAAGTTCTATCTCTAGGTTTTGTTTCCTCTTGATGTAGTCCTAAGCAGTGACTGGCGAGATACACTGTCCTTGAAAGGGGTTGCCAAGCTTCCCAAAATTACGAATCTCCAGAAATCTCAGCAACTATTTTTTCACCCAAACTGGATGATACTTTCAGGTAATGATCAGTACACTAAGCCCACTTGGTTCCCCAAATTTCGTTCTTCTATGTTGAACCGTTCGTTTCCAGTAACAGTTTGAATTTTGGCGTTTCACTCTGTTTCCTCCTATATTGATAGGTGTACGTGGAACTCTAAATCAAACACGGTTTGTGCTAGCTTCTTCAAACTTGACACGATAATGTAGTTTCAAGTTCTGTCTCTAGGTTTGTTTCCTCTTGATGTAGCCCTAAGCAGTGACTGGCGAGATACACTGTCCTTGAAAGGGGTTGCCAAGCTTCCCAAAATTACGAATCTCCAGAAATCTCAGCAACTATTTTTTCACCCAAACTGGATGATACTTTCAGGTAATGATCAGTACACTAAGCCCACTTGGTTCCCCAAATTTCGTTCTTCTATGTTGAACCGTTCGTTTCCAGTAACAGTTTGAATTTTGGCGTTTCACTCTGTTTTCTCCTATATTGATAGATGTATGTGGAACTCTAAATCAAACACGGTTTGAGCTAGCTTCTTGAAACTTGACACGATAATGTAGTTTCAAGTTCTGTCTCTAGGTTTGTTTCCTCTTGATGTAGCCCTAAGCAGGGACTGGCGAGATACACTGTCCTTGAAAGGGGTTGCCAAGCTTCCCAAAATTACGAATCTCCAGAAATCTCAGAAACCATTTTTTCACCCAAACTGGATGATACTTTCAGGTAATGATCAGTACACTAAGCCCACTTGGTTCCCCAAATTTCGTTCTTCTATGTTGAAGCGTTCGTTTCCAGTAACAGTTTGAATGTTGGCGTTTCACTCTGCTTTCTCCTATATTGATAGACGTATGTGGAACTCTAAATCAAACACGGTTTGTGCTAGCTTCTTGAAACTTGACACGATAATGTAGTTTCAAGTTCTGTCTCTAGGTTTTGTTTCCTCTTGATGTTGCCCTAAGCAGTGACTGGCGAGATACACTGTCCTTGAAAGGGGTTGCCAAGCTACCCAAAATTACGAATCTCCAGAAATCTCAGCAACTATTTTTTCACCCAAACTGGATGATACTTTCAGGTAATGATCAGTACACTAAGCCCACTTGGTTCCCCAAATTTCGTTCTTCTATGTTGAAGCGTTCGTTTCCAGTAACAGTTTGAATGTTGGCGTTTCACTCTGTTTTCTCCTATATTGATAGATGTATGTGGAACTCAAAATCAAACACGGTTTGTGCTAGCTTTTTGAAACTTGACACGATAATGTAGTTTCAAGTTCTATCTCTCGGTTTTGTTTCCTCTTGATGTAGCCCTAAGCAGTGACTGGCGAGATACACTGTCCTTGAAAGGGGTTGCCAAGCTTCCCAAAATTACGAATCTCCAGAAATCTCAGAAACTATTTTTTCACCCAAACTGGATGATACTTTCAGGTAATGATCAGTACACTAAGCCCACTTGGTTCCCCAAATTTCGTTCTTCTATGTTGAAGCGTTCGTTTCCAGTAACAGTTTGAATGTTGGCGTTTCACTCTGTTTTCTCCTATATTGATAGATGTATGTGGAACTCTAAATCAAACACGGTTTGTGCTAGCTTTTTGAAACTTGACACGATAATGTAGTTTCAAGTTCTATCTCGAGGTTTTGTTTCCTCTTGATGTAGCCCTAAGCAGTGACTGGCGAGATACACTGTCCTTGAAAGGGGTTGCCAAGCTTCCCAAAATTACGAATCTCCAGAAATCTCAGCAACTATTTTTTCACCCAAACTGGATGATACTTTCAGGTAATGATCAGTACACTAAGCCCACTTGGTTCCCCAAATTTCGTTCTTCTATGTTGAACCGTTCGTTTCCAGTAACAGTTTGAATTTTGGCGTTTCACTCTGTTTTCTCCTATATTGATAGATGTATGTGGAACTCTATATCAAACACGGTTTGTGCTAGCTTCTTGAAACTTGACACGATAATGTAGTTTCAAGTTCTGTCTCTAGGTTTGTTTCCTCTTGATGTAGCCCTAAGCAGTGACTGGCGAGATACACTGTCCTTGAAAGGGGTTGCCAAGCTTCCCAAAATTACGAATCTCCAGAAATCTCAGCAACTATTTTTTCACCCAAACTGGATGATACTTTCAGGTAATGATCAGTACACTAAGCCCACTTGGTTCCCCAAATTTCGTTCTTCTATGTTGAAGCGTTCGTTTCCAGTAACAGTTTGAATGTTGGCGTTTCACTCTGTTTTCTCCTATATTGATAGACGTATGTGGAACGCTAAATCAAACACGGTTTGTGCTAGCTTCTTGAAACTTGACACGATAATATAGTTTCAAGTTCTATCTCTAGGTTTTGTTTCCTCTTGATGTAGCCCTAAGCAGTGACTGGCGAGATACACTGTCCTTGAAAGGGGTTGCCAAGCTTCCCAAAATTACGAATCTCCAGAAATCTCAGCAACTATTTTTTCACCCAAACTGGATGATACTTTCAGGTAATGATCAGTACACTAAGCCCACTTGGTTCCCCAAATTTCGTTCTTCTATGTTGAACCGTTCGTTTCCAGTAACAGTTTGAATTTTGGCGTTTCACTCTGTTTCCTCCAATATTGATAGGTGTACGTGGAACTCTAAATCAAACACGGTTTGTGCTAGCTTCTTGAAACTTGACACGATAATGTAGTTTCAAGTTCTGTCTCTAGGTTTTGTTTCATCTTGATGTAGCCCTAAGCAGTGACTGGCGAGATACACTGTCCTTGAAAGGGGTTGCCAAGCTTCCCAAAATTACGAATCTCCAGAAATCTCAGAAACTATTTTTTCACCCAAACTGGATGATACTTTCAGGTAATGATCAGTACACTAAGCCCACTTGGTTCCCCAAATTTCGTTCTTCTATGTTGAAGCGTTCGTTTCCAGTAACAGTTTGAATCTTGGCGTTTCACTCTGTTTTCTCCTATATTGATAGACGTATGTGGAACTCTAAATCAAACACGGTTTGTGCTAGCTTCGTGAAACTTGACACGATAATGTAGTTTCAAGTTCTGTCTCTAGGTTTTGTTTCCTCTTGATGTTGCCCTATGCAGTGACTGGCGAGATACACTGTCCTTGAAAGGGGTTGCCAAGCTACCCAAAATTACGAATCTCCAGAAATCTCAGCAACTATTTTTTCACCCAAACTGGATGATACTTTCAGGTAATGATCAGTACACTAAGCCCAGTTGTTTCCCCAAATTTCGTTCTTCTATGTTGAAGCGTTCGTTTCCAGTAACAGTTTGAATTTTGGCGTTTCACTCTGTTTTCTCCTATATTGAGAGATGTATGTGGAACTCTAAATCAAACACGGTTTGTGCTAGCTTCTTGAAACTTGACACGATAATGTAGTTTCAAGTTCTGTCTCTAGGTTTTTTTTCCTCTTGATGTAGCCCTAAGCAGTGACTGGCGAGATACACTGTCCTTGAAAAGGGTTGCCAAGCTTCCCAAAATTACGAATCTCCAGAAATCTCAGCAACTATTTTTTCACCCAAACTGGATGATACTTTCAGGTAATGATCAGTACACTAAGCCCACTTGGTTCCCCAAATTTCGTTCTTCTATGTTGAAGCGTTCGTTTCCAGTAACAGTTTGAATGTTGGCGTTTCACTCTGTTTCCTCCAATATTGATAGGTGTACGTGGAACTCTAAATCAAACACGGTTTGTGCTAGCTTCTTCAAACTTGACACGATAATGTAGTTTCAAGTTCTGTCTCTAGGTTTTGTTTCCTCTTGATGTAGCCCTAAGCAGTGACTGGCGAGATACACTGTCCTTGAAAGGGGTTGCCAAGCTTCCCAAAATTACGAATCTCCAGAAATCTCAGCAACTATTTTTTCACCCAAACTGGATGATACTTTCAGGTAATGATCAGTACACTAAGCCCACTTGGTTCCCCAAATTTCGTTCTTCTATGTTGAAGCGTTCGTTTCCAGTAACAGTTTGAATGTTGGCGTTTCACTCTGTTTCCTCCAATATTGATAGGTGTACGTGGAACTCTAAATCAAACACGGTTTGTGCTAGCTTCTTCAAACTTGACACGATAATGTAGTTTCAAGTTCTGTCTCTAGGTTTTGTTTCCTCTTGATGTAGCCCTAAGCAGTGACTGGCGAGATACACTGTCCTTGAAAGGGGTTGCCAAGCTTCCCAAAATTACGAATCTCCAGAAATCTCAGCAACTATTTTTTCACCCAAACTGGATGATACTTTCAGGTAATGATCAGTACACTAAGCCCACTTGGTTCCCCAAATTTCGTTCTTCTATGTTGAAGCGTTCGTTTCCAGTAACAGTTTGAATCTTGGCGTTTCACTCTGTTTCCTCCAATATTGATAGGTGTACGTGGAACCCTAAATCAAACACGGTTTGTGCTAGCTTCTTCAAACTTGACACGATAATGTAGTTTCAAGTTCTGTCTCTAGGTTTTGTTTCCTCTTGATGTAGCCCTAAGCAGTGACTGGCGAGATACACTGTCCTTGAAAGGGGTTGCCAAGCTACCCAAAATTACGAATCTCCAGAAATCTCAGCAACTATTTTTTCACCCAAACTGGATGATACTTTCAGGTAATGATCAGTACACTAAGCCCAGTTGGTTCCCCAAATTTCGTTCTTCTATGTTGAAGCGTTCGTTTCCAGTAACAGTTTGAATTTTGGCGTTTCACTCTGTTTTCTCCTATATTGATAGATGTATGTGGAACTCCAAATCAAACACGGTTTGTGCTAGCTTCTTGAAACTTGACACGATAATGTAGTTTCAAGTTCTATCTCTCGGTTTTGTTTCCTCTTGATGTAGCCCTAAGCAGTGACTGGCGAGATACACTGTCCTTGAAAGGGGTTGCCAAGCTTCCCAAAATTACGAATCTCCAGAAATCTCAGCAACTATTTTTTCACCCAAACTGGATGATACTTTCAGGTAATGATCAGTACACTAAGCCCACTTGGTTCCCCAAATTTCGTTCTTCTATGTTGAAGCGTTCGTTTCCAGTAACAGTTTGAATGTTGGCGTTTCACTCTGTTTTCTCCTATATTGATAGATGTATGTGGAACTCTAAATCAAACACGGTTTGTGCTAGCTTTTTGAAACTTGACACGATAATGTAGTTTCAAGTTCTATCTCGAGGTTTTGTTTCCTCTTGATGTAGCCCTAAGCAGTGACTGGCGAGATACACTGTCCTTGAAAGGGGTTGCCAAGCTTCCCAAAATTACGAATCTCCAGAAATCTCAGCAACTATTTTTTCACCCAAACTGGATGATACTTTCAGGTAATGATCAGTACACTAAGCCCACTTGGTTCCCCAAATTTCGTTCTTCTATGTTGAACCGTTCGTTTCCAGTAACAGTTTGAATTTTGGCGTTTCACTCTGTTTTCTCCTATATTGATAGATGTATGTGGAACTCTATATCAAACACGGTTTGTGCTAGCTTCTTGAAACTTGACACGATAATGTAGTTTCAAGTTCTGTCCCTAGGTTTGTTTCCTCTTGATGTAGCCCTAAGCAGTGACTGGCGAGATACACTGTCCTTGAAAGGGGTTGCCAAGCTTCCCAAAATTACGAATCTCCAGAAATCTCAGAAACTATTTTTTCACCCAAACTGGATGATACTTTCAGGTAATGATCAGTACACTAAGCCCACTTGGTTCCCCAAATTTCGTTCTTCTATGTTGAAGCGTTCGTTTCCAGTAACAGTTTGAATGTTGGCGTTTCACTCTGTTTTCTCCTATATTGATAGACGTATGTGGAACGCTAAATCAAACACGGTTTGTGCTAGCTTCTTGAAACTTGACACGATAATATAGTTTCAAGTTCTATCTCTAGGTTTTGTTTCCTCTTGATGTAGCCCTAAGCAGTGACTGGCGAGATACACTGTCCTTGAAAGGGGTTGCCAAGCTTCCCAAAATTACGAATCTCCAGAAATCTCAGCAACTATTTTTTCACCCAAACTGGATGATACTTTCAGGTAATGATCAGTACACTAAGCCCACTTGGTTCCCCAAATTTCGTTCTTCTATGTTGAAGCGTTCGTTTCCAGTAACAGTTTGAATCTTGGCGTTTCACTCTGTTTCCTCCAATATTGATAGGTGTACGTGGAACTCTAAATCAAACACGGTTTGTGCTAGCTTCTTCAAACTTGACACGATAATGTAGTTTCAAGTTCTGTCTCTAGGTTTTGTTTCCTCTTGATGTAGCCCTAAGCAGTGACTGGCGAGATACACTGTCCTTGAAAGGGGTTGCCAAGCTTCCCAAAATTACGAATCTCCAGAAATCTCAGCAACTATTTTTTCACCCAAACTGGATGATACTTTCAGGTAATGATCAGTACACTAAGCCCACTTGGTTCCCCAAATTTCGTTCTTCTATGTTGAAGCGTTCGTTTCCAGTAACAGTTTGAATGTTGGCGTTTCACTCTGTTTTCTCCTATATTGATAGACGTATGTGGAACTCTAAATCAAACACGGTTTGTGCTAGCTTCGTGAAACTTGACACGATAATGTAGTTTCAAGTTCTGTCTCTAGGTTTTGTTTCCTCTTGATGTAGCCCTAAGCAGTGACTGGCGAGATACACTGTCCTTGAAAGGGGTTGCCAAGCTACCCAAAATTACGAATCTCCAGAAATCTCAGCAACTATTTTTTCACCCAAACTGGATGATACTTTCAGGTAATGATCAGTACACTAAGCCCAGTTGGTTCCCCAAATTTCGTTCTTCTATGTTGAAGCGTTCGTTTCCAGTAACAGTTTGAATGTTGGCGTTTCACTCTGTTTTCTCCTATATTGATAGATGTATGTGGAACTCTAAATCAAACACGGTTTGTGCTAGCTTCTTGAAACTTGACACGATAATATAGTTTCAAGTTCTATCTCTAGGTTTTGTTTCCTCTTGATGTAGCCCTAAGCAGTGACTGGCGAGATACACTGTCCTTGAAAGGGGTTGCCAAGCTTCCCAAAATTACGAATCTCCAGAAATCTCAGCAACTATTTTTTCGCCCAAACTGGATGATACTTTCAGGTAATGATCAGTACACTAAGCCCACTTGGTTCCCCAAATTTCGTTCTTCTATGTTGAAGCGTTCGTTTCCAGTAACAGTTTGAATTTTGGCGTTTCACTCTGTTTCCTCCAATATTGATAGGTGTACGTGGAACTCTAAATCAAACACGGTTTGTGCTAGCTTTTTGAAACTTGACACGATAATGTAGTTTCAAGTTCTATCTCTCGGTTTTGTTTCCTCTTGATGTAGCCCTAAGCAGTGACTGGCGAGATACACTGTCCTTGAAAGGGGTTGCTAAGCTTCCCAAAATTACGAATCTCCAGAAATCTCAGAAACTATTTTTTCACCCAAACTGGATGATACTTTCAGGTAATGATCAGTACACTAAGCCCACTTGGTTCCCCAAATTTCGTTCTTCTATGTTGAAGCGTTCGTTTCCAGTAACAGTTTGAATGTTGGCGTTTCACTCTGTTTTCTCCTATATTGATAGACGTATGTGGAACGCTAAATCAAACACGGTTTGTGCTAGCTTCTTGAAACTTGACACGATAATATAGTTTCAAGTTCTATCTCTAGGTTTTGTTTCCTCTTGATGTAGCCCTAAGCAGTGACTGGCGAGATACACTGTCCTTGAAAGGGGTTGCCAAGCTTCCCAAAATTACGAATCTCCAGAAATCTCAGCAACTATTTTTTCACCCAAACTGGATGATACTTTCAGGTAATGATCAGTACACTAAGCCCACTTGGTTCCCCAAATTTCGTTCTTCTATGTTGAACCGTTCGTTTCCAGTAACAGTTTGAATTTTGGCGTTTCACTCTGTTTCCTCCAATATTGATAGGTGTACGTGGAACTCTAAATCAAACACGGTTTGTGCTAGCTTCTTGAAACTTGACACGATAATGTAGTTTCAAGTTCTGTCTCTAGGTTTTGTTTCATCTTGATGTAGCCCTAAGCAGTGACTGGCGAGATACACTGTCCTTGAAAGGGGTTGCCAAGCTTCCCAAAATTACGAATCTCCAGAAATCTCAGAAACTATTTTTTCACCCAAACTGGATGATACTTTCAGGTAATGATCAGTACACTAAGCCCACTTGGTTCCCCAAATTTCGTTCTTCTATGTTGAAGCGTTCGTTTCCAGTAACAGTTTGAATCTTGGCGTTTCACTCTGTTTTCTCCTATATTGATAGACGTATGTGGAACTCTAAATCAAACACGGTTTGTGCTAGCTTCGTGAAACTTGACACGATAATGTAGTTTCAAGTTCTGTCTCTAGGTTTTGTTTCCTCTTGATGTTGCCCTATGCAGTGACTGGCGAGATACACTGTCCTTGAAAGGGGTTGCCAAGCTACCCAAAATTACGAATCTCCAGAAATCTCAGCAACTATTTTTTCACCCAAACTGGATGATACTTTCAGGTAATGATCAGTACACTAAGCCCAGTTGTTTCCCCAAATTTCGTTCTTCTATGTTGAAGCGTTCGTTTCCAGTAACAGTTTGAATTTTGGCGTTTCACTCTGTTTTCTCCTATATTGAGAGATGTATGTGGAACTCTAAATCAAACACGGTTTGTGCTAGCTTCTTGAAACTTGACACGATAATGTAGTTTCAAGTTCTGTCTCTAGGTTTTTTTTCCTCTTGATGTAGCCCTAAGCAGTGACTGGCGAGATACACTGACCTTGAAAAGGGTTGCCAAGCTTCCCAAAATTACGAATCTCCAGAAATCTCAGCAACTATTTTTTCACCCAAACTGGATGATACTTTCAGGTAATGATCAGTACACTAAGCCCACTTGGTTCCCCAAATTTCGTTCTTCTATGTTGAAGCGTTCGTTTCCAGTAACAGTTTGAATGTTGGCGTTTCACTCTGTTTCCTCCAATATTGATAGGTGTACGTGGAACTCTAAATCAAACACGGTTTGTGCTAGCTTCTTCAAACTTGACACGATAATGTAGTTTCAAGTTCTGTCTCTAGGTTTTGTTTCCTCTTGATGTAGCCCTAAGCAGTGACTGGCGAGATACACTGTCCTTGAAAGGGGTTGCCAAGCTTCCCAAAATTACGAATCTCCAGAAATCTCAGCAACTATTTTTTCACCCAAACTGGATGATACTTTCAGGTAATGATCAGTACACTAAGCCCACTTGGTTCCCCAAATTTCGTTCTTCTATGTTGAAGCGTTCGTTTCCAGTAACAGTTTGAATGTTGGCGTTTCACTCTGTTTCCTCCAATATTGATAGGTGTACGTGGAACTCTAAATCAAACACGGTTTGTGCTAGCTTCTTCAAACTTGACACGATAATGTAGTTTCAAGTTCTGTCTCTAGGTTTTGTTTCCTCTTGATGTAGCCCTAAGCAGTGACTGGCGAGATACACTGTCCTTGAAAGGGGTTGCCAAGCTTCCCAAAATTACGAATCTCCAGAAATCTCAGCAACTATTTTTTCACCCAAACTGGATGATACTTTCAGGTAATGATCAGTACACTAAGCCCACTTGGTTCCCCAAATTTCGTTCTTCTATGTTGAAGCGTTCGTTTCCAGTAACAGTTTGAATCTTGGCGTTTCACTCTGTTTCCTCCAATATTGATAGGTGTACGTGGAACCCTAAATCAAACACGGTTTGTGCTAGCTTCTTCAAACTTGACACGATAATGTAGTTTCAAGTTCTGTCTCTAGGTTTTGTTTCCTCTTGATGTAGCCCTAAGCAGTGACTGGCGAGATACACTGTCCTTGAAAGGGGTTGCCAAGCTACCCAAAATTACGAATCTCCAGAAATCTCAGCAACTATTTTTTCACCCAAACTGGATGATACTTTCAGGTAATGATCAGTACACTAAGCCCAGTTGGTTCCCCAAATTTCGTTCTTCTATGTTGAAGCGTTCGTTTCCAGTAACAGTTTGAATTTTGGCGTTTCACTCTGTTTTCTCCTATATTGATAGATGTATGTGGAACTCCAAATCAAACACGGTTTGTGCTAGCTTCTTGAAACTTGACACGATAATGTAGTTTCAAGTTCTATCTCTCGGTTTTGTTTCCTCTTGATGTAGCCCTAAGCAGTGACTGGCGAGATACACTGTCCTTGAAAGGGGTTGCCAAGCTTCCCAAAATTACGAATCTCCAGAAATCTCAGAAACTATTTTTTCACCCAAACTGGATGATACTTTCAGGTAATGATCAGTACACTAAGCCCACTTGGTTCCCCAAATTTCGTTCTTCTATGTTGAAGCGTTCGTTTCCAGTAACAGTTTGAATGTTGGCGTTTCACTCTGTTTTCTCCTATATTGATAGACGTATGTGGAACGCTAAATCAAACACGGTTTGTGCTAGCTTCTTGAAACTTGACACGATAATATAGTTTCAAGTTCTATCTCTAGGTTTTGTTTCCTCTTGATGTAGCCCTAAGCAGTGACTGGCGAGATACACTGTCCTTGAAAGGGGTTGCCAAGCTTCCCAAAATTACGAATCTCCAGAAATCTCAGCAACTATTTTTTCACCCAAACTGGATGATACTTTCAGGTAATGATCAGTACACTAAGCCCACTTGGTTCCCCAAATTTCGTTCTTCTATGTTGAAGCGTTCGTTTCCAGTAACAGTTTGAATCTTGGCGTTTCACTCTGTTTCCTCCAATATTGATAGGTGTACGTGGAACTCTAAATCAAACACGGTTTGTGCTAGCTTCTTCAAACTTGACACGATAATGTAGTTTCAAGTTCTGTCTCTAGGTTTTGTTTCCTCTTGATGTAGCCCTAAGCAGTGACTGGCGAGATACACTGTCCTTGAAAGGGGTTGCCAAGCTTCCCAAAATTACGAATCTCCAGAAATCTCAGCAACTATTTTTTCACCCAAACTGGATGATACTTTCAGGTAATGATCAGTACACTAAGCCCACTTGGTTCCCCAAATTTCGTTCTTCTATGTTGAAGCGTTCGTTTCCAGTAACAGTTTGAATGTTGGCGTTTCACTCTGTTTTCTCCTATATTGATAGACGTATGTGGAACTCTAAATCAAACACGGTTTGTGCTAGCTTCGTGAAACTTGACACGATAATGTAGTTTCAAGTTCTGTCTCTAGGTTTTGTTTCCTCTTGATGTAGCCCTAAGCAGTGACTGGCGAGATACACTGTCCTTGAAAGGGGTTGCCAAGCTACCCAAAATTACGAATCTCCAGAAATCTCAGCAACTATTTTTTCACCCAAACTGGATGATACTTTCAGGTAATGATCAGTACACTAAGCCCAGTTGGTTCCCCAAATTTCGTTCTTCTATGTTGAAGCGTTCGTTTCCAGTAACAGTTTGAATGTTGGCGTTTCACTCTGTTTTCTCCTATATTGATAGATGTATGTGGAACTCTAAATCAAACACGGTTTGTGCTAGCTTCTTGAAACTTGACACGATAATATAGTTTCAAGTTCTATCTCTAGGTTTTGTTTCCTCTTGATGTAGCCCTAAGCAGTGACTGGCGAGATACACTGTCCTTGAAAGGGGTTGCCAAGCTTCCCAAAATTACGAATCTCCAGAAATCTCAGCAACTATTTTTTCGCCCAAACTGGATGATACTTTCAGGTAATGATCAGTACACTAAGCCCACTTGGTTCCCCAAATTTCGTTCTTCTATGTTGAAGCGTTCGTTTCCAGTAACAGTTTGAATTTTGGCGTTTCACTCTGTTTCCTCCAATATTGATAGGTGTACGTGGAACTCTAAATCAAACACGGTTTGTGCTAGCTTTTTGAAACTTGACACGATAATGTAGTTTCAAGTTCTATCTCTCGGTTTTGTTTCCTCTTGATGTAGCCCTAAGCAGTGACTGGCGAGATACACTGTCCTTGAAAGGGGTTGCTAAGCTTCCCAAAATTACGAATCTCCAGAAATCTCAGAAACTATTTTTTCACCCAAACTGGATGATACTTTCAGGTAATGATCAGTACACTAAGCCCACTTGGTTCCCCAAATTTCGTTCTTCTATGTTGAAGCGTTCGTTTCCAGTAACAGTTTGAATGTTGGCGTTTCACTCTGTTTTCTCCTATATTGATAGACGTATGTGGAACTCTAAATCAAACACGGTTTGTGCTAGCTTCTTGAAACTTGACACGATAATGTAGTTTCAAGTTCTGTCTCTAGGTTTTGTTTCCTCTTGATGTTGCCCTAAGCAGTGACTGGCGAGATACACTGTCCTTGAAAGTGGTTGCCAAGCTTCCCAAAATTACGAATCTCCAGAAATCTCAGCAACTATTTTTTCACCCAAACTGGATGATACTTTCAGGTAATGATCAGTACACTAAGCCCACTTGGTTCCCCAAATTTCGTTCTTCTATGTTGAAGCGTTCGTTTCCAGTAACAGTTTGAATGTTGGCGTTTCACTCTGTTTTCTCCTATATTGATAGACGTATGTGGAACGCTAAATCAAACACGGTTTGTGCTAGCTTCTTGAAACTTGACACGATAATATAGTTTCAAGTTCTATCTCTAGGTTTTGTTTCCTCTTGATGTAGCCCTAAGCAGTGACTGGCGAGATACACTGTCCTTGAAAGGGGTTGCCAAGCTTCCCAAAATTACGAATCTCCAGAAATCTCAGCAACTATTTTTTCACCCAAACTGGATGATACTTTCAGGTAATGATCAGTACACTAAGCCCACTTGGTTCCCCAAATTTCGTTCTTCTATGTTGAAGCGTTCGTTTCCAGTAACAGTTTGAATTTTGGCGTTTCACTCTGTTTCCTCCAATATTGATAGGTGTACGTGGAACTCTAAATCAAACACGGTTTGTGCTAGCTTCTTCAAACTTGACACGATAATGTAGTTTCAAGTTCTGTCTCTAGGTTTTGTTTCCTCTTGATGTAGCCCTAAGCAGTGACTGGCGAGATACACTGTCCTTGAAAGGGGTTGCCAAGCTACCCAAAATTACGAATCTCCAGAAATCTCAGCAACTATTTTTTCACCCAAACTGGATGATACTTTCAGGTAATGATCAGTACACTAAGCCCACTTGGTTCCCCAAATTTCGTTCTTCTATGTTGAAGCGTTCGTTTCCAGTAACAGTTTGAATTTTGGCGTTTCACTCTGTTTTCTCCTATATTGATAGATGTATGTGGAACTCTAAATCAAACACGGTTTGTGCTAGCTTCTTGAAACTTGACACGATAATGTAGTTTCAAGTTCTATCTCTAGGTTTTGTTTCCTCTTGATGTAGCCCTAAGCAGTGACTGGCGAGACACACTGTCCTTGAAAGGGGTTGCCAAGCTTCCCAAAATTACGAATCTCCAGAAATCTCAGCAACTATTTTTTCACCCAAACTGGATGATACTTTCAGGTAATGATCAGTACACTAAGCCCAGTTGGTTCCCCAAATTTCGTTCTTCTATGTTGAAGCGTTCGTTTCCAGTAACAGTTTGAATTTTGGCGTTTCACTCTGTTTTCTCCTATATTGAGAGATGTATGTGGAACTCTAAATCAAACACGGTTTTTGCTAGCTTCTTGAAACTTGACACGATAATGTAGTTTCAAGTTCTGTCTCTAGGTTTTGTTTCCTCTTGATGTAGCCCTAAGCAGTGACTGGCGAGATACACTGTCCTTGAAAGGGGTTGCCAAGCTTCCCAAAATTACGAATCTCCAGAAATCTCAGCAACTATTTTTTCACCCAAACTGGATGATACTTTCAGGTAATGATCAGTACACTAAGCCCACTTGGTTCCCCAAATTTCGTTCTTCTATGTTGAAGCGTTCGTTTCCAGTAACAGTTTGAATGTTGGCGTTTCACTCTGTTTCCTCCAATATTGATAGGTGTACGTGGAACTCTAAATCAAACACGGTTTGTGCTAGCTTCTTCAAACTTGATACGATAATGTAGTTTCAAGTTCTGTCTCTAGGTTTTGTTTCCTCTTGATGTAGCCCTAAGCAGTGACTGGCGAGATACACTGTCCTTGAAAGGGGTTGCCAAGCTTCCCAAAATTACGAATCTCCAGAAATCTCAGCAACTATATTTTCACCCAAACTGGATGATACTTTCAGGTAATGATCAGTACACTAAGCCCACTTGGTTCCCCAAATTTCGTTCTTCTATGTTGAAGCGTTCGTTTCCAGTAACAGTTTGAATCTTGGCGTTTCACTCTGTTTCCTCCAATATTGATAGGTGTACGTGGAACTCTAAATCAAACACGGTTTGTGCTAGCTTCTTCAAACTTGACACGATAATGTAGTTTCAAGTTCTGTCTCTAGGTTTTGTTTCCTCTTGATGTAGCCCTAAGCAGTGACTGGCGAGATACACTGTCCTTGAAAGGGGTTGCCAAGCTACCCAAAATTACGAATCTCCAGAATCTCAGCAACTATTTTTTCACCCAAACTGGATGATACTTTCAGGTAATGATCAGTACACTAAGCCCACTTGGTTCCCCAAATTTCGTTCTTCTATGTTGAACCGTTCGTTTCGAGTAACAGTTTGAATTTTGGCGTTTCACTCTGTTTTCTCCTATATTGATAGATGTATGTGGAACTCTAAATCAAACACGGTTTGAGCTAGCTTCTTGAAACTTGACACGATAATGTAGTTTCAAGTTCTGTCTCTAGGTTTGTTTCCTCTTGATGTAGCCCTAAGCAGGGACTGGCGAGATACACTGTCCTTGAAAGGGGTTGCCAAGCTTCCCAAAATTACGAATCTCCAGAAATCTCAGCAACTATTTTTTCGCCCAAACTGGATGATACTTTCAGGTAATGATCAGTACACTAAGCCCTCTTGGTTCCCCAAATTTCGTTCTTCTATGTTGAAGCGTTCGTTTCCAGTAACAGTTTGAATTTTGGCGTTTCACTCTGTTTCCTCCAATATTGATAGGTGTACGTGGAACTCTAAATCAAACACGGTTTGTGCTAGCTTTTTGAAACTTGACACGATAATGTAGTTTCAAGTTCTATCTCTCGGTTTTGTTTCCTCTTGATGTAGCCCTAAGCAGTGACTGGCGAGATACACTGTCCTTGAAAGGGGTTGCCAAGCTTCCCAAAATTACGAATCTCCAGAAATCTCAGCAACTATTTTTTCACCCAAACTGGATGATACTTTCAGGTAATGATCAGTACACTAAGCCCACTTGGTTCCCCAAATTTCGTTCTTCTATGTTGAAGCGTTCGTTTCCGGTAACAGTTTGAATTTTGGCGTTTCACTCTGTTTCCTCCAATATTGATAGGTGTACGTGGAACTCTAAATCAAACACGGTTTGTGCTAGCTTCTTCAAACTTGACACGATAATGTAGTTTCAAGTTCTGTCTCTAGGTTTGTTTCCTCTTGATGTAGCCCTAAGCAGTGACTGGCGAGATACACTGTCCTTGAAAGGGGTTGCCAAGCTTCCCAAAATTACGAATCTCCAGAAATCTCAGCAACTATTTTTTCACCCAAACTGGATGATACTTTCAGGTAATGATCAGTACACTAAGCCCACTTGGTTCCCCAAATTTCGTTCTTCTATGTTGAACCGTTCGTTTCCAGTAACAGTTTGAATTTTGGCGTTTCACTCTGTTTTCTCCTATATTGATAGATGTATGTGGAACTCTAAATCAAACACGGTTTGAGCTAGCTTCTTGAAACTTGACACGATAATGTAGTTTCAAGTTCTGTCTCTAGGTTTGTTTCCTCTTGATGTAGCCCTAAGCAGGGACTGGCGAGATACACTGTCCTTGAAAGGGGTTGCCAAGCTTCCCAAAATTACGAATCTCCAGAAATCTCAGAAACCATTTTTTCACCCAAACTGGATGATACTTTCAGGTAATGATCAGTACACTAAGCCCACTTGGTTCCCCAAATTTCGTTCTTCTATGTTGAAGCGTTCGTTTCCAGTAACAGTTTGAATGTTGGCGTTTCACTCTGCTTTCTCCTATATTGATAGACGTATGTGGAACTCTAAATCAAACACGGTTTGTGCTAGCTTCTTGAAACTTGACACGATAATGTAGTTTCAAGTTCTGTCTCTAGGTTTTGTTTCCTCTTGATGTAGCCCTAAGCAGTGACTGGCGAGATACACTGTCCTTGAAAGGGGTTGCCAAGCTACCCAAAATTACGAATCTCCAGAAATCTCAGCAACTATTTTTTCACCCAAACTGGATGATACTTTCAGGTAATGATCAGTACACTAAGCCCACTTGGTTCCCCAAATTTCGTTCTTCTATGTTGAAGCGTTCGTTTCCAGTAACAGTTTGAATGTTGGCGTTTCACTCTGTTTTCTCCTATATTGATAGATGTATGTGGAACTCTAAATCAAACATGGTTTGTGCTAGCTTTTTGAAACTTGACACGATAATGTAGTTTCAAGTTCTATCTCTCGGTTTTGTTTCCTCTTGATGTAGCCCTAAGCAGTGACTGGCGAGATACACTGTCCTTGAAAGGGGTTGCCAAGCTTCCCAAAATTACGAATCTCCAGAAATCTCAGAAACTATTTTTTCACCCAAACTGGATGATACTTTCAGGTAATGATCAGTACACTAAGCCCACTTGGTTCCCCAAATTTCGTTCTTCTATGTTGAAGCGTTCGTTTCCAGTAACAGTTTGAATGTTGGCGTTTCACTCTGTTTTCTCCTATATTGATAGATGTATGTGGAACTCTAAATCAAACACGGTTTGTGCTAGCTTTTTGAAACTTGACACAATAATGTAGTTTCAAGTTCTATCTCGAGGTTTTGTTTCCTCTTGATGTAGCCCTAAGCAGGGACTGGCGAGATACACTGTCCTTGAAAGGGGTTGCCAAGCTTCCCAAAATTACGAATCTCTAGAAATCTCAGCAACTATTTTTTCGCCCAAACTGGATGATACTTTCAGGTAATGATCAGTACACTAAGCCCTCTTGGTTCCCCAAATTTCGTTCTTCTATGTTGAAGCGTTCGTTTCCAGTAACAGTTTGAATTTTGGCGTTTCACTCTGTTTCCTCCAATATTGATAGGTGTACGTGGAACTCTAAATCAAACACGGTTTGTGCTAGCTTTTTGAAACTTGACACGATAATGTAGTTTCAAGTTCTATCTCTCGGTTTTGTTTCCTCTTGATGTAGCCCTAAGCAGTGACTGGCGAGATACACTGTCCTTGAAAGGGGTTGCCAAGCTTCCCAAAATTACGAATCTCCAGAAATCTCAGCAACTATTTTTTCACCCAAACTGGATGATACTTTCAGGTAATGATCAGTACACTAAGCCCACTTGGTTCCCCAAATTTCGTTCTTCTATGTTGAAGCGTTCGTTTCCGGTAACAGTTTGAATTTTGGCGTTTCACTCTGTTTCCTCCAATATTGATAGGTGTACGTGGAACTCTAAATCAAACACGGTTTGTGCTAGCTTCTTCAAACTTGACACGATAATGTAGTTTCAAGTTCTGTCTCTAGGTTTGTTTCCTCTTGATGTAGCCCTAAGCAGTGACTGGCGAGATACACTGTCCTTGAAAGGGGTTGCCAAGCTTCCCAAAATTACGAATCTCCAGAAATCTCAGCAACTATTTTTTCACCCAAACTGGATGATACTTTCAGGTAATGATCAGTACACTAAGCCCACTTGGTTCCCCAAATTTCGTTCTTCTATGTTGAACCGTTCGTTTCCAGTAACAGTTTGAATTTTGGCGTTTCACTCTGTTTTCTCCTATATTGATAGATGTATGTGGAACTCTAAATCAAACACGGTTTGAGCTAGCTTCTTGAAACTTGACACGATAATGTAGTTTCAAGTTCTGTCTCTAGGTTTGTTTCCTCTTGATGTAGCCCTAAGCAGGGACTGGCGAGATACACTGTCCTTGAAAGGGGTTGCCAAGCTTCCCAAAATTACGAATCTCCAGAAATCTCAGAAACCATTTTTTCACCCAAACTGGATGATACTTTCAGGTAATGATCAGTACACTAAGCCCACTTGGTTCCCCAAATTTCGTTCTTCTATGTTGAAGCGTTCGTTTCCAGTAACAGTTTGAATGTTGGCGTTTCACTCTGCTTTCTCCTATATTGATAGACGTATGTGGAACTCTAAATCAAACACGGTTTGTGCTAGCTTCTTGAAACTTGACACGATAATGTAGTTTCAAGTTCTGTCTCTAGGTTTTGTTTCCTCTTGATGTTGCCCTAAGCAGTGACTGGCGAGATACACTGTCCTTGAAAGGGGTTGCCAAGCTACCCAAAATTACGAATCTCCAGAAATCTCAGCAACTATTTTTTCACCCAAACTGGATGATACTTTCAGGTAATGATCAGTACACTAAGCCCACTTGGTTCCCCAAATTTCGTTCTTCTATGTTGAAGCGTTCGTTTCCAGTAACAGTTTGAATGTTGGCGTTTCACTCTGTTTTCTCCTATATTGATAGATGTATGTGGAACTCTAAATCAAACATGGTTTGTGCTAGCTTTTTGAAACTTGACACGATAATGTAGTTTCAAGTTCTATCTCTCGGTTTTGTTTCCTCTTGATGTAGCCCTAAGCAGTGACTGGCGAGATACACTGTCCTTGAAAGGGGTTGCCAAGCTTCCCAAAATTACGAATCTCCAGAAATCTCAGAAACTATTTTTTCACCCAAACTGGATGATACTTTCAGGTAATGATCAGTACACTAAGCCCACTTGGTTCCCCAAATTTCGTTCTTCTATGTTGAAGCGTTCGTTTGCAGTAACAGTTTGAATGTTGGCGTTTCACTCTGTTTTCTCCTATATTGATAGATGTATGTGGAACTCTAAATCAAACACGGTTTGTGCTAGCTTTTTGAAACTTGACACAATAATGTAGTTTCAAGTTCTATCTCGAGGTTTTGTTTCCTCTTGATGTAGCCCTAAGCAGTGACTGGCGAGATACACTGTCCTTGAAAGGGGTTGCCAAGCTTCCCAAAATTACGAATCTCCAGAAATCTCAGCAACTATTTTTTCACCCAAACTGGATGATACTTTCAGGTAATGATCAGTACACTAAGCCCACTTGGTTCCCCAAATTTCGTTCTTCTATGTTGAACCGTTCGTTTCCAGTAACAGTTTGAATTTTGGCGTTTCACTCTGTTTCCTCCAATATTGATAGGTGTACGTGGAACTCTAAATCAAACACGGTTTGTGCTAGCTTCTTGAAACTTGACACGATAATGTAGTTTCAAGTTCTGTCTCTAGGTTTTGTTTCATCTTGATGTAGCCCTAAGCAGTGACTGGCGAGATACACTGTCCTTGAAAGGGGTTGCCAAGCTTCCCAAAATTACGAATCTCCAGAAATCTCAGAAACTATTTTTTCACCCAAACTGGATGATACTTTCAGGTAATGATCAGTACACTAAGCCCACTTGGTTCCCCAAATTTCGTTCTTCTATGTTGAAGCGTTCGTTTCCAGTAACATTTTGAATGTTGGCGTTTCACTCTGTTTTCTCCTATATTGATAGACGTATGTGGAACTCTAAATCAAACACGGTTTGTGCTAGCTTCGTGAAACTTGACACGATAATGTAGTTTCAAGTTCTGTCTCTAGGTTTTGTTTCCTCTTGATGTTGCCCTAAGCAGTGACTGGCGAGATACACTGTCCTTGAAAGGGGTTGCCAAGCTACGCAAAATTACGAATCTCCAGAAATCTCAGCAACTATTTTTTCACCCAAACTGGATGATACTTTCAGGTAATGATCAGTACACTAAGCCCAGTTGTTTCCCCAAATTTCGTTCTTCTATGTTGAAGCGTTCGTTTCCAGTAACAGTTTGAATTTTGGCGTTTCACTCTGTTTTCTCCTATATTGAGAGATGTATGTGGAACTCTAAATCAAACACGGTTTGTGCTAGCTTCTTGAAACTTGACACGATAATGTAGTTTCAAGTTCTGTCTCTAGGTTTTGTTTCCTCTTGATGTAGCCCTAAGCAGTGACTGGCGAGATACACTGTCCTTGAAAGGGGTTGCCAAGCTTCCCAAAATTACGAATCTCCAGAAATCTCAGCAACTATTTTTTCACCCAAACTGGATGATACTTTCAGGTAATGATCAGTACACTAAGCCCACTTGGTTCCCCAAATTTCGTTCTTCTATGTTGAAGCGTTCGTTTCCAGTAACAGTTTGAATTTTGGCGTTTCACTCTGTTTCCTCCAATATTGATAGGTGTACGTGGAACTCTAAATCAAACACGGTTTGTGCTAGCTTCTTCAAACTTGACACGATAATGTAGTTTCAAGTTCTGTCTCTAGGTTTTGTTTCCTCTTGATGTAGCCCTAAGCAGTGACTGGCGAGATACACTGTCCTTGAAAGGGGTTGCCAAGCTTCCCAAAATTACGAATCTCCAGAAATCTCAGCAACTATTTTTTCACCCAAACTGGATGATACTTTCAGGTAATGATCAGTACACTAAGCCCACTTGGTTCCCCAAATTTCGTTCTTCTATGTTGAAGCGTTCGTTTCCAGTAACAGTTTGAATGTTGGCGTTTCACTCTGTTTTCTCCTATATTGATAGACGTATGTGGAACGCTAAATCAAACACGGTTTGTGCTAGCTTCTTGAAACTTGACACGATAATATAGTTTCAAGTTCTATCTCTAGGTTTTGTTTCCTCTTGATGTAGTCCTAAGCAGTGACTGGCGAGATACACTGTCCTTGAAAGGGGTTGCCAAGCTTCCCAAAATTACGAATCTCCAGAAATCTCAGCAACTATTTTTTCACCCAAACTGGATGATACTTTCAGGTAATGATCAGTACACTAAGCCCACTTGGTTCCCCAAATTTCGTTCTTCTATGTTGAACCGTTCGTTTCCAGTAACAGTTTGAATTTTGGCGTTTCACTCTGTTTCCTCCTATATTGATAGGTGTACGTGGAACTCTAAATCAAACACGGTTTGTGCTAGCTTCTTCAAACTTGACACGATAATGTAGTTTCAAGTTCTGTCTCTAGGTTTGTTTCCTCTTGATGTAGCCCTAAGCAGTGACTGGCGAGATACACTGTCCTTGAAAGGGGTTGCCAAGCTTCCCAAAATTACGAATCTCCAGAAATCTCAGCAACTATTTTTTCACCCAAACTGGATGATACTTTCAGGTAATGATCAGTACACTAAGCCCACTTGGTTACCCAAATTTCGTTCTTCTATGTTGAACCGTTCGTTTCCAGTAACAGTTTGAATGTTGGCGTTTCACTCTGTTTTCTCCTATATTGATAGATGTATGTGGAACTCTAAATCAAACACGGTTTGAGCTAGCTTCTTGAAACTTGACACGATAATGTAGTTTCAAGTTCTGTCTCTAGGTTTGTTTCCTCTTGATGTAGCCCTAAGCAGGGACTGGCGAGATACACTGTCCTTGAAAGGGGTTGCCAAGCTTCCCAAAATTACGAATCTCCAGAAATCTCAGAAACCATTTTTTCACCCAAACTGGATGATACTTTCAGGTAATGATCAGTACACTAAGCCCACTTGGTTCCCCAAATTTCGTTCTTCTATGTTGAAGCGTTCGTTTCCAGTAACAGTTTGAATGTTGGCGTTTCACTCTGCTTTCTCCTATATTGATAGACGTATGTGGAACTCTAAATCAAACACGGTTTGTGCTAGCTTCTTGAAACTTGACACGATAATGTAGTTTCAAGTTCTGTCTCTAGGTTTTGTTTCCTCTTGATGTTGCCCTAAGCAGTGACTGGCGAGATACACTGTCCTTGAAAGGGGTTGCCAAGCTACCCAAAATTACGAATCTCCAGAAATCTCAGCAACTATTTTTTCACCCAAACTGGATGATACTTTCAGGTAATGATCAGTACACTAAGCCCACTTGGTTCCCCAAATTTCGTTCTTCTATGTTGAAGCGTTCGTTTCCAGTAACAGTTTGAATGTTGGCGTTTCACTCTGTTTTCTCCTATATTGATAGATGTATGTGGAACTCAAAATCAAACACGGTTTGTGCTAGCTTTTTGAAACTTGACACGATAATGTAGTTTCAAGTTCTATCTCTCGGTTTTGTTTCCTCTTGATGTAGCCCTAAGCAGTGACTGGCGAGATACACTGTCCTTGAAAGGGGTTGCCAAGCTTCCCAAAATTACGAATCTCCAGAAATCTCAGAAACTATTTTTTCACCCAAACTGGATGATACTTTCAGGTAATGATCAGTACACTAAGCCCACTTGGTTCCCCAAATTTCGTTCTTCTATGTTGAAGCGTTCGTTTCCAGTAACAGTTTGAATGTTGGCGTTTCACTCTGTTTTCTCCTATATTGATAGATGTATGTGGAACTCTAAATCAAACACGGTTTGTGCTAGCTTTTTGAAACTTGACACGATAATGTAGTTTCAAGTTCTATCTCGAGGTTTTGTTTCCTCTTGATGTAGCCCTAAGCAGTGACTGGCGAGATACACTGTCTTTGAAAGGGGTTGCCAAGCTTCCCAAAATTACGAATCTCCAGAAATCTCAGCAACTATTTTTTCACCCAAACTGGATGATACTTTCAGGTAATGATCAGTACACTAAGCCCACTTGGTTCCCCAAATTTCGTTCTTCTATGTTGAACCGTTCGTTTCCAGTAACAGTTTGAATTTTGGCGTTTCACTCTGTTTTCTCCTATATTGATAGATGTATGTGGAACTCTATATCAAACACGGTTTGTGCTAGCTTCTTGAAACTTGACACGATAATGTAGTTTCAAGTTCTGTCTCTAGGTTTGTTTCCTCTTGATGTAGCCCTAAGCAGTGACTGGCGAGATACACTGTCCTTGAAAGGGGTTGCCAAGCTTCCCAAAATTACGAATCTCCAGAAATCTCAGAAACTATTTTTTCACCCAAACTGGATGATACTTTCAGGTAATGATCAGTACACTAAGCCCACTTGGTTCCCCAAATTTCGTTCTTCTATGTTGAAGCGTTCGTTTCCAGTAACAGTTTGAATGTTGGCGTTTCACTCTGTTTTCTCCTCTATTGATAGACGTATGTGGAACGCTAAATCAAACACGGTTTGTGCTAGCTTCTTGAAACTTGACACGATAATATAGTTTCAAGTTCTATCTCTAGGTTTTGTTTCCTCTTGATGTAGTCCTAAGCAGTGACTGGCGAGATACACTGTCCTTGAAAGGGGTTGCCAAGCTTCCCAAAATTACGAATCTCCAGAAATCTCAGCAACTATTTTTTCACCCAAACTGGATGATACTTTCAGGTAATGATCAGTACACTAAGCCCACTTGGTTCCCCAAATTTCGTTCTTCTATGTTGAACCGTTCGTTTCCAGTAACAGTTTGAATTTTGGCGTTTCACTCTGTTTCCTCCTATATTGATAGGTGTACGTGGAACTCTAAATCAAACACGGTTTGTGCTAGCTTCTTCAAACTTGACACGATAATGTAGTTTCAAGTTCTGTCTCTAGGTTTGTTTCCTCTTGATGTAGCCCTAAGCAGTGACTGGCGAGATACACTGTCCTTGAAAGGGGTTGCCAAGCTTCCCAAAATTACGAATCTCCAGAAATCTCAGCAACTATTTTTTCACCCAAACTGGATGATACTTTCAGGTAATGATCAGTACACTAAGCCCACTTGGTTACCCAAATTTCGTTCTTCTATGTTGAACCGTTCGTTTCCAGTAACAGTTTGAATGTTGGCGTTTCACTCTGTTTTCTCCTATATTGATAGATGTATGTGGAACTCTAAATCAAACACGGTTTGAGCTAGCTTCTTGAAACTTGACACGATAATGTAGTTTCAAGTTCTGTCTCTAGGTTTGTTTCCTCTTGATGTAGCCCTAAGCAGGGACTGGCGAGATACACTGTCCTTGAAAGGGGTTGCCAAGCTTCCCAAAATTACGAATCTCCAGAAATCTCAGAAACCATTTTTTCACCCAAACTGGATGATACTTTCAGGTAATGATCAGTACACTAAGCCCACTTGGTTCCCCAAATTTCGTTCTTCTATGTTGAAGCGTTCGTTTCCAGTAACAGTTTGAATGTTGGCGTTTCACTCTGCTTTCTCCTATATTGATAGACGTATGTGGAACTCTAAATCAAACACGGTTTGTGCTAGCTTCTTGAAACTTGACACGATAATGTAGTTTCAAGTTCTGTCTCTAGGTTTTGTTTCCTCTTGATGTTGCCCTAAGCAGTGACTGGCGAGATACACTGTCCTTGAAAGGGGTTGCCAAGCTACCCAAAATTACGAATCTCCAGAAATCTCAGCAACTATTTTTTCACCCAAACTGGATGATACTTTCAGGTAATGATCAGTACACTAAGCCCACTTGGTTCCCCAAATTTCGTTCTTCTATGTTGAAGCGTTCGTTTCCAGTAACAGTTTGAATGTTGGCGTTTCACTCTGTTTTCTCCTATATTGATAGATGTATGTGGAACTCAAAATCAAACACGGTTTGTGCTAGCTTTTTGAAACTTGACACGATAATGTAGTTTCAAGTTCTATCTCTCGGTTTTGTTTCCTCTTGATGTAGCCCTAAGCAGTGACTGGCGAGATACACTGTCCTTGAAAGGGGTTGCCAAGCTTCCCAAAATTACGAATCTCCAGAAATCTCAGAAACTATTTTTTCACCCAAACTGGATGATACTTTCAGGTAATGATCAGTACACTAAGCCCACTTGGTTCCCCAAATTTCGTTCTTCTATGTTGAAGCGTTCGTTTCCAGTAACAGTTTGAATGTTGGCGTTTCACTCTGTTTTCTCCTATATTGATAGATGTATGTGGAACTCTAAATCAAACACGGTTTGTGCTAGCTTTTTGAAACTTGACACGATAATGTAGTTTCAAGTTCTATCTCGAGGTTTTGTTTCCTCTTGATGTAGCCCTAAGCAGTGACTGGCGAGATACACTGTCCTTGAAAGGGGTTGCCAAGCTTCCCAAAATTACGAATCTCCAGAAATCTCAGCAACTATTTTTTCACCCAAACTGGATGATACTTTCAGGTAATGATCAGTACACTAAGCCCACTTGGTTCCCCAAATTTCGTTCTTCTATGTTGAACCGTTCGTTTCCAGTAACAGTTTGAATTTTGGCGTTTCACTCTGTTTTCTCCTATATTGATAGATGTATGTGGAACTCTATATCAAACACGGTTTGTGCTAGCTTCTTGAAACTTGACACGATAATGTAGTTTCAAGTTCTGTCTCTAGGTTTGTTTCCTCTTGATGTAGCCCTAAGCAGTGACTGGCGAGATACACTGTCCTTGAAAGGGGTTGCCAAGCTTCCCAAAATTACGAATCTCCAGAAATCTCAGAAACTATTTTTTCACCCAAACTGGATGATACTTTCAGGTAATGATCAGTACACTAAGCCCACTTGGTTCCCCAAATTTCGTTCTTCTATGTTGAAGCGTTCGTTTCCAGTAACAGTTTGAATGTTGGCGTTTCACTCTGTTTTCTCCTCTATTGATAGACGTATGTGGAACGCTAAATCAAACACGGTTTGTGCTAGCTTCTTGAAACTTGACACGATAATATAGTTTCAAGTTCTATCTCTAGGTTTTGTTTCCTCTTGATGTAGCCCTAAGCAGTGACTGGCGAGATACACTGTCCTTGAAAGGGGTTGCCAAGCTTCCCAAAATTACGAATCTCCAGAAATCTCAGCAACTATTTTTTCACCCAAACTGGATGATACTTTCAGGTAATGATCAGTACACTAAGCCCACTTGGTTCCCCAAATTTCGTTCTTCTATGTTGAACCGTTCGTTTCCAGTAACAGTTTGAATTTTGGCGTTTCACTCTGTTTCCTCCAATATTGATAGGTGTACGTGGAACTCTAAATCAAACACGGTTTGTGCTAGCTTCTTGAAACTTGACACGATAATGTAGTTTCAAGTTCTGTCTCTAGGTTTTGTTTCATCTTGATGTAGCCCTAAGCAGTGACTGGCGAGATACACTGTCCTTGAAAGGGGTTGCCAAGCTTCCCAAAATTACGAATCTCCAGAAATCTCAGAAACTATTTTTTCACCCAAACTGGATGATACTTTCAGGTAATGATCAGTACACTAAGCCCACTTGGTTCCCCAAATTTCGTTCTTCTATGTTGAAGCGTTCGTTTCCAGTAACATTTTGAATGTTGGCGTTTCACTCTGTTTTCTCCTATATTGATAGACGTATGTGGAACTCTAAATCAAACACGGTTTGTGCTAGCTTCGTGAAACTTGACACGATAATGTAGTTTCAAGTTCTGTCTCTAGGTTTTGTTTCCTCTTGATGTTGCCCTAAGCAGTGACTGGCGAGATACACTGTCCTTGAAAGGGGTTGCCAAGCTACGCAAAATTACGAATCTCCAGAAATCTCAGCAACTATTTTTTCACCCAAACTGGATGATACTTTCAGGTAATGATCAGTACACTAAGCCCAGTTGTTTCCCCAAATTTCGTTCTTCTATGTTGAAGCGTTCGTTTCCAGTAACAGTTTGAATTTTGGCGTTTCACTCTGTTTTCTCCTATATTGAGAGATGTATGTGGAACTCTAAATCAAACACGGTTTGTGCTAGCTTCTTGAAACTTGACACGATAATGTAGTTTCAAGTTCTGTCTCTAGGTTTTGTTTCCTCTTGATGTAGCCCTAAGCAGTGACTGGGGAGATACACTGTCCTTGAAAGGGGTTGCCAAGCTTCCCAAAATTACGAATCTCCAGAAATCTCAGCAACTATTTTTTCACCCAAACTGGATGATACTTTCAGGTAATGATCAGTACACTAAGCCCACTTGGTTCCCCAAATTTCGTTCTTCTATGTTGAAGCGTTCGTTTCCAGTAACAGTTTGAATTTTGGCGTTTCACTCTGTTTCCTCCAATATTGATAGGTGTACGTGGAACTCTAAATCAAACACGGTTTGTGCTAGCTTCTTCAAACTTGACACGATAATGTAGTTTCAAGTTCTGTCTCTAGGTTTTGTTTCCTCTTGATGTAGCCCTAAGCAGTGACTGGCGAGATACACTGTCCTTGAAAGGGGTTGTCAAGCTACCCAAAATTACGAATCTCCAGAAATCTCAGCAACTATTTTTTCACCCAAACTGGATGATACTTTCAGGTAATGATCAGTACACTAAGCCCACTTGGTTCCCCAAATTTCGTTCTTCTATGTTGAAGCGTTCGTTTCCAGTAACAGTTTGAATTTTGGCGTTTCACTCTGTTTTCTCCTATATTGATAGATGTATGTGGAACTCTATATCAAACACGGTTTGTGCTAGCTTCTTGAAACTTGACACGATAATGTAGTTTCAAGTTCTATCTCTAGGTTTTGTTTCCTCTTGATGTAGCCCTAAGCAGTGACTGGCGAGATACACTGTCCTTGAAAGGGGTTGCCAAGCTTCCCAAAATTACGAATCTCCAGAAATCTCAGCAACTATTTTTTCACCCAAACTGGATGATACTTTCAGGTAATGATCAGTACACTAAGCCCAGTTGGTTCCCCAAATTTCGTTCTTCTATGTTGAAGCGTTCGTTTCCAGTAACAGTTTGAATTTTGGCGTTTCACTCTGTTTTCTCCTATATTGAGAGATGTATGTGGAACTCTAAATCAAACACGGTTTGTGCTAGCTTCTTGAAACTTGACACGATAATGTAGTTTCAAGTTCTGTCTCTAGGTTTTGTTTCCTCTTGATGTAGCCCTAAGCAGTGACTGGCGAGATACACTGTCCTTGAAAGGGGTTGCCAAGCTTCCCAAAATTACGAATCTCCAGAAATCTCAGCAACTATTTTTTCACCCAAACTGGATGATACTTTCAGGTAATGATCAGTACACTAAGCCCACTTGGTTCCCCAAATTTCGTTCTTCTATGTTGAAGCGTTCGTTTCCAGTAACAGTTTGAAAGTTGGCGTTTCACTCTGTTTCCTCCAATATTGATAGGTGTACGTGGAACTCTAAATCAAACACGGTTTGTGCTAGCTTCTTCAAACTTGACACGATAATGTAGTTTCAAGTTCTGTCTCTAGGTTTTGTTTCCTCTTGATGTAGCCCTAAGCAGTGACTGGCGAGATACACTGTCCTTGAAAGGGGTTGCCAAGCTTCCCAAAATTACGAATCTCCAGAAATCTCAGCAACTATTTTTTCACCCAAACTGGATGATACTTTCAGGTAATGATCAGTACACTAAGCCCACTTGGTTCCCCAAATTTCGTTCTTCTATGTTGAACCGTTCGTTTCCAGTAACAGTTTGAATCTTGGCGTTTCACTCTGTTTCCTCCAATATTGATAGGTGTACGTGGAACTCTAAATCAAACACGGTTTGTGCTAGCTTCTTCAAACGTGACACGATAATGTAGTTTCAAGTTCTGTCTCTAGGTTTTGTTTCCTCTTGATGTAGCCCTAAGCAGTGACTGGCGAGATACACTGTCCTTGAAAGGGGTTGCCAAGCTACCCAAAATTACGAATCTCCAGAAATCTCAGCAACTATTTTTTCACCCAAACTGGATGATACTTTCAGGTAATGATCAGTACACTAAGCCCACTTGGTTCCCCAAATTTCGTTCTTCTATGTTGAAGCGTTCGTTTCCAGTAACAGTTTGAATGTTGGCGTTTCACTCTGTTTTCTCCTATATTGATAGACGTATGTGGAACGCTAAATCAAACACGGTTTGTGCTAGCTTCTTGAAACTTGACACGATAATATAGTTTCAAGTTCTATCTCTAGGTTTTGTTTCCTCTTGATGTAGTCCTAAGCAGTGACTGGCGAGATACACTGTCCTTGAAAGGGGTTGCCAAGCTTCCCAAAATTACGAATCTCCAGATATCTCAGCAACTATTTTTTCACCCAAACTGGATGATACTTTCAGGTAATGATCAGTACACTAAGCCCACTTGGTTCCCCAAATTTCGTTCTTCTATGTTGAACCGTTCGTTTCCAGTAACAGTTTGAATTTTGGCGTTTCACTCTGTTTCCTCCTATATTGATAGGTGTACGTGGAACTCTAAATCAAACACGGTTTGTGCTAGCTTCTTCAAACTTGACACGATAATGTAGTTTCAAGTTCTGTCTCTAGGTTTGTTTCCTCTTGATGTAGCCCTAAGCAGTGACTGGCGAGATACACTGTCCTTGAAAGGGGTTGCCAAGCTTCCCAAAATTACGAATCTCCAGAAATCTCAGCAACTATTTTTTCACCCAAACTGGATGATACTTTCAGGTAATGATCAGTACACTAAGCCCACTTGGTTCCCCAAATTTCGTTCTTCTATGTTGAACCGTTCGTTTCCAGTAACAGTTTGAATTTTGGCGTTTCACTCTGTTTTCTCCTATATTGATAGATGTATGTGGAACTCTAAATCAAACACGGTTTGAGCTAGCTTCTTGAAACTTGACACGATAATGTAGTTTCAAGTTCTGTCTCTAGGTTTGTTTCCTCTTGATGTAGCCCTAAGCAGGGACTGGCGAGATACACTGTCCTTGAAAGGGGTTGCCAAGCTTCCCAAAATTACGAATCTCCAGAAATCTCAGAAACCATTTTTTCACCCAAACTGGATGATACTTTCAGGTAATGATCAGTACACTAAGCCCACTTGGTTCCCCAAATTTCGTTCTTCTATGTTGAAGCGTTCGTTTCCAGTAACAGTTTGAATGTTGGCGTTTCACTCTGCTTTCTCCTATATTGATAGACGTATGTGGAACTCTAAATCAAACACGGTTTGTGCTAGCTTCTTGAAACTTGACACGATAATGTAGTTTCAAGTTCTGTCTCTAGGTTTTGTTTCCTCTTGATGTTGCCCTAAGCAGTGACTGGCGAGATACACTGTCCTTGAAAGGGGTTGCCAAGCTACCCAAAATTACGAATCTCCAGAAATCTCAGCAACTATTTTTTCACCCAAACTAGATGATACTTTCAGGTAATGATCAGTACACTAAGCCCACTTGGTTCCCCAAATTTCGTTCTTCTATGTTGAAGCGTTCGTTTCCAGTAACAGTTTGAATGTTGGCGTTTCACTCTGTTTTCTCCTATATTGATAGATGTATGTGGAACTCAAAATCAAACACGGTTTGTGCTAGCTTTTTGAAACTTGACACGATAATGTAGTTTCAAGTTCTATCTCTCGGTTTTGTTTCCTCTTGATGTAGCCCTAAGCAGTGACTGGCGAGATACACTGTCCTTGAAAGGGGTTGCCAAGCTTCCCAAAATTACGAATCTCCAGAAATCTCAGAAACTATTTTTTCACCCAAACTGGATGATACTTTCAGGTAATGATCAGTACACTAAGCCCACTTGGTTCCCCAAATTTCGTTCTTCTATGTTGAAGCGTTCGTTTCCAGTAACAGTTTGAATGTTGGCGTTTCACTCTGTTTTCTCCTATATTGATAGATGTATGTGGAACTCTAAATCAAACACGGTTTGTGCTAGCTTTTTGAAACTTGACACGATAATGTAGTTTCAAGTTCTATCTCGAGGTTTTGTTTCCTCTTGATGTAGCCCTAAGCAGTGACTGGCGAGATACACTGTCCTTGAAAGGGGTTGCCAAGCTTCCCAAAATTACGAATCTCCAGAAATCTCAGCAACTATTTTTTCACCCAAACTGGATGATACTTTCAGGTAATGATCAGTACACTAAGCCCACTTGGTTCCCCAAATTTCGTTCTTCTATGTTGAACCGTTCGTTTCCAGTAACAGTTTGAATTTTGGCGTTTCACTCTGTTTTCTCCTATATTGATAGATGTATGTGGAACTCTATATCAAACACGGTTTGTGCTAGCTTCTTGAAACTTGACACGATAATGTAGTTTCAAGTTCTGTCTCTAGGTTTGTTTCCTCTTGATGTAGCCCTAAGCAGTGACTGGCGAGATACACTGTCCTTGAAAGGGGTTGCCAAGCTTCCCAAAATTACGAATCTCCAGAAATCTCAGCAACTATTTTTTCACCCAAACTGGATGATACTTTCAGGTAATGATCAGTACACTAAGCCCACTTGGTTCCCCAAATTTCGTTCTTCTATGTTGAAGCGTTCGTTTCCAGTAACAGTTTGAATGTTGGCGTTTCACTCTGTTTTCTCCTATATTGATAGACGTATGTGGAACGCTAAATCAAACACGGTTTGTGCTAGCTTCTTGAAACTTGACACGATAATATAGTTTCAAGTTCTATCTCTAGGTTTTGTTTCCTCTTGATGTAGCCCTAAGCAGTGACTGGCGAGATACACTGTCCTTGAAAGGGGTTGCCAAGCTTCCCAAAATTACGAATCTCCAGAAATCTCAGCAACAATTTTTTCACCCAAACTGGATGATACTTTCAGGTAATGATCAGTACACTAAGCCCACTTGGTTCCCCAAATTTCGTTCTTCTATGTTGAACCGTTCGTTTCCAGTAACAGTTTGAATTTTGGCGTTTCACTCTGTTTCCTCCAATATTGATAGGTGTACGTGGAACTCTAAATCAAACACGGTTTGTGCTAGCTTCTTGAAACTTGACACGATAATGTAGTTTCAAGTTCTGTCTCTAGGTTTTGTTTCATCTTGATGTAGCCCTAAGCAGTGACTGGCGAGATACACTGTCCTTGAAAGGGGTTGCCAAGCTTCCCAAAATTACGAATCTCCAGAAATCTCAGAAACTATTTTTTCACCCAAACTGGATGATACTTTCAGGTAATGATCAGTACACTAAGCCCACTTGGTTCCCCAAATTTCGTTCTTCTATGTTGAAGCGTTCGTTTCCAGTAACAGTTTGAATCTTGGCGTTTCACTCTGTTTTCTCCTATATTGATAGACGTATGTGGAACTCTAAATCAAACACGGTTTGTGCTAGCTTCGTGAAACTTGACACGATAATGTAGTTTCAAGTTCTGTCTCTAGGTTTTGTTTCCTCTTGATGTTGCCCTATGCAGTGACTGGCGAGATACACTGTCCTTGAAAGGGGTTGCCAAGCTACCCAAAATTACGAATCTCCAGAAATCTCAGCAACTATTTTTTCACCCAAACTGGATGATACTTTCAGGTAATGATCAGTACACTAAGCCCAGTTGTTTCCCCAAATTTCGTTCTTCTATGTTGAAGCGTTCGTTTCCAGTAACAGTTTGAATTTTGGCGTTTCACTCTGTTTTCTCCTATATTGAGAGATGTATGTGGAACTCTAAATCAAACACGGTTTGTGCTAGCTTCTTGAAACTTGACACGATAATGTAGTTTCAAGTTCTGTCTCTAGGTTTTTTTTCCTCTTGATGTAGCCCTAAGCAGTGACTGGCGAGATACACTGTCCTTGAAAAGGGTTGCCAAGCTTCCCAAAATTACGAATCTCCAGAAATCTCAGCAACTATTTTTTCACCCAAACTGGATGATACTTTCAGGTAATGATCAGTACACTAAGCCCACTTGGTTCCCCAAATTTCGTTCTTCTATGTTGAAGCGTTCGTTTCCAGTAACAGTTTGAATGTTGGCGTTTCACTCTGTTTCCTCCAATATTGATAGGTGTACGTGGAACTCTAAATCAAACACGGTTTGTGCTAGCTTCTTCAAACTTGACACGATAATGTAGTTTCAAGTTCTGTCTCTAGGTTTTGTTTCCTCTTGATGTAGCCCTAAGCAGTGACTGGCGAGATACACTGTCCTTGAAAGGGGTTGCCAAGCTTCCCAAAATTACGAATCTCCAGAAATCTCAGCAACTATTTTTTCACCCAAACTGGATGATACTTTCAGGTAATGATCAGTACACTAAGCCCACTTGGTTCCCCAAATTTCGTTCTTCTATGTTGAAGCGTTCGTTTCCAGTAACAGTTTGAATGTTGGCGTTTCACTCTGTTTCCTCCAATATTGATAGGTGTACGTGGAACTCTAAATCAAACACGGTTTGTGCTAGCTTCTTCAAACTTGACACGATAATGTAGTTTCAAGTTCTGTCTCTAGGTTTTGTTTCCTCTTGATGTAGCCCTAAGCAGTGACTGGCGAGATACACTGTCCTTGAAAGGGGTTGCCAAGCTTCCCAAAATTACGAATCTCCAGAAATCTCAGCAACTATTTTTTCACCCAAACTGGATGATACTTTCAGGTAATGATCAGTACACTAAGCCCACTTGGTTCCCCAAATTTCGTTCTTCTATGTTGAAGCGTTCGTTTCCAGTAACAGTTTGAATCTTGGCGTTTCACTCTGTTTCCTCCAATATTGATAGGTGTACGTGGAACCCTAAATCAAACACGGTTTGTGCTAGCTTCTTCAAACTTGACACGATAATGTAGTTTCAAGTTCTGTCTCTAGGTTTTGTTTCCTCTTGATGTAGCCCTAAGCAGTGACTGGCGAGATACACTGTCCTTGAAAGGGGTTGCCAAGCTACCCAAAATTACGAATCTCCAGAAATCTCAGCAACTATTTTTTCACCCAAACTGGATGATACTTTCAGGTAATGATCAGTACACTAAGCCCAGTTGGTTCCCCAAATTTCGTTCTTCTATGTTGAAGCGTTCGTTTCCAGTAACAGTTTGAATTTTGGCGTTTCACTCTGTTTTCTCCTATATTGATAGATGTATGTGGAACTCCAAATCAAACACGGTTTGTGCTAGCTTCTTGAAACTTGACACGATAATGTAGTTTCAAGTTCTATCTCTCGGTTTTGTTTCCTCTTGATGTAGCCCTAAGCAGTGACTGGCGAGATACACTGTCCTTGAAAGGGGTTGCCAAGCTTCCCAAAATTACGAATCTCCAGAAATCTCAGCAACTATTTTTTCACCCAAACTGGATGATACTTTCAGGTAATGATCAGTACACTAAGCCCACTTGGTTCCCCAAATTTCGTTCTTCTATGTTGAAGCGTTCGTTTCCAGTAACAGTTTGAATGTTGGCGTTTCACTCTGTTTTCTCCTATATTGATAGATGTATGTGGAACTCTAAATCAAACACGGTTTGTGCTAGCTTTTTGAAACTTGACACGATAATGTAGTTTCAAGTTCTATCTCGAGGTTTTGTTTCCTCTTGATGTAGCCCTAAGCAGTGACTGGCGAGATACACTGTCCTTGAAAGGGGTTGCCAAGCTTCCCAAAATTACGAATCTCCAGAAATCTCAGCAACTATTTTTTCACCCAAACTGGATGATACTTTCAGGTAATGATCAGTACACTAAGCCCACTTGGTTCCCCAAATTTCGTTCTTCTATGTTGAACCGTTCGTTTCCAGTAACAGTTTGAATTTTGGCGTTTCACTCTGTTTTCTCCTATATTGATAGATGTATGTGGAACTCTATATCAAACACGGTTTGTGCTAGCTTCTTGAAACTTGACACGATAATGTAGTTTCAAGTTCTGTCCCTAGGTTTGTTTCCTCTTGATGTAGCCCTAAGCAGTGACTGGCGAGATACACTGTCCTTGAAAGGGGTTGCCAAGCTTCCCAAAATTACGAATCTCCAGAAATCTCAGAAACTATTTTTTCACCCAAACTGGATGATACTTTCAGGTAATGATCAGTACACTAAGCCCACTTGGTTCCCCAAATTTCGTTCTTCTATGTTGAAGCGTTCGTTTCCAGTAACAGTTTGAATGTTGGCGTTTCACTCTGTTTTCTCCTATATTGATAGACGTATGTGGAACGCTAAATCAAACACGGTTTGTGCTAGCTTCTTGAAACTTGACACGATAATATAGTTTCAAGTTCTATCTCTAGGTTTTGTTTCCTCTTGATGTAGCCCTAAGCAGTGACTGGCGAGATACACTGTCCTTGAAAGGGGTTGCCAAGCTTCCCAAAATTACGAATCTCCAGAAATCTCAGCAACTATTTTTTCACCCAAACTGGATGATACTTTCAGGTAATGATCAGTACACTAAGCCCACTTGGTTCCCCAAATTTCGTTCTTCTATGTTGAAGCGTTCGTTTCCAGTAACAGTTTGAATCTTGGCGTTTCACTCTGTTTCCTCCAATATTGATAGGTGTACGTGGAACTCTAAATCAAACACGGTTTGTGCTAGCTTCTTCAAACTTGACACGATAATGTAGTTTCAAGTTCTGTCTCTAGGTTTTGTTTCCTCTTGATGTAGCCCTAAGCAGTGACTGGCGAGATACACTGTCCTTGAAAGGGGTTGCCAAGCTTCCCAAAATTACGAATCTCCAGAAATCTCAGCAACTATTTTTTCACCCAAACTGGATGATACTTTCAGGTAATGATCAGTACACTAAGCCCACTTGGTTCCCCAAATTTCGTTCTTCTATGTTGAAGCGTTCGTTTCCAGTAACAGTTTGAATGTTGGCGTTTCACTCTGTTTTCTCCTATATTGATAGACGTATGTGGAACTCTAAATCAAACACGGTTTGTGCTAGCTTCGTGAAACTTGACACGATAATGTAGTTTCAAGTTCTGTCTCTAGGTTTTGTTTCCTCTTGATGTAGCCCTAAGCAGTGACTGGCGAGATACACTGTCCTTGAAAGGGGTTGCCAAGCTACCCAAAATTACGAATCTCCAGAAATCTCAGCAACTATTTTTTCACCCAAACTGGATGATACTTTCAGGTAATGATCAGTACACTAAGCCCAGTTGGTTCCCCAAATTTCGTTCTTCTATGTTGAAGCGTTCGTTTCCAGTAACAGTTTGAATGTTGGCGTTTCACTCTGTTTTCTCCTATATTGATAGATGTATGTGGAACTCTAAATCAAACACGGTTTGTGCTAGCTTCTTGAAACTTGACACGATAATATAGTTTCAAGTTCTATCTCTAGGTTTTGTTTCCTCTTGATGTAGCCCTAAGCAGTGACTGGCGAGATACACTGTCCTTGAAAGGGGTTGCCAAGCTTCCCAAAATTACGAATCTCCAGAAATCTCAGCAACTATTTTTTCGCCCAAACTGGATGATACTTTCAGGTAATGATCAGTACACTAAGCCCACTTGGTTCCCCAAATTTCGTTCTTCTATGTTGAAGCGTTCGTTTCCAGTAACAGTTTGAATTTTGGCGTTTCACTCTGTTTCCTCCAATATTGATAGGTGTACGTGGAACTCTAAATCAAACACGGTTTGTGCTAGCTTTTTGAAACTTGACACGATAATGTAGTTTCAAGTTCTATCTCTCGGTTTTGTTTCCTCTTGATGTAGCCCTAAGCAGTGACTGGCGAGATACACTGTCCTTGAAAGGGGTTGCTAAGCTTCCCAAAATTACGAATCTCCAGAAATCTCAGAAACTATTTTTTCACCCAAACTGGATGATACTTTCAGGTAATGATCAGTACACTAAGCCCACTTGGTTCCCCAAATTTCGTTCTTCTATGTTGAAGCGTTCGTTTCCAGTAACAGTTTGAATGTTGGCGTTTCACTCTGTTTTCTCCTATATTGATAGACGTATGTGGAACGCTAAATCAAACACGGTTTGTGCTAGCTTCTTGAAACTTGACACGATAATATAGTTTCAAGTTCTATCTCTAGGTTTTGTTTCCTCTTGATGTAGCCCTAAGCAGTGACTGGCGAGATACACTGTCCTTGAAAGGGGTTGCCAAGCTTCCCAAAATTACGAATCTCCAGAAATCTCAGCAACTATTTTTTCACCCAAACTGGATGATACTTTCAGGTAATGATCAGTACACTAAGCCCACTTGGTTCCCCAAATTTCGTTCTTCTATGTTGAACCGTTCGTTTCCAGTAACAGTTTGAATTTTGGCGTTTCACTCTGTTTCCTCCAATATTGATAGGTGTACGTGGAACTCTAAATCAAACACGGTTTGTGCTAGCTTCTTGAAACTTGACACGATAATGTAGTTTCAAGTTCTGTCTCTAGGTTTTGTTTCATCTTGATGTAGCCCTAAGCAGTGACTGGCGAGATACACTGTCCTTGAAAGGGGTTGCCAAGCTTCCCAAAATTACGAATCTCCAGAAATCTCAGAAACTATTTTTTCACCCAAACTGGATGATACTTTCAGGTAATGATCAGTACACTAAGCCCACTTGGTTCCCCAAATTTCGTTCTTCTATGTTGAAGCGTTCGTTTCCAGTAACAGTTTGAATCTTGGCGTTTCACTCTGTTTTCTCCTATATTGATAGACGTATGTGGAACTCTAAATCAAACACGGTTTGTGCTAGCTTCGTGAAACTTGACACGATAATGTAGTTTCAAGTTCTGTCTCTAGGTTTTGTTTCCTCTTGATGTTGCCCTATGCAGTGACTGGCGAGATACACTGTCCTTGAAAGGGGTTGCCAAGCTACCCAAAATTACGAATCTCCAGAAATCTCAGCAACTATTTTTTCACCCAAACTGGATGATACTTTCAGGTAATGATCAGTACACTAAGCCCAGTTGTTTCCCCAAATTTCGTTCTTCTATGTTGAAGCGTTCGTTTCCAGTAACAGTTTGAATTTTGGCGTTTCACTCTGTTTTCTCCTATATTGAGAGATGTATGTGGAACTCTAAATCAAACACGGTTTGTGCTAGCTTCTTGAAACTTGACACGATAATGTAGTTTCAAGTTCTGTCTCTAGGTTTTTTTTCCTCTTGATGTAGCCCTAAGCAGTGACTGGCGAGATACACTGACCTTGAAAAGGGTTGCCAAGCTTCCCAAAATTACGAATCTCCAGAAATCTCAGCAACTATTTTTTCACCCAAACTGGATGATACTTTCAGGTAATGATCAGTACACTAAGCCCACTTGGTTCCCCAAATTTCGTTCTTCTATGTTGAAGCGTTCGTTTCCAGTAACAGTTTGAATGTTGGCGTTTCACTCTGTTTCCTCCAATATTGATAGGTGTACGTGGAACTCTAAATCAAACACGGTTTGTGCTAGCTTCTTCAAACTTGACACGATAATGTAGTTTCAAGTTCTGTCTCTAGGTTTTGTTTCCTCTTGATGTAGCCCTAAGCAGTGACTGGCGAGATACACTGTCCTTGAAAGGGGTTGCCAAGCTTCCCAAAATTACGAATCTCCAGAAATCTCAGCAACTATTTTTTCACCCAAACTGGATGATACTTTCAGGTAATGATCAGTACACTAAGCCCACTTGGTTCCCCAAATTTCGTTCTTCTATGTTGAAGCGTTCGTTTCCAGTAACAGTTTGAATGTTGGCGTTTCACTCTGTTTCCTCCAATATTGATAGGTGTACGTGGAACTCTAAATCAAACACGGTTTGTGCTAGCTTCTTCAAACTTGACACGATAATGTAGTTTCAAGTTCTGTCTCTAGGTTTTGTTTCCTCTTGATGTAGCCCTAAGCAGTGACTGGCGAGATACACTGTCCTTGAAAGGGGTTGCCAAGCTTCCCAAAATTACGAATCTCCAGAAATCTCAGCAACTATTTTTTCACCCAAACTGGATGATACTTTCAGGTAATGATCAGTACACTAAGCCCACTTGGTTCCCCAAATTTCGTTCTTCTATGTTGAAGCGTTCGTTTCCAGTAACAGTTTGAATCTTGGCGTTTCACTCTGTTTCCTCCAATATTGATAGGTGTACGTGGAACCCTAAATCAAACACGGTTTGTGCTAGCTTCTTCAAACTTGACACGATAATGTAGTTTCAAGTTCTGTCTCTAGGTTTTGTTTCCTCTTGATGTAGCCCTAAGCAGTGACTGGCGAGATACACTGTCCTTGAAAGGGGTTGCCAAGCTACCCAAAATTACGAATCTCCAGAAATCTCAGCAACTATTTTTTCACCCAAACTGGATGATACTTTCAGGTAATGATCAGTACCCTAAGCCCAGTTGGTTCCCCAAATTTCGTTCTTCTATGTTGAAGCGTTCGTTTCCAGTAACAGTTTGAATTTTGGCGTTTCACTCTGTTTTCTCCTATATTGATAGATGTATGTGGAACTCCAAATCAAACACGGTTTGTGCTAGCTTCTTGAAACTTGACACGATAATGTAGTTTCAAGTTCTATCTCTCGGTTTTGTTTCCTCTTGATGTAGCCCTAAGCAGTGACTGGCGAGATACACTGTCCTTGAAAGGGGTTGCCAAGCTTCCCAAAATTACGAATCTCCAGAAATCTCAGCAACTATTTTTTCACCCAAACTGGATGATACTTTCAGGTAATGATCAGTACACTAAGCCCACTTGGTTCCCCAAATTTCGTTCTTCTATGTTGAAGCGTTCGTTTCCAGTAACAGTTTGAATGTTGGCGTTTCACTCTGTTTTCTCCTATATTGATAGATGTATGTGGAACTCTAAATCAAACACGGTTTGTGCTAGCTTTTTGAAACTTGACACGATAATGTAGTTTCAAGTTCTATCTCGAGGTTTTGTTTCCTCTTGATGTAGCCCTAAGCAGTGACTGGCGAGATACACTGTCCTTGAAAGGGGTTGCCAAGCTTCCCAAAATTACGAATCTCCAGAAATCTCAGCAACTATTTTTTCACCCAAACTGGATGATACTTTCAGGTAATGATCAGTACACTAAGCCCACTTGGTTCCCCAAATTTCGTTCTTCTATGTTGAACCGTTCGTTTCCAGTAACAGTTTGAATTTTGGCGTTTCACTCTGTTTTCTCCTATATTGATAGATGTATGTGGAACTCTATATCAAACACGGTTTGTGCTAGCTTCTTGAAACTTGACACGATAATGTAGTTTCAAGTTCTGTCCCTAGGTTTGTTTCCTCTTGATGTAGCCCTAAGCAGTGACTGGCGAGATACACTGTCCTTGAAAGGGGTTGCCAAGCTTCCCAAAATTACGAATCTCCAGAAATCTCAGAAACTATTTTTTCACCCAAACTGGATGATACTTTCAGGTAATGATCAGTACACTAAGCCCACTTGGTTCCCCAAATTTCGTTCTTCTATGTTGAAGCGTTCGTTTCCAGTAACAGTTTGAATGTTGGCGTTTCACTCTGTTTTCTCCTATATTGATAGACGTATGTGGAACGCTAAATCAAACACGGTTTGTGCTAGCTTCTTGAAACTTGACACGATAATATAGTTTCAAGTTCTATCTCTAGGTTTTGTTTCCTCTTGATGTAGCCCTAAGCAGTGACTGGCGAGATACACTGTCCTTGAAAGGGGTTGCCAAGCTTCCCAAAATTACGAATCTCCAGAAATCTCAGCAACTATTTTTTCACCCAAACTGGATGATACTTTCAGGTTTTGATCAGTACACTAAGCCCACTTGGTTCCCCAAATTTCGTTCTTCTATGTTGAAGCGTTCGTTTCCAGTAACAGTTTGAATCTTGGCGTTTCACTCTGTTTCCTCCAATATTGATAGGTGTACGTGGAACTCTAAATCAAACACGGTTTGTGCTAGCTTCTTCAAACTTGACACGATAATGTAGTTTCAAGTTCTGTCTCTAGGTTTTGTTTCCTCTTGATGTAGCCCTAAGCAGTGACTGGCGAGATACACTGTCCTTGAAAGGGGTTGCCAAGCTTCCCAAAATTACGAATCTCCAGAAATCTCAGCAACTATTTTTTCACCCAAACTGGATGATACTTTCAGGTAATGATCAGTACACTAAGCCCACTTGGTTCCCCAAATTTCGTTCTTCTATGTTGAAGCGTTCGTTTCCAGTAACAGTTTGAATGTTGGCGTTTCACTCTGTTTTCTCCTATATTGATAGACGTATGTGGAACTCTAAATCAAACACGGTTTGTGCTAGCTTCGTGAAACTTGACACGATAATGTAGTTTCAAGTTCTGTCTCTAGGTTTTGTTTCCTCTTGATGTAGCCCTAAGCAGTGACTGGCGAGATACACTGTCCTTGAAAGGGGTTGCCAAGCTACCCAAAATTACGAATCTCCAGAAATCTCAGCAACTATTTTTTCACCCAAACTGGATGATACTTTCAGGTAATGATCAGTACACTAAGCCCAGTTGGTTCCCCAAATTTCGTTCTTCTATGTTGAAGCGTTCGTTTCCAGTAACAGTTTGAATGTTGGCGTTTCACTCTGTTTTCTCCTATATTGATAGATGTATGTGGAACTCTAAATCAAACACGGTTTGTGCTAGCTTCTTGAAACTTGACACGATAATATAGTTTCAAGTTCTATCTCTAGGTTTTGTTTCCTCTTGATGTAGCCCTAAGCAGTGACTGGCGAGATACACTGTCCTTGAAAGGGGTTGCCAAGCTTCCCAAAATTACGAATCTCCAGAAATCTCAGCAACTATTTTTTCGCCCAAACTGGATGATACTTTCAGGTAATGATCAGTACACTAAGCCCACTTGGTTCCCCAAATTTCGTTCTTCTATGTTGAAGCGTTCGTTTCCAGTAACAGTTTGAATTTTGGCGTTTCACTCTGTTTCCTCCAATATTGATAGGTGTACGTGGAACTCTAAATCAAACACGGTTTGTGCTAGCTTTTTGAAACTTGACACGATAATGTAGTTTCAAGTTCTATCTCTCGGTTTTGTTTCCTCTTGATGTAGCCCTAAGCAGTGACTGGCGAGATACACTGTCCTTGAAAGGGGTTGCTAAGCTTCCCAAAATTACGAATCTCCAGAAATCTCAGAAACTATTTTTTCACCCAAACTGGATGATACTTTCAGGTAATGATCAGTACACTAAGCCCACTTGGTTCCCCAAATTTCGTTCTTCTATGTTGAAGCGTTCGTTTCCAGTAACAGTTTGAATGTTGGCGTTTCACTCTGTTTTCTCCTATATTGATAGACGTATGTGGAACTCTAAATCAAACACGGTTTGTGCTAGCTTCTTGAAACTTGACACGATAATGTAGTTTCAAGTTCTGTCTCTAGGTTTTGTTTCCTCTTGATGTTGCCCTAAGCAGTGACTGGCGAGATACACTGTCCTTGAAAGTGGTTGCCAAGCTTCCCAAAATTACGAATCTCCAGAAATCTCAGCAACTATTTTTTCACCCAAACTGGATGATACTTTCAGGTAATGATCAGTACACTAAGCCCACTTGGTTCCCCAAATTTCGTTCTTCTATGTTGAAGCGTTCGTTTCCAGTAACAGTTTGAATGTTGGCGTTTCACTCTGTTTTCTCCTATATTGATAGACGTATGTGGAACGCTAAATCAAACACGGTTTGTGCTAGCTTCTTGAAACTTGACACGATAATATAGTTTCAAGTTCTATCTCTAGGTTTTGTTTCCTCTTGATGTAGCCCTAAGCAGTGACTGGCGAGATACACTGTCCTTGAAAGGGGTTGCCAAGCTTCCCAAAATTACGAATCTCCAGAAATCTCAGCAACTATTTTTTCACCCAAACTGGATGATACTTTCAGGTAATGATCAGTACACTAAGCCCACTTGGTTCCCCAAATTTCGTTCTTCTATGTTGAAGCGTTCGTTTCCAGTAACAGTTTGAATTTTGGCGTTTCACTCTGTTTCCTCCAATATTGATAGGTGTACGTGGAACTCTAAATCAAACACGGTTTGTGCTAGCTTCTTCAAACTTGACACGATAATGTAGTTTCAAGTTCTGTCTCTAGGTTTTGTTTCCTCTTGATGTAGCCCTAAGCAGTGACTGGCGAGATACACTGTCCTTGAAAGGGGTTGCCAAGCTACCCAAAATTACGAATCTCCAGAAATCTCAGCAACTATTTTTTCACCCAAACTGGATGATACTTTCAGGTAATGATCAGTACACTAAGCCCACTTGGTTCCCCAAATTTCGTTCTTCTATGTTGAAGCGTTCGTTTCCAGTAACAGTTTGAATTTTGGCGTTTCACTCTGTTTTCTCCTATATTGATAGATGTATGTGGAACTCTAAATCAAACACGGTTTGTGCTAGCTTCTTGAAACTTGACACGATAATGTAGTTTCAAGTTCTATCTCTAGGTTTTGTTTCCTCTTGATGTAGCCCTAAGCAGTGACTGGCGAGACACACTGTCCTTGAAAGGGGTTGCCAAGCTTCCCAAAATTACGAATCTCCAGAAATCTCAGCAACTATTTTTTCACCCAAACTGGATGATACTTTCAGGTAATGATCAGTACACTAAGCCCAGTTGGTTCCCCAAATTTCGTTCTTCTATGTTGAAGCGTTCGTTTCCAGTAACAGTTTGAATTTTGGCGTTTCACTCTGTTTTCTCCTATATTGAGAGATGTATGTGGAACTCTAAATCAAACACGGTTTTTGCTAGCTTCTTGAAACTTGACACGATAATGTAGTTTCAAGTTCTGTCTCTAGGTTTTGTTTCCTCTTGATGTAGCCCTAAGCAGTGACTGGCGAGATACACTGTCCTTGAAAGGGGTTGCCAAGCTTCCCAAAATTACGAATCTCCAGAAATCTCAGCAACTATTTTTTCACCCAAACTGGATGATACTTTCAGGTAATGATCAGTACACTAAGCCCACTTGGTTCCCCAAATTTCGTTCTTCTATGTTGAAGCGTTCGTTTCCAGTAACAGTTTGAATGTTGGCGTTTCACTCTGTTTCCTCCAATATTGATAGGTGTACGTGGAACTCTAAATCAAACACGGTTTGTGCTAGCTTCTTCAAACTTGACACGATAATGTAGTTTCAAGTTCTGTCTCTAGGTTTTGTTTCCTCTTGATGTAGCCCTAAGCAGTGACTGGCGAGATACACTGTCCTTGAAAGGGGTTGCCAAGCTTCCCAAAATTACGAATCTCCAGAAATCTCAGCAACTATATTTTCACCCAAACTGGATGATACTTTCAGGTAATGATCAGTACACTAAGCCCACTTGGTTCCCCAAATTTCGTTCTTCTATGTTGAAGCGTTCGTTTCCAGTAACAGTTTGAATCTTGGCGTTTCACTCTGTTTCCTCCAATATTGATAGGTGTACGTGGAACTCTAAATCAAACACGGTTTGTGCTAGCTTCTTCAAACTTGACACGATAATGTAGTTTCAAGTTCTGTCTCTAGGTTTTGTTTCCTCTTGATGTAGCCCTAAGCAGTGACTGGCGAGATACACTGTCCTTGAAAGGGGTTGCCAAGCTACCCAAAATTACGAATCTCCAGAATCTCAGCAACTATTTTTTCACCCAAACTGGATGATACTTTCAGGTAATGATCAGTACACTAAGCCCACTTGGTTCCCCAAATTTCGTTCTTCTATGTTGAACCGTTCGTTTCGAGTAACAGTTTGAATTTTGGCGTTTCACTCTGTTTTCTCCTATATTGATAGATGTATGTGGAACTCTAAATCAAACACGGTTTGAGCTAGCTTCTTGAAACTTGACACGATAATGTAGTTTCAAGTTCTGTCTCTAGGTTTGTTTCCTCTTGATGTAGCCCTAAGCAGGGACTGGCGAGATACACTGTCCTTGAAAGGGGTTGCCAAGCTTCCCAAAATTACGAATCTCCAGAAATCTCAGCAACTATTTTTTCGCCCAAACTGGATGATACTTTCAGGTAATGATCAGTACACTAAGCCCTCTTGGTTCCCCAAATTTCGTTCTTCTATGTTGAAGCGTTCGTTTCCAGTAACAGTTTGAATTTTGGCGTTTCACTCTGTTTCCTCCAATATTGATAGGTGTACGTGGAACTCTAAATCAAACACGGTTTGTGCTAGCTTTTTGAAACTTGACACGATAATGTAGTTTCAAGTTCTATCTCTCGGTTTTGTTTCCTCTTGATGTAGCCCTAAGCAGTGACTGGCGAGATACACTGTCCTTGAAAGGGGTTGCCAAGCTTCCCAAAATTACGAATCTCCAGAAATCTCAGCAACTATTTTTTCACCCAAACTGGATGATACTTTCAGGTAATGATCAGTACACTAAGCCCACTTGGTTCCCCAAATTTCGTTCTTCTATGTTGAAGCGTTCGTTTCCGGTAACAGTTTGAATTTTGGCGTTTCACTCTGTTTCCTCCAATATTGATAGGTGTACGTGGAACTCTAAATCAAACACGGTTTGTGCTAGCTTCTTCAAACTTGACACGATAATGTAGTTTCAAGTTCTGTCTCTAGGTTTGTTTCCTCTTGATGTAGCCCTAAGCAGTGACTGGCGAGATACACTGTCCTTGAAAGGGGTTGCCAAGCTTCCCAAAATTACGAATCTCCAGAAATCTCAGCAACTATTTTTTCACCCAAACTGGATGATACTTTCAGGTAATGATCAGTACACTAAGCCCACTTGGTTCCCCAAATTTCGTTCTTCTATGTTGAACCGTTCGTTTCCAGTAACAGTTTGAATTTTGGCGTTTCACTCTGTTTTCTCCTATATTGATAGATGTATGTGGAACTCTAAATCAAACACGGTTTGAGCTAGCTTCTTGAAACTTGACACGATAATGTAGTTTCAAGTTCTGTCTCTAGGTTTGTTTCCTCTTGATGTAGCCCTAAGCAGGGACTGGCGAGATACACTGTCCTTGAAAGGGGTTGCCAAGCTTCCCAAAATTACGAATCTCCAGAAATCTCAGAAACCATTTTTTCACCCAAACTGGATGATACTTTCAGGTAATGATCAGTACACTAAGCCCACTTGGTTCCCCAAATTTCGTTCTTCTATGTTGAAGCGTTCGTTTCCAGTAACAGTTTGAATGTTGGCGTTTCACTCTGCTTTCTCCTATATTGATAGACGTATGTGGAACTCTAAATCAAACACGGTTTGTGCTAGCTTCTTGAAACTTGACACGATAATGTAGTTTCAAGTTCTGTCTCTAGGTTTTGTTTCCTCTTGATGTAGCCCTAAGCAGTGACTGGCGAGATACACTGTCCTTGAAAGGGGTTGCCAAGCTACCCAAAATTACGAATCTCCAGAAATCTCAGCAACTATTTTTTCACCCAAACTGGATGATACTTTCAGGTAATGATCAGTACACTAAGCCCACTTGGTTCCCCAAATTTCGTTCTTCTATGTTGAAGCGTTCGTTTCCAGTAACAGTTTGAATGTTGGCGTTTCACTCTGTTTTCTCCTATATTGAGAGATGTATGTGGAACTCTAAATCAAACATGGTTTGTGCTAGCTTTTTGAAACTTGACACGATAATGTAGTTTCAAGTTCTATCTCTCGGTTTTGTTTCCTCTTGATGTAGCCCTAAGCAGTGACTGGCGAGATACACTGTCCTTGAAAGGGGTTGCCAAGCTTCCCAAAATTACGAATCTCCAGAAATCTCAGAAACTATTTTTTCACCCAAACTGGATGATACTTTCAGGTAATGATCAGTACACTAAGCCCACTTGGTTCCCCAAATTTCGTTCTTCTATGTTGAAGCGTTCGTTTCCAGTAACAGTTTGAATGTTGGCGTTTCACTCTGTTTTCTCCTATATTGATAGATGTATGTGGAACTCTAAATCAAACACGGTTTGTGCTAGCTTTTTGAAACTTGACACAATAATGTAGTTTCAAGTTCTATCTCGAGGTTTTGTTTCCTCTTGATGTAGCCCTAAGCAGGGACTGGCGAGATACACTGTCCTTGAAAGGGGTTGCCAAGCTTCCCAAAATTACGAATCTCCAGAAATCTCAGCAACTATTTTTTCGCCCAAACTGGATGATACTTTCAGGTAATGATCAGTACACTAAGCCCTCTTGGTTCCCCAAATTTCGTTCTTCTATGTTGAAGCGTTCGTTTCCAGTAACAGTTTGAATTTTGGCGTTTCACTCTGTTTCCTCCAATATTGATAGGTGTACGTGGAACTCTAAATCAAACACGGTTTGTGCTAGCTTTTTGAAACTTGACACGATAATGTAGTTTCAAGTTCTATCTCTCGGTTTTGTTTCCTCTTGATGTAGCCCTAAGCAGTGACTGGCGAGATACACTGTCCTTGAAAGGGGTTGCCAAGCTTCCCAAAATTACGAATCTCCAGAAATCTCAGCAACTATTTTTTCACCCAAACTGGATGATACTTTCAGGTAATGATCAGTACACTAAGCCCACTTGGTTCCCCAAATTTCGTTCTTCTATGTTGAAGCGTTCGTTTCCGGTAACAGTTTGAATTTTGGCGTTTCACTCTGTTTCCTCCAATATTGATAGGTGTACGTGGAACTCTAAATCAAACACGGTTTGTGCTAGCTTCTTCAAACTTGACACGATAATGTAGTTTCAAGTTCTGTCTCTAGGTTTGTTTCCTCTTGATGTAGCCCTAAGCAGTGACTGGCGAGATACACTGTCCTTGAAAGGGGTTGCCAAGCTTCCCAAAATTACGAATCTCCAGAAATCTCAGCAACTATTTTTTCACCCAAACTGGATGATACTTTCAGGTAATGATCAGTACACTAAGCCCACTTGGTTCCCCAAATTTCGTTCTTCTATGTTGAACCGTTCGTTTCCAGTAACAGTTTGAATTTTGGCGTTTCACTCTGTTTTCTCCTATATTGATAGATGTATGTGGAACTCTAAATCAAACACGGTTTGAGCTAGCTTCTTGAAACTTGACACGATAATGTAGTTTCAAGTTCTGTCTCTAGGTTTGTTTCCTCTTGATGTAGCCCTAAGCAGGGACTGGCGAGATACACTGTCCTTGAAAGGGGTTGCCAAGCTTCCCAAAATTACGAATCTCCAGAAATCTCAGAAACCATTTTTTCACCCAAACTGGATGATACTTTCAGGTAATGATCAGTACACTAAGCCCACTTGGTTCCCCAAATTTCGTTCTTCTATGTTGAAGCGTTCGTTTCCAGTAACAGTTTGAATGTTGGCGTTTCACTCTGCTTTCTCCTATATTGATAGACGTATGTGGAACTCTAAATCAAACACGGTTTGTGCTAGCTTCTTGAAACTTGACACGATAATGTAGTTTCAAGTTCTGTCTCTAGGTTTTGTTTCCTCTTGATGTTGCCCTAAGCAGTGACTGGCGAGATACACTGTCCTTGAAAGGGGTTGCCAAGCTACCCAAAATTACGAATCTCCAGAAATCTCAGCAACTATTTTTTCACCCAAACTGGATGATACTTTCAGGTAATGATCAGTACACTAAGCCCACTTGGTTCCCCAAATTTCGTTCTTCTATGTTGAAGCGTTCGTTTCCAGTAACAGTTTGAATGTTGGCGTTTCACTCTGTTTTCTCCTATATTGATAGATGTATGTGGAACTCTAAATCAAACATGGTTTGTGCTAGCTTTTTGAAACTTGACACGATAATGTAGTTTCAAGTTCTATCTCTCGGTTTTGTTTCCTCTTGATGTAGCCCTAAGCAGTGACTGGCGAGATACACAGTCCTTGAAAGGGGTTGCCAAGCTTCCCAAAATTACGAATCTCCAGAAATCTCAGAAACTATTTTTTCACCCAAACTGGATGATACTTTCAGGTAATGATCAGTACACTAAGCCCACTTGGTTCCCCAAATTTCGTTCTTCTATGTTGAAGCGTTCGTTTGCAGTAACAGTTTGAATGTTGGCGTTTCACTCTGTTTTCTCCTATATTGATAGATGTATGTGGAACTCTAAATCAAACACGGTTTGTGCTAGCTTTTTGAAACTTGACACAATAATGTAGTTTCAAGTTCTATCTCGAGGTTTTGTTTCCTCTTGATGTAGCCCTAAGCAGTGACTGGCGAGATACACTGTCCTTGAAAGGGGTTGCCAAGCTTCCCAAAATTACGAATCTCCAGAAATCTCAGCAACTATTTTTTCACCCAAACTGGATGATACTTTCAGGTAATGATCAGTACACTAAGCCCACTTGGTTCCCCAAATTTCGTTCTTCTATGTTGAACCGTTCGTTTCCAGTAACAGTTTGAATGTTGGCGTTTCACTCTGTTTTCTCCTATATTGATAGACGTATGTGGAACTCTAAATCAAACACGGTTTGTGCTAGCTTCGTGAAACTTGACACGATAATGTAGTTTCAAGTTCTGTCTCTAGGTTTTGTTTCCTCTTGATGTTGCCCTAAGCAGTGACTGGCGAGATACACTGTCCTTGAAAGGGGTTGCCAAGCTACCCAAAATTACGAATCTCCAGAAATCTCAGCAACTATTTTTTCACCCAAACTGGATGATACTTTCAGGTAATCATCAGTACACTAAGCCCACTTGGTTCCCCAAATTTCGTTCTTCTATGTTGAAGCGTTCGTTTCCAGTAACAGTTTGAATTTTGGCGTTTCACTCTGTTTTCTCCTATATTGATAGATGTATGTGGAACTCTAAATCAAACACGGTTTGTGCTAGCTTCTTGAAACTTGACACGATAATGTAGTTTCAAGTTCTATCTCTAGGTTTTGTTTCCTCTTGATGTAGCCCTAAGCAGTGACTGGCGAGATACACTGTCCTTGAAAGGGGTTGCCAAGCTTCCCAAAATTACGAATCTCCAGAAATCTCAGCAACTATTTTTTCACCCAAACTGGATGATACTTTCAGGTAATGATCAGTACACTAAGCCCACTTGGTTCCCCAAATTTCGTTCTTCTATGTTGAAGCGTTCGTTTCCAGTAACAGTTTGAATGTTGGCGTTTCACTCTGTTTTCTCCTATATTGATAGATGTATGTGGAACTCTAAATCAAACACGGTTTATGCTAGCTTTTTGAAACTTGACACGATAATGTAGTTTCAAGTTCTATCTCGAGGTTTTGTTTCCTCTTGATGTAGCCCTAAGCAGTGACTGGCGAGATACACTGTCCTTGAAAGGGGTTGCCAAGCTTCCCAAAATTACGAATCTCCAGAAATCTCAGCAACTATTTTTTCACACAAACTGGATGATACTTTCAGGTAATGATCAGTACACTAAGCCCACTTGGTTCCCCAAATTTCCTTCTTCTATGTTGAACCGTTCGTTTCCAGTAACAGTTTGAATTTTGGCGTTTCACTCTGTTTTCTCCTATATTGATAGATGTATGTGGAACTCTATATCAAACACGGTTTGTGCTAGCTTCTTGAAACTTGACACGATAATGTAGTTTCAAGTTCTGTCTCTAGGTTTGTTTCCTCTTGATGTAGCCCTAAGCAGTGACTGGCGAGATACACTGTCCTTGAAAGGGGTTGCCAAGCTTCCCAAAATTACGAATCTCCAGAAATCTCAGAAACTATTTTTTCACCCAAACTGGATGATACTTTCAGGTAATGATCAGTACACTAAGCCCACTTGGTTCCCCAAATTTCGTTCTTCTATGTTGAAGCGTTCGTTTCCAGTAACAGTTAGAATGTTGGCGTTTCACTCTGTTTTCTCCTATATTGATAGACGTATGTGGAACGCTAAATCAAACACGGTTTGTGCTAGCTTCTTGAAACTTGACACGATAATATAGTTTCAAGTTCTATCTCTAGGTTTTGTTTCCTCTTGATGTAGCCCTAAGCAGTGACTGGCGAGATACACTGTCCTTGAAAGGGGTTGCCAAGCTTCCCAAAATTACGAATCTCCAGAAATCTCAGCAACTATTTTTTCACCCAAACTGGATGATACTTTCAGGTAATGATCAGTACACTAAGCCCACTTGGTTCCCCAAATTTCGTTCTTCTATGTTGAAGCGTTCGTTTCCAGTAACAGTTTGAATTTTGGCGTTTCACTCTGTTTCCTCCAATATTGATAGGTGTACGTGGAACTCTAAATCAAACACGGTTTGTGATAGCTTTTTGAAACTTGACACGATAATGTAGTTTCAAGTTCTATCTCTCGGTTTTGTTTCCTCTTGATGTAGCCCTAAGCAGTGACTGGCGAGATACACTGTCCTTGAAAGGGGTTGCCAAGCTTCCCAAAATTACGAATCTCCAGAAATCTCAGCAACTATTTTTTCACCCAAACTGGATGATACTTTCAGCTAATGATCAGTACACTAAGCCCACTTGGTTCCCCAAATTTCGTTCTTCTATGTTGAAGCGTTCGTTTCCAGTAACAGTTTGAATGTTGGCGTTTCACTCTGTTTTCTCCTATATTGATAGACGTATGTGGAACTCTAAATCAAACACGGTTTGTGCTAGCTTCGTGAAACTTGACATGATAATGTAGTTTCAAGTTCTGTCTCTAGGTTTTGTTTCCTCTTGATGTAGCCCTAAGCAGTGACTGGCGAGATACACTGTCCTTGAAAGGGGTTGCCAAGCTACCCAAAATTACGAATCTCCAGAAATCTCAGCAACTATTTTTTCACCCAAACTGGATGATACTTTCAGGTAATGATCAGTACACTAAGCCCAGTTGGTTCCCCAAATTTCGTTCTTCTATGTTGAAGCGTTCGTTTCCAGTAACAGTTTGAATGTTGGCGTTTCACTCTGTTTTCTCCTATATTGATAGATGTATGTGGAACTCTAAATCAAACATGGTTTGTGCTAGCTTCTTGAAACTTGACACGATAATATAGTTTCAAGTTCTATCTCTAGGTTTTGTTTCCTCTTGATGTAGCCCTAAGCAGTGACTGGCGAGATACACTGTCCTTGAAAGGGGTTGCCAAGCTTCCCAAAATTACGAATCTCCAGAAATCTCAGCAACTATTTTTTCACCCAAACTGGATGATACTTTCAGGTAATGATCAGTACACTAAGCCCACTTGGTTCCCCAAATTTCGTTCTTCTATGTTGAAGCGTTCGTTTCCAGTAACAGTTTGAATTTTGGCGTTTCACTCTGTTTCCTCCAATATTGATAGGTGTACGTGGAACTCTAAATCAAACACGGTTTGTGCTAGCTTTTTGAAACTTGACACGATAATGTAGTTTCAAGTTCTATCTCTCGGTTTTGTTTCCTCTTGATGTAGCCCTAAGCAGTGACTGGCGAGATACACTGTCCTTGAAAGGGGTTGCCAAGCTTCCCAAAATTACGAATCTCCAGAAATCTCAGAAACTATTTTTTCACCCAAACTGGATGATACTTTCAGGTAATGATCAGTACACTAAGCCCACTTGGTTCCCCAAATTTCGTTCTTCTATGTTGAAGCGTTCGTTTCCAGTAACAGTTTGAATGTTGGCGTTTCACTCTGTTTTCTCCTATATTGATAGACGTATGTGGAACTCTAAATCAAACACGGTTTGTGCTAGCTTCTTGAAACTTGACACGATAATGTAGTTTCAAGTTCTGTCTCTAGGTTTTGTTTCCTCTTGATGTTGCCCTAAGCAGTGACTGGCGAGATACACTGTCCTTGAAAGGGGTTGCCAAGCTTCCCAAAATTACGAATCTCCAGAAATCTCAGCAACTATTTTTTCACCCAAACTGGATGATACTTTCAGGTAATGATCAGTACACTAAGCCCACTTGGTTCCCTAAATTTCGTTCTTCTATGTTGAAGCGTTCGTTTCCAGTAACAGTTTGAATGTTGGCGTTTCACTCTGTTTTCTCCTATATTGATAGACGTATGTGGAACGCTAAATCAAACACGGTTTGTGCTAGCTTCTTGAAACTTGACACGATAATATAGTTTCAAGTTCTATCTCTAGGTTTTGTTTCCTCTTGATGTAGCCCTAAGCAGTGACTGGCGAGATACACTGTCCTTGAAAGGGGTTGCCAAGCTTCCCAAAATTACGAATCTCCAGAAATCTCAGCAACTATTTTTTCACCCAAACTGGATGATACTTTCAGGTAATGATCAGTACACTAAGCCCACTTGGTTCCCCAAATTTCGTTCTTCTATGTTGAAGCGTTCGTTTCCAGTAACAGTTTGAATTTTGGCGTTTCACTCTGTTTCCTCCAATATTGATAGGTGTACGTGGAACTCTAAATCAAACACGGTTTGTGCTAGCTTCTTCAAACTTGACACGATAATGTAGTTTCAAGTTCTGTCTCTAGGTTTTGTTTCCTCTTGATGTAGCCCTAAGCAGTGACTGGCGAGATACACTGTCCTTGAAAGGGGTTGCCAAGCTACCCAAAATTACGAATCTCCAGAAATCTCAGCAACTATTTTTTCACCCAAACTGGATGATACTTTCAGGTAATGATCAGTACACTAAGCCCACTTGGTTCCCCAAATTTCGTTCTTCTATGTTGAAGCGTTCGTTTCCAGTAACAGTTTGAATTTTGGCGTTTCACTCTGTTTTCTCCTATATTGATAGATGTATGTGGAACTCTAAATCAAACACGGTTTGTGCTAGCTTCTTGAAACTTGACACGATAATGTAGTTTCAAGTTCTATCTCTAGGTTTTGTTTCCTCTTGATGTAGCCCTAAGCAGTGACTGGCGAGATACACTGTCCTTGAAAGGGGTTGCCAAGCTTCCCAAAATTACGAATCTCCAGAAATCTCAGCAACTATTTTTTCACCCAAACTGGATGATACTTTCAGGTAATGATCAGTACACTAAGCCCACTTGGTTCCCCAAATTTCGTTCTTCTATGTTGAAGCGTTCGTTTCCAGTAACAGTTTGAATTTTGGCGTTTCACTCTGTTTTCTCCTATATTGAGAGATGTATGTGGAACTCTAAATCAAACACGGTTTGTGCTAGCTTCTTGAAACTTGACACGATAATGTAGTTTCAAGTTCTGTCTCTAGGTTTTGTTTCCTCTTGATGTAGCCCTAAGCAGTGACTGGCGAGATACACTGTCCTTGAAAGGGGTTGCCAAGCTTCCCAAAATTACGAATCTCCAGAAATCTCAGCAACTATTTTTTCACCCAAACTGGATGATACTTTCAGGTAATGATCAGTACACTAAGCCCACTTGGTTCCCCAAATTTCGTTCTTCTATGTTGAAGCGTTCGTTTCCAGTAACAGTTTGAATGTTGGCGTTTCACTCTGTTTTCTCCTATATTGATAGACGTATGTGGAACTCTAAATCAAACACGGTTTGTGCTAGCTTCTTGAAACTTGACACGATAATGTAGTTTCAAGTTCTGTCTCTAGGTTTTGTTTCCTCTTGATGTTGCCCTAAGCAGTGACTGGCGAGATACACTGTCCTTGAAAGGGGTTGCCAAGCTTCCCAAAATTACGAATCTCCAGAAATCTCAGCAACTATTTTTTCACCCAAACTGGATGATACTTTCAGGTAATGATCAGTACACTAAGCCCACTTGGTTCCCTAAATTTCGTTCTTCTATGTTGAAGCGTTCGTTTCCAGTAACAGTTTGAATGTTGGCGTTTCACTCTGTTTTCTCCTATATTGATAGACGTATGTGGAACGCTAAATCAAACACGGTTTGTGCTAGCTTCTTGAAACTTGACACGATAATATAGTTTCAAGTTCTATCTCTAGGTTTTGTTTCCTCTTGATGTAGCCCTAAGCAGTGACTGGCGAGATACACTGTCCTTGAAAGGGGTTGCCAAGCTTCCCAAAATTACGAATCTCCAGAAATCTCAGCAACTATTTTTTCACCCAAACTGGATGATACTTTCAGGTAATGATCAGTACACTAAGCCCACTTGGTTCCCCAAATTTCGTTCTTCTATGTTGAAGCGTTCGTTTCCAGTAACAGTTTGAATTTTGGCGTTTCACTCTGTTTCCTCCAATATTGATAGGTGTACGTGGAACTCTAAATCAAACACGGTTTGTGCTAGCTTCTTCAAACTTGACACGATAATGTAGTTTCAAGTTCTGTCTCTAGGTTTTGTTTCCTCTTGATGTAGCCCTAAGCAGTGACTGGCGAGATACACTGTCCTTGAAAGGGGTTGCCAAGCTACCCAAAATTACGAATCTCCAGAAATCTCAGCAACTATTTTTTCACCCAAACTGGATGATACTTTCAGGTAATGATCAGTACACTAAGCCCACTTGGTTCCCCAAATTTCGTTCTTCTATGTTGAAGCGTTCGTTTCCAGTAACAGTTTGAATTTTGGCGTTTCACTCTGTTTTCTCCTATATTGATAGATGTATGTGGAACTCTAAATCAAACACGGTTTGTGCTAGCTTCTTGAAACTTGACACGATAATGTAGTTTCAAGTTCTATCTCTAGGTTTTGTTTCCTCTTGATGTAGCCCTAAGCAGTGACTGGCGAGATACACTGTCCTTGAAAGGGGTTGCCAAGCTTCCCAAAATTACGAATCTCCAGAAATCTCAGCAACTATTTTTTCACCCAAACTGGATGATACTTTCAGGTAATGATCAGTACACTAAGCCCACTTGGTTCCCCAAATTTCGTTCTTCTATGTTGAAGCGTTCGTTTCCAGTAACAGTTTGAATTTTGGCGTTTCACTCTGTTTTCTCCTATATTGAGAGATGTATGTGGAACTCTAAATCAAACACGGTTTGTGCTAGCTTCTTGAAACTTGACACGATAATGTAGTTTCAAGTTCTGTCTCTAGGTTTTGTTTCCTCTTGATGTAGCCCTAAGCAGTGACTGGCGAGATACACTGTCCTTGAAAGGGGTTGCCAAGCTTCCCAAAATTACGAATCTCCAGAAATCTCAGCAACTATTTTTTCACCCAAACTGGATGATACTTTCAGGTAATGATCAGTACACTAAGCCCACTTGGTTCCCCAAATTTCGTTCTTCTATGTTGAAGCGTTCGTTTCCAGTAACAGTTTGAATGTTGGCGTTTCACTCTGTTTCCTCCAATATTGATAGGTGTACGTGGAACTCTAAATCAAACACGGTTTGTGCTAGCTTCTTCAAACTTGACACGATAATGTAGTTTCAAGTTCTGTCTCTAGGTTTTGTTTCCTCTTGATGTAGCCCTAAGCAGTGACTGGCGAGATACACTGTCCTTGAAAGGGGTTGCCAAGCTTCCCAAAATTACGAATCTCCAGAAATCTCAGCAACTATTTTTTCACCCAAACTGGATGATACTTTCAGGTAATGATCAGTACACTAAGCCCACTTGGTTCCCCAAATTTCGTTCTTCTATGTTGAAGCGTTCGTTTCCAGTAATAGTTTGAATCTTGGCGTTTCACTCTGTTTCCTCCAATATTGATAGGTGTACGTGGAACTCTAAATCAAACACGGTTTGTGCTAGCTTCTTCAAACTTGACACGATAATGTAGTTTCAAGTTCTGTCTCTAGGTTTTGTTTCCTCTTGATGTAGCCCTAAGCAGTGACTGGCGAGATACACTGTCCTTGAAAGGGGTTGCCAAGCTACCCAAAATTACGAATCTCCAGAAATCTCAGCAACTATTTTTTCACCCAAACTGGATGATACTTTCAGGTAATGATCAGTACACTAAGCCCACTTGGTTCCCCAAATTTCGTTCTTCTATGTTGAAGCGTTCGTTTCCAGTAACAGTTTGAATGTTGGCGTTTCACTCTGTTTTCTCCTATATTGATAGACGTATGTGGAACGCTAAATCAAACACGGTTTGTGCTAGCTTCTTGAAACTTGACACGATAATATAGTTTCAAGTTCTATCTCTAGGTTTTGTTTCCTCTTGATGTAGCCCTAAGCAGTGACTGGCGTGATACACTGTCCTTGAAAGGGGTTGCCAAGCTTCCCAAAATTACGAATCTCCAGAAATCTCAGCAACTATTTTTTCACCCAAACTGGATGATACTTTCAGGTAATGATCAGTACACTAAGCCCACTTGGTTCCCCAAATTTCGTTCTTCTATGTTGAAGCGTTCGTTTCCAGTAACAGTTTGAATTTTGGAGTTTCACTCTGTTTCCTCCAATATTGATAGGTGTACGTGGAACTCTAAATCAAACACGGTTTGTGCTAGCTTCTTCAAACTTGACACGATAATGTAGTTTCAAGTTCTGTCTCTAGGTTTGTTTCCTCTTGATGTAGCCCTAAGCAGTGACTGGCGAGATACACTGTCCTTGAAAGGGGTTGCCAAGCTTCCCAAAATTACGAATCTCCAGAAATCTCAGCAACTATTTTTTCACCCAAACTGGATGATACTTTCAGGTAATGATCAGTACACTAAGCCCACTTGGTTCCCCAAATTTCGTTCTTCTATGTTGAACCGTTCGTTTCCAGTAACAGTTTGAATTTTGGCGTTTCACTCTGTTTTCTCCTATATTGATAGATGTATGTGGAACTCTAAATCAAACACGGTTTGAGCTAGCTTCTTGAAACTTGACACGATAATGTAGTTTCAAGTTCTGTCTCTAGGTTTGTTTCCTCTTGATGTAGCCCTAAGCAGGGACTGGCGAGATACACTGTCCTTGAAAGGGGTTGCCAAGCTTCCCAAAATTACGAATCTCCAGAAATCTCAGCAACTATTTTTTCGCCCAAACTGGATGATACTTTCAGGTAATGATCAGTACACTAAGCCCACTTGGTTCCCCAAATTTCGTTCTTCTATGTTGAAGCGTTCGTTTCCAGTAACAGTTTGAATTTTGGCGTTTCACTCTGTTTCCTCCAATATTGATACGTGTACGTGGAACTCTAAATCAAACACGGTTTGTGCTAGCTTTTTGAAACTTGACACGATAATGTAGTTTCAAGTTCTATCTCTCGGTTTTGTTTCCTCTTGATGTAGCCCTAAGCAGTGACTGGCGAGATACACTGTCCTTGAAAGGGGTTGCCAAGCTTCCCAAAATTACGAATCTCCAGAAATCTCAGAAACTATTTTTTCACCCAAACTGGATGATACTTTCAGGTAATGATCAGTACACTAAGCCCACTTGGTTCCCCAAATTTCGTTCTTCTATGTTGAAGCGTTCGTTTCCAGTAACAGTTTGAATGTTGGCGTTTCACTCTGTTTTCTCCTATATTGATAGACGTATGTGGAACTCTAAATCAAACACGGTTTGTGCTAGCTTCTTGAAACTTGACACGATAATGTAGTTTCAAGTTCTGTCTCTAGGTTTTGTTTCCTCTATGTTGCCCTAAGCAGTGACTGGCGAGATACACTGTCCTTGAAAGGGGTTGCCAAGCTTCCCAAAATTACGAATCTCCAGAAATCTCAGCAACTATTTTTTCGCCCAAACTGGATGATACTTTCAGGTAATGATCAGTACACTAAGCCCACTTGGTTCCCCAAATTTCGTTCTTCTATGTTGAAGCGTTCGTTTCCAGTAACAGTTTGAATGTTGGCGTTTCACTCTGTTTTCTCCTATATTGATAGACGTATGTGGAACGCTAAATCAAACACGGTTTGTGCTAGCTTCTTGAAACTTGACACGATAATATAGTTTCAAGTTCTATCTCTAGGTTTTGTTTCCTCTTGATGTAGCCCTAAGCAGTGACTGGCGAGATACACTGTCCTTGAAAGGGGTTGCCAAGCTTCCCAAAATTACGAATCTCCAGAAATCTCAGCAACTATTTTTTCACCCAAACTGGATGATACTTTCAGGTAATGATCAGTACACTAAGCCCACTTGGTTCCCCAAATTTCGTTCTTCTATGTTGAAGCGTTCGTTTCCAGTAACAGTTTGAATTTTGGCGTTTCACTCTGTTTCCTCCAATATTGATAGGTGTACGTGGAACTCTAAATCAAACACGGTTTGTGCTAGCTTCTTCAAACTTGACACGATAATGTAGTTTCAAGTTCTGTCTCTAGGTTTTGTTTCCTCTTGATGTAGCCCTAAGCAGTGACTGGCGAGATACACTGTCCTTGAAAGGGGTTGCCAAGCTACCCAAAATTACGAATCTCCAGAAATCTCAGCAACTATTTTTTCACCCAAACTGGATGATACTTTCAGGTAATGATCAGTACACTAAGCCCACTTGGTTCCCCAAATTTCGTTCTTCTATGTTGAAGCGTTCGTTTCCAGTAACAGTTTGAATTTTGGCGTTTCACTCTGTTTTCTCCTATATTGATAGATGTATGTGGAACTCTAAATCAAACACGGTTTGTGCTAGCTTCTTGAAACTTGACACGATAATGTAGTTTCAAGTTCTATCTCTAGGTTTTGTTTCCTCTTGATGTAGCCCTAAGCAGTGACTGGCGAGATACACTGTCCTTGAAAGGGGTTGCCAAGCTTCCCAAAATTACGAATCTCCAGAAATCTCAGCAACTATTTTTTCACCCAAACTGGATGATACTTTCAGGTAATGATCAGTACACTAAGCCCAGTTGGTTCCCCAAATTTCGTTCTTCTATGTTGAAGCGTTCGTTTCCAGTAACAGTTTGAATTTTGGCGTTTCACTCTGTTTTCTCCTATATTGAGAGATGTATGTGGAACTCTAAATCAAACACGGTTTGTGCTAGCTTCTTGAAACTTGACACGATAATGTAGTTTCAAGTTCTGTCTCTAGGTTTTGTTTCCTCTTGATGTAGCCCTAAGCAGTGACTGGCGAGATACACTGTCCTTGAAAGGGGTTGCCAAGCTTCCCAAAATTACGAATCTCCAGAAATCTCAGCAACTATTTTTTCACCCAAACTGGATGATACTTTCAGGTAATGATCAGTACACTAAGCCCACTTGGTTCCCCAAATTTCGTTCTTCTATGTTGAAGCGTTCGTTTCCAGTAACAGTTTGAATGTTGGCGTTTCACTCTGTTTCCTCCAATATTGATAGGTGTACGTGGAACTCTAAATCAAACACGGTTTGTGCTAGCTTCTTCAAACTTGACACGATAATGTAGTTTCAAGTTCTGTCTCTAGGTTTTGTTTCCTCTTGATGTAGCCCTAAGCAGTGACTGGCGAGATACACTGTCCTTGAAAGGGGTTGCCAAGCTTCCCAAAATTACGAATCTCCAGAAATCTCAGCAACTATTTTTTCACCCAAACTGGATGATACTTTCAGGTAATGATCAGTACACTAAGCCCACTTGGTTCCCCAAATTTCGTTCTTCTATGTTGAAGCGTTCGTTTCCAGTAACAGTTTGAATCTTGGCGTTTCACTCTGTTTCCTCCAATATTGATAGGTGTACGTGGAACTCTAAATCAAACACGGTTTGTGGTAGCTTCTTCAAACTTGACACGATAATGTAGTTTCAAGTTCTGTCTCTAGGTTTTGTTTCCTCTTGATGTAGCCCTAAGCAGTGACTGGCGAGATACACTGTCCTTGAAAGGGGGTGCCAAGCTACCCAAAATTACGAATCTCCAGAAATCTCAGCAACTATTTTTTCACCCAAACTGGATGATACTTTCAGGTAATGATCAGTACACTAAGCCCACTTGGTTCCCCAAATTTCGTTCTTCTATGTTGAAGCGTTCGTTTCCAGTAACAGTTTGAATGTTGGCGTTTCACTCTGTTTTCTCCTATATTGATAGACGTATGTGGAACGCTAAATCAAACACGGTTTGTGCTAGCTTCTTGAAACTTGACACGATAATATAGTTTCAAGTTCTATATCTAGGTTTTGTTTCCTCTTGATGTAGCCCTAAGCAGTGACTGGCGAGATACACTGTCCTTGAAAGGGGTTGCCAAGCTTCCCAAAATTACGAATCTCCAGAAATCTCAGCAACTATTTTTTCACCCAAACTGGATGATACTTTCAGGTAATGATCAGTACACTAAGCCCACTTGGTTCCCCAAATTTCGTTCTTCTATGTTGAAGCGTTCGTTTCCGGTAACAGTTTGAATTTTGGCGTTTCACTCTGTTTCCTCCAATATTGATAGGTGTACGTGGAACTCTAAATCAAACACGGTTTGTGCTAGCTTCTTGAAACTTGACACGATAATGTAGTTTCAAGTTCTGTCTCTAGGTTTTGTTTCCTCTTGATGTAGCCCTAAGCAGTGACTGGCGAGATACACTGTCCTTGAAAGGGGTTGCCAAGCTTCCCAAAATTACGAATCTCCAGAAATCTCAGCAACTATTTTTTCACCCAAACTGGATGATACTTTCAGGTAATGATCAGTACACTAAGCCCACTTGGTACCCCAAATTTCGTTCTTCTATGTTGAACCGTTCGTTTCCAGTAACAGTTTGAATTTTGGCGTTTCACTCTGTTTTCTCCTATATTGATAGATGTATGTGGAACTCTAAATCAAACACGGTTTGAGCTAGCTTCTTGAAACTTGACACGATAATGTAGTTTCAAGTTCTGTCTCTAGGTTTGTTTCCTCTTGATGTAGCCCTAAGCAGGGACTGGCGAGATACACTGTCCTTGAAAGGGGTTGCCAAGCTTCCCAAAATTACGAATCTCCAGAAATCTCAGAAACCATTTTTTCACCCAAACTGGATGATACTTTCAGGTAATGATCAGTACACTAAGCCCACTTGGTTCCCCAAATTTCGTTCTTCTATGTTGAAGCGTTCGTTTCCAGTAAGAGTTTGAATGTTGGCGTTTCACTCTGCTTTCTCCTATATTGATAGACGTATGTGGAACTCTAAATCAAACACGGTTTGTGCTAGCTTCTTGAAACTTGACACGATAATGTAGTTTCAAGTTCTGTCTCTAGGTTTTGTTTCCTCTTGATGTTGCCCTAAGCAGTGACTGGCGAGATACACTGTCCTTGAAAGGGGTTGCCAAGCTACCCAAAATTACGAATCTCCAGAAATCTCAGCAACTATTTTTTCACCCAAACTGGATGATACTTTCAGGTAATGATCAGTACACTAAGCCCACTTGGTTCCCCAAATTTCGTTCTTCTATGTTGAAGCGTTCGTTTCCAGTAACAGTTTGAATGTTGGCGTTTCACTCTGTTTTCTCCTATATTGATAGATGTATGTGGAACTCTAAATCAAACATGGTTTGTGCTAGCTTTTTGAAACTTGACACGATAATGTAGTTTCAAGTTCTATCTCTCGGTTTTGTTTCCTCTTGATGTAGCCCTAAGCAGTGACTGGCGAGATACACTGTCCTTGAAAGGGGTTGCCAAGCTTCCCAAAATTACGAATCTCCAGAAATCTCAGAAACTATTTTTTCACCCAAACTGGATGATACTTTCAGGTAATGATCAGTACACTAAGCCCAGTTGGTTCCCCAAATTTCGTTCTTCTATGTTGAAGCGTTCGTTTCCAGTAACAGTTTGAATGTTGGCGTTTCACTCTGTTTTCTCCTATATTGATAGATGTATGTGGAACTCTAAATCAAACACGGTTTGTGCTAGCTTTTTGAAACTTGACACAATAATGTAGTTTCAAGTTCTATCTCGAGGTTTTGTTTCCTCTTGATGTAGCCCTAAGCAGTGACTGGCGAGATACACTGTCCTTGAAAGGGGTTGCCAAGCTTCCCAAAATTACGAATCTCCAGAAATCTCAGCAACTATTTTTTCACCCAAACTGGATGATACTTTCAGGTAATGATCAGTACACTAAGCCCACTTGGTTCCCCAAATTTAGTTCTTCTATGTTGAACCGTTCGTTTCCAGTAACAGTTTGAATTTTGGCGTTTCACTCTGTTTTCTCCTATATTGATAGATGTATGTGGAACTCTATATCAAACACGGTTTGTGCTAGCTTCTTGAAACTTGACACGATAATGTAGTTTCAAGTTCTGTCTCTAGGTTTGTTTCCTCTTGATGTAGCCCTAAGCAGTGACTGGCGAGATACACTGTCCTTGAAAGGGGTTGCCAAGCTTCCCAAAATTACGAATCTCCAGAAATCTCAGAAACTATTTTTTCACCCAAACTGGATGATACTTTCAGGTAATGATCAGTACACTAAGCCCACTTGGTTCCCCAAATTTCGTTCTTCTATGTTGAAGCGTTCGTTTCCAGTAACAGTTTGAATGTTGGCGTTTCACTCTGTTTTCTCCTATATTGATAGACGTATGTGGAACGCTAAATCAAACACGGTTTGTGCTAGCTTCTTGAAACTTGACACGATAATATAGTTTCATGTTCTATCTCTAGGTTTTGTTTCCTCTTGATGTAGCCCTAAGCTGTGACTGGCGAGATACACTGTCCTTGAAAGGGGTTGCCAAGCTTCCCAAAATTACGAATCTCCAGAAATCTCAGCAACTATTTTTTCACCCAAACTGGATGATACTTTCAGGTAATGATCAGTACACTAAGCCCACTTGGTTCCCCAAATTTCGTTCTTCTATGTTGAAGCGTTCGTTTCCAGTAACAGTTTGAATGTTGGCGTTTCACTCTGTTTCCTCCAATATTGATAGGTGTACGTGGAACTCTAAATCAAACACGGTTTGTGCTAGCTTCTTCAAACTTGACACGATAATGTAGTTTCAAGTTCTGTCTCTAGGTTTTGTTTCCTCTTGATGTAGCCCTAAGCAGTGACTGGCGAGATACACTGTCCTTGAAAGGGGTTGCCAAGCTTCCCAAAATTACGAATCTCCAGAAATCTCAGCAACTATTTTTTCACCCAAACTGGATGATACTTTCAGGTAATGATCAGTACACTAAGCCCACTTGGTTCCCCAAATTTCGTTTTTCTATGTTGAAGCGTTCGTTTCCAGTAACAGTTTGAATGTTGGCGTTTCACTCTGTTTCCTCCAATATTGATAGGTGTACGTGGAACTCTAAATCAAACACGGTTTGTGCTAGCTTCTTCAAACTTGACACGATAATGTAGTTTCAAGTTCTGTCTCTAGGTTTTGTTTCCTCTTGATGTAGCCCTAAGCAGTGACTGGCGAGATACACTGTCCTTGAAAGGGGTTGCCAAGCTACCCAAAATTACGAATCTCCAGAAATCTCAGCAACTATTTTTTCACCCAAACTGGATGATACTTTCAGGTAATGATCAGTACACTAAGCCCACTTGGTTCCCCAAATTTCGTTCTTCTATGTTGAAGCGTTCGTTTCCAGTAACAGTTTGAATTTTGGCGTTTCACTCTGTTTTCTCCAATATTGATAGATGTATGTGGAACTCTAAATCAAACACGGTTTGTGCTAGCTTCTTGAAACTTGACACGATAATGTAGTTTCAAGTTCTATCTCTAGGTTTTGTTTCCTCTTGATGTAGCCCTAAGCAGTGACTGGCGAGATACACTGTCCTTGAAAGGGGTTGCCAAGCTTCCCAAAATTACGAATCTCCAGAAATCTCAGCAACTATTTTTTCACCCAAACTGGATGATACTTTCAGGTAATGATCAGTACACTAAGTCCACTTGGTTCCCCAAATTTCGTTCTTCTATGTTGAAGCGTTCGTTTCCAGTAACAGTTTGAATGTTGGCGTTTCACTCTGTTTTCTCCTATATTGATAGATGTATGTGGAACTCTAAATCAAACACGGTTTATGCTAGCTTTTTGAAACTTGACACGATAATGTAGTTTCAAGTTCTATCTCGAGGTTTTGTTTCCTCTTGATGTAGCCCTAAGCAGTGACTGGCGAGATACACTGTCCTTGAAAGGGGTTGCCAAGCTTCCCAAAATTACGAATCTCCAGAAATCTCAGCAACTATTTTTTCACCCAAACTGGATGATACTTTCAGGTAATGATCAGTACACTAAGCCCACTTGGTTCCCCAAATTTCGTTCTTCTATGTTGAAGCGTTCGTTTCCAGTAACAGTTTGAATCTTGGCGTTTCACTCTGTTTTCTCCTATATTGATAGACGTATGTGGAACGCTAAATCAAACACGGTTTGTGCTAGCTTCTTGAAACTTGACACGATAATATAGTTTCAAGTTCTATCTCTAGGTTTTGTTTCCTCTTGATGTAGCCCTAAGCAGTGACTGGCGAGATACACTGTCCTTGAAAGGGGTTGCCAAGCTTCCCAAAATTACGAATCTCCAGAAATCTCAGCAACTATTTTTTCACCCAAACTGGATGATACTTTCAGGTAATGATCAGTACACTAAGCCCACTTGGTTCCCCAAATTTCGTTCTTCTATGTTGAAGCGTTCGTTTCCAGTAACAGTTTGAATTTTGGCGTTTCACTCTGTTTCCTCCAATATTGAAAGGTGTACGTGGAACTCTAAATCAAACACGGTTTGTGCTAGCTTCTTCAAACTTGACACGATAATGTAGTTTCAAGTTCTGTCTCTAGGTTTTGTTTCCTCTTGATGTAGCCCTAAGCAGTGACTGGCGAGATACACTGTCCTTGAAAGGGGTTGCCAAGCTACCCAAAATTACGAATCTCCAGAAATCTCAGCAACTATTTTTTCACCCAAACTGGATGATACTTTCAGGTAATGATCAGTACACTAAGCCCACTTGGTTCCCCAAATTTCGTTCTTCTATGTTGAAGCGTTCGTTTCCAGTAACAGTTTGAATTTTGGCATTTCACTCTGTTTTCTCCTATATTGATAGATGTATGTGGAACTCTAAATCAAACACGGTTTGTGCTAGCTTGTTGAAACTTGACACGATAATGTAGTTTCAAGTTCTATCTCTCGGTTTTGTTTCCTCTTGATGTAGCCCTAAGCAGTGACTGGCGAGATACACTGTCCTTGAAAGGGGTTGCCAAGCTTCCCAAAATTACGAATCTCCAGAAATCTCAGCAACTATTTTTTCACCCAAACTGGATGATACTTTCAGGTAATGATCAGTACACTAAGCCCACTTGGTTCCCCAAATTTCGTTCTTCTATGTTGAAGCGTTCGTTTCCAGTAACAGTTTGAATGTTGGCGTTTCACTCTGTTTTCTCCTATATTGAGAGATATATGTGGAACTCTAAATCAAACACGGTTTGTGCTAGCTTGTTGAAACTTGACACGATAATGTAGTTTCAAGTTCTGTCTCTAGGTTTTGTTTCCTCTTGATGTAGCCCTAAGCAGTGACTGGCGAGATACACTGTCCTTGAAAGGGGTTGCCAAGCTTCCCAAAATTACGAATCTCCAGAAATCTCAGCAACTATTTTTTCACCCAAACTGGATGATAATTTCAGGTAATGATCAGTACACTAAGCCCACTTGGTTCCCCAAATTTCGTTCTTCTATGTTGAAGCGTTCGTTTCCAGTAACAGTTTGAATGTTGGCGTTTCACTCTGTTTCCTCCAATATTGATAGGTGTACGTGGAACTCTAAATCAAACACGGTTTGTGCTAGCTTCTTCAAACTTGACACGATAATGTAGTTTCAAGTTCTGTCTCTAGTTTTTGTTTCCTCTTGATGTAGCCCTAAGCAGTGACTGGCGAGATACACTGTCCTTGAAAGGGGTTGCCAAGCTTCCCAAAATTACGAATCTCCAGAAATCTCAGCAACTATTTTTTCACCCAAACTGGATGATACTTTCAGGTAATGATCAGTACACTAAGCCCACTTGGTTCCCCAAATTTCGTTTTTCTATGTTGAAGCGTTCGTTTCCAGTAACAGTTTGAATCTTGGCGTTTCACTCTGTTTCCTCCAATATTGATAGGTGTACGTGGAACTCTAAATCAAACACGGTTTGTGCTAGCTTCTTCAAACTTGACACGATAATGTAGTTTCAAGTTCTGTCTCTAGGTTTTGTTTCCTCTTGATGTAGCCCTAAGCAGTGACTGGCGAGATACACTGTCCTTGAAAGGGGTTGCCAAGCTACCCAAAATTACGAATCTCCAGAAATCTCAGCAACTATTTTTTCACCCAAACTGGATGATACTTTCAGGTAATGATCAGTACACTAAGCCCACTTGGTTCCCCAAATTTCGTTCTTCTATGTTGAAGCGTTCGTTTCCAGTAACAGTTTGAATTTTGGCGTTTCACTCTGTTTTCTCCAATATTGATAGATGTATGTGGAACTCTAAATCAAACACGGTTTGTGCTAGCTTCTTGAAACTTGACACGATAATGTAGTTTCAAGTTCTATCTCTAGGTTTTGTTTCCTCTTGATGTAGCCCTAAGCAGTGACTGGCGAGATACACTGTCCTTGAAAGGGGTTGCCAAGCTTCCCAAAATTACGAATCTCCAGAAATCTCAGCAACTATTTTTTCACCCAAACTGGATGATACTTTCAGGTAATGATCAGTACACTAAGTCCACTTGGTTCCCCAAATTTCGTTCTTCTATGTTGAAGCGTTCGTTTCCAGTAACAGTTTGAATTTTGGCGTTTCACTCTGTTTTCTCCTATATTGATAGATGTATGTGGAACTCTAAATCAAACACGGTTTATGCTAGCTTTTTGAAACTTGACACGATAATGTAGTTTCAAGTTCTATCTCGAGGTTTTGTTTCCTCTTGATGTAGCCCTAAGCAGTGACTGGCGAGATACACTGTCCTTGAAAGGGGTTGCCAAGCTTCCCAAAATTACGAATCTCCAGAAATCTCAGCAACTATTTTTTCACCCAAACTGGATGATACTTTCAGGTAATGATCAGTACACTAAGCCCACTTGGTTCCCCAAATTTCGTTCTTCTATGTTGAAGCGTTCGTTTCCAGTAACAGTTTGAATCTTGGCGTTTCACTCTGTTTTCTCCTATATTGATAGACGTATGTGGAACGCTAAATCAAACACGGTTTGTGCTAGCTTCTTGAAACTTGACACGATAATATAGTTTCAAGTTCTATCTCTAGGTTTTGTTTCCTCTTGATGTAGCCCTAAGCAGTGACTGGCGAGATACACTGTCCTTGAAAGGGGTTGCCAAGCTTCCCAAAATTACGAATCTCCAGAAATCTCAGCAACTATTTTTTCACCCAAACTGGATGATACTTTCAGGTAATGATCAGTACACTAAGCCCACTTGGTTCCCCAAATTTCGTTCTTCTATGTTGAAGCGTTCGTTTCCAGTAACAGTTTGAATTTTGGCGTTTCACTCTGTTTCCTCCAATATTGAAAGGTGTACGTGGAACTCTAAATCAAACACGGTTTGTGCTAGCTTCTTCAAACTTGACACGATAATGTAGTTTCAAGTTCTGTCTCTAGGTTTTGTTTCCTCTTGATGTAGCCCTAAGCAGTGACTGGCGAGATACACTGTCCTTGAAAGGGGTTGCCAAGCTACCCAAAATTACGAATCTCCAGAAATCTCAGCAACTATTTTTTCACCCAAACTGGATGATACTTTCAGGTAATGATCAGTACACTAAGCCCACTTGGTTCCCCAAATTTCGTTCTTCTATGTTGAAGCGTTCGTTTCCAGTAACAGTTTGAATTTTGGCATTTCACTCTGTTTTCTCCTATATTGATAGATGTATGTGGAACTCTAAATCAAACACGGTTTGTGCTAGCTTGTTGAAACTTGACACGATAATGTAGTTTCAAGTTCTATCTCTCGGTTTTGTTTCCTCTTGATGTAGCCCTAAGCAGTGACTGGCGAGATACACTGTCCTTGAAAGGGGTTGCCAAGCTTCCCAAAATTACGAATCTCCAGAAATCTCAGCAACTATTTTTTCACCCAAACTGGATGATACTTTCAGGTAATGATCAGTACACTAAGCCCACTTGGTTCCCCAAATTTCGTTCTTCTATGTTGAAGCGTTCGTTTACAGTAACAGTTTGAATTTTGGCGTTTCACTCTGTTTTCTCCTATATTGAGAGATGTATGTGGAACTCTAAATCAAACACGGTTTGTGCTAGCTTCTTGAAACTTGACACGATAATGTAGTTTCAAGTTCTGTCTCTAGGTTTTGTTTCCTCTTGATGTAGCCCTAAGCAGTGACTGGCGAGATACACTGTCCTTGAAAGGGGTTGCCAAGCTTCCCAAAATTACGAATCTCCAGAAATCTCAGCAACTATTTTTTCACCCAAACTGGATGATACTTTCAGGTAATGATCAGTACACTAAGCCCACTTGGTTCCCCAAATTTCGTTCTTCTATGTTGAAGCGTTCGTTTCCAGTAACAGTTTGAATTTTGGCGTTTCACTCTGTTTCCTCCAATATTGATAGGTGTACGTGGAACTCTAAATCAAACACGGTTTGTGCTAGCTTCTTCAAACTTGACACGATAATGTAGTTTCAAGTTCTGTCTCTAGGTTTTGTTTCCTCTTGATGTAGCCCTAAGCAGTGACTGGCGAGATACACTGTCCTTGAAAGGGGTTGCCAAGCTTCCCAAAATTACGAATCTCCAGAAATCTCAGCAACTATTTTTTCACCCAAACTGGATGATACTTTCAGGTAATGATCAGTACACTAAGCCCACTTGGTTCCCCAATTTTCGTTCTTCTATGTTGAAGCGTTCGTTTCCAGTAACAGTTTGAATCTTGGCGTTTCACTCTGTTTTCTCCTATATTGATAGACGTATGTGGAACGCTAAATCAAACACGGTTTGTGCTAGCTTCTTGAAACTTGACACGATAATATAGTTTCAAGTTCTATCTCTAGGTTTTGTTTCCTCTTGATGTAGCCCTAAGCAGTGACTGGCGAGATACACTGTCCTTGAAAGGGGTTGCCAAGCTTCCCAAAATTACGAATCTCCAGAAATCTCAGCAACTATTTTTTCACCCAAACTGGATGATACTTTCAGGTAATGATCAGTACACTAAGCCCACTTGGTTCCCCAAATTTCGTTCTTCTATGTTGAAGCGTTCGTTTCCAGTAACAGTTTGAATTTTGGCGTTTCACTCTGTTTCCTCCAATATTGATAGGTGTACGTGGAACTCTAAATCAAACACGGTTTGTGCTAGCTTTTTGAAACTTGACACGATAATGTAGTTTCAAGTTCTATCTCTCGGTTTTGTTTCCTCTTGATGTAGCCCTAAGCAGTGACTGGCGAGATACACTGTCCTTGAAAGGGGTTGCCAAGCTTCCCAAAATTACGAATCTCCAGAAATCTCAGAAACTATTTTTTCACCCAAACTGGATGATACTTTCAGGTAATGATCAGTACACTAAGCCCACTTGGTTCCCCAAATTTCGTTCTTCTATGTTGAAGCGTTCGTTTCCAGTAACAGTTTGAATGTTGGCGTTTCACTCTGTTTTCTCCTATATTGATAGACGTATGTGGAACTCTAAATCAAACACGGTTTGTGCTAGCTTCTTGAAACTTGACACGATAATGTAGTTTCAAGTTCTGTCTCTAGGTTTTGTTTCCTCTTGATGTTGCCCTAAGCAGTGACTGGCGAGATACACTGTCCTTGAAAGGGGTTGCCAAGCTTCCCAAAATTACGAATCTCCAGAAATCTCAGAAACTATTTTTTCACCCAAACTGGATGATACTTTCAGGTAATGATCAGTACACTAAGCCCACTTGGTTCCCCAAATTTCGTTCTTCTATGTTGAAGCGTTCGTTTCCAGTAACAGTTTGAATCTTGGCGTTTCACTCTGTTTTCTCCTATATTGATAGACGTATGTGGAACGCTAAATCAAACACGGTTTGTGCTAGCTTCTTGAAACTTGACACGATAATATAGTTTCAAGTTCTATCTCTAGGTTTTGTTTCCTCTTGATGTAGCCCTAAGCAGTGACTGGCGAGATACACTGTCCTTGAAAGGGGTTGCCAAGCTTCCCAAAATTACGAATCTCCAGAAATCTCAGCAACTATTTTTTCACCCAAACTGGATGATACTTTCAGGTAATGATCAGTACACTAAGCCCACTTGGTTCCCCAAATTTCGTTCTTCTATGTTGAAGCGTTCGTTTCCAGTAACAGTTTGAATTTTGGCGTTTCACTCTGTTTCCTCCAATATTGATAGGTGTACGTGGAACTCTAAATCAAACACGGTTTGTGCTAGCTTCTTCAAACTTGACACGATAATGTAGTTTCAAGTTCTGTCTCTAGGTTTTGTTTCCTCTTGATGTAGCCCTAAGCAGTGACTGGCGAGATACACTGTCCTTGAAAGGTGTTGCCAAGCTACCCAAAATTACGAATCTCCAGAAATCTCAGCAACTATTTTTTCACCCAAACTGGATGATACTTTCAGGTAATGATCAGTACACTAAGCCCACTTGGTTCCCCAAATTTCGTTCTTCTATGTTGAAGCGTTCGTTTCCAGTAACAGTTTGAATTTTGGCGTTTCACTCTGTTTTCTCCTATATTGATAGATGTATGTGGAACTCTAAATCAAACACGGTTTGTGCTAGCTTCTTGAAACTTGACACGATAATGTAGTTTCAAGTTCTATCTCTAGGTTTTGTTTCCTCTTGATGTAGCCCTAAGCAGTGACTGGCGAGATACACTGTCCTTGAAAGGGGTTGCCAAGCTTCCCAAAATTACGAATCTCCAGAAATCTCAGCAACTATTTTTTCACCCAAACTGGATGATACTTTCAGGTAATGATCAGTACACTAAGCCCAGTTGGTTCCCCAAATTTCGTTCTTCTATGTTGAAGCGTTCGTTTCCAGTAACAGTTTGAATTTTGGCGTTTCACTCTGTTTTCTCCTATATTGAGAGATGTATGTGGAACTCTAAATCAAACACGGTTTGTGCTAGCTTCTTGAAACTTGACACGATAATGTAGTTTCAAGTTCTGTCTCTAGGTTTTGTTTCCTCTTGATGTAGCCCTAAGCAGTGACTGGCGAGATACACTGTCCTTGAAAGGGGTTGCCAAGCTTCCCAAAATTACGAATCTCCAGAAATCTCAGCAACTATTTTTTCACCCAAACTGGATGATACTTTCAGGTAATGATCAGTACACTAAGCCCACTTGGTTCCCCAAATTTCGTTCTTCTATGTTGAAGCGTTCGTTTCCAGTAACAGTTTGAATGTTGGCGTTTCACTCCGTTTCCTCCAATATTGATAGGTGTACGTGGAACTCTAAATCAAACACGGTTTGTGCTAGCTTCTTCAAACTTGACACGATAATGTAGTTTCAAGTTCTGTCTCTAGGTTTTGTTTCCTCTTGATGTAGCCCTAAGCAGTGACTGGCGAGATACACTGTCCTTGAAAGGGGTTGCCAAGCTTCCCAAAATTACGAATCTCCAGAAATCTCAGCAACTATTTTTTCACCCAAACTGGATGATACTTTCAGGTAATGATCAGTACACTAAGCCCACTTGGTTCCCCAAATTTCGTTCTTCTATGTTGAAGCGTTCGTTTCCAGTAACAGTTTGAATCTTGGCGTTTCACTCTGTTTCCTCCAATATTGATAGGTGTACGTGGAACTCTAAATCAAACACGGTTTGTGCTAGCTTCTTCAAACTTGACACGATAATGTAGTTTCAAGTTCTGTCTCTAGGTTTGTTTCCTCTTGATGTAGCCCTAAGCAGTGACTGGCGAGATACACTGTCCTTGAAAGGGGTTGCCAAGCTTCCCAAAATTACGAATCTCCAGAAATCTCAGCAACTATTTTTTCACCCAAACTGGATGATACTTTCAGGTAATGATCAGTACACTAAGCCCACTTGGTTCCCCAAATTTCGTTCTTCTATGTTGAACCGTTCGTTTCCAGTAACAGTTTGAATTTTGGCGTTTCACTCTGTTTTCTCCTATATTGAGAGATGTATGTGGAACTCTAAATCAAACACGGTTTGTGCTAGCTTCTTGAAACTTGACACGATAATGTAGTTTCAAGTTCTGTCTCTAGGTTTTGTTTCCTCTTGATGTAGCCCTAAGCAGTGACTGGCGAGATACACTGTCCTTGAAAGGGGTTGCCAAGCTACCCAAAATTACGAATCTCCAGAAATCTCAGCAACTATTTTTTCACCCAAACTGGATGATACTTTCAGGTAATGATCAGTACACTAAGCCCACTTGGTTCCCCAAATTTCGTTCTTCTATGTTGAAGCGTTCGTTTCCAGTAACAGTTTGAATGTTGGCGTTTCACTCCGTTTCCTCCAATATTGATAGGTGTACGTGGAACTCTAAATCAAACACGGTTTGTGCTAGCTTCTTCAAACTTGACACGATAATGTAGTTTCAAGTTCTGTCTCTAGGTTTTGTTTCCTCTTGATGTAGCCCTAAGCAGTGACTGGCGAGATACACTGTCCTTGAAAGGGGTTGCCAAGCTTCCCAAAATTACGAATCTCCAGAAATCTCAGCAACTATTTTTTCACCCAAACTGGATGATACTTTCAGGTAATGATCAGTACACTAAGCCCACTTGGTTCCCCAAATTTCGTTCTTCTATGTTGAAGCGTTCGTTTCCAGTAACAGTTTGAATCTTGGCGTTTCACTCTGTTTCCTCCAATATTGATAGGTGTACGTGGAACTCTAAATCAAACACGGTTTGTGCTAGCTTCTTCAAACTTGACACGATAATGTAGTTTCAAGTTCTGTCTCTAGGTTTGTTTCCTCTTGATGTAGCCCTAAGCAGTGACTGGCGAGATACACTGTCCTTGAAAGGGGTTGCCAAGCTTCCCAAAATTACGAATCTCCAGAAATCTCAGCAACTATTTTTTCACCCAAACTGGATGATACTTTCAGGTAATGATCAGTACACTAAGCCCACTTGGTTCCCCAAATTTCGTTCTTCTATGTTGAACCGTTCGTTTCCAGTAACAGTTTGAATTTTGGCGTTTCACTCTGTTTTCTCCTATATTGATAGATGTATGTGGAACTCTAAATCAAACACGGTTTGTGCTAGCTTCTTGAAACTTGACACGATAATGTAGTTTCAAGTTCTGTCTCTAGGTTTGTTTCCTGTTGATGTAGCCCTAAGCAGGGACTGGCGAGATACACTGTCCTTGAAAGGGGTTGCCAAGCTTCCCAAAATTACGAATCTCCAGAAATCTCAGAAACTATTTTTTCACCCAAACTGGATGATACTTTCAGGTAATGATCAGTACACTAAGCCCACTTGGTTCCCCAAATTTCGTTCTTCTATGTTGAAGCGTTCGTTTCCAGTAACAGTTTGAATGTTGGCGTTTCACTCTGTTTTCTCCTATATTGATAGACGTATGTGGAACTCTAAATCAAACACGGTTTGTGCTAGCTTCGTGAAACTTGACACGATAATGTAGTTTCAAGTTCTGTCTCTAGGTTTTGTTTCCTCTTGATGTTGCCCTAAGCAGTGACTGGCGAGATACACTGTCCTTGAAAGGGGTTGCCAAGCTACCCAAAATTACGAATCTCCAGAAATCTCAGCAACTATTTTTTCACCCAAACTGGATGATACTTTCAGGTAATGATCAGTACACTAAGCCCAGTTGTTTCCCCAAATTTCGTTCTTCTATGTTGAAGCGTTCGTTTCCAGTAACAGTTTGAATGTTGGCGTTTCACTCTGTTTTCTCCTATATTGAGAGATGTATGTGGAACTCTAAATCAAACACGGTTTGTGCTAGCTTCTTGAAACTTGACACGATAATGTAGTTTCAAGTTCTGTCTCTAGGTTTTGTTTCCTCTTGATGTAGCCCTAAGCAGTGACTGGCGAGATACACTGTCCTTGAAAGGGGTTGCCAAGCTTCCCAAAATTACGAATCTCCAGAAATCTCAGCAACTATTTTTTCACCCAAACTGGATGATACTTTCAGGTAATGATCAGTACACTAAGCCCACTTGGTTCCCCAAATTTCGTTCTTCTATGTTGAAGCGTTCGTTTCCAGTAACAGTTTGAATGTTGGCGTTTCACTCTGTTTCCTCCAATATTGATAGGTGTACGTGGAACTCTAAATCAAACACGGTTTGTGCTAGCTTCTTCAAACTTGACACGATAATGTAGTTTCAAGTTCTGTCTCTAGGTTTTGTTTCCTCTTGATGTAGCCCTAAGCAGTGACTGGCGAGATACACTGTCCTTGAAAGGGGTTGCCAAGCTTCCCAAAATTACGAATCTCCAGAAATCTCAGCAACTATTTTTTCACCCAAACTGGATGATACTTTCAGGTAATGATCAGTACACTAAGCCCACTTGGTTCCCCAAATTTCGTTTTTCTATGTTGAAGCGTTCGTTTCCAGTAACAGTTGGAATCTTGGCGTTTCACTCTGTTTCCTCCAATATTGATAGGTGTACGTGGAACTCTAAATCAAACACGGTTTGTGCTAGCTTCTTCAAACTTGACACGATAATGTAGTTTCAAGTTCTGTCTCTAGGTTTTGTTTCCTCTTGATGTAGCCCTAAGCAGTGACTGGCGAGATACACTGTCCTTGAAAGGGGTTGCCAAGCTTCCCAAAATTACGAATCTCCAGAAATCTCAGCAACTATTTTTTCACCCAAACTGGATGATACTTTCAGGTAATGATCAGTACACTAAGCCCACTTGGTTCCCCAAATTTCGTTCTTCTATGTTGAAGCGTTCGTTTCCAGTAACAGTTTGAATTTTGGCGTTTCACTCTGTTTTCTCCAATATTGATAGATGTATGTGGAACTCTAAATCAAACACGGTTTGTGCTAGCTTCTTGAAACTTGACACGATAATGTAGTTTCAAGTTCTATCTCTAGGTTTTGTTTCCTCTTGATGTAGCCCTAAGCAGTGACTGGCGATATACACTGTCCTTGAAAGGGGTTGCCAAGCTTCCCAAAATTACGAATCTCCAGAAATCTCAGCAACTATTTTTTCACCCAAACTGGATGATACTTTCAGGTAATGATCAGTACACTAAGCCCACTTGGTTCCCCAAATTTCGTTCTTCTATGTTGAAGCGTTCGTTTCCAGTAACAGTTTGAATGTTGGCGTTTCACTCTGTTTTCTCCTATATTGATAGATGTATGTGGAACTCTAAATCAAACACGGTTTATGCTAGCTTTTTGAAACTTGACACGATAATGTAGTTTCAAGTTCTATCTCGAGGTTTTGTTTCCTCTTGATGTAGCCCTAAGCAGTGACTGGCGAGATACACTGTCCTTGAAAGGGGTTGCCAAGCTTCCCAAAATTACGAATCTCCAGAAATCTCAGCAACTATTTTTTCACCCAAACTGGATGATACTTTCAGGTAATGATCAGTACACTAAGCCCACTTGGTTCCCCAAATTTCCTTCTTCTATGTTGAACCGTTCGTTTCCAGTAACAGTTTGAATTTTGGCGTTTCACTCTGTTTTCTCCTATATTGATAGATGTATGTGGAACTCTATATCAAACACGGTTTGTGCTAGCTTCTTGAAACTTGACACGATAATGTAGTTTCACGTTCTGTCTCTAGGTTTGTTTCCTCTTGATGTAGCCCTAAGCAGTGACTGGCGAGATACACTGTCCTTGAAAGGGGTTGCCAAGCTTCCCAAAATTACGAATCTCCAGAAATCTCAGAAACTATTTTTTCACCCAAACTGGATGATACTTTCAGGTAATGATCAGTACACTAAGCCCACTTGGTTCCCCAAATTTCGTTCTTCTATGTTGAAGCGTTCGTTTCCAGTAACAGTTTGAATGTTGGCGTTTCACTCTGTTTTCTCCTATATTGATAGACGTATGTGGAACGCTAAATCAAACACGGTTTGTGCTAGCTTCTTGAAACTTGACACGATAATATAGTTTCAAGTTCTATCTCTAGGTTTTGTTTCCTCTTGATGTAGCCCTAAGCAGTGACTGGCGAGATACACTGTCCTTGAAAGGGGTTGCCAAGCTTCCCAAAATTACGAATCTCCAGAAATCTCAGCAACTATTTTTTCACCCAAACTGGATGATACTTTCAGGTAATGATCAGTACACTAAGCCCACTTCGTTCCCCAAATTTCGTTCTTCTATGTTGAAGCGTTCGTTTCCAGTAACAGTTTGAATTTTGGCGTTTCACTCTGTTTCCTCCAATATTGATAGGTGTACGTGGAACTCTAAATCAAACACGGTTTGTGCTAGCTTTTTGAAACTTGACACGATAATGTAGTTTCAAGTTCTATCTCTCGGTTTTGTTTCCTCTTGATGTAGCCCTAAGCAGTGACTGGCGAGATACACTGTCCTTGAAAGGGGTTGCCAAGCTTCCCAAAATTACGAATCTCCAGAAATCTCAGCAACTATTTTTTCACCCAAACTGGATGATACTTTCAGGTAATGATCAGTACACTAAGCCCACTTGGTTCCCCAAATTTCGTTCTTCTATGTTGAAGCGTTCGTTTCCAGTAACAGTTTGAATGTTGGCGTTTCACTCTGTTTCCTCCAATATTGATAGGTGTACGTGGAACTCTAAATCAAACACGGTTTGTGCTAGCTTCTTCAAACTTGACACGATAATGTAGTTTCAAGTTCTGTCTCTAGGTTTTGTTTCCTCTTGATGTAGCCCTAAGCAGTGACTGGCGAGATACACTGTCCTTGAAAGGGGTTGCCAAGCTTCCCAAAATTACGAATCTCCAGAAATCTCAGCAACTATTTTTTCACCCAAACTGGATGATACTTTCAGGTAATGATCAGTACACTAAGCCCACTTGGTTCCCCAAATTTCGTTCTTCTATGTTGAAGCGTTCGTTTCCAGTAACAGTTTGAATCTTGGCGTTTCACTCTGTTTCCTCCAATATTGATAGGTGTACGTGGAACTCTAAATCAAACACGGTTTGTGCTAGCTTCTTCAAACTTGACACGATAATGTAGTTTCAAGTTCTGTCTCTAGGTTTTGTTTCCTCTTGATGTAGCCCTAAGCAGTGACTGGCGAGATACACTGTCCTTGAAAGGGGTTGCCAAGCTACCCAAAATTACGAATCTCCAGAAATCTCAGCAACTATTTTTTCACCCAAACTGGATGATACTTTCAGGTAATGATCAGTACACTAAGCCCACTTGGTTCCCCAAATTTCGTTCTTCTATGTTGAAGCGTTCGTTTCCAGTAACAGTTTGAATGTTGGCGTTTCACTCTGTTTTCTCCTATATTGATAGACGTATGTGGAACGCTAAATCAAACACGGTTTGTGCTAGCTTCTTGAAACTTGACACGATAATATAATTTCAAGTTCTATCTCTAGGTTTTGTTTCCTCTTGATGTAGCCCTAAGCAGTGACTGGCGAGATACACTGTCCTTGAAAGGGGTTGCCAAGCTTCCCAAAATTACGAATCTCCAGAAATCTCAGCAACTATTTTTTCACCCAAACTGGATGATACTTTCAGGTAATGATCAGTACACTAAGCCCACTTGGTTCCCCAAATTTCGTTCTTCTATGTTGAAGCGTTCGTTTCCAGTAACAGTTTGAATTTTGGCGTTTCACTCTGTTTCCTCCAATATTGATAGGTGTACGTGGAACTCTAAATCAAACACGGTTTGTGCTAGCTTCTTCAAACTTGACACGATAATGTAGTTTCAAGTTCTGTCTCTAGGTTTGTTTCCTCTTGATGTAGCCCTAAGCAGTGACTGGCGAGATACACTGTCCTTGAAAGGGGTTGCCAAGCTTCCCAAAATTACGAATCTCCAGAAATCTCAGCAACTATTTTTTCACCCAAACTGGATGATACTTTCAGGTAATGATCAGTACACTAAGCCCACTTGGTTCCCCAAATTTCGTTCTTCTATGTTGAACCGTTCGTTTCCAGTAACAGTTTGAATTTTGGCGTTTCACTCTGTTTTCTCCTATATTGATAGATGTATGTGGAACTCTAAATCAAACACGGTTTGTGCTAGCTTCTTGAAACTTGACACGATAATGTAGTTTCAAGTTCTGTCTCTAGGTTTGTTTCCTCTTGATGTAGCCCTAAGCAGGGACTGGCGAGATACACTGTCCTTGAAAGGGGTTGCCAAGCTTCCCAAAATTACGAATCTCCAGAAATCTCAGCAACTATTTTTTCACCCAAACTGGATGATACTTTCAGGCAATGATCAGTACACTAAGCCCACTTGGTTCCCCAAATTTCGTTCTTCTATGTTGAAGCGTTCGTTTCCAGTAACAGTTTGAATGTTGGCGTTTCACTCTGTTTCCTCCAATATTGATAGGTGTACGTGGAACTCTAAATCAAACACGGTTTGTGCTAGCTTCTTCAAACTTGACACGATAATGTAGTTTCAAGTTCTGTCTCTAGGTTTTGTTTCCTCTTGATGTAGCCCTAAGCAGTGACTGGCGAGATACACTGTCCTTGAAAGGGGTTGCCAAGCTTCCCAAAATTACGAATCTCCAGAAATCTCAGCAACTATTTTTTCACCCAAACTGGATGATACTTTCAGGTAATGATCAGTACACTAAGCCCACTTGGTTCCCCAAATTTCGTTCTTCTATGTTGAAGCGTTCGTTTCCAGTAACAGTTTGAATCTTGGCGTTTCACTCTGTTTTCTCCTATATTGATAGACGTATGTGGAACGCTAAATCAAACACGGTTTGTGCTAGCTTCTTGAAACATGACACGATAATATAGTTTCAAGTTCTATCTCTAGGTTTTGTTTCCTCTTGATGTAGCCCTAAGCAGTGACTGGCGAGATACACTGTCCTTGAAAGGGGTTGCCAAGCTTCCCAAAATTACGAATCTCCAGAAATCTCAGCAACTATTTTTTCACCCAAACTGGATGATACTTTCAGGTAATGATCAGTACACTAAGCCCACTTGGTTCCCCAAATTTCGTTCTTCTATGTTGAAGCGTTCGTTTCCAGTAACAGTTTGAATTTTGGCGTTTCACTCTGTTTCCTCCAATATTGATAGGTGTACGTGGAACTCTAAATCAAACACGGTTTGCGCTAGCTTTTTGAAACTTGACACGATAATGTAGTTTCAAGTTCTATCTCTCAGTTTTGTTTCCTCTTGATGTAGCCCTAAGCAGTGACTGGCGAGATACACTGTCCTTTAAAGGGGTTGCCAAGCTTCCCAAAATTACGAATCTCCAGAAATCTCAGAAAATATTTTTTCACCCAAACTGGATGATACTTTCAGTTAATGATCAGTACACTAAGCCCACTTGGTTCCCCAAATTTCGTTCTTCTATGTTGAAGCGTTCGTTTCCAGTAACAGTTTGAATGTTGGCGTTTCACTCTGTTTTCTCCTATATTGATAGACGTATGTGGAACTCTAAATCAAACACGGTTTGTGCTAGCTTCTTGAAACTTGACACGATAATGTAGTTTCAAGTTCTGTCTCTAGGTTTTGTTTCCTCTTGATGTTGCCCTAAGCAGTGACTGGCGAGATACACTGTCCTTGAAAGGGGTTGCCAAGCTTCCCAAAATTACGAATCTCCAGAAATCTCAGAAACTATTTTTTCACCCAAACTGGATGATACTTTCAGGTAATGATCAGTACACTAAGCCCACTTGGTTCCCCAAATTTCGTTCTTCTATGTTGAAGCGTTCGTTTCCAGTAACAGTTTGAATGTTGGCGTTTCACTCTGTTTTCTCCTATATTGATAGACGTATGTGGAACTCTAAATCAAACACGGTTTGTGCTAGCTTCGTGAAACTTGACACGATAATGTAGTTTCAAGTTCTGTCTCTAGGTTTTGTTTCCTCTTGATGTTGCCCTAAGCAGTGACTGGCGAGATACACTGTCCTTGAAAGGGGTTGCCAAGCTACCCAAAATTACGAATCTCCAGAAATCTCAGCAACTATTTTTTCACCCAAACTGGATGATACTTTCAGGTAATGATCAGTACACTAAGCCCAGTTGTTTCCCCAAATTTCGTTCTTCTATGTTGAAGCGTTCGTTTCCAGTAACAGTTTGAATGTTGGCGTTTCACTCTGTTTTCTCCTATATTGAGAGATGTATGTGGAACTCTAAATCAAACACGGTTTGTGCTAGCTTCTTGAAACTTGACACGATAATGTAGTTTCAAGTTCTGTCTCTAGGTTTTGTTTCCTCTTGATGTAGCCCTAAGCAGTGACTGGCGAGATACACTGTCCTTGAAAGGGGTTGCCAAGCTTCCCAAAATTACGAATCTCCAGAAATCTCAGCAACTATTTTTTCACCCAAACTGGATGATACTTTCAGGTAATGATCAGTACACTAAGCCCACTTGGTTCCCCAAATTTCGTTCTTCTATGTTGAAGCGTTCGTTTCCAGTAACAGTTTGAATGTTGGCGTTTCACTCTGTTTCCTCCAATATTGATAGGTGTACGTGGAACTCTAAATCAAACACGGTTTGTGCTAGCTTCTTCAAACTTGACACGATAATGTAGTTTCAAGTTCTGTCTCTAGGTTTTGTTTCCTCTTGATGTAGCCCTAAGCAGTGACTGGCGAGATACACTGTCCTTGAAAGGGGTTGCCAAGCTTCCCAAAATTACGAATCTCCAGAAATCTCAGCAACTATTTTTTCACCCAAACTGGATGATACTTTCAGGTAATGATCAGTACACTAAGCCCACTTGGTTCCCCAAATTTCGTTTTTCTATGTTGAAGCGTTCGTTTCCAGTAACAGTTTGAATCTTGGCGTTTCACTCTGTTTCCTCCAATATTGATAGGTGTACGTGGAACTCTAAATCAAACACGGTTTGTGCTAGCTTCTTCAAACTTGACACGATAATGTAGTTTCAAGTTCTGTCTCTAGGTTTTGTTTCCTCTTGATGTAGCCCTAAGCAGTGACTGGCGAGATACACTGTCCTTGAAAGGGGTTGCCAAGCTACCCAAAATTACGAATCTCCAGAAATCTCAGCAACTATTTTTTCACCCAAACTGGATGATACTTTCAGGTAATGATCAGTACACTAAGCCCACTTGGTTCCCCAAATTTCGTTCTTCTATGTTGAAGCGTTCGTTTCCAGTAACAGTTTGAATTTTGGCGTTTCACTCTGTTTTCTCCAATATTGATAGATGTATGTGGAACTCTAAATCAAACACGGTTTGTGCTAGCTTCTTGAAACTTGACACGATAATGTAGTTTCAAGTTCTATCTCTAGGTTTTGTTTCCTCTTGATGTAGCCCTAAGCAGTGACTGGCGAGATACACTGTCCTTGAAAGGGGTTGCCAAGCTTCCCAAAATTACGAATCTCCAGAAATCTCAGCAACTATTTTTTCACCCAAACTGGATGATACTTTCAGGTAATGATCAGTACACTAAGCCCACTTGGTTCCCCAAATTTCGTTCTTCTATGTTGAAGCGTTCGTTTCCAGTAACAGTTTGAATGTTGGCGTTTCACTCTGTTTTCTCCTATATTGATAGATGTATGTGGAACTCTAAATCAAACACGGTTTATGCTAGCTTTTTGAAACTTGACACGATAATGTAGTTTCAAGTTCTATCTCGAGGTTTTGTTTCCTCTTGATGTAGCCCTAAGCAGTGACTGGCGAGATACACTGTCCTTGAAAGGGGTTGCCAAGCTTCCCAAAATTACGAATCTCCAGAAATCTCAGCAACTATTTTTTCACCCAAACTGGATGATACTTTCAGGTAATGATCAGTACACTAAGCCCACTTGGTTCCCCAAATTTCCTTCTTCTATGTTGAACCGTTCGTTTCCAGTAACAGTTTGAATTTTGGCGTTTCACTCTGTTTTCTCCTATATTGATAGATGTATGTGGAACTCTATATCAAACACGGTTTGTGCTAGCTTCTTGAAACTTGACACGATAATGTAGTTTCACGTTCTGTCTCTAGGTTTGTTTCCTCTTGATGTAGCCCTAAGCAGTGACTGGCGAGATACACTGTCCTTGAAAGGGGTTGCCAAGCTTCCCAAAATTACGAATCTCCAGAAATCTCAGAAACTATTTTTTCACCCAAACTGGATGATACTTTCAGGTAATGATCAGTACACTAAGCCCACTTGGTTCCCCAAATTTCGTTCTTCTATGTTGAAGCGTTCGTTTCCAGTAACAGTTTGAATGTTGGCGTTTCACTCTGTTTTCTCCTATATTGATAGACGTATGTGGAACGCTAAATCAAACACGGTTTGTGCTAGCTTCTTGAAACTTGACACGATAATATAGTTTCAAGTTCTATCTCTAGGTTTTGTTTCCTCTTGATGTAGCCCTAAGCAGTGACTGGCGAGATACACTGTCCTTGAAAGGGGTTGCCAAGCTTCCCAAAATTACGAATCTCCAGAAATCTCAGCAACTATTTTTTCACCCAAACTGGATGATACTTTCAGGTAATGATCAGTACACTAAGCCCACTTCGTTCCCCAAATTTCGTTCTTCTATGTTGAAGCGTTCGTTTCCAGTAACAGTTTGAATTTTGGCGTTTCACTCTGTTTCCTCCAATATTGATAGGTGTACGTGGAACTCTAAATCAAACACGGTTTGTGCTAGCTTTTTGAAACTTGACACGATAATGTAGTTTCAAGTTCTATCTCTCGGTTTTGTTTCCTCTTGATGTAGCCCTAAGCAGTGACTGGCGAGATACACTGTCCTTGAAAGGGGTTGCCAAGCTTCCCAAAATTACGAATCTCCAGAAATCTCAGCAACTATTTTTTCACCCAAACTGGATGATACTTTCAGGTAATGATCAGTACACTAAGCCCACTTGGTTCCCCAAATTTCGTTCTTCTATGTTGAAGCGTTCGTTTCCAGTAACAGTTTGAATGTTGGCGTTTCACTCTGTTTCCTCCAATATTGATAGGTGTACGTGGAACTCTAAATCAAACACGGTTTGTGCTAGCTTCTTCAAACTTGACACGATAATGTAGTTTCAAGTTCTGTCTCTAGGTTTTGTTTCCTCTTGATGTAGCCCTAAGCAGTGACTGGCGAGATACACTGTCCTTGAAAGGGGTTGCCAAGCTTCCCAAAATTACGAATCTCCAGAAATCTCAGCAACTATTTTTTCACCCAAACTGGATGATACTTTCAGGTAATGATCAGTACACTAAGCCCACTTGGTTCCCCAAATTTCGTTCTTCTATGTTGAAGCGTTCGTTTCCAGTAACAGTTTGAATCTTGGCGTTTCACTCTGTTTCCTCCAATATTGATAGGTGTACGTGGAACTCTAAATCAAACACGGTTTGTGCTAGCTTCTTCAAACTTGACACGATAATGTAGTTTCAAGTTCTGTCTCTAGGTTTTGTTTCCTCTTGATGTAGCCCTAAGCAGTGACTGGCGAGATACACTGTCCTTGAAAGGGGTTGCCAAGCTACCCAAAATTACGAATCTCCAGAAATCTCAGCAACTATTTTTTCACCCAAACTGGATGATACTTTCAGGTAATGATCAGTACACTAAGCCCACTTGGTTCCCCAAATTTCGTTCTTCTATGTTGAAGCGTTCGTTTCCAGTAACAGTTTGAATGTTGGCGTTTCACTCTGTTTTCTCCTATATTGATAGACGTATGTGGAACGCTAAATCAAACACGGTTTGTGCTAGCTTCTTGAAACTTGACACGATAATATAATTTCAAGTTCTATCTCTAGGTTTTGTTTCCTCTTGATGTAGCCCTAAGCAGTGACTGGCGAGATACACTGTCCTTGAAAGGGGTTGCCAAGCTTCCCAAAATTACGAATCTCCAGAAATCTCAGCAACTATTTTTTCACCCAAACTGGATGATACTTTCAGGTAATGATCAGTACACTAAGCCCACTTGGTTCCCCAAATTTCGTTCTTCTATGTTGAAGCGTTCGTTTCCAGTAACAGTTTGAATTTTGGCGTTTCACTCTGTTTCCTCCAATATTGATAGGTGTACGTGGAACTCTAAATCAAACACGGTTTGTGCTAGCTTCTTCAAACTTGACACGATAATGTAGTTTCAAGTTCTGTCTCTAGGTTTGTTTCCTCTTGATGTAGCCCTAAGCAGTGACTGGCGAGATACACTGTCCTTGAAAGGGGTTGCCAAGCTTCCCAAAATTACGAATCTCCAGAAATCTCAGCAACTATTTTTTTACCCAAACTGGATGATACTTTCAGGCAATGATCAGTACACTAAGCCCACTTGGTTCCCCAAATTTCGTTCTTCTATGTTGAAGCGTTCGTTTCCAGTAACAGTTTGAATGTTGGCGTTTCACTCTGTTTCCTCCAATATTGATAGGTGTACGTGGAACTCTAAATCAAACACGGTTTGTGCTAGCTTCTTCAAACTTGACACGATAATGTAGTTTCAAGTTCTGTCTCTAGGTTTTGTTTCCTCTTGATGTAGCCCTAAGCAGTGACTGGCGAGATACACTGTCCTTGAAAGGGGTTGCCAAGCTTCCCAAAATTACGAATCTCCAGAAATCTCAGCAACTATTTTTTCACCCAAACTGGATGATACTTTCAGGTAATGATCAGTACACTAAGCCCACTTGGTTCCCCAAATTTCGTTCTTCTATGTTGAAGCGTTCGTTTCCAGTAACAGTTTGAATCTTGGCGTTTCACTCTGTTTTCTCCTATATTGATAGACGTATGTGGAACGCTAAATCAAACACGGTTTGTGCTAGCTTCTTGAAACATGACACGATAATATAGTTTCAAGTTCTATCTCTAGGTTTTGTTTCCTCTTGATGTAGCCCTAAGCAGTGACTGGCGAGATACACTGTCCTTGAAAGGGGTTGCCAAGCTTCCCAAAATTACGAATCTCCAGAAATCTCAGCAACTATTTTTTCACCCAAACTGGATGATACTTTCAGGTAATGATCAGTACACTAAGCCCACTTGGTTCCCCAAATTTCGTTCTTCTATGTTGAAGCGTTCGTTTCCAGTAACAGTTTGAATTTTGGCGTTTCACTCTGTTTCCTCCAATATTGATAGGTGTACGTGGAACTCTAAATCAAACACGGTTTGCGCTAGCTTTTTGAAACTTGACACGATAATGTAGTTTCAAGTTCTATCTCTCAGTTTTGTTTCCTCTTGATGTAGCCCTAAGCAGTGACTGGCGAGATACACTGTCCTTTAAAGGGGTTGCCAAGCTTCCCAAAATTACGAATCTCCAGAAATCTCAGAAAATATTTTTTCACCCAAACTGGATGATACTTTCAGGTAATGATCAGTACACTAAGCCCACTTGGTTCCCCAAATTTCGTTCTTCTATGTTGAAGCGTTCGTTTCCAGTAACAGTTTGAATGTTGGCGTTTCACTCTGTTTTCTCCTATATTGATAGACGTATGTGGAACTCTAAATCAAACACGGTTTGTGCTAGCTTCTTGAAACTTGACACGATAATGTAGTTTCAAGTTCTGTCTCTAGGTTTTGTTTCCTCTTGATGTTGCCCTAAGCAGTGACTGGCGAGATACACTGTCCTTGAAAGGGGTTGCCAAGCTTCCCAAAATTACGAATCTCCAGAAATCTCAGAAACTATTTTTTCACCCAAACTGGATGATACTTTCAGGTAATGATCAGTACACTAGCCCACTTGGTTCCCCAAATTTCGTTCTTCTATGTTGAAGCGTTCGTTTCCAGTAACAGTTTGAATGTTGGCGTTTCACTCTGTTTTCTCCTATATTGATAGACGTATGTGGAACGCTAAATCAAACACGGTTTGTGCTAGCTTCTTGAAACTTGACACGATAATATAGTTTCAAGTTCTATCTCTAGGTTTTGTTTCCTCTTGATGTAGCCCTAAGCAGTGACTGGCGAGATACACTGTCCTTGAAAGGGGTTGCCAAGCTTCCCAAAATTACGAATCTCCAGAAATCTCAGCAACTATTTTTTCACCCAAACTGGATGATACTTTCAGGTAATGATCAGTACACTAAGCCCACTTGGTTCCCCAAATTTCGTTCTTCTATGTTGAAGCGTTCGTTTCCAGTAACAGTTTGAATTTTGGCGTTTCACTCTGTTTCCTCCAATATTGATAGGTGTACGTGGAACTCTAAATCAAACACGGTTTGTGCTAGCTTCTTCAAACTTGACACGATAATGTAGTTTCAAGTTCTGTCTCTAGGTTTTGTTTCCTCTTGATGTAGCCCTAAGCAGTGACTGGCGAGATACACTGTCCTTGAAAGGGGTTGCCAAGCTACCCAAAATTACGAATCTCCAGAAATCTCAGCAACTATTTTTTCACCCAAACTGGATGATACTTTCAGGTAATGATCAGTACACTAAGCCCACTTGGTTCCCCAAATTTCGTTCTTCTATGTTGAAGCGTTCGTTTCCAGTAACAGTTTGAATTTTGGCATTTCACTCTGTTTTCTCCTATATTGATAGATGTATGTGGAACTCTAAATCAAACACGGTTTGTGCTAGCTTCTTGAAACTTGACACGATAATGTAGTTTCAAGTTCTATCTCTAGGTTTTGTTTCCTCTTGATGTAGCCCTAAGCAGTGACTGGCGAGATACACTGTCCTTGAAAGGGGTTGCCAAGCTTCCCAAAATTACGAATCTCCAGAAATCTCAGCAACTATTTTTTCACCCAAACTGGATGATACTTTCAGGTAATGATCAGTACACTAAGCCCACTTGGTTCCCCAAATTTCGTTCTTCTATGTTGAAGCGTTCGTTTCCAGTAACAGTTTGAATGTTGGCGTTTCACTCTGTTTCCTCCAATATTGATAGGTGTACGTGGAACTCTAAATCAAACACGGTTTGTGCTAGCTTCTTCAAACTTGACACGATAATGTAGTTTCAAGTTCTGTCTCTAGGTTTTGTTTCCTCTTGATGTAGCCCTAAGCAGTGACTGGCGAGATACACTGTCCTTGAAAGGGGTTGCCAAGCTTCCCAAAATTACGAATCTCCAGAAATCTCAGCAACTATTTTTTCACCCAAACTGGATGATACTTTCAGGTAATGATCAGTACACTAAGCCCACTTGGTTCCCCAAATTTCGTTCTTCTATGTTGAAGCGTTCGTTTCCAGTAACAGTTTGAATCTTGGCGTTTCACTCTGTTTCCTCCAATATTGATAGGTGTACGTGGAACTCTAAATCAAACACGGTTTGTGCTAGCTTCTTCAAACTTGACACGATAATGTAGTTTCAAGTTCTGTCTCTAGGTTTTGTTTCCTCTTCATGTAGCCCTAAGCAGTGACTGGCGAGATACACTGTCCTTGAAAGGGGTTGCCAAGCTACCCAAAATTACGAATCTCCAGAAATCTCAGCAACTATTTTTTCACCCAAACTGGATGATACTTTCAGGTAATGATCAGTACACTAAGCCCACTTGGTTCCCCAAATTTCGTTCTTCTATGTTGAAGCGTTCGTTTCCAGTAACAGTTTGAATGTTGGCGTTTCACTCTGTTTTCTCCTATATTGATAGACGTATGTGGAACGCTAAATCAAACACGGTTTGTGCTAGCTTCTTCAAACTTGACACGATAATGTAGTTTCAAGTTCTGTCTCTAGGTTTTGTTTCCTCTTGATGTAGCCCTAAGCAGTGACTGGCGAGATACACTGTCCTTGAAAGGGGTTGCCAAGCTTCCCAAAATTACGAATCTCCAGAAATCTCAGCAACTATTTTTTCACCCAAACTGGATGATACTTTCAGGTAATGATCAGTACACTAAGCCCACTTGGTTCCCCAAATTTCGTTCTTCTATGTTGAAGCGTTCGTTTCCAGTTACAGTTTGAATGTTGGCGTTTCACTCTGTTTCCTCCAATATTGATAGGTGTACGTGGAACTCTAAATCAAACACGGTTTGTGCTAGCTTCTTCAAACTTGACACGATAATGTAGTTTCAAGTTCTGTCTCTAGGTTTTGTTTCCTCTTGATGTAGCCCTAAGCAGTGACTGGCGAGATACACTGTCCTTGAAAGGGGTTGCCAAGCTTCCCAAAATTACGAATCTCCAGAAATCTCAGCAACTATTTTTTCACCCAAACTGGATGATACTTTCAGGTAATGATCAGTACACTAAGCCCACTTGGTTCCCCAAATTTCGTTCTTCTATGTTGAAGCGTTCGTTTCCAGTAACAGTTTGAATCTTGGCGTTTCACTCTGTTTCCTCCAATATTGATAGGTGTACGTGGAACTCTAAATCAAACACGGTTTGTGCTAGCTTCTTCAAACTTGACACGATAATGTAGTTTCAAGTTCTGTCTCTAGGTTTTGTTTCCTCTTGATGTAGCCCTAAGCAGTGACTGGCGAGATACACTGTCCTTGAAAGGGGTTGCCAAGCTACCCAAAATTACGAATCTCCAGAAATCTCAGCAACTATTTTTTCACCCAAACTGGATGATACTTTCAGGTAATGATCAGTACACTAAGCCCAGTTGGTTCCCCAAATTTCGTTCTTCTATGTTGAAGCGTTCGTTTCCAGTAACAGTTTGAATTTTGGCGTTTCACTCTGTTTTCTCCTATATTGATAGATGTATGTGGAACTCTAAATCAAACACGGTTTGTGCTAGCTTCTTGAAACTTGACACGATAATGTAGTTTCAAGTTCTATCTCTAGGTTTTGTTTCCTCTTGATGTAGCCCTAAGCAGTGACTGGCGAGATACACTGTCCTTGAAAGGGGTTGCCAAGCTTCCCAAAATTACGAATCTCCAGAAATCTCAGCAACTATTTTTTCACCCAAACTGGATGATACTTTCAGGTAATGATCAGTACACTAAGCCCACTTGGTTCCCCAAATTTCGTTCTTCTATGTTGAAGCGTTCGTTTCCAGTAACAGTTTGAATGTTGGCGTTTCACTCTGTTTTCTCCTATATTGATAGACGTATGTGGAACGCTAAATCAAACACGGTTTGTGCTAGCTTCTTCAAACTTGACACGATAATGTAGTTTCAAGTTCTGTCTCTAGGTTTTGTTTCCTCTTGATGTAGCCCTAAGCAGTGACTGGCGAGATACACTGTCCTTGAAAGGGGTTGCCAAGCTTCCCAAAATTACGAATCTCCAGAAATCTCAGCAACTATTTTTTCACCCAAACTGGATGATACTTTCAGGTAATGATCAGTACACTAAGCCCACTTGGTTCCCCAAATTTCGTTCTTCTATGTTGAAGCGTTCGTTTCCAGTTACAGTTTGAATCTTGGCGTTTCACTCTGTTTCCTCCAATATTGATAGGTGTACGTGGAACTCTAAATCAAACACGGTTTGTGCTAGCTTCTTCAAACTTGACACGATAATGTAGTTTCAAGTTCTGTCTCTAGGTTTTGTTTCCTCTTGATGTAGCCCTAAGCAGTGACTGGCGAGATACACTGTCCTTGAAAGGGGTTGCCAAGCTACCCAAAATTACGAATCTCCAGAAATCTCAGCAACTATTTTTTCACCCAAACTGGATGATACTTTCAGGTAATGATCAGTACACTAAGCCCAGTTGGTTCCCCAAATTTCGTTCTTCTATGTTGAAGCGTTCGTTTCCAGTAACAGTTTGAATTTTGGCGTTTCACTCTGTTTTCTCCTATATTGATAGATGTATGTGGAACTCTAAATCAAACACGGTTTGTGCTAGCTTCTTGAAACTTGACACGATAATGTAGTTTCAAGTTCTATCTCTAGGTTTTGTTTCCTCTTGATGTAGCCCTAAGCAGTGACTGGCGAGATACACTGTCCTTGAAAGGGGTTGCCAAGCTTCCCAAAATTACGAATCTCCAGAAATCTCAGAAACTATTTTTTCACCCAAACTGGATGATACTTTCAGGTAATGATCAGTACACTAAGCCCACTTGGTTCCCCAAATTTCGTTCTTCTATGTTGAAGCGTTCGTTTCCAGTAACAGTTTGAATGTTGGCGTTTCACTCTGTTTTCTCCTATATTGATAGACGTATGTGGAACGCTAAATCAAACACGGTTTGTGCTAGCTTCTTGAAACTTGACACGATAATATAGTTTCAAGTTCTATCTCTAGGTTTTGTTTCCTCTTGATGTAGCCCTAAGCAGTGACTGGCGAGATACACTGTCCTTGAAAGGGGTTGCCAAGATTCCCAAAATTACGAATCTCCAGAAATCTCAGCAACTATTTTTTCACCCAAACTGGATGATACGTTCAGGTAATGATCAGTACACTAAGCCCACTTGGTTCCCCAAATTTCGTTCTTCTATGTTGAAGCGTTCGTTTCCAAAAACAGTTTGAATGTTGGCGTTTCACTCTGTTTCCTCCAATATTGATAGGTGTACGTGGAACTCTAAATCAAACACGGTTTGTGCTAGCTTCTTCAAACTTGACACGATAATGTAGTTTCAAGTTCTGTCTCTAGGTTTTGTTTCCTCTTGATGTAGCCCTAAGCAGTGACTGGCGAGATACACTGTCCTTGAAAGGGGTTGCCAAGCTTCCCAAAATTACGAATCTCCAGAAATCTCAGCAACTATTTTTTCACCCAAACTGGATGATACTTTCAGGTAATGATCAGTACACTAAGCCCACTTGGTTCCCCAAATTTCGTTCTTCTATGTTGAAGCGTTCGTTTCCAGTAACAGTTTGAATGTTGGCGTTTCACTCTGTTTTCTCCTATATTGATAGACGTATGTGGAACTCTAAATCAAACACGGTTTGTGCTAGCTTCGTGAAACTTGACACGATAATGTAGTTTCAAGTTCTGTCTCTAGGTTTTGTTTCCTCTTGATGTTGCCCTAAGCAGTGACTGGCGAGATACACTGTCCTTGAAAGGGGTTGCCAAGCTACCCAAAATTACGAATCTCCAGAAATCTCAGCAACTATTTTTTCACCCAAACTGGATGATACTTTCAGGTAATGATCAGTACACTAAGCCCAGTTGGTTCCCCAAATTTCGTTCTTCTTGTTGAAGCGTTCGTTTCCAGTAACAGTTTGAATTTTGGCGTTTCACTCTGTTTTCTCCTATATTGATAGATGTATGTGGAACTCTAAATCAAACACGGTTTGTGCTAGCTTCTTGAAACTTGACACGATAATAAGTTTCAAGTTCGATCTCTAGGTTTTGTTTCCTCTTGATGTAGCCCTAAGCAGTGACTGGCGAGATACACTGTCCTTGAAAGGGGTTGCCAAGCTTCCCAAAATTACGAATCTCCAGAAATCTCAGCAACTATTTTTTCACCCAAACTGGATGATACTTTCAGGTAATGATCAGTACACTAAGCCCACTTGGTTCCCCAAATTTCGTTCTTCTATGTTGAAGCGTTCGTTTCCAGTAACAGTTTGAATTTTGGCGTTTCACTCTGTTTCCTCCAATATTGATAGGTGTACGTGGAACTCTAAATCAAACACGGTTTGTGCTAGCTTTTTGAAACTTGACACGATAATGTAGTTTCAAGTTCTATCTCTCGGTTTTGTTTCCTCTTGATGTAGCCCTAAGCAGTGACTGGCGAGATACACTGTCCTTGAAAGGGGTTGCCAAGCTTCCCAAAATTACGAATCTCCAGAAATCTCAGAAACTATTTTCTCACCCAAACTGGATGATACTTTCAGGTAATGATCAGTACACTAAGCCCACTTGGTTCCCCAAATTTCATTCTTCTATGTTGAAGCGTTCGTTTCCAGTAACACTTTGAATTTTGGCGTTTCACTCTGTTTTCTCCTATATTGATAGATGTATGTGGAACTCTAAATCAAACACGGTTTGTGCTAGCTTCTTGAAACTTGACACGATAATGTAGTTTCAAGTTCTATCTCTAGGTTTTGTTTCCTCTTGATGTAGCCCTAAGCAGTGACTGGCGAGATACACTGTCCTTGAAAGGGGTTGCCAAGCTTCCCAAAATTACGAATCTCCAGAAATCTCAGCAACTATTTTTTCACCCAAACTGGATGATACTTTCAGGTAATGATCAGTACACTAAGCCCAGTTGGTTCCCCAAATTTCGTTCTTCTATGTTGAAGCGTTCGTTTCCAGTAACAGTTTTAATTTTGGCGTTTCACTCTGTTTTCTCCTATATTGAGAGATGTATGTGGAACTCTAAATCAAACACGGTTTGTGCTAGCTTCTTGAAACTTGACACGATAATGTAGTTTCAAGTTCTGTCTCTAGGTTTTGTTTCCTCTTGATGTAGCCCTAAGCAGTGACTGGCGAGATACACTGTCCTTGAAAGGGGTTGCCAAGCTTCCCAAAATTACGAATCTCCAGAAATCTCAGCAACTATTTTTTCACCCAAACTGGATGATACTTTCAGGTAATGATCAGTACACTAAGCCCACTTGGTTCCCCAAATTTCGTTCTTCTATGTTGAAGCGTTCGTTTCCAGTAACAGTTTGAATGTTGGCGTTTCACTCTGTTTCCTCCAATATTGATAGGTGTACGTGGAACTCTAAATCAAACACGGTTTGTGCTAGCTTCTTCAAACTTGACACGATAATGTAGTTTCAAGTTCTGTCTCTAGGTTTTGTTTCCTCTTGATGTAGCCCTAAGCAGTGACTGGCGAGATACACTGTCCTTGAAAGGGGTTGCCAAGCTTCCCAAAATTACGAATCTCCAGAAATCTCAGCAACTATTTTTTCACCCAAACTGGATGATACTTTCAGGTAATGATCAGTACACTAAGCCCACTTGGTTCCCCAAATTTCGTTCTTCTATGTTGAAGCGTTCGTTTCCAGTAACAGTTTGAATCTTGGCGTTTCACTCTGTTTCCTCCAATATTGATAGGTGTACGTGGAACTCTAAATCAAACACGGTTTGTGCTAGCTTCTTCAAACTTGACACGATAATGTAGTTTCAAGTTCTGTCTCTAGGTTTTGTTTCCTCTTGATGTAGCCCTAAGCAGTGACTGGCGAGATACACTGTCCTTGAAAGGGGTTGCCAAGCTACCCAAAATTACGAATCTCCAGAAATCTCAGCAACTATTTTTTCACCCAAACTGGATGATACTTTCAGGTAATGATCAGTACACTAAGCCCACTTGGTTCCCCAAATTTCGTTCTTCTATGTTGAAGCGTTCGTTTCCAGTAACAGTTTGAATGTTGGCGTTTCACTCTGTTTTCTCCTATATTGATAGACGTATGTGGAACGCTAAATCAAACACGGTTTGTGCTAGCTTCTTGAAACTTGACACGATAATATAGTTTCAAGTTCTATCTCTAGGTTTTGTTTCCTCTTGATGTAGCCCTAAGCAGTGACTGGCGAGATACACTGTCCTTGAAAGGGGTTGCCAAGCTTCCCAAAATTACGAATCTCCAGAAATCTCAGCAACTATTTTTTCACCCAAACTGGATGATACTTTCAGGTAATGATCAGTACACTAAGCCCACTTGGTTCCCCAAATTTCGTTCTTCTATGTTGAAGCGTTCGTTTCCAGTTACAGTTTGAATGTTGGCGTTTCACTCTGTTTCCTCCAATATTGATAGGTGTACGTGGAACTCTAAATCAAACACGGTTTGTGCTAGCTTCTTCAAACTTGACACGATAATGTAGTTTCAAGTTCTGTCTCTAGGTTTTGTTTCCTCTTGATGTAGCCCTAAGCAGTGACTGGCGAGATACACTGTCCTTGAAAGGGGTTGCCAAGCTTCCCAAAATTACGAATCTCCAGAAATCTCAGCAACTATTTTTTCACCCAAACTGGATGATACTTTCAGGTAATGATCAGTACACTAAGCCCACTTGGTTCCCCAAATTTCGTTCTTCTATGTTGAAGCGTTCGTTTCCAGTAACAGTTTGAATCTTGGCGTTTCACTCTGTTTCCTCCAATATTGATAGGTGTACGTGGAACTCTAAATCAAACACGGTTTGTGCTAGCTTCTTCAAACTTGACACGATAATGTAGTTTCAAGTTCTGTCTCTAGGTTTTGTTTCCTCTTGATGTAGCCCTAAGCAGTGACTGGCGAGATACACTGTCCTTGAAAGGGGTTGCCAAGCTACCCAAAATTACGAATCTCCAGAAATCTCAGCAACTATTTTTTCACCCAAACTGGATGATACTTTCAGGTAATGATCAGTACACTAAGCCCAGTTGGTTCCCCAAATTTCGTTCTTCTATGTTGAAGCGTTCGTTTCCAGTAACAGTTTGAATTTTGGCGTTTCACTCTGTTTTCTCCTATATTGATAGATGTATGTGGAACTCTAAATCAAACACGGTTTGTGCTAGCTTCTTGAAACTTGACACGATAATGTAGTTTCAAGTTCTATCTCTAGGTTTTGTTTCCTCTTGATGTAGCCCTAAGCAGTGACTGGCGAGATACACTGTCCTTGAAAGGGGTTGCCAAGCTACCCAAAATTACGAATCTCCAGAAATCTCAGCAACTATTTTTTCACCCAAACTGGATGATACTTTCAGGTAATGATCAGTACACTAAGCCCACTTGGTTCCCCAAATTTCGTTCTTCTATGTTGAAGCGTTCGTTTCCAGTAACAGTTTGAATGTTGGCGTTTCACTCTGTTTTCTCCTATATTGATAGACGTATGTGGAACGCTAAATCAAACACGGTTTGTGCTAGCTTCTTGAAACTTGACACGATAATATAGTTTCAAGTTCTATCTCTAGGTTTTGTTTCCTCTTGATGTAGCCCTAAGCAGTGACTGGCGAGATACACTGTCCTTGAAAGGGGTTGCCAAGATTCCCAAAATTACGAATCTCCAGAAATCTCAGCAACTATTTTTTCACCCAAACTGGATGATACGTTCAGGTAATGATCAGTACACTAAGCCCACTTGGTTCCCCAAATTTCGTTCTTCTATGTTGAAGCGTTCGTTTCCAGTAACAGTTTGAATGTTGGCGTTTCACTCTGTTTCCTCCAATATTGATAGGTGTACGTGGAACTCTAAATCAAACACGGTTTGTGCTAGCTTCTTCAAACTTGACACGATAATGTAGTTTCAAGTTCTGTCTCTAGGTTTTGTTTCCTCTTGATGTAGCCCTAAGCAGTGACTGGCGAGATACACTGTCCTTGAAAGGGGTTGCCAAGCTTCCCAAAATTACGAATCTCCAGAAATCTCAGCAACTATTTTTTCACCCAAACTGGATGATACTTTCAGGTAATGATCAGTACACTAAGCCCACTTGGTTCCCCAAATTTCGTTCTTCTATGTTGAAGCGTTCGTTTCCAGTAACAGTTTGAATGTTGGCGTTTCACTCTGTTTTCTCCTATATTGATAGACGTATGTGGAACTCTAAATCAAACACGGTTTGTGCTAGCTTCGTGAAACTTGACACGATAATGTAGTTTCAAGTTCTGTCTCTAGGTTTTGTTTCCTCTTGATGTTGCCCTAAGCAGTGACTGGCGAGATACACTGTCCTTGAAAGGGGTTGCCAAGCTACCCAAAATTACGAATCTCCAGAAATCTCAGCAACTATTTTTTCACCCAAACTGGATGATACTTTCAGGTAATGATCAGTACACTAAGCCCAGTTGGTTCCCCAAATTTCGTTCTTCTATGTTGAAGCGTTCGTTTCCAGTAACAGTTTGAATTTTGGCGTTTCACTCTGTTTTCTCCTATATTGATAGATGTATGTGGAACTCTAAATCAAACACGGTTTGTGCTAACTTCTTGAAACTTGACACGATAATATAGTTTCAAGTTCTATCTCTAGGTTTTGTTTCCTCTTGATGTAGCCCTAAGCAGTGACTGGCGAGATACACTGTCCTTGAAAGGGGTTGCCAAGCTTCCCAAAATTACGAATCTCCAGAAATCTCAGCAACTATTTTTTCACCCAAACTGGATGATACTTTCAGGTAATGATCAGTACACTAAGCCCACTTGGTTCCCCAAATTTCGTTCTTCTATGTTGAAGCGTTCGTTTCCAGTAACAGTTTGAATTTTGGCGTTTCACTCTGTTTCCTCCAATATTGATAGGTGTACGTGGAACTCTAAATCAAACACGGTTTGTGCTAGCTTTTTGAAACTTGACACGATAATGTAGTTTCAAGTTCTATCTCTCGGTTTTGTTTCCTCTTGATGTAGCCCTAAGCAGTGACTGGCGAGATACACTGTCCTTGAAAGGGGTTGCCAAGCTTCCCAAAATTACGAATCTCCAGAAATCTCAGAAACTATTTTTTCACCCAAACTGGATGATACTTTCAGGTAATGATCAGTACACTAAGCCCACTTGGTTCCCCAAATTTCATTCTTCTATGTTGAAGCGTTCGTTTCCAGTAACACTTTGAATTTTGGCGTTTCACTCTGTTTTCTCCTATATTGATAGATGTATGTGGAACTCTAAATCAAACACGGTTTGTGCTAGCTTCTTGAAACTTGACACGATAATGTAGTTTCAAGTTCTATCTCTAGGTTTTGTTTCCTCTTGATGTAGCCCTAAGCAGTGACTGGCGAGATACACTGTCCTTGAAAGGGGTTGCCAAGCTTCCCAAAATTACGAATCTCCAGAAATCTCAGCAACTATTTTTTCACCCAAACTGGATGATACTTTCAGGTAATGATCAGTACACTAAGCCCAGTTGGTTCCCCAAATTTCGTTCTTCTATGTTGAAGCGTTCGTTTCCAGTAACAGTTTTAATTTTGGCGTTTCACTCTGTTTTCTCCTATATTGAGAGATGTATGTGGAACTCTAAATCAAACACGGTTTGTGCTAGCTTCTTGAAACTTGACACGATAATGTAGTTTCAAGTTCTGTCTCTAGGTTTTGTTTCCTCTTGATGTAGCCCTAAGCAGTGACTGGCGAGATACACTGTCCTTGAAAGGGGTTGCCAAGCTTCCCAAAATTACGAATCTCCAGAAATCTCAGCAACTATTTTTTCACCCAAACTGGATGATACTTTCAGGTAATGATCAGTACACTAAGCCCACTTGGTTCCCCAAATTTCGTTCTTCTATGTTGAAGCGTTCGTTTCCAGTAACAGTTTGAATGTTGGCGTTTCACTCTGTTTCCTCCAATATTGATAGGTGTACGTGGAACTCTAAATCAAACACGGTTTGTGCTAGCTTCTTCAAACTTGACACGATAATGTAGTTTCAAGTTCTGTCTCTAGGTTTTGTTTCCTCTTGATGTAGCCCTAAGCAGTGACTGGCGAGATACACTGTCCTTGAAAGGGGTTGCCAAGCTTCCCAAAATTACGAATCTCCAGAAATCTCAGCAACTATTTTTTCACCCAAACTGGATGATACTTTCAGGTAATGATCAGTACACTAAGCCCACTTGGTTCCCCAAATTTCGTTCTTCTATGTTGAAGCGTTCGTTTCCAGTAACAGTTTGAATCTTGGCGTTTCACTCTGTTTCCTCCAATATTGATAGGTGTACGTGGAACTCTAAATCAAACACGGTTTGTGCTAGCTTCTTCAAACTTGACACGATAATGTAGTTTCAAGTTCTGTCTCTAGGTTTTGTTTCCTCTTGATGTAGCCCTAAGCAGTGACTGGCGAGATACACTGTCCTTGAAAGGGGTTGCCAAGCTACCCAAAATTACGAATCTCCAGAAATCTCAGCAACTATTTTTTCACCCAAACTGGATGATACTTTCAGGTAATGATCAGTACACTAAGCCCACTTGGTTCCCCAAATTTCGTTCTTCTATGTTGAAGCGTTCGTTTCCAGTAACAGTTTGAATGTTGGCGTTTCACTCTGTTTTCTCCTATATTGATAGACGTATGTGGAACGCTAAATCAAACACGGTTTGTGCTAGCTTCTTGAAACTTGACACGATAATATAGTTTCAAGTTCTATCTCTAGGTTTTGTTTCCTCTTGATGTAGCCCTAAGCAGTGACTGGCGAGATACACTGTCCTTGAAAGGGGTTGCCAAGCTTCCCAAAATTACGAATCTCCAGAAATCTCAGCAACTATTTTTTCACCCAAACTGGATGATACTTTCAGGTAATGATCAGTACACTAAGCCCACTTGGTTCCCCAAATTTCGTTCTTCTATGTTGAAGCGTTCGTTTCCAGTAACAGTTTGAATTTTGGCGTTTCACTCTGTTTCCTCCAATATTGATAGGTGTACGTGGAACTCTAAATCAAACACGGTTTGTGCTAGCTTCTTCAAACTTGACACGATAATGTAGTTTCAAGTTCTGTCTCTAGGTTTGTTTCCTCTTGATGTAGCCCTAAGCAGTGACTGGCGAGATACACTGTCCTTGAAAGGGGTTGCCAAGCTTCCCAAAATTACGAATCTCCAGAAATCTCAGCAACTATTTTTTCACCCAAACTGGATGATACTTTCAGGTAATGATCAGTACACTAAGCCCACTTGGTTCCCCAAATTTCGTTCTTCTATGTTGAACCGTTCGTTTCCAGTAACAGTTTGAATTTTGGCGTTTCACTCTGTTTTCTCCTATATTGATAGATGTATGTGGAACTCTAAATCAAACACGGTTTGAGCTAGCTTCTTGAAACTTGACACGATAATGTAGTTTCAAGTTCTGTCTCTAGGTTTGTTTCCTCTTGATGTAGCCCTAAGCAGGGACTGGCGAGATACACTGTCCTTGAAAGGGGTTGCCAAGCTTCCCAAAATTACGAATCTCCAGAAATCTCAGAAACCATTTTTTCATCCAAACTGGATGATACTTTCAGGTAATGATCAGTACACTAAGCCCACTTGGTTCCCCAAATTTCGTTCTTCTATGTTGAAGCGTTCGTTTCCAGTAACAGTTTGAATGTTGGCGTTTCACTCTGCTTTCTCCTATATTGATAGACGTATGTGGAACTCTAAATCAAACACGGTTTGTGCTAGCTTCTTGAAACTTGACACGATAATGTAGTTTCAAGTTCTGTCTCTAGGTTTTGTTTCCTCTTGATGTTGCCCTAAGCAGTGACTGGCGAGATACACTGTCCTTGAAAGGGGTTGCCAAGCTACCCAAAATTACGAATCTCCAGAAATCTCAGCAACAATTTTTTCACCCAAACTGGATGATACTTTCAGGTAATGATCAGTCCACTAAGCCCACTTGGTTCCCCAAATTTCGTTCTTCTATGTTGAAGCGTTCGTTTCCAGTAACAGTTTGAATGTTGGCGTTTCACTCTGTTTTCTCCTATATTGATAGATGTATGTGGAACTCTAAATCAAACACGGTTTGTGCTAGCTTTTTGAAACTTGACACGATAATGTAGTTTCAAGTTCTATCTCTCGGTTTTGTTTCCTCTTGATGTAGCCCTAAGCAGTGACTGGCGAGATACACTGTCCTTGAAAGGGGTTGCCAAGCTTCCCAAAATTACGAATCTCCAGAAATCTCAGAAACTATTTTTTCACCCAAACTGGATGATACTTTCAGGTAATGATCAGTACACTAAGCCCACTTGGTTCCCCAAATTTCGTTCTTCTATGTTGAAGCATTCGTTTCCAGTAACAGTTTGAATGTTGGCGTTTCACTCTGTTTTCTCCTATATTGATAGATGTATGTGGAACTCTAAATCAAACACGGTTTGTGCTAGCTTTTTGAAACTTGACACGATAATGTAGTTTCAAGTTCTATCTCGAGGTTTTGTTTCCTCTTGATGTAGCCCTAAGCAGTGACTGGCGAGATACACTGTCCTTGAAAGGGGTTGCCAAGCTTCCCAAAATTACGAATCTCCAGAAATCTCAGCAACTATTTTTTCACCCAAACTGGATGATACTTTCAGGTAATGATCAGTACACTAAGCCCACTTGGTTCCCCAAATTTCGTTCTTCTATGTTGAACCGTTCGTTTCCAGTAACAGTTTGAATTTTGGCGTTTCACTCTGTTTTCTCCTATATTGATAGATGTATGTGGAACTCTATATCAAACACGGTTTGTGCTAGCTTCTTGAAACTTGACACGATAATGTAGTTTCAAGTTCTGTCTCTAGGTTTGTTTCCTCTTGATGTAGCCCTAAGCAGTGACTGGCGAGATACACTGTCCTTGAAAGGGGTTGCCAAGCTTCCCAAAATTACGAATCTCCAGAAATCTCAGCAACTATTTTTTCACCCAAACTGGATGATACTTTCAGGTAATGATCAGTACACTAAGCCCACTTGGTTCCCCAAATTTCGTTCTTCTATGTTGAACCGTTCGTTTCCAGTAACAGTTTGAATTTTGGCGTTTCACTCTGTTTCCTCCAATATTGATAGGTGTACGTGGAACTCTAAATCAAACACGGTTTGTGCTAGCTTCTTGAAACTTGACACGATAATGTAGTTTCAAGTTCTGTCTCTAGGTTTTGTTTCATCTTGATGTAGCCCTAAGCAGTGACTGGCGAGATACACTGTCCTTGAAAGGGGTTGCCAAGCTTCCCAAAATTACGAATCTCCAGAAATCTCAGCAACTATTTTTTCACCCAAACTGGATGATACTTTCAGGTAATGATCAGTACACTAAGCCCAGTTGGTTCCCCAAATTTCGTTCTTCTTGTTGAAGCGTTCGTTTCCAGTAACAGTTTGAATTTTGGCGTTTCACTCTGTTTTCTCCTATATTGATAGATGTATGTGGAACTCTAAATCAAACACGGTTTGTGCTAGCTTCTTGAAACTTGACACGATAATATAGTTTCAAGTTCTATCTCTAGGTTTTGTTTCCTCTTGATGTAGCCCTAAGCAGTGACTGGCGAGATACACTGTCCTTGAAAGGGGTTGCCAAGCTTCCCAAAATTACGAATCTCCAGAAATCTCAGCAACTATTTTTTCACCCAAACTGGATGATACTTTCAGGTAATGATCAGTACACTAAGCCCACTTGGTTCCCCAAATTTCGTTCTTCTATGTTGAAGCGTTCGTTTCCAGTAACAGTTTGAATTTTGGCGTTTCACTCTGTTTCCTCCAATATTGATAGGGGTACGTGGAACTCTAAATCAAACACGGTTTGTGCTAGCTTTTTGAAACTTGACACGATAATGTAGTTTCAAGTTCTATCTCTCGGTTTTGTTTCCTCTTGATGTAGCCCTAAGCAGTGACTGGCGAGATACACTGTCCTTGAAAGGGGTTGCCAAGCTTCCCAAAATTACGAATCTCCAGAAATCTCAGAAACTATTTTTTCACCCAAACTGGATGATACTTTCAGGTAATGATCAGTACACTAAGCCCACTTGGTTCCCCAAATTTCGTTCTTCTATGTTGAAGCGTTCGTTTCCAGTAACAGTTTGAATGTTGGCGTTTCACTCTGTTTTCTCCTATATTGATAGACGTATGTGGAACTCTAAATCAAACACGGTTTGTGCTAGCTTCTTGAAACTTGACACGATAATGTAGTTTCAAGTTCTGTCTCTAGGTTTTGTTTCCTCTTGATGTTGCCCTAAGCAGTGACTGGCGAGATACACTGTCCTTGAAAGGGTTTGCCAAGCTTCCCAAAATTACGAATCTCCAGAAATCTCAGAAACTATTTTTTCACCCAAACTGGATGATACTTTCAGGTAATGATCAGTACACTAAGCCCACTTGGTTCCCCAAATTTCGTTCTTCTATGTTGAAGCGTTCGTTTCCAGTAACAGTTTGAATGTTGGCGTTTCACTCTGTTTTCTCCTATATTGATAGACGTATGTGGAACGCTAAATCAAACACGGTTTGTGCTAGCTTCTTGAAACTTGACACGATAATATAGTTTCAAGTTCTATCTCTAGGTTTTGTTTCCTCTTGATGTAGCCCTAAGCAGTGACTGGCGAGATACACTGTCCTTGAAAGGGGTTGCCAAGCTTCCCAAAATTACGAATCTCCAGAAATCTCAGCAACTATTTTTTCACCCAAACTGGATGATACTTTCAGGTAATGATCAGTACACTAAGCCCACTTGGTTCCCCAAATTTCGTTCTTCTATGTTGAAGCGTTCGTTTCCAGTAACAGTTTGAATTTTGGCGTTTCACTCTGTTTCCTCCAATATTGATAGGTGTACGTGGAACTCTAAATCAAACACGGTTTGTGCTAGCTTCTTGAAACTTGACACGATAATGTAGTTTCAAGTTCTGTCTCTAGGTTTTGTTTCCTCTTGATGTAGCCCTAAGCAGTGACTGGCGAGATACACTGTCCTTGAAAGGGGTTGCCAAGCTACCCAAAATTACGAATCTCCAGAAATCTCAGCAACTATTTTTTCACCCAAACTGGATGATACTTTCAGGTAATGATCAGTACACTAAGCCCACTTGGTTCCCCAAATTTCGTTCTTCTATGTTGAAGTGTTCGTTTCCAGTAACAGTTTGAATCTTGGCGTTTCACTCTGTTTCCTCCAATATTGATAGGTGTACGTGGAACTCTAAATCAAACACGGTTTGTGCTAGCTTCTTCAAACTTGACACGATAATGTAGTTTCAAGTTCTGTCTCTATGTTTTGTTTCCTCTTGATGTAGCCCTAAGCAGTGACTGGCGAGATACACTGTCCTTGAAAGGGGTTGCCAAGCTACCCAAAATTACGAATCTCCAGAAATCTCAGCAACTATTTTTTCACCCAAACTGGATGATACTTTCAGGTAATGATCAGTACACTAAGCCCACTTGGTTCCCCAAATTTCGTTCTTCTATGTTGAAGCGTTCGTTTCCAGTAACAGTTTGAATGTTGGCGTTTCACTCTGTTTTCTCCTATATTGATAGACGTATGTGGAACGCTAAATCAAACACGGTTTGTGCTAGCTTCTTGAAACTTGACACGATAATATAGTTTCAAGTTCTATCTCTAGGTTTTGTTTCCTCTTGATGTAGCCCTAAGCAGTGACTGGCGAGATACACTGTCCTTGAAAGGGGTTGCCAAGCTTCCCAAAATTACGAATCTCCAGAAATCTCAGCAACTATTTTTTCACCCAAACTGGATGATACTTTCAGGTAATGATCAGTACACTAAGCCCACTTGGTTCCCCAAATTTCGTTCTTCTATGTTGAAGCGTTCGTTTCCAGTAACAGTTTGAATTTTGGCGTTTCACTCTGTTTCCTCCAATATTGATAGGTGTACGTGGAACTCTAAATCAAACACGGTTTGTGCTAGCTTCTTCAAACTTGACACGATAATGTAGTTTCAAGTTCTGTCTCTAGGTTTGTTTCCTCTTGATGTAGCCCTAAGCAGTGACTGGCGAGATACACTGTCCTTGAAAGGGGTTGCCAAGCTTCCCAAAATTACGAATCTCCAGAAATCTCAGCAACTATTTTTTCACCCAAACTGGATGATACTTTCAGGTAATGATCAGTACACTAAGCCCACTTGGTTCCCCAAATTTCGTTCTTCTATGTTGAACCGTTCGTTTCCAGTAACAGTTTGAATTTTGGCGTTTCACTCTGTTTTCTCCTATATTGATAGATGTATGTGGAACTCTAAATCAAACACGGTTTGAGCTAGCTTCTTGAAACTTGACACGATAATGTAGTTTCAAGTTCTGTCTCTAGGTTTGTTTCCTCTTGATGTAGCCCTAAGCAGGGACTGGCGAGATACACTGTCCTTGAAAGGGGTTGCCAAGCTTCCCAAAATTACGAATCTCCAGAAATCTCAGAAACCATTTTTTCACCCAAACTGGATGATACTTTCAGGTAATGATCAGTACACTAAGCCCACTTGGTTCCCCAAATTTCGTTCTTCTATGTTGAAGCGTTCGTTTCCAGTAACAGTTTGAATGTTGGCGTTTCACTCTGCTTTCTCCTATATTGATAGACGTATGTGGAACTCTAAATCAAACACGGTTTGTGCTAGCTTCTTGAAACTTGACACGATAATGTAGTTTCAAGTTCTGTCTCTAGGTTTTGTTTCCTCTTGATGTTGCCCTAAGCAGTGACTGGCGAGATACACTGTCCTTGAAAGGGGTTGCCAAGCTACCCAAAATTACGAATCTCCAGAAATCTCAGCAACTATTTTTTCACCCAAACTGGATGATACTTTCAGGTAATGATCAGTACACTAAGCCCACTTGGTTCCCCAAATTTCGTTCTTCTATGTTGAAGCGCTCGTTTCCAGTAACAGTTTGAATGTTGGCGTTTCACTCTGTTTTCTCCTATATTGATAGATGTATGTGGAACTCTAAATCAAACACGGTTTGTGCTAGCTTTTTGAAACTTGACACGATAATGTAGTTTCAAGTTCTATCTCTCGGTTTTGTTTCCTCTTGATGTAGCCCTAAGCAGTGACTGGCGAGATACACTGTCCTTGAAAGGGGTTGCCAAGCTTCCCAAAATTACGAATCTCCAGAAATCTCAGAAACTATTTTTTCACCCAAACTGGATGATACTTTCAGGTAATGATCAGTACACTAAGCCCACTTGGTTCCCCACATTTCGTTCTTCTATGTTGAAGCGTTCGTTTCCAGTAACAGTTTGAATGTTGGCGTTTCACTCTGTTTTCTCCTATATTGATAGATGTATGTGGAACTCTAAATCAAACACGGTTTGTGCTAGCTTTTTGAAACTTGACACGATAATGTAGTTTCAAGTTCTATCTCGAGGTTTTGTTTCCTCTTGATGTAGCCCTAAGCAGTGACTGGCGAGATACACTGTCCTTGAAAGGGGTTGCCAAGCTTCCCAAAATTACGAATCTCCAGAAATCTCAGCAACTATTTTTTCACCCAAACTGGATGATACTTTCAGGTAATGATCAGTACACTAAGCCCACTTGGTTCCCCAAATTTCGTTCTTCTATGTTGAACCGTTCGTTTCCAGTAACAGTTTGAATTTTGGTGTTTCACTCTGTTTTCTCCTATATTGATAGATGTATGTGGAACTCTATATCAAACACGGTTTGTGCTAGCTTCTTGAAACTTGACACGATAATGTAGTTTCAAGTTCTGTCTCTAGGTTTGTTTCCTCTTGATGTAGCCCTAAGCAGTGACTGGCGAGATACACTGTCCTTGAAAGGGGTTGCCAAGCTTCCCAAAATTACGAATCTCCAGAAATCTCAGAAACTATTTTTTCACCCAAACTGGATGATACTTTCAGGTAATGATCAGTACACTAAGCCCACTTGGTTCCCCAAATTTCGTTCTTCTATGTTGAAGCGTTCGTTTCCAGTAACAGTTTGAATGTTGGCGTTTCACTCTGTTTTCTCCTATATTGATAGACGTATGTGGAACGCTAAATCAAACACGGTTTGTGCTAGCTTCTTGAAACTTGACACGATAATATAGTTTCAAGTTCTATCTCTAGGTTTTGTTTCCTCTTGATGTAGCCCTAAGCAGTGACTGGCGAGATACACTGTCCTTGAAAGGGGTTGCCAAGCTTCCCAAAATTACGAATCTCCAGAAATCTCAGCAACTATTTTTTCACCCAAACTGGATGATACTTTCAGGTAATGATCAGTACACTAAGCCCACTTGGTTCCCCAAATTTCGTTCTTCTATGTTGAACCATTCGTTTCCAGTAACAGTTTGAATTTTGGCGTTTCACTCTGTTTCCTCCAATATTGATAGGTGTACGTGGAACTCTAAATCAAACACGGTTTGTGCTAGCTTCTTGAAACTTGACACGATAATGTAGTTTCAAGTTCTGTCTCTAGGTTTTGTTTCATCTTGATGTAGCCCTAAGCAGTGACTGGCGAGATACACTGTCCTTGAAAGGGGTTGCCAAGCTTCCCAAAATTACGAATCTCCAGAAATCTCAGAAACTATTTTTTCACCCAAACTGGATGATACTTTCAGGTAATGATCAGTACACTAAGCCCACTTGGTTCCCCAAATTTCGTTCTTCTATGTTGAAGCGTTCGTTTCCAGTAACATTTTGAATGTTGGCGTTTCACTCTGTTTTCTCCTATATTGATAGACGTATGTGGAACTCTAAATCAAACACGGTTTGTGCTAGCTTCGTGAAACTTGACACGATAATGTAGTTTCAAGTTCTGTCTCTAGGTTTTGTTTCCTCTTGATGTTGCCCTAAGCAGTGACTGGCGAGATACACTGTCCTTGAAAGGGGTTGCCAAGCTACCCAAAATTACGAATCTCCAGAAATCTCAGCAACTATTTTTTCACCCAAACTGGATGATACTTTCAGGTAATGATCAGTACACTAAGCCCACTTGGTTCCCCAAATTTCGTTCTTCTATGTTGAAGCGTTCGTTTCCAGTAACAGTTTGAATTTTGGCGTTTCACTCTGTTTTCTCCTATATTGAGAGATGTATGTGGAACTCTAAATCAAACACGGTTTGTGCTAGCTTCTTGAAACTTGACACGATAATGTAGTTTCAAGTTCTGTCTCTAGGTTTTGTTTCCTCTTGATGTAGCCCTAAGCAGTGACTGGCGAGATACACTGTCCTTGAAAAGGGTTGCCAAGCTTCCCAAAATTACGAATCTCCAGAAATCTCAGCAACTATTTTTTCACCCAAACTGGATGATACTTTCAGGTAATGATCAGTACACTAAGCCCACTTGGTTCCCCAAATTTCGTTCTTCTATGTTGAAGCGTTCGTTTCCAGTAACAGTTTGAATGTTGGCGTTTCACTCTGTTTCCTCCAATATTGATAGGTGTACGTGGAACTCTAAATCAAACACGGTTTGTGCTAGCTTCTTCAAACTTGACACGATAATGTAGTTTCAAGTTCTGTCTCTAGGTTTTGTTTCCTCTTGATGTAGCCCTAAGCAGTGACTGGCGAGATACACTGTCCTTGAAAGGGGTTGCCAAGCTTCCCAAAATTACGAATCTCCAGAAATCTCAGCAACTATTTTTTCACCCAAACTGGATGATACTTTCAGGTAATGATCAGTACACTAAGCCCACTTGGTTCCCCAAATTTCGTTTTTCTATGTTGAAGCGTTCATTTCCAGTAACAGTTTGAATCTTGGCGTTTCACTCTGTTTCCTCCAATATTGATAGGTGTACTTGGAACTCTAAATTAAACACGGTTTGTGCTAGCTTCTTCAAACTTGACACGATAATGTAGTTTCAAGTTCTGTCTCTAGGTTTTGTTTCCTCTTGATGTAGCCCTAAGCAGTGACTGGCGAGATACACTGTCCTTGAAAGGGGTTGCCAAGCTACCCAAAATTACGAATCTCCAGAAATCTCAGCAACTATTTTTTCACCCAAACTGGATGATACTTTCAGGTAATGATCAGTACACTAAGCCCACTTGGTTCCCCAAATTTCGTTCTTCTATGTTGAATCGTTCGTTTCCAGTAACAGTTTGAATTTTGGCGTTTCACTCTGTTTTCTCCTATATTGATAGATGTATGTGGAACTCTAAATCAAACACGGTTTGTGCTAGCTTCTTGAAACTTGACACGATAATGTAGTTTCAAGTTCTATCTCTAGGTTTTGTTTCCTCTTGATGTAGCCCTAAGCAGTGACTGGCGAGATACACTGTCCTTGAAAGGGGTTGCCAAGCTTCCCAAAATTACGAATCTCCAGAAATCTCAGCAACTATTTTTTCACCCAAACTGGATGATACTTTCAGGTAATGATCAGTACACTAAGCCCACTTGGTTCCCCAAATTTCGTTCTTCTATGTTGAAGCGTTTGTTTCCAGTAACAGTTTGAATGTTGGCGTTTCACTCTGTTTTCTCCTATATTGATAGATGTATGTGGAACTCTAAATCAAACACGGTTTATGCTAGCTTTTTGAAACTTGACACGATAATGTAGTTTCAAGTTCTATCTCGAGGTTTTGTTTCCTCTTGATGTAGCCCTAAGCAGTGACTGGCGAGATACACTGTCCTTGAAAGGGGTTGCCAAGCTTCCCAAAATTACGAATCTCCAGAAATCTCAGCAACTATTTTTTCACCCAAACTGGATGATACTTTCAGGTAATGATCAGTACACTAAGCCCACTTGGTTCCCCAAATTTCGTTCTTCTATGTTGAAGCGTTCGTTTCCAGTAACAGTTTGAATCTTGGCGTTTCACTCTGTTTCCTCCAATATTGATAGGTGTACGTGGAACGCTAAATCAAACACGGTTTGTGCTAGCTTCTTGAAACTTGACACGATAATATAGTTTCAAGTTCTATCTCTAGGTTTTGTTTCCTCTTGATGTAGCCCTAAGCAGTGACTGGCGAGATACACTGTCCTTGAAAGGGGTTGCCAAGCTTCCCAAAATTACGAATCTCCAGAAATCTCAGCAACTATTTTTTCACCCAAACTGGATTATACTTTCAGGTAATGATCAGTACACTAAGCCCACTTGGTTCCCCAAATTTCGTTCTTCTATGTTGAAGCGTTCGTTTCCAGTAACAGTTTGAATTTTGGCGTTTCACTCTGTTTCCTCCAATATTGATAGGTGTACGTGGAACTCTAAATCAAACACGGTTTGTGGTAGCTTCTTCAAACTTGACACGATAATGTAGTTTCAAATTCTGTCTCTAGGTTTTGTTTCCTCTTGATGTAGCCCTAAGCAGTGACTGGCGAGATACACTGTCCTTGAAAGAAGTTGCCAAGCTTCCCAAAATTACGAATCTCCAGAAATCTCAGAAACTATTTTTTCACCCAAACTGGATGATACTTTCAGGTAATGATCAGTACACTAAGCCCACTTGGTTCCCCAAATTTCGTTCTTCTATGTTGAAGCGTTCGTTTCCAGTAACAGTTTGAATGTTGGCGTTTCACTCTGTTTTCTCCTATATTGATAGACGTATGTGGAACTCTAAATCAAACACGGTTTGTGCTAGCTTCGTGAAACTTGACACGATAATGTAGTTTCAAGTTCTGTCTCTAGGTTTTGTTTCCTCTTGATGTTGCCCTAAGCAGTGACTGGCGAGATACACTGTCCTTGAAAGGGGTTGCCAAGCTACCCAAAATTACGAATCTCCAGAAATCTCAGCAACTATTTTTTCACCCAAACTGGATGATACTTTCAGGTAATGATCAGTACACTAAGCCCACTTGGTTCCCCAAATTTCGTTCTTCTATGTTGAACCGTTCGTTTCCAGTAACAGTTTGAATTTTGGCGTTTCACTCAGTTTTCTCCTATATTGAGAGATGTATGTGGAACTCTAAATCAAACACGGTTTGTGCTAGCTTCTTGAAACTTGACACGATAATGTAGTTTCAAGTTCTGTCTCTAGGTTTTGTTTCCTCTTGATGTAGCCCTAAGCAGTGACTGGCGAGATACACTGTCCTTGAAAGGGGTTGCCAAGCTTCCCAAAATTACGAATCTCCAGAAATCTCAGCAACTATTTTTTCACCCAAACTGGATGATACTTTCAGGTAATGATCAGTACACTAAGCCCACTTGGTTCCCCAAATTTCGTTCTTCTATGTTGAAGCGTTCGTTTCCAGTAACAGTTTGAATGTTGGCGTTTCACTCTGTTTCCTCCAATATTGATAGGTGTACGTGGAACTCTAAATCAAACACGGTTTGTGCTAGCTTCTTCAAACTTGACACGATAATGTAGTTTCAAGTTCTGTCTCTAGGTTTTGTTTCCTCTTGATGTAGCCCTAAGCAGTGACTGGCGAGATACACTGTCCTTGAAAGGGGTTGCCAAGCTTCCCAAAATTACGAATCTCCAGAAATCTCAGAAACTATTTTTTCACCCAAACTGGATGATACTTTCAGGTAATGATCAGTACACTAAGCCCACTTGGTTCCCCAAATTTCGTTCTTCTATGTTGAAGCGTTTGTTTCCAGTAACAGTTTGAATTTTGGCGTTTCACTCTGTTTTCTCCTATATTGATAGATGTATGTGGAACTCTAAATCAAACACGGTTTGTGCTAGCTTCTTGAAACTTGACACGATAATGTAGTTTCAAGTTCTATCTCTCGGTTTTGTTTCCTCTTGATGTAGCCCTAAGCAGTGACTGGCGAGATACACTGTCCTTGAAAGGGGTTGCCAAGCTTCCCAAAATTACGAATCTCCAGAAATCTCAGCAACTATTTTTTCACCCAAACTGGATGATACTTTCAGGTAATGATCAGTACACTAAGCCCACTTGGTTCCCCAAATTTCGTTCTTCTATGTTGAAGCGTTCGTTTCCAGTAACAGTTTGAATGTTGGCGTTTCACTCTGTTTTCTCCTATATTGATAGATGTATGTGGAACTCTAAATCAAACACGGTTTGTGCTAGCTTTTTGAAACTTGACACGATAATGTAGTTTCAAGTTCTATCTCGAGGTTTTGTTTCCTCTTGATGTAGCCCTAAGCAGTGACTGGCGAGATACACTGTCCTTGAAAGGGGTTGCCAAGCTTCCCAAAATTACGAATCTCCAGAAATCTCAGCAACTATTTTTTCACCCAAACTGGATGATACTTTCAGGTAATGATCAGTACACTAAGCCCACTTGGTTCCCCAAATTTCGTTCTTCTATGTTGAACCGTTCGTTTCCAGTAACAGTTTGAATTTTGGCGTTTCACTCTGTTTTCTCCTATATTGATAGATGTATGTGGAACTCTATATCAAACACGGTTTGTGCTAGCTTCTTGAAACTTGACACGATAATGTAGTTTCAAGTTCTGTCTCTAGGTTTGTTTCCTCTTGATGTAGCCCTAAGCAGTGACTGGCGAGATACACTGTCCTTGAAAGGGGTTGCCAAGCTTCCCAAAATTACGAATCTCCAGAAATCTCAGAAACTATTTTTTCACCCAAACTGGATGATACTTTCAGGTAATGATCAGTACACTAAGCCCACTTGGTTCCCCAAATTTCGTTCTTCTATGTTGAAGCGTTCGTTTCCAGTAACAGTTTGAATGTTGGCGTTTCACTCTGTTTTCTCCTATATTGATAGACGTATGTGGAACGCTAAATCAAACACGGTTTGTGCTAGCTTCTTGAAACTTGACACGATAATATAGTTTCAAGTTCTATCTCTAGGTTTTGTTTCCTCTTGATGTAGCCCTAAGCAGTGACTGGCGAGATACACTGTCCTTGAAAGGGGTTGCCAAGCTTCCCAAAATTACGAATCTCCAGAAATCTCAGCAACTATTTTTTCACCCAAACTGGATGATACTTTCAGGTAATGATCAGTACACGAAGCCCACTTGGTTCCCCAAATTTCGTTCTTCTATGTTGAAGCGTTCGTTTCCAGTAACAGTTTGAATGTTGGCGTTTCACTCTGTTTCCTCCAATATTGATAGGTGTACGTGGAACTCTAAATCAAACACGGTTTGTGCTAGCTTCTTCAAACTTGACACGATAATGTAGTTTCAAGTTCTGTCTCTAGGTTTTGTTTCCTCTTGATGTAGCCCTAAGCAGTGACTGGCGAGATACACTGTTCTTGAAAGGGGTTGCCAAGCTTCCCAAAATTACGAATCTCCAGAAATCTCAGAAACTATTTTTTCACCCAAACTGGATGATACTTTCAGGTAATGATCAGTACACTAAGCCCACTTGGTTCCCCAAATTTCGTTCTTCTATGTTGAAGCGTTCGTTTCCAGTAACAGTTTGAATGTTGGCGTTTCACTCTGTTTTCTCCTATATTGATAGACGTATGTGGAACTCTAAATCAAACACGGTTTGTGCTAGCTTCTTGAAACTTGACACGATAATGTAGTTTCAAGTTCTGTCTCTAGGTTTTGTTTCCTCTTGATGTTGCCCTAAGCAGTGACTGGCGAGATACACTGTCCTTGAAAGGGGTTGCCAAGCTACCCAAAATTACGAATCTCCAGAAATCTCAGCAACTATTTTTTCACCCAAACTGGATGATACTTTCAGGTAATGATCAGTACACTAAGCCCAGTTGGTTCCCCAAATTTCGTTCTTCTATGTTGAAGCGTTCGTTTCCAGTAACAGTTTGAATTTTGGCGTTTCACTCTGTTTTCTCCTATATTGAGAGATGTATGTGGAACTCTAAATCAAACACGGTTTGTGCTAGCTTCTTGAAACTTGACACGATAATGTAGTTTCAAGTTCTGTCTCTAGGTTTTGTTTCCTCTTGATGTAGCCCTAAGCAGTGACTGGCGAGATACACTGTCCTTGAAAGGGGTTGCCAAGCTTCCCAAAATTACGAATCTCCAGAAATCTCAGCAACTGTTTTTTCACCCAAACTGGATGATACTTTCAGGTAATGATCAGTACACTAAGCCCACTTGGTTCCCCAAATTTCGTTCTTCTATGTTGAAGCGTTCGTTTCCAGTAACAGTTTGAATGTTGGCGTTTCACTCTGTTTCCTCCAATATTGATAGGTGTACGTGGAACTCTAAATCAAACACGGTTTGTGCTAGCTTCTTCAAACTTGACACGATAATGTAGTTTCAAGTTCTGTCTCTAGGTTTTGTTTCCTCTTGATGTAGCCCTAAGCAGTGACTGGCGAGATACACTGTCCTTGAAAGGGGTTGCCAAGCTTCCCAAAATTACGAATCTCCAGAAATCTCAGCAACTATTTTTTCACCCAAACTGGATGATACTTTCAGGTAATGATCAGTACACTAAGCCCACTTGGTTCCCCAAATTTCGTTCTTCTATGTTGAAGCGTTCGTTTCCAGTAACAGTTTGAATCTTGGCGTTTCACTCTGTTTCCTCCAATATTGATAGGTGTACGTGGAACTCTAAATCAAACACGGTTTGTGCTAGCTTCTTCAAACTTGACACGATAATGTAGTTTCAACTTCTGTCTCTAGGTTTTGTTTCCTCTTGATGTAGCCCTAAGCAGTGACTGGCGAGATACACTGTCCTTGAAAGGGGTTGCCAAGCTACCCAAAATTACGAATCTCCAGAAATCTCAGCAACTATTTTTTCACCCAAACTGGATGATACTTTCAGGTAATCATCAGTACACTAAGCCCAGTTGGTTCCCCAAATTTCGTTCTTCTATGTTGAACCGTTCGTTTCCAGTAACAGTTTGAATTTTGGCGTTTCACTCTGTTTTCTCCTATATTGATAGATGTATGTGGAACTCTAAATCAAACACGGTTTGTGCTAGCTTCTTGAAACTTGACACGATAATGTAGTTTCAAGTTCTATCTCTAGGTTTTGTTTCCTCTTGATGTAGCCCTAAGCAGTGACTGGCGAGATACACTGTCCTTGAAAGGGGTTGCCAAGCTTCCCAAAATTACGAATCTCCAGAAATCTCAGCAACTATTTTTTCACCCAAACTGGATGATACTTTCAGGTAATGATCAGTACACTAAGCCCACTTGGTTCCCCAAATTTCGTTCTTCTATGTTGAAGCGTTCGTTTCCAGTAACAGTTTGAATGTTGGCGTTTCACTCTGTTTTCTCCTATATTGATAGATGTATGTGGAACTCTAAATCAAACACGGTTTGTGCTAGCTTTTTGAAACTTGACACGATAATGTAGTTTCAAGTTCTATCTCGAGGTTTTGTTTCCTCTTGATGTAGCCCTAAGCAGTGACTGGCGAGATACACTGTCCTTGAAAGGGGTTGCCAAGCTTCCCAAAATTACGAATCTCCAGAAATCTCAGCAACTATTTTTTCACCCAAACTGGATGATACTTTCAGGTAATGATCAGTACACTAAGCCCACTTGGTTCCCCAAATTTCGTTCTTCTATGTTGAACCGTTCGTTTCCAGTAACAGTTTGAATTTTGGCGTTTCACTCTGTTTTCTCCTATATTGATAGATGTATGTGGAACTCTATATCAAACACGGTTTGTGCTAGCTTCTTGAAACTTGACACGATAATGTAGTTTCAAGTTCTGTCCCTAGGTTTGTTTCCTCTTGATGTAGCCCTAAGCAGTGACTGGCGAGATACACTGTCCTTGAAAGGGGTTGCCAAGCTTCCCAAAATTACGAATCTCCAGAAATCTCAGAAACTATTTTTTCACCCAAACTGGATGATACTTTCAGGTAATGATCAGTACACTAAGCCCACTTGGTTCCCCAAATTTCGTTCTTCTATGTTGAAGCGTTCGTTTCCAGTAACAGTTTGAATGTTGGCGTTTCACTCTGTTTTCTCCTATATTGATAGACGTATGTGGAACGCTAAATCAAACACGGTTTGTGCTAGCTTCTTGAAACTTGACACGATAATATAGTTTCAAGTTCTATCTCTAGGTTTTGTTTCCTCTTGATGTAGCCCTAAGCAGTGACTGGCGAGATACACTGTCCTTGAAAGGGGTTGCCAAGCTTCCCAAAATTACGAATCTCCAGAAATCTCAGCAACTATTTTTTCACCCAAACTGGATGATACTTTCAGGTAATGATCAGTACACTAAGCCCACTTGGTTCCCCAAATTTCGTTCTTCTATGTTGAAGCGTTCGTTTCCAGTAGCAGTTTGAATCTTGGCGTTTCACTCTGTTTCCTCCAATATTGATAGGTGTACGTGGAACTCTAAATCAAACACGGTTTGTGCTAGCTTCTTCAAACTTGACACGATAATGTAGTTTCAAGTTCTGTCTCTAGGTTTTGTTTCCTCTTGATGTAGCCCTAAGCAGTGACTGGCGAGATACACTGTCCTTGAAAGGGGTTGCCAAGCTTCCCAAAATTACGAATCTCCAGAAATCTCAGCAACTATTTTTTCACCCAACCTGGATGATACTTTCAGGTAATGATCAGTACACTAAGCCCACTTGGTTCCCCAAATTTCGTTCTTCTATGTTGAAGCGTTCATTTCCAGTAACAGTTTGAATGTTGGCGTTTCACTCTGTTTTCTCCTATATTGATAGACGTATGTGGAACTCTAAATCAAACACGGTTTGTGCTAGCTTCGTGAAACTTGACACGATAATGTAGTTTCAAGTTCTGTCTCTAGGTTTTGTTTCCTCTTGATGTTGCCCTAAGCAGTGACTGGCGAGATACACTGTCCTTGAAAGGGGTTGCCAAGCTACCCAAAATTACGAATCTCCAGAAATCTCAGCAACTATTTTTTCACCCAAACTGGATGATACTTTCAGGTAATGATCAGTACACTAAGCCCAGTTGGTTCCCCAAATTTCGTTCTTCTATGTTGAAGCGTTCGTTTCCAGTAACAGTTTGAATGTTGGCGTTTCACTCTGTTTTCTCCTATATTGATAGATGTATGTGGAACTCTAAATCAAACACGGTTTGTGCTAGCTTCTTGAAACTTGACACGATAATATAGTTTCAAGTTCTATCTCTAGGTTTTGTTTCCTCTTGATGTAGCCCTAACCAGTGACTGGCGAGATACACTGTCCTTGAAAGGGGTTGCCAAGCTTCCCAAAATTACGAATCTCCAGAAATCTCAGCAACTATTTTTTCACCCAAACTGGATGATACTTTCAGGTAATGATCAGTACACTAAGCCCACTTGGTTCCCCAAATTTCGTTCTTCTATGTTGAAGCGTTCGTTTCCAGTAACAGTTTGAATTTTGGCGTTTCACTCTGTTTCCTCCAATATTGATAGGTGTACGTGGAACTCTAAATCAAACACGGTTTGTGCTAGCTTTTTGAAACTTGACACGATAATGTAGTTTCAAGTTCTATCTCTCGGTTTTGTTTCCTCTTGATGTAGCCCTAAGCAGTGACTGGCGAGATACACTGTCCTTGAAAGGGGTTGCCAAGCTTCCCAAAATTACGAATCTCCAGAAATCTCAGCAACTATTTTTTCACCCAAACTGGATGATACTTTCAGGTAATGATCAGTACACTAAGCCCACTTGGTTCCCCAAATTTCGTTCTTCTATGTTGAACCGTTCGTTTCCAGTAACAGTTTGAATTTTGGCGTTTCACTCTGTTTTCTCCTATATTGATAGATGTATGTGGAACTCTATATCAAACACGGTTTGTGCTAGCTTCTTGAAACTTGACACGATAATGTAGTTTCAAGTTCTGTCCCTAGGTTTGTTTCCTCTTGATGTAGCCCTAAGCAGTGACTGGCGAGATACACTGTCCTTGAAAGGGGTTGCCAAGCTTCCCAAAATTACGAATCTCCAGAAATCTCAGAAACTATTTTTTCACCCAAACTGGATGATACTTTCAGGTAATGATCAGTACACTAAGCCCACTTGGTTCCCCAAATTTCGTTCTTCTATGTTGAAGCATTCGTTTCCAGTAACAGTTTGAATGTTGGCGTTTCACTCTGTTTTCTCCTATATTGATAGACGTATGTGGAACGCTAAATCAAACACGGTTTGTGCTAGCTTCTTGAAACTTGACACGATAATATAGTTTCAAGTTCTATCTCTAGGTTTTGTTTCCTCTTGATGTAGCCCTAAGCAGTGACTGGCGAGATACACTGTCCTTGAAAGGGGTTGCCAAGCTTCCCAAAATTACGAATCTCCAGAAATCTCAGCAACTATTTTTTCACCCAAACTGGATGATACTTTCAGGTAATGATCAGTACACTAAGCCCACTTGGTTCCCCAAATTTCGTTCTTCTATGTTGAAGCGTTCGTTTCCAGTAGCAGTTTGAATCTTGGCGTTTCACTCTGTTTCCTCCAATATTGATAGGTGTACGTGGAACTCTAAATCAAACACGGTTTGTGCTAGCTTCTTCAAACTTGACACGATAATGTAGTTTCAAGTTCTGTCTCTAGGTTTTGTTTCCTCTTGATGTAGCCCTAAGCAGTGACTGGCGAGATACACTGTCCTTGAAAGGGGTTGCCAAGCTTCCCAAAATTACGAATCTCCAGAAATCTCAGCAACTATTTTTTCACCCAAACTGGATGATACTTTCAGGTAATGATCAGTACACTAAGCCCACTTGGTTCCCCAAATTTCGTTCTTCTATGTTGAAGCGTTCGTTTCCAGTAACAGTTTGAATGTTGGCGTTTCACTCTGTTTTCTCCTATATTGATAGACGTATGTGGAACTCTAAATCAAACACGGTTTGTGCTAGCTTCGTGAAACTTGACACGATAATGTAGTTTCAAGTTCTGTCTCTAGGTTTTGTTTCCTCTTGATGTTGCCCTAAGCAGTGACTGGCGAGATACACTGTCCTTGAAAGGGGTTGCCAAGCTACCCAAAATTACGAATCTCCAGAAATCTCAGCAACTATTTTTTCACCCAAACTGGATGATACTTTCAGGTAATGATCAGTACACTAAGCCCAGTTGGTTCCCCAAATTTCGTTCTTCTATGTTGAAGCGTTCGTTTCCAGTAACAGTTTGAATGTTGGCGTTTCACTCTGTTTTCTCCTATATTGATAGATGTATGTGGAACTCTAAATCAAACACGGTTTGTGCTAGCTTCTTGAAACTTGACACGATAATATAGTTTCAAGTTCTTTCTCTAGGTTTTGTTTCCTCTTGATGTAGCCCTAAGCAGTGACTGGCGAGATACACTGTCCTTGAAAGGGGTTGCCAAGCTTCCCAAAATTACGAATCTCCAGAAATCTCAGCAACTATTTTTTCGCCCAAACTGGATGATACTTTCAGGTAATGATCAGTACACTAAGCCCACTTGGTTCCCCAAATTTCGTTCTTCTATGTTGAAGCGTTCGTTTCCAGTAACAGTTTGAATTTTGGCGTTTCACTCTGTTTCCTCCAATATTGATAGGTGTACGTGGAACTCTAAATCAAACACGGTTTGTGCTAGCTTTTTGAAACTTGACACGATAATGTAGTTTCAAGTTCTATCTCTCGGTTTTGTTTCCTCTTGATGTAGCCCTAAGCAGTGACTGGCGAGATACACTGTCCTTGAAAGGGGTTGCCAAGCTTCCCAAAATTACGAATCTCCAGAAATCTCAGAAACTATTTTTTCACCCAAACTGGATGATACTTTCAGGTAATGATCAGTACACTAAGCCCACTTGGTTCCCCAAATTTCGTTCTTCTATGTTGAAGCGTTCGTTTCCAGTAACAGTTTGAATGTTGGCGTTTCACTCTGTTTTCTCCTATATTGATAGACGTATGTGGAACGCTAAATCAAACACGGTTTGTGCTAGCTTCTTGAAACTTGACACGATAATATAGTTTCAAGTTCTATCTCTAGGTTTTGTTTCCTCTTGATGTAGCCCTAAGCAGTGACTGGCGAGATACACTGTCCTTGAAAGGGGTTGCCAAGCTTCCCAAAATTACGAATCTCCAGAAATCTCAGAAACTATTTTTTCACCCAAACTGGATGATACTTTCAGGTAATGATCAGTACACTAAGCCCACTTGGTTCCCCAAATTTCGTTCTTCTATGTTGAAGCGTTCGTTTCCAGTAACAGTTTGAATTTTGGCGTTTCACTCTGTTTCCTCCAATATTGATAGGTGTACGTGGAACTCTAAATCAAACACGGTTTGTGCTAGCTTCTTCAAACTTGACACGATAATGTAGTTTCAAGTTCTGTCTCTAGGTTTTGTTTCCTCTTGATGTAGCCCTAAGCAGTGACTGGCGAGATACACTGTCCTTGAAAGGGGTTGCCAAGCTACCCAAAATTACGAATCTCCAGAAATCTCAGCAACTATTTTTTCACCCAAACTGGATGATACTTTCAGGTAATGATCAGTACACTAAGCCCACTTGGTTCCCCAAATTTCGTTCTTCTATGTTGAAGCGTTCGTTTCCAGTAACAGTTTGAATTTTGGCGTTTCACTCTGTTTTCTCCTATATTGATAGATGTATGTGGAACTCTAAATCAAACACGGTTTGTGCTAGCTTCTTGAAACTTGACACGATAATGTAGTTTCAAGTTCTATTTCTAGGTTTTGTTTCCTCTTGATGTAGCCCTAAGCAGTGACTGGCGAGATACACTGTCCTTGAAAGGGGTTGCCAAGCTTCCCAAAATTACGAATCTCCAGAAATCTCAGCAACTATTTTTTCACCCAAACTGGATGATACTTTCAGGTAATGATCAGTACACTAAGCCCAGTTGGTTCCCCAAATTTCGTTCTTCTATGTTGAAGCGTTCGTTTCCAGTAACAGTTTGAATTTTGGCGTTTCACTCTGTTTTCTCCTATATTGAGAGATGTATGTGGAACTCTAAATCAAACACGGTTTGTGCTAGCTTCTTGAAACTTGACACGATAATGTAGTTTCAAGTTCTGTCTCTAGGTTTTGTTTCCTCTTGATGTAGCCCTAAGCGGTGACTGGCGAGATACACTGTCCTTGAAAGGGGTTGCCAAGCTTCCCAAAATTACGAATCTCCAGAAATCTCAGCAACTATTTTTTCACCCAAACTGGATGATACTTTCAGGTAATGATCAGTACACTAAGCCCACTTGGTTCCCCAAATTTCGTTCTTCTATGTTGAAGCGTTCGTTTCCAGTAACAGTTTGAATGTTGGCGTTTCACTCTGTTTCCTCCAATATTGATAGGTGTACGTGGAACTCTAAATCAAACACGGTTTGTGCTAGCTTCTTCAAACTTGACACGATAATGTAGTTTCAAGTTCTGTCTCTAGGTTTTGTTTCCTCTTGATGTAGCCCTAAGCAGTGACTGGCGAGATACACTGTCCTTGAAAGGGGTTGCCAAGCTTCCCAAAATTACGAATCTCCAGAAATCTCAGCAACTATATTTTCACCCAAACTGGATGATACTTTCAGGTAATGATCAGTACACTAAGCCCACTTGGTTCCCCAAATTTCGTTCTTCTATGTTGAAGCGTTCGTTTCCAGTAACAGTTTGAATCTTGGCGTTTCACTCTGTTTCCTCCAATATTGATAGGTGTACGTGGAACTCTAAATCAAACACGGTTTGTGCTAGCTTCTTCAAACTTGACACGATAATGTAGTTTCAAGTTCTGTCTCTAGGTTTTGTTTCCTCTTGATGTAGCCCTAAGCAGTGACTGGCGAGATACACTGTCCTTGAAAGGGGTTGCCAAGCTACCCAAAATTACGAATCTCCAGAAATCTCAGCAACTATTTTTTCACCCAAACTGGATGATACTTTCAGGTAATGATCAGTACACTAAGCCCACTTGGTTCCCCAAATTTCGTTCTTCTATGTTGAAGCGTTCGTTTCCAGTAACAGTTTGAATGTTGGCGTTTCACTCTGTTTTCTCCTATATTGATAGACGTATGTGGAACGCTAAATCAAACACGGTTTGTGCTAGCTTCTTGAAACTTGACACGATAATATAGTTTCAAGTTCTATCTCTAGGTTTTGTTTCCTCTTGATGTAGCCCTAAGCAGTGACTGGCGAGATACACTGTCCTTGAAAGGGGTTGCCAAGCTTCCCAAAATTACGAATCTCCAGAAATCTCAGCAACTATTTTTTCACCCAAACTGGATGATACTTTCAGGTAATGATCAGTACACTAAGCCCACTTGGTTCCCCAAATTTCGTTCTTCTATGTTGAAGCGTTCGTTTCCAGTAACAGTTTGAATTTTGGCGTTTCACTCTGTTTCCTCCAATATTGATAGGTGTACGTGGAACTCTAAATCAAACACGGTTTGTGCTAGCTTCTTCAAACTTGACACGATAATGTAGTTTCAAGTTCTGTCTCTAGGTTTGTTTCCTCTTGATGTAGCCCTAAGCAGGGACTGGCGAGATACACTGTCCTTGAAAGGGGTTGCCAAGCTTCCCAAAATTACGAATCTCCAGAAATCTCAGAAACCATTTTTTCACCCAAACTGGATGATACTTTCAGGTAATGATCAGTACACTAAGCCCACTTGGTTCCCCAAATTTCGTTCTTCTATGTTGAAGCGTTCGTTTCCAGTAACAGTTTGAATGTTGGCGTTTCACTCTGCTTTCTCCTATATTGATAGACGTATGTGGAACTCTAAATCAAACACGGTTTGTGCTAGCTTCTTGAAACTTGACACGATAATGTAGTTTCAAGTTCTGTCTCTAGGTTTTGTTTCCTCTTGATGTTGCCCTAAGCAGTGACTGGCGAGATACACTGTCCTTGAAAGGGGTTGCCAAGCTACCCAAAATTACGAATCTCCAGAAATCTCAGCAACTATTTTTTCACCCAAACTGGATGATACTTTCAGGTAATGATCAGTACACTAAGCCCACTTGGTTCCCCAAATTTCGTTCTTCTATGTTGAAGCGTTCGTTTCCAGTAACAGTTTGAATGTTGGCGTTTCACTCTGTTTTCTCCTATATTGATAGATGTATGTGGAACTCTAAATCAAACACGGTTTGTGCTAGCTTTTTGAAACTTGACACGATAATGTAGTTTCAAGTTCTATCTCTCGGTTTTGTTTCCTCTTGATGTAGCCCTAAGCAGTGACTGGCGAGATACACTGTCCTTGAAAGGGGTTGCCAAGCTTCCCAAAATTACGAATCTCCAGAAATCTCAGAAACTATTTTTTCACCCAAACTGGATGATACTTTCAGGTAATGATCAGTACACTAAGCCCACTTGGTTCCCCAAATTTCGTTCTTCTATGTTGAAGCGTTCGTTTCCAGTAACAGTTTGAATGTTGGCGTTTCACTCTGTTTTCTCCTATATTGATAGATGTATGTGGAACTCTAAATCAAACACGGTTTGTGCTAGCTTTTTGAAACTTGACACGATAATGTAGTTTCAAGTTCTAGTTCGAGGTTTTGTTTCCTCTTGATGTAGCCCTAAGCAGTGACTGGCGAGATACACTGTCCTTGAAAGGGGTTGCCAAGCTTCCCAAATTACGAATCTCCAGAAATCTCAGCAACTATTTTTTCACCCAAACTGGATGATACTTTCAGGTAATGATCAGTACACTAAGCCCACTTGGTTCCCCAAATTTCGTTCTTCTATGTTGAACCGTTCGTTTCCAGTAACAGTTTGAATTTTGGCGTTTCACTCTGTTTTCTCCTATATTGATAGATGTATGTGGAACTCTATATCAAACACGGTTTGTGCTAGCTTCTTGAAACTTGACACGATAATGTAGTTTCAAGTTCTGTCTCTAGGTTTGTTTCCTCTTGATGTAGCCCTAAGCAGTGACTGGCGAGATACACTGTCCTTGAAAGGGGTTGCCAAGCTTCCCAAAATTACGAATCTCCAGAAATCTCAGAAACTATTTTTTCACCCAAACTGGATGATACTTTCAGGTAATGATCAGTACACTAAGCCCACTTGGTTCCCCAAATTTCGTTCTTCTATGTTGAAGCGTTCGTTTCCAGTAACAGTTTGAATGTTGGCGTTTCACTCTGTTTTCTCCTATATTGATAGACGTATGTGGAACGCTAAATCAAACACGGTTTGTGCTAGCTTCTTGAAACTTGACACGATAATATAGTTTCAAGTTCTATCACTAGGTTTTGTTTCCTCTTGATGTAGCCCTAAGCTGTGACTGGCGAGATACACTGTCCTTGAAAGGGGTTGCCAAGCTTCCCAAAATTACGAATCTCCAGAAATCTCAGCAACTATTTTTTCACCCAAACTGGATGATACTTTCAGGTAATGATCAGTACACTAAGCCCACTTGGTTCCCCAAATTTCGTTCTTCTATGTTGAAGCGTTCGTTTCCAGTTACAGTTTGAATTTTGGCGTTTCACTCTGTTTCCTCCAATATTGATAGGTGTACGTGGAACTCTAAATCAAACACGGTTTGTGCTAGCTTTTTGAAACTTGACACGATAATGTAGTTTCAAGTTCTATCTCTCGGTTTTGTTTCCTCTTGATGTAGCCCTAAGCAGTGACTGGCGAGATACACTGTCCTTGAAAGGGGTTGCCAAGCTTCCCAAAATTACGAATCTCCAGAAATCTCAGAAACTATTTTTTCACCCAAACTGGATGATACTTTCAGGTAATGATCAGTACACTAAGCCCACTTGGTTCCCCAAATTTCGTTCTTCTATGTTGAAGCGTTCGTTTCCAGTAACAGTTTGAATGTTGGCGTTTCACTCTGTTTTCTCCTATATTGATAGACGTATGTGGAACTCTAAATCAAACACGGTTTGTGCTAGCTTCTTGAAACTTGACACGATAATGTAGTTTCAAGTTCTGTCTCTAGGTTTTGTTTCCTCTTGATGTTGCCCTAAGCAGTGACTGGCGAGATACACTGTCCTTGAAAGTGGTTGCCAAGCTTCCCAAAATTACGAATCTCCAGAAATCTCAGAAACTATTTTTTCACCCAAACTGGATGATACTTTCAGGTAATGATCAGTACACTAAGCCCACTTGGTTCCCCAAATTTCGTTCTTCTATGTTGAAGCGTTCGTTTCCAGTAACAGTTTGAATGTTGGCGTTTCACTCTGTTTTCTCCTATATTGATAGACGTATGTGGAACGCTAAATCAAACACGGTTTGTGCTAGCTTCTTGAAACTTGACACGATAATATAGTTTCAAGTTCTATCTCTAGGTTTTTTTTCCTCTTGATGTAGCCCTAAGCAGTGACTGGCGAGATACACTGTCCTTGAAAGGGGTTGCCAAGCTTCCCAAAATTACGAATCTCCAGAAATCTCAGCAACTATTTTTTCACCCAAACTGGATGATACTTTCAGGTAATGATCAGTACACTAAGCCCACTTGGTTCCCCAAATTTCGTTCTTCTATGTTGAAGCGTTCGTTTCCAGTAACAGTTTGAATTTTGGCGTTTCACTCTGTTTCCTCCAATATTGATAGGTGTACGTGGAACTCTAAATCAAACACGGTTTGTGCTAGCTTCTTCAAACTTGACACGATAATGTAGTTTCAAGTTCTGTCTCTAGGTTTTGTTTCCTCTTGATGTAGCCCTAAGCAGTGACTGGCGAGATACACTGTCCTTGAAAGGGGTTGCCAAGCTACCCAAAATTACGAATCTCCAGAAATCTCAGCAACTATTTTTTCACCCAAACTGGATGATACTTTCAGGTAATGATCAGTACACTAAGCCCACTTGGTTCCCCAAATTTCGTTCTTCTATGTTGAAGCGTTCGTTTCCAGTAACAGTTTGAATTTTGGCGTTTCACTCTGTTTTCTCCTATATTGATAGATGTATGTGGAACTCTAAATCAAACACGGTTTGTGCTAGCTTCTTGAAACTTGACACGATAATGTAGTTTCAAGTTCTATCTCTAGGTTTTGTTTCCTCTTGATGTAGCCCTAAGCAGTGACTGGCGAGATACACTGTCCTTGAAAGGGGTTGCCAAGCTTCCCAAAATTACGAATCTCCAGAAATCTCAGCAACTATTTTTTCACCCAAACTGGATGATACTTTCAGGTAATGATCAGTACACTAAGCCCAGTTGGTTCCCCAAATTTCGTTCTTCTATGTTGAAGCGTTCGTTTCCAGTAACAGTTTGAATTTTGGCGTTTCACTCTGTTTTCTCCTATATTGAGAGATGTATGTGGAACTCTAAATCAAACACGGTTTGTGCTAGCTTCTTGAAACTTGACACGATAATGTAGTTTCAAGTTCTGTCTCTAGGTTTTGTTTCCTCTTGATGTAGCCCTAAGCAGTGACTGGCGAGATACACTGTCCTTGAAAGGGGTTGCCAAGCTTCCCAAAATTACGAATCTCCAGAAATCTCAGCAACTATTTTTTCACCCAAACTGGATGATACTTTCAGGTAATGATCAGTACACTAAGCCCACTTGGTTCCCCAAATTTCGTTCTTCTATGTTGAAGCGTTCGTTTCCAGTAACAGTTTGAATGTTGGCGTTTCACTCTGTTTCCTCCAATATTGATAGGTGTACGTGGAACTCTAAATCAAACACGGTTTGTGCTAGCTTCTTCAAACTTGACACGATAATGTAGTTTCAAGTTCTGTCTCTAGGTTTTGTTTCCTCTTGATGTAGCCCTAAGCAGTGACTGGCGAGATACACTGTCCTTGAAAGGGGTTGCCAAGCTTCCCAAAATTACGAATCTCCAGAAATCTCAGCAACTATATTTTCACCCAAACTGGATGAGACTTTCAGGTAATGATCAGTACACTAAGCCCACTTGGTTCCCCAAATTTCGTTCTTCTATGTTGAAGCGTTCGTTTCCAGTAACAGTTTGAATCTTGGCGTTTCACTCTGTTTCCTCCAATATTGATAGGTGTACGTGGAACTCTAAATCAAACACGGTTTGTGCTAGCTTCTTCAAACTTGACACGATAATGTAGTTTCAAGTTCTGTCTCTAGGTTTTGTTTCCTCTTGATGTAGCCCTAAGCAGTGACTGGCGAGATACACTGTCCTTGAAAGGGGTTGCCAAGCTACCCAAAATTACGAATCTCCAGAAATCTCAGCAACTATTTTTTCACCCAAACTGGATGATACTTTCAGGTAATGATCAGTACACTAAGCCCACTTGGTTCCCCAAATTTCGTTCTTCTATGTTGAAGCGTTCGTTTCCAGTAACAGTTTGAATGTTGGCGTTTCACTCTGTTTTCTCCTATATTGATAGACGTATGTGGAACGCTAAATCAAACACGGTTTGTGCTAGCTTCTTGAAACTTGACACGATAATATAGTTTCAAGTTCTATCTCTAGGTTTTGTTTCCTCTTGATGTAGCCCTAAGCAGTGACTGGCGAGATACACTGTCCTTGAAAGGGGTTGCCAAGCTTCCCAAAATTACGAATCTCCAGAAATCTCAGCAACTATTTTTTCACCCAAACTGGATGATACTTTCAGGTAATGATCAGTACACTAAGCCCACTTGGTTCCCCAAATTTCGTTCTTCTATGTTGAAGCGTTCGTTTCCAGTAACAGTTTGAATGTTGGCGTTTCACTCTGTTTTCTCCTATATTGATAGATGTATGTGGAACTCTAAATCAAACACGGTTTGTGCTAGCTTTTTGAAACTTGACACGATAATGTAGTTTCAAGTTCTATCTCGAGGTTTTGTTTCCTCTTGATGTAGCCCTAAGCAGTGACTGGCGAGATACACTGTCCTTGAAAGGGGTTGCCAAGCTTCCCAAAATTACGAATCTCCAGAAATCTCAGCAACTATTTTTTCACCCAAACTGGATGATACTTTCAGGTAATGATCAGTACACTAAGCCCACTTGGTTCCCCAAATTTCGTTCTTCTATGTTGAACCGTTCGTTTCCAGTAACAGTTTGAATTTTGGCGTTTCACTCTGTTTCCTCCAATATTGATAGGTGTACGTGGAACTCTAAATCAAACACGGTTTGTGCTAGCTTCTTGAAACTTGACACGATAATGTAGTTTCAAGTTCTGTCTCTAGGTTTTGTTTCATCTTGATGTAGCCCTAAGCAGTGACTGGCGAGATACACTGTCCTTGAAAGGGGTTGCCAAGCTTCCCAAAATTACGAATCTCCAGAAATCTCAGCAACTATTTTTTCACCCAAACTGGATGATACTTTCAGGTAATGATCATTACACTAAGCCCACTTGGTACCCCAAATTTCGTTCTTCTATGTTGAAGCGTTCGTTTCCAGTAACAGTTTGAATGTTGGCGTTTCACTCTGTTTTCTCCTATATTGATAGATGTATGTGGAACTCTAAATCAAACACGGTTTATGCTAGCTTTTTGAAACTTGACACGATAATGTAGTTTCAAGTTCTATCTCGAGGTTTTGTTTCCTCTTGATGTAGCCCTAAGCAGTGACTGGCGAGATACACTGTCCTTGAAAGGGGTTGCCAAGCTTCCCAAAATTACGAATCTCCAGAAATCTCAGCAACTATTTTTTCACCCAAACTGGTTGATACTTTCAGGTAATGATCAGTACACTAAGCCCACTTGGTTCCCCAAATTTCCTTCTTCTATGTTGAACCGTTCGTTTCCAGTAACAGTTTGAATTTTGGCGTTTCACTCTGTTTTCTCCTATATTGATAGATGTATGTGGAACTCTATATCAAACACGGTTTGTGCTAGCTTCTTGAAACTTCACACGATAATGAAGTTTCAAGTTCTGTCTCTAGTTTTGTTTCCTCTTGATGTAGCCCTAAGCAGTGACTGGCGAGATACACTGTCCTTGAAAGGGGTTGCCAAGCTTCCCAAAATTACGAATCTCCAGAAATCTCACAAACTATTTTTTCACCCAAACTGGATGATACTTTCAGGTAATGATCAGTACACTAAGCCCACTTGGTTCCCCAAATTTCGTTCTTCTATGTTGAAGCGTTCGTTTCCAGTAACAGTTTGAATGTTGGCGTTTCACTCTGTTTTCTCCTATATTGATAGACGTATGTGGAACGCTAAATCAAACACGGTTTGTGCTAGCTTCTTGAAACTTGACACGATAATATAGTTTCAAGTTCTATCTCTAGGTTTTGTTTCCTCTTGATGTAGCCCTAAGCAGTGACTGGCGAGATACACTGTCCTTGAAAGGGGTTGCCAAGCTTCCCAAAATTACGAATCTCCAGAAATCTCAGCAACTATTTTTTCACCCAAACTGGATGATACTTTCAGGTAATGATCAGTACACTAAGCCCACTTGGTTCCCCAAATTTCGTTCTTCTATGTTGAAGCGTTCGTTTCCAGTAACAGTTTGAATTTTGGCGTTTCACTCTGTTTCCTCCAATATTGATAGGTGTACGTGGAACTCTAAATCAAACACGGTTTGTGATAGCTTTTTGAAACTTGACACGATAATGTAGTTTCAAGTTCTATCTCTCGGTTTTGTTTCCTCTTGATGTAGCCCTAAGCAGTGACTGGCGAGATACACTGTCCTTGAAAGGGGTTGCCAAGCTTCCCAAAATTACGAATCTCCAGAAATCTCAGCAACTATTTTTTCACCCAAACTGGATGATACTTTCAGGTAATGATCAGTACACTAAGCCCACTTGGTTCCCCAAATTTCGTTCTTCTATGTTGAAGCGTTCGTTTCCAGTAACAGTTTGAATGTTGGCGTTTCACTCTGTTTTCTCCTATATTGATAGACGTATGTGGAACTCTAAATCAAACACGGTTTGTGCTAGCTTCTTCAAACTTGACACGATAATGTAGTTTCAAGTTCTGTCTCTAGGTTTTGTTTCCTCTTGATGTTGCCCTAAGCAGTGACTGGCGAGATACACTGTCCTTGAAAGGGGTTGCCAAGCTTCCCAAAATTACGAATCTCCAGAAATCTCACAAACTATTTTTTCACCCAAACTGGATGATACTTTCAGGTAATGATCAGTACACTAAGCCCACTTGGTTCCCCAAATTTCGTTCTTCTATGTTGAAGCGTTCGTTTCCAGTAACAGTTTGAATGTTGGCGTTTCACTCTGTTTTCTCCTATATTGATAGACGTATGTGGAACGCTAAATCAAACACGATTTGTGCTAGCTTCTTGAAACTTGACACGATAATATAGTTTCAAGTTCTATCTCTAGGTTTTGTTTCCTCTTGATGTAGCCCTAAGCAGTGACTGGCGAGATACACTGTCCTTGAAAGGGGTTGCCAAGCTTCCCAAAATTACGAATCTCCAGAAATCTCAGCAACTATTTTTTCACCCAAACTGGATGATACTTTCAGGTAATGATCAGTACACTAAGCCCACTTGGTTCCCCAAATTTCGTTCTTCTATGTTGAAGCGTTCGTTTCCAGTAACAGTTTGAATTTTGGCGTTTCACTCTGTTTCCTCCAATATTGATAGGTGTACGTGGAACTCTAAATCAAACACGGTTTGTGCTAGCTTCTTCAAACTTGACACGATAATGTAGTTTCAAGTTCTGTCTCTAGGTTTTGTTTCCTCTTGATGTAGCCCTAAGCAGTGACTGGCGAGATACACTGTCCTTGAAAGGGGTTGCCAAGCTACCCAAAATTACGAATCTCCAGAAATCTCAGCAACTATTTTTTCACCCAAACTGGATGATACTTTCAGGTAATGATCAGTACACTAAGCCCACTTGGTTCCCCAAATTTCGTTCTTCTATGTTGAAGCGTTCGTTTCCAGTAACAGTTTGAATTTTGGCATTTCACTCTGTTTTCTCCTATATTGATAGATGTATGTGGAACTCTAAATCAAACACGGTTTGTGCTAGCTTGTTGAAACTTGACACGATAATGTAGTTTCAAGTTCTATCTCTCGGTTTTGTTTCCTCTTGATGTAGCCCTAAGCAGTGACTGGCGAGATACACTGTCCTTGAAAGGGGTTGCCAAGCTTCCCAAAATTACGAATCTCCAGAAATCTCAGCAACTATTTTTTCACCCAAACTGGATGATACTTTCAGGTAATGATCAGTACACTAAGCCCACTTGGTTCCCCAAATTTCGTTCTTCTATGTTGAACCGTTCGTTTCCAGTAACAGTTTGAATTTTGGCGTTTCACTCTGTTTTCTCCTATATTGATAGATGTATGTGGAACTCTAAATCAAACACGGTTTGTGCTAGCTTCTTGAAACTTGACACGATAATGTAGTTTCAAGTTCTATCTCTAGGTTTTGTTTCCTCTTGATGTAGCCCTAAGCAGTGACTGGCGAGATACACTGTCCTTGAAAGGGGTTGCCAAGCTTCCCAAAATTACGAATCTCCAGAAATCTCAGCAACTATTTTTTCGCCCAAACTGGATGATACTTTCAGGTAATGATCAGTACACTAAGCCCACTTGGTTCCCCAAATTTCGTTCTTCTATGTTGAAGCGTTCGTTTCCAGTAACAGTTTGAATGTTGGCGTTTCACTCTGTTTCCTCCAATATTGATAGGTGTACGTGGAACTCTAAATCAAACACGGTTTGTGCTAGCTTCTTGAAACTTGACACGATAATGTAGTTTCAAGTTCTGTCTCTAGGTTTTGTTTCCTCTTGATGTAGCCCTAAGCAGTGACTGGCGAGATACACTGTCCTTGAAAGGGGTTGCCAAGCTTCCCAAAATTACGAATCTCCAGAAATCTCAGCAACTATTTTTTCACCCAAACTGGATGATACTTTCAGGTAATGATCAGTACACTAAGCCCACTTGGTTCCCCAAATTTCGTTCTTCTATGTTGAAGCGTTCGTTTCCAGTAACAGTTTGAATCTTGGCGTTTCACTCTGTTTTCTCCTATATTGATAGACGTATGTGGAACGCTAAATCAAACACGGTTTGTGCTAGCTTCTTGAAACTTGACACGATAATATAGTTTCAAGTTCTATCTCTAGGTTTTGTTTCCTCTTGATGTAGCCCTAAGCAGTGACTGGCGAGATACACTGTCCTTGAAAGGGGTTGCCAAGCTTCCCAAAATTACGAATCTCCAGAAATCTCAGCAACTATTTTTTCACCCAAACTGGATGATACTTTCAGGTAATGATCAGTACACTAAGCCCACTTGGTTCCCCAAATTTCGTTCTTCTATGTTGAAGCGTTCGTTTCCAGTAACAGTTTGAATTTTGGCGTTTCACTCTGTTTCCTCCAATATTGATAGGTGTACGTGGAACTCTAAATCAAACACGGTTTGTGCTAACTTTTTGAAACTTGACACGATAATGTAGTTTCAAGTTCTATCTCTCAGTTTTGTTTCCTCTTGATGTAGCCCTAAGCAGTGACTGGCGAGATACACTGTCCTTGAAAGGGGTTGCCAAGCTTCCCAAAATTACGAATCTCCAGAAATCTCAGCAACTATTTTTTCACCCAAACTGGATGATACTTTCAGGTAATGATCAGTACACTAAGCCCACTTGGTTCCCCAAATTTCGTTCTTCTATGTTGAAGCGTTCGTTTCCAGTAACAGTTTGAATTTTGGCGTTTCACTCTGTTTCCTCCAATATTGATAGGTGTACGTGGAACTCTAAATCAAACACGGTTTGTGCTAGCTTCTTCAAACTTGACACGATAATGTAGTTTCAAGTTCTGTCTCTAGGTTTTGTTTCCTCTTGATGTAGCCCTAAGCAGTGACTGGCGAGATACACTGTCCTTGAAAGGGGTTGCCAAGCTACCCAAAATTACGAATCTCCAGAAATCTCAGCAACTATTTTTTCACCCAAACTGGATGATACTTTCAGGTAATGATCAGTACACTAAGCCCACTTGGTTCCCCAAATTTCGTTCTTCTATGTTGAAGCGTTCGTTTCCAGTAACAGTTTGAATTTTGGCGTTTCACTGTGTTTTCTCCTATATTGATAGATGTATGTGGAACTCTAAATCAAACACGGTTTGTGCTAGCTTCTTGAAACTTGACACGATAATGTAGTTTCAAGTTCTATCTCTAGGTTTTGTTTCCTCTTGATGTAGCCCTAAGCAGTGACTGGCGAGATACACTGTCCTTGAAAGGGGTTGCCAAGCTTCCCAAAATTACGAATCTCCAGAAATCTCAGCAACTATTTTTTCACCCAAACTGGATGATACTTTCAGGTAATGATCAGTACACTAAGTCCAGTTGGTTCCCCAAATTTCGTTCTTCTATGTTGAAGCGTTCATTTCCAGTAACAGTTTGAATTTTGGCGTTTCACTCTGTTTTCTCCTATATTGAGAGATGTATGTGGAACTCTAAATCAAACACGGTTTGTGCTAGCTTCTTGAAACTTGACACGATAATGTAGTTTCAAGTTCTGTCTCTAGGTTTTGTTTCCTCTTGATGTAGCCCTAAGCAGTGACTGGCGAGATACACTGTCCTTGAAAGGGGTTGCCAAGCTTCCCAAAATTACGAATCTCCAGAAATCTCAGCAACTATTTTTTCACCCAAACTGGATGATACTTTCAGGTAATGATCAGTACACTAAGCCCACTTGGTTCCCCAAATTTCGTTCTTCTATGTTGAAGCGTTCGTTTCCAGTAACAGTTTGAATGTTGGCGTTTCACTCTGTTTCCTCCAATATTGATAGGTGTACGTGGAACTCTAAATCAAACACGGTTTGTGCTAGCTTCTTCAAACTTGACACGATAATGTAGTTTCAAGTTCTGTCTCTAGGTTTTGTTTCCTCTTGATGTAGCCCTAAGCAGTGACTGGCGAGATACACTGTCCTTGAAAGGGGTTGCCAAGCTTCCCAAAATTACGAATCTCCAGAAATCTCAGCAACTATTTTTTCACCCAAACTGGATGATACTTTCAGGTAATGATCAGTACACTAAGCCCACTTGGTTCCCCAAATTTCGTTCTTCTATGTTGAAGCGTTCGTTTCCAGTAACAGTTTGAATCTTGGCGTTTCACTCTGTTTCCTCCAATATTGATAGGTGTACGTGGAACTCTAAATCAAACACGGTTTGTGCTAGCTTCTTCAAACTTGACACGATAATGTAGTTTCAAGTTCTGTCTCTAGGTTTTGTTTCCTCTTGATGTAGCCCTAAGCAGTGACTGGCGAGATACACTGTCCTTGAAAGGGGTTGCCAAGCTACCCAAAATTACGAATCTCCAGAAATCTCAGCAACTATTTTTTCACCCAAACTGGATGATACTTTCAGGTAATGATCAGTACACTAAGCCCACTTGGTTCCCCAAATTTCGTTCTTCTATGTTGAAGCGTTTGTTTCCAGTAACAGTTTGAATGTTGGCGTTTCACTCTGTTTTCTCCTATATTGATAGACGTATGTGGAACGCTAAATCAAACACGGTTTGTGCTAGCTTCTTGAAACTTGACACGATAATATAGTTTCAAGTTCTATCTCTAGGTTTTGTTTCCTCTTGATGTAGCCCTAAGCAGTGACTGGCGAGATACACTGTCCTTGAAAGGGGTTGCCAAGCTTCCCAAAATTATGAATCTCCAGAAATCTCAGCAACTATTTTTTCACCCAAACTGGATGATACTTTCAGGTAATGATCAGTACACTAAGCCCACTTGGTTCCCCAAATTTCGTTCTTCTATGTTGAAGCGTTCGTTTCCAGTAACAGTTTGAATTTTGGCGTTTCACTCTGTTTCCTCCAATATTGATAGGTGTACGTGGAACTCCAAATCAAACACGGTTTGTGCTAGCTTCTTCAAACTTTACACGATAATGTAGTTTCAAGTTCTGTCTCTAGGTTTTGTTTCCTCTTGATGTTGCCCTAAGCAGTGACTGGCGAGATACACTGTCCTTGAAAGGGGTTGCCAAGCTACCCAAAATTACGAATCTCCAGAAATCTCAGCAACTATTTTTTCACCCAAACTGGATGATACTTTCAGGTAATGATCAGTACACTAAGCCCACTTGGTTCCCCAAATTTCGTTCTTCTATGTTGAAGCGTTCGTTTCCAGTAACAGTTTGAATGTTGGCGTTTCACTCTGTTTTCTCCTATATTGATAGATGTATGTGGAACTCTAAATCAAACACGGTTTGTGCTAGCTTTTTGAAACTTGACACGATAATGTAGTTTCAAGTTCTATCTCGAGGTTTTGTTTTCTCTTGATGTAGCCCTAAGCAGTGACTGGCGAGATACACTGTCCTTGAAAGGGGTTGCCAAGCTTCCCAAAATTACGAATCTCCAGAAATCTCAGCAACTATTTTTTCACCCAAACTGGATGATACTTTCAGGTAATGATCAGTACACTAAGCCCACTTGGTTCCCCAAATTTCGTTCTTCTATGTTGAACCGTTCGTTTCCAGTAACAGTTTGAATTTTGGCGTTTCACTCTGTTTTCTCCTATATTGATAGATGTATGTGGAACTCTATATCAAACACGGTTTGTGCTAGCTTCTTGAAACTTGACACGATAATGTAGTTTCAAGTTCTGTCTCTAGGTTTGTTTCCTCTTGATGTAGCCCTAAGCAGTGACTGGCGAGATACACTGTCCTTGAAAGGGGTTGCCAAGCTTCCCAAAATTACGAATCTCCAGAAATCTCAGAAACTATTTTTTCACCCAAACTGGATGATACTTTCAGGTAATGATCAGTACACTAAGCCCACTTGGTTCCCCAAATTTCGTTCTTCTATGTTGAAGCGTTCGTTTCCAGTAACAGTTTGAATGTTGGCGTTTCACTCTGTTTTCTCTATATTGATAGACGTATGTGGAACGCTAAATCAAACACGGTTTGTGCTAGCTTCTTGAAACTTGACACGATAATATAGTTTCAAGTTCTATCTCTAGGTTTTGTTTCCTCTTGATGTAGCCCTAAGCAGTGACTGGCGAGATACACTGTCCTTGAAAGGGGTTGCCAAGCTTCCCAAAATTACGAATCTCCAGAAATCTCAGAAACTATTTTTTCACCCAAACTGGATGATACTTTCAGGTAATGATCAGTACACTAAGCCCACTTGGTTCCCCAAATTTCGTTCTTCTATGTTGAAGCGTTCGTTTCCAGTAACATTTTGAATGTTGGCGTTTCACTCTGTTTTCTCCTATATTGATAGACGTATGTGGAACTCTAAATCAAACACGGTTTGTGCTAGCTTCGTGAAACTTGACACGATAATGTAGTTTCAAGTTCTGTCTCTAGGTTTTGTTTCCTCTTGATGTTGCCCTAAGCAGTGACTGGCGAGATACACTGTCCTTGAAAGGGGTTGCCAAGCTACCCAAAATTACGAATCTCCAGAAATCTCAGCAACTATTTTTTCACCCAAACTGGATGATACTTTCAGGTAATGATCAGTACACTAAGCCCAGTTGTTTTCCCAAATTTCGTTCTTCTATGTTGAAGCGTTCGTTTCCAGTAACAGTTTGAATGTTGGCGTTTCACTCTGTTTTCTCCTATATTGAGAGATGTATGTGGAACTCTAAATCAAACACGGTTTGTGCTAGCTTCTTGAAACTTGACACGATAATGTAGTTTCAAGTTCTGTCTCTAGGTTTTGTTTCCTCTTGATGTAGCCCTAAGCAGTGACTGGCGAGATACACTGTCCTTGAAAGGGGTTGCCAAGCTTCCCAAAATTACGAATCTCCAGAAATCTCAGCAACTATTTTTTCACCCAAACTGGATGATACTTTCAGGTAATGATCAGTACACTAAGCCCACTTGGTTCTCCAAATTTCGTTCTTCTATGTTGAAGCGTTCGTTTCCAGTAACAGTTTGAATGTTGGCGTTTCACTCTGTTTCCTCCAATATTGATAGGTGTACGTGGAACTCTAAATCAAACACGGTTTGTGCTAGCTTCTTCAAACTTGACACTATAATGTAGTTTCAAGTTCTGTCTCTAGGTTTTGTTTCCTCTTGATGTAGCCCTAAGCAGTGACTGGCGAGATACACTGTCCTTGAAAGGGGTTGCCAAGCTTCCCAAAATTACGAATATCCAGAAATCTCAGCAACTATTTTTTCACCCAAACTGGATGATACTTTCAGGTAATGATCAGTACACTAAGCCCACTTGGTTCCCCAAATTTCGTTTTTCTATGTTGAAGCGTTCGTTTCCAGTAACAGTTTGAATCTTGGCGTTTCACTCTGTTTCCTCCAATATTGATAGGTGTACGTGGAACTCTAAATCAAACACGGTTTGTGCTAGCTTCTTCAAACTTGACACGATAATGTAGTTTCAAGTTCTGTCTCTAGGTTTTGTTTCCTCTTGATGTAGCCCTAAGCAGTGACTGGCAAGATACACTGTCCTTGAAAGGGGTTGCCAAGCTACCCAAAATTACGAATCTCCAGAAATCTCAGAAACTATTTTTTCACCCAAACTGGATGATACTTTCAGGTAATGATCAGTACACTAAGCCCACTTGGTTCCCCAAATTTCGTTCTTCTATGTTGAAGCGTTCGTTTCCAGTAACAGTTTGAATTTTGGCGTTTCACTCTGTTTTCTCCTATATTGATAGATGTATGTGGAACTCTAAATCAAACACGGTTTGTGCTAGCTTCTTGAAACTTGACACGATAATGTAGTTTCAAGTTCTATCTCTAGGTTTTGTTTCCTCTTGATGTAGCCCTAAGCAGTGACTGGCGAGATACACTGTCCTTGAAAGGGGTTGCCAAGCTTCCCAAAATTACGAATCTCCAGAAATCTCAGCAACTATTTTTTCACCCAAACTGGATGATACTTTCAGGTAATGATCAGTACACTAAGCCCACTTGGTTCCCCAAATTTCGTTCTTCTATGTTGAAGCGTTTGTTTCCAGTAACAGTTTGAATGTTGGCGTTTCACTCTGTTTTCTCCTATATTGATAGATGTATGTGGAACTCTAAATCAAACACGGTTTATGCTAGCTTTTTGAAACTTGACACGATAATGTAGTTTCAAGTTCTATCTCGAGGTTTTGTTTCCTCTTGATGTAGCCCTAAGCAGTGACTGGCGAGATACACTGTCCTTGAAAGGGGTTGCCAAGCTTCCCAAAATTACGAATCTCCAGAAATCTCAGCAACTATTTTTTCACCCAAACTGGATGATACTTTCAGGAAATGATCAGTACACTAAGCCCACTTGGTTCCCCAAATTTCGTTCTTCTATGTTGAAGCGTTCGTTTCCAGTAACAGTTTGAATGTTGGCGTTTCACTCTGTTTTCTCCTATATTGATAGACGTATGTGGAACGCTAAATCAAACACGGTTTGTGCTAGCTTCTTGAAACTTGACACGATAATATAGTTTCAAATTCTTCTCTAGGTTTTGTTTCCTCTTGATGTAGCCCTAAGCAGTGACTGGCGAGATACACTGTCCTTGAAAGGGGTTGCCAAGCTTCCCAAAATTACGAATCTCCAGAAATCTCAGCAACTATTTTTTCACCCAAACTGGATGATACTTTCAGGTAATGATCAGTACACTAAGCCCACTTGGTTCCCCAAATTTCGTTCTTCTATGTTGAAGCGTTCGTTTCCAGTAACAGTTTGAATTTTGGCGTTTCACTCTGTTTCCTCCAATATTGAAAGGTGTACGTGGAACTCTAAATCAAACACGGTTTGTGCTAGCTTCTTCAAACTTGACACGATAATGTAGTTTCAAGTTCTGTCTCTAGGTTTTGTTTCCTCTTGATGTAGCCCTAAGCAGTGACTGGCGAGATACACTGTCCTTGAAAGGGGTTGCCAAGCTACCCAAAATTACGAATCTCCAGAAATCTCAGCAACTATTTTTTCACCCAAACTGGATGATACTTTCAGGTAATGATCAGTACACTAAGCCCACTTGGTTCCCCAAATTTCGTTCTTCTATGTTGAAGCGTTCGTTTCCAGTAACAGTTTGAATTTTGGCATTTCACTCTGTTTTCTCCTATATTGATAGATGTATGTGGAACTCTAAATCAAACACGGTTTGTGCTAGCTTGTTGAAACTTGACAAGATAATGTAGTTTCAAGTTCTATCTCTCGGTTTTGTTTCCTCATGATGTAGCCCTAAGCAGTGACTGGCGAGATACACTGTCCTTGAAAGGGGTTGCCAAGCTTCCCAAAATTACGAATCTCCAGAAATCTCAGCAACTATTTTTTCACCCAAACTGGATGATACTTTCAGGTAATGATCAGTACACTAAGCCCAGTTGGTTCCCCAAATTTCGTTCTTCTATGTTGAAGCGTTCGTTTCCAGTAACAGTTTGAATTTTGGCGTTTCACTCTGTTTTCTCCTATATTGAGAGATGTATGTGGAACTCTAAATCAAACACGGTTTGTGCTAGCTTCTTGAAACTTGACACGATAATGTAGTTTCAAGTTCTGTCTCTAGGTTTTGTTTCCTCTTGATGTAGCCCTAAGCAGTGACTGGCGAGATACACTGTCCTTGAAAGGGGTTGCCAAGCTTCCCAAAATTACGAATCTCCAGAAATCTCAGCAACTATTTTTTCACCCAAACTGGATGATACTTTCAGGTAATGATCAGTACACTAAGCCCACTTGGTTCCCCAAATTTCGTTCTTCTATGTTGAAGCGTTCGTTTCCAGTAACAGTTTGAATGTTGGCGTTTCACTCTGTTTCCTCCAATATTGATAGGTGTACGTGGAACTCTAAATCAAACACGGTTTGTGCTAGCTTCTTCAAACTTGACACGATAATGTAGTTTCAAGTTCTGTCTCTAGGTTTTGTTTCCTCTTGATGTAGCCCTAAGCAGTGACTGGCGAGATACACTGTCCTTGAAAGGGGTTGCCAAGCTTCCCAAAATTACGAATCTCCAGAAATCTCAGCAACTATTTTTTCACCCAAACTGGATGATACTTTCAGGTAATGATCAGTACACTAAGCCCACTTGGTTCCCCAAATTTCGTTCTTCTATGTTGAAGCGTTCGTTTCCAGTAACAGTTTGAATGTTGGCGTTTCACTCTGTTTTCTCCTATATTGATAGACGTATGTGGAACGCTAAATCAAACACGGTTTGTGCTAGCTTCTTGAAACTTGACACGATAATATAGTTTCAAGTTCTATCTCTAGGTTTTGTTTCCTCTTGATGTAGCCCTAAGCAGTGACTGGCGAGATACACTGTCCTTGAAAGGGGTTGCCAAGCTTCCCAAAATTACGAATCTCCAGAAATCTCAGCAACTATTTTTTCACCCAAACTGGATGATACTTTCAGGTAATGATCAGTACACTAAGCCCACTTGGTTCCCCAAATTTCGTTCTTCTATGTTGAAGCGTTCGTTTCCAGTAACAGTTTGAATTTTGGCGTTTCAATCTGTTTCCTCCAATATTGATAGGTGTACGTGGAACTCTAAATCAAACACGGTTTGTGCTAGCTTTTTGAAACTTGACACGATAATGTAGTTTCAAGTTCTATCTCTCGGTTTTGTTTCCTCTTGATGTAGCCCTAAGCAGTGACTGGCGAGATACACTGTCCTTGAAAGGGGTTGCCAAGCTTCCCAAAATTACGAATCTCCAGAAATCTCAGAAACTATTTTTTCACCCAAACTGGATGATACTTTCAGGTAATGATCAGTACACTAAGCCCACTTGGTTCCCCAAATTTCGTTCTTCTATGTTGAAGCGTTCGTTTCCAGTAACAGTTTGAATGTTGGCGTTTCACTCTGTTTTGTCCTATATTGATAGACGTATGTGGAACTCTAAATCAAACACGGTTTGTGCTAGCTTCTTGAAACTTGACACGATAATGTAGTTTCAAGTTCTGTCTCTAGGTTTTGTTTCCTCTTGATGTTGCCCTAAGCAGTGACTGGCGAGATACACTGTCCTTGAAAGGGGTTGCCAAGCTTCCCAAAATTACGAATCTCCAGAAATCTCAGAAACTATTTTTTCACCCAAACTGGATGATACTTTCAGGTAATGATCAGTACACTAAGCCCACTTGGTTCCCCAAATTTCGTTCTTCTATGTTGAAGCGTTCGTTTCCAGTAACAGTTTGAATGTTGGCGTTTCACTCTGTTTTCTCCTATATTGATAGACGTATGTGGAACGCTAAATCAAACACGGTTTGTGCTAGCTTCTTGAAACTTGACACGATAATATAGTTTCAAGTTCTATCTCTAGGTTTTGTTTCCTCTTGATGTAGCCCTAAGCAGTGACTGGCGAGATACACTGTCCTTGAAAGGGGTTGCCAAGCTTCCCAAAATTACGAATCTCCAGAAATCTCAGCAACTATTTTTCACCCAAACTGGATGATACTTTCAGGTAATGATCAGTACACTAAGCCCACTTGGTTCCCCAAATTTCGTTCTTCTATGTTGAAGTGTTCGTTTCCAGTAACAGTTTGAATTTTGGCGTTTCACTCTGTTTCCTCCAATATTGATAGGTGTACGTGGAACTCTAAATCAAACACGGTTTGTGCTAGCTTCTTCAAACTTGACACGATAATGTAGTTTCAAGTTCTGTCTCTAGGTTTTGTTTCCTCTTGATGTAGCCCTAAGCAGTGACTGGCGAGATACACTGTCCTTGAAAGGGGTTGCCAAGCTACCCAAAATTACGAATCTCCAGAAATCTCAGCAACTATTTTTTCACCCAAACTGGATGATACTTTCAGGTAATGATCAGTACACTAAGCCCAGTTGGTTCCCCAAATTTCGTTCTTCTATGTTGAAGCGTTCGTTTCCAGTAACAGTTTGAATTTTGGCGTTTCACTCTGTTTTCTCCTATATTGATAGATGTATGTGGAACTCTAAATCAAACATGGTTTGTGCTAGCTTCTTGAAACTTGACACGATAATGTAGTTTCAAGTTCTATCTCTAGGTTTTGTTTCCTCTTGATGTAGCCCTAAGCAGTGACTGGCGAGATACACTGTCCTTGAAAGGGGTTGCCAAGCTTCCCAAAATTACGAATCTCCAGAAATCTCAGCAACTATTTTTTCACCCAAACTGGATGATACTTTCAGGTAATGATCAGTACACTAAGCCCAGTTGGTTCCCCAAATTTCGTTTTTCTATGTTGAAGCGTTCGTTTCCAGTAACAGTTTGAATTTTGGCGTTTCACTCTGTTTTCTCCTATATTGAGAGATGTATGTGGAACTCTAAATCAAACACGGTTTGTGCTAGCTTCTTGAAACTTGACACGATAATGTAGTTTCAAGTTCTGTCTCTAGGTTTTGTTTCCTCTTGATGTAGCCCTAAGCAGTGACTGGCGAGATACACTGTCCTTGAAAGGGGTTGCCAAGCTTCCCAAAATTACGAATCTCCAGAAATCTCAGCAACTATTTTTTCACCCAAACTGGATGATACTTTCAGGTAATGATCAGTACACTAAGCCCACTTGGTTCCCCAAATTTCGTTCTTCTATGTTGAAGCGTTCGTTTCCAGTAACAGTTTGAATGTTGGCGTTTCACTCTGTTTCCTCCAATATTGATAGGTGTACGTGGAACTCTAAATCAAACACGGTTTGTGCTAGCTTCTTCAAACTTGACACGATAATGTAGTTTCAAGTTCTGTCTCTAGGTTTTGTTTCCTCTTGATGTAGCCCTAAGCAGTGACTGGCGAGATACACTGTCCTTGAAAGGGGTTGCCAAGCTTCCCAAAATTACGAATCTCCAGAAATCTCAGCAACTATTTTTTCACCCAAACTGGATGATACTTTCAGGTAATGATCAGTACACTAAGCCCACTTGGTTCCCCAAATTTCGTTCTTCTATGTTGAAGCGTTCGTTTCCAGTAACAGTTTGAATCTTGGCGTTTCACTCTGTTTCCTCCAATATTGATAGGTGTACGTGGAACTCTAAATTAAACACGGTTTGTGCTAGCTTCTTCAAACTTGACACGATAATGTAGTTTCAAGTTCTGTCTCTAGGTTTTGTTTCCTCTTGATGTAGCCCTAAGCAGTGACTGGCGAGATACACTGTCCTTGAAAGGGGTTGCCAAGCTACCCAAAATTACGAATCTCCAGAAATCTCAGCAACTATTTTTTCACCCAAACTGGATGATACTTTCAGGTAATGATCAGTACACTAAGCCCACTTGGTTCCCCAAATTTCGTTCTTCTATGTTGAAGCGTTCGTTTCCAGTAACAGTTTGAATGTTGGCGTTTCACTCTGTTTTCTCCTATATTGATAGACGTATGTGGAACGCTAAATCAAACACGGTTTGTGCTAGCTTCTTGAAACTTGACACGATAATATAATTTCAAGTTCTATCTCTAGGTTTTGTTTCCTCTTGATGTAGCCCTAAGCAGTGACTGGCGAGATACACTGTCCTTGAAAGGGGTTGCCAAGCTTCCCAAAATTACGAATCTCCAGAAATCTCAGCAACTATTTTTTCACCCAAACTGGATGATACTTTCAGGTAATGATCAGTACACTAAGCCCACTTGGTTCCCCAAATTTCGTTCTTCTATGTTGAAGCGTTCGTTTCCAGTAACAGTTTGAATTTTGGCGTTTCACTCTGTTTCCTCCAATATTGATAGGTGTACGTGGAACTCTAAATCAAACACGGTTTGTGCTAGCTTCTTCAAACTTGACACGATAATGTAGTTTCAAGTTCTGTCTCTAGGTTTGTTTCCTCTTGATGTAGCCCTAAGCAGTGACTGGCGAGATACACTGTCCATGAAAGGGGTTGCCAAGCTTCCCAAAATTACGAATCTCCAGAAATCTCAGCAACTATTTTTTCACCCAAACTGGATGATACTTTCAGGTAATGATCAGTACACTAAGCCCACTTGGTTCCCCAAATTTCGTTCTTCTATGTTGAACCGTTCGTTTCCAGTAACAGTTTGAATTTTGGCGTTTCACTCTGTTTTCTCCTATATTGATAGATGTATGTGGAACTCTAAATCAAACACGGTTTGAGCTAGCTTCTTGAAACTTGACACGATAATGTAGTTTCAAGTTCTGTCTCTAGGTTTGTTTCCTCTTGATGTAGCCCTAACCAGGGACTGGCGAGATACACTGTCCTTGAAAGGGGTTGCCAAGCTTCCCAAAATTACGAATCTCCAGAAATCTCAGAAACCATTTTTTCACCCAAACTGGATGATACTTTCAGGTAATTATCAGTACACTAAGCCCACTTGGTTCCCCAAATTTCGTTCTTCTATGTTGAAGCGTTCGTTTCCAGTAACAGTTTGAATGTTGGCGTTTCACTCTGCTTTCTCCTATATTGATAGACGTATGTGGAACGCTAAATCAAACACGGTTTGTGCTAGCTTCTTGAAACTTGACACGATAATGTAGTTTCAAGTTCTGTCTCTAGGTTTTGTTTCCTCTTGATGTTGCCCTAAGCAGTGACTGGCGAGATACACTGTCCTTGAAAGGGGTTGCCAAGCTACCCAAAATTACGAATCTCCAGAAATCTCAGCAACTATTTTTTCACCCAAACTGGATGATACTTTCAGGTAATGATCAGTACACTAAGCCCACTTGGTTCCCCAAATTTCGTTCTTCTATGTTGAAGCGTTCGTTTCCAGTAACAGTTTGAATGTTGGCGTTTCACTCTGTTTTCTCCTATATTGATAGATGTATGTGGAACTCTAAATCAAACACGGTTTGTGCTAGCTTTTTGAAACTTGACACGATAATGTAGTTTCAAGTTCTATCTCTCGGTTTTTTTTCCTCTTGATGTAGCCCTAAGCAGTGACTGGCGAGATACACTGTCCTTGAAAGGGGTTGCCAAGCTTCCCAAAATTACGAATCTCCAGAAATCTCAGAAACTATTTTTTCACCCAAACTGGATGATACTTTCAGGTAATGATCAGTACACTAAGCCCACTTGGTTCCCCAAATTTCGTTCTTCTATGTTGAAGCATTCGTTTCCAGTAACAGTTTGAATGTTGGCGTTTCACTCTGTTTCCTCCAATATTGATAGATGTATGTGGAACTCTAAATCAAACACGGTTTGTGCTAGCTTTTTGAAACTTGACACGATAATGTAGTTTCAAGTTCTATCTCGAGGTTTTGTTTTCTCTTGATGTAGCCCTAAGCAGTGACTGGCGAGATACACTGTCCTTGAAAGGGGTTGCCAAGCTTCCCAAAATTACGAATCTCCAGAAATCTCAGCAACTATTTTTTCACCCAAACTGGATGATACTTTCAGGTAATGATCAGTACACTAAGCCCACTTGGTTCCCCAAATTTCGTTCTTCTATGTTGAACCGTTCGTTTCCAGTAACAGTTTGAATTTTGGCGTTTCACTCTGTTTTCTCCTATATTGATAGATGTATGTGGAACTCTATATCAAACACGGTTTGTGCTAGCTTCTTGAAACTTGACACGATAATGTAGTTTCAAGTTCTGTCTCTAGGTTTGTTTCCTCTTGATGTAGCCCTAAGCAGTGACTGGCGAGATACACTGTCCTTGAAAGGGGTTGCCAAGCTTCCCAAAATTACGAATCTCCAGAAATCTCAGAAACTATTTTTTCACCCAAACTGGATGATACTTTCAGGTAATGATCAGTACACTAAGCCCACTTGGTTCCCCAAATTTCGTTCTTCTATGTTGAAGCGTTCGTTTCCAGTAACAGTTTGAATGTTGGCGTTTCACTCTGTTTTCTCCTATATTGATAGATGTATGTGGAACTCTAAATCAAACACGGTTTGTGCTAGCTTCTTCAAACTTGACATGATAATGTAGTTTCAAGTTCTATCTCGAGGTTTTGTTTCCTCTTGATGTAGCCCTAAGCAGTGACTGGCGAGATACACTGTCCTTGAAAGGGGTTGCCAAGCTTCCCAAAATTACGAATCTCCAGAAATCTCAGCAACTATTTTTTCACCCAACTGGATGATACTTTCAGGTAATGATCAGTACACTAAGCCCACTTGGTTCCCCAAATTTCCTTCTTCTATGTTGAAGCGTTCGTTTCCAGTAACAGTTTGAATTTTGGCGTTTCACTCTGTGTTCTCCTATATTGATAGATGTATGTGCAACTCTATATCAAACACGGTTTGTGCTAGCTTCTTGAAACTTGACACGATAATGTAGTTTCAAGTTCTGTCTCTAGGTTTGTTTCCTCTTGATGTAGCCCTAAGCAGTGACTGGCGAGATACACTGTCCTTGAAAGGGGTTGCCAAGCTTCCCAAAATTACGAATCTCCAGAAATCTCAGAAACTATTTTTTCACCCAAACTGGATGATACTTTCAGGTAATGATCAGTACACTAAGCCCACTTGGTTCCCCAAATTTCGTTCTTCTATGTTGAAGCGTTCGTTTCCAGTAACAGTTTGAATGTTGGCGTTTCACTCTGTTTTCTCCTATATTGATAGACGTATGTGGAACGCTAAATCAAACACGGTTTGTGCTAGCTTCTTGAAACTTGACACGATAATATAGTTTCAAGTTCTATCTCTAGGTTTTGTTTCCTCTTGATGTAGCCCTAAGCAGTGACTGGCGAGATACACTGTCCTTGAAAGGGGTTGCCTAGCTTCCCAAAATTACGAATCTCCAGAAATCTCAGCAACTATTTTTTCACCCAAACTGGATGATACTTTCAGGTAATGATCAGTACACTAAGCCCACTTGGTTCCCCAAATTTCGTTCTTCTATGTTGAAGCGTTCGTTTCCAGTAACAGTTTGAATTTTGGCGTTTCACTCTGTTTCCTCCAATATTGATAGGTGTACGTGGAACTCTAAATCAAACACGGTTTGTGCTAGCTTTTTGAAACTTGACACGATAATGTAGTTTCAAGTTCTATCTCTCGGTTTTGTTTCCTCTTGATGTAGCCCTAAGCAGTGACTGGCGAGATACACTGTCCTTGAAAGGGGTTGCCAAGCTTCCCAAAATTACGAATCTCCAGAAATCTCAGCAACTATTTTTTCACCCAAACTGGATGATACTTTCAGGTAATGATCAGTACACTAAGCCCACTTGGTTCCCCAAATTTCGTTCTTCTATGTTGAAGCGTTCGTTTCCAGTAACAGTTTGAATTTTGGCGTTTCACTCTGTTTCCTCCAATATTGATAGGTGTACGTGGAACTCTAAATCAAACACGGTTTGTGCTAGCTTCTTCAAACTTGACACGATAATGTAGTTTCAAGTTCTGTCTCTAGGTTTGTTTCCTCTTGATGTAGCCCTAAGCAGTGACTGGCGAGATACACTGTCCATGAAAGGGGTTGCCAAGCTTCCCAAAATTACGAATCTCCAGAAATCTCAGCAACTATTTTTTCACCCAAACTGGATGATACTTTCAGGTAATGATCAGTACACTAAGCCCACTTGGTTCCCCAAATTTCGTTCTTCTATGTTGAACCGTTCGTTTCCAGTAACAGTTTGAATTTTGGCGTTTCACTCTGTTTTCTCCTATATTGATAGATGTATGTGGAACTCTAAATCAAACACGGTTTGAGCTAGCTTCTTGAAACTTGACACGATAATGTAGTTTCAAGTTCTGTCTCTAGGTTTGTTTCCTCTTGATGTAGCCCTAACCAGGGACTGGCGAGATACACTGTCCTTGAAAGGGGTTGCCAAGCTTCCCAAAATTACGAATCTCCAGAAATCTCAGAAACCATTTTTTCACCCAAACTGGATGATACTTTCAGGTAATTATCAGTACACTAAGCCCACTTGGTTCGCCAAATTTCGTTCTTCTATGTTGAAGCGTTCGTTTCCAGTAACAGTTTGAATGTTGGCGTTTCACTCTGCTTTCTCCTATATTGATAGACGTATGTGGAACGCTAAATCAAACACGGTTTGTGCTAGCTTCTTGAAACTTGACACGATAATGTAGTTTCAAGTTCTGTCTCTAGGTTTTGTTTCCTCTTGATGTTGCCCTAAGCAGTGACTGGCGAGATACACTGTCCTTGAAAGGGGTTGCCAAGCTTCCCAAAATTACGAATCTCCAGAAATCTCAGCAACTATTTTTTCACCCAAACTGGATGATACTTTCAGGTAATGATCAGTACACTAAGCCCACTTGGTTCCCCAAATTTCGTTCTTCTATGTTGAAGCGTTCGTTTCCAGTAACAGTTTGAATGTTGGCGTTTCACTCTGTTTTCTCCTATATTGATAGATGTATGTGGAACTCTAAATCAAACACGGTTTGTGCTAGCTTTTTGAAACTTGACACGATAATGTAGTTTCAAGTTCTATCTCTCGGTTTTTTTTCCTCTTGATGTAGCCCTAAGCAGTGACTGGCGAGATACACTGTCCTTGAAAGGGGTTGCCAAGCTTCCCAAAATTACGAATCTCCAGAAATCTCAGAAAATATTTTTTCACCCAAACTGGATGATACTTTCAGGTAATGATCAGTACACTAAGCCCACTTGGTTCCCCAAATTTCGTTCTTCTATGTTGAAGCATTCGTTTCCAGTAACAGTTTGAATGTTGGCGTTTCACTCTGTTTCCTCCAATATTGATAGATGTATGTGGAACTCTAAATCAAACACGGTTTGTGCTAGCTTTTTGAAACTTGACACGATAATGTAGTTTCAAGTTCTATCTCGAGGTTTTGTTTTCTCTTGATGTAGCCCTAAGCAGTGACTGGCGAGATACACTGTCCTTGAAAGGGGTTGCCAAGCTTCCCAAAATTACGAATCTCCAGAAATCTCAGCAACTATTTTTTCACCCAAACTGGATGATACTTTCAGGTAATGATCAGTACACTAAGCCCACTTGGTTCCCCAAATTTCGTTCTTCTATGTTGAACCGTTCGTTTCCAGTAACAGTTTGAATTTTGGCGTTTCACTCTGTTTTCTCCTATATTGATAGATGTATGTGGAACTCTATATCAAACACGGTTTGTGCTAGCTTCTTGAAACTTGACACGATAATGTAGTTTCAAGTTCTGTCTCTAGGTTTGTTTCCTCTTGATGTAGCCCTAAGCAGTGACTGGCGAGATACACTGTCCTTGAAAGGGGTTGCCAAGCTTCCCAAAATTACGAATCTCCAGAAATCTCAGAAACTATTTTTTCACCCAAACTGGATGATACTTTCAGGTAATGATCAGTACACTAAGCCCACTTGGTTCCCCAAATTTCGTTCTTCTATGTTGAAGCGTTCGTTTCCAGTAACAGTTTGAATGTTGGCGTTTCACTCTGTTTTCTCCTATATTGATAGACGTATGTGGAACGCTAAATCAAACACAGTTTGTGCTAGCTTCTTGAAACTTGACACGATAATATAGTTTCAAGTTCTATCTCTAGGTTTTGTTTCCTCTTGATGTAGCCCTAAGCAGTGACTGGCGAGATACACTGTCCTTGAAAGGGGTTGCCAAGCTTCCCAAAATTACGAATCTCCAGAAATCTCAGAAACTATTTTTTCACCCAAACTGGATGATACTTTCAGGTAATGATCAGTACACTAAGCCCACTTGGTTCCCCAAATTTCGTTCTTCTATGTTGAACCGTTCGTTTCCAGTAACAGTTTGAATTTTGGCGTTTCACTCTGTTTCCTCCAATATTGATAGGTGTACGTGGAACTCTAAATCAAACACGGTTTGTGCTAGCTTCTTGAAACTTGACACGATAATGTAGTTTCAAGTTCTGTCTCTAGGTTTTGTTTCATCTTGATGTAGCCCTAAGCAGTGACTGGCGAGATACACTGTCCTTGAAAGGGGTTGCCAAGCTTCCCAAAATTACGAATCTCCAGAAATCTCAGCAACTATTTTTTCACCCAAACTGGATGATACTTTCAGGTAATGATCAGTACACTAAGCCCACTTGGTTCCCCAAATTTCGTTCTTCTATGTTGAAGCGTTCGTTTCCAGTAACAGTTTGAATCTTGGCGTTTCACTCTGTTTTCTCCTATATTGATAGACGTATGTGGAACTCTAAATCAAACACGGTTTGTGCTAGCTTCGTGAAACTTGACACGATAATGTAGTTTCAAGTTCTGTCTCTAGGTTTTGTTTCCTCTTGATGTTGCCCTAAGCAGTGACTGGCGAGATACACTGTCCTTGAAAGGGGTTGCCAAGCTACCCAAAATTACGAATCTCCAGAAATCTCAGCAACTATTTTTTCACCCAAACTGGATGATACTTTCAGGTAATGATCAGTACACTAAGCCCAGTTGTTTCCCCAAATTTCGTTCTTCTATGTTGAAGCGTTCGTTTCCAGTAACAGTTTGAATCTTGGCGTTTCACTCTGTTTTCTCCTATATTGAGAGATGTATGTGGAACTCTAAATCAAACACGGTTTGTGCTAGCTTCTTGAAACTTGACACGATAATGTAGTTTCAAGTTCTGTCTCTAGGTTTTGTTTCCTCTTGATGTAGCCCTAAGCAGTGACTGGCGAGATACACTGTCCTTGAAAGGGGTTGCCAAGCTTCCCAAAATTACGAATCTCCAGAAATCTCAGCAACTATTTTTTCACCCAAACTGGATGATACTTTCAGGTAATGATCAGTACACTAAGCCCACTTGGTTCCCCAAATTTCGTTTTTCTATGTTGAAGCGTTCGTTTCCAGTAACAGTTTGAATCTTGGCGTTTCACTCTGTTTCCTCCAATATTGATAGGTGTACGTGGAACTCTAAATCAAACACGGTTTGTGCTAGCTTCTTCAAACTTGACACGATAATGTAGTTTCAAGTTCTGTCTCTAGGTTTTGTTTCCTCTTGATGTAGCCCTAAGCAGTGACTGGCGAGATACACTGTCCTTGAAAGGGGTTGCCAAGCTACCCAAAATTACGAATCTCCAGAAATCTCAGCAACTATTTTTTCACCCAAACTGGATGATACTTTCAGGTAATGATCAGTACACTAAGCCCACTTGGTTCCCCAAATTTCGTTCTTCTATGTTGAAGCGTTCGTTTCCAGTAACAGTTTGAATTTTGGCGTTTCACTCTGTTTTCTCCTATATTGATAGATGTATGTGGAACTCTAAATCAAACACGGTTTGTGCTAGCTTCTTGAAACTTGACACGATAATGTAGTTTCAAGTTCTATCTCTAGGTTTTGTTTCCTCTTGATGTAGCCCTAAGCAGTGACTGGCGAGATACACTTCCTTGAAAGGGGTTGCCAAGCTTCCCAAAATTACGAATCTCCAGAAATCTCAGCAACTATTTTTTCACCCAAACTGGATGATACTTTCAGGTAATGATCAGTACACTAAGCCCACTTGGTTCCCCAAATTTCGTTCTTCTATGTTGAAGCGTTCGTTTCCAGTAACAGTTTGAATGTTGGCGTTTCACTCTGTTTTCTCCTATATTGATAGATGTATGTGGAACTCTAAATCAAACACGGTTTGTGCTAGCTTCTTCAAACTTGACATGATAATGTAGTTTCAAGTTCTATCTCGAGGTTTTGTTTCCTCTTGATGTAGCCCTAAGCAGTGACTGGCGAGATACACTGTCCTTGAAAGGGGTTGCCAAGCTTCCCAAAATTACGAATCTCCAGAAATCTCAGCAACTATTTTTTCACCCAACTGGATGATACTTTCAGGTAATGATCAGTACACTAAGCCCACTTGGTTCCCCAAATTTCCTTCTTCTATGTTGAAGCGTTCGTTTCCAGTAACAGTTTGAATTTTGGCGTTTCACTCTGTTTTCTCCTATATTGATAGATGTATGTGGAACTCTATATCAAACACGGTTTGTGCTAGCTTCTTGAAACTTGACACGATAATGTAGTTTCAAGTTCTGTCTCTAGGTTTGTTTCCTCTTGATGTAGCCCTAAGCAGTGACTGGCGAGATACACTGTCCTTGAAAGGGGTTGCCAAGCTTCCCAAAATTACGAATCTCCAGAAATCTCAGAAACTATTTTTTCACCCAAACTGGATGATACTTTCAGGTAATGATCAGTACACTAAGCCCACTTGGTTCCCCAAATTTCGTTCTTCTATGTTGAAGCGTTCGTTTCCAGTAACAGTTTGAATGTTGGCGTTTCACTCTGTTTTCTCCTATATTGATAGACGTATGTGGAACGCTAAATCAAACACGGTTTGTGCTAGCTTCTTGAAACTTGACACGATAATATAGTTTCAAGTTCTATCTCTAGGTTTTGTTTCCTCTTGATGTAGCCCTAAGCAGTGACTGGCGAGATACACTGTCCTTGAAAGGGGTTGCCAAGCTTCCCAAAATTACGAATCTCCAGAAATCTCAGCAACTATTTTTTCACCCAAACTGGATGATACTTTCAGGTAATGATCAGTACACTAAGCCCACTTGGTTCCCCAAATTTCGTTCTTCTATGTTGAAGCGTTCGTTTCCAGTAACAGTTTGAATTTTGGCGTTTCACTCTGTTTCCTCCAATATTGATAGGTGTACGTGGAACTCTAAATCAAACACGGTTTGTGCTAGCTTTTTGAAACTTGACACGATAATGTAGTTTCAAGTTCTATCTCTCGGTTTTGTTTCCTCTTGATGTAGCCCTAAGCAGTGACTGGCGAGATACACTGTCCTTGAAAGGGGTTGCCAAGCTTCCCAAAATTACGAATCTCCAGAAATCTCAGAAACTATTTTTTCACCCAAACTGGATGATACTTTCAGGTAATGATCAGTACACTAAGCCCACTTGGTTCCCCAAATTTCGTTCTTCTATGTTGAAGCGTTCGTTTCCAGTAACAGTTTGAATGTTGGCGTTTCACTCTGTTTTCTCCTATATTGATAGACGTATGTGGAACTCTAAATCAAACACGGTTTGTGCTAGCTTCGTGAAACTTGACACGATAATGTAGTTTCAAGTTCTGTCTCTAGGTTTTGTTTCCTCTTGATGTTGCCCTAAGCAGTGACTGGCGAGATACACTGTCCTTGAAAGGGGTTGCCAAGCTTCCCAAAATTACGAATCTCCAGAAATCTCAGCAACTATTTTTTCACCCAAACTGGATGATACTTTCAGGTAATGATCAGTACACTAAGCCCACTTGGTTCCCCAAATTTCGTTCTTCTATGTTGAAGCGTTCGTTTCCAGTAACAGTTTGAATCTTGGCGTTTCACTCTGTTTTCTCCTATATTGATAGACGTATGTGGAACGCTAAATCAAACACGATTTGTGCTAGCTTCTTGAAACTTGACACGATAATATAGTTTCAAGTTCTATCTCTAGGTTTTGTTTCCTCTTGATGTAGCCCTAAGCAGTGACTGGCGAGATACACTGTCCTTGAAAGGGGTTGCCAAGCTTCCCAAAATTACGAATCTCCAGAAATCTCAGCAACTATTTTTTCACACAAACTGGATGATACTTTCAGGTAATGATCAGTACACTAAGCCCACTTGGTTCCCCAAATTTCGTTCTTCTATGTTGAAGCGTTCGTTTCCAGTAACAGTTTGAATTTTGGCGTTTCACTCTGTTTCCTCCAATATTGATAGGTGTACGTGGAACTCTAAATCAAACACGGTTTGTGCTAGCTTCTTCAAACTTGACACGATAATGTAGTTTCAAGTTCTGTCTCTAGGTTTTGTTTCCTCTTGATGTAGCCCTAAGCAGTGACTGGCGAGATACACTGTCCTTGAAAGGGGTTGCCAAGCTACCCAAAATTACGAATCTCCAGAAATCTCAGCAACTATTTTTTCACCCAAACTGGATGATACTTTCAGGTAATGATCAGTACACTAAGCCCACTTGGTTCCCCAAATTTCGTTCTTCTATGTTGAAGCGTTCGTTTCCAGTAACAGTTTGAATTTTGGCATTTCACTCTGTTTTCTCCTATATTGATAGATGTATGTGGAACTCTAAATCAAACACGGTTTGTGCTAGCTTCTTGAAACTTGACACGATAATGTAGTTTCAAGTTCTATCTCTAGGTTTTGTTTCCTCTTGATGTAGCCCTAAGCAGTGACTGGCGAGATACACTGTCCTTGAAAGGGGTTGCCAAGCTTCCCAAAATTACGAATCTCCAGAAATCTCAGCAACTATTTTTTCACCCAAACTGGATGATACTTTCAGGTAATGATCAGTACACTAAGCCCAGTTGGTTCCCCAAATTTCGTTCTTCTATGTTGAAGCGTTCGTTTCCAGTAACAGTTTGAATTTTGGCGTTTCACTCTGTTTTCTCCTATATTGAGAGATGTATGTGGAACTCTAAATCAAACACGGTTTGTGCTAGCTTCTTGAAACTTGACACGATAATGTAGTTTCAAGTTCTGTCTCTAGGTTTTGTTTCCTCTTGATGTAGCCCTAAGCAGTGACTGGCGAGATACACTGTCCTTGAAAGGGGTTGCCAAGCTTCCCAAAATTACGAATCTCCAGAAATCTCAGCAACTATTTTTTCACCCAAACTGGATGATACTTTCAGGCAATGATCAGTACACTAAGCCCACTTGGTTCCCCAAATTTCGTTCTTCTATGTTGAAGCGTTCGTTTCCAGTAACAGTTTGAATGTTGGCGTTTCACTCTGTTTCCTCCAATATTGATAGGGTGTACGTGGAACTCTAAATCAAACACGGTTTGTGCTAGCTTCTTCAAACTTGACACGATAATGTAGTTTCAAGTTCTGTCTCTAGGTTTTGTTTCCTCTTGATGTAGCCCTATGCAGTGACTGGCGAGATACACTGTCCTTGAAAGGGGTTGCCAAGCTTCCCAAAATTACGAATCTCCAGAAATCTCAGCAACTATTTTTTCACCCAAACTGGATGATACTTTCAGGTAATGATCAGTACACTAAGCCCACTTGGTTCCCCAAATTTCGTTCTTCTATGTTGAAGCGTTCGTTTCCAGTAACAGTTTGAATCTTGGCGTTTCACTCTGTTTTCTCCTATATTGATAGACGTATGTGGAACGCTAAATCAAACACGGTTTGTGCTAGCTTCTTGAAACTTGACACGATAATATAGTTTCAAGTTCTATCTCTAGGTTTTGTTTCCTCTTGATGTAGCCCTAAGCAGTGACTGGCGAGATACACTGTCCTTGAAAGGGGTTGCCAAGCTTCCCAAAATTACGAATCTCCAGAAATCTCAGCAACTATTTTTTCACCCAAACTGGATGATACTTTCAGGTAATGATCAGTACACTAAGCCCACTTGGTTCCCCAAATTTCGTTCTTCTATGTTGAAGCGTTCGTTTCCAGTAACAGTTTGAATTTTGGCGTTTCACTCTGTTTCCTCCAATATTGATAGGTGTACGTGGAACTCTAAATCAAACACGGTTTGTGCTAGCTTTTTGAAACTTGACACGATAATGTAGTTTCAAGTTCTATCTCTCGGTTTTGTTTCCTCTTGATGTAGCCCTAAGCAGTGACTGGCGAGATACACTGTCCTTGAAAGGGGTTGCCAAGCTTCCCAAAATTACGAATCTCCAGAAATCTCAGCAACTATTTTTTCACCCAAACTGGATGATACTTTCAGGTAATGATCAGTACACTAAGCCCACTTGGTTCCCCAAATTTCGTTCTTCTATGTTGAAGCGTTCGTTTCCAGTAACAGTTTGAATTTTGGCATTTCACTCTGTTTTCTCCTATATTGATAGATGTATGTGGAACTCTAAATCAAACACGGTTTGTGCTAGCTTCTTCAAACTTGACACGATAATGTAGTTTCAAGTTCTGTCTCTAGGTTTTGTTTCCTCTTGATGTAGCCCTAAGCAGTGACTGGCGAGATACACTGTCCTTGAAAGGGGTTGCCAAGCTACCCAAAATTACGAATCTCCAGAAATCTCAGCAACTATTTTTTCACCCAAACTGGATGATACTTTCAGGTAATGATCAGTACACTAAGCCCACTTGGTTCCCCAAATTTCGTTCTTCTATGTTGAAGCGTTCGTTTCCAGTAACAGTTTGAATTTTGGCATTTCACTCTGTTTTCTCCTATATTGATAGATGTATGTGGAACTCTAAATCAAACACGGTTTGTGCTAGCTTCTTGAAACTTGACACGATAATGTAGTTTCAAGTTCTATCTCTAGGTTTTGTTTCCTCTTGATGTAGCCCTAAGCAGTGACTGGCGAGATACACTGTCCTTGAAAGGGGTTGCCAAGCTTCCCAAAATTACGAATCTCCAGAAATCTCAGCAACTATTTTTTCACCCAAACTGGATGATACTTTCAGGTAATGATCAGTACACTAAGCCCAGTTGGTTCCCCAAATTTCGTTCTTCTATGTTGAATCGTTCGTTTCCAGTAACAGTTTGAATTTTGGCGTTTCACTCTGTTTTCTCCTATATTGAGAGATGTATGTGGAACTCTAAATCAAACACGGTTTGTGCTAGCTTCTTGAAACTTGACACGATAATGTAGTTTCAAGTTCTGTCTCTAGGTTTTGTTTCCTCTTGATGTAGCCCTAAGCAGTGACTGGCGAGATACACTGTCCTTGAAAGGGGTTGCCAAGCTTCCCAAAATTACGAATCTCCAGAAATCTCAGCAACTATTTTTTCACCCAAACTGGATGATACTTTCAGGTAATGATCAGTACACTAAGCCCACTTGGTTCCCCAAATTTCGTTCTTCTATGTTGAAGCGTTCGTTTCCAGTAACAGTTTGAATGTTGGCGTTTCACTCTGTTTCCTCCAATATTGATAGGTGTAGGTGGAACTCTAAATCAAACACGGTTTGTGCTAGCTTCTTCAAACTTGACACGATAATGTAGTTTCAAGTTCTGTCTCTAGGTTTTGTTTCCTCTTGATGTAGCCCTAAGCAGTGACTGGCGAGATACACTGTCCTTGAAAGGGGTTGCCAAGCTTCCCAAAATTACGAATCTCCAGAAATCTCAGCAACTATTTTTTCACCCAAACTGGATGATACTTTCAGGTAATGATCAGTACACTAAGCCCACTTGGTTCCCCAAATTTCGTTCTTCTATGTTGAAGCGTTCGTTTCCAGTAACAGTTTGAATCTTGGCGTTTCACTCTGTTTCCTCCAATATTGATAGGTGTACGTGGAACTCTAAATCAAACACGGTTTGTGCTAGCTTCTTCAAACTTGACACGATAATGTAGTTTCAAGTTCTGTCTCTAGGTTTTGTTTGCTCTTCATGTAGCCCTAAGCAGTGACTGGCGAGATACACTGTCCTTGAAAGGGGTTGCCAATCTACCCAAAATTACGAATCTCCAGAAATCTCAGCAACTATTTTTTCACCCAAACTGGATGATACTTTCAGGTAATGATCAGTACACTAAGCCCACTTGGTTCCCCAAATTTCGTTCTTCTATGTTGAAGCGTTCGTTTCCAGTAACAGTTTGAATGTTGGCGTTTCACTCTGTTTTCTCCTATATTGATAGACGTATGTGGAACGCTAAATCAAACACGGTTTGTGCTAGCTTCTTGAAACTTGACACGATAATATTGTTTCAAGTTCTATCTCTAGGTTTTGTTTCCTCTTGATGTAGCCCTAAGCAGTGACTGGCGAGATACACTGTCCTTGAAAGGGGTTGCCAAGCTTCCCAAAATTACGAATCTCCAGAAATCTCAGCAACTATTTTTTCACCCAAACTGGATGATACTTTCAGGTAATGATCAGTACACTAAGCCCACTTGGTTCCCCAAATTTCGTTCTTCTATGTTGAAGCGTTCGTTTCCGGTAACAGTTTGAATTTTGGCGTTTCACTCTGTTTCCTCCAATATTGATAGGTGTACGTGGAACTCTAAATCAAACACGGTTTGGCTAGCTTCTTCAAACTTGACACGATAATGTAGTTTCAAGTTCTGTCTCTAGGTTTTGTTTCCTCTTGATGTAGCCCTAAGCAGTGACTGGCGAGATACACTGTCCTTGAAAGGGGTTGCCAAGCTTCCCAAAATTACGAATCTCCAGAAATCTCAGCAACTATTTTTTCACCCAAACTGGATGATACTTTCAGGTAATGATCAGTACACTAAGCCCACTTGGTTCCCCAAATTTCGTTCTTCTATGTTGAACCGTTCGTTTCCAGTAACAGTTTGAATTTTGGCGTTTCACTCTGTTTTCTCCTATATTGATAGATGTATGTGGAACTCTAAATCAAACACGGTTTGAGCTAGCTTCTTGAAACTTGACACGATAATGTAGTTTCAAGTTCTGTCTCTAGGTTTGTTTCCTCTTGATGTAGCCCTAAGCAGGGACTGGCGAGATACACTGTCCTTGAAAGGGGTTGCCAAGCTTCCCAAAATTACGAATCTCCAGAAATCTCAGAAACCATTTTTTCACCCAAACTGGATGATACTTTCAGGTAATGATCAGTACACTAAGCCCACTTGGTTCCCCAAATTTCGTTCTTCTATGTTGAAGCGTTCGTTTCCAGTAACAGTTTGAATGTTGGCGTTTCACTCTGCTTTCTCCTATATTGATAGACGTATGTGGAACTCTAAATCAAACACGGTTTGTGCTAGCTTCTTGAAACTTGACACGATAATGTAGTTTCAAGTTCTGTCTCTAGGTTGTGTTTCCTCTTGATGTTGCCCTAATCAGTGACTGGCGAGATACACTGTCCTTTAAAGGGGTTGCCAAGCTACCCAAAATTACGAATCTCCAGAAATCTCAGCAACTATTTTTTCACCCAAACTGGATGATACTTTCAGGTAATGATCAGTACACTAAGCCCAGTTGGTTCCCCAAATTTCGTTCTTCTATGTTGAAGCGTTCGTTTCCAGTAACAGTTTGAATTTTGGCGTTTCACTCTGTTTTCTCCTATATTGAGAGATGTATGTGGAACTCTAAATCAAACACGGTTTGTGCTAGCTTCTTGAAACTTGACACAATAATGTAGTTTCAAGTTCTGTCTCTAGGTTTTGTTTCCTCTTGATGTAGCCCTAAGCAGTGACTGGCGAGATACACTGTCCTTGAAAGGGGTTGCCAAGCTTCCCAAAATTACGAATCTCCAGAAATCTCAGCAACTATTTTTTCACCCAAACTGGATGATACTTTCAGGTAATGATCAGTACACTAAGCCCACTTGGTTCCCCAAATTTCGTTCTTCTATGTTGAAGCGTTCGTTTCCAGTAACAGTTTGAATTTTGGCGTTTCACTCTGTTTTCTCCTATATTGATAGATGTATGTGGAACTCTAAATCAAACACGGTTTGTGCTAGCTTCTTGAAACTTGACACGATAATGTAGTTTCAAGTTCTGTCTCTAGGTTTTGTTTCCTCTTGATGTAGCCCTAAGCAGTGACTGGCGAGATACACTGTCCTTGAAAGGGGTTGCCAAGCTTCCCAAAATTACGAATCTCCAGAAATCTCAGCAACTATTTTTTCACCCAAACTGGATGATACTTTCAGGTAATGATCAGTACACTAAGCCCACTTGGTTCCCCAAATTTCGTTCTTCTATGTTGAAGCGTTCGTTTCCAGTAACAGTTTGAATGTTGGCGTTTCACTCTGTTTTCTCCTATATTGATAGATGTATGTGGAACTCTAAATCAAACACGGTTTGTGCTAGCTTTTTGAAACTTGACACGATAATATAGTTTCAAGTTCTATCTCGAGGTTTTGCTTCCTCTTGATGTAGCCCTAAGCAGTGACTGGCGAGATACACTGTCCTTGAAAGGGGTTGCCAAGCTTCCCAAAATTACGAATCTCCAGAAATCTCAGAAACTATTTTTTCACCCAAACTGGATGATACTTTCAGGTAATGATCAGTACACTAAGCCCACTTGGTTCCCCAAATTTCGTTCTTCTATGTTGAACCGTTCGTTTCCAGTAACAGTTTGAATTTTGGCGTTTCACTCTGTTTTCTCCTATATTGATAGATGTATGTGGAACTCTATATCAAACACGGTTTGTGCAAGCTTCTTGAAACTTGACACGATAATGTAGTTTCAAGTTCTGTCTCTAGGTTTGTTTCCTCTTGATGTAGCCCTAAGCAGTGACTGGCGAGATACACTGTCCTTGAAAGGGGTTGACAAGCTTCCCAAAATTACGAATCTCCAGAAATCTCAGAAACTATTTTTTCACCCAAACTGGATGATACTTTCAGGTAATGATCAGTACACTAAGCCCACTTGGTTCCCCAAATTTCGTTCTTCTATGTTGAAGCGTTCGTTTCCAGTAACAGTTTGAATGTTGGCGTTTCACTCTGCTTTCTCCTATATTGATAGACGTATGTGGAACTCTAAATCAAACACGGTTTGTGCTAGCTTCTTGAAACTTGACACGATAATGTAGTTTCAAGTTCTGTCTCTAGGTTTTGTTTCCTCTTGATGTTGCCCTAAGCAGTGACTGGCGAGATACACTGTCCTTGAAAGGGGTTGCCAAGCTACCCAAAATTACGAATCTCCAGAAATCTCAGCAACTATTTTTTCACCCAAACTGGATGATACTTTCAGGTAATGATCAGTACACTAAGCCCAGTTGGTTCCCCAAATTTCGTTCTTCTATGTTGAAGCGTTCGTTTCCAGTAACAGTTTGAATGTTGGCGTTTCACTCTGTTTTCTCCTATATTGATAGACGTATGTGGAACTCTAAATCAAACACGGTTTGTGCTAGCTTCTTGAAACTTGACACGATAATGTAGTTTCAAGTTCTGTCTCTAGGTTTTGTTTCCTCTTGATGTAGCCCTAAGCAGTGACTGGCGAGATACACTGTCCTTGAAAGGGGTTGCCAAGCTTCCCAAAATTACGAATCTCCAGAAATCTCAGCAACTATTTTTTCACCCAAACTGGATGATACTTTCAGGTAATGATCAGTACACTAAGCCCACTTGGTTCCCCAAATTTCGTTCTTCTATGTTGAAGCGTTCGTTTCCAGTAACAGTTTGAATCTTGGCGTTTCACTCTGTTTCCTCCAATATTGATAGGTGTACGTGGAACTCTAAATCAAACACGGTTTGTGCTAGCTTCTTGAAACTTGACACGATAATGTAGTTTCAAGTTCTGTCTCTAGGTTTTGTTTCCTCTTGATGTAGCCCTAAGCAGTGACTGGCGAGATACACTGTCCTTGAAAGGGGTTGCCAAGCTACCCAAAATTACGAATCTCCAGAAATCTCAGCAACTATTTTTTCACCCAAACTGGATGATACTTTCAGGTAATGATCTGTACACTAAGCCCAGTTGGTTCCCCAAATTTCGTTCTTCTATGTTGAAGCGTTCGTTTCCAGTAACAGTTTGAATTTTGGCGTTTCACTCTGTTTTCTCCTATATTGATAGATGTATGTGGAACTCTAAATCAAACACGGTTTGTGCTAGCTTCTTGAAACTTGACACGATAATGTAATTTCAAGTTCTATCTCTAGGTTTTGTTTCCTCTTGATGTAGCCCTAAGCAGTGACTGGCGAGATACACTGTCCTTGAAAGGGGTTGCCAATCTTCCCAAAATTACGAATCTCCAGAAATCTCAGCAACTATTTTTTCACCCAAACTGGATGATACTTTCAGGTAATGATCAGTACACTAAGCCCACTTGGTTCCCCAAATTTCGTTCTTCTATGTTGAAGCGTTCGTTTCCAGTAACAGTTTGAATGTTGGCGTTTCACTCTGTTTTCTCCTATATTGATAGATGTATGTGGAACTCTAAATCAAACACGGTTTGTGCTAGCTTTTTGAAACTTGACACGATAATGTAGTTTCAAGTTCTATCTCGAGGTTTTGTTTCCTCTTGATGTAGCCCTAAGCAGTGACTGGCGAGATACACTGTCCTTGAAAGGGGTTGCCAAGCTTCCCAAAATTACGAATCTCCAGAAATCTCAGAAACTATTTTTTCACCCAAACTGGATGATACTTTCAGGTAATGATCAGTACACTAAGCCCACTTGGTTCCCCAAATTTCGTTCTTCTATGTTGAAGCGTTCGTTTCCAGTAACAGTTTGAATTTTGGCATTTCACTCTGTTTTCTCCTATATTGATAGATGTATGTGGAACTCTAAATCAAACACGGTTTGTGCTAGCTTTTTGAAACTTGACACGATAATATAGTTTCAAGTTCTATCTCGAGGTTTTGTTTCCTCTTGATGTAGCCCTAAGCAGTGACTGGCGAGATACACTGTCCTTGAAAGGGGTTGCCAAGCTTCCCAAAATTACGAATCTCCAGAAATCTCAGAAACTATTTTTTCACCCAAACTGGATGATACTTTCAGGTAATGATCAGTACACTAAGCCCACTTGGTTCCCCAAATTTCGTTCTTCTATGTTGAACCGTTCGTTTCCAGTAACAGTTTGAATTTTGGCGTTTCACTCTGTTTTCTCCTATATTGATAGATGTATGTGGAACTCTATATCAAACACGGTTTGTGCTAGCTTCTTGAAACTTGACACGATAATGTAGTTTCAAGTTCTGTCTCTAGGTTTGTTTCCTCTTGATGTAGCCCTAAGCAGTGACTGGCGAGATTCACTGTCTTTGAATGGGGTTGCCAAGCTTCCCAAAATTACGAATCTCCAGAAATCTCAGAAACTATTTTTTCACCCAAACTGGATGATACTTTCAGGTAATGATCAGTACACTAAGCCCACTTGGTTCCCCAAATTTCGTTCTTCTATGTTGAAGCGTTCGTTTCCAGTAACAGTTTGAATGTTGGCGTTTCACTCTGTTTTCTCCTATATTGATAGATGTATGTGGAACTCTAAATCAAACACGGTTTGTGCTAGCTTCTTGAAACTTGACACGATAATGTAGTTTCAAGTTCTGTCTCTAGGTTTTGTTTCCTCTTGATGTAGCCCTAAGCAGTGACTGGCGAGATACACTGTCCTTGAAAGGGGTTGCCAAGCTTCCCAAAATTACGAATCTCCAGAAATCTCAGAAACTATTTTTTCACCCAAACTGGATGATACTTTCAGGTAATGATCAGTACACTAAGCCCACTTGGTTCCCCAAATTTCGTTCTTCTATGTTGAAGCGTTCGTTTCCAGTAACAGTTTGAATTTTGGCGTTTCACTCTGTTTTCTCCTATATTGATAGATGTATGTGGAACTCTAAATCAAACACGGTTGTGCTAGCTTCTTCAAACTTGACACGATAATATAGTTTCAAGTTCTATCTCTAGGTTTTGTTTCCTCTTGATGTAGCCCTAAGCAGTGACTGGCGAGATACACTGTCCTTGAAAGGGGTTGCCAAGCTACCCAAAATTACGAATCTCCAGAAATCTCAGCAACTATTTTTTCACCCAAACTGGAGGATACTTTCAGGTAATGATCAGTACACTAAGCCCACTTGGTTCCCCAAATTTCGTTCATCTATGTTGAAGCGTTCGTTTCCAGTAACAGTTTGAATTTTGGCGTTTCACTCTGTTTTCTCCTATATTGAGAGATGTATGTGGAACTCTAAATCAAACACGGTTTGTGCTAGCTTCTTGAAACTTGACACGATAATGTAGTTTCAAGTTCTGTCTCTAGGTTTTGTTTCCTCTTGATGTAGCCCTAAGCAGTGACTGGCGAGATACACTGTCCTTGAAAGGGGTTGCCAGGCTTCCCAAAATTACGAATCTCCAGAAATCTCAGAAACTATTTTTTCACCCAAACTGGATGATACTTTCAGGTAATGATCAGTACACTAAGCCCACTTGGTTCCCCAAATTTCGTTCTTCTATGTTGAAGCGTTCGTTTCCAGTAACAGTTTGAATGTTGGCGTTTCACTCTGTTTTCTCCTATATTGATAGATGTATGTGGAACTCTAAATCAAACACGGTTTGTGCTAGCTTCTTGAAACTTGACACGATAATGTAGTTTCAAGTTCTGTCTCTAGGTTTTGTTTCCTCTTGATGTAGCCCTAAGCAGTGACTGGCGAGATACACTGTCCTTGAAAGGGGTTGCCAAGCTTCCCAAAATTACGAATCTCCAGAAATCTCAGCAACTATTTTTTCACCCAAACTGGATGATACTTTCAGGTAATGATCAGTACACTAAGCCCACTTGGTTCCCCAAATTTCGTTCTTCTATGTTGAAGCGTTCGTTTCCAGTAACAGTTTGAATTTTGGCGTTTCACTCTGTTTTCTCCTATATTGAGAGATGTATGTGGAACTCTAAATCAAACACGGTTTGTGCTAGCTTCTTGAAACTTGACACGATAATGTAGTTTCAAGTTCTGTCTCTAGGTTTGTTTCCTCTTGATGTAGCCCTAAGCAGTGACTGGCGAGATACACTGTCCTTGAAAGGGGTTGCCAAGCTTCCCAAAATTACGAATCTCCAGAAATCTCAGCAACTATTTTTTCACCCAAACTGGATGATACTTTCAGGTAATGATCAGTACACTAAGCCCACTTGGTTCCCCAAATTTCGTTCTTCTATGTTGAAGCGTTCGTTTCCAGTAACAGTTTGAATGTTGGCGTTTCACTCTGCTTTCTCCTATATTGATAGACGTATGTGGAACTCTAAATCAAACACGGTTTGTGCTAGCTTCTTGAAACTTGACACGATAATGTAGTTTCAAGTTCTGTCTCTAGGTTTTGTTTCCTCTTGATGTTGCCCTAAGCAGTGACTGGCGAAATACACTGTCCTTGAAAGGGGTTGCCAAGCTACCCAAAATTACGAATCTCCAGAAATCTCAGCAACTATTTTTTCACCCAAACTGGATGATACTTTCAGGTAATGATCAGTACACTAAGCCCAGTTGGTTCCCCAAATTTCGTTCTTCTATGTTGAAGCGTTCGTTTCCAGTAACAGTTTGAATTTTGGCGTTTCACTCTGTTTTCTCTTATATTGATAGATGTATGTGGAACTCTAAATCAAACACGGTTGTGCTAGCTTCTTGAAACTTGACACGATAATATAGTTTCAAGTTCTATCTCTAGGTTTTGTTTCCTCTTGATGTAGCCCTAAGCAGTGACTGGCGAGATACACTGTCCTTGAAAGGGGTTGCCAAGCTACCCAAAATTACGAATCTCCAGAAATCTCAGCAACTATTTTTTCACCCAAACTGGATGATACTTTCAGGTAATGATCAGTACACTAAGCCCAGTTGGTTCCCCAAATTTCGTTCTTCTATGTTGAAGCGTTCGTTTCCAGTAACAGTTTGAATTTTGGCGTTTCACTCTGTTTTCTCCTATATTGAGAGATGTATGTGGAACTCTAAATCAAACACGGTTTGTGCTAGCTTCTTGAAACTTGACACGATAATGTAGTTTCAAGTTCTGTCTCTAGGTTTTGTTTCCTCTTGATGTAGCCCTAAGCAGTGACTGGCGAGATACACTGTCCTTGAAAGGGGTTGCCAAGCTTCCCAAAATTACGAATCTCCAGAAATCTCAGCAACTATTTTTTCACCCAAACTGGATGATACTTTCAGGTAATGATCAGTACACTAAGCCCACTTGGTTCCCCAAATTTCGTTCTTCTATGTTGAAGCGTTCGTTTCCAGTAACAGTTTGAATCTTGGCGTTTCACTCTGTTTCCTCCAATATTGATAGGTGTACGTGGAACTCTAAATCAAACACGGTTTGTGCTAGCTTCTTCAAACTTGACACGATAATGTAGTTTCAAGTTCTGTCTCTAGGTTTTGTTTCCTCTTGATGTAGCCCTAAGCAGTGACTGGCGAGATACACTGTCCTTGAAAGGGGTTGCCAAGCTTCCCAAAATTACGAATCTCCAGAAATCTCAGAAACTATTTTTTCACCCAAACTGGATGATACTTTCAGGTAATGATCAGTACACTAAGCCCACTTGGTTCCCCAAATTTCGTTCTTCTATGTTGAACCGTTCGTTTCCAGTAACAGTTTGAATTTTGGCGTTTCACTCTGTTTTCTCCTATATTGATAGATGTATGTGGAACTCTATATCAAACACGGTTTGTGCAAGCTTCTTGAAACTTGACATGATAATGTAGTTTCAAGTTCTGTCTCTAGGTTTGTTTCCTCTTGATGTAGCCCTAAGCAGTGACTGGCGAGATACACTGTCCTTGAAAGGGGTTGCCAAGCTTCCCAAAATTACGAATCTCCAGAAATCTCAGAAACTATTTTTTCACCCAAACTGGATGATACTTTCAGGTAATGATCAGTACACTAAGCCCACTTGGTTCCCCAAATTTCGTTCTTCTATGTTGAACCGTTCGTTTCCAGTAACAGTTTGAATTTTGGCATTTCACTCTGTTTTCTCCTATATTGATAGATGTATGTGGAACTCTATATCAAACACGGTTTGTGCTAGCTTCTTGAAACTTGACACGATAATGTAGTTTCAAGTTCTGTCTCTAGGTTTGTTTCCTCTTGATGTAGCCCTAAGCAGTGACTGGCGAGATACACTGTCCTTGAATGGGGTTGCCAAGCTTCCCAAAATTACGAATCTCCAGAAATCTCAGAAACTATTTTTTCACCCAAACTGGATGATACTTTCAGGTAATGATCAGTACACTAAGCCCACTTGGTTCCCCAAATTTCGTTCTTCTATGTTGAAGCGTTCGTTTCCAGTAACAGTTTGAATGTTGGCGTTTCACTCTGTTTTCTCCTATATTGATAGATGTATGTGGAACTCTAAATCAAACACGGTTTGTGCTAGCTTCTTGAAACTTGACACGATAATGTAGTTTCAAGTTCTGTCTCTAGGTTTTGTTTCCTCTTGATGTAGCCCTAAGCAGTGACTGGCGAGATACACTGTCCTTGAAAGGGGTTGCCAAGCTTCCCAAAATTACGAATCTCCAGAAATCTCAGAAACTATTTTTTCACCCAAACTGGATGATACTTTCAGGTAATGATCAGTACACTAAGCCCACTTGGTTCCCCAAATTTCGTTCTTCTATGTTGAAGCGTTCGTTTCCAGTAACAGTTTGAATTTTGGCGTTTCACTCTGTTTTCTCCTATATTGATAGATGTATGTGGAACTCTAAATCAAACACGGTTGTGCTAGCTTCTTCAAACTTGACACGATAATATAGTTTCAAGTTCTATCTCTAGGTTTTGTTTCCTCTTGATGTAGCCCTAAGCAGTGACTGGCGAGATACACTGTCCTTGAAAGGGGTTGCCAAGCTACCCAAAATTACGAATCTCCAGAAATCTCAGCAACTATTTTTTCACCCAAACTGGAGGATACTTTCAGGTAATGATCAGTACACTAAGCCCACTTGGTTCCCCAAATTTCGTTCATCTATGTTGAAGCGTTCGTTTCCAGTAACAGTTTGAATTTTGGCGTTTCACTCTGTTTTCTCCTATATTGAGAGATGTATGTGGAACTCTAAATCAAACACGGTTTGTGCTAGCTTCTTGAAACTTGACACGATAATGTAGTTTCAAGTTCTGTCTCTAGGTTTTGTTTCCTCTTGATGTAGCCCTAAGCAGTGACTGGCGAGATACACTGTCCTTGAAAGGGGTTGCCAGGCTTCCCAAAATTACGAATCTCCAGAAATCTCAGAAACTATTTTTTCACCCAAACTGGATGATACTTTCAGGTAATGATCAGTACACTAAGCCCACTTGGTTCCCCAAATTTCGTTCTTCTATGTTGAAGCGTTCGTTTCCAGTAACAGTTTGAATGTTGGCGTTTCACTCTGTTTTCTCCTATATTGATAGATGTATGTGGAACTCTAAATCAAACACGGTTTGTGCTAGCTTCTTGAAACTTGACACGATAATGTAGTTTCAAGTTCTGTCTCTAGGTTTTGTTTCCTCTTGATGTAGCCCTAAGCAGTGACTGGCGAGATACACTGTCCTTGAAAGGGGTTGCCAAGCTTCCCAAAATTACGAATCTCCAGAAATCTCAGCAACTATTTTTTCACCCAAACTGGATGATACTTTCAGGTAATGATCAGTACACTAAGCCCACTTGGTTCCCCAAATTTCGTTCTTCTATGTTGAAGCGTTCGTTTCCAGTAACAGTTTGAATTTTGGCGTTTCACTCTGTTTTCTCCTATATTGAGAGATGTATGTGGAACTCTAAATCAAACACGGTTTGTGCTAGCTTCTTGAAACTTGACACGATAATGTAGTTTCAAGTTCTGTCTCTAGGTTTGTTTCCTCTTGATGTAGCCCTAAGCAGTGACTGGCGAGATACACTGTCCTTGAAAGGGGTTGCCAAGCTTCCCAAAATTACGAATCTCCAGAAATCTCAGCAACTATTTTTTCACCCAAACTGGATGATACTTTCAGGTAATGATCAGTACACTAAGCCCACTTGGTTCCCCAAATTTCGTTCTTCTATGTTGAAGCGTTCGTTTCCAGTAACAGTTTGAATGTTGGCGTTTCACTCTGCTTTCTCCTATATTGATAGACGTATGTGGAACTCTAAATCAAACACGGTTTGTGCTAGCTTCTTGAAACTTGACACGATAATGTAGTTTCAAGTTCTGTCTCTAGGTTTTGTTTCCTCTTGATGTTGCCCTAAGCAGTGACTGGCGAGATACACTGTCCTTGAAAGGGGTTGCCAAGCTACCCAAAATTACGAATCTCCAGAAATCTCAGCAACTATTTTTTCACCCAAACTGGATGATACTTTCAGGTAATGATCAGTACACTAAGCCCAGTTGGTTCCCCAAATTTCGTTCTTCTATGTTGAAGCGTTCGTTTCCAGTAACAGTTTGAATTTTGGCGTTTCACTCTGTTTTCTCTTATATTGATAGATGTATGTGGAACTCTAAATCAAACACGGTTGTGCTAGCTTCTTGAAACTTGACACGATAATATAGTTTCAAGTTCTATCTCTAGGTTTTGTTTCCTCTTGATGTAGCCCTAAGCAGTGACTGGCGAGATACACTGTCCTTGAAAGGGGTTGCCAAGCTACCCAAAATTACGAATCTCCAGAAATCTCAGCAACTATTTTTTCACCCAAACTGGATGATACTTTCAGGTAATGATCAGTACACTAAGCCCAGTTGGTTCCCCAAATTTCGTTCTTCTATGTTGAAGCGTTCGTTTCCAGTAACAGTTTGAATTTTGGCGTTTCACTCTGTTTTCTCCTATATTGAGAGATGTATGTGGAACTCTAAATCAAACACGGTTTGTGCTAGCTTCTTGAAACTTGACACGATAATGTAGTTTCAAGTTCTGTCTCTAGGTTTTGTTTCCTCTTGATGTAGCCCTAAGCAGTGACTGGCGAGATACACTGTCCTTGAAAGGGGTTGCCTAGCTTCCCAAAATTACGAATCTCCAGAAATCTCAGCAACTATTTTTTCACCCAAACTGGATGATACTTTCAGGTAATGATCAGTACACTAAGCCCACTTGGTTCCCCAAATTTCGTTCTTCTATGTTGAAGCGTTCGTTTCCAGTAACAGTTTGAATCTTGGCGTTTCACTCTGTTTCCTCCAATATTGATAGGTGTACGTGGAACTCTAAATCAAACACGGTTTGTGCTAGCTTCTTCAAACTTGACACGATAATGTAGTTTCAAGTTCTGTCTCTAGGTTTTGTTTCCTCTTGATGTAGCCCTAAGCAGTGACTGGCGAGATACACTGTCCTTGAAAGGGGTTGCCAAGCTTCCCAAAATTACGAATCTCCAGAAATCTCAGAAACTATTTTTTCACCCAAACTGGATGATACTTTCAGGTAATGATCAGTACACTAAGCCCACTTGGTTCCCCAAATTTCGTTCTTCTATGTTGAAGCGTTCGTTTCCAGTAACAGTTTGAATTTTGGCGTTTCACTCTGTTTTCTCCTATATTGATAGATGTATGTGGAACTCTATATCAAACACGGTTTGTGCAAGCTTCTTGAAACTTGACATGATAATGTAGTTTCAAGTTCTGTCTCTAGGTTTGTTTCCTCTTGATGTAGCCCTAAGCAGTGACTGGCGAGATACACTGTCCTTGAAAGGGGTTGCCAAGCTTCCCAAAATTACGAATCTCCAGAAATCTCAGAAACTATTTTTTCACCCAAACTGGATGATACTTTCAGGTAATGATCAGTACACTAAGCCCACTTGGTTCCCCAAATTTCGTTCTTCTATGTTGAAGCGTTCGTTTCCAGTAACAGTTTGAATGTTGGTGTTTCACTCTGCTTTCTCTTATATTGATAGATGTATGTGGAACTCTAAATCAAACACGGTTGTGCTAGCTTCTTGAAACTTGACACGATAATATAGTTTCAAGTTCTATCTCTAGGTTTTGTTTCCTCTTGATGTAGCCCTAAGCAGTGACTGGCGAGATACACTGTCCTTGAAAGGGGTTGCCAAGCTTCCCAAAATTACGAATCTCCAGAAATCTCAGCAACTATTTTTTCACCCAAACTGGATGATACTTTCAGGTAATGATCAGTACACTAAGCCCACTTGGTTCCCCAAATTTCGTTCTTCTATGTTGAAGCGTTCGTTTCCAGTAACAGTTTGAATGTTGGCGTTTCACTCTGTTTTCTCCTATATTGATAGATGTATGTGGAACTCTAAATCAAACACGGTTTGTGCTAGCTTTTTGAAACTTGACACGATAATGTAGTTTCAAGTTCTATCTCGAGGTTTTGTTTCCTCTTGATGTAGCCCTAAGCAGTGACTGGCGAGATACACTGTCCTTGAAAGGGGTTGCCAAGCTTCCCAAAATTACGAATCTCCAGAAATCTCAGAAACTATTTTTTCACCCAAACTGGATGATACTTTCAGGTAATGATCAGTACACTAAGCCCACTTGGTTCCCCAAATTTCGTTCTTCTATGTTGAAGCGTTCGTTTCCAGTAACAGTTTGAATGTTGGCGTTTCACTCTGTTTTCTCCTATATTGATAGATGTATGTGGAACTCTAAATCAAACACGGTTTGTGCTAGCTTTTTGAAACTTGACACGATAATGTAGTTTCAAGTTCTATCTCGAGGTTTTGTTTCCTCTTGATGTAGCCCTAAGCAGTGACTGGCGAGATACACTGTCCTTGAAAGGGGTTGCCAAGCTTCCCAAAATTACGAATCTCCAGAAATCTCAGCAACTATTTTTTCACCCAAACTGGATGATACTTTCAGGTAATGATCAGTACACTAAGCCCACTTGGTTCCCCAAATTTCGTTCTTCTATGTTGAACCGTTCGTTTCCAGTAACAGTTTGAATTTTGGCGTTTCACTCTGTTTTCTCCTATATTGATAGATGTATGTGGAACTCTATATCAAACACGGTTTGTGCTAGCTTCTTGAAACTTGACACGATAATGTAGTTTCAAGTTCTGTCTCTAGGTTTGTTTCCTCTTGATGTAGCCCTAAGCAGTGACTGGCGAGATACACTGTCCTTGAAAGGGGTTGCCAAGCTTCCCAAAATTACGAATCTCCAGAAATCTCAGAAACTATTTTTTCACCCAAACTGGATGATACTTTCAGGTAATGATCAGTACACTAAGCCCACTTGGTTCCCCAAATTTCGTTCTTCTATGTTGAAGCGTTCGTTTCCAGTAACAGTTTGAATGTTGGCGTTTCACTCTGTTTTCTCCTATATTGATAGACGTATGTGGAACGCTAAATCAAACACGGTTTGTGCTAGCTTCTTGAAACTTGACACGATAATATAGTTTCAAGTTCTATCTCTAGGTTTTGTTTCCTCTTGATGTAGCCCTAAGCAGTGACTGGCGAGATACACTGTCCTTGAAAGGGGTTGCCAAGCTTCCCAAAATTACGAATCTCCAGAAATCTCAGCAACTATTTTTTCACCCAAACTGGATGATACTTTCAGGTAATGATCAGTACACTAAGCCCACTTGGTTCCCCAAATTTCGTTCTTCTATGTTGAACCGTTCGTTTCCAGTAACAGTTTGAATTTTGGCGTTTCACTCTGTTTCCTCCAATATTGATAGGTGTACGTGGAACTCTAAATCAAACACGGTTTGTGCTAGCTTCTTGAAACTTGACACGATAATGTAGTTTCAAGTTCTGTCTCTAGGTTTTGTTTCATCTTGATGTAGCCCTAAGCAGTGACTGGCGAGATACACTGTCCTTGAAAGGGGTTGCCAAGCTTCCCAAAATTACGAATCTCCAGAAATCTCAGCAACTATTTTTTCACCCAAACTGGATGATACTTTCAGGTAATGATCAGTACACTAAGCCCAGTTGGTTCCCCAAATTTCGTTCTTCTATGTTGAAGCGTTCGTTTCCAGTAACAGTTTGAATTTTGGCGTTTCACTCTGTTTTCTCTTATATTGATAGATGTATGTGGAACTCTAAATCAAACACGGTTGTGCTAGCTTCTTGAAACTTGACACGATAATATAGTTTCAAGTTCTATCTCTAGGTTTTGTTTCCTCTTGATGTAGCCCTAAGCAGTGACTGGCGAGATACACTGTCCTTGAAAGGGGTTGCCAAGCTACCCAAAATTACGAATCTCCAGAAATCTCAGCTACTATTTTTTCACCCAAACTGGATGATACTTTCAGGTAATGATCAGTACACTAAACCCAGTTGGTTCCCCAAATTTCGTTCTTCTATGTTGAAGCGTTCGTTTCCAGTAACAGTTTGAATTTTGGCGTTTCACTCTGTTTTCTCCTATATTGAGAGATGTATGTGGAACTCTAAATCAAACACGGTTTGTGCTAGCTTCTTGAAACTTGACACGATAATGTAGTTTCAAGTTCTGTCTCTAGGTTTTGTTTCCTCTTGATGTAGCCCTAAGCAGTGACTGGCGAGATACACTGTCCTTGAAAGGGGTTGCCAAGCTTCCCAAAATTACGAATCTCCAGAAATCTCAGCAACTATTTTTTCACCCAAACTGGATGATACTTTCAGGTAATGATCAGTACACTAAGCCCACTTGGTTCCCCAAATTTCGTTCTTCTATGTTGAAGCGTTCGTTTCCAGTAACAGTTTGAATCTTGGCGTTTCACTCTGTTTCCTCCAATATTGATAGGTGTACGTGGAACTCTAAATCAAACACGGTTTGTGCTAGCTTCTTCAAACTTGACACGATAATGTAGTTTCAAGTTCTGTCTCTAGGTTTTGTTTCCTCTTGATGTAGCCCTAAGCAGTGACTGGCGAGATACACTGTCCTTGAAAGGGGTTGCCAAGCTTCCCAAAATTACGAATCTCCAGAAATCTCAGCAACTATTTTTTCACCCAAACTGGATGATACTTTCAGGTAATGATCAGTACACTAAGCCCACTTGGTTCCCCAAATTTCGTTCTTCTATGTTGAAGCGTTCGTTTCCAGTAACAGTTTGAATTTTGGCGTTTCACTCTGTTTTCTCCTATATTGATAGATGTATGTGGAACTCTATATCAAACACGGTTTGTGCAAGCTTCTTGAAACTTGACATGATAATGTAGTTTCAAGTTCTGTCTCTAGGTTTGTTTCCTCTTGATGTAGCCCTAAGCAGTGACTGGCGAGATACACTGTCCTTGAAAGGGGTTGCCAAGCTTCCCAAAATTACGAATCTCCAGAAATCTCAGAAACTATTTTTTCACCCAAACTGGATGATACTTTCAGGTAATGATCAGTACACTAAGCCCACTTGGTTCCCCAAATTTCGTTCTTCTATGTTGAAGCGTTCGTTTCCAGTAACAGTTTGAATGTTGGCGTTTCACTCTGCTTTCTCTTATATTGATAGATGTATGTGGAACTCTAAATCAAACACGGTTGTGCTAGCTTCTTGAGACTTGACACGATAATATAGTTTCAAGTTCTATCTCTAGGTTTTGTTTCCTCTTGATGTAGCCCTAAGCAGTGACTGGCGAGATACACTGTCCTTGAAAGGGGTTGCCAAGCTTCCCAAAATTACGAAACTCCAGAAATCTCAGCAACTATTTTTTCACCCAAACTGGATGATACTTTCAGGTAATGATCAGTACACTAAGCCCACTTGGTTCCCCAAATTTCGTTCTTCTATGTTGAAGCGTTCGTTTCCAGTAACAGTTTGAATCTTGGCGTTTCACTCTGTTTCCTCCAATATTGATAGGTGTACGTGGAACTCTAAATCAAACACGGTTTGTGCTAGCTTCTTCAAACTTGACACGATAATGTAGTTTCAAGTTCTGTCTCTAGGTTTTGTTTCCTCTTGATGTAGCCCTAAGCAGTGACTGGCGAGATACACTGTCCTTGAAAGGGGTTGCCAAGCTTCCCAAAATTACGAATCTCCAGAAATCTCAGAAACTATTTTTTCACCCAAACTGGATGATACTTTCAGGTAATGATCAGTACACTAAGCCCACTTGGTTCCCCAAATTTCGTTCTTCTATGTTGAAGCGTTCGTTTCCAGTAACAGTTTGAATTTTGGCGTTTCACTCTGTTTTCTCCTATATTGATAGATGTATGTGGAACTCTATATCAAACACGGTTTGTGCAAGCTTCTTGAAACTTGACATGATAATGTAGTTTCAAGTTCTGTCTCTAGGTTTGTTTCCTCTTGATGTAGCCCTAAGCAGTGACTGGCGAGATACACTGTCCTTGAAAGGGGTTGCCAAGCTTCCCAAAATTACGAATCTCCAGAAATCTCAGAAACTATTTTTTCACCCAAACTGGATGATACTTTCAGGTAATGATCAGTACACTAAGCCCACTTGGTTCCCCAAATTTCGTTCTTCTATGTTGAAGCGTTCGTTTCCAGTAACAGTTTGAATGTTGGCGTTTCACTCTGCTTTCTCTTATATTGATAGATGTATGTGGAACTCTAAATCAAACACGGTTGTGCTAGCTTCTTGAGACTTGACACGATAATATAGTTTCAAGTTCTATCTCTAGGTTTTGTTTCCTCTTGATGTAGCCCTAAGCAGTGACTGGCGAGATACACTGTCCTTGAAAGGGGTTGCCAAGCTTCCCAAAATTACGAAACTCCAGAAATCTCAGCAACTATTTTTTCACCCAAACTGGATGATACTTTCAGGTAATGATCAGTACACTAAGCCCACTTGGTTCCCCAAATTTCGTTCTTCTATGTTGAAGCGTTCGTTTCCAGTAACAGTTTGAATGTTGGCGTTTCACTCTGTTTTCTCCTATATTGATAGATGTATGTGGAACTCTAAATCAAACACGGTTTGTGCTAGCTTTTTGAAACTTGACACGATAATGTAGTTTCAAGTTCTATCTCGAGGTTTTGTTTCCTCTTGATGTAGCCCTAAGCAGTGACTGGCGAGATACACTGTCCTTGAAAGGGGTTGCCAAGCTTCCCAAAATTACGAATCGCCAGAAATCTCAGAAACTATTTTTTCACCCAAACTGGATGATACTTTCAGGTAATGATCAGTACACTAAGCCCACTTGGTTCCCCAAATTTCGTTCTTCTATGTTGAAGCGTTCGTTTCCAGTAACAGTTTGAATTTTGGCGTTTCACTCTGTTTTCTCTTATATTGATAGATGTATGTGGAACTCTAAATCAAACACGGTTGTGCTAGCTTCTTGAAACTTGACACGATAATATAGTTTCAAGTTCTATCTCTAGGTTTTGTTTCCTCTTGATGTAGCCCTAAGCAGTGACTGGCGAGATACACTGTCCTTGAAAGGGGTTGCCAAGCTACCCAAAATTACGAATCTCCAGAAATCTCAGCAACTATTTTTTCACCCAAACTGGATGATACTTTCAGGTAATGATCAGTACACTAAGCCCAGTTGGTTCCCCAAATTTCGTTCTTCTATGTTGAAGCGTTCGTTTCCAGTAACAGTTTGAATTTTGGCGTTTCACTCTGTTTTCTCCTATATTGAGAGATGTATGTGGAACTCTAAATCAAACACGGTTTGTGCTAGCTTCTTGAAACTTGACACGATAATGTAGTTTCAAGTTCTGTCTCTAGGTTTTGTTTCCTCTTGATGTAGCCCTAAGCAGTGACTGGCGAGATACACTGTCCTTGAAAGGGGTTGCCAAGCTTCCCAAAATTACGAATCTCCAGAAATCTCAGCAACTATTTTTTCACCCAAACTGGATGATACTTTCAGGTAATGATCAGTACACTAAGCCCACTTGGTTCCCCAAATTTCGTTCTTCTATGTTGAAGCGTTCGTTTCCAGTAACAGTTTGAATCTTGGCGTTTCACTCTGTTTCCTCCAATATTGATAGGTGTACGTGGAACTCTAAATCAAACACGGTTTGTGCTAGCTTCTTCAAACTTGACACGATAATGTAGTTTCAAGTTCTGTCTCTAGGTTTTGTTTCCTCTTGATGTAGCCCTAAGCAGTGACTGGCGAGATACACTGTCCTTGAAAGGGGTTGCCAAGCTTCCCAAAATTACGAATCTCCAGAAATCTCAGAAACTATTTTTTCACCCAAACTGGATGATACTTTCAGGTAATGATCAGTACACTAAGCCCACTTGGTTCCCCAAATTTCGTTCTTCTATGTTGAACCGTTCGTTTCCAGTAACAGTTTGAATTTTGGCGTTTCACTCTGTTTTCTCCTATATTGATAGATGTATGTGGAACTCTATATCAAACACGGTTTGTGCAAGCTTCTTGAAACTTGACATGATAATGTAGTTTCAAGTTCTGTCTCTAGGTTTGTTTCCTCTTGATGTAGCCCTAAGCAGTGACTGGCGAGATACACTGTCCTTGAAAGGGGTTGCCAAGCTTCCCAAAATTACGAATCTCCAGAAATCTCAGAAACTATTTTTTCACCCAAACTGGATGATACTTTCAGGTAATGATCAGTACACTAAGCCCACTTGGTTCCCCAAATTTCGTTCTTCTATGTTGAAGCGTTCGTTTCCAGTAACAGTTTGAATGTTGGCGTTTCACTCTGCTTTCTCTTATATTGATAGATGTATGTGGAACTCTAAATCAAACACGGTTGTGCTAGCTTCTTGAAACTTGACACGATAATATAGTTTCAAGTTCTATCTCTAGGTTTTGTTTCCTCTTGATGTAGCCCTAAGCAGTGACTGGCGAGATACACTGTCCTTGAAAGGGGTTGCCAAGCTTCCCAAAATTACGAATCTCCAGAAATCTCAGCAACTATTTTTTCACCCAAACTGGATGATACTTTCAGGTAATGATCAGTACACTAAGCCCACTTGGTTCCCCAAATTTCGTTCTTCTATGTTGAAGCGTTCGTTTCCAGTAACAGTTTGAATGTTGGCGTTTCACTCTGTTTTCTCCTATATTGATAGATGTATGTGGAACTCTAAATCAAACACGGTTTGTGCTAGCTTTTTGAAACTTGACACGATAATGTAGTTTCAAGTTCTATCTCGAGGTTTTGTTTCCTCTTGATGTAGCCCTAAGCAGTGACTGGCGAGATACACTGTCCTTGAAAGGGGTTGCCAAGCTTCCCAAAATTACGAATCTCCAGAAATCTCAGAAACTATTTTTTCACCCAAACTGGATGATACTTTCAGGTAATGATCAGTACACTAAGCCCACTTGGTTCCCCAAATTTCGTTCTTCTATGTTGAAGCGTTCGTTTCCAGTAACAGTTTGAATTTTGGCGTTTCACTCTGTTTTCTCTTATATTGATAGATGTATGTGGAACTCTAAATCAAACACGGTTGTGCTAGCTTCTTGAAACTTGACACGATAATATAGTTTCAAGTTCTATCTCTAGGTTTTGTTTCCTCTTGATGTAGCCCTAAGCAGTGACTGGCGAGATACACTGTCCTTGAAAGGGGTTGCCAAGCTACCCAAAATTACGAATCTCCAGAAATCTCAGCAACTATTTTTTCACCCAAACTGGATGATACTTTCAGGTAATGATCAGTACACTAAGCCCAGTTGGTTCCCCAAATTTCGTTCTTCTATGTTGAAGCGTTCGTTTCCAGTAACAGTTTGAATTTTGGCGTTTCACTCTGTTTTCTCCTATATTGAGAGATGTATGTGGAACTCTAAATCAAACACGGTTTGTGCTAGCTTCTTGAAACTTGACACGATAATGTAGTTTCAAGTTCTGTCTCTAGGTTTTGTTTCCTCTTGATGTAGCCCTAAGCAGTGACTGGCGAGATACACTGTCCTTGAAAGGGGTTGCCAAGCTTCCCAAAATTACGAATCTCCAGAAATCTCAGCAACTATTTTTTCACCCAAACTGGATGATACTTTCAGGTAATGATCAGTACACTAAGCCCACTTGGTTCCCCAAATTTCGTTCTTCTATGTTGAAGCGTTCGTTTCCAGTAACAGTTTGAATCTTGGCGTTTCACTCTGTTTCCTCCAATATTGATAGGTGTATGTGGAACTCTAAATCAAACACGGTTTGTGCTAGCTTCTTCAAACTTGACACGATAATGTAGTTTCAAGTTCTGTCTCTAGGTTTTGTTTCCTCTTGATGTAGCCCTAAGCAGTGACTGGCGAGATACACTGTCCTTGAAAGGGGTTGCCAAGCTTCCCAAAATTACGAATCTCCAGAAATCTCAGAAACTATTTTTTCACCCAAACTGGATGATACTTTCAGGTAATGATCAGTACACTAAGCCCACTTGGTTCCCCAAATTTCGTTCTTCTATGTTGAACCGTTCGTTTCCAGTAACAGTTTGAATTTTGGCGTTTCACTCTGTTTTCTCCTATATTGATAGATGTATGTGGAACTCTATATCAAACACGGTTTGTGCAAGCTTCTTGAAACTTGACATGATAATGTAGTTTCAAGTTCTGTCTCTAGGTTTGTTTCCTCTTGATGTAGCCCTAAGCAGTGACTGGCGAGATACACTGTCCTTGAAAGGGGTTGCCAAGCTTCCCAAAATTACGAATCTCCAGAAATCTCAGAAACTATTTTTTCACCCAAACTGGATGATACTTTCAGGTAATGATCAGTACACTAAGCCCACTTGGTTCCCCAAATTTCGTTCTTCTATGTTGAACCGTTCGTTTCCAGTAACAGTTTGAATTTTGGCGTTTCACTCTGTTTTCTCCTATATTGATAGATGTATGTGGAACTCTATATCAAACACGGTTTGTGCTAGCTTCTTGAAACTTGACACGATAATGTAGTTTCAAGTTCTGTCTCTAGGTTTGTTTCCTCTTGATGTAGCCCTAAGCAGTGACTGCCGAGATACACTGTCCTTGAATGGGGTTGCCAAGCTTCCCAAAATTACGAATCTCCAGAAATCTCAGAAACTATTTTTTCACCCAAACTGGATGATACTTTCAGGTAATGATCAGTACACTAAGCCCACTTGGTTCCCCAAATTTCGTTCTTCTATGTTGAAGCGTTCGTTTCCAGTAACAGTTTGAATGTTGGCGTTTCACTCTGTTTTCTCCTATATTGATAGATGTATGTGGAACTCTAAATCAAACACGGTTTGTGCTAGCTTCTTGAAACTTGACACGATAATGTAGTTTCAAGTTCTGTCTCTAGGTTTTGTTTCCTCTTGATGTAGCCCTAAGCAGTGACTGGCGAGATACACTGTCCTTGAAAGGGGTTGCCAAGCTTCCCAAAATTACGAATCTCCAGAAATCTCAGCAACTATTTTTTCACCCAAACTGGATGATACTTTCAGGTAATGATCAGTACACTAAGCCCACTTGGTTCCCCAAATTTCGTTCTTCTATGTTGAAGCGTTCGTTTCCAGTAACAGTTTGAATCTTGGCGTTTCACTCTGTTTCCTCCAATATTGATAGGTGTACGTGGAACTCTAAATCAAACACGGTTTGTGCTAGCTTCTTCAAACTTGACACGATAATGTAGTTTCAAGTTCTGTCTCTAGGTTTTGTTTCCTCTTGATGTAGCCCTAAGCAGTGACTGGCGAGATACACTGTCCTTGAAAGGGGTTGCCAAGCTTCCCAAAATTACGAATCTCCAGAAATCTCAGAAACTATTTTTTCACCCAAACTGGATGATACTTTCAGGTAATGATCAGTACACTAAGCCCACTTGGTTCCCCAAATTTCGTTCTTCTATGTTGAACCGTTCGTTTCCAGTAACAGTTTGAATTTTGGCGTTTCACTCTGTTTTCTCCTATATTGATAGATGTATGTGGAACTCTATATCAAACACGGTTTGTGCAAGCTTCTTGAAACTTGACACGATAATGTAGTTTCAAGTTCTATCTCTAGGTTTGTTTCCTCTTGATGTAGCCCTAAGCAGTGACTGGCGAGATACACTGTCCTTGAAAGGGGTTGCCAAGCTTCCCAAAATTACGAATCTCCAGAAATCTCAGAAACTATTTTTTCACCCAAACTGGATGATACTTTCAGGTAATGATCAGTACACTAAGCCCACTTGGTTCCCCAAATTTCGTTCTTCTATGTTGAAGCGTTCGTTTCCAGTAACAGTTTGAATGTTGGCGTTTCACTCTGCTTTCTCCTATATTGATAGACGTATGTGGAACTCTAAATCAAACACGGTTTGTGCTAGCTTCTTGAAACTTGACACGATAATGTAGTTTCAAGTTCTGTCTCTAGGTTTTGTTTCCTCTTGATGTTGCCCTAAGCAGTGACTGGCGAGATACACTGTCCTTGAAAGGGGTTGCCAAGCTACCCAAAATTACGAATCTCCAGAAATCTCAGCAACTATTTTTTCACCCAAACTGGATGATACTTTCAGGTAATGATCAGTACACTAAGCCCAGTTGGTTCCCCAAATTTCGTTCTTCTATGTTGAAGCGTTCGTTTCCAGTAACAGTTTGAATGTTGGCGTTTCACTCTGTTTTCTCCTATATTGATAGACGTATGTGGAACTCTAAATCAAACACGGTTTGTGCTAGCTTCTTGAAACTTGACACGATAATGTAGTTTCAAGTTCTGTCTCTAGGTTTTGTTTCCTCTTGATGTAGCCCTAAGCAGTGACTGGCGAGATACACTGTCCTTGAAAGGGGTTGCCAAGCTTCCCAAAATTACGAATCTCCAGAAATCTCAGCAACTATTTTTTCACCCAAACTGGATGATACTTTCAGGTAATGATCAGTACACTAAGCCCACTTGGTTCCCCAAATTTCGTTCTTCTATGTTGAAGCGTTCGTTTCCAGTAACAGTTTGAATCTTGGCGTTTCACTCTGTTTCCTCCAATATTGATAGGTGTACGTGGAACTCTAAATCAAACACGGTTTGTGCTAGCTTCTTGAAACTTGACATGATAATGTAGTTTCAAGTTCTGTCTCTAGGTTTTGTTTCCTCTTGATGTAGCCCTAAGCAGTGACTGGCGAGATACACTGTCCTTGAAAGGGGTTGCCAAGCTACCCAAAATTACGAATCTCCAGAAATCTCAGCAACTATTTTTTCACCCAAACTGGATGATACTTTCAGGTAATGATCAGTACACTAAGCCCAGTTGGTTCCCCAAATTTCGTTCTTCTATGTTGAAGCGTTCGTTTCCAGTAACAGTTTGAATTTTGGCGTTTCACTCTGTTTTCTCCTATATTGATAGATGTATGTGGAACTCTAAATCAAACACGGTTTGTGCTAGCTTCTTGAAACTTGACACGATAATGTAGTTTCAAGTTCTATCTCTAGGTTTTGTTTCCTCTTGATGTAGCCCTAAGCAGTGACTGGCGAGATACACTGTCCTTGAAAGGGGTTGCCAAGCTTCCCAAAATTACGAACCTCCAGAAATCTCAGAAACTATTTTTTCACCCAAACTGGATGATACTTTCAGGTAATGATCAGTACACTAAGCCCACTTGGTTCCCCAAATTTCGTTCTTCTATGTTGAAGCGTTCGTTTCCAGTAACAGTTTGAATTTTGGCGTTTCACTCTGTTTTCTCCTATATTGATAGATGTATGTGGAACTCTAAATCAAACACGGTTTGTGCTAGCTTTTTGAAACTTGACACGATAATATACTTTCAAGTTCTATCTCGAGGTTTTGTTTCCTCTTGATGTAGCCCTAAGCAGTGACTGGCGAGATACACTGTCCTTGAAAGGGGTTGCCAAGCTTCCCAAAATTACGAATCTCCAGAAATCTCAGAAACTATTTTTTCACCCAAACTGGATGATACTTTCAGGTAATGATCAGTACACTAAGCCCACTTGGTTCCCCAAATTTCGTTCTTCTATGTTGAAGCGTTCGTTTCCAGTAACAGTTTGAATGTTGGCGTTTCACTCTGTTTTCTCCTATATTGATAGATGTATGTGGAACTCTAAATCAAACACGGTTTGTGCTAGCTTCTTGAAACTTGACACGATAATGTAGTTTCAAGTTCTGTCTCTAGGTTTTGTTTCCTCTTGATGTAGCCCTAAGCAGTGACTGGCGAGATACACTGTCCTTGAAAGGGGTTGCCAAGCTTCCCAAAATTACGAATCTCCAGAAATCTCAGAAACTATTTTTTCACCCAAACTGGATGATACTTTCAGGTAATGATCAGTACACTAAGCCCACTTGGTTCCCCAAATTTCGTTCTTCTATGTTGAAGCGTTCGTTTCCAGTAACAGTTTGAATGTTGGCGTTTCACTCTGTTTTCTCCTATATTGAGAGATGTATGTGGAACTCTAAATCAAACACGGTTTGTGCTAGCTTCTTGAAACTTGACACGATAATGTAGTTTCAAGTTCTGTCTCTAGGTTTTGTTTCCTCTTGATGTAGCCCTAAGCAGTGACTGGCGAGATACACTGTCCTTGAAAGGGGTTGCCAAGCTTCCCAAAATTACGAATCTCCAGAAATCTCAGAAACTATTTTTTCAGCCAAACTGGATGATACTTTCAGGTAATGATCAGTACACTAAGCCCACTTGGTTCCCCAAATTTCGTTCTTCTATGTTGAAGCGTTCGTTTCCAGTAACAGTTTGAATGTTGGCGTTTCACTCTGTTTTCTCCTATATTGATAGATGTATGTGGAACTCTAAATCAAACACGGTTTGTGCTAGCTTCTTGAAACTTGACACGATAATGTAGTTTCAAGTTCTGTCTCTAGGTTTGTTTCCTCTTGATGTAGCCCTAAGCAGTGACTGGCGAGATACACTGTCCTTGAAAGGGGTTGCCAAGCTTCCCAAAATTACGAATCTCCAGAAATCTCAGAAACCATTTTTTCACCCAAACTGGATGATACTTTCAGGTAATGATCAGTACACTAAGCCCACTTGGTTCCCCAAATTTCGTTCTTCTATGTTGAAGCGTTCGTTTCCAGTAACAGTTTGAATGTTGGCGTTTCACTCTGCTTTCTCCTATATTGATAGACGTATGTGGAACTCTAAATCAAACACGGTTTGTGCTAGCTTCTTGAAACTTGACACGATAATGTAGTTTCAAGTTCTGTCTCTAGGTTTTGTTTCCTCTTGATGTTGCCCTAAGCAGTGACTGGCGAGATACACTGTCCTTGAAAGGGGTTGCCAAGCTACCCAAAATTACGAATCTCCAGAAATCTCAGCAACTATTTTTTCACCCAAACTGGATGATACTTTCAGGTAATGATCAGTACACTAAGCCCAGTTGGTTCCCCAAATTTCGTTCTTCTATGTTGAAGCGTTCGTTTCCAGTAACAGTTTGAATTTTGGCGTTTCACTCTGTTTTCTCCTATATTGATAGATGTATGTGGAACTCTAAATCAAACACGGTTGTGCTAGCTTCTTGAAACTTGACACGATAATATAGTTTCAAGTTCTATCTCTAGGTTTTGTTTCCTCTTGATGTAGCCCTAAGCAGTGACTGGCGAGATACACTGTCCTTGAAAGGGGTTGCCAAGCTACCCAAAATTACGAATCTCCAGAAATCTCAGCAACTATTTTTTCACCCAAACTGGAGGATACTTTCAGGTAATGATCAGTACACTAAGCCCACTTGGTTCCCCAAATTTCGTTCATCTATGTTGAAGCGTTCGTTTCCAGTAACAGTTTGAATTTTGGCGTTTCACTCTGTTTTCTCCTATATTGAGAGATGTATGTGGAACTCTAAATCAAACACGGTTTGTGCTAGCTTCTTGAAACTTGACACGATAATGTAGTTTCAAGTTCTGTCTCTAGGTTTTGTTTCCTCTTGATGTAGCCCTAAGCAGTGACTGGCGAGATACACTGTCCTTGAAAGGGGTTGCCAAGCTTCCCAAAATTACGAATCTCCAGAAATCTCAGAAACTATTTTTTCACCCAAACTGGATGATACTTTCAGGTAATGATCAGTACACTAAGCCCACTTGGTTCCCCAAATTTCGTTCTTCTATGTTGAAGCGTTCGTTTCCAGTAACAGTTTGAATGTTGGCGTTTCACTCTCTTTTCTCCTATATTGATAGATGTATGTGGAACTCTAAATCAAACACGGTTTGTGCTAGCTTCTTGAAACTTGACACGATAATGTAGTTTCAAGTTCTGTCTCTAGGTTTGTTTCCTCTTGATGTAGCCCTAAGCAGTGACTGGCGAGATACACTGTCCTTGAAAGGGGTTGCCAAGCTTCCCAAAATTACGAATCTCCAGAAATCTCAGCAACTATTTTTTCACCCAAACTGGATGATACTTTCAGGTAATGATCAGTACACTAAGCCCACTTGGTTCCCCAAATTTCGTTCTTCTATGTTGAAGCGTTCGTTTCCAGTAACAGTTTGAATGTTGGCGTTTCACTCTGCTTTCTCCTATATTGATAGACGTATGTGGAACTCTAAATCAAACACGGTTTGTGCTAGCTTCTTGAAACTTGACACGATAATGTAGTTTCAAGTTCTGTCTCTAGGTTTTGTTTCCTCTTGATGTTGCCCTAAGCAGTGACTGGCGAGATACACTGTCCTTGAAAGGGGTTGCCAAGCTACCCAAAATTACGAATCTCCAGAAATCTCAGCAACTATTTTTTCACCCAAACTGGATGATACTTTCAGGTAATGATCAGTACACTAAGCCCAGTTGGTTCCCCAAATTTCGTTCTTCTATGTTGAAGCGTTCGTTTCCAGTAACAGTTTGAATTTTGGCGTTTCACTCTGTTTTCTCTTATATTGATAGATGTATGTGGAACTCTAAATCAAACACGGTTGTGCTAGCTTCTTGAAACTTGACACGATAATATAGTTTCAAGTTCTATCTCTAGGTTTTGTTTCCTCTTGATGTAGCCCTAAGCAGTGACTGGCGAGATACACTGTCCTTGAAAGGGGTTGCCAAGCTACCCAAAATTACGAATCTCCAGAAATCTCAGCAACTATTTTTTCACCCAAACTGGATGATACTTTCAGGTAATGATCAGTACACTAAGCCCAGTTGGTTCCCCAAATTTCGTTCTTCTATGTTGAAGCGTTCGTTTCCAGTAACAGTTTGAATTTTGGCGTTTCACTCTGTTTTCTCCTATATTGAGAGATGTATGTGGAACTCTAAATCAAACACGGTTTGTGCTAGCTTCTTGAAACTTGACACGATAATGTAGTTTCAAGTTCTGTCTCTAGGTTTTGTTTCCTCTTGATGTAGCCCTAAGCAGTGACTGGCGAGATACACTGTCCTTGAAAGGGGTTGCCAAGCTTCCCAAAATTACGAATCTCCAGAAATCTCAGCAACTATTTTTTCACCCAAACTGGATGATACTTTCAGGTAATGATCAGTACACTAAGCCCACTTGGTTCCCCAAATTTCGTTCTTCTATGTTGAAGCGTTCGTTTCCAGTAACAGTTTGAATCTTGGCGTTTCACTCTGTTTCCTCCAATATTGATAGGTGTACGTGGAACTCTAAATCAAACACGGTTTGTGCTAGCTTCTTCAAACTTGACACGATAATGTAGTATCAAGTTCTGTCTCTAGGTTTTGTTTCCTCTTGATGTAGCCCTAAGCAGTGACTGGCGAGATACACTGTCCTTGAAAGGGGTTGCCAAGCTTCCCAAAATTACGAATCTCCAGAAATCTCAGAAACTATTTTTTCACCCAAACTGGATGATACTTTCAGGTAATGATCAGTACACTAAGCCCACTTGGTTCCCCAAATTTCGTTCTTCTATGTTGAAGCGTTCGTTTCCAGTAACAGTTTGAATGTTGGCGTTTCACTCTGTTTTCTCCTATATTGATAGATGTATGTGGAACTCTAAATCAAACACGGTTTCTGCTAGCTTCTTGAAACTTGACACGATAATGTAGTTTCAAGTTCTGTCTCTAGGTTTTGTTTCCTCTTGATGTAGCCCTAAGCAGTGACTGGCGAGATACACTGTCCTTGAAAGGGGTTGCCAAGCTACCCAAAATTACGAATCTCCAGAAATCTCAGCAACTATTTTTTCACCCAAACTGGATGATACTTTCAGGTAATGATCAGTACACTAAGCCCACTTGGTTCCCCAAATTTCGTTCTTCTATGTTGAAGCGTTCATTTCCAGTAACAGTTTGAATCTTGGCGTTTCACTCTGTTTCCTCCAATATTGATAGGTGTACGTGGAACTCTAAATCAAACACGGTTTCTGCTAGCTTCTTCAAACTTGACACGATAATGTAGTTTCAAGTTCTGTCTCTAGGTTTTGTTTCCTCTTGATGTAGCCCTAAGCAGTGACTGGCGAGATACACTGTCCTTGAAAGGGGTTGCCAAGCTTCCCAAAATTACGAATCTCCAGAAATCTCAGCAACTATTTTTTCACCCAAACTGGATGATACTTTCAGGTAATGATCAGTACACTAAGCCCACTTGGTTCCCCAAATTTCGTTCTTCTATGTTGAAGCGTTCGTTTCCAGTAACAGTTTGAATCTTGGCGTTTCACTCTGTTTCCTCCAATATTGATAGGTGTACGTGGAACTCTAAATCAAACACGGTTTGTGCTAGCTTCTTCAAACTTGACACGATAATGTAGTATCAAGTTCTGTCTCTAGGTTTTGTTTCCTCTTGATGTAGCCCTAAGCAGTGACTGGCGAGATACACTGTCCTTGAAAGGGGTTGTCAAGCTACCCACAATTACGAATCTCCAGAAATCTCAGCAACTATTTTTTCACCCAAACTGGATGATACTTTCAGGTAATGATCAGTACACTAAGCCCACTTGGTTCCCCAAATTTCGTTCTTCTATGTTGAAGCGTTCGTTTCCAGTAACAGTTTGAATTCTGGCGTTTCACTCTGTTTTCTCCTATATTGATGGATGTATGTGGAACTCTAAATCAAACACGGTTTGTGCTAGCTTCTTGAAACTTGACACGATAATGTAGTTTCAAGTTCTGTCTCTAGGTTTTGTTTCCTCTTGATGTAGCCCTAAGCAGTGACTGGCGAGATACACTGTCCTTGAAAGGGGTTGCCAAGCTTCCCAAAATTACGAATCTCCAGAAATCTCAGCAACTATTTTTTCACCCAAACTGGATGATACTTTCAGGTAATGATCAGTACACTAAGCCCACTTGGTTCCCCAAATTTCGTTCTTCTATGTTGAAGCGTTCGTTTCCAGTAACAGTTTGAATGTTGGCGTTTCACTCTGTTTTCTCCTATATTGATAGATGTATGTGGAACTCTAAATCAAACACGGTTTGTGCTAGCTTTTTGAAACTTGACACGATAATGTAGTTTCAAGTTCTATCTCGAGGTTTTGTTTCCTCTTGATGTAGCCCTAAGCAGTGACTGGCGAGATACACTGTCCTTGAAAGGGTTTGCCAAGCTTCCCAAAATTACGAATCTCCAGAAATCTCAGAAACTATTTTTTCACCCAAACTGGATGATACTTTCAGGTAATGATCAGTACACTAAGCCCACTTGGTTCCCCAAATTTCGTTCTTCTATGTTGAACCGTTCGTTTCCAGTAACAGTTTGAATGTTGGCGTTTCACTCTGTTTTCTCCTATATTGATAGATGTATGTGGAACTCTAAATCAAACACGGTTTGTGCTAGCTTCTTGAAACTTGACACGATAATGTAGTTTCAAGTTCTGTCTCTAGGTTTTGTTTCCTCTTGATATAGCCCTAAGCAGTGACTGGCGAGATACACTGTCCTTGAAAGGGGTTGCCAAGCTTCCCAAAATTACGAATCTCCAGAAATCTCAGCAACTATTTTTTCACCCAAACTGGATGATACTTTCAGGTAATGATCAGTACACTAAGCCCACTTGGTTCCCCAAATTTCGTTCTTCTATGTTGAAGCGTTCGTTTCCAGTAACAGTTTGAATGTTGGCGTTTCACTCTGTTTTCTCCTATATTGATAGATGTATGTGGAACTCTAAATCAAACACGGTTTGTGCTAGCTTCTTGAAACTTGACACGATAATGTAGTTTCAAGTTCTGTCTCTAGGTTTGTTTCCTCTTGATGTAGCCCTAAGCAGTGACTGGCGAGATACACTGTCCTTGAAAGGGGTTGCCAAGCTTCCCAAAATTACGAATCTCCAGAAATCTCAGAAACCATTTTTTCACCCAAACTGGATGATACTTTCAGGTAATGATCAGTACACTAAGCCCACTTGGTTCCCCAAATTTCGTTCTTCTATGTTGAAGCGTTCGTTTCCAGTAACAGTTTGAATGTTGGCGTTTCACTCTGCTTTCTCCTATATTGATAGACGTATGTGGAACTCTAAATCAAACACGGTTTGTGCTAGCTTGTTGAAACTTGACACGATAATGTAGTTTCAAGTTCTATCTCTAGGTTTTGTTTCCTCTTGATGTTGCCCTAAGCAGTGACTGGCGAGATACACTGTCCTTGAAAGGGGTTGCCAAGGTACCCAAAATTACGAATCTCCAGAAATCTCAGCAACTATTTTTTCACCCAAACTGGATGATACTTTCAGGTAATGATCAGTACACTAAGCCCAGTTGGTTCCCCAAATTTCGTTCTTCTATGTTGAAGCGTTCGTTTCCAGTAACAGTTTGAATCTTGGCGTTTCACTCCGTTTCCTCCAATATTGATAGGTGTACGTGGAACTCTAAATCAAACACGGTTTGTGCTAGCTTCTTCAAACTTGACACGATAATGTAGTATCAAGTTCTGTCTCTAGGTTTTGTTTCCTCTTGATGTAGCCCTAAGCAGTGACTGGCGAGATACACTGTCCTTGAAAGGGGTTGTCAAGCTACCCACAATTACGAATCTCCAGAAATCTCAGCAACTATTTTTTCACCCAAACTGGATGATACTTTCAGGTAATGATCAGTACACTAAGCCCACTTGGTTCCCCAAATTTCGTTCTTCTATGTTGAAGCGTTCGTTTCCAGTAACAGTTTGAATTCTGGCGTTTCACTCTGTTTTCTCCTATATTGATGGATGTATGTGGAACTCTAAATCAAACACGGTTTGTGCTAGCTTCTTGAAACTTGACACGATAATGTAGTTTCAAGTTCTGTCTCTAGGTTTTGTTTCCTCTTGATGTAGCCCTAAGCAGTGACTGGCGAGATACACTGTCCTTGAAAGGGGTTGCCAAGCTTCCCAAAATTACGAATCTCCAGAAATCTCAGCAACTATTTTTTCACCCAAACTGGATGATACTTTCAGGTAATGATCAGTACACTAAGCCCACTTGGTTCCCCAAATTTCGTTCTTCTATGTTGAAGCGTTCGTTTCCAGTAACAGTTTGAATGTTGGCGTTTCACTCTGTTTTCTCCTATATTGATAGATGTATGTGGAACTCTAAATCAAACACGGTTTGTGCTAGCTTTTTGAAACTTGACACGATAATGTAGTTTCAAGTTCTATCTCGAGGTTTTGTTTCCTCTTGATGTAGCCCTAAGCAGTGACTGGCGAGATACACTGTCCTTGAAAGGGGTTGCCAAGCTTCCCAAAATTACGAATCTCCAGAAATCTCAGAAACTATTTTTTCACCCAAACTGGATGATACTTTCAGGTAATGATCAGTACACTAAGCCCACTTGGTTCCCCAAATTTCGTTCTTCTATGTTGAACCGTTCGTTTCCAGTAACAGTTTGAATGTTGGCGTTTCACTCTGTTTTCTCCTATATTGATAGATGTATGTGGAACTCTAAATCAAACACGGTTTGTGCTAGCTTCTTGAAACTTGACACGATAATGTAGTTTCAAGTTCTGTCTCTAGGTTTTGTTTCCTCTTGATGTAGCCCTAAGCAGTGACTGGCGAGATACACTGTCCTTGAAAGGGGTTGCCAAGCTTCCCAAAATTACGAATCTCCAGAAATCTCAGCAACTATTTTTTCACCCAAACTGGATGATACTTTCAGGTAATGATCAGTACACTAAGCCCACTTGGTTCCCCAAATTTCGTTCTTCTATGTTGAAGCGTTCGTTTCCAGTAACAGTTTGAATGTTGGCGTTTCACTCTGTTTTCTCCTATATTGATAGATGTATGTGGAACTCTAAATCAAACACGGTTTGTGCTAGCTTCTTGAAACTTGACACGATAATGTAGTTTCAAGTTCTGTCTCTAGGTTTGTTTCCTCTTGATGTAGCCCTAAGCAGTGACTGGCGAGATACACTGTCCTTGAAAGGGGTTGCCAAGCTTCCCAAAATTACGAATCTCCAGAAATCTCAGAAACCATTTTTTCACCCAAACTGGATGATACTTTCAGGTAATGATCAGTACACTAAGCCCACTTGGTTCCCCAAATTTCGTTCTTCTATGTTGAAGCGTTCGTTTCCAGTAACAGTTTGAATGTTGGCGTTTCACTCTGCTTTCTCCTATATTGATAGACGTATGTGGAACTCTAAATCAAACACGGTTTGTGCTAGCTTGTTGAAACTTGACACGATAATGTAGTTTCAAGTTCTATCTCTAGGTTTTGTTTCCTCTTGATGTTGCCCTAAGCAGTGACTGGCGAGATACACTGTCCTTGAAAGGGGTTGCAAAGCTACCCAAAATTACGAATCTCCAGAAATCTCAGCAACTATTTTTTCACCCAAACTGGATGATACTTTCAGGTAATGATCAGTACACTAAGCCCAGTTGGTTCCCCAAATTTCGTTCTTCTATGTTGAAGCGTTCGTTTCCAGTAACAGTTTGAATTTTGGCGTTTCACTCTGTTTTCTCCTATATTGATAGATGTATGTGGAACTCTAAATCAAACACGGTTGTGCTAGCTTCTTGAAACTTGACACGATAATATAGTTTCAAGTTCTATCTCTAGGTTTTGTTTCCTCTTGATGTAGCCCTAAGCAGTGACTGGCGAGATACACTGTCCTTGAAAGGGGTTGCCAAGCTACCCAAAATTACGAATCTCCAGAAATCTCAGCAACTATTTTTTCACACAAACTGGAGGATACTTTCAGGTAATGATCAGTACACTAAGCCCACTTGGTTCCCCAAATTTCGTTCATCTATGTTGAAGCGTTCGTTTCCAGTAACAGTTTGAATTTTGGCGTTTCACTCTGTTTTCTCCTATATTGAGAGATGTATGTGGAACTCTAAATCAAACACGGTTTGTGCTAGCTTCTTGAAACTTGACACGATAATGTAGTTTCAAGTTCTGTCTCTAGGTTTTGTTTCCTCTTGATGTAGCCCTAAGCAGTGACTGGCGAGATACACTGTCCTTGAAAGGGGTTGCCAAGCTTCCCAAAATTACGAATCTCCAGAAATCTCAGAAACTATTTTTTCACCCAAACTGGATGATACTTTCAGGTAATGATCAGTACACTAAGCCCAGTTGGTTCCCCAAATTTCGTTCTTCTATGTTGAAGCGTTCGTTTCCAGTAACAGTTTGAATCTTGGCGTTTCACTCTGTTTCCTCCAATATTGATAGGTGTACGTGGAACTCTAAATCAAACACGGTTTGTGCTAGCTTCTTCAAACTTGACACGATAATGTAGTTTCAAGTTCTGTCTCTAGGTTTTGTTTCCTCTTGATGTAGCCCTAAGCAGTGACTGGCGAGATACACTGTCCTTGAAAGGGGTTGCCAAGCTTCCCAAAATTACGAATCTCCAGAAATCTCAGCAACTATTTTTTCACCCAAACTGGATGATACTTTCAGGTAATGATCAGTACACTAAGCCCACTTGGTTCCCCAAATTTCGTTCTTCTATGTTGAAGCGTTCGTTTCCAGTAACAGTTTGAATCTTGGCGTTTCACTCTGTTTCCTCCAATATTGATAGGTGTACGTGGAACTCTAAATCAAACACGGTTTGTGCTAGCTTCTTCAAACTTGACACGATAATGTAGTTTCAAGTTCTGTCTCTAGGTTTTGTTTCCTCTTGATGTAGCCCTAAGCAGTGACTGGCGAGATACACTGTCCTTGAAAGGGGTTGTCAAGCTACCCAAAATTACGAATCTCCAGAAATCTCAGCAACTATTTTTTCACCCAAACTGGATGATACTTTCAGGTAATGATCAGTACACTAAGCCCAATTGGTTCCCCAAATTTCGTTCTTCTATGTTGAAGCGTTCGTTTCCAGTAACAGTTTGAATTTTGGCGTTTCACTCTGTTTTCTCCTATATGGATAGATGTATGTGGAACTCTAAATCAAACAAGGTTTGTGCTAGCTTCTTGAAACTTGACACGATAATGTAGTTTCAAGTTCTATCTCTAGGTTTTGTTTCCTCTTGATGTAGCCCTAAGCAGTGACTGGCGAGATACACTGTCCTTGAAAGGGGTTGCCAAGCTTCCCAAAATTATGAATCTCCAGAAATCTCAGCAACTATTTTTTCACCCAAACTGGATGATACTTTCAGGTAATGATCAGTACACTAAGCCCACTTGGTTCCCCAAATTTCGTTCTTCTATGTTGAAGCGTTCGTTTCCAGTAACAGTTTGAATGTTGGCGTTTCACTCTGTTTTCTCCTATATTGATAGATGTATGTGGAACTCTAAATCAAACACGGTTTGTGCTAGCTTTTTGAAACTTGACACGATAATGTAGTTTCAAGTTCTATCTCGAGGTTTTGTTTCCTCTTGATGTAGCCCTAAGCAGTGACTGGCGAGATACACTGTCCTTGAAAGGGGTTGCCAAGCTTCCCAAAATTACGAATCTCCAGAAATCTCAGAAACTATTTTTTCACCCAAACTGGATGATACTTTCAGGTAATGATCAGTACACTAAGCCCACTTGGTTCCCCAAATTCCGTTCTTCTATGTTGAACCGTTCGTTTCCAGTAACAGTTTGAATTTTGGCGTTTCACTCTGTTTTCTCCTATATTGATAGATGTATGTGGAACTCTAAATCAAACACGGTTTGTGCTAGCTTTTTGAAACTTGACACGATAATATAGTTTCAAGTTCTATCTCGAGGTTTTGTTTCCTCTTGATGTAGCCCTAAGCAGTGACTGGCGAGATACACTGTCCTTGAAAGGGGTTGCCAAGCTTCCCAAAATTACGAATCTCCAGAAATCTCAGAAACTATTTTTTCACCCAAACTGGATGATACTTTCAGGTAATGATCAGTACACTAAGCCCACTTGGTTCCCCAAATTTCGTTCTTCTATGTTGAACCGTTCGTTTCCAGTAACAGTTTGAATTTTGGCGTTTCACTCTGTTTTCTCCTATATTGATAGATGTATGTGGAACTCTATATCAAACACGGTTTGTGCTAGCTTCTTGAAACTTGACACGATAATGTAGTTTCAAGTTCTGTCTCTAGGTTTGTTTCCTCTTGATGTAGCCCTAAGCAGTGACTGGCGAGATACACTGTCCTTGAAAGGGGTTGCCAAGCTTCCCAAAATTACGAATCTCCAGAAATCTCAGCAACTATTTTTTCACCCAAACTGGATGATACTTTCAGGTAATGATCAGTACACTAAGCCCACTTGGTTCCCCAAATTTCGTTCTTCTATGTTGAAGCGTTCGTTTCCAGTAACAGTTTGAATTTTGGCGTTTCACTCTGTTTTCTCCTATATTGAGAGATGTATGTGGAACTCTAAATCAAACACGGTTTGTGCTAGCTTCTTGAAACTTGACACGATAATGTAGTTTCAAGTTCTGTCTCTAGGTTTGTTTCCTCTTGATGTAGCCCTAAGCAGTGACTGGCGAGATACACTGTCCTTGAAAGGGGTTCCCAAGCTTCCCAAAATTACGAATCTCCAGAAATCTCAGCAACTATTTTTTCACCCAAACTGGATGATACTTTCAGGTAATGATCAGTACACTAAGCCCAGTTGGTTCCCCAAATTTCGTTCTTCTATGTTGAAGCGTTCGTTTCCAGTAACAGTTTGAATTTTGGCGTTTCACTCTGTTTTCTCCTATATTGATAGATGTATGTGGAACTCTAAATCAAACACGGTTGTGCTAGCTTCTTGAAACTTGACACGATAATATAGTTTCAAGTTCTATCTCTAGGTTTTGTTTCCTCTTGATGTAGCCCTAAGCAGTGACTGGCGAGATACACTGTCCTTGAAAGGGGTTGCCAAGCTACCCAAAATTACGAATCTCCAGAAATCTCAGCAACTATTTTTTCACCCAAACTGGATGATACTTTCAGGTAATGATCAGTACACTAAGCCCAGTTGGTTCCCCAAATTTCGTTCTTCTATGTTGAAGCGTTCGTTTCCAGTAACAGTTTGAATTTTGGCGTTTCACTCTGTTTTCTCCTATATTGAGAGATGTATGTGGAACTCTAAATCAAACACGGTTTGTGCTAGCTTCTTGAAACTTGACACGATAATGTAGTTTCAAGTTCTGTCTCTAGGTTTTGTTTCCTCTTGATGTAGCCCTAAGCAGTGACTGGCGAGATACACTGTCCTTGAAAGGGGTTGCCAAGCTTCCCAAAATTACGAATCTCCAGAAATCTCAGCAACTATTTTTTCACCCAAACTGCATGATACTTTCAGGTAATGATCAGTACACTAAGCCCACTTGGTTCCCCAAATTTCGTTCTTCTATGTTGAAGCGTTAGTTTCCAGTAACAGTTTTAATCTTGGCGTTTCACTCTGTTTCCTCCAATATTGATAGGTGTACGTGGAAATCTAAATCAAACACGGTTTGTGCTAGCTTCTTCAAACTTGACACGATAATGTAGTTTCAAGTTCTGTCTCTAGGTTTTGTTTCCTCTTGATGTAGCCCTAAGCAGTGACTGGCGAGATACACTGTCCTTGAAAGGGGTTGCCAAGCTTCCCAAAATTACGAATCTCCAGAAATCTCAGCAACTATTTTTTCACCCAAACTGGATGATACTTTCAGGTAATGATCAGTACACTAAGCCCACTTGGTTCCCCAAATTTCGTTCTTCTATGTTGAAGCGTTCGTTTCCAGTAACAGTTTGAATTTTGGCGTTTCACTCTGTTTTCTCCTATATTGATAGATGTATGTGGAACTCTAAATCAAACACGGTTTGTGCTAGCTTTTTGAAACTTGACACGATAATATAGTTTCAAGTTCTATCTCGAGGTTTTGTTTCCTCTTGATGTAGCCCTAAGCAGTGACTGGCGAGATACACTGTCCTTGAAAGGGGTTGCCAAGCTTCCCAAAATTACGAATCTCCAGAAATCTCAGAAACTATTTTTTCACCCAAACTGGATGATACTTTCAGGTAATGATCAGTACACTAAGCCCACTTGGTTCCCCAAATTTCGTTCTTCTATGTTGAACCGTTCGTTTCCAGTAACAGTTTGAATTTTGGCGTTTCACTCTGTTTTCTCCTATATTGATAGATGTATGTGGAACTCTATATCAAATACGGTTTGTGCTAGCTTCTTGAAACTTGACACGATAATGTAGTTTCAAGTGCTGTCTCTAGGTTTGTTTCCACTTGATGTAGCCCTAAGCAGTGACTGGCGAGATACACTGTCCTTGAAAGGGGTTGCCAAGCTTCCCAAAATTACGAATCTCCAGAAATCTCAGCAACTATTTTTTCACCCAAACTGGATGATACTTTCAGGTAATGATCAGTACACTAAGCCCACTTGGTTCCCCAAATTTCGTTCTTCTATGTTGAAGCGTTCGTTTCCAGTAACAGTTTGAATTTTGGCGTTTCACTGTTTTCTCCTATATTGATAGATGTATGTGGAACTCTAAATCAAACACGGTTTGTGCTAGCTTCTTGAAACTTGACACGATAATGTAGTTTCAAGTTCTGTCTCTAGGTTTGTTTCCTCTTGATGTAGCCCTAAGCAGTGACTGGCGAGATACACTGTCCTTGAAAGGGGTTGCCAAGCTTCCCAAAATTACGAATCTCCAGAAATCTCAGAAACTATTTTTTCACCCAAACTGGATGATACTTTCAGGTAATGATCAGTACACTAAGCCCACTTGGTTCCCCAAATTTCGTTCTTCTATGTTGAAGCGTTCGTTTCCAGTAACAGTTTGAATGTTGGCGTTTCACTCTGCTTTCTCCTATATTGATAGACGTATGTGGAACTCTAAATCAAACACGGTTTGTGCTAGCTTCTTGAAACTTGACACGATAATGTAGTTTCAAGTTCTGTCTCTAGGTTTTGTTTCCTCTTGATGTTGCCCTAAGCAGTGACTGGCGAGATACACTGTCCTTGAAAGGGGTTGCCAAGCTACCCAAAATTACGAATCTCCAGAAATCTAGCAACTATTTTTTCACCCAAACTGGATGATACTTTCAGGTAATGATCAGTACACTAAGCCCACTTGGTTCCCCAAATTTCGTTCTTCTATGTTGAAGCGTTCGTTTCCAGTAACAGTTTGAATCTTGGCGTTTCACTCTGTTTCCTCCAATATTGATAGGTGTACGTGGAACTCTAAATCAAACACGGTTTGTGCTAGCTTCTTCAAACTTGACACGATAATGTAGTTTCAAGTTCTGTCTCTAGGTTTTGTTTCCTCTTGATGTAGCCCTAAGCAGTGACTGGCGAGATACACTGTCCTTGAAAGGGGTTGCCAAGCTTCCCAAAATTACGAATCTCCAGAAATCTCAGCAACTATTTTTTCACCCAAACTGGATGATACTTTCAGGTAATGATCAGTACACTAAGCCCACTTGGTTCCCCAAATTTCGTTCTTCTATGTTGAAGCGTTCGTTTCCAGTAACAGTTTGAATGTTGGCGTTTCACTCTGTTTTCTCCTATATTGATAGATGTATGTGGAACTCTAAATCAAACACGGTTTGTGCTAGCTTTTTGAAACTTGACACGATAATGTAGTTTCAAGTTCTATCTCGAGGTTTTGTTTCCTCTTGATGTAGCCCTAAGCAGTGACTGGCGAGATACACTGTCCTTGAAAGGGGTTGCCAAGCTTCCCAAAATTACGAATCTCCAGAAATCTCAGAAACTATTTTTTCACCCAAACTGGATGATACTTTCAGGTAATGATCAGTACACTAAGCCCACTTGGTTCCCCAAATTTCGTTCTTCTATGTTGAACCGTTCGTTTCCAGTAACAGTTTGAATTTTGGCGTTTCACTCTGTTTTCTCCTATATTGATAGATGTATGTGGAACTCTAAATCAAACACGGTTTGTGCTAGCTTTTTGAAACTTGACACGATAATATAGTTTCAAGTTCTATCTCGAGGTTTTGTTTCCTCTTGATGTAGCCCTAAGCAGTGACGGGCGAGATACACTGTCCTTGAAAGGGGTTGCCAAGCTTCCCAAAATTACGAATCTCCAGAAATCTCAGAAACTATTTTTTCACCCAAACTGGATGATACTTTCAGGTAATGATCAGTACACTAAGCCCACTTGGTTCCCCAAATTCCGTTCTTCTATGTTGAACCGTTCGTTTCCAGTAACAGTTTGAATTTTGGCGTTTCACTCTGTTTTCTCCTATATTGATAGATGTATGTGGAACTCTAAATCAAACACGGTTTGTGCTAGCTTTTTGAAACTTGACACGATAATATAGTTTCAAGTTCTATCTCGAGGTTTTGTTTCCTCTTGATGTAGCCCTAAGCAGTGACTGGCGAGATACACTGTCCTTGAAAGGGGTTGCCAAGCTTCCCAAAATTACGAATCTCCAGAAATCTCAGAAACTATTTTTTCACCCAAACTGGATGATACTTTCAGGTAATGATCAGTACACTAAGCCCACTTGGTTCCCCAAATTTCGTTCTTCTATGTTGAACCGTTCGTTTCCAGTAACAGTTTGAATTTTGGCGTTTCACTCTGTTTTCTCCTATATTGATAGATGTATGTGGAACTCTATATCAAACACGGTTTGTGCTAGCTTCTTGAAACTTGACACGATAATGTAGTTTCAAGTTCTGTCTCTAGGTTTGTTTCCTCTTGATGTAGCCCTAAGCAGTGACTGGCGAGATACACTGTCCTTGAAAGGGGTTGCCAAGCTTCCCAAAATTACGAATCTCCAGAAATCTCAGCAACTATTTTTTCACCCAAACTGGATGATACTTTCAGGTAATGATCAGTACACTAAGCCCACTTGGTTCCCCAAATTTCGTTCTTCTATGTTGAAGCGTTCGTTTCCAGTAACAGTTTGAATTTTGGCGTTTCACTCTGTTTTCTCCTATATTGAGAGATGTATGTGGAACTCTAAATCAAACACGGTTTGTGCTAGCTTCTTGAAACTTGACACGATAATGTAGTTTCAAGTTCTGTCTCTAGGTTTGTTTCCTCTTGATGTAGCCCTAAGCAGTGACTGGCGAGATACACTGTCCTTGAAAGGGGTTCCCAAGCTTCCCAAAATTACGAATCTCCAGAAATCTCAGCAACTATTTTTTCACCCAAACTGGATGATACTTTCAGGTAATGATCAGTACACTAAGCCCAGTTGGTTCCCCAAATTTCGTTCTTCTATGTTGAAGCGTTCGTTTCCAGTAAGTGTTTGAATTTTGGCGTTTCACTCTGTTTTCTCCTATATTGATAGATGTATGTGGAACGCTAAATCAAACACGGTTGTGCTAGCTTCTTGAAACTTGACACGATAATATAGTTTCAAGTTCTATCTCTAGGTTTTGTTTCCTCTTGATGTAGCCCTAAGCAGTGACTGGCGAGATACACTGTCCTTGAAAGGGGTTGCCAAGCTACCCAAAATTACGAATCTCCAGAAATCTCAGCAACTATTTTTTCACCCAAACTGGATGATACTTTCAGGTAATGATCAGTACACTAAGCCCAGTTGGTTCCCCAAATTTCGTTCTTCTATGTTGAAGCGTTCGTTTCCAGTAACAGTTTGAATTTTGGCGTTTCACTCTGTTTTCTCCTATATTGAGAGATGTATGTGGAACTCTAAATCAAACACGGTTTGTGCTAGCTTCTTGAAACTTGACACGATAATGTAGTTTCAAGTTCTGTCTCTAGGTTTTGTTTCCTCTTGATGTAGCCCTAAGCAGTGACTGGCGAGATACACTGTCCTTGAAAGGGGTTGCCAAGCTTCCCAAAATTACGAATCTCCAGAAATCTCAGCAACTATTTTTTCACCCAAACTGCATGATACTTTCAGGTAATGATCAGTACACTAAGCCCACTTGGTTCCCCAAATTTCGTTCTTCTATGTTGAAGCGTTAGTTTCCAGTAACAGTTTTAATCTTGGCGTTTCACTCTGTTTCCTCCAATATTGATAGGTGTACGTGGAAATCTAAATCAAACACGGTTTGTGCTAGCTTCTTCAAACTTGACACGATAATGTAGTTTCAAGTTCTGTCTCTAGGTTTTGTTTCCTCTTGATGTAGCCCTAAGCAGTGACTGGCGAGATACACTGTCCTTGAAAGGGGTTGCCAAGCTTCCCAAAATTACGAATCTCCAGAAATCTCAGCAACTATTTTTTCACCCAAACTGGATGATACTTTCAGGTAATGATCAGTACACTAAGCCCACTTGGTTCCCCAAATTTCGTTCTTCTATGTTGAAGCGTTCGTTTCCAGTAACAGTTTGAATTTTGGCGTTTCACTCTGTTTTCTCCTATATTGATAGATGTATGTGGAACTCTAAATCAAACACGGTTTGTGCTAGCTTTTTGAAACTTGACACGATAATATAGTTTCAAGTTCTATCTCGAGGTTTTGTTTCCTCTTGATGTAGCCCTAAGCAGTGACTGGCGAGATACACTGTCCTTGAAAGGGGTTGCCAAGCTTCCCAAAATTACGAATCTCCAGAAATCTCAGAAACTATTTTTTCACCCAAACTGGATGATACTTTCAGGTAATGATCAGTACACTAAGCCCACTTGGTTCCCCAAATTTCGTTCTTCTATGTTGAACCGTTCGTTTCCAGTAACAGTTTGAATTTTGGCGTTTCACTCTGTTTTCTCCTATATTGATAGATGTATGTGGAACTCTATATCAAATACGGTTTGTGCTAGCTTCTTGAAACTTGACACGATAATGTAGTTTCAAGTTCTGTCTCTAGGTTTGTTTCCACTTGATGTAGCCCTAAGCAGTGACTGGCGAGATACACTGTCCTTGAAAGGGGTTGCCAAGCTTCCCAAAATTACGAATCTCCAGAAATCTCAGCAACTATTTTTTCACCCAAACTGGATGATACTTTCAGGTAATGATCAGTACACTAAGCCCACTTGGTTCCCCAAATTTCGTTCTTCTATGTTGAAGTGTTCGTTTCCAGTAACAGTTTGAATTTTGGCGTTTCACTGTTTTCTCCTATATTGATAGATGTATGTGGAACTCTAAATCAAACACGGTTTGTGCTAGCTTCTTGAAACTTGACACGATAATGTAGTTTCAAGTTCTGTCTCTAGGTTTGTTTCCTCTTGATGTAGCCCTAAGCAGTGACTGGCGAGATACACTGTCCTTGAAAGGGGTTGCCAAGCTTCCCAAAATTACGAATCTCCAGAAATCTCAGAAACTATTTTTTCACCCAAACTGGATGATACTTTCAGGTAATGATCAGTACACTAAGCCCACTTGGTTCCCCAAATTTCGTTCTTCTATGTTGAAGCGTTCGTTTCCAGTAACAGTTTGAATGTTGGCGTTTCACTCTGCTTTCTCCTATATTGATAGACGTATGTGGAACTCTAAATCAAACACGGTTTGTGCTAGCTTCTTGAAACTTGACACGATAATGTAGTTTCAAGTTCTGTCTCTAGGTTTTGTTTCCTCTTGATGTTGCCCTAAGCAGTGACTGGCGAGATACACTGTCCTTGAAAGGGGTTGCCAAGCTACCCAAAATTACGAATCTCCAGAAATCTAGCAACTATTTTTTCACCCAAACTGGATGATACTTTCAGGTAATGATCAGTACACTAAGCCCACTTGGTTCCCCAAATTTCGTTCTTCTATGTTGAAGCGTTCGTTTCCAGTAACAGTTTGAATCTTGGCGTTTCACTCTGTTTCCTCCAATATTGATAGGTGTACGTGGAACTCTAAATCAAACACGGTTTGTGCTAGCTTCTTCAAACTTGACACGATAATGTAGTTTCAAGTTCTGTCTCTAGGTTTTGTTTCCTCTTGATGTAGCCCTAAGCAGTGACTGGCGAGATACACTGTCCTTGAAAGGGGTTGCCAAGCTTCCCAAAATTACGAATCTCCAGAAATCTCAGCAACTATTTTTTCACCCAAACTGGATGATACTTTCAGGTAATGATCAGTACACTAAGCCCACTTGGTTCCCCAAATTTCGTTCTTCTATGTTGAAGCGTTCGTTTCCAGTAACAGTTTGAATGTTGGCGTTTCACTCTGTTTTCTCCTATATTGATAGATGTATGTGGAACTCTAAATCAAACACGGTTTGTGCTAGCTTTTTGAAACTTGACACGATAATGTAGTTTCAAGTTCTATCTCGAGGTTTTGTTTCCTCTTGATGTAGCCCTAAGCAGTGACTGGCGAGATACACTGTCCTTGAAAGGGGTTGCCAAGCTTCCCAAAATTACGAATCTCCAGAAATCTCAGAAACTATTTTTTCACCCAAACTGGATGATACTTTCAGGTAATGATCAGTACACTAAGCCCACTTGGTTCCCCAAATTTCGTTCTTCTATGTTGAACCGTTCGTTTCCAGTAACAGTTTGAATTTTGGCGTTTCACTCTGTTTTCTCCTATATTGATAGATGTATGTGGAACTCTAAATCAAACACGGTTTGTGCTAGCTTTTTGAAACTTGACACGATAATATAGTTTCAAGTTCTATCTCGAGGTTTTGTTTCCTCTTGATGTAGCCCTAAGCAGTGACGGGCGAGATACACTGTCCTTGAAAGGGGTTGCCAAGCTTCCCAAAATTACGAATCTCCAGAAATCTCAGAAACTATTTTTTCACCCAAACTGGATGATACTTTCAGGTAATGATCAGTACACTAAGCCCACTTGGTTCCCCAAATTTCGTTCTTCTATGTTGAACCGTTCGTTTCCAGTAACAGTTTGAATTTTGGCGTTTCACTGTTTTCTCCTATATTGATAGATGTATGTGGAACTCTAAATCAAACATGGTTTGTGCTAGCTTCTTGAAACTTGACACGATAATGTAGTTTCAAGTTCTGTCTCTAGGTTTGTTTCCTCTTGATGTAGACCTAAGCAATGACTGGCGAGATACACTGTCCTTGAAAGGGGTTGCCAAGCTTCCCAAAATTACGAATCTCCAGAAATCTCAGCAACTATTTTTTCACCCAAACTGCATGATACTTTCAGGTAATGATCAGTACACTAAGCCCACTTGGTTCCCCAAATTTCGTTCTTCTATGTTGAAGCGTTCGTTTCCAGTAACAGTTTGAATGTTGGCGTTTCACTCTGTTTTCTCCTATATTGATAGATGTATGTGGAACTCTAAATCAAACACGGTTTGTGCTAGCTTTTTGAAACTTGACACGATAATGTAGTTTCAAGTTCTATCTCGAGGTTTTGTTTCCTCTTGATGTAGCCCTAAGCAGTGACTGGCGAGATACACTGTCCTTGAAAGGGGTTGCCAAGCTTCCCAAAATTACGAATCTCCAGAAATCTCAGAAACTATTTTTTCACCCAAACTGGATGATACTTTCAGGTAATGATCAGTACACTAAGCCCACTTGGTTCCCCAAATTTCGTTCTTCTATGTTGAACCATTCGTTTCCAGTAACAGTTTGAATTTTGGCGTTTCACTCTGTTTTCTCCTATATTGAGAGATGTATGTGGAACTCTAAATCAAACACGGTTTGTGCTAGCTTCTTGAAACTTGACACGATAATGTAGTTTCAAGTTCTGTCTCTAGGTTTGTTTCCTCTTGATGTAGCCCTAAGCAGTGACTGGCGAGATACACTGTCCTTGAAAGGGGTTGCCAAGCTTCCCAAAATTACGAATCTCCAGAAATCTCAGCAACTATTTTTTCACCCAAACTGGATGATACTTTCAGGTAATGATCAGTACACTAAGCCCACTTGGTTCCCCAAATTTCGTTCTTCTATGTTGAATCGTTCGTTTCCAGTAACAGTTTGAATCTTGGCGTTTCACTCTGCTTTCTCCTATATTGATAGACGTATGTGGAACTCTAAATCAAACACGGTTTGTGCTAGCTTCTTCAAACTTGACACGATAATGTAGTTTCAAGTTCTGTCTCTAGGTTTTGTTTCCTCTTGATGTAGCCCTAAGCAGTGACTGGCGAGATACACTGTCCTTGAAAGGGGTTCCCAAGCTACCCAAAATTACGAATCTCCAGAAATCTCAGCAACTATTTTTTCACCCAAACTGGATGATACTTTCAGGTAATGATCAGTACACTAAGCCCAGTTGGTTCCCCAAATTTCGTTCTTCTATGTTGAATCGTTCGTTTCCAGTAACAGTTTGAATTTTGGCGTTTCACTCTGTTTTCTCCTATATTGATAGATGTATGTGGAACTCTAAATCAAACACGGTTTGTGCTAGCTTTTTGAAACTTGACACGATAATGTAGTTTCAAGTTCTATCTCGAGGTTTTGTTTCCTCTTGATGTAGCCCTAAGCAGTGACTGGCGAGATACACTGTCCTTGAAAGGGGTTGCCAAGCTTCCCAAAATTACGAATCTCCAGAAATCTCAGAAACTATTTTTTCACCCAAACTGGATGATACTTTCAGGTAATGATCAGTACACTAAGCCCACTTGGTTCCCCAAATTTCATTCTTCTATGTTGAACCGTTCGTTTCCAGTAACAGTTTGAATTTTGGCGTTTCACTCTGTTTTCTCCTATATTGATAGATGTATGTGGAACTCTAAATCAAACACGGTTTGTGCTAGCTTTTTGAAACTTGACACGATAATATAGTTTCAAGTTCTATCTCGAGGTTTTGTTTCCTCTTGATGTAGCCCTAAGCAGTGACTGGCGAGATACACTGTCCTTGAAAGGGGTTGCCAAGCTTCCCAAAATTACGAATCTCCAGAAATCTCAGCAACTATTTTTTCACCCAAACTGGATGATACTTTCAGGTAATGATCAGTACACTAAGCCCACTTGGTTCCCCAAATTTCATTCTTCTATGTTGAACCGTTCGTTTCCAGTAACAGTTTGAATTTTGGCGTTTCACTCTGTTTTCTCCTATATTGATAGATGTATGTGGAACTCTAAATCAAACACGGTTTGTGCTAGCTTTTTGAAACTTGACACGATAATATAGTTTCAAGTTCTATCTCGAGGTTTTGTTTCCTCTTGATGTAGCCCTAAGCAGTGACTGGCGAGATACACTGTCCTTGAAAGGGGTTGCCAAGCTTCCCAAAATTACGAATCTCCAGAAATCTCAGCAACTATTTTTTCACCCAAACTGGATGATACTTTCAGGTAATGATCAGTACACTAAGCCCACTTGGTTCCCCAAATTTCGTTCTTCTATGTTGAATCGTTCGTTTCCAGTAACAGTTTGAATCTTGGCGTTTCACTCTGCTTTCTCCTATATTGATAGACGTATGTGGAACTCTAAATCAAACACGGTTTGTGCTAGCTTCTTCAAACTTGACACGATAATGTAGTTTCAAGTTCTGTCTCTAGGTTTTGTTTCCTCTTGATGTAGCCCTAAGCAGTGACTGGCGAGATACACTGTCCTTGAAAGGGGTTCCCAAGCTACCAAAAATTACGAATCTCCAGAAATCTCAGCAACTATTTTTTCACCCAAACTGGATGATACTTTCAGGTAATGATCAGTACACTAAGCCCAGTTGGTTCCCCAAATTTCGTTCTTCTATGTTGAATCGTTCGTTTCCAGTAACAGTTTGAATTTTGGCGTTTCACTCTGTTTTCTCCTATATTGATAGATGTATGTGGAACTCTAAATCAAACACGGTTTGTGCTAGCTTTTTGAAACTTGACACGATAATGTAGTTTCAAGTTCTATCTCGAGGTTTTGTTTCCTCTTGATGTAGCCCTAAGCAGTGACTGGCGAGATACACTGTCCTTGAAAGGGGTTGCCAAGCTTCCCAAAATTACGAATCTCCAGAAATCTCAGAAACTATTTTTTCACCCAAACTGGATGATACTTTCAGGTAATGATCAGTACACTAAGCCCACTTGGTTCCCCAAATTTCATTCTTCTATGTTGAACCGTTCGTTTCCAGTAACAGTTTGAATTTTGGCGTTTCACTCTGTTTTCTCCTATATTGATAGATGTATGTGGAACTCTAAATCAAACACGGTTTGTGCTAGCTTTTTGAAACTTGACACGATAATATAGTTTCAAGTTCTATCTCGAGGTTTTGTTTCCTCTTGATGTAGCCCTAAGCAGTGACTGGCGAGATACACTGTCCTTGAAAGGGGTTGCCAAGCTTCCCAAAATTACGAATCTCCAGAAATCTCAGCAACTATTTTTTCACCCAAACTGGATGATACTTTCAGGTAATGATCAGTACACTAAGCCCACTTGGTTCCCCAAATTTCGTTCTTCTATGTTGAACCGTTCGTTTCCAGTAACAGTTTGAATTTTGGCGTTTCACTCTGTTTTCTCCTATATTGATAGATGTATGTGGAACTCTATATCAAATACGGTTTGTGCTAGCTTCTTGAAACTTGACACGATAATGTAGTTTCAAGTTCTGTCTCTAGGTTTGTTTCCTCTTGATGTAGCCCTAAGCAGTGACTGGCGAGATACACTGTCCTTGAAAGGGGTTGCCAAGCTTCCCAAAATTACGAATCTCCAGAAATCTCAGCAACTATTTTTTCACCCAAACTGGATGATACTTTCAGGTAATGATCAGTACACTAAGCCCACTTGGTTCCCCAAATTTCGTTCTTCTATGTTGAAGCGTTCGTTTCCAGTAACAGTTTGAATTTTGGCGTTTCACTGTTTTCTCCTATATTGAGAGATGTATGTGGAACTCTAAATCAAACACGGTTTGTGCTAGCTTCTTGAAACTTGACACGATAATGTAGTTTCAAGTTCTGTCTCTAGGTTTGTTTCCTCTTGATGTAGCCCTAAGCAGTGACTGGCGAGATACACTGTCCTTGAAAGGGGTTGCCAAGCTTCCCAAAATTACGAATCTCCAGAAATCTCAGAAACTATTTTTTCACCCAAACTGGATGATACTTTCAGGTAATGATCAGTACACTAAGCCCACTTGGTTCCCCAAATTTCGTTCTTCTATGTTGAAGCGTTCGTTTCCAGTAACAGTTTGAATCTTGGAGTTTCACTCTGCTTTCTCCTATATTGATAGACGTATGTGGAACTCTAAATCAAACACGGTTTGTGCTAGCTTCTTCAAACTTGACACGATAATGTAGTTTCAAGTTCTGTCTCTAGGTTTTGTTTCCTCTTGATGTAGCCCTAAGCAGTGACTGGCGAGATACACTGTCCTTGAAAGGGGTTGCCAAGCTACCCAAAATTACGAATCTCCAGAAATCTCAGCAACTATTTTTTCACCCAAACTGGATGATACTTTCAGGTAATGATCAGTACACTAAGCCCAGTTGGTTCCCCAAATTTCGTTCTTCTATGTTGAATCGTTCGTTTCCAGTAACAGTTTGAATTTTGGCGTTTCACTCTGTTTTCTCCGATATTGATAGATGTATGTGGAACTCTAAATCAAACACGGTTTGTGCTAGCTTCTTGAAACTTGACACGATAATGTAGTTTCAAGTTCTACCTCTAGGTTTTGTTTCCTCTTGATGTAGCCCTAAGCAGTGACTGGCGAGATACACTGACCTTGAAAGGTGTTGCCAAGCTACTCAAAATTACGAATCTCCAGAAATCTCAGCAACTATTTTTTCACCCAAACTGGATGATACTTTCAGGTAATGATCAGTACACTAAGCCCACTTGGTTCCCCAAATTTCGTTCTTCTATGTTGAAGCGTTCGTTTCCAGTAACAGTTTGAATGTTGGCGTTTCACTCTGTTTTCTCCTATATTGATAGATGTATGTGGAACTCTAAATCAAACACGGTTTGTGCTAGCTTCTTCAAACTTGACACGATAATGTAGTTTCAAGTTCTATCTCTAGGTTTTGTTTCCTCTTGATGTAGCCCTAAGCAG